>NW_026526991.1:128833256-130033256 GCF_024362965.1 Panthera pardus | reverse complement strand
GGTGGTTTTCTCTGCAATCTGACTGCTGCCTGCTGTCCTTTAGGCTTTCCAGCCATGTTCTGGATTAGTTACATCTGTCTCTGGGGTGTGTTGTGAAGGGGCACGGCTGCGGTCACTTGAAGCAGTGTGGGGTCTTCCTACAATACACACGAATGTGTCTGATTTTGACCTAAGTAGTTGGCTATCTTCCCACCACAAATGTGTCTGACATGATGTTCCATAGGAGTTTGACCACTTTTTGGCCACCAAGTTTGCTACAGTGAAGCGGTATGGAGGCGAAGGAGCTGAAAGCATGATGGGCTTTTTCCATGAGTTGCTGAAAATGGCAGCCTACAGTGGGATAACTGATGTTATTATTGGCATGCCCCATAGAGGGAGGCTTAATTTATTGACAGGCCTTCTGCAATTCCCTCCGGAGGTAAGGTACTTTCTATGATGTACAATTGACTGTAACAGGATAGAACCGACGATGCTAGTAATTCCTTCTAGAAGCCTGAGTAAACATCTCAGCCGTTGGTCCAGGAGGTAGCTTAATTAATTGATGGAACCTAACACTGCTGATAGATATGGTATTTGGGTTGATTTTCTGTGTAGTCTTATATGGATTCTTTCTTCTTTCAGGGAAAGTAAAAGTTAGTTTGTTTTCTCAAGGATGATATGAATAGATAATTTCTTTGAAATTATCTCTGTTCTTTGAAGCACGCTTTACTAATTTAATAAAAATTGCTCAAACATTAAGATCTGTGCAATTATTTACAATTTCACCCTCCAAGGAGTCAATTTTACCTTCCATTTATTTGCAGAGTTTATACTTAACATATTGTACTAAAACTAATAATACATTAGTATTATTGTCATCCTGGGAGACCACTCACATGAGTGGTTCTGTAGGTAACTGGATCTTGGTGTTCTTCTTTCGCCCAACTCAGCTGCTCTATCAGTCTCTAAACAGACTCGTGAGTCCGGATTGCAGATTTGATGGCCAGGAACATCAAAATGACTTGTAATTTAATAAGATTGTGGCCATTGTGTGTGTGTGGATCAACCTCAGCACTGATCTGGGCCAGAAGAGTAAAAGTAATTATAAGTGTTAAAGGGACTGTGAAAGTTAATGGAGTGAATGGAGCCCATGGAAGGATGTGTCATCATTACATCATTGGAAAGTATACATGACGCCATGTTTGGGGCCCAGCTTTACCACTACTACTCATACCTCAGTTTTTCTGATGCTGAGAGATTGATAATCTGCTTTTAAAAGACGGAGACTTTAGAAAAGGCAGACAATGACAAAATAAAGTGATTGACAGGTGTGCTTAAATACATGCAGAAATCCCTAAACCAAAAATTGCATTCCCAAAAATATCACAAAAAAATGACTCCAAGATACTGAATTATAAATGAGCGTATTTGTGAGAAACACATATGTACCCACACTGTGTGAGTATGGGTGTTCCTGTTTGTAAATTGGTCAGTAAGAAGCTTTTGGGTCACTCAAACCATTTGGATAATTGAGAATAACATGTTGTCTTTGGTAACTGTCTTGGCTTGAGACCCAGCTTTGTTACTTAGCGGCCAAGGAACTTTAACAATTTAGTTAATTTCTCTTGTTTGTGCATTTTTTAAAATGTAAAATCATGAAGGGGCACCCAGGTGGCTCAGTCGGTTGAATGTCCGACTTCAGCTCAGGTCATGGTTTCACGGTCCAGGAGTTTGAGCCCTGCATTGGGCTCTGTGCTGACAGCTCGGAGCCTGGAGCCTGCTTCAGATTCTGTGTCTCCTCTCTCTGCACCTGCCCTGCTCGCACTCTGTCTGTCTCTCTCTCAAAAATAAATAAATATTAAATGTAAAATCATAAATATTTAATTTTTTTCTTTTCAAATTTTTGCTTGAATTATTCCATGGGTCATTTTTTTCTGTCTGTAGATGTGCAGCTTTGTTCTCTAAAACTTCTAGTTGATTTCTTGGGCATTCAGAATAATTTCATATTTATCTAGCTATTCCAGGGAGGAGGCAAGCTTGGGGTCACCCTCCTCCTCTGCCATCTTAACTCCTAGCTTGTGCATTTTTTTTTTTTTTTAGCTTGTGCATTTTTAAAATGGGTAGTAACATGTATCTTGTGGTAGACTATGAAAATGAAGTCAGAGAACGTATGCAAAGAAGTCCTTTGAGAATCAGACAGTAGAGGTTTTTTTAGGTGTGATTTGAGCTGATCAGTGCATGTTATCTTATGTCTAAATGGGATTAAGTTCTATTCTGCCATTTTCCTGTGTACCTTTAACAAGATTCATACAAAATTCTTTTGGAAAATATATTCTAACAGGTGTATTCAAGAAAAAATTATTTTGCTTATGGCAAGGTAGAGGTGACTTACCATCTAACATTTTACTGCCTAACTTATCGTCTACATGTCTAACTTATCATCTACACATCTGTCATGTTAGGCTCTTCTGAAAGTGTTGTTACTTCAGGGGTGCCTGGGTGGCTCAGTCGGTTAGGTGTTTGGCTCTTGATCTCGGCTCGGGTCATGTGTGATCTCACAGTTTGTGAGATTGGGTGAGGAGCCCGCTTGGGATTCTCTCTCCCTCCCTCTCTCTGCCCTTCCCCTGCTCTCTCTCTCTCTCTCTCTCTCTCTCTCTCTCTCTCTCTTTCTCTCTAAATAAATAAATAGGGGCACCTGGGTGGCTCAGTTGGTTGGGTGCCCGAGTTCACCTCAGGTCATGATCTCGCGATTCCTGAGTTCAAACCCCACGTTCGGCTTTCTGCTGTCAGTGCAGAGCCTGCTTCTGATCCTCTGTCCCCCTCTCTCTGCCCCTCCTCTGCTTGTGCTCGCTCAAAAAAAAGTAAAAAGAATTAAAAAAAATAAAGCAAACCAAAGCAAAAACTGTTGGTACTTCATTTGATTATGAAGATCTTCAAATAGTTCTGTGCATTTGAGCAGTTAAAAGTTTGTTTAATACATGGTAATAATACTTACACAAGCATGTACAGAAAAGTGTTTTTTAAATTATTTTTTAATTGTATGATTTAAACTAGCCATCTCTTCCCAGCTGTCCATTGTTATAAAAGACATTTTTTCTTGTATGTTTTTTCATAATAGCTGATGTTCCGTAAAATGCGAGGCTTAAGTGAATTTCCAGAAGGTGTTTCAGCCACCGGTGATGTCCTATCTCACTTGACCTCCTCGGTTGACCTGGACTTCGGCGCGCACCATCCCCTCCATGTGACGATGCTGCCAAATCCCTCGCACCTGGAAGCCGTCAACCCCGTGGCTGTCGGGAAGACTCGGGGAAGGCAGCAGTCTAGACAGGACGGGGACTACTCTCCAGACAGTTCGGCTCAGCCTGGGGACAAAGTCATTTGCTTACAGGTACTTGTAGCTTCAGGAAGTGAGGCCAGAGGGTGGGGAGACCGGGAAGAAGGGAAGCCCAGGTTGGTAGTTCTGAAAGGAGATGGTGGACATCCAAGATGAAATTGAGATGAACTTTTGGTAAAAGAAGATTCTGGGCTTGTTTTTAAAATTAACAGCAGATATGAGGTCTCATCTCAAGGCAACTGACTTTAGACTGAGATTTCACTGTGTTTATTTCTCTCTTATGAGTTATTTCGGGGGGTATTGACTAGTATCCCTGATGCTTTTCAGAGGACAGATGTCAGAACTTCTCTGAAAATATGGTCCTCTAGGAAACTACATAGTATCCATATACGTAACAAGGCTGTAAGAGTCTGGATTTAGTTTGTTAGCTTGCTTGTTTGTTTTAAAATGAAGGTCTTTGGCATTAAGGCCACCCATACATATCATTAGTGTGGCTGTTGCTTCAGTTTTTTGTAACTTGACAGCCTAGATGTTCAGACTGTGGATCACATTTTTTTTTCCCTATGAGTATTCATTTAAATATGAACCTTTAACTACCGGGCAGTAATTAATTCTCGGTATCAGTGGCTGAGTCTCTAAACCCTATAGAAATAGGTACATCTGTAAGGCAGGAGAATATTTGACTGCATATACAAATAACAACTTTATCTTATTCATGTTAATTTTTCATGGGCCAGAAACTTGTAGTAAGTAAATTGGGGGTATGCAGCATTGCATTTGACAATGACATAGTTTTTCAAAATGGAAATCTTGCATTGTTAGCCATTCTCTTTACCTTTTGCTCGACTTAATTCACGATACTGTAAAATATTTTAGTCATTCACATTAGCAAGTCTTAACATAGACTTCAGAAACAAGAGATGAAAATGACACTTTATTTATTTTTGAGAACGAGAGGAGGGGGGAGGAGGGGCACAGAGAGCCGGAGACAGAATTCAAAGCAGGCTCCAGGCTCCAAGCTGTCATCATAGAACCCAACGCGGGGCTCAAACTCACAAACCGCGAGATTATAACCTGAGCCAAAATCAGACACTTAAGTGACTGAGCCATGCTGGCACCCCAACATTTTCTTCAAAGTGATAGGAAACTTCCCTCTTTTGTCTATTTTGTGTTCCCAAATCACTTGCCCTGCTGTGTCTGTACGTGTCCTGCTGTGCTGATTTCTTGTGGGAACTCTAAATTTGGAGCCTATAAAATCATGGTGGGTGAGATTCTGGATGCTACTTTTTCTGCCTGACCTCTTCTGTTTATTTTGGTCCCAAACCTGGTGAAAGTAGATTGTCATCTGTGATCTGTGTGTGTCCAAACCCCCTTGCCATCTTTGGCTACGTAGCTTCCACCTCATCCAGCATTTGTTTGTGTTTATAGACCCTCACTCCCAAAAATCTATATGCAGCATAGTGGAGTGGTTTCTCTTCTGATTTAAGAAGAAAATAAAATTAACAGATGATACCTGTGTGCCTTAGTGCCGTGAATCCGAAGACCAGGATAAAATGATGCAAGTTATGAGCAGATGTTATGTTACTTTTAAAAAAAGGTTTTTTTTGAGAGAGAGAGAGAGAGAGAGAGAGAGAGAGAGAGAGTACGTGTGTGCGTGCATGGGTGAGCAGGGGAGGGGCAGAGAGAGGGGGAGAGAGAATCTTAAGCAGGCTCCATGGCCAGCTTGGGACTAGATCTCACAACTGTGAGATCATGACTTGAGCCAGAATCAAGGTGACTGAGCCACCTAGGTACCCCTAAAAATTTTTTTCTTTGAGTATAGTTGACTCCAGATGTTATGTTCTTATTGATGTCTCTAGTGTAACATTTTTGTAAAGGAGCAGAAGAAGTACACATCTTCCTTGCTTTACTGAAATTCTTTCCTTTTTTCTTTTTTTCTGAGAGAGAGAGAGAGAGAGAGAGAGAGTGAGTGAGAGCGCATGTGCAGGTGAGCAGGGGAGGGGCAGAGGGAGAGAGAGAGGAAAAAAGAGAGAGAGGGAGTCCCAAGCAGGCACCATGCTCAGCTGGGAGCCCAACTCAGGGATCCATCTCAAGACCATGAGATCACATCCTGAGCCAAAATCAAGAGTCAGACACTTAATTGATTGAGCCACCCCGGCACCCCAATGAACTCCTCCTATATCATTACCCCCAAGAAATCCCATGGGCAAGGAGGAGTGCTCAGATGCCAGGAGCCCCTGGCCCTTGTGGCTAAGGGTTGGACTTGACAGTGTGGCGTGGTATAGAAGAGGCAAAGACTGTGGAACCAAGAAGATGAGTTCAAATCCTGGCTTTGCTGCTTTCTGGCTTGGTGTGCTTGGTTCTGTTATGGTAGTTCTCTGAATCTCATAGAAAAATGGGAGTGTGTTCAGAGAATTAAATGCGAACATGGACATAATAACTTCCTTGATCCAGGAGAAAGGCTTGGAGGGGTGGAGACATAAGTAGAAAAAACACAGAAGGCCCAGGGTATAGTCCAATGTGAAGTATACACTCTTTGTGAGCCTTGGTTTCCTCCTCTGTAAAAAGGACAGTAGTGACTTCCTTACCTGGCCCCCACCTGGTTGTTGAGGGGATTAATGCTGTGGAGATAATGGAAGGGTGTGTTATTAGTAGGTATAGATAACTCCAAAATGGGAGTCATCCCTATACACCCTAGCCAAATGAAGGCGGGGCCTGGAAATTTCACTGAGGCCAAGGAGTGCTTCCTTTCTTAGCCAAAATATTCTACTGACATTAAAAAAATGACTATTTTAAGGACATTGTCAATGTCCTTTTAAAAAATGTACTTCGAGGTATTCTTTCTTCATTTATATTTAGGTCTTTTACTTCTATTCTTATTAGAGCCCAGTGGTTACCTTCAGTTAGGACATATCATATTATTTTATTTATTAATTATTTTATTTTAGAGACAGTGAGAGAGACAGTGCGAGCAGGAGAGAGGGGCAGAAGGAGGAGAGAGAGAGAGAGAGAGAGAGAGAGAGAGAATCTTAAGCATCCTCCACACTCAGTGAGGAACCTGACCCTGGGATCATGACCAGAGCCAAAATCAAGAGTTGGATGCTAGGGGTGCCTGGGTGGCTCAGTCAGTTAAGCGTATGATTCTTGGTTTGGGGCTCAGGTCATGATCTCATAGTTTCGTGAGTTTGAGCCCTGCATCAGGCTCCGTGCTAACAGTATGGAGCCTGCTTGGGATTCTCTTTCTCTGCCCCTCCCCCACTCATGCTGTCTCTCTCTCTCTCTCTCTCTCTCTCTCTCTCTCTCTCTCAAAATAAATAAATAAACTTTAAAAAAGTAACAAAAAAAACCCAGTTGGACGCTCAAGCAACTGAGCCACCCGGGCCCCCCAGATTACTTATTCTTAAATGTTTGTTTCTTTTTGAGAGAGAGAGAGAGAGAGACAGAGTACAAGCGGAGAAGGGGCAGAAGAAGAGGGAGACACAGAATCTGAAGCAGGCTGCAAGCTGTCAGTGCAGAGCCTGATGCAGGGCTTGAACTCACAAACTGTGAGATCATGACCTGAGCCAAAGTCAGACACTTAACCGATTGAGCCACCCAGGCGCCACTTTTATTCTTTAGTTCAGCATTTTGACTGTTTATGATACTAGACTTTTATTTATTTTTTTATTGCAATATATTTGACAATAGCATTATGTCAATTTAAGGTGTATAACATGTTGATGTCACAGATAATCACCTTGCAGCCTGAAGTCAGTAGAACTCATATCTTCTTCTAAGATCTTCTAAGATCTATAATTCCCTTGTTATTTGCTTTCAACTTCTGTGAAAATGATCTCCCCTTTTATCTACTACTTTCCATCTATCAGGTTTTGTGATGATGTTGTGATCTAACAGACTTCAGATGTGCTGGGAGAATAGCACATTTCAGATGTTGTGTGATAGTATTTTGTTGTTTCCTCAAAGCATCCTTTCAATTACCTGTGATATACTTTCCCCCCATGCCTCCTGTCTTTGCTGTCATATCTCCCTCCCCCCACCTCTTTGTGTTCACGGTGTGGCCAACACAGCCAGTGGGGATTAGGTGATGTGAGCTGCACACCGTCTCTTTTCAGGGGCAGGATGATTGGAGAAGAGAGAGAGAGTTCAAAGCTATGCACTGTTCCTCATGTCTTGCAAGCTGTTTTCATGAAAACTGTACTGGAGCTGATTTTCCTTCAGTACTGCTGATAGTCCTTCCTTCTGTGGTGCTGCTGTATGTTCTAGAATGTTGATAGGTATATTAGAAGTGATGCGTGCGAGTGACAATGTGGGGGTGAAAGAATAGATCGATTGGCGGTGGCCACAAGAGGTAAAGGGGCTTTGAAACCAACTTGAGATCAGCCTAACCATCCTAGAAAGTCCTGTACGGAACCAGCAGATTTTTAGGAGGGCAGGAGAGCAGTGAGAGCGTGGTTGTTTTTATTCCTGTTATTATTTGAAAACAATTTATTCCAAACTGGATACATAAATTTCTCCACCTCTTATGTTCATTTTCTTGTTTTCTCCTCTATGATTTAGGTTCACGGTGATGCTTCTTTCTGTGGTCAGGGGATTGTTCCTGAAACATTTACGCTGTCTAATCTCCCACATTTCAGAATTGGTGGGAGTGTCCATCTGATTGTCAATAACCAGCTGGGTTACACCACTCCTGCCGAAAGAGGAAGGTCTTCCTTATACTGCAGTGATATCGGTATGTGACGTAGGGAGGCATCTCTAGAAAAACATCTAGTTCACTAGGAACAGTAAGCCTCCCTGGTTACTCCGTTTTAAATTTGGGGTCAGATATGGTTAGTAGTCACCAACAGTGGTATCCATGTTCCTTTAAAATCCGAGTGTGACCTTTGAATCCAAAGAGGTGAAACAAGAGGGAAACACAAAGGGTGCCATCTCAAATTGCCCAGATACCCAGTTGAATGCTCTCATGGGAACCAAAGATCAACACAATTAGTACAACACCGGGGTACTCATCTTTAGGAGATTCAGATCCAGGGTGCCCAAGACCTTAGTCAAGAATGATACTGAATTTGGCTAAGGGGTCTTGGTTAGAAATCAGATACAAAGAAGCAAAGTTGACTTGTTCTACCCTGGAAATTAGCAATATTAAGAGAAAGGCAGGGCTTTTTTTTAAACCCATCCCCCAATTCACAGAGTTACCTGAATTGTTAGATGGTAGGAACTATTGCGTTTTTGCACCCAGCCCCTGGCCTGGATGCCTTTTGGAGCTATCTATGTGAATGTTTTGGGATTAGTTTGACAAAGATACTGGAAGCACATTCTAGGGCTTTTCTTTGAAGAAAATCAATTTTTTTTAGGATTCGTCCTTTAATGACCGTTTTATCTCAGGAGGAAAGATACAGTAACAATGACAGTAACAAAATAAATAGTAGTTATTACATACCAGGCACTCTTCAGCACTTTATATGCAGTAACTCAGGGAATCTTTACAACATCACCAGGAGGTATAGGAGCTATTATCCCAGTTTTATAGATGAGAAAACTGAGATTCATAACTTTACTAAGGTCACAGAGTGAGTCACAGAGCTAGGACATGACCTCTTTCCTATCAGCTGGACTCCAAAGTGTGGGTTCTTAACAGCCCAGCCAAATCATCTCTGAGTATGTGGGCTGCCTCCCCACGCAGGCAAGAGGACTTGGAGGTGGGCTAATGTCCATTGGGGTCGGCTAGCCAGCTTCATCTGTCTTCTCTGCCTCAGGGAAGCTTGTGGGCTGTGCCGTCATCCATGTCAATGGAGACAGCCCAGAAGAAGTGGTTCGGGCCACACAACTGGCTTTTGAATACCAGCGCCAGTTCCGGAAGGATGTGATTGTTGACTTGTTATGCTACAGGCAGTGGGGCCACAATGAGCTGGATGAGCCCTTCTTCACAAATCCAGTCATGTACAAAATCATCAGGTATAATTATAAATCTTCGTTGAAGATCCCCTTACTCCCATAGGGCTTGCATTTTTTTAAATTATTTTTATTAGACACTCTGAAGTAGGGCGACCAACTCCTTGGGTTGCCTGGGACATGAAACTTTCAGGACTGAAACTGGGGTAGTCCTGAGCAAACTGGGATGATCATCCTACGGATCCCGGGAAAGCTCCCCAGAGTCTTCAAACTCCACACGTTTACTCTATGAATAAATGAAGGCAATTTACCAATCTCACTGAGGTAGGAAGACTGGGGCAGAGCCCTTAGCCCGCAGCTACTTAGTTTGTCACTGACAGGATCAGAAATAGATCCTCTGTGATTCACGTGGTGCCTCAGCAAGAGGCAACATGATGGATTTTAAGGAACCTAGAGAACTCTGCTGTCCAATATGGAAGCCACTACCATACATGGCTACTGAACACTTGAAATGTGGCCATTCCTGCTGGAGATGGGTTGTGAGTGTAATGAACACACCAGATTCCAAAGACTTTGAAAAAAAGAATGTAAACTATCTCAATAAGAATTTTTATGTTGATAAAGTATTAAAGTGACTATATTTTGAGTAAACTGAATTAAATATGTCATTAAAATTCATTCCACCTGTTTAATTTTAACCTTTTCTTTCTTTTTTTTTTTTAATTTTTTTAACGTTTATTTATTTTTTGAGACAGAAAGAGACAGAGCATGAACAGGGGAGGGGCAGAGAGAGAGGGAGACACAGAATCCGAAACAGGCTCCAGGCTCTGAGCTGTCAGCACAGAGCCCGACGCGGGGCTCGAACTCACTGGACCGTGAGATCATGACCTGAGCCGAAGTCGGACGCTTAACCGACCAAGCCACCCAGGCGCCCCAATTTTAACCTTTTCTAACGTGACCACTAAGAGATTTTTAATTACATGTTGGCTGGCTCTGCATTTCTCTTGGACAGCATTGAGACAGAAAGTTAATGAGATGGAGGGGAACGTGTTACTTTGGAATTTCCTTTTTTGATACTAGAAAGTACAAGAGAACCCCCTCCCCCACTTTATTTCCTCATAGATATAAATTAAAGTAGAGAAAGAAATTTGATGATACTTCATAGGTCTTTCTGGTCAGAGGTAGCACCCTGCTCTTGGAAGAACAAATCTGGGTTCTCTGTTTAGCTTTGAATTTAGCTGCTGAGTGACCAGATGTGGCTCAAGGCCCCATTAAAAAAAAAAAAAAAATCTATCCAGTCCATCTGTCACTTTTGTCATGATTAAATATGATAAAATATGTGAGCAAGATTTGTTGTTTAAAGTATTACTTGAGCATAGATTGGCATTATTATTGTTGTAAAACCGAGATACTGATTATTATAGTTTCCGGATTATTAAAGCCACCTGAAACAGATGTTGGTGACTTTGAGTTCAATACTGTTTGAAATAAAGTGGTAAGACAATGTAGGTCAGTCTTGTAGATAACTTTCCAGAATGTACCAATTCATAGAAAAACTCTACTAATTATTTCTACCTTGATGTAGCTAAAAGCTTATAAAGATGAATCTTATTTTTTTGCTTGCCTGCAAGAAGTTGTTACTCACCATTGCCTTAAAAAAATAATGCATTGGAGTGAAAGGTACATAACATAAAATGGATCATATTATTTTTTATTTTATTTATTTTAATTTTTCTAATGTTCATTTATTTTTTGGAAGACAGAGACAGAGCATGAGCAGGGGAGGGGCAGAGAGAGGGAGACACAGAATCCGAAGCAGATTCCAGGCTCCATGCTGTCAGCACAGAGCCTGACGCGGGGCTCAAATTCATCAAGCTGGATCATGACCTGAGCTGAAGTCGAACACTTAACCGACTAAGCCACCCAGGAACCCCTAAAATGGATCATTTTATTTTTATTTTATTTATTTGTTTATTTTACATTTTTTTATTTTTGAGAGACAGAGCACAAGTGGGGGAGGGGCAGAGAGTAGGGGAGACACAGAATCTGAAGCGGGTTCCAGGCTCTGAGCTGTCAGCCCAGAGCCTGACGTGGGGCTTGAACTCACGAACCGTGAGATCATGACCTGAGCTGATGTCGGATGCTTAACCGACCGAGCCACCCAGGTGGCCCATAAAATGGATCATTTTAAAGTGAACAATTCAGAGGCATTTAGTACATTGACAACGTAGTACAACCACCCCTTCTATCCAGTTCCTGAACATTTCCTGTGTGCCTTTTTATAGTGACGTGGCTCTGTGATACCTTGGACAACTAGTGTATCTGTCACACTTTGGTTTTTACAAACCCGATTGACTTTTCTCTCCTCTCTCTTGGACAGAGCCCGGAAGAGCATCCCAGACACCTATGCAGAGCACCTTATTGCCAACGGACTCATGACCGAGGAAGAGGTGTCGGATATCAAAACCTCCTACTATGCAAAGTTAAATGACCATTTAACTAACATGGCCCACTATAGCCCCTCGGCCACCAACCTGCAGGCTCATTGGCAGGGCCTGGTCCAGCCGGAGGCTTCCATTACAACCTGGAACACTGGTGTGCCCCTAGACCTCCTGCGATTTATTGGTGGGAAGTCCGTGGAGGTGCCGGAGGGACTCCACATGCACAGTCACCTTCTGAAGATGTACGTTCAGGTAGGGAGCATTAGAATTTCCGGTTGTTGTTTGTTCGTCTTGTGCAACAAAGAAATTGGTGTTGATCTGGTCTTTTCGGTTCAGCTAATGAATTTGACATTTATTGCATGCCACTAGGTTCTAGTGATGTTTTGGTAGTGATGCTCTCTTAAGTCAGATTTGTCTACTTGTGCTCTTTTCTCTCTTCTTTCCTTTGTATACACAAACAGGTTCTGGTACTGATAGTCCATTCAGGTTTTGTCTACTTCTCATTTTCCTCGATTTACTTACTCATTCATACATGTTTAATACATGTACATGCACTACATGCACATTATCAAAAATACAGGACAGAAATACCTGTTTTGATTTCTCTGATTAGTGAGCAGAAAACACTTTCATTTTGGGGGCCAGCTTGAATAAAAATAAGTACACATCAACAAACATACCCCCAAAGGCAACCATTTGCCCTTACACACCCTGATGTTTCTTACATATTGTCTCACGTTAAAGATAGATTGAAACTTTGGTTTGCCTGGGACTCAGGAATTTCCTGGAACGTGGGATTCTGCATGCTCAAAGTGAGGGAGCAAAAGTCAAAGGCCTTCGTCTTTCTTAAACTTGGATAGAGGCACTTTGTCCTCTGAATGATTTTGAGATGCTTACTTCATTTCCAGTTTTTTTTAATTTATTTTAAATGCTTATTTATTTATTTTGAGAGAGAGAGAGAGAGAGAGAGAGAGTGAGCAAGCCAGCAGGGGAGCATCAGAGAGAGAGAGTGAGAGAGAGAGAATCCAAAGCAGGCTTCTTGCTGTCAGTGCAGGGCCCCACTTGGGACTTGATCTCACAACCATGAGATCATGACCTGAGCTGAAATCAAGAGTCGGACGCTTAACTGACTGAGCCACCCAGGCACCCCTAGGCTTTTATTATAGGTACAGAGATTCTTAAAATAATCTGTGTACTTACCATCCAGGTGAAGAAATTGAATATTACAAGCACAGTTCTCTGCGTGCCCTCCCTGGTGCCGTCTCCTCTCCATTGTGCACAGGCTTAACCACTAACCTGAGTGCCTGCTAGTTTTGCCTGTTTGAAAACCTATAATTGCTATCTTACTCTCATCTTTCCCTTCTGCACTTTCTGTTTTAATATAACATTATAATTTTGATCCATACTGTTGTTGCATTACATTTTGTGAACTCAGTGTGGAAAAGGGTATAGACTGTTAAAAGTGTCTTTTTTTCCCCTCTGCTTCTGTTTTTTGCAGTCCAGACTGGAGAAAGTGATGGATGGAACAAAATTAGACTGGGCTACGGCAGAAGCTCTTGCCTTGGGCTCATTACTTGCTGAGGGTAAGACATTTCTGTTTAGTTGCACAACTGGTAGGGATTGCTTTATATTACACTTGATGTATGTGACCCCTGCAGTTCTGAGTAAAACTATCTCCAATTGTTTTCAGTAACTAGAGAGGTTCTAAAATGTGTTAGCTTTTCTTCTTCGACAATATTATTTAATCTTCAGGATAAGTCGTGTTGGTGACCTTCATCAAAGAATAGACTATAGAACATTTCTTGCTAGGAAACAAAGGGCCCTGTGCCGGATGAATTGGAAAGATATTTTCCTCCAAACATTGTAGGGCAAGCAATGACTCTCCATTCTTGTATGATCTTGCCTTACACAGACTTTTGAATATAGGACAGATATATTTTATTTTTTTATAATTTTTTTTAATGTTTATTATTTTTGAGAGAGAGAGAGAGAGACAGTGTGAGCAGGGGAGGGGCAGAGAGAGAAAGGGAGACACAGAATCCGAAGCAGGCTTCAGGATCCCAGCTTTCAGCACAGAGCCCCACTTGGGGCTTGAATCCATGAACTGTGAGGTCATGACCCAAGCCGAAGTTGGACACTTAACTGACTGAGCCACCCAGGTGCCCCAGAACAGGTATATTTTAATGTGGTTAATCTATTGCTAAGGGAAATTCTCAGGATGAACTGATGTGTAAGAATTCAGCATCACCATGTGTTGTTAATACTTAGGTTATTCACGGGAATCTGTTTTTTTTTGTTTTTTCCTCCTTGCTTGCTTAAGGTTTTAATGTCCGTCTGAGTGGGCAAGATGTCGGCCGTGGAACTTTTAGTCAGAGGCACGCCATGGTTGTTTGCCAGAACACCGATGACACCTATATCCCTCTGAACCATATGGACCCAAATCAGAAAGGGTTTCTAGAGGTAGGATGTCTTAGTGTCTATTGTAAAACCCAGGTGCTGGGGCGCCTGGGTGGCGCAGTCGGTTAAGCGTCCGACTTCAGCCAGGTCACGATCTCGCGGTCCGTGAGTTCGAGCCCCGCGTCAGGCTCTGGGCTGATGGCTCGGAGCCTGGAGCCTGTTTCCGATTCTGTGTCTCCCTCTCTCTCTGCCCCTCCCCCGTTCATGCTCTGTCTCTCTCTGTCCCAAAAATAAATAAAAACCGTTGAAAAAAAAAAAAATTAAAAAGTAAAACCCAGGTGCTGATAATTATAGTTACAGGATTCTTAAAGCAGCTAGAAACAGATGTCAGCAACTTTGGGTTCAATCGTTTTAAAAAAAAATTTAGGGGCACCTGGGTGGCTCGGTTGGTTGGGTGTCCGACTTCCGCTCAGATCATTATCTCCAAGTTCAGGAGATCGAGCCCGCATCAGGCTCTGTGCTGACAGCTCAGAGCCTGGAGCCTGCTTCAGATTCTGTGACTCCCATTCTCTCTCTGCCCCTCCCCTGCTCTCTCTCTCTCTCAAAAATAAATAAAAACATTAAAAAATTAAAAAAAATTCCAGTATAGTTAACATGGTGTTTTATTAGTTTCAGGTGTACAATATAGGGATTCAGCACTTTCATACATCACCCAGTGCTCATCTAGTGTATCTTTTTTTATTATTAAATATAATTTATTGTCAAATTGGTGTCCATACAATACCCAGTGATCATCCCAACAGGTGCCCTCCTCGATGCCCATCACCCACTTTCCTCTCTCCCCTATCCCCCATCAACCCTCAGTTCTCAGTTTTTAAGAGTCTCTTATGGTTTGCCTCCTTCCCTCTCTGTAACTTTTGTTTCCCCCTTCCCCTCCCCCATGGTCTTGTGTTAAGTTTCTCAGGATCCACATATGAATGAAAACATATGGTATCGGTCTTTCTCTGCCTGACTTATTTCACTTAGCATAATACCCTCCCTGTTCCATCACATTGTTACAAATGGCCAGATTTCATTCTTTCTCATTGCCAAGTAGTATTCCGTTGTATATATAAACCACATCTTCTTTATCCATTCGTCAGTTGATGGACATTTAGGCTCTTTCCATAATTTGGTTATTGTTGAAAGTGCTGCTAGAAACTTTGGGGTACAAGTGCCCCTATGCATCAGCACTCCTGGATCCCTTGGGTAAATTCCTAGCAGTGCTATTCCAGAGCAGCTGCACCAGTTTGCATTCCCACCAACAGTGCAAGAGCGTTCCTGTTTCTCCACGTCCTCGCCAGCGTCTATAGTCTCCTGATTTGTTCATTTTGGCCACTCTGACTGGCGTGAGGTGGTATCTGAGTGTGGTTTTGATTTGTATTTCCCTGATGAGGAGTGATGTTGAGCATCTTTTCATGTGCCTGTTGGCCATATGGATGTCTTCTTTAGAGAAGTGTCTATTCATGTGTTCTGCCCATTTCTTCACTGGATTATTTGTTTTTCGGGTGTGGAGTTTGGTGAGCTCTTTATAGATTTTGGATAGTAGCCCTTTGTCTGATATGTCATTTGCAAATATCTTTTCCCATTCCCTTGGTTGTCTTTTAGTTTTGTTGATTGTTTCCTTTGCTGTGCAGAAGCGTTTTATCTTAATGAGGTCCCAGTAGTTCATTTTTGCTTTTAATTCTCTTGCCTTTGGAGATGTGTCGAGTAAGAAAATGCTGCAGCTGAGGTCAGAGAGGTTTTTTCCTGCTTTCTCCTCTAGGGTTTTGATGGTTTCCTGTCTCACATTCAGGTCCTTCATCCATTTTGAGTTTGTTTTTGTGAATGGTGTAAGAAAGTGGTCTAGTTTCAATCTTCTGCATGTTGCTGTCCAGTTCTCCCAACACCATTGTTAAAGAGACTGTCTTTTTTCCATTGGATATTCTTTTGCAAATCAATTAATATGATACATGACATTAATAAAAGAAAAAATAAGAACTGTATGATTCTGTCTATAGATGCAGAAAAAGCATTTGACAAAATACAGCATCCTTTCTTAATAAAAACCCTTGAGAAAGTCGGGATAGAAAGAAAATACTTAAACATCATAAAAGCCGTTTATGAAAAGCCGACAGCTAATATCATCCTCAATGGGGAAAAACTGAGAGCTTTCCCCCTGAGATCAGGAACATGACAGGGATGTCCACTCTCACCGCTGTTGTTTAACATGGTGTTGGAAGTGCTAGCATCAGCGATCAGACAACAAAAGGAATCAAAGGCATCAAAATTGGCAAAGATGAAGTCAAACTTTCGCTGTTTGCATACGACGTGATACTCTACATGCAAAACCTGACAGACTCCACCAAAAGTCTGTTAGAACTGATACATGAATTCAGCAAAGTCGCAGGATACAAAACTAATGTACAGAAATCAGTTGCATTTTTATACACCAATAATGAAGCAACAGAAAGAGAAATAAAGAAACTGATCCCATGCACAATTTCACCAAGAATCATAAAATACCTAGGAATAAACCTAACCAAAGATGTAAAAGATCTGTATGCTGAAAACTATAGACAACTTATGAAGGAAATTGAAGAAAAGAAATGGAAAAACATTCCGTGCTCACGGATTGGAAGAATAAATATTGTTAGAATGTCAATACTACCCAAAGCAATCTACACATTCAATGCAATCCCAATCAAAATCGCACCAGCATTCTTCTTGAAGCTAGAGCAAGCAATCCTAAAATTTGTATGGAACCACAAACGACCCCGAATAGCCAAAGAAATATTGAAGAAGGAAACCAGAGTAGGAGGCATCACAATCCCAGACTTTAGCCTCTACTACAAAGCTGTAATCATCAAGACAACATGGTATTAGCACAAAAACATACACATAGACCAATGGAATAGTATAGAGACTCCAGAATTGGACCCACAAACGTATGTCCAACTAATCTTAGATCAGCCTACTCTTAATTCCCTTCACCTACTTCACACATCCCCCACTGGTAAAACCATGCCCCACTGGTAAAACCAGTTTTTACAAGTGGTAAAAACTGGTTACCACTAGTTTCTTCTTTAATAGTCTGTTTTTGTGTGTGTCTTTTTCTATTTGTTCATTTCTTTTGTTTCTTTTTTTTAATTTATTTTTTTATAATTTAACTTTATTTTTTATTTTTTAAAATTTACATCCAAATTAGTTAGTATATAGTGAAGCAATGATTTCAGGAGTAGATGCCTTAATGCCCCTTACCCATTTAGCCCATCCCCTCTCCCACAACCCCTCCAGCAACCCTCAGTTTTTTTCTCTATTAAAACCATGTCCTTTATATGAAGGACCCTGGGAGGAATTCCTGCTTGCTCTTGGTACTGGTCCTGGTACTGACTGAGTTGACTGAGCAGTGGTTTGTCTCTATGGTGTGTGTACCGTGAATTCTGCAATTGAGCCACATTCTTCTGTCAGTAATGGCTCCCAGGAAGAGGTGGAGGCCACTGACCTCTGGTGACTGTAAGCCACCAGGCTGTCTTTTTCCCCTTTATTCTGTGTCTCAATCTTTATCTTTTTTCTATGTACATTTACATCATCACATTGTACATCATATATATATTTATGAGCCATCTCAAGTATGTTTTGGAATAAATAAAAGGATTAATAAATACAAGAAATGAAAGTAGATATGTGTATACATGAGTACAGATGACAGTGAATGCTTAGGAGAAGGTGCAGAGAATCTACTTGGGAAGTCAGGAAAACCTTGGGAGGGGAAGCCAGATTTGAACTGGGCCTGGAAGGACATGAGGAGTTGCCTAGTCTGATGCCTATAGAGAGAACATTCCAGGTGGACACCATAATACCTACAAAGCCTGTGAAGTGAGAAGATAGGAACTACAAATAGCTCCATGTGACTGGAGGTTAAGTTGCAAAGTGGAAACAGAAGTCAGGAAGAGGAGACTGGCCAGACTCCCCACCTTGTGAAAGACTCGGAATGTTATGTAAGCCGGAAACCATGGGGGAATTTTGAACAGGTGATCAGATTTTTGTATCAGAAAGAACCCTCCCCATGGTACTTTGGAAGCTGAAGATGGATGAGAACTTCAGATGGTGTATCCACCCAGCTTTATTGAGGTATAATAGGACAATTTCTTTTTTTCTTTAAAACAATTTTTTAATGTTTATTTATTTTTAAGAGACAGCGTGAGTGGGGAGGGGCAGAGGGAGAGGGAGACAGAGAATCCAAAGCAGGCTCTGTGCTGTCAGCACAAATCCTGACATGGGACTTGAACCCATGAACCATGAGATCATGATCCGAGCCAAAGTTAGACACTCAACCGACTGAGCCACCCAGGTGCCCCATAATAGGACAATTTCTAAGGAGGCTTCTCAATAGTCTAGCCAGGAAATCACATGGACCTGAACGAGGGCAATAGCAGTGCAGACAGAAGATGGGACCAGATTTGAGAACATTTACCAAACAACAGCTATGGGACTTAGCGGTAGATGGAGGGAGTGAGGAAGACTAGTCTCGCTTATCTCCTGGCTTCCTGACTTGGACAATTGCTATATGATGGTGATACTCACCCAAATATAAAGAGGGGGAACAGGTTTGGTAAGGAAAGCTGATGGATTCAGTTTTGAACATTTGACTTTGAGGTGGCTGAGTAACATACAAGTTTCTGTCCATTACAGAAAGGCAATTAGATATGTATGTCTGGACTTAATGAAGGAATCTGATCTTGAGATACAGGTTTGGACATCATCAGGGTGAAGTGATTGAAACCACAAGGGTGGGAGAATCTCCCTGGGAGAGAGCAGAATGGGAAGAGGGCCAAGGGATAGGGTCCTGGGAAAAACAGCTTCTAAGGGGCTGGCAGGGGAAAAGTGTTTCCCTAGAGTGCATCCAGAGGAGGAGGAGAACAGGGAGTCACTGTGTCATGACCTGAAGAAGAAAGAAGTCAAATATGAGGAAGAATAACATGGCCATTGGATTTAGCCACTGGAAAGTCAAGAGTTGACTTCACGTACAGCTATTTTAGTGGAGCAGTGAGAACAGAAGCTAGACGCTACTAGCTTAAAGGGTAAAATTCCCACAAATGGTGAGATCATGACCTGAGCTGCAATCAAGAGTCAGACACAACCAACTGAGCCACCCAGGTGCCCCTATTTTATTATTTTTTAAATTGAAGTATAGTTGACACACAAAGTTGTGTTAGTTTCAGGTGTACAACATAGTGGTTTGACAGGTCTATTTGTGTTATGCATTGCTCACAAGTGTAGCTACCGTCTGTCACCTAACAACGCTATTACAATATCATTGATGATGCTCCCTATGCTGTACCTTTCATCCCTGTGACTTACTCATTCCATGGCTGGAAGTCCGTACTTCCCACACTCTTCCACCCATTTTGCCCATTCCCCGCTCCTCCTCCCTCCACAATCACCAGTTTGTTCTCTGTGTTTATGGGTCTGTTTCCACTTTTGTTTGTCTTTTTGTTTCTCTTAAGCACAATCATATAGTTTTTGTCCATCTCTGTCTGACTTGTTTCACTTAGCATCGTACCCTCTAGATCCACCCATGTGGTCATACGACTGAGTAGAATCACGTTGCGTTTAATTGTCCTCTTTTGCCTCCTCAGAGATCTAATTTTGTGTTCTGCTTTTCTTTTTTATCTTAACATGCTGTGACGGTTCTTTTGATTTATTGTGCAGATAGGATATTAGAATAATGGATTCTAACCAAAGGTAGGCCTTCTTTTGGTAACTTTCCCCCTTTGCTTTGTGATATGTTTTTTAAAAGCTTGTATGACACAGTTTTACTCTAACCAATCAATTTTGCTTATCCTTAAAGATCACTTTTACTGCCCACGTTGCATTCTTCTCCTCCTTTCCTTGAGCCACCTTCCCCCACATGCATCACTCACAGGGGGCAGTAGATGTCCTTTCTCGAGAAATGAGGAGATAACTGGAAAGAAAGCTCCCCTCTGTGCCCTTCCTCCTTTTTGAGAGGTTTGTGACGCTTTACCTTGACTGATCTATGTCCCCGGCTTTCCTTGCCATGACAGTGTTTCTGTTCTTTTCCTTTGTATTAATTAGATCAGCAACAGCCCGCTGTCAGAAGAGGCTGTCCTGGGATTTGAATATGGGATGAGCATCGAAAGCCCCAGGTTACTGCCCATCTGGGAGGCTCAGTTTGGCGATTTCTTCAATGGTGCTCAGATCATCTTTGACACGTTCATCTCTGGAGGTGGGTGTCAGCATATGCATGTGGAATGGTGTATAGCACCAGCCTCGTGGGGAAACATGAATGAGACGGGGCCATAACTGCTCTACCACAGCCCCTCAGGAGAGTTAGGGGCTGCCCTGCCATCTCCTGGGGCATGGCAGCTATTGGATGGTTACAGAAGCTGCTGGAGGGCTAGGGGCCACTCGGTCACTGTACAGGCAGCACTTTCTCCAGGGCAGTGTGCTTGGCTGTAGGGAGAAGGGCATGTACCTGCCAGCTCCTAGGTAGTTTGACTTTGCGGTCTGCACTTGGGGCATGTTGCATAACTGTGACATGAATACCGAGCAGGCAGTGGGGACATAGTAGAGATTTGTGGTCAGAGTGAATGGCAGCCTTGAAAATCCACTTCCCTCGGGGCGCCTGGGTGGCTCAGTCAGTTGAGCTTTTGACCTCGGCTCAGGTCATGATCTTGCAGCTTATAAGTTCGAGACCCATGTCACAGCTCAGAGCCTGGAGCCTGCTTCGGATTCTCTCCCTCCGCCCTTCCCCTGCTCATGCTCTGTCTCTGTCTCTCTATCTCCAAATTAAAGAAAAATATTAAAAAGAAAAAGAAAGAAAGAAAGAAAAGAAAAGAAAAGAAAATCCACTTCCCTCAACCCAAGGATGTTCAACTATCTGAAAGCTGGTAGTGGGACATCTTTATTTTTTTGTTTTGTGTTTAAAAAAATTTTTTTAAGTTTATTTATTTTGAAAGAGACAGAGACAGTGTGAGTGGAGGAGGGGTAGAGGGGGGGGGCGGAGAGAGAGAATCCTAGGTAGGCTCAGCACTGTCAACACAGAGCCCGACCTAGGGCTCGAACTCACGAAACCATGACATCATGACCTGAGCCAAAGAGTCAGAGGCTTAACTGACTGAGCCGCCTGGGCACCCCTTGTTTTGTTTTGTTTTGTTTTGTTTTGTTTTGTTTTGTTTTATGAGAGGGCACATGTGAGCAAGGGGCTGACAGAGAGGGAGAGAATCCCATGAAGGGCAGAGAGGGAGAAAGAGAGAGGGAGAATCCCATGAGGGGCAGAGAGGGAGAGAGAGAGAGAAGCAGGTCTCACCGGAATCAGGGCTCCAGCTCACCCACTGGAAGAGGGGCTGGAACTCACAAACCCTGAGATCGTGACCGGAGCCAAAGTTCAATGCTTAACTGACTGAGCCAACGAGGTGCTCCCTTATTGTTTTTAATAATCATTTACAAAAACAGAACGTACTTATTATAAAAATCAGAGTATGCAAAGTACAAGTGTGAGTCCCCATCACCCCATTTTCGGGGGGTAACCAACCCCTTTGGATTCTTTGCACTCCAGTCGTCCCTCTGGCCGTGTTTCTCTGTGACCTTGTGGTTGTAGGGAAGAAAAGTGCCTTGAGGAGACTGGACTTTGACATGGCCAGGGACTATCCAGAAGTGTCCACACTTGCAGCCTGAGGACAGTGGGCTGTGTTGTAATTGGTGCTGTGGGGGGAAGACAAGAGCCACCAGTGCTCAGTAGGAGTCGTGCTGCAAAGGAAGCAGAGTGGCCCATGCTGTCCTTGAAACCGGTACATTCACCTCGTGATTTGTCTCTCATCTGCCACAGCCCGTTCAGTGAGTGTGTCATATAGGGTTTCAGCCGGTAAGATGGACATTGTCCTCCTAAGCGCGTAACACTGCTGGAAAGCACACAGAATGGAAAAACGACTCTAGGGGATCAGACGGCAAAGTAACGTTTGTGTCACTACTCACGTCACATCAGACGGTTCTGTTCCTGCTTCGGAGAGTTCTCACTCCCTGTCACGTGCTTTCCCAGGGGAGGCCAAGTGGCTCCTTCAGAGCGGCATTGTTATCCTGCTTCCCCATGGGTATGACGGGGCTGGACCCGACCACTCCTCTTGTCGCATAGAGCGTTTCTTGCAGGTATGTCCGCTCCCTGCTTCCTAGGTGCTTTGAAAGAGACCTACCTCCTGTGAATACTTAATATGTACCTTAAACTGTAAGGCCTTGTAGTATCTGAATGAAACGGGTTTAATGCACTGCCGGTATTCTTTATCAACATGATGCCTTGGGTATATTAGTGTCGTGGTTTTATGGCAAAAAAGTGGTTCTTGTATGGAAAAGATCAGTGGTTTCTAAACCATGCTGATAATGAAAATCATCTACAGAGCTTTTTGTAAATAGAGATCCAGGGACCAACACCAGATCAGATTCTTCAGAGTGTGGCCTAGCCTGTATTTTTACCTAAAAAATTATTTTTGAGTAACTATAGTATTTTTTATAAAGTGATTCATGATCATTAAAAAATGTTTCAATAATCATGCAGAAATAACCACAGTTAATATTTGGTAAGGATCATTACCTATGTCTTTTTATGCATATGACTTCCTAGTATTAAGAAAATTTTCAAACATACAGAAAAGTTATAAAATTTTACAGTGAACATTCATATGCCAATCCCTTAGATTCTACCACTAATATTTTATTATACTGTACTTGTTTTTATCACATTTACTCATCTATCATTCTTCTATCTATAAATCTGTATTATCTGCTGATGCATTTCAGGGTAAATGGAGACGTGTGTCCACGTACAGTTCACAGATGTGTAATCTGTACACATTATCCTAAGTGCATGAATATCATTAGTTATTTTAGCATATGTGCAGATAAATGTATAGCTAGATGACGGTTTAGTCTACTGTAGAACAGTAGATAGATGGATAGTTATGTTGATAGGTAATAATACAGAAAAATGATTTTATAAAAAGTGGATTACAGAAATAAATAAACTGAAGGTTAGTTAAAGACTGCATGTGAAATACAAAACTACAGTTTTGGGAAGAAATATAGGACGAGTATGCGGAAGACATCGTTTGGGAGTCATGAGTATACAGATGGGTTTCCCTTAGGACAGCCGTGTCCTTATGATTCAATTAGATGATCGGAACATTTGCTTATTTCTTTCATTTCACTCCCAGATGTGTGACAGTGTAGAAGAGGGGGTGGATGGAGACACAGTGAACATGTTCGTGGTACACCCAACTACTCCTGCACAGTATTTCCACTTGCTCAGGAGACAGATGGTCCGGAATTTCCGAAAACCCCTCATTGTTGCTTCTCCGAAGATGTTACTCAGGTTCCCTGTAAGTAGAAACAACTGGTTAGGAAGCCTTTCTCCTTCTGTCGTTTTTATATGCATTTGCCTCTATTTTCTGTAATGATACTTATTTAAAACGTTTTGGCCTTTTAAAAATTTTGATTCCAGTTAACATACAGTGTTACATTAGTTTCAGGTGTACAATATAGTGATTCAGCACTTCCATATACATCACCTGGTGCTCATCATGACAAGTGCGTTCCTTAATCCCCATCACCTATTTAACCCCACCCCCCCCCCACCTCCCTTTGTGTCTCATTGTATTTAAACAGAAACACCTAGGGGCGCCTGGGTGGCTCAGTTGGTTAAGTGTCCAACTTTGGCTCAGGTCATGATCTCACGGATCATGAATTTGAACCCCGTGTTGGGCTCTGTGCTGACAGCTCAGAGCCTGGAGCCTTCCTCAGATTCTGTCTCCCTTTCTCTCTGCCCCTCTCCTGCTCGCACTGTCTCACTCTGGCTCTCAAAAATAAACATTAAAACAAATTTTTAGAAACATCTTTTAATTTTTTTAATTACAAAAAAAATTTTTTAACGTTTATTTTTATTTTTTTTGAGATAGAGAGAGACAGAGCATGAATGCAGGAGGGTCAGAGAGAGAAGGAGACACAGAATCTGAAACAGGCTCCAGGCTCTGAGCTGTCAGCACAGAGTCCAACGCGGGGCTCGAACCCACAAAATGAGAGATCATGACCTGAGCCAAAGTCGGACGCTCAACCGACTGAGCCACGCAGGCGCCCCAAAAATTTTTTAATGTTTATTCATTTTGGAGATAGAAAGAGAGAGAGACAGAGCATAAGTGGGGGAGGGGCAGAGAGAGAGGGAGACCCAAAATCTGCAGCAGGCTCCAGGCTCTGAGCTGTCAGCACAGAGCCTGACGCAGGGGCTCAAATTCACTAACTGTGAGATCGTGACCTGAGCCGAAGTCAGACGCTTAACTGACTAAGCCACCCAGGAGCCCCTGAGACAGATATTTTGAAATGGCAACGTGAAAGGGGCCAAGTCATAATACACATTAATTTATTTCTAGAAATATGTACACCTGGGATTCTTCACCCAACTTTCACTGTACTTGCAAGATTGTCACCTGCTCCCTCAATCATGGCTCTAAAAGAGTATAATCATATTAAATATAATATATGTATGTTACTAAGTATTGAATGAACTATCGGAAATTTTATTGAGAATTTCTTTTGCTGTTTGTAACTGAGAGTTAGATTTAATTCTGGCCCTAGTTGTTGTCCACTCCTCTCCCCATGTCTAATCTATAACTTACGAAATAAGTGAGGCCTTGCTCTGGAGCCTTTAAAATATCAATAGCTTTCCTACAGATTTTCAAGCAAAATGTACTCTTATTAAGTAGTTAACTATCTTCCTTAAACATATAAGTTCTTTTAGTAATTGAAAGTGAGTACCACCGTTATTGAAGTCTGATTTCTTCCTGAAAATTAGCTACTGTACCAGTAGGTACAAGTGATCTAGCAGAATAGAAGTCCACTCTTTGTTTCCATGGCCCATTTGGAGATGACTTACCATGTGACAAACACGACTCGGGGCTCTAGGGAGTTTGCCTGTCAAGTGGTACCTAAATTCTACCCCAATTTCCCACCCAGCTCTCAACTCCAGCTCCTTTTTTTTTTTCTTAGTGAGCTCTTTACCCAATGCGGGGCTTGAACAGAGATCGAGAGTCACATGCTCTACTGACTGAGCCAGCCAGGTGCCCCTCCAGCCCCTTTTGATTCCCACCATAGGAAGTGTGAGCTGACCAAGGGCTCTGGTTCAGGATGGAGAAAGATTGATTCTATTGTGCATTATTGAGCAACAAGAATAAATAAAGAATATATATTTATATATAATGTATCTATTTATAACTCATGTAATATATAAATATAGTACATTTTATTTTATAATATATATTCATTTTTATTTTATTCTCTTCGCTAATATTATTTTTTTAGGTTACATCACAGTGTCTTGCGTCAGCGAGGCTGCCTATCAGTGGCCCAGTCAAAGTGTCACCTTCCCAGTTGGGACTAGACTGTAGGGAAATGAGCTAGATGAGGAAATGGAATCCACTCCCCAACCTTACCCTCATTAATGGTCTATTCTGAGTTCTTTGCAACAAGTACTTATTTAAATTGAACTCCTTAATACCATTTCTTTTCATCACAGAAATGTTTGTTATTGTTCCTGGTTTGTTCTGTGACTCATTAGGTTTCACTTATAAATTATGGTTAAAATCCTAAAGACAGAAATCATTGCCCTGGCTTAGCTGTTTTCATTCACAGATTCCATGAACTGTCCTCTCCAATTCCAAGAAATTAAAGCATACTTTTGATGGATATTAAAGTGTGATTGAACTGAAATGTTGATTCTTAAAATGTTATTGTGGCATCAGACAATAGGCAATTTTAAGTCACTTTGAACAAATAATTTTATTCTGAAATATACAGAATCGATATTTTTGGGAAAGATATTGTGCTTATTAGTACACATGTTTACATATAATGCTAGGAGGGAAATTTGTTGTTATTTCTTGGTAAAGATCCCTTATAAGTAAGGCACTTTGGCTCCTTGCTTTCAGCTGCTAGATTTGTGGCCTTTTTCCCTCTCCTTAGGCAGCCGTATCAAGTCTTCACGAAATGGCACCAGGAACAACATTCAAGCCGGTCATTGGTGATTCATCTGTGGATCCCAAAAAGTAATTTGATGTGTATCTCTGTTCTCATACTCTGCGGTAGAATTTTAATTAGTGGGAAAACTAGTTCATGTTAAGGAGCCCAAAGTGACCCAAATCTTCAGTATCCTGATAGAAGAAAGTCCTTTGCATCCATGGGGTAGGAGTTAGAATATGTGCGGAAGAGGCATACATTGCTGGATAAGACTTGCCAGGGCACAGCATGAGACTGAACCCAACTACAGAGACCCCACTCCTTCAGTAATGAAGCATTTTCATCTTCGTGGTTTCCTCCTTTTCTGATACAATTCTTTCAGACATTTCTCCTCTACCACATTGTCCCTTTTCTACCCAACAGTGTTAAGAGTCTAGTGTTCTGCTGTGGCAAACATTTCTATGCTCTGCTGAAGCAAAGAGAATCCTTGGAGGCCAAGAAGGGTGACTTTGCCATCATCCGATTAGAAGAACTCTGTCCTTTCCCAGTGGATTCGTTACAGCAAGAGATGAGCAAATACAAACATGTTAAAGGTATGGCACTGGTCTTGTTGGGATTCTTCTGGATTCAGATACCTGAAACCTAGTCCAGCTATCTCATGTGAAAAGAGGTTTGGGGGCAGAGAGAGTCATTAGGAAACAACCTTGGAGTCTAGAAATATGAAAAAAAAAAGTACTGCTAGAGCCAATGTCTCCTTGTCTTTTCTGGTATCCCTTCAGTCTCCCCTTCTCTCACTTAAGACATGTCATTTCTTGAGAGGCTGGAGGTAATCTCTGCTATAATATTACTTTGGATAAATTGATGTAACTGTAAAAGGCAAGGCTTTTTTTTTTTTGGCTGCAATAATTGGACTGGAATAACTGGACATCTCTATGCATTGGGTACAGAAATTAACTCAAGATCACAGACCTAAATGTAAAACGTAAAACTCTAAAACTTCTAGGAGAAAACCTTCGTGGCCTTCCGTTAGGCAAAACGTTCTTAGATGTAACACTAAAAGAACATCAGATAACAGAAAAATTGGACTTTATCAAAGCGAAAGCTTTTGCATTGCTGAAAGGTGTTGCAGAGCAAATGGAAAGACAAGACGCAGACTGGGAGAAAGTATTTGCAAATACATATGTGACAAAGGACTATCCAGATTGTTCAGAGAGTGTCCAAAACTCAACAGTAAGAAAAACAAATAATCCAAGTTTTTAAAATGTGCAAAAGATTTGAACCAAAGAATGGGAGGGCAAACAACCATTAAAAAAAAGATGCACAACTATAATCAGTGATAAGGGAGATGCAAGTGAAACCCAAATGAGATACGACTACACACCTATTAGAATGGCTCAAATTAAAACAATAAGTATTAATTGTATCCAAGGCTGATGAGGAAGCAAAGCACCCGGAACCTGCATTCACTGCAGGAAGGAATGGAAACTGGTGTAGTCGCTCTGGAAACATGTGTCAGTTCCTTACAAGGTTACACACAGAGTTACCGTACAGCCCAGCGGTTCACTTGGAGGTATTTGTCCAAGAGGAATGAAAACATGTTCACAGAAAAATGTCTAAAGCAGCTTCATCCATAATTGCCCCAAGCTACCAGCACATCCTTCAACCTGCGGACGGATACATAATCCATGTTACATTCTTACAATACCTACTGCTCAGGAATAAGAGCGTGACCTATGGCTACAGGCAAAATCACAAATGGATTTTGCCAGTTCAAGGGAGCCAGAACCAAAGGCTACATAATATGATTCCATTTATCTGATGTTCTGGAAAAGGCATAAACTATAGGGAGAGAGGAAAGATCAGTGGTTGCCAGAGGTTGGGTGGGTGGAGGGGTTGCCTTGAAAGGGCCAGGTTGAGGGAATTTGGGGGATTGATGGAATTTTTCTGTATCACAAGTGAGGTGCTGGATACACGACTATGCATTTGTCAAAAAAAACCAAAAAACAAAAAAACAAAAGCCAAGTAACACTATACCATATTGGAAAGGTGTATATTTACTTGAGGAGAGCTATCTATACATACACACTATATATGGTACATATGTGTATAAAAATGGATATGATGTGTCTGTGTGTGTAGATACATAGTATATGTATGTACTCACTGTGTGTATATATACATATATATATATATATATGTATGTATAGAGTGTGTGTATGTGTGTGTGTGTGTGTGTGTTATTGTACATTTACCTGGAATACTGAAATGAACTTTCTTCTGTTATAGATTTTATTTGGAGTCAGGAGGAGCCTCAGAACATGGGTCCGTGGTGCTTTGTTTCTCCCAGGTTTGAAAAGCAACTGGCCTGCAAGGTAATGGCTTTCTGTCTTGTAATGTTTTGTGTATGTGTGTTATTTCTCCTGGAGTGCCAAGAAATGTGTTTGTCCCCTGTGAGCCTGATGCAGGGCTGGAACCCATGAACCGTGAACCCATGATCTGAGCCAAAGTTGGGTGTTTAACCAACTGAGCCACCCAAGCGCCCCTCCAGTTGTTTTAAAGATAAACAAAAACATAAAATCTAATTTTAGGCTCTTTTCTCAGAATAAAATGTTGCATGTTTATCAAGAAAGACACATATGTGTACATGCTAGTATCATGTAAGAAAAAAATGATTATCCTTCAAACAGTAAAAGCCCTTCCCTGTCATCTACTTTTCCCATTAGTCCATTCAGAAGCCTTGTCCCAAAGCTCAGTATCCAGCCCTGGGGAGCAGGGTGATGAGTGGGTTTATTTTACAATGTGGGAGAAAAGGTGCCGGGTAACGCTTGTCCCAGGCTCATCTGCATAGCTGGCATCCATCAAAGGCCAAATTCTTCCTGATCATGCTGTAGAAAGGGAAGAACAATGAGAAGAGCAAATGTGCTTCTGTTTATCTTCCTATTCTGCTTCGATCAGGACTCAGTTTACACATTTGTTACTAGTTTGCTGGGCCCAAGCAAACTATCACCTATAGATAGTTCTAATTTAGGAAAATCTGCAGGTTAAACCAACTAGTAATTACTGAAGAACAGGACATAATTCAAGAATTCATCTCACCTCATGGTGCCTGGAATTTAGTTTTTAGTCGTGACAAATATCTCCTTCCAGTCTATTCTAGGTAACTCGTTATTTTGCCCAAAAGGTGATTTGTGGTTAAACAAGCTAAGAGAAATGCATGGACTGCCTTAGGAGAAGGAAGCAGGGCTCTCATCAGGTTCAAATGCCATTTTATTTCTTTTCTGCTCCAATGACAGCTCCGTCTCGTGAGCCGACCCCCTTTGCCAGCACCCGCTGTAGGAATTGGCGCCCTTCACCTGCAGCAGCATGAAGATGTCCTCACCAAGACCTTTGCTTGATGGTGTCCTTCCAATCACTACTACTTCCTTTAAGAAAACTTCCGTGAGAAGAAAGGCTTGCTTCTGTACTCTCCCCTTC
Source organism: Panthera pardus (assembly GCF_024362965.1). Taxonomy (NCBI): domain Eukaryota; kingdom Metazoa; phylum Chordata; class Mammalia; order Carnivora; family Felidae; genus Panthera; species Panthera pardus. The sequence goes on along the minus strand of NW_026526991.1, from coordinate 130,003,706 downwards.
CATTAGGTAACATGAAAAGCCTATGTTCCTCTAAGATGTTGGGATTCATGGGGGCAGTTTAATCAGAATATGTGGAATAGCCAAGGGCATGAATTATCCATGAATACATGAATCTGACCAGTCCGTTGTAGCCTTAAAGGTACAGCAGTGTTTTGTTTTGGTTCTGAGTTGTAGAGCTAATTCAATGAACCAGATTTTTTCAGGCCACTCTTTCTCACTATATATGCCCAGGAAAAGTTCGTTAGCTGGAATTTGCAGCTCCATCCAGATGACCTCAACATTACTTCTCCGTTTGCTTGATGTGTGTCACTTCATTAATTCTGCCATTGTGACTATCAATATTTTCTTTTGACGTAATATCTAGTGCTGCTTTCCAGCCACTGTGAAGAATGTTTTCACCAAATGCTGCAGCAAAACCATATTAGTCCTGATTCGTGTTTTTTAGGATAGTTGTTTTCACCCGCTGTCCTTATATATCCATCCCATTCAATACAACTCTCTGGATGTATAATCTTTTTGCACAGTATTATTAAGGAGTTTTAGCTACAATGAAATTGATTTGTGGGCTACATAGTATCTCCCCCCCCCCCCCCCCCCCCCCGCCAAATTGTTATCTTGATATTTTTAATTGACTTTGGGTATCTGATGTGGGGATTTCAGCTCCTGGTCAGTCAGTCTTACTTCTAAAAGGTATGACAACGTGATGTGATGTTCATTCGCAGTGTTTAAGGAGCTTTTTAACTTTGATGCTGGAGACTTCCCAGCACCAGGTACTTGGGGATTTACAGAGATCACCCACCCAGTCTGTTACTTCTGAAACTTTGTGGAAACATAACTAAACGGCAGCAAATGGTGTAGCTTTACGTGGCTTGGTGCTGCAGAGACTCGGCCATCTACCATTCTTGTGCCATGACATTTTTCTCAGAGGTGATGGAGGACATGCTGGGGCACTTTTCCTGGCAGCTGGTAATGTCTTTCAGAATCGATGTGTAGGTTATTCTGGCCACAGGAGTGGATTCATGATTCACATCTTAAACGTATGCGTTAGTGTATTGATTTAATATTTCTGTAAAACTCACATCCTTTTTTTATCCCTATGCACCTTAATGCTTCCTTCCTGTGTCAAGCCTTATAAATCACGTAACTTTGTGCCACGCATGTAAATCGGTAAAATTACAAAGGTCCTTTTAATGAGAATGGTTTTCAGTGTGGTATACTGAACTGGAAAAACATAAAAGCGCTGTCATGTTTTTCAGATCTCTTGGCTAAACATTTCAAAGTTTAAGCACATAATGAGATGGAAAACTGGTTTGTTTTTTTCATCTTTTTAAAGTTCAGTTTAGATTTCTCCAAATTTCTAACTTTTCATCTCTGGTATCTTATTACACTTCTCCACCTTGAGCCATCAAATGTGTCTTCTGAAAAAGAAGATGTCTCCTGTATCTTAACCTTCTTACTTTCAATCATGATTGCAACACGGGTCAGCATCTTGAATCACCTTGTAGGAAGGGACCATTTAAAGAATTCCAAATCAAATACTCTCATTAGAAAGTATGGAATAAAAATATAATCACAAAGTAAAATAAAAATATTTTATTATATTTCTCAGAGAAATTCGATAATGTGATATTTGTATCCTGTTATATCTATGCTAATTAAGTTCATGTTCAATGAAGAGCAGACTTAAATGGGGTATTCAGTGAATAGAAATTTTAACAACCATGAAAAAAATGTTCATTTTGTCTCAGGTGACATATTCATTGTAAAATAAATTTTTCTTCCTTAAGAACCATTTTTCCTCTGTCTCCTTCTCTCTCTGCCCCTCCCCTACTCGCTCTATCTCTCAAAAATAAATAAAACATTAAAAAAGAGGTGGGGGGGTGCCTGAGTGGCTCAGTTGGTTGAGTGTCCCAACTTCAGCTCAGGTCATGATCTCATGGTTCGTGAGTTCGAACGCTGCATTGAGCTCTCTGCTGTCGGCGTGGAGCCGGCTTCAGATCCTCTGTCTCCCTCTGTCTCTGCCCCTCCCATACTTGCTCTGTCTCTCTCTCAAACATAAATAAACCATTTAAAAAAAGAACCATTTTTCTCAGTTTTCTGTCTGCATACTATGAGGAAAATATTCTAAAGCATAACCTCTTTTAGCCTGACTGTAATTACCTCTGAAATTTTATTATTTAAAAATTCCTTGACTGACAATAGAAATCGTATCCCTTCTACAAAACTGAGGAAATACAGTTGAAAGAAATTAGGGGTTATACAGGAAGGAAGTCACAGATAAGAGTCAAGACTTTTAGATCCTGGGGTTCCAAAAGCTTCACCTCCATTTCTCTTGGATTTACTTGGGTATTTGGTTTTCATCTTCAGCTTCTCATAAGTTTCAGGCTAAAACCATCACATTTTCAGGACATTTGGACAACATGCTTAAATCCTCAATATTTATAACCCATGATGACACAAATAAACAACTCCTAAATTACTCTATGGAAGTTGTAGTTCATTGTCATGGTTGTATTTAAATCTGATAAAACAGTCTAAAGCACACTGTCATTTCCCCAATTGACATTTGCAAAATCAGTTAATTTTAGAAAACTTTTAGTAAAAGTGTGTTACTCTAGAGCTGTTTCCCTGTGTCTTCTCTGATTCATATGGAGAACAGGCTACAATTGAACAAAAATAAGAAATGACCCTGTAAGAGTAGAATGGTATTTCCTCAATAGTTTATTGGACATCTGCATATATGGCATTGTTCTGGACATTAGAAATACACAGGAAGAAAAGAGAACATGGTTTGCCATTTGTCCTCAGTTGGACTAACCATCTATTTGAGAAGACAAAGTATTTTACACATAGGGAGAAATGTTCTTGTTGGATGTACTAAGACAGTGTGGGATGTCAAGGTAGAGTGAGATTCCTGACAGCTGTAGATTAGGTGGCATATTGTGGTTATACAAGAAAAAGTCCTGAGTAGCACGTAGTAGCAGAAAGACTGAGGGATGGTGAAAGGGTAATTCACAGCAGTGATCTAGAGTGTCAAAGTTTATTCCAGGCTCTTACTTGAAAGATAGAGTCGTAGCAGAAATAGAAAGTAAAGACAAGTGCAAACAACTTTCCTTCTGTCAATTAGACTTTCAATTTCACACATCTTTGCTGAAAGGAAATCATATTCATGAAACTACCTCATAATCTAGGGTCAAAACTGTATGTAAGTCAACCATTTGCAAGTCACTGTAGATGATGCCATCTAGCAGTTTATGGATAATAGGGAAGATTAGACAAGGATGAAAATGATTAATACAAAGTAGAATGAGGTAAGAATTACGTCATAGGATGTGAGGTTATAACTAGGGCAAACTGGATTTTCCCAAAGTGGCTAGAGCAGTATTTTGCTCCATCTGCCCTTCCAGAACCTTGCCACAACCACACCTAGAGGTAGAGTCAAACTTCCACCTCTCTTGAGATTGAGCAGGACTTTGTGGGTGCCTCTATGAATATGATACACTGAAAGTGATGTTGCGTCACTAACAAGGTCCCCCTTGGCACCCAGCAGCCATGTTGTGAGGAAGCCCAGGCAATGTGAAGAAGGACTGTGGAAATACTGGAACTGACAGCTTCAGCTGAGGTCTTAGCGCACAGCCAGCTGCAAATGCTGGACTTGTGAGAGAGCCTTCTGATTATTCAAATCCCCAGCCTTGGAGCTATCCCAGATGACCCCAATTAGAGCAGAGACCTGTGCATCCCCAGCCTAAATTGCCGTGTGTGTGTGTGTGTGTGTGTGTGTGTGTGTGTGTGTTCAAAGATAAATAATGCCCCACATGGGTTACAATGGTCAGGACAGCTTTTAATCAGTAGTATACTACTGCAGTAGAAAAGAGAGTCCTAAAGGGCTAGTATCCAAGAGCTCACCAAAGTCCACACTCAAAAAACAAATAATCCAGTGAAGAAATGGGCAGAAAACATGAATAGACACTTCTCTAAAGAAGACATCCAGATGGCCAACAGGCACATGAAAAGATGCTCAACGTCGCTCCTCATCAGGGAAATACAAATCAAAACCACACTCAGATGTCACCTCACGCCAGTCAGAGTGGCCAAAATGAACAAATCGGGAGACTATAGATGCTAGCGAGGATGTGGAGAAACGGGAACCCTCTTGCACTGTTGGTGGGAATGCAAACTGGTGCAGCCACTCTGGAAAAGTGGAGTTTCCTCAAAAAATTAAAAATAGACCTACCCTATGGCCCAGCAGTAGCACTGCTAGGAATTTACCCAAGGGATATAGGAGTACTGATGCATAGGGGCACTCGTACCCCAATGTTTATAGCAGCACTCTCAACAATAGCCAAAATGTGGAAAAGGCCTAAATGTCCATCAACTGATGAATGGATAAAGAAATTGTGGTTTATATATACAATGGAGTACCATGTGGCAATGAGAAAGAATGAAATATGGCCCTTGGTAGCAACGTGGATGGAACTGGAGAGGGTTATACTAAGTGAAATAAGCCATACAGAGAAAGACAGATACCATATATTTTCACTCTTATGTGGATCCTGAGAAACTGAACAGAAACCCATGGGGGAGGGGAAGGAAAAAAAAAGAAAAAAAAAGAGGTTAGAGTGGGAGAGAGAGCCAAAGCATAAGAGACTGTTAAAAACTGAGAACAAACTGAGGGTTGACGGGGGGTGGGAGGGAGGGGAGGGTAGGTGATGGGCATTGAAGAGGGCATTTTTGGGATGAGCACCGGGTGTTGCATGGAAACTAATTTGACAATAAATTTCATATAATAAAAAAAAAAAGAGAGTCCAGAGTGAGCTGAACTCAACTTTAATTTGTACAGAGGCAAGTGGAGTTTTAAAGGGAAATTAAAGGAACAGGGAGGGGGTGGGTGGGGCTCAGTAGAGTCAGGGAAGTGAAAAATTACAGAGAGCCGGAAGGAGGAAGGATTGGTCCATGTGACACCCTTGTGGGTTTGTTAGCTGGTGCTTCTGGAAGTTAGGCTCCTACCCTCCTCAGAGTCTGGGAGACAGAAACCCTTATCTTCAGGTGTTGGTAAATTCTTCTGGCAGTTTTGAGTTTTCCAAGGCAGATTCTCTAAGGGAGAGCTAATGTCATTTTAGGGATGGAGCTGTCAGAAATTTTGTTTCTGTTTTAGTCTCTCTAGTCCAAGGTAAAGCCTAATGGAGAAAGGGCTCATAGGAGGCTGGATGGAGTTTGGTCAAGGAGAAAAATTCTCTCTCTCTCTCTCTCTCTCTCTCTCTCTCTCACACACACACACACACACACACGAATAATTTGTTTCCTTCTTGGACACAGATCTAAGCATTAGAACAGATCACTGGATTTGGTGATTATGGGTCATTAGTGGCCTTTGAAATAGCTTGTTTTATTAGAAGTTAGAGCAGAAGTTACACTGCAGGGGGTTAAAATTGAGTTAGGAAGTACATTTGAACGGCTTCTGTGTGTCAATCTTGTCCTTTAATTTTCACACCTGTAGTTCGCAGCTATTATCCTTATTTTACTGATGTAGCTCAGAAAGGTTAATTGCCTAAAGGCATTAAGAAGGAGAGGAGGGATTTAACTGTGGGGCTGGCTGATTTCTAGGATTGCTTTCCTTTACACCACGCTGTCCAGGAAGGGTAAAGAGGACAAAATCCTGATCTCTGTATGTCAGAGAAGCTGAAGAAGGATCACGTGTAATAGTGGAAAGTTCATAAGCTATTAACCATAGCCAAAGTGTCACAGATTTTTGAAAGCTTCCAAGAAGTTCCGATAAGGCGAGAGCAAAATAAAAAAGGCTGTTAGGGTCAACACTGGTTCCCCGGACGGCTTAGCTCCACGTCTCAGGGCCGCGACCCTCGGGCGGCCGCTTTGGCCGGGTCTTGACCCGTCGCGCGGGGCGCCCGGGAGGCCTGGGCCGGACCAGCCGGTCGAGGAAACCGCCACTGCTTGACACCAAGCTCGCAGACGAGCTCACGCAGGAAAGGCTCCAGCCGCCATGGTCTCACCCAAGCTCCCGAAGCCCGCAGCAACGCGGGAGCACGCCCACAGGAGCGCCGGCGGTAGCCATGGCAACGCGCTGGGACTTCCGCCGCGCCTGCTGCCAACTGCCTGGGCCTCATCGGGGGGCGGGGCCGGGCGGGGCCGGCGCGCGGGTCACGTGGTCCAGGGCGGAGTCTGCGCGGGGCCGGCCGGAGCGCGTCGGGAGCGGGCGGCGAGACCCAAGCCGCGGGACCCGAGCGAAGGCAGTGCCGAGGCCGCTGTGCCCCGCCGGGCCGCCTCAGCCGCCGCCATGGGCAGTGAGTAGCGTCGGCGCGGCTCTCGCCGGGGTGTGGGCCCCGACGGGCTGCGGACGGTGGGGCGGGCGCCCGCCCGGGGTGGCCCAGCCTGGGGGCCGGAGAGGCACGGGCCGCGCCGGGCCGCTGCGGCGGGCGCGGGCCGGGGGCCTCCGCCGAGGCTCCTCCGGCGGTGCGGCCTTGCCCCGGCTGCCTGCGGGGGCCCGCACCCGGAGGCCCGGCGTTTGCGCTCGCTGGGTGGCGAGGAGCGGGGGACGGCGAGGGGAGGCCAGTGGTTTTGGGGGCGGGGAGTTAGGGAACCGAGTGAAACCTGGACCACTTCTGATTTTTCAGGAGCTTAGGAAGCTCGTATTTTTATTTCCAAATCACCCTTCCTTGGCGTGTTAGTTGGGATGAATAAAGTGCCCTGGCTTGTTTGGTTTTTTAGAAAGTGATGCATGGCATATATATATGTTAGGGGAGGAAAGAAGCGCGATTGGTAGCATAGCGTTTTCCCTAAAATTTTCATTTCAGTCATTTTGTAGCGTTTACTGAAAACTCACTGTGTGTCAGGCTGTATAAACCTCAGGGTAGGGACAAGGCCTTGAATTATGGGCATCTTTGAGGGCCATCTCCTAAACACTCAACACCACATGTATTCACATAGATACTTACATAGCTGTTCAGATGTTTGTTGGATGAGTGGGTAAGTGCAAACGGGAGCCGTGCCCCCATTGGCCAACTAGTGGACATTTAGAAAGGAAGTAGAGGAGACCCCTGACCTTGAATTTACAGTATAATCGGTGAAATTCTGCAACACAAGAATGGACAAGTGGCTGACCAAAGCATTGTTTGAACTCTCCAACACAAATGATCATAAAAAGCCAAGAAATCTGGGAGGGGATTTGGATTGAGGTGGGGCAGAAAAGGGATAAAGGGGTCTAGGAAGTTTCCCGATGTGATTAATATTTGTTTTGCATAGAGAATAATTCTTCCATAATTCAGATTTGCTTTCCAAATAGTCCAGAATCGTACTTGGGCAGTGAATATCTTCCCATGAGAATTTCTGAATTCTTTGGTCAGACATCAGTGACTGCCATCATTTTGAGAGTTTCGTGAGATGATCGAGTCAACTTTTGGTTAACTGTGAGAGCGTAATTTCTCAGGTCCGTGTTAAAACAATTTCGTGATGTTAGTATACAGAATGCAGTGTCTGTAGGGGAAGATGATCATAACTAATAGCTAGTTGTGCCTTCTTGTGTTTCTGCACATTTCAGACGCTGGCAAAGACTGAGAGAATATCATCTTCATTCTCCCGTTCTTTGGCAGGAATTGACTTAAGCTGTGCCAGAAGATAGTGTCTATCCTTAAAGAACCTTGGTTTATCTTACTTTTGTATATAATGAGTTCTCTGGGAAAGCAGTACTTTCTAATGAAAAGTAATTGTCATTTTCTGGGCTGATTATTACACATACACAAGTACTTTGAGATTATGTGGGAGAGCAACCAGGCAATGAGTGTTGACTTAGTGAAATGAAGTAGAGATTGTATGCTTCAAAAAGAGCTATCTATATAGCAGGTGTTTCCGCGATGTTTCTCACGTATCCATTTCAGCGTCTTTCCATCTAAAGTCAGTCCTGCAGTCTAGCCCATTTCCTGTTGTACTTTCCTCCTGTATTCCTCCTCTGGTAGGTCTTATTTTCTTCTCTGGCGTATTGTCTTGTGGGTAACGTAGTAGACTGCATTTGCTTCCTTTGATGTATTTTGATGCTCGTTGAATTATTCCTTTTCTATATATTATAAAGCTGGATTCAAGCATGAGGAAGCAAAATCTTGGTAAAAGAATGCTTGTATTGCTTCCACTGACTAAACCCTTAAACCTTTTGGATTCTTTTGTCCCTTGAATTATTTCTCTTCCCTGATGTATTTGAAATGGAGAACACCATGATTACTTTTGGAGGTAGGAATGGGATGGATTGCCATTGAGAGTTAGAGAACATTTGTATTTGTTTCTGTGAAAAGGTACATCTCTTTTTAAAAACTTTGTGATAGGGACATTTATTCTTTCTTTCTTTTTTTTTTTTTAACAGTCAAGTTTTTAGAAGTTATCAAACCTTTCTGTGCAGTTCTACCAGAAATTCAGAAACCTGAAAGGAAAGTAAGTATACCATTTTGGTAATATAGAGGGCAGCTAAATGACTTGTGCTCCTGATGGATTTACCATCCCCAACCCTTTTATGGTGTAATTGGAGAAATATTACCTGCTCCTCCTCGCAAGAGGCACAAAGTGAGTAAAACTAGTGTGGGCCAGTGTAGATCCAGATAGGTTATCTTGTGGTCTTAAAAATGACAGTTCTTTGAGGTTGACATTTCCAAACCAAGTGTTTCTTTGGCCTACCTGTTAGATAAGATACTCTTCTATCTCTGGTGATCCCACTGCGCTATGAATGACCCAGTCTGCTGGGTCACTTTGGAGGACTACAGCTGTTTTACATAAATGAATTAAATTGTGCAAGTATAGACCTCGCATTTCTTGATCATTCAGTACAAAGAAAAATTACAGAAATTTATTCAGAAAATAATGTGACTGCATCACATTGTTCTTCCATCACTGTACACTTTTGGAGCTAAGGTATTTAAATTCAGAAATAGTGTTAATCCCGAATGGCCAATTCCCAGACAGTCCTCTTCTGCTGTGCTTGTGATATCTCACAAAACTAATGGGAGAGGGATGTAGAAAGAAATAAGGAAAACTTGTGTTCATCTTATTGTTTTATTCACAAGCATATATATATATATATATATATATATATATATATATATATATAAATTTTTTTTTTTTTTTTTTATTGCTTTGAGGTTTTAAAAATAGTTGTTCCAGGTCCATGTTAGGTGTCCCAAGAAGCTCTAGCTTTTCATATTCCGCGAAATATTCGTAGCATATTATCATGGGCACCCCAGCTTTGCACAATGCTGTTAACTGAAGTGCATGCGTATTTGGTCTGTGTCTTGCATGTTGTCCTTTTTGGTTTCCGTTAACGTCGTGCGGTGTGATGGGGCCTGTATGTAACTTACTTAACTCTTGGAAAAGGAAAGAAAGTTATGTTCGAAAAGTTGAGCTGTTTGCTTTGGCTGCTACTAACTAGGTGAGAGTATTGTAATAGCAACTAATAGGAGCATGTCACGATGCGGAATGTTATGCTTTAATGTGGAATTTTGCCCTGTGATTGCGGTTTCCTGGTTTTGATGGCTCATCCTCATTTTGTTGTACAGATCCAGTTTAGAGAGAAGGTACTATGGACTGCTATAACTCTCTTCATTTTCTTAGTATGTTGTCAGGTATGTAAACCAAATACTAATTAGATATCTATGCAATTGTTGGAGGGTTTTGGTTGGTTAGAGTTTGAGAAACTTATTTTAGTTAAAACAATAAATACCATTTGAGCATTGTTATTTTTAATCTGACTTGGTGACGAAAATGGTTACCTTGTTCTAGTGTTTTTAGTAGTGGGTTTGAACATTTTTTCCTTTTTTTCTCTTAGCGTGCAGTTAATAATCTTTACCCACTTTTTTCTTGAGATTTTTTTGTCTTCCTGATTTAAGATGGATTTTTGTATATTAATGTGTTACACCTTTGACATATACATTGCAAATGTATTTTCTGTTTTGTTTGCCTTTAATCATGTTGTAAGTAGCATGTATTGATTTAAAAATCCCCCAAAGTCAAATACTAGAACCCCAGTGATATGCTGTATAAGTTGATGAAATTCAGTGATGCGTTTAAATGATATTTTGCAGAGATTAAGTTCACAAAATGAGAATAAATGTGACCTGTCCATGTCATGGGATTGTCGTGTGGATTAAATTAGATAATTTAGGTGAAAGTTTTTTGAGGATTTTGAAAAGCTATTGAGATACATATAAGGAAATATAAAAAAAAAAATTGTATTAGGAAGCAGTGGAGTACATTAAGTCCATAATCTGGGGAAAAGCTAAATATATTTTTTTGAAGAGTGAAATGATTTTATCATTAATATTTTACTACTGTATGTAGTTTAAAATTGTTTTGGGTGGTCAGGGAGAGAGAACTTTTTTAAAATATGGAAAAGTAGAAAAAATAATCTTATTTTTACCGCGTTTAACATCTTAGAAGTTCCCTTCCTCTCCATAAAAACAAAAAACAAAACACAAAACAAAAAAACCCACACAACTTTATGAAGGTATAATTTATGTATGGTAAAATACACTCATTTCTTAAGTGTACATTTTGAAGTATTTTGACAAATGTATACACCCACATATCTAGTACCTCAGTGGATATAGAACATTCTGTCACTCCAGAAAGTTCTGTGTAATCTGTCTTAGTCAGTTTTAACCTCACCCCCAGTGTCAGGCAAGCACCAATTTGCTTTCTGTACCTAGAATTTGATTCTTTTCTTTTCTTTTCTTTTCTTTTCTTTTCTTTTCTTTTCTTTTCTTTTGAATTTCACATAAGTGGAGTCATAGAGTGTTATTCCTCAGCGTCTGACTTCATCACTAGCTTTTTGAGGTTTGTCCATGTGTTTGGTGTACCAGTAATTCATCCCTGTTTCTGAGTAGTGTTCTGTTTTAGGACTATATCATGATTTGTTCATCTCTTGTTGGACATTTGGGTTTCCAAATTTTGGCTATAATAAAGTTGCTGTGAACAATCCTGTGCAAGACTGTGAATATTTCTTTTCCTTTTTCTTGGGTGAATACCTAGAAGTAGAATTGCTGGATTGTATGGCAATTATAGGTTCAGCTTTATAAGAAATTGTCAAACTTTTTTCTAAGTGGTTGTCCTGTTTTATATTTTCACCAGTTACGGATAGGAGTTCCATTTCTCTGCGTCCTTGCCTACCCTTGATACTGTTCGGCAGTTCAGTACTAGTCCTCTAACGGGTAGGGTTTTAATTTGCATTGCCCTGATAAATGATGTTGAAGTTTTAATGTGCATTTCCCTGCTAAATGATATTGAGCAACTTTTTCATGTACTTATCAGGTGTTTAGCTTCTGTGAAGTATCTTTTTCAAATCTTGTGCCCATTGAAAATAATTACATTATTGTCCATTGAATTGTATGCATTGTAAAATATTTTCTGGATTAAGTCCTTTCTCAGATGTATGTACTGTGAATATTTTCTCCTAGTCTATAGCTTGGCTCTTCATTTTCTTAATATCTTTTGAAGAGCAAACATCCTAAGTTTTGATCAAGTCCTTTGATGGTCCATGGTGTTTGTTTCTGAGAAATTTTTGCCTCTTCTAAGGTGGTGAAAATTTTCTCCTGTGTTCTTCTAAATATTTTACAGTTTTAGCTTGTATGCTTTGGTCTGTGATGTATTCCAAGTTAATTTTTGTGTTAGGGCATAAGGTAAGGTTGGTATTCATTTTTTTTCTGTATAGATAGCAAGTTGTTGAAAGGCTGCCCATTCTTCATTGAATTACCTTGGCATCTTTGTTGAAAATCAGTTAGCCATATAAGCATGGATATATTTCTGTACTCTGTTCCGTTCCACTGATGTATATTCCATGATTGTTATGGGCAACCACACTGATTACTGTAGCTTTATATTAAGTCCTGTAATCAGGTCATAAAAATCCTCCAACTTTGTTTTTCCTTTTCAAAATGGTTTTTGGCTTAAGTAGGTTCTTAATATTTCCATATAGATTTTAGAGTCAGCTTTGTCAGTTGTTACACGAAAGCTTGCTGAGATTATGGTTTTATTGCTTTGACTCTATAGATAAGTTTAGAGAAAATTACCGTGTCGACAGTATTGAATCTTCTAATCCAAGAGTCAGCAAACGTTCTGTAAAGGGCTAGGTGGTAAATATTTTAAGCTTGGCAGCTAGAACCCAAGAACCATAAGAACTGTGTTGCTCAAAAACTGTGGCATTTCTCACGACTGTTTTCATGCAGTAAATTAATTTATGCATTTTATATTACTGTATTATTTATTTTTTTCCCTACAGTATGATTGCACAGTTGCCAAGCTGTGTTTTTTGTCTTTCTCATGCTTGGGCAGTTCTGCTGGTGATTTCTTGATTCTTTTACCACTGAATCTCAGGTTTATTTTCCCCTCCCAGCCACAGTTAAAGGGCTTGGGGTCTCCTGTTCTACCCATTTTTCTTTGACCTGAGGGAATGGCGGGAGGGGTGATGAACCGTGAGAAGCGCAGCGAATGCTCCCTGCGCTCTGCTCTCTGTCTTCTCCTGGGTGGTTCTCACCATGCGACTGAGGAGGGCTCTGTTCGTTCCTAACCTCAGATCAGGTCCCTGTTTCCCAACTCAGGGCAGCCCTGTAATTGTCAGTTGGACCAGCAGAGAGCCCCACCGCTCACTTCTCTCATCCGTTTCTTCCCAGCTGCTGTTTCTACTCCCTTCTAACCAAAGGAGGCAAAAAAGATAAGGCTGTCGTGCAGATTGCTGTTCTCCAGGTTTGGAATGTTGTGGGAATTGTGAGGAATCTCTTGCCTTCCATTGTGATGGTTGGAGCCGCCTTGGTGCTGAGTCTCTATCTACTTCTCAGTTGTCTATGGTTTTCTCGTGCCCGTGACCACTAGTGCTTCAAGTTTACGATTCTTTTCTTCTTTGGCTGTTTTACAGATTTTTTTTTTCCTTTTTCTTTTTCCTTAGCTTTTTTCAGTTGTATTAGCTTTTACTATTTTACACGTTTTAAAAAATCGTGTTTTCTTATGCACTGGGGAGGATATTGTGTAACTGAATTGCAGCTCACCACCTTAGCCCAGAAGTATTTTGCTTGGCTTTCCATTCCCACTGCCTTTGGAAATCCCTACTGCTAATTTTCTTTTGTCTACCTTATCGGTTGAGGGTTTTCATTAAAATATAGAATGCTTCTCTGAAGTACTGTACTGTATCTTGTCAAGTTGAAACTGATTATTGTATGTAATTTAGGGCAAAATCCGGAACTTTGTAACTGTGATGGTCACAGAAAATAGCTCCTGTTGCTGCCCAAATACTGTTGTACGTAAACCTATAGCTATGGATTTTACTAAGAGGAATAAAATTAGACACTGAGTTTAATAATCCTGTTGACTACAGGAAAGGAGGGAATGCCCTTACTTAGGGGAGTTTGGCTCACTTTTTCTTGTTCAGTGTCCCACAAATTGTCTAATTGTGGAGGAAATGGCCATCTCCATCAGGTGCAGTTAAGGAAAGTAATTTGACTGATTGACCTCTTTCCACTTAGGGAATGTTGTGATGTAGACTGTCCTATAGTGTTAGTTTTAATACAATAACTTCCTTCCTCCCTGTTTCTCACGTTAGCTGAAGACCATCTGCAGCATTAGGGTACGTGTAAAATATCCATGCTTCTTGCTTCACCAGTTTTGCTTACCCAGCTAATAAATCCAGACATCTAGAGAGGTTTAGGTTGACCAGATGGGTCATTCACCATTGTTGGCAGCATCTTTTGGAACTTAAAAAAGAAAAGCAGCTTTATTATAAAGAAGGTTTTTGAGATTGGAAATGTATTTTTCTTTTGTGTCTGATCTCCACATGGGGAGGGGAGGGGTATGGCCTGGTGCTGTGTCCTAAACATTGGTCATATAATACAAAACGTTCTGAAGTTAAGAATTTATTTTGTTTTCTGATTAAAAATTAAGACGCACTCACTATAGAAAACTTGACCAATGCTGAAAAGAATAAAGTCAACCATAATCCTACCCCTACAGATTAGTATTCTTCAAGATTGTAAATATTTACACTTAGTTTTATCTTCTGAACATATTTTATAGTGTTGAACTTTTATTCATACAATTCCACACCTTTCTTTTTATCCCGGGGTTTCTCCGCAATGGCGCTGAATTTTAGGCCAGTCAGTTCTTCGTTGTGGGGGCACTGCAGGATGTTAGCACCCCTGACCCCTACCCACTAGATGCCAGTAGCATCTCCCTTCAAGTTGTAACAATTGTCTTCAGATAGCGCCAAATGTCCCCTGGGAGGTAAAATTGCCCCAGGTTGATAACAACAGTGTCATACTTACTGTTGCAAAATAAGCACTTCTGTATGCTATTATAAGCTGCTTTATATAAGTTTCAGTGGCTGAATAATATTCCACTGTATGTATAATCCTCAGTCTTACATTGGGAGTGTGACTGGCTGTTCTTAGTACCCATAGCTTAGCAAAATTATTTTATGACTAGGTAGATATATCCTATAATTTATAGGTTGTGGTATCTTTTTAAAATATTTATTATTGGGGTGCCTGGGTGGCGCAGTCGGTTAAGCGTCCGACTTCAGCCAGGTCACGATCTCGCGGTCCGTGAGTTCGAGCCCCGCGTCGGGCTCTGGGCTGATGGCTCGGAGCCTGGAGCCTGTTTCCGATTCTGTGTCTCCCTCTCTTTCTGCCCCTCCCCCGTTCATGCTCTGTCTCTCTCTGTCCCAAAAATCAATAAAAAACGTTGAAAAAAAAATTAAAAAAAAATTTATTATTAAAAAATTTTCTTTAATGTTTATTTATTTTTGAGAGAGAGACAGAGAGGGAGAGGGGAAGGGCCAGAGAGAAAGGGAGGCAAAGAATCTGAAGCAGGCTCCAGGCTCCATGCTGTCAGCACAGAGCCAGTGCAGGGCTCAAACTCATGAACCACGAGATCGTGACCTGAGCCAAGGCTCAGGATCATGACTGAGCCACCCAGGTGCCTGGAAATGTTTCTTTATTTATTTTGAGAGAGAGAGAGAGACAGAGAGAGAGAAAATGAGCAGAAGAGGGGCAGAGAGAATCCCAAGCAGGCTCTGTGCTGTCATCACAGAGCCCGATGTGGTGCTTGATCTCACTACTGTGAGATCATGACCTGAGCTGAAATCAAGAGTTGGACGCTTAACTGAGTGAGCCACCCAGGTGCCCTGGTAGGGGTATATATTTTTTTTAATTGTAAAACACACATAACATAAAATTTACCATCTTAACTATTTTTTTTAAATGCCTTATTTATTTACTCTTGAGACAGCACGCGAGCAGGGGAGGGGCAGAGAGAAGGGGACAAAGGATCCGGAGTGGGCTCTGCCCTGACAGCCCAGAGCCTGATGGTGGGTCTCGAACTTGTGAACCACAAGATCATGACCTGAGCTGAAGTTGGACGTTTAGCCAACTGAGCCACCCAAGCGCCCCCACCGTCTTAACTATTTTTAAGTGTACAGTTCAGTAGTGTTAAGTGCATTTACGTTGTTTTGCAACAAATCTTCATCCTGCTAGGTATTTTTACTAGTAGACTGCTATAAGTAGTGATTTCTGTTTTTTTTATTTTTGTTAAAAAAACTTTGCCTTTAGGTACACTTGTTTTGTTATAGAACATGGGAAGTAACGGTTTTTTTTTTTTTTAAGTGTTGCAAATATTAAGTAATTGAACTAAATTAAGTTCCAACTTAATTGACATAATTCATTTTTAGAAACTGTTTTATGTAATGTTATAGATACCACTATTTGGAATCATGTCATCAGATTCTGCAGATCCTTTCTACTGGATGAGAGTTATTCTTGCATCCAACAGAGGTATGGACTTCTGCTTTTGCCTCCATGCTCGTTAGTACCGACATCAGATAGATGGGACAATGTGGAAACAACTATTTTGTTGTCTACAGGGGTGGGGAGCATATGGTAAAAGAAACTCATTGCCTAAGAGAAGAGACCAACACATAAATACTTAACAAAACTCCATGTATTGTAATAATAGAAGTATGTATGGAGTGTAGATGTACAACGGAGGACAGAGGGATAGTGCCGGCTGGAGCTTTGGTTCTCCATCCTTTTATGGGTCATGTTTCCTTTGAGAATCTAATTAAATTTAAGTATACTCTCCTGAGAAAAATTTGTATACACTCACACACACATGTTTTGCATAAAATCTCAGGAGATTCACAGACCATCCAAAGTCTGCCCTTGGGTTTTGTGTGGGACTCAATGACCCTGATCTACAGTGTCAGAGAGCAGACAGTGCTGGAATGGCATTTGAATTGGAACTTAGTGTGTGGATTCATGGGAGAGGGAAGCCTGAGCTAACAGCACATGTGTGTAAGGCAGTGGCTAAAGAGATAGGTAGGGGCTGGATTATGAAGGGTTTTGTTGGTAATTTTTTTAGATTAAAATAGTAATATTGGTTAATTATTTTAAAATGCACCAGAATTTGTATAGTTAAAAAAATTTTTTTTAAACGTTTATTCTTTTTTGAGAGAGAGCATGCATAAGCAGGGGAGGGGCAGAGAGAGAGGGAGACAGAGAAGCAGAAGCAGGCTCCACTCTGTCAGCGCAAAGCCTGATGTGGGGCTCGAACCCGTGAACCGTGAGATTATGACCTGAGCCAAAGTCAGATGTTCCACCAAGCCATCCAGGCGCCCCAAAATTTGAATATGGTTTTATATAAAGCTGAAAATGAAAGTCTTGCATGTCAAGGTTAATTCCTGGGAAGGTAATGGATTGGTGAATATCTATCCAGACCTTTTCTCTGCATACACACTCACATATGTAAATTTATATTTAGTTAACCCTTGAACAACATGGGTTTGAACCATGTGGGTCTACTTCTACATGGATTTTTTTTGGTAAATACAGTGCAGTGCTGTAAATTTGTTTTCTGTTCCTTATGACAGTCTTCATAACATTTTTTCTCTAGCTTATTTAATTATAAAAACACAGTATATGATACATATAAAATATGTTTTTTTAAAAATTTTTTTATAAAATTTTTTTTTTTTAACGTTTTATTTATTTTTGAGACAGAGAGAGACATAGCATGAACGGGGGAGGGGCAGAGAGAGAGGGAGACACAGAACCGGAAGCAGGCTCCAGGCTCTGAGCCATCAGCCCAGAGCCCGATGCAGGGCTCGAACTCACGGACCGCGAGATGGTGACCTGAGCCGAAGTCGGACGCTTAACCGACTGAGCCACCCAGGCGCCCCGATATAAAATATGTGTTAATTGACTGTTGATGTTATTGATAAGGCTTTCAGTCAACAGTAGGCTATTAAGTTTTTGGGCAGTCAGAAGTTATATGTGGATTTTTGACTGTGTGGGGCGTCAGTGTCTCTAACCCCTACATTGTTCAAGGGCCAACTGTACTTTTTCTTTTGAGCTAAAAATAAGATAAACTATGTCACTATTCTATTACTTTAGCGTGTTGACTTAGTATTTTGGACGAGGTATTTCATTTAATGGCCATATACCATTCCATTAGGTGGATATGCCATGATTTTTTTCAAATTATTCAGGTATTTATTGAGTTCTTAACTGTGTGCCAAACTTTGTGCCAGGTGCCGAGATTAGAGATGTGGTCACGACAATGTCCCTGTTGTCATGGAGTTTATAGTACGCTGTTTGGGGACGTAACTTCTACATGAAGTGTATTTCGGGCGAGGGGAGAGACATTTGAGCAGAGACCTACAGGACATGATATGGAAGGCCATGTGAAGATCTGGGGAAGGAACATTCTAGGGAATAGCGTGTGCCAAGGCCCTGAGATGGGGGTGTGTTTAATGTGTTCAAGGAACGATGAGGAGTCACTGTGGCTGGAAGAAAATAAGGAAAGGAGTAATGTGGTTGCAGATGAGTCCAAGAGCCAGATTATAAATGGCTTTGTAGACAAATGAAGGAGTGTTTCAAGTGTGATTCCAGGCCACTAGGGTCCTCTTGAGTCTCACATTTAGTGTTTTCCCTGATTTTGTATCATAACCGGTGTTACCTTGACACAATCACTGTTATGCTCTGTCCTGTAATTTTTTAATACAATTGATTTCTAGGAGTTTAACTGTTTGCAAGATATATACACCTACATTTTTGATAGATAGTGCTAAATTATCTTCCAAACGATTTGTATTTTGTGCACTCAGCAGTTGTATATGAGAATGACATCTTAGTCTTTGGAAGTTGGACATGTAAAAATTGGTATCTGTTACGTAATTTGTATTTCTTTATGTATTGGTGACCTTGAACATCATTTTATATTTTTATTGAAGATTTGAATTTTTTCTGAGTGGACTTGTTTAAAGTAAGAGAAAATTTACTAGTTCAAACACAAAAATGGAATTTATTAGAAGGATAACTGTTTTATTTTTTGGAATCCAGAGGAGGTAAAAGAACTAAGCCTGGCCGGGGAGAGAGACTCAGCAGCAGAGACTGGGAACCTTCTTTTGGGGAATTAGCGCCCCAGATTCCTGGTTCTTTGGTTCGTAGCTCAAAATTCCAAACTCCAACATTATACCATGCTCTGTCAGCTTTGGTTAGAGTTTCAGGGTTATGTAGTTGAGATGTGGGTGCTGGGGTCCCTCCTGTACTGTCAGTATTTCCTGAGAAAGAGCATCGTTGGGAGCAGCCATACTATGTTTCTCTTTGTCCTTTTTAAAATTTTTTTCTGTTGGCTTGTTCCTTTTTAATTGATTTGTAAGAACCCTTTGCATATTGGAGATAAGAACTCTTTGTCATTTGTGTTTGAATATTTTTATTTTAACTTTTCTGCCTTTTTTTTTTCTTTCTTTCAACTTTTACGCAGTGTTTTGCCACATGGATTTTTCATGGCTATATCTAACCAGGGGGTCTGATTTTTTTTATTGTGGGTTCTAGGTTTTTTTGTCAGGCTTAGGAAAGCTTTTTCCTTTCCAAGATGACAAGTATACTCACTTCTAGTCTTTTTGTTATTTGTCTCTTATGGTCACATTTTCTATACATCAGGCCTTTATTTTGAAATAAGTCATGAGGTAAGAAATGCAGGCATGATTTTTTATAGATGGCCAGTCACTTGGTAAGGTCCATTTGTCCTTTTCCCTACTGATTTGAGGTGCCATATTTCCTGTGTGAAATTGTCATCAAAGTTTGACTGGATTTATTTTGGACTGCATCCTTTTGACAGTTACAGATTTTTGTGATTTGACTTAAAAAAAAATGTTTACCTTCCTACCTATTTCTCTACCTAGTGGTTTTAACAGCAGGGAATGTTGTTACCTTTTACTGTTGAAGAAGTATTTGAGAAGACATAAAGAATCTTTCTAGAATGGGATCTTTTCTCATATTAAGGGTACCTTTTGAGGATTTATAAAAGCCAGGATTTAAGGTAAAAAAACAACCAGTGGAAACCTATTCTTGGTGCTGTAGAATTATTTAGTTCTACATGTTACCTTACACACTGGGCGTATTTGGTTTTCTTATTTTTCACTGTAAGTACAAAACGTGTTTTCTGTAAAGAAAAACTGAAAAAAAATCAAGAGAGGCAAGAAGAAGGAGATAAAAATTATCTATAATCTCACTGGGTAAAAATAAATCATATCTTAGCAACCATATCAGGAAACTATTTTTCCACTTAAGTATTAACTGAAACCAAACTGTAATACTATTTTCCAGATGTTTTTTTGCTACCCAGTAGGTCACAAACATTTTTCATGCCACTAAATATTCTACAACATTGATTCAGATGACACTTTATGTAATTTTAGATTTTGAATTAGAAGAGTCACAAATACTCTTTTTTTTAAAGTTTTTTTATTGTTTTTTTTTTTTAATGTGTATTTATTTTTGAGACAGAGAGAGGGGGAGGGAGGAAGGGAGGGACAGACAGACAGAGAGACAGAGAATGACTTGGGGGGCTAGGTCAGAGAGAGAGAGGGAGACACAGAACCCAAAGCAGGCTCCAGGCTCTGAGCTGTCAGCACAGAGCCTGACATGGGGCTTGAACTCATGAACTGTGAGATCTGACCTGAGCCAAAGTCAGACCCTCAGCCGACTGAGCCACCCAGGTACCCTAGCCTTTTTTTTTTTTTTTAAGTTTATTTTAAGAGAGAAAGAGTGCACATGTGCACATGTTCGTGTAGGGGAGGGGCAGAGACAGGGAGAAAGAATCTCCAGCTGGCTCTGTGCTACTGAGACCCACATGGGGGGTTGAACTCACCAACCATGAGATCATGACCTGAGCCAAAATCCAGAGTCAGTCACTTAAATGACTGAGCCACCCAGGTGCCCCAGAGTCACAAATATTCTTAAATATCATTTTTTATTAATTTGGTATTTAATTTTCAGGCTTGGTATGTAACTTCTTATTTTGCATTAAAGTAAAACGTTCATTGTAAGTTTTAAAAATAATGGTTTGAGGGGCGCCTGGGTGGCTTAGTCAGTTGAGTATCTGACTTCGGCACAGGTCATGATCTCATAGTTTGTGAGTTCGTGCCCCGTGTCGGGCTCTGTGCTGACAGCTCGGAGCCTGGAGCCTGCTTCGGATTCTGTGTCTCCCTCTCTCCGCCCCTTCCCTGCTCATGTTCTGTCTGTCTCTGTCTCTCAAAGATGAATAAACGTTTAAAAAATAAATAAATAAATAAAATAAAAAATAAATCTTCCAAGATTTCTTTCACATTTTAAGTTTAGACTTTACAGAAATTTACATTTTTATGCTATAGTAATTTTATTTCAGTCAATTGTTGCAAGGTTGTGTTAATAAATGAGAGGTTTTTTTTGTTTTTTTGTTTTTTGGCAGTTAATGTTTAAAGGATGAAAATCTGCCTGTTAACATTCGAGCGTGTATTTCAATAGACATAATTAAGGACTGCATCACTTTTAAATTAATCTGCATTGAGTATAGTAAAGATTATTTGCTTCCTTCTTTCTCCTTTGCAGGAACTTTAATGGAATTGGGTATCTCCCCGATTGTAACATCTGGTTTGATTATGCAGCTGCTGGCTGGAGCCAAAATCATTGAAGTTGGAGACACACCCAAAGACAGAGCTCTGTTCAATGGAGCCCAGAAACGTGAGCTATTAATGCAATTAGAGTCTTTACCAAATTTGAGAATTTTGTGGTAAAGATATTTTTCTAGTCTTTTTTTGTCTTTGGTTGTAAGCATGTACTCCTTTCCCCCCAATTTTCATCAGTATTTGGTATGATCATTACCATTGGGCAAGCCATTGTGTATGTCATGACGGGCATGTATGGGGACCCTGCTGAAATGGGTGCTGGCATCTGTCTCCTTATCATTATTCAGGTAAGAAAGCCAATTTTTCATTTGCAGATAACAAAGCAGTTTGATTTCTTTTTTCTTTTCTAGCACTTCTTTAGATGACTGAACATTAATTTTCTTACTTTTGTATTATCTATAAGATTTTGATTATTGAAGTGACCCATGTAAATTGTATTGATGTAAAAACTAAAATTTATTATGATAGCCTCATAGCTGCATTGGATAAAGAATTACGGATCAACTGTATTTCACTGTTTCTTAGATGCACATTTTTTACTTTCTGATGTCTCTGAAGCCAGGATGTTTTCTCAGAGCTGATGGTACCTCATGGTTGCTGTCAGGCAGGCAGCAGTGGTGATGGTAATCATCGCCTGCGTGTGTGCGTCCTCTGGTTGGGGCTGTTCACATGGTCGTTACATCTGTTGCGTGCATCGTTGATGTAACATGTTTTTGAGTTTAGTTGCTGTTTAAAATGTCTTCAAAAGCCTATGATTTATTATGGAACAGTCACTATGGCCACAAAGGCACAGAGCAAGCTAGATGATAAAATCTGTGGTTAGGTGTAAAGTAACTTTTCTTATAAGTAGAAAATAAAAATTTTGATAAGCTATTGTGTCATAGTTTAATTGACAGTATTTTTTTCTCTTAGTGGTACACAGAATAATGGCATTACAAATAACATCTCAGCAGTAAAATACATGAGCCCATATATATATATTCCCTGGATTTTTAAAATAAACCCTTTGGTACTGAATTTTTATTTTTATTTTTTACTTTTTGGAATTGAATTTTTAAAGGCCAACATAATTTTCCTTCTAAATATCTTAAAGTGTGTCAAATTTAGAAGATATTTCTCTAATGTGCAGTCCTTAAAAATCATTTAGATAAGCTACTCACGAATGGATTGTACTTTTCTAGAATAATTACGGGATTTTGAAAAGAAGTTTGAGAAGCTAAAAATAGCATTTGGAGTCTTGATTATTTTGGAAATGCCTCTTCTTGCTCTCTCTATGGAATTAGTATTCATTAGGAACATTTTTTTTTTAAAGGACACCATTTGCCTTCCTCTGTTTTCTTTATTTTTTCTTTTTTTTTTTTTTTAGTTTATTTATTTTGAGAGTGAGAGATTGAGAGAACCAGTGGGGGAAGGGCAGAGAGAGAGAGGAGGACAGAAGATCCGAAGTAGGCTCTGTGCTGACAACAGAGAGCCTGATGCAGGGATCAAACTCATAAACTGTGAAATCATGACTTGAGCTGAAGTTGGATGCTTAACCAACTGAACCACTCAGGCATGCCTAGGAACATTTTTTAATGGCCAAAGGATCAAGGTTAGAAGTAAATAAAACTAAAATACCAACTTATTAATATATACATTGAGAAAGAGGATCATTTCAGACTGGCATGGTTGACCATTATTTTTTAATGAGAAACGTTACATAGAAGCAAATCAAAATAAGATCATTTAGTAAGTCTGATTGAGAACAAGGAGAATTAGATTGTTCAAGTATATTTATTGGCATCATTAACAACAGGGAGGGATCTTCTCACTAGATGGAAATATCTTGTCTTTTGACCAGGGGAGGAAATTTTAATGGACTATCAGTGTCTTTGGTAGGTTTCTGAGCCCTAGTGAGCTCTCATTTGGTATAAGGTAGAATTTTTTAGAATGACATTATTATTTCTCCGTTTTAAAAACACTTGGTTGGCAAATTTATAACCTTTGAGAATTAGAGGCAGAAGAGTTAGAATGTCTTGGGAGAGAAGATCCTCTCAAAAGTGATTTTGTTGTCAGTGGTCAGGATCTCTTCACATGCTTTTGGCATTGTTGAGAATACTGATACATCACTCGTTGCCATCTTCCGTTTCTTTATGGCCTTTGCTTTATGCAATCCATAGTTGAGAATAACCCTGATTTTTACATGACAGAATTGGTACCTAACTCTTAGAACATTATGCTCCAGTAAAAATTTTTCTAGTATTTTAGTAAAGCTATTTTTAGATTCTTTTTTTTTTTTAATTTTTTTAAACGTTTATTATTGAGAGACAGACACAGAGCATGAGCAGTGAAGGGGTAGAGAGAGGGGGAGACACAGACTCTGAAGCAGGCTCCAGGCTCTGAGCTGTCAGTACAGAGCCTAGTGCGGGGCTCGAACTCACAAATTGTGAGATCATGACCTGAGCCAAAGTCGGTTGCCTAACCAATTGAACCACCCAGGCGTCCCTATTTTTAGATTCTTAAAAAAATTTTTTTTAACGTTTATTTATTTTTGAGACAGAGACAGAGCATGAATGGGGGAGGGGCAGAGAGAATCGGAAGCAGGCTCCAGGCTCTGAGCCATCAGCCCAGAGCCCGACGCGGGGCTCGAACTCACGGACCGCGAGATGGTGACCTGAGCTGAAGTCGACGCTTAACCGACTGAGCCACCCAGGCGCCCCTTAAAAATTTTTTTAAAAATGTTTCTGTTTATTTTTGAGAGCAGAGCACAAGTTGGGGAGGGGCAGAAAGAGAGTGAGACACAGAATCTGAAGCAGGCTCCAGGCTCTGAGCTGTCAGCACAGAGCCTGATGTAGGGCTCGAACCCAGGAACTGCGAGATCATGACCTGAGCTGAAGTGGGATGCTTAACTGACTGAGCCACCCAAGCACCCTAGGATACTTTTGGATTCTTAACCTCATCTGACCAGTTCTAGATTGAAGTAACTTCTGTGGAGTCATTATGAATTTGAATTTGAGATAAAATGGAGTTAAGCTATTTTAGTTTTTTTTCCAGTATCAGAAGTCAAGGAATAGTAATATTCCAGGAGTGAATACATGGATATATACTTTTTTTAACATAAATTCTGAGATTGAGTCTTCCGGTGTTAATGTAGAGAGAAATTTGTCTTGTTTGATCATAGATGGTAGTGCATCTTTTAAGGCATTGCTAGCATTGCAAATGTGTGGATATGCTGAGGAGATATGATTGGAGCAGTGTGGTTCACCTAGAAGCAGATTTTGAAAACCGTTTGCATGCAGTTATGTAAGGTGTTTCTCACCTTAATTATTCTTATTTCATTCACGGTCATGTCTTTAGTGAGTTTTGAAATCTAAGTAGCGGCTCTCGGTTAAAATAAAAGAATAGAAACCGTCAGTGTGCATGGCACATAGGAAAGGGAAGTGTTTCATCACACTAAATGTGTGTGCCTGTGTGTGTGCATGTGCACATGCATGAGCAGAGTTGAAATGTAGTTATTTTTAAAGTCTACTTTATTTGTAAAGTCTACGGTAGAGACTTACACATATGGTGCATTCTGCGAGAGCATGCACGTAGCGCTCACTTTCTGTCACCGTTCTAGTCAGTGAGGTGCTGTAACTTCCTGGTTTCTCATCACCCTCAGAGGCATACTTATACTTTTTACGATCTTTATCTTACTCCTTTGATTATAGAAAGTGTCTCTCATTTAGGATTCTCTAGAATTCCTTTCTCCAGTTAGAAAAATAAGAGTTTGATTTTCACCGGATACATGTGGAATCACTCTGTAGTCTGATGGTCATTGGTCTGAACGGTGGGTTTGGAGAATTAAAGGTGTTTCAGAGTGACAGTGACTCTGGACAGGTCATTTAATCAGAAGCCCATGCTGAGACTTTTTGGTGGGCTGATCCATTGTGGACAGCTCTTATTCCCTGCATTGGGTTGGGTTTCTGATTGCGAGTATTTATTTACTTATTACATAATTGTGGTCAAACTAAAAGCTCAGTAGTAAGTCCTAACTTCTCTTTTATCTTGTCAAAGTGGTAAACTTGGTTTTCAAACAGTAAAGGATTCATGAGCTCTCTTAGAAGTTTGAAGAATTGTACCTTTTTCCGGTCCTTTGAAAGGCAAACTAAAAGACTGTAAATAGACAATGTAGTCTGTGTCCAAGGACTGAAATGACAGTTAAGGAAAAAAAACCCTGCAGAAGGTAAGCATGCTTAAAATGGCGTATGTGTATGGTAGTTGTTTGCTCTCTCTCCTAACCGGGGATGTTGGGTAAACTGAGTAAATACTCGGGTGGGAGCCTTCAGAGCTGGGAAGAGTGGAAGTGGTATTTCCTCACTTATGTAGGATGGTGTTTTTAAAATGGGGACAGGTGTGAGGTTGGGGGCATAGAAGCATTTTTTTCTTCCCCTCTTGATCAGGTTACTGAAGTTCAGGGAAGGCGTCGTGACTGCGGAGGTCACTTGCAAGGCTTTGGATTATTTTTAATTGATGCATGCTTTTACAGAAATGTCTTCTCCAAGAGGAACATTAAGAATTTTCAGTTTCACATGAACTAAAGTTAGTATGCTTTTATTTTTTAAGAAATGAGGAGCTTAAGAACCTGGCAAATCCTTGTCTTCACATTTACATTCAGTCTTTGCCACTGTATGTATAGAATGCATTTTTTACACAGTTATAATCTGTGCATATTAATTTGTGCTCTTTTTGACTTACTCTATATGTATTAGAGTTGATCCTTGAACAGTACAGGGGCTGGGGTGCTGACAATAAAGTAAGCTAGAGAAAAAATGTTACTGAGGTAATCGTAAGGAAGAGAATGCATTTATAGTGCTGCAGTGTATTTATAAAAAAAAAAAATCTGCGTATACATGGTCCTGTGTAGTTCAAACCCATGTTGTTCAAGGGTCAACTGTATGTATAACATCTATAAAGTATTACATACAGTAGCTTTAAAAAGGTGTCAACGTAGTGCACGTACTTCTCCTTTAATGGCAGTATACAATTGCACCTCATTACTATACCTTATTTCATTTGGTCTTTCACTTACTTGGAATGTTTTCAGTTTCTTGCTGTCCTAAATTCAACAACTTGAACATTTTTGTTCCAGGGTGCTTTTCAATAGGCCTTACGTAAACATTGTAAGAGAAACTATTCAGATGGTTTATAAATATGCTTTAAAGGTTGAAATGTCTGCTTTATAATGTAACGATATTTCCACCCCTCTGATTGGCAGAACTGACTTCTGTCTGAACTAAAGAGGGGTTAAAAAGATGCAGAGTAGTAACAGTGATACTGCAAAAGTTAGGTTTTAAATTTACAAATGCCCGTACTTTGAAAGTAGTCAATGGTGTTCATCTTCCCCTTTCTTGAGTTGATTCTTGCTTCAGCTTACTTGCATTTCTTTCCCCACAGTTGTTTGTTGCTGGTTTGATTGTGCTGCTGTTAGATGAGCTGCTACAGAAGGGTTACGGCTTGGGGTCTGGTATTTCCCTCTTTATTGCCACCAACATCTGTGAAACCATTGTCTGGAAGGCCTTTAGTCCCACTACTATTAACACTGGCAGAGGTACATTGCACAGTGTCTGCGACTGCACGAGTTTTGCTGGATGTGTGCTGGAAAGTAACCTGTCTCGGAGCAGGACATGCCTGTAGACATCCTGGTTTGCCCTCCCAGGGGACCACTGATGCTGATTGCTCAAGAGTTAAGCAGCAGAGATTTGTGGAGTATGAAATACTACTTCAAAAAGAACAATAACTAAATTTTAGCCTCTGCTCATTGAAAATTTCAGTGATTGCAAACAGCTTTTCAAAAATGTTTTTTGCTTAAGTCATTGCTGCCGAAGTCATTGATTTGACCGATTTCCGCATTCCCAGGGGGATAAAAAGGTAGTGGATTAAGATTTTTCAAATGAAAAAACTATTACATATTGTATGAGGGAGCACTAATACTTTTGCTGCTCTTCTACTTGGCTTTGTAATAGCAACTGAATTTTGAAGTGATTCGTTCTGTCTTTCCTTTTCCCCATTTCCATTTCTCTCAGATGCCATCCACGGTTCATAGTGGTTAACATCTAAACTGATCCCAGCCTTAGGAAAATAGCAGTGATGGTTTGTTAATATTCTTGGTAAAACAAATTTAAAAGCAAGCACGATAGAGTAACACATACCTTTTGATTCTGACATCTTTACTCTGCTTTGCTGCTGCTTCCCCCTAGCCCCACCTAAAAATAGTCCCCTTCCCTTCCCTAAAGTAAAGGAGAGGCAAATCATTATGACCTAAATATTTGCTTAGGTTTATTCTACTTTGGCTGTTTTCATGAGGAACAGTCTCTTGAGAAAACTTGAGATTTGTGCTAAAAAAGATACATTTGCCTCAACGATGTTGCTATTTTTAGAAGCCCCACACATGGCTGTGTTAAAGAGTAAACATTGGTGAATTATTTTGACTCCTATTTTCTGCCATGTACTGGAGTTTCAAGGTTATTTGTTTGCTTCTGGGACAACTTTGGGTAACGAGTCTACAGTCAATTTCTATCTTCATTTATCAGGTACGGAGTTTGAGGGTGCAGTC
The DNA here is from genome assembly GCF_024362965.1 of Panthera pardus. NCBI lineage: Eukaryota > Metazoa > Chordata > Mammalia > Carnivora > Felidae > Panthera > Panthera pardus. The sequence continues at coordinate 129,976,155 of NW_026526991.1, read as the reverse complement.
ATAGCTCTCTTTCATTTACTGGCCACCAGGACAGACAAAGTCCGAGCTCTAAGGGAGGCTTTCTACCGGCAGAACTTACCCAACCTCATGAACCTCATTGCTACAGTTTTTGTATTTGCCGTTGTCATATATTTTCAGGTAAGTCTGCTTTCTTCACCGAAATACGTGGGATGTGGACTTTTGTTTAGCTTTTAAAGAAAAGCATGCCATTTGAAATGTTAGTATTTAACAAGTCAGTGTTGCAGAATCTAGTCAAGCACATGATTCTGTTCTTGGACTCCAAGGTGCAAAATGTTTGTGGTTACCGCCTAGAACAGGATTTCCGTTTCTGTGTGCCCTGTGGAAGGGAAAACGTTAGCATGGCCTTTTCATACTCCCCACTGTGGTGGTCCCGTCTGCCGTCTGTTTGTTCTTTATTTGATGTGTACAGTTCCTCTTACTTCCTCTTCCTTTCATTTTTTAGGGATTTCGTGTTGACTTGCCCATCAAGTCGGCCCGGTATCGAGGACAGTACAGTAGCTATCCCATCAAGCTCTTCTACACCTCGAACATTCCCATTATTCTCCAGTCGGCCTTAGTGTCAAACCTGTATGTTATTTCCCAGATGCTGTCTGTTCGATTTAGTGGCAACTTTTTGGTAAATTTACTAGGACAGTGGGCTGTGAGTATTTTCTTATTTATTCTAAACATTTAAATTTATTGTAATTTGCATTTCATGGTTGTATTTTTAGTCGAAAGAGATAAGCCAAAATTGAAACAGTTGCTGTAGCATTTTCATATTCACTGACCTGTAGCAGAATTTGTCATTTATTTGGAAGGAGTGATGAGTGTTGCAAAAACTAAGATTGGCCAGGTTCTTTGTGTTAATTTACTGTCTAGGAAGTATTTTCACATCTCCCTGGAGGGACCTCAAGGTTAAAATCACAGCTGCTCTCATGAAAGCGGTTTTCTGTTTTGTTAACTTACTCTGCTGTTATCTAGAATGTTTTTTAAGGAAGCTATTTGCTGACTGTATGTGGGGTACTGAGATCTCCTGTTTCACCCCCATTTTTCACGGCCTGAGTGGCAATAAACTAGTTGTGATGAACTGGGCTGGAGATAGGCACGTGATTATTGGCCTGAGGAGAGAACAGAGTTACTAGAAATAGAATCCAGCACTCTCTGACTTCCCATTTTAGATCCTGTCAGCATAGCTTTTTCTAAAGAGGCCCAGCCATGTTGTTGTTACTGGAGTGCGAGTTCTTGTCGGATTGAATTTTGAGTGATTTAAATTACGTCATATGACCACGGAGTACTTTTCCCCCTTACAACTATAGAATTGAAGGAGACTCTGAGCCTTTATTCTTTTACAGAACATGTAACTGTGGAATTAGTATTTCACCAACTACCTTATTTCTGAAATGTGCTCATTCTACGCATTTATCTTAATATGCTAGCTTTTCCATGGTAAGTTATAGTGACATATCTTTCTGCTTCTAATGGTCATTTTTTTTTAAATTTAAAGTTTAACAGGGCAAGACAGCAACTCTTGAGTGTTAGTTGAAGGAAATAGGATTCTCTTTATCTATAGTACTCTTTTTCCATTCATGTAACAGAAATGTGATTACCTGTGATGAGGGAAGATGTGGTCCCTCCCCTTGCAAGCTAATAGTCCAGCAATAATTATGACTATGGTAATTTCATAGCAATAAATGCATTGAGTGGTTGTATATAGACTGTGTTGTGGTCTAACGAAGATTCTTTTTAATGAGATAATTACTGGGAAATTGAATTTTTCTATAAACAGTGCTTTTGATTGGGGATTAGTGATTCTAGGGGCACAGTAAAGAAATCATTTTGAAATGTATATTCAGGAAGCAGACGTTTTCATCATTGCGGCCAGAAATTGCTTTCTACCCCATATACCCCAGAACATATGCTGTACCCAGTTCTGTTACTATAAAAATTCTTAAATGTTTGGATAAATACCCTCTTACAAATATTTACTAAAAGACTATTTCTTAAAACATGCAAAAACATATAAAGTTTAGGCAGCGAGTTGTTTGTTGTCTGTCAGTATTTCAGTTAATTGTATTCTTCATGGAATGCTATGAAGTGAAAGAATATGTTGCATGGTCTTGTATACTGCAGAAAGTTTCAGATTCTAAATGTAATCAGAGGTTGCCTGTAAATGGAACCATTTTAGGAAGAGAAGGAGGATTTTTTTTGTAGAGGTATTATAATGTTGGTTTTTAGAAGATCACTCTTCTGTTAATAATATATTCACAGTGTCTTTTATGTAAAAGATGCTCACTATATAATTTTGAAGGAGTGAAAATATCAGACACCGAAGTAAGTCTTCAAGTTACATAGGATCATTAGCTGTAGGTGCTTTGAGCTTATAACATTGTCATAATTGTTGAGGAGTTTGAAAAGTCATAAAAATGTATCTTGACCAGTTGGGTTGACCATTTGCCCTTATTGTTCTTGTCCTGTAGGATGTCAGTGGGGGAGGACCTGCTCGTTCTTACCCAGTGGGAGGCCTTTGTTACTATCTTTCTCCTCCCGAGTCCATGGGCGCCATATTTGAGGATCCTGTCCATGTGGTTGTTTACATCATCTTCATGTTGGGATCATGTGCATTCTTTTCTAAGACGTGGATAGAGGTGTCTGGTTCCTCAGCCAAAGATGTAGGTATTTGTTTTATATGAAAATAAACATTTTTACTTTTTAGCTGTCAAAAAATGGTAATTGGAATTCTCTTAATTACTTTTGTAATTTAAACTTTAAGTCATATGTTCGTAATGAGGTAATGTCACCCGTCGGGGATTAAAAACCGGTATCTGAAAGTGGAAAAATTTTTAGAGTTTTACAATGGTTTGTGACCCTCCAAAGCTTAACCTTACCCAACAAATTCTTGTTCCTTAGTATTTAATTTCTGTTCAGGGAGGTGATATGTAAAAAAGATTGAGAAACCATGGTTTAGTATGTGGGTACTAGGTGGTTGCACAGCAGTGAGCCTCAGGTGTAATGGTAATGGTACGGCCGCACCTGCTTCAGGGTTCTTGTATTTATTGATGTGTGGAAAGCACTTCCCACAGAACCTTGGAGGTAGCAAACAGTGAAATATTTAGAGTTTGATTAAAAAATTTTTTTTTAATGTTTATTTTTTGTTTGTTTTAAATTTTTTTAATGTGAAATTTATTGTCAAATTGGATTCCATACAACACCCAGTACTCATCCCAAAAGGTGCCCTCCTCAATACCCATTACCCACCCTCCCCCCCATCCCCCCATCAACCCTCAGTTTGTTCTCAGTTTTTAAGAGTCTCTTATGCTTTGGCTCTCTCCCTCTCTAACCTTTTTTTTTTTTTTTTCCTTCCCCTCCCCCATACACTTCTGTTAAGTTTCTCAGGATCCACATAAGAGTGAAAACATATGGTATCTGTCTTTCTCTGTATGACTTATTTCACTTAGTGTAACACTCTCCAGTTCCATCCACGTTGCTACAATGGGCCAGATTTCATTCTTTCTCATTGCCACGTAGTACTCCATTGTGTATATAAACCACAATTTCTTTATCCATTCGTCAGTTGATGGACATTTAGGCTCTTTCCATAATTTGGCTATTGTTGAGAGTGCTGCTGTAAACATTGGGGTACGAGTGCCCCTATGCATCAGCACTCCTGTATCCCTTGGGTAAATTCCTAGCAGTGCTACTGCTGGGCCATAGGGTAGGTCTATTTTTAATTTTTTGAGGAACCTTCACGCTGTTTTCCAGAGCAGCCACACTAGTTTGCATTCCCACCAACAGTGCAAGAGGGTTCCCGTTTCTCCACGTCCTCGCCAGTGTCTATAGTCTCCTGATTTGCTCATTTTAGCCACTCTGACTGGCGTGAGGTGATATCTGAGTGTGGTTTTGATTTGTATTTCCCTGATGAGGAGTGACGTTGAGCATCTTTTCATGTGCCTGTTGGCATCTGGATGTCTTCTTTAGAGAAGTGTCTATTCATGTGTTCTGCCCATTTCTTCACTGGATTATTTGTTTTTCAGGTGTGGAGTTTGGTGAGCTCTTTATAGATTTTGGATAGTAGCCCTTTGTCCGATATATCATTTGCAAATATCTTTTCCCATTCCGTTCGTTGCCTTTTAGTTTTGTTGATTGTTTCCTTTGCTGTGCAGAAGCTTTTTATCTTCATGAGGTCCCAATAGTTCATTGTTGCTTTTAATTCCCTTGCCCTTGGGGATGTGTTAAGTAAGAAATTGCTGCGGCTGAGGTCAGAGAGGTTTTTTCCTGCTTTCTCCTCTAGGGTTTTGATGGTTTCCTGTCTCACATTCAGGTCCTTTATCCATTTTGAGTTTGTTTTTGTGAATGGTGTAAGAAAGTGGTCTAGTTTCATCCTTCTGCATGTTGTTGTCCAGTTCTCCCAGCACCATTTGTTAAAGAGACTGTCTTTTTTCCATTGGATATTCTTTCCTGCTTTGTCAAAGGTTAGTTGGCCATACGTTTGTGGGTCTAGTTCTGGGGTTTCTATTCTATTCCATTGGTCTGTGTGTCTGTTTTTGTGCCAGTACCATGCTGTCTTGATGATTACAGCTTTGTAGTAGAGGCTAAAGTCTGGGATTGTGATGCCTCCCGCTTTGGTCTTCTTCTTCAAAATTACTTTGGCTATTTGGGGCCTTTTGTGGTTCCGTATGAATTTTAGGATTGCTTGTTCTAGCTTTGAGAGGAATGCTGGTGCAATTTTGATTGGGATTGCATCGAATGTGTAGATAGCTTTGGGTAGTGTTGACATTTTAACAATATTTATTCTTCCAATCCATGAGCACGGAATGTTTTTCCATTTCTTTATATCTTCTTCAATTTCCTTCATAAGCTTTCTATAGTTTTCAGCATACACCTCTTTTACATCTTTGCTTAGGTTTATTCCTAGGTATTTTATGCTTCTTGGTGCAATTGTGAATGGGATCAGTTTCTGTATTTGTCTTTCTGTTGCTTCATTATTAGTGTATAAGAATGCAACTGATTTCTGTGCATTGATTTTGTATCCTGCGACTTTGCTGAATTCATGTATCAGTTCTAGCAGACTTTTGGTGGAGTCTTTTGGATTTTCCACGTAGAGTATCATGTATCTGCAAAAAGTGAAAGCTTAACTTACACTTGTTTGTTTTATTCTGAATGACAGACTTGCTGGATAAAGGATTCTCAGCTGCATATTTTTTCTGTTGATCACATTGAAGATTTCCTGCCATTCCTTTCTGGCCTGCCAAGTTTCAGTAGATAGGTCTGCTATTACCCTTATGTGTCTACCTTTGTATGTTAAGGCCCGTTTATCCCTAGCTGCTTTCAGAATTCTCTCTTTATCCTTATATTTTGCCAGTTTCACTGTGATATGTCATGCAGAAGATTGATTCAAGTTACATCTGAAGGGAGTTCTCTGTGCCTCTTGGATTTCAATCCCTGTTTCCTTCCTCAGATCAGGGAAGTTCTCAGCTATGATTTATTCAAGTACACCTTCAGCCCCTTTCTCTCTCTCTTCTTCTTCTAGAATTCCTATGATACGGATATTGTTCCATTTGATTGCATCACTTAGTTCTTTAATTCTCCCCTCGTGATCCTGGATTTTTTTAATCTTCCTTTTTCTTAGCTTCCTCTTTTTCCATAATTTTATCTTCTAATTCACCTATTCTCCCCTCTGCCCCTTCAGTCTGTGAGAGGCTGAAGCAGCCTCCATTTTATTTTGCACCTCATATATAGCATTTTTTAGTTCCTCATGACTATTTTTTAGTCCCTTGATCTCTGTAGCAATAGATTCTCTGCTGTCCTCTATACTTTTTTCAAGCCCAGCGAGTAATTTTATGACTATTACTCTAAATTCTTGTTCCGTTATTTTGCTTAAATCGATTTTGATCAATTCGTTAGCTGTCACTACTTCCTGGAGTTTCTCTTGAGGAGAATTCTTCTGGTTTGTCATTTTGGGTAGTCCCTGTGGTAGCTGGGCGGGCCGCAGTCAGACCCAATGTCTGCTCTCAGCCTACCGCTGGGGCCACAGTCAGACTGGTGTGTACCTTATCTTCCCCTGTCCTAGGGGCAGGACTCACTGTGGAGTGGTGTGGCCCCTGTCTGGGCTGCTCGCACACTGCCAGGCTTGTGGAGCTGCTTTGATGGGATCTGGCCAAGGTCGTATCAGATGGGGTGGATCCGCAAGGTGCACAGGGGTGGGAGGGGCAAGCTTAGCCAGCTTTGCTGTCGGTGGTCCCCTGCGGGAGAGGCCCTGCAGCACCAGGAGGGAGGCAGGCCCATGGGAGGGATGGATCCACAGAAGCACAACATTGGGCGTTTGCGCAGTGCCGGGAGTTGGTTCCCTTTGGAATTTTGGCTGGGAGGGTGGTGGTGGGAGAGGGCAATGGCCCTGGCCAGTGCATTTGTTCCCCGCCGAGCTTAGCTCTGTCTTCCGGGGCTCAACACCTCTCCCTCCCAACGTCCTCTCGCCCTCCCGCTTTCTGAGCAGAGCTGTTGACTTATAACATTCGGGATGTTAAGTCCCGCTGGCTGTGAGAACACACTCTGTCTGGCCCCTCCGCTTTTGCAAGCCAGACTCGGGGGCTCTGTCTTGCCGGGAGGGCTGCCCCTCCACCGCCCCAGCTCCCTCCCGCCAGTCCGTGTAGCGTGCACCGCCTCTCCGCCCTTCCTACTCTCTTCCGCGGGCCTCTTGTCTACGCTTGGCTTCGGAGAGTCCGTTCTGCTCGTCTTCTGGCGGGTTTCTGGGTTATTTAGGCAGATGTGGGTAGAATCTAAGTGGTCAGCAGGACACGGTGAGCCCAGCGCCCTCCTATGCCGCCATCTTCCCAATACGTTCTTTCTAGCATGTGGCCCACTGACTAATGTTTATCTTTGAGAGACCGAGTGTGAGCAGGGGAAGGGCAGAGAGAGAGGGAGACACAGAATCTGAAGCAGGCTCCAGGCTCGGACTGTCAGCCCAGAGCCCGACGTGGGGCTCGAACCCTTGAACCGAGAGATCACGACGTGAGCCAGTCAGATACTTAACTGACTGAGCCACCCAGGTGCCCTATGTTTAATTTTTTTTTTAATGTTCGTTTTTGAGAGAGAGTGGGGCAGGGGCAGAGAGAGGGAGACAATCCCAAGCAGGCTCTGTGCTGTCAGTGCAGGGGCTCAAACTTGTGAACTATGAGATTATGACCTGAGTGAAAATCAAGAACCGGATGCTCAACTGACTGAGCAAACCAGGTGCCCCTAGAGTTTGATTTTAAAAGTTGTTTTTCTCTTGGCAGGTTGCTAAACAGCTTAAAGAACAGCAAATGGTTATGAGGGGCCACAGAGATACCTCTATGGTTCATGAGCTCAATAGGTAAGGTCATGAAATTTAACCCTTGATGTGTGTGTACATGTGTGTGTACATACGTATATACCTGGCTTTTCAGTCTTTAATTTATTGTCAAATGTTGTCCTGTTTAAATATGAAGCATTTTTCTTCGACTTCACACAGAAGAACCAAAATTTAACACAATACTGAATTGTTCTCCACATCAAAATTGACATCTAAATGATTTAAGTAAAATTGTTTCCTTCACTGTTCAGCCCAGTGGTAAAATGTTCTTGATTGGAAGTCCTTGTTGTCTGGCTGCACATAAAATCGCCTGGGAGCTTTTAAAAGGCACTGATATTCAACCTCTAGGAATTGTGATTTATTTGGCCCAAGGTGGATACCATACATTCGTTTATTTGTTTACTTTTTTTGAGAGAGAGCGAGAGCACACGTGGGCACGTGCTCACCAACAGGCTCCACCCTTAGTACGGAGCCCGACATGGGGCTTGATCCCACAAATGTGAGGTCCTGACCTGAGCTGCAATAGAGTCAGAGGTTTATCCGACTGAGCCACCCAGGTGCCCCTTCTTTTCTTTTTTTGCATTAGTTTATTTTTTGATAACAGCTTTATTGGGCTGTAATTCACATACTGTGTAATTCACTCATTTGAAGTGTATGGTGTAGTGTTTTTTTTTTGTTTTTAGTATATTCAGAGTGTGGAATCATTACAGTGTAATTCTAAAAACACATTTGTCACCAGGGCAGCTGGCTGGCTCAGTTGGAGGAGCATGTGACTCTTGATCTCGGGATCATAAGTTCACGCCGCACATTGGCTATAAAGCTTACTTTTTAAACTTAAAAAAAATTTTTTTTTCATCACCAATAAAGAAATTTTGCACCTGTTGGCTATTCCCATTCACTGCACCCTCCCACGCCCCAGTCCACTTTTTACTTTTGATCTCTACAGATTTGCCTATTCTGGACATTTCATATAAGTGGAATTGTGATCTTTTGTAATAGTTTTCTTTTATTCCATTATATGGGTGTACTGTACCACGTTTTGTTTATCTGTTCATCGGTTGATGGAGATTTTGGTTGTTTCCAGTGTTTTGACTATCACGAATAATGCTGTTAAGAACATACTTGTACATGTTTTGTGTGGACATGTGTTTTCCTTCTTGTAGGAGTGGGATCGTTGGGTCCTAACAATGCTGTGTTTAGTATCGAGGAACTGCCAGAGTGTTTCCAGAGCGGCTGGACTGCTCTCCATCCCCCCAGCAGTGGGTGAAGCTTCCAGTCGTTGCACGCCTTTGCTAGCACCGCTTCTTGCTTTTTGATTCTAGCCATCCAGTGGGCATGTGGTGGTAGCTCATTGTGGTTTTGATTTGCTTTTTCCTGATGAGTAATGATGTGGAGTGTCTTTTCATGTGTTTAATCAGCCATTTGTGTACCTTCTTTGGAGAAGTGTCTATTCACATCTTTTGCTTATGTTTAACCGGGTTGTCTTTTTGTTAGAGTTGTAAAATTTTTGAGTTTATTTAGAGAAAGGGAGAGAGAGTGAGCGCATGCGCGCACATGCACTTGAGCTGGGGAGGGATAGAAAGGGGGGGCGGAGAATCCCATGCAGGCTCCGCGTTTGAACTCATGAACTGTGAGATCGTGGCCTGAATTGAAATCAAGAGTTGAACTTAACTGACTGAACTACTGAGGCGCCCTGAGTTGTAAGATTTTTTTATGACAATATCCTGGATATGGCTCCTCTTCGGTGTATGATGTATAAATAATTTGCTGCCATTCTGTGGGTTGTCTTTTCACTTTCTTGGTGTCCTTTGCACGAGTTTTTAATTTTGACAACGTTCAGTTTCTCTTGGTTGCGTTGTGCTGGTCTTGGTGTTTATCTAAGAAACCATTGCCTAACCCAGGGTCACAAAGATTTATTATTTTCCATTAGGAGTCTCGGCTCTAACATTCAGGTCTGTGGTCCACTTTGAGCTAATGTTTTTTGTGTTTGGTGTGATAGGGGTCCAGATTTCTTTTTGTGCGTGTGGATATCCAGTTGTTCCAGAACTATTTATTGAACAGGCATTTGTATTTTTATGTAATTTTTTTATTTATCTAGAATGTAGATCGCAGAGAGTAGTATAAGGAACCTCCGGGTATTCAGCTGTATCCAGCTTCAGTAGTTAAGCATCTTTCTGCCATTCCTGTTCATCGACCATCTCCCCAGTCTTTTGTTTTTCCTTTCTGGAATATTTTAAATATCACCCAAGTATATTAAACAACTCTCCAGGTGATTCTAATGTGCAGCCAAGGTTGAATTACTGTAAAGAGGGTCCTCCACATCTTGTCCCATAGATTTGTTACTTAGCATTTTGAAGTTTACTCTTCATCTGCAAGAGGGAGCTGAAGATGACCTATTTGAAGTACTAAATGTTTTAATGCGTAGATCTGTTGAGGATCCTAACCTGCCATAAAAATCACGTATTGTCTTTCTCGGCTGTTTACTGGTTTCTGGAAGTCGGGGTCACATCGTTACCTTAATGGCAAAGTTTTCACCAACACGTAACTACTGTGCACAACGGGTCATTCCGTGCTGGAGTTCACGACAGGCTTGTTTAACGATGCGTCAGTGTGTTGTTTCTGACCGTTGCACCTTTTCCTGTTTCGCTGCACCGCCTGACCCAGGGTTTTGTCTTCCAGGTACATCCCCACAGCAGCTGCGTTTGGGGGCTTGTGCATCGGAGCCCTGTCGGTGTTGGCCGACTTCCTCGGGGCCATCGGCTCTGGCACTGGGATTCTGCTCGCAGTCACTATTATTTATCAGTATTTTGAAATTTTTGTCAAGGAGCAGGCTGAAGTTGGCGGGATGGGTGCTTTGTTTTTCTAAGTGTTCCAGTATTTCTTGTGTGTGTGAAAGGGAAAATAATCTTGACACGTTGTTTCTGTCAACTGCTGGTTCCCCTTTTCTTCCCTCACACTTTGTTTTCAAGTGCTGACTGTCCCATTTGTGAAATGGGCACTGAGCTAAGCCTGTGTGCAGCGTTAGTACCAGCTGCCTTAAAACTAAAGTTTACATTATTCGTTAAAAAATGTACTCGTAGTGTTGCCCGTGATGCTGGAAACCAATGTGCCCGCCTTGCCATGTTCAGTTGTGACGGTGAGATGGTGACGTGGATCAGTTTTGCACACATTCAAAACACTCGCTATTCCCCCCACTTGTTTAAAAATAAATGTAGTTCAAATTGCCACTTTCCAGTATTTTTGAGCTTATTTAATGAGTTCTGGAACATTTATATCTAATCTGTATTTTAGATATAATTAACTTTTTATACTTTTTTAACTCATAGTATCCACGTTCCCACCCTCCCTCTCCGTCCACCGCCCCTTCTTGTCCCCTTTCAAAGCTGCCACTCAGCCGACTGGCAGAATCAGGCTTCGGTTACAGCTGTTCCTAGAAACAAGTGCTCGTGAGGACTCTTGCTGATTTTCATTCCTTCCTTCCCAGTGACAGCAGTCGGTGCTGTTTGACTGTATTGGCTATGCCTTCGAATTCCAACCCATCACTTGAGAATATGCTTTCAAGATACAATGCCCCATTTTTTTTTTAAACCCCTAAAGCAAAGATCTAATTCTCAAGCAATGTCTGTAGTTCAGTGGGGGTGAACATTATGAGTAATTCATGCTAGGAATTTGTGTATGTTGTTGTACTTTACAGCAGCAACATGAGTGTAAACAGTAGAAAATAAACCTTTATTTAATAAAACTGTTTCAGTTGTGTTGGAAAAATAAAATCAGATATTAAACGATTTCTGAGATTATTTGTATAGGTTCATCATAGTCATCTCACCCATCCTGAGATGTCTGTTGTAAGAGGTCAAATGTAATTAGTGTTTAATCCTAAAATGGTTGAGGAACACTGACCAACTTAAAGGTGCTCAGTTACGTGACTGATACTACAAAGGATAGGAAAATGGTGTCAGATTAACATCCCAGCCTCCATTTGGAATAACATAGCTCTTTATAAATATGTGCTCTGTTGTCCAGAAAGAGATCAAACTTAATTTTTGAAAGATCCTTTTCAGAAGTAAGATTTTCTCGTTGTTTATTTAGTAAGTGCAGGAAGTATATCTTTTTTAGCCTACCATCACAAAACCAAACAATTACAGGGGCAGGGCAGATAAAATAAAGGCTGGCAGGATAGGAACAAGGGTCATCTCCTAAGGGGCTCAGACCATTGTTAGAATAGAAATGTGGATCCAGTGTTGTTATATAGGATTTTTTTTTTTTTTTCAAGAGAAGGTGGAAACAGGGCTTTTTATAGGAAACCTTCACCTTTTAAATGCTCATAAATTAACCGTGCCAGCCAGTGGAGACCTTCAGGCTGCCAACTCTCAAACTGACTTGACTTCCAAAGTACAGCCCTGGATGTTTAAAGGTTAACATAAATGGCATTAGGGGTATGTTCTAGGATTTAGCTGTCACTTCTAATGTGCACTCCTAGGAAGAGAAGGCGGCAGAACGGGTGGGGGTTACAAACATCTCTCTTCTACCGACATTTAAGAGTAGGTTTCTCAATTCCTGTGGGGAATGGCTTTGGAAGAGCTAGTCCGGAGACTGGTCTAAGCCTGAGTCTGTAGATTTTCTACATACCATCTGGTTCTTGATTTTGAAGGACAACAGTAACAAGGGAAATAATAGAACTTGGTCTTTGAGAGCTCAGAAAGAGAGTAAGATCTCTGGAGCATCATGATGCCCATAATGATTTTTTAAAAAAGGGCTAGGGGCCCAGGGGAAGGCTACTATTAGAGCAAGTAGTTGGGGCCTAATTTTTGCAATATTTATAGATAGTAGATTTGATCTAGACAGTTCTCCACTTCCATACCTTCCGCTTTTGTTTTGGAAGTATAATAGAAAGATACGTGTTTTTTTGCTCACAAAAACCTCTCTGGGTAGCACAACGGACCTGTAGACAAATGAACTACATCACGCCATTTTTGGCATGAGTACCCTGGTTTTATCTGACTGGAGGGGCCTGAGCCCAGGGCTGGAAACCCAACTTCGGGCTGGCCAAGGAGCATCACCGTGAGACTTTGGCTGGGGGCTAACCTGAGCTTCTGGAGACTTGTGGAAGTCACCATAAGAGCTCAGCCAAAGGACGAGAAAACGGCCCACAACACTGGTAGATGTTTTGAATGACGGGCTTTAGGCATGGAATGAGCTGGAAACAGTCCCCTATTCTCCCCTTTAAGGTAGTTGTATTGGGTTTCCGGTATTTGGTGACCTTGCTGGCTACACTCATGGTTTAACACCAAGACCATAATGCCCACCAGCCATGTAAATGGACTTGGTTTCTGAGGTAAGGGTAGGAAAAGATTCCAAAATATAGGTACTTGCTTGATGGAAGGGCCCTGTATTTTCAGTGGCTTCTTAACCTTGTTACAATGAATGGAATCAGCCACTTTTCATTACCTACGAGCTGGTTTACCCTCGATAGGTAGGCAGGACTGGCCAAATGTAAACATTTGCTCGTCACGAATGTTACTCTCTGTTGATTGTATATTCTCTGCTTTGCAGGGATGTATATTAATTCCATACAGCAATTAGGAGACCAAAAAAGTCCCTACATAGGTCTTTCTTTAAAAAAAAAAATGTTTATAAAAAATCTTTGTTTCAACAGTAATACGGTAAATAGTTATTTGCATACCTCGTTACGGAAGTTTATATGGGGGCTGAGGGTGGGGGCGGTTGACCCTAGTTTGGAATTCAGGTCTTTTTTCCTCTAGAAATACCCTTATCTCCTGGACTAGACTGGATTAAAAAACACTGGATTAAACATATCTGCATTTATGTTCTTTTTCATTAATATTTGCTGGAGTTTAGCATTTAAATATGAAGGCTACAGCCTCCCTGTAATTACAATTCCATATCACCACATGCATTCTGTGTTGCTTTTATTTAATGAAAAAACTAATTTCAAATCTACATTAAGCTAAGCTGAATAACAAAGTCTTAGTGAAGGAGGCCTGGTGGGTGGTCTTGTTTGTAAAAACATGGCTACTGTCCTTTGGCCTTAAAACTTCAGGAAAGGCACTTCAAACGGCTTCGTGTTTGCATGTTTCAGTGCCAGAGCATAGGAATAGACCCTGGCGTCCACTGTCACATGTTCTTCAGCTACCAGAGCTACAGGAAGCAAAGAATACAAGTTAGATAATGAAGAGAATAAAGGAGAATACCCCTTATCAATCAATCAATACAGCCTGAGCTCCTACTACGTGCCGGTTACAATGCTAGATAGACATACAGCGGTGAACAGGACCCCTTCTGCCTTCAAGGACCTTGCTCTAGTCAGAAGAGAAAAGGATATATAAGCAGGGTTACATTTCCAGCAAAAGACCAGAACAGGAAGAAAGAATAAAGGCAGAAGATCACACATATCAGAGGTGAGGACTTGATGCATTAAAACAGCAAAGCTGTAAGTCTACAGATGCAATCACTACTTCTTTTAGAGTGCGCTCTAGGGCGCTGCCGTGGTGACCCTTCAGTGCCTTATCTCGGGATTCGTGCGTCCTCTCCGCTGCCAGACAGCACTGATTTTCCGCCTACAAGTTCAGCCGCCTGCACGACAGGACTGGAATTCTAGAGAATTCCAGAACAAGGCCGCGGGAGCGTACGTCGTACCATGGGCTTTGAGGGGAACTTCTGTTTCGTTCAGGTGGAGGTTATCGCACCTGGAATCTGTCACTTGTTCTCCTAGCCACTAGTTCAGGCGCAAGCTCAGAGACACGTTGATCCCGGAAGGGAGGCTGGCGTCCTACTCCTCTGTGCAGGGCGGGGGCTGGGGAAGTGCTGAAAGCTATTCTGTGTAACCAACTGAACTCTGGATACTTTCCTCCCAATCTCTCAAATGTGACTTGTGGAATAAGTGGTTTGATTACTATATTTCCACTCTAATAAAGCTAGGAAAACTGGTTCTTCCCCCCTTCCTCCTCCTGTAGATCTGTCCCCGTCTACCTTCCTTCCTCCCTCTCTCGCACTATGACTGCCCCCTCTTCCAAGCCTAGATCCAGGGAGGTTAAGTTAGATGGAAGGGAGAAGGACGTTCTTTAAAAGAATACTTCTCTAATATAAAAATGCAGTAAAGACATATAGCATCTAACATTTAAGTCCTTTTGTGCCCACTGTCTTGTTTAATTGTACTCACGCCTCCCCAGAGACAGGGGCGACCTCTCGTTCCTGTTTCGGGAGAAAAGCCGGGAGAGGCTGTGGCACGTGTTCAAGGTCGTAACCCATACACGGTGGAACCTCAGACCCAGTCAGACCCGACAGACTCAAAGATGTGTTGCCCCTTACTGGCAGCCACAGCTCTCTGAGGCAACTAAGGCTTTCTCCAGTATGAGCACTTCTCATTCGGACTGAGATCTTGAGGTACTTGTTGCCTTAGGTCTAGTTTTTAAAAAGGCAAAGCAGGAAGGGAAGCTTTCTAGGAATCTGAATCACAGTAGTTCTTGGAAGCTCATATTTACTTTTAATTAATTTATGAATTTGTATTTATTTTTGACAGAGCCAGAGCACGAGTGGGGGACAGGCAGAGAGAGAGAGAGAGAGAGAGAGAGAGAGAGAGAGAATCCGAAGTAGCTCTAGGCTCTGAGCTGTCAGCACAGAGCCCGATGTGGGGCTCGAACCCACAGACAGTGAGATCATGACCTGAGCTGAAGTCAGACGTTTAGCCAACTGAGCCACCCAGGCGCCCCTCATACTTACTTTTAAAACAAGAGAGTCATTAGAAATAAAATTGTAAGCCACTGGTACTTACGGAAGGGGAGGAAGAGACAGCCCTCAAAGCCTCAAGTCAAATTGTGCTTCAAGTTAATTTTTGAAGTAAAAACTTTAAAACATTCAAGTCATGACGACTGTCTGTTCCTTTACAAAGGAGTGATCGGGGACTTAGCAGCCGGCATGGAGGAGCTCCCTCTGAAGGGTCTCTGTCACGCTCCAGTACAGCATATCCTAATCTGCCCACGTAGGCTTACTCAATTTTTTACAAAATCCCTAGGAGATGGGCTGGCCAGAAAGTACACAATGTAATTTCATGACCAGTAATTTACTAGGGGTGACGCTGTTAGTTTGGTTCATTATATCAGCGTGTTGCTCTTTGTATATAGCAGATACCTCAGTCTTTGTAGAAAGAATATTGTTAAATTCTCCTTTAACTTCTACCCTGCACGAAGTACCATCCAACATGCTAGCATTTTTGAGGATCAGCTAAGAGATACCTACTTAGGCCTCTTCAGTGCCATGGATTAGCGACATGAGGTACAGAAGTTTTGGCTAATCTGCAGGAATATAGTTTTGGCTATTCTATAGGAAAAAAATCCCATTGGAAGCCTTCAACCCGACAGAGAATGTTTTGCTCCTATTTTCAAACTCAGTGCCACCCAGAAAAGAAAATCA
Source organism: Panthera pardus (assembly GCF_024362965.1). Lineage (NCBI taxonomy): Eukaryota > Metazoa > Chordata > Mammalia > Carnivora > Felidae > Panthera > Panthera pardus. The sequence continues at coordinate 129,960,398 of NW_026526991.1, read as the reverse complement.
TTGTTGGTTAACTGCAGTTCTCCAACATTTCTAGGTATTTGGCTTTAACGAGGAAGAATATAAAGAAATGGAATTATACTTAGTTCCTCACTGAATGGGACTGGGGATGGGGAAAATTGAGAAAACTGGCAGTCTTAAGAATGCTTACCATCAAGTCTCTTCAGCAGGTCATTCTTTGGTAAGGAAATTACTTCAACAAATTCTAAACAAAGAAAGTGCAAGTGAAAACAAAGCTCCAGAATAAGAGAGCCTACCAGAACGCCACAACATGCCTGTAGCCATTTCCACTGCGCTAAGCCATACACACGTCAGCCACTGCTGAGTTGGGTGACGTACCTCCATCTCCTGAAAAGAAACAGAAGGAGGACGTTGCAGCAAGGCCTGCTCTGGTCAAACACTGGAAGAGGTTAGTGCAAGACATACCGAAAAGGGTCTGAGACTTCAACAGAGACCTGGGTCTCTACTAATCCAATCTATGTACGTTAGGTTCTGTGTGTGATCTATGGAGAATCAGATTCTATAGATTCTATTAGAATCTATGTAAAAAACATTCCAACAGTACAGAATTTGTTCTCCAAATCAAATGTTTAATAGCCAAACTGAAAGCATACTCTATGATAATACACACAGGTATTTTTAAGTTGTTAAAGTATATAAAATTTACCATTTTAACCATTTTTTTAGTGTTTAGTTTTGAGAGGGAGCGAGAGAGAGCAGGGGAGGGGCGGAGAGAGAGGGAGACACAGAATCCGAAGCAGGCTCCAGGCTCCGAGCTGTCAGCACACAGCCCGACGCGGGGCTTGAACCCGTGAACCATGAGATCATGACCTGAGCTGAAGTTAGACGTTCAATCGACTGAGCCACCCAGGTGCCCATTAACCGTTTTTGAAAATACAATTTACAGGCATTAAATACATTCACAGTGTTGTGCAGTTATCAGCACTATCCTTCTCTAGAACCTTTCAGCATCCCGAACAGAAACTCGGTGCCTATTAGTTTACTTTCTGTTTCTGTGAATATTTTAGGTCACCTCATAGGAGTGGAACCACAATATTTACACTTGAAAAATTTTTTTTCTTAAGTAAACTCTACACTCAAATGTGGGGCCTGAACTCACACCCCCCAGATGTGACCGAGCCAGCCAGGGGCCCCCGTTTACGCTTTTTTGTCTGGCTTCCCGAAGCGCTCGGCGCGACATTATCAAAAGTCACCCTACCACAGCAGGCACCAGCGTGTTTCTCTAGCGGCTGGATGGTATTCCACGGGGCATCTACACCACGTTTTGTGGGCCCACTCATCTGCTGGTGGACACTTGGGTGGCGTCCACCTTTTGGGGACTGTGCTGCTGACACTGGTGTGCAAGTCCCTACATGAGCCCCTGCTTTGTGCTTTGGGGTATAAACCTCCGAGGGGACTCGATACGGTGGTTCTGTTCACCTCCGAGGACTGGCAGGCTGCTTCACGGCACGTTAGGTGCGTACTTGCGAGTTTGCACATCGAACATTTAAAATCAGCTGTGATGGGCCCCGACACATTCAGGAGCCACCGAGGTGATGAGAAACGGAAGAATATGGCTGTGCCACCTGACACCCCCTTTAACGGGGTGGAAGACGACAGGGAACTGACAGAAGCATCAAAGCTGGAGCCCAAACTTGCTAAGAAATCTAACAGAGCAAGGAAGTTCTTAAACGTTTCTCTAAGTACGGAACTCAGTGATAAGTACTTCTGCCACTCTTATAATACACACAAAGACACACATCTGTGATTCTGAAGGTGTTCACTGTTTCCTCTTCAGACCTTGGGCTCATAATCCTAAGTGGGAATAAGCTCCATACAGAAGATAGGGAAATGTGAGAATTTAACATTTGTAAAGAACACCTAAAAATCAGTTAAGTGTTAAAAATGCTACAGGACCCACGATGAGCAAAACAGCCCAGAGTACTGATGAAGTATCTAGAAACCTGTTCCTCTTCTCACAGATCAAAAACCAAGGCAGTAGCAAGTTAACCAATCATCAGTGCGACAGAACCACCTTAACCGTGGCCCATGCACACTCACCTGGCTTTGGCTTAGGCCTCACGTTTTCAGCATCATCTCCGTTGATCGTTACCGTCACGATGTGTGTGGTACAGTTTGTCAAGCCCGGATCCATACATACAGCTGTGGAGAGAAGCAAACGCTCAAGTTCAGACACCGGTCCGACACGACACGTTTCGTTACTTAAATGCCTTCGGAAGGAAACCGGGCTCATGATTCACAGTGCCCACGGAGCCCGTGCGGGAAAACTACACTCGGCCCGATGCGCTCAGTATACGCTGTGGGACAGCACAGCATACGTGTTTCCCTCCAGAGTTCCTGAGTTAAGCGCGCTAAGTCTGGGGGTGAGACGGTGCTGACATGTTGTCAGGTCCTTTCACCACATTGAGAAAAAAAATCTAGCGAGGAGCCTGGCACGTGGATGAGGTAATAAAGCTCAGGATCTGAGAAACTCTGGAAGGTAAGCGAATCTCCCATCTCTTCTCCAGCTTCAGGGCCTCCTTGTTCAAACCTGCCCTCGCGCGGAGAGAGACTCGCCTGTAGACAGTGACCGAACCTAGTTAGGATTTCTCCTCCGTGGATGAGCCTCAACGCAAGATCCTTTACACCACGCACAGTGTAACGGCTGGCTAATTTTCAAGGGTCTGTCCCCAAGCGCACGCCCGGAGAGCAGTACAAACCTGGAGAGCACTCTGCCACATCACCTTTGTAGCCAGTTTCTTCCTCAAGTTCCCGAAGAGCTGCTGCTTCCGGGCTTTCGTTATCATCGATGAGACCTGGAAGTCCAAATCCTTTGTGAGGTGCGACAGGGAAACCCTCTCCTGACGTACCGCTGGGAGCTACGCGAGGAATCAGAGGACTGTGGGAAGCGGTTGCACGGGTGACACTGAGGCTTGGAGCTTTTCTGAGAGAAAAGGCAGGGACGCCTGGGTGGCTCCGTCGGTTGCACGTCCGACCTTTGATTTCAGCTCAGGTCATGAGATCGGGCCCCACGTCATGCTCAGCACTGGGCATGGAGCCTGCTTGGGATTCTCTCTCTCCCTCTCCCTCTGTCCTTCCCTTGCTCACGTGCTCACCCTCTTTCTCTTTAGAAAAGAAGAAAAAAAAGCAAAAGAATAAAACCCCAGGCAGAGTAAGTAGGTTCCGACAGCTGTTCCTCTTATTCAGACCTCGACTGTTCCCGTGGGCATCTCTGCAGCACAGACAGCGCGGACCCGTGAGGAGAGCTGGCTTGGTGCTGCTGTCGGCCCCCTGACCCGGCTCACGGACCCGGCTCTGTGGCATGGCCCAGGAAGCCTGTCATTCTTTTCCGTTTTCCTCATGTGACCCTGTCACCTATCTTGCTTTCCTCCCTCGCAGAGCAATACTGAGGCCACAGAGAAATGCCCGGATGAGGATCACCTGTGAGGAGGACGGAAGGCTGGCGGACTGGGGGCAGGGGCCGTGCTCAGAGCCAGCAGTAACCAGGGAGGCCAAGTGGGGAGGACGGAAGAACTCGGATTATTTCACCCGAAAGGAGATGATGCGAAGAAAAAAGTGAAATGCAAGCTATTTACTTACTTTTCAAGTTCTTAATTTCTTCAGTGAAATGGCGGGTACATGAGAAAAAAAATGGAGCTGCTACGTGTTATCGTGGGCTAGAATTTCAAAGTACAAGACACAGCCCACTAACGATAAGTAAATGAGATCTAATCTCTTCAGATGGGAGCAGCCCAATTAGGTCCTATGACGACACAGTACTTCAAACTCTGGATAGCTCTTTCTGCGCAACTCAAGAGAATATTCTAGTGGAAATTAAGGCAGTTTCCCTGGCCTGTGTATATACAGGAAGATCAAGCGGTCTTTTCCAGTCACGGGTTTTGGAGTTAAGAGTCTGGCCTTGTTACTACTGTTTCTTATCAGAAGCAGACTGCTAGTGATAGAAAATGAACTCACCTGACAAATTAGGGAAGAACAGTTACTCAGAGAAGCCAGAGAGAATGCTGCTGAGAGGACGGGTGGCTTGGGAAGGTCAGACCCTCGCCTCGCTTTGGGGGGTCAGTGCACCAAAGAGTGCATCGGAGGGATGCTTTTTTTTTTTAAACTTAAAACCGCCGAGACACGTGAAAAAGTGCTAAATGTCCAAGCACTGCCCTTCTGGCTGTTCTGGGTGCTCGGGCCCGCGGTGAGGGACTCACCTGCAGGGAACTCTAGGCAGTAGCCTCCCATGGGCGGTCGGAACTGCTTCACCAGAACGATGCACTCGTAATGAAGTGTCCGCTGCAGCACTGGGATGACCGCCACCCCTGCGACCAGGAGATAAAACCAAGGAGGTCCCTCATGAAAGGTCAGGGAGTACCTGGCACAGGGTCAAGGACCACATTCCTGCCTACGCTAACCTCTGCCGAGACCTATTTCTCAACCTGCAGCAGCCAGGCCGTGTTCACTGATCTACGTGTGCTTGTATTTCCTTTCAGCAGTAAATGGAGTCAGTCCCAGTGTTTGTAGTAGATGCTAAGTTAGAGTCTATTGTTTTAGGATAAAGGACCTTTTCTCCCAAGAGAGAGGTATTTTACTTACAGCAGAACACGGACAAAACCCCAGTGCGTTCTGGAAAACACAAACTGCCCACAAGGAGTTCTTGGCTACCTCCCTCCACCCAACTCTCCCGGCAGACCGAAACAGCAGCTGTGGCAGCTACTCGGTTTACTTCCACTAAAAAGAGAACAAGATGAAAGGGAGGAATGAAAGGGAAAAACAAAGACCTATTGCCCACTTCCCCCAGAGCACAGGTGATTCTCAGGATCTTTGCAGTCAGTGCATTTATGCCTAGAAGGGAATGTGAACTGAATGGGTAGTCTCTTCTCCTAATTCCGCATCCTTCTCAATTTATAAAGCAACTGGTCCGTCATAAAGTAGTGCCAAATATTTTTCCAAACTAAAGGCTCTCACCTAGGTCCTTTGAACAGAACACAGGATTTCTAGAAGTCCTATCTAGATGCAGTATGTGGCTTCAAATTATACTGACTTCTGTTTGGCTATAAATATTAGTATACCTTTCCCTCAAAAACACTGGGACTGAAGCCAGAAGTTATTTACAGAGAAAGCCTGATTTAGCCACAAAGCACTGCAAAAAGGAAGACCAGACTTAAACATAAAAGACCATAATCGAAGAGAGCTGCTCTGAGGTCTGGGTTAGAGTAAAAAGAACCCCGCCTCTTGCAGTAAAGCACGGTGACTTCCTCCATGAAGAGTCGTAAGGGGTTTGCACTCCTACCATCGGCCGACTGCCCCTTCCTGGTCGTACGTTTCACCGTTTCCCACGTTCTGTTCAGGCAGAGAAGCAAAAACAAAATCACTAACGTCACAGAGGAGAATGCCCTTGGGTTTTCAGTCCACAACCAGAACTTTACAAATGCGAAGCATGCGAGTGTAATAACGATAATGGCCAAGGAGACCACGACAGTACAGATCTATATGGGAAAAGCCAATTCCATCGTGCTTTCCTGTAGCTTCTGAAACTTTTTCTGAAGAAAACGTGCCACCCTACGCCTGACCCTCTGAGTGCTATCTAAACAGAAGGCCTACTCATCGCTTGAGCTGCCTTTCAGATCATTCACTGGGAAGATTTCAGTTTGATCCTAAATCTACAGGTTAGCAGTAAATGAAAGTATTGACCAGTCTGTGCAAATTAAGCTCCTAGGAGAATTCCAGCCTTTTCGCTAAGAGGAAAAGATACTCTGCGGAATAGGAACCACTGAGACAGTTATTTATATGTGACCTAAATAACAATTTTAGAAAGCAGGGCCGTCCCATTTACTAATTGAGGAATTATTACATTTAGGTGAGTGCTCTAGTTTGCACGTGTGAGATCTCTCTTATCTAAGGGGAAAATGGGCCAGAGTGGAGAAAGTGAGATGAGGAATGGTAGGTTTCTGCTCCCTTTTATGGCTTTATTCCCGATGGGCTGTTTGTTTCTGGGGAACAGCGTCCTGAGAATCCGGTTACTGGTACAATGCTGTCTGAAGGGGAAGGACATATGAGGCCAAGTCCCCTTCACTCTCTTCTCCCTTGAACTGGAGAGAAGCAGTGGTAAGAAATGAAAGTGGAGAAGCAGATCAGCTTTGGATCTGGGAGAAGTAAGACATCTGAGTGGCTCTGGGGACCGGAGTAAGGAAGGCGTCAACATCCGCCTCCCGCCAGAAGAGCAGGAATGATGAGACGGGCCACGTGGGGGGAGCCTCGCACTTTTTATCTGGCTGGGTTGGACTGTGTCACGTTTCTGTGAAAGAAATCCCGGTATTTAGTCTAGTTAAAAAAACCCAAAAAACACCTTTCTGTAAACTGTAGATCTCTCAATATTATACCCCAATTCGAGCAGCGAGTGTGTCAAAATGAACCCGTGAAAGCCGAACGCTGCTGTGACGACTCACAACTGTCCGACATTCCTGTTAGTAACAAGAAGCCAACCAACAAGCAACTCTGGTAAGTAAATAGTACAGATGGCAAGAGATGAAAACCTTTTCAGCTCTCTGTGCCACCCCTCAGGGTTAGAAGGCAGTGCTGGGAGGAGCCGTGAAGGCGCCATCCCAGATACTCTAGGAATAAGGGAAACAAAAGAGCAGCATGGTTACGGTTAAGATGGTGTAAAATAACCAGTAACGAGCCATACATCGTGAACCATGAAATATAAACGCATTGACACGGGATCCTAGAACAGGGATGCCCCATGGGAGCTCCGGTCATCTTCAAGGGACTCTGAAAGATGAGCGTCTGACCGCGTCAGACAATCTCAGTCTCCACCCGCCTACCAGCTGAGCGCCCAGCCACACATCCCGTGAGACCGTTCCCTCCGGTGTAAAACTAGGGAATTAAGAGTATGTTAGCTCAAAAGCCTCTTGTGGCGTTAGAATTCTGATTCTAGTTAAGCGACTCCGTTTTCTGAGGAACTGTCATAGGAGAAAGCTTGCTCTGCGTTCCTCCCCGGGTCAACAAACGCAGGAGGCAGGAAGGGCACCGAAGGATGACTTCAGCTCTGTCCCGATGTCCATCAGGGGCACACTGCCAGCATAGGTTTGCGCTACTCGACTCAACTCCGTATCCGTATCCACGACTAACATGGTAGAACAGAGGATTTTCTAGCTGCTCTCATCCTTACCGACATGCTTTTGCATCAGGTAACAGATAAAACATTTTATGAGTTTATACGTCATGACCTATGGCAAAGCACGGGGATTCCCTCTTCAAAGCCTGACACTCCGGTAGGAGATGTCAGTGCTTTGCCTACGAGCTCCCCGGAGTTCACGAGGAAGACCTACGCGTGCAAGAAAGGAGGTGAACATGCTATGAGCAGGCCACATAAGCAGGTACCCGCTAGGCTTTTCAGTGCATGCCTCAGCTACTCAAACAGACTCCCCGGAAGTGAGACCTGGACACGAGTATCCCGAAAAGAGTCTCCACGTGATTCTGACGCACGTCCCTGATTAAGAAATGCTGAAGGAGGAAGAGGAGTCCCGTGAAGAGATGCACCACCGGCGCAAACCAACACGTACTCTTTAATTAGTGTTAAGAGGCGTATTTGTGTTATAAACCGTAACAGCTTAACGGGGAAAAGAGAGCCAAACTGTATCGCTACAAACTGGGTGCCAATCTACGTTTTCACAAACATCAGTCCATTTGAACATACTGTGTTCCTTCAGGCTCGGGGCTGGCCACGTGTCTGTATTGTATTCCTGTCCCCACTATTTATTTCCTGTTTAGTTCTGCACATCGGTCTCTTTAAACAAGTGTTCTGCCCAAGGCAGAACATCCACTGTGTTGACGGGCGGTAGCATGGTTGGCTTTCTCGCTTTGAGGTTTTAATTTAAGAGTGCTATGGATAGCTTGAAGTTTCCCACAGCTCTCCAACACTGGCCCTTAGGAATATTTTTGCTAGTTTAGCAGAGATAATTAAAGTGCTTTCAATTACTGGCAAGTCCGTGTACTTTCACGCTGATGACAGAAGTATTTCCTCATGAAGAAACTCTGTATTCTCATTTGATCACTTAGCAAATGGAGTTTTTTTTTTTTTTTTTTTAATGAATCAATATATCATGTAATCTGGATACTTTAATATTTAGTTACATTTTTATATTTTCTCATTCTCATTCCTTTTCATATTTCACTAGGGAAATGTTTAATCTATTTTAACACTTTTTTTTCTGATAGTTAATTATAATTTTCAAAAAATTTCTTTTCAGGGCAGAGTGACAGGGGCCGAAAGAAAAAATTCTAAACAGAAAATGTGGAAAACAGAAGAAAACAGGTTTACCACACAGATGCCATTAATGTTCTGCCAATTTTCCTTCTAGCCTTTTCTTATATATTATTTGGAAAGAATTTAAAAAGCATATACACAATTTCCTATTTTATCGTCAACTTAATAACTTTTCTCAAGTTGCTAGATTGTCTTCAGAATCTGCTTTGTAGATAACTGCATAGATTTTACCAAATGAATACACTAAAAAATTATTTCCCCATTTTTAAACTGAGAATTGACATACAATTTTGTATCTGATGTGTACAACATAGTCACTCAAGTTATATACAAGTCACCACAGTAAATGTAGTAAGCATCTGTCACCCTACAGAGTTGTTATAATATCGACTGTATGCCTTCATACTGTACATATTCTTTTATCATGCTACACTATAACAATTATTTCCCCATTTTTAAGATGGTTAGGGTGCTTTCGATTTCTTTTTATTTTTTTAATTTTGTGAACATTTTTCATGCATAAATCCGACTCCAGTCTCAGGAGTGGGATTACTTGGGTTGAAGGGTGTTATATCTTTACGAGCAATTGGTACATACTGTGAAATGTTTTGCAAAGCTTTTTTTCTTTTTTTCCAATTTACGTTTCCATGAGCAAGGTGTAAAGCACGTAAGTTTTACCTCAACCCAGCAATGTTCTCTCCTTCATCCTAATTTAGAAATTAAAACCTGGTATGATTCGGAGGAGGCAATCTGGATTGTTAATTACTTTGCTGCTTTATTGGCTTCGATAGGGCTTGGACCGAAATTTCAGGTTCATACTAATCTACTCAGGGAGAATGGTGTTGAAATCAATTCCTGATTAGTTAATGTAACAAATTTACAATGTGATTGTATTCCGAGATGAGAAGTGAGCCAAACATTCTGAGAGTGGGAAAATACTGAATTAGATTTCTCCTTTAAGATCGAGTTTACAATGAGAAAAGTATCAGAGTTCATGTCAAACAGTAAGCGGAGACCCCGAGAACCCGAATACCGAGCATTTTACAAAAGGGAAAAAAAAATCATTTACCTTATTTTACCAGTAGGATCCATGTACGTTGTTTTTTCAAGCTTGACCCATTTTCCTTCTGAAATTAACTAAAAGGAGACAATAAGTTGGGAGGCTTTTAAACCGAGGATTTTATTTAGAAGGTGTGTTTTCTTTCAGATTTTCTCTGTGTGGCCCCCCCAGGGATCACGGTTCCCTCCCAATAATTAGTGCAGGTTTTCAGTTCAAAGTATGGAAAGCTATCTTCCTGAAGGGTGGTTCTACTTCTTTTTGGAGTTTTGGAAGTAATACTGAGAGATGAAAAGAGATGATAGTTGAAAAAATCCTGGCGGCCGGGGGTTGTAGGTAGAGAGGGAGGACGAAGAAGTGAGGGGTTTTCTGGGACCCAGCGTTCTATGCTCTGAGCCTGGGGCCCGTCACACAGGTATGTTCAGTAGGTAGAAACTCCTCGCTGACGTTTTAGTCAGCGAGACATGGGAAGGCTGACTGAGGAGACCGTGTCCAACGACTGCATTTCCAGTGACTCGTGGGTTTCCCACCCGATCTGAGACAGGCAGCCCAGGGTCATTCTGCCTAGACACCGAGTTTCGGTTACGAGGACTAACGTTCCTACGGCACTATACTGAACTGAGAGGGGAGTTTCGCTGCGGACAGAAAGCAGTAGCCTTTTTCTTACTATCCTATCTTTTACTTCTGGCCGGCAGCAACCTAATAATTATCTGCAGATCTATTCACAGACAACATGGAAAGATTTTTAAAACATAAACAACCGCAGGAAGGGGTCAAGATCAGAGTTCCAAGATGAAGGACTTAAAATTTATCCATTCCAATGCTTCCTGCAGGAAGAGACTTATTAAAAGCTAAATTGAATAACATGTAAGACGTACATTAGTTCTGGAATTCAGACTACAACTAACAACTTAGGTTTTTATTGTTCTTAAACATATATGCTGAGACCATAAACAGCTAACGAAGATGCGAGGCTTAAGTATGAAATGTCTAAACCCTGAAACTCCCAGAGGACTAATTCTTCTACCCGGGCAAACTTTTATTAAAATTTGAGACTTTTTGTACGAAGAGCCAAAATCCACTTTAAAACAGTCTCAATTTCACGAGTGCATATAATGAAGAGATACACAATTGCTCCCACACAAGAGCAAAATGTCCCTGAGTCCTAAAAAGGGAGCAGGAACAATGTTTAAAACCCGTCTTTAAGAATTAAATACAATCATTTGAAACGACAGTCTACACATTTCATTTGGACTTGGCTGTGTGTGGGGAGAGAGCAGGGTAGTGAAAAACAATTTATACCTCCTCTGAAATAATAGACTGTTTGGTATTTTGAGAAGGATCCGCTGGTTCTTGGTTTTCCATGTTCAAACCAGTCAGTCTTTACAATGCTCAGGCAAGAAGTTCACGCTGTAAGATAAGATTTGTTTAGGCTACAGTTATTTTTCCGAATTCAACATTTGAACAGAGGCTGCTGGTCAAAGTACTTAACATGGTGAAAGACTTATTTGTCATCAAAGCTGCTTTGCTCACGTGAGCTTGGGAGAACTGCCCTAGAGGGAAGGTCAGTGCAGAGGCCCCAGGAAACATCCAAAAAGAACCAACAGCCGGCCCCGTGAGATTCAGCCCATGTGGGCTGAGCTCCTCCTGGGCGGGCATCAGGCACTTACATATACATTCTTGCATTTTCTGACTCCAAATTTAAAAACTTTCCAGGGTAAACAGTTCAAAAATTGTAAACCATTCCTCACTCCCACCCCTTAACTACTGTCCCTTATCTACCCTTTACAGCTCAACTGTAAGAGTGGCATGGGCTGGGTCTTTCTACCTCCCGTGTATCTTTTTTTCTTTTAAACTGGTAGTAAATGGATATACCATTTTGATAATTTCAAAATGTGCGGTTCAGTGGAATTAAACACAATCTCATTGTGGCCCGTTCACTTTGAAGTTTTAACACATTATCAGAGTCACGGTTGTCCATGAGCTGACAAGTACCACCATGTCTGTTGTGGAAAGAGAAGGCCCCATCTCTTTTGTTATCCATTACTACGTCCTCTATTCTTGGCTTATTCTCCCGTTTGTACCCTGAATGTCTCAAAATCTTTTTCTGCCCTCAAAATAGGCTGAATAACCTGGCTGCATACAGAATTATGGGCTGAAAGTCACTTTCTACCAGAAATATGCAGGCACTGCTCAGTTGTCTTGCTTCTGGTGCTGCTGCTGTGAAATCTGAAGCCATTCTGATTCCTGATTCTTTTTCTGTGTGGCCTGTTTTCTTTCTCAGGAGATCTGTGGTTATACATGCCTTCACGCAGACGTTATTGCATTGGGTACTCAAATGGGTCCTTCTTTTTTTATTGAATGTGGTGGACATACGATATTATATTAGTTTCAGGTATACAACATAGTGGTTCAATGTTTACATATATTATGAAGTCATTCCCATGCTAAATCTACCACCATCTGTCACCAAAGTTGTTACAATATTAACTATATTCCCTATGCTGTACATTATGTCCCCGTGTCTTTTTTATAACTGAAGTTTGTACCTTTTGATCCCCTTCCCTTATTTTGTCAAGTGGGTCCTTTCAGTCTGGAAACCGTACTGTGCTTATGGGGAACTTTTCTTGAATTATTTCACAGATAATCTCCTCATTTTCTCTATTCTTTCTTTCAGGAACTGTTGCACTTCCTGAACTGATCTTCTGTCTTGTCTTTTTCATTCCTATTTTCTGTTTTCTTGTCATTTTAAAACAATTTATTGTTTTTATTTTAGAGACAGAGAAAGAGCACGAGCAGGGGAAAGGGGCAGAGGGAGACAGAGAGAATCTGAAACAGGCTCCATGGTAACCAAGATGGTGTGGATACTGGCATAAGGATAGACATAAAAACTACTGGAAAAGAGACTCCAGAATTAAACCCACAGATTTATGGTCTTTTTTTTTTTTTTTTTTTTTTTTTTTTTTGAGAGAGAGAGAGCGAGCAGAGTAGGGGGCAGAGGGAGAGAATCTTTAGCAGGCTCCATGATCACTACAGAACCTGATGTGGGGCTCAATCCCATGACCCTAGGATCATGACCTGAGCCAAAATCAAGAGTTGGGTGCTCAACTGACTGAGCCACGTAGATGCCCTGCTTAACTGATTTTCAACAAAAGTGCCATGTATTCAAGGGGGATAAAAAACAGACTTTTCAAGAGATTGTTCTGGGCCTAGATACGTACATTCATAAGGACAACAATGAACCTCTACCTAACACCATATATAAAAATTAACTCAAAAGAGATCAAAGATCTAACGTAAGAGCTACAACTACAAGACTCTTAGGAAACAAAAAGTGTATATCTTCATGATCTTAGGCAATAATCTCTTAGATGTGACACATAAATACAGGCATTCCAAGAAAATGCAGATGAACCGGACCTCATCGAAATTAAAAACTTGTGTGCTTCAAAGGATACCATCAAGATGGTGAAAAACTACTTACAAAATGGGGGAAAAATTTTATAAATCTGATAGAACTCTATCCGAAATATGCAAAAAAAAAAAAAAAATCCTTAAAACCCAGTAATTAAAAAGACAAATAACATAATTAAAAATAGGCAAAGGACTTGGATAGACATTTTTCCAAAGAAGATACACAATGGCCAATAAGCACATGAAAATATGTTCAGTGTTGTTAGCCATCAGAAAGAGGCAAATCAAAACCACACTGAGATACCACAGTTCACCCCTATGATGATGATTATAATAAAAGACTGATAATAACAAGTGTCGGTGAGGATGTGGAGAAACTGGCATACGCTGCCAGAAGGCATACAAAATGGTGCAGTCGCTTCGGAAAACAATCTTCCAAAGGTTAGCCACAGAGGTCCCATATGACCCAGTAATTTCACTCCTAGTATATATACACCCAAGAGAAGTGAAACGTGTTGTACACAAACGTTCAGAGCAGTATTATTTGTAATAGGTCCAGAGTGGAAACAACCCAGATGTCCATCATTTGATGAATGGATAAATGAAATGTGGTATTCCATTCAATGGAATAATATTCATCCGTACAGGGGCCCCTGGGTGGCTCAGTTGGTTAGGCATCTGGCTTCAGTTCAGGTCATGATCTCACAGTTTGTGAATCCCAGCCCCCACTGCCAAGCCTCCTTGGGATTCTCTCTCTCTGCCCCTCTCCCACATGCGTGTGCTCTGTCTCCCTCAAAATAAATAAACTTAAAAAAAAAAAAAAGGCAATGAAGTACTGATACATGCTACAACATGGATGAACCTTGAAAACATTATGTCAAGTGAGAGAAGTCACACACAGGCGGCCAAATATTGTAGGATCCCATTCATATGAAATACCCAGAGTAGCAAATCCAGAGATACAGAAAGCAGAGTAGTGGTTGCCAAGAGACTAGGGGGAAGGAGAGAGTAGGGAGTGACTGCTTATGGGTATGGGGTTTCTTTTTGATGGGAAACATTCTAGAATTAAATAGTGGTGATGGTGGCACCATCTTGCAAATACACTAAAAACCAGGGGATTTTACAATTTAAGAAAGTGCATTTTATGGTATGTGAATTGCATTTCAATTAACAACAATCACCTCTGCAGTCTTAAAACCCCCAAGAGACAAAGAGTTGGGTTGTTGAAAGCCACCTTAAATCTAAAGGTTGACAAAGCCTGGGAGTCTAGTTCAAGGAGCCCTGCGTGACTGAACCCAAGCAACCATTCTACCGTTCTCTGGGTGTATATTTTGCCTGATACTCAACACGTATTTCTGTTGTAAAATTAAATGTATTTCTGTTGTATTATTAAGCTGTGATCAATACGGTTCCTGTGGATTATTACGTGGGCAAGCCTACGATTTCAGTTTCCAATAAGGACTTTGGCAAAGAAGCAAAACTTGAGGCCCTAGGTAAGAAAAAATGACTTTATGCTAAAAAAATAAAAACCACTTAATAAAGATGAGAGAAAGAAATGTTAACACATTTTCACACTCATTTAAACCTTGAAGAGATACGCACAAACTGTATTAATGTTTGTAAAAAAGCACACACACAAACCAACATCAAGTGTGTGTCTTAGGTAACTCGGCGAAAGCACCCCGCAGCAGACCCACTGGAAGTGAGGCTGTCTCGTGCTGCGAGGACACAGCAGTGCACAAGACAGACAAAGGTCCTGTCCTCCAGGGGCTCGCTTTCTGGTGGGGGGGGGGAAGGGAGGAAACTGAGGAACAACATACATAATTTATGTCAGAGCCGCTAAGTTTACGAAAAAGGCCAAGAAGAAGAGTGGAGAAGATGGGGGGGCGGGGGGGGAGTGGAGTGATCAAGAAAGCTCCCTTTAATTTTGTGACATTGAATGGAGGCTTGAAAGTAATAAAACAGTAAGCTATGTGGACGTGTAGAGGCAGTCATTTAGCTACAGGCATATAGCATAAGAAAACAGGCAGTGATTCCTGGTAAACTTTCAACTAGCCTTGGTTTATACATGACAAATAACCTACATTGTTAGAGGCAATCAAAACAGCATGAAAACTCACCATTAGCTAAATCAAAGGTTGGCTGCTCGTCACTATTTGTGGTCTCTACACCCAAATAAAAGAACTTCATCTACCTAGATTTTTATCTTCCAGATTTCCATTTCCTTTCATTAGTAACAAATACATCAGAGAAGGAATTATTTCCTCTGCTTTTAATTCTAACACTTAAAAGAAAATAACCTTTAGGCAACTAAGCGACCCCATTTATTGCACAATGTAATCTGTCTAGAATGATGCAAAATACTTGGATTAATTTTCTACCTCCTCTTGAAAAAAACATTTTTTTTTTAACATTTATTTGCCTTTGAGAGACAGAGACCGAACGCAAGTGGGGGAGGGGACAGAGAGAGGCAGACAGAATCTGAAGCAGGCTCCAGGCTCTGAGCTGTCAGCACAGACCCCAATGTGGGGCTTGGAACCCATGAACCGTTAGATCATGGCCTGAGCCGAACTCTAACGCTCAATTTACTGAGCCACCCAGGCACCCCTCTACCTCCTTTTGAAAAATGGTATTTTGACCCCGAATAACTTTTCTGTGCTTACCCAAACTTAAAAACAGCGAACTGCAGACCTCACAAGTATAAGCACCACCAGAAGTTCATAAAGGAAGAGCTAAATAATCTGTCACTTTTTCTATGAAAAGGGTTCTTAATCTGGATTGCCAGTAAATCTAGACAAAATGGAGAAAGTCCCCAGCCCCAGGTGAGTATCTTTAGGGGCAAAGGGGCCACCAGCTCCTTTAAATTATCTGCTAGGTCTCCTTATCTTTGTATCTTTATAGATTCCCTTAGATTGTCAAAGGGATTGTTGATGGCCCAAAGGTGAAAAAGTACTTTTCTGAAGGACTGCTCCTCATCTACTACTCTTCATTTAACCAGGTTAAACTCCCTTACAAAACAGTCTCTGTAATCAAAAGCTGGATTTTTGGTCAGCAAATGTTAAGCTCTAAACAGTTGTTTCAACAGATCATATTAAAAAATACTGAAGCTAGAAATGTTAGAGAGCTAGAAAAACAAAAAACAAGCTACAAACATAAATTACATGAAAGAAAAAAAGTGGCAAACAGGGCTGGGACTCTCTAGGGTAATTACTTGGAATGCAATCAGCCCCAAGGGGCAACAGTATTTCGTAGCAATCTGCTGACAGTGTAAATAACTGGAAAAAAAAAAAATGAGGTTAAAGGGTGATTTCCAAAGTATATTATTCACCCTGTGATTCCCAAAATGTTCAGGATTATAAAAGCATCTCAAAAATGCTACTGAAACAGAAAAAGAATATTATTTTTAGCAGCATTTCAAAAACAGAAGCTAAATGGTGCCATTTGGGGACAGTCATTACAGGCAGTCATTACACGTAGGCTTAGGCAGCGCAGAAACAAATGAGGCTCCGCAGCCTGCGCCCCCCTCCCCTTACTGTGACAGAGCTTTCCTGAGCTGATTCAATGCTATTTTGAGAGTTAAAAGTAAAGTGTAAATTTTCTCCACTTCATTAGCTAGCATTTCAAGTCACCTACATTTTACTAATATGCACATTAGACTTAAAATAATATCCGTATACATACTGTTGAGTTGTTTTAATTCACATAACGCATTTTCGCTTAGTTTGGTCTGAAACACTGAAGGTCTATGATGTGTTTGCTGTATGATTTTTCCAGGGCACAAAAAACTCTAGTGAGGGAAAACATCAAAGGATTGTTAGGAGGGCCATACAGTGATAGGCAGGAAGCTAGCTGGCTTTATGAGCATGGGCAGTTCAAACATTTGGGTAGGTATATACTAAGTGTAAACTGATCCATATTCCTGCCTTTGGGGACTTTATAGTTCAACTCGAAAAGAACCAGAGGGTATGCCTGGTTCTCTACGACTATCCTAGAGATAATGCGATATCAGGGTGTTTTAAGTGCGTGACAAATCACATCCACTTGGGAGGCAGGGAAAATCGTAGACTTTGAAAAGGCTGCTACTAAGAGGTCATTAAGATATGATTTAGATACCAAGAAGGCAGGGAGAGCATTTGAAGTAGAAGGAACCAGATGAAAAACAAAAACACTAACTGGGGGAAGGGTTGAGAAAGTACAGTAGAGTTGGGCCAACTCTGTTGTTCTCAACCTTTCCCTCCCAACCCCTTCCAAAACAAACAAACAAAAAACACCTGAAGCCAAGCCCACACATATAATGGATGATGTTAATACTTGCAAACTCATTTCCAAGGGCTTACGCAGATTTGGCTGGATGCCTGACCCTCCCCCAAATTTGCGGGCAACCCTAACTGGCATGCCACAAACTCTTGTTGCTATGTAAACTCCTCTTGAGGACAGCACTTAAATTCTCTGCTCCAGGGAAGAAGGGAAAGGGTTACTTTTTCACAACCTCAGGTATTTCAGTCTCAGTAACAAGAGCTGGACTCAGGTTAAGAGGGAGGGAAGTTCGCACTCAGGGTTGTCATTATTCAGTTATTACCATATCGGAATCCTTGCAGTTTGCTGAGGTTGCAAAGTGAAGCAAAAATCACAAGAAAAAACACGCTGGCTCCTCTCTCCCAGGTAAAAACTAAATATTGGAAACACCATTTATACTCAACCAAATAAAAGGTGTGGAAACTCAAATCGTGAGCAAAGCTGATGAACCAAAGTCAGGCAGTCGGAACAGTTTGATGAATAGATCGAGACATTTACAATAAGGCATTTTGAAAGAAATTAAGTGGGAAAGGGTTAATTTTTGCAAAAAAAAAAAAAAATTTTTTTTTTTTTTTTTTTTTTTTTTGCAAAAATAACTTTATGACCTTGTAAAGTCAAACATCAAATGCTTAGGTCTGACCAAGATGCCATTCTACATTCTTTCAGAATAATTACACAGAAAAAACACTTGATTTACAATGAACAATAATCAATTAGTATCGCTACAGTTAAGTCTTGGTTATAGTCATAAAACTTTTAAAAATTCAGTTTTTTTTTAAGATAATATTTTGAGGGGTCCTTCTTTGGTACCACTTATGGTAAAATTTCGGTATTCACATCAAAAGGATCCACTTCATATGAATTTTTCTTTGCTGACAACGATTATCTTGATAATGAAGACTTCCTGCAGTGAATTTGTTAATTATGGAAAGTCATCGAGTTTCTTTTCTTTTCTGGCAGATGTGGGGGTTGGGTGGGCAAAGAGGTAACTAACATTCTACTGAAATTATGCTACTTGGTGATTTATAATCATTACATTTAGTTCCGGCTGGGAACTAATTACCCTTGGGAAGGTTAATTGGTTACAGCCCTACAGTAATGAGACCAGCAAAGAACCACGAGTCACAGCCCAGGCAAGAGAGAATGTAGGTTTGGTCTAGGGTGGCAGCAGTGGCAAGGAAACTTGCACATGACACCTTATTACTTGTCCTAAACCAGTGTTTAGGGACAGGGTTTCCAAAGCTACTTGCAAGAAGATGTTCTTAAAGGACATCGGGACATCAGGAGAAAGGGGCAGTACAGCATTCAAACATGGGCCCACCAAGTTTGAGATGGTGGCAAGATATCCAAGTGGGTAAAACCAGCAGGTAGATGGAAATATTAATTTAGAAGGGGGATTCAAGGAAGGAAATGTTTTTCCATTATTTAATTTGGAATTGCGCAATAACCCCCCCTTCCACAATCACTTAACTGTTGATATTTTCAGGCATGCATGAGAAAAAGCAACTATTTCCATTGTTGTAAAGGTTTTATTGAAGCAACATGAGTATAAACACTTCACGGCTAAGAAAAGACAAATATGGTGGCTAAAAAATAATGGAAGGGAATTTAGCTGTACCATTCAGAATACTGGCACATCTGGTTGTAATGTTGATTTATTTGAGGCTGGTTAAATGTGTAACTAGTTACTTAAAATTAACTGTAATCCTAAAAAGTCACTGAACACTGCTTCTCAAGTATAGAGCCTGAATAGAAGACATCTGTAACAAATTCCTTCCCTGCAGTGTTTATATTTAAGTTTACAAATTTGGCTGCTTCGGCACAAATAACTGCAGCTCTGTATTAATGCTTTGCAGCTGCCTCAACCTCGACACTCAGGTTTCCTGGGCTGCTAACATATTACTCCTCCTGAAGTGACCGTGTTCCCAGTTTCTACTTCCTCCTATACACCTGTTGATTATCTTCAACAGAAAATACCTTATCCCAATTCACCCCCGCACTGCTAATATTTCCTTCAGCAGTAACCTGTTGATTTCCAAGTCAAATCAAAACAAAACAAACATTTAGAGGGACTGCTCCAACCCCCCCTCCCCCACATCAGGTCTCTCCTAAATCTGGCAGTCTGGCACTATTCTCCCAGAAATATATGGAATATTGCTTCATTGCCCCTCAAAACAGAAAGAACTGCATAATCTTGGCTCTCCAAACACTTATGAAAAACTACTGCCCTCCCCTCCCCCAGAATATACTGCAACATTGTAATTTACCTCTGCTTGGAAAAATGTATCTTTAAAAGTGATGCTCCCAACTAAACCACTTAGCCAGTAGCATTTTTGAGAAAAACAAACCATTGAACTCTTTGGGGGAAGAGCTTTTCACTCCAAACAGGCAGAGGATCCTGTAATTATCCTAATGAATACTTTTCTACAGAGGCCCGTAGTCGGTGGGCTTCCTGCTTTCTAACCTAAAACTGCTTAGCCCGGAATGTGCAATTAAAAACAAACAAACAAACAAACAAACAAACAAACAAAAGATTTAAGTAATTTCTACACCCAACATGGGGCCTGAACTCACAACCTGGAGATCACCGGAGAGCGTGCAATTTTAAAAAGATACCTAAAATACACGCCCTTAGACAGACGTGACTGGGGCAAGTCCAGGGCATGTAGTTGTAAGAAAGCTAGGTTCTAAAAGGCATTTCTCAGCAACTAGAATCTGATTCTTTTGAAGACACAAACAAAAGTTTACTTTTAAAATATGCTGTTGTCTCGTAGCCATCTGATAACGTCATTACGGAAGAGATAAGGAAAATAACGGAGTGGTGGAGGCAAGAGAAGGAAAAAGAATGATACTGCAAATTTCACTAGACTAGAATTCTTCCAGTCTTATGATTCCAGCATGGCCCGGCTACTGATACAATCTGGCTGTATTTTTCCAGGCTGTTACTTTGGCAGGGCTGGAATAAATGAATTTCACGCTCAAAAGAGACTCCTCTCCCCTTTCGTCGGTGTTCCCAAATTTCTCTCTCCTCCTCTACCTTCAAAGTCGAACCCCCAGGAGCGTACGGCCAGGATTCTCTCCCTCTCTCTCCTAGTTCCCCTCCACGAACGAAGAGGTGCTATCATCCTCTTTGCAGATGCTTTAAACACTGCACTCAAATGAAGTTAATTGCAGTGGTTTCCTGCTTTCTCTTCTCCGAATAGTCCAGGCTCTTCTACCCCAGTCCCTGGTTTTCTCTAAACTGGCCCTCCTTTCCGCGCCTTCGCAGCTGCCGCCCCCTCGCTTCCCGGGTCGCGCACCCAGTCCGCAGACTGGGACACGCGCGTGGGGCTGCCCGCACGCACCAGATGTGCTCCCTCCCTCTTCCCCAAAGAGGGGATTGTACATGATTGGCCCGCGCCCAGTTACCTACTCCAAGGTGTGGGGTGAAGGGGAGGGTACTCCTTTGGGGAGGGGGACGAAAGAAGAAAGCACGAAGCCGAGGCAGCAGTCTCAGAAGACACCGGTGCTACTGCTGGAGGCAAAGCCTCACCTCGCGGTGATGAGGATGTGCACTCGGCCCCTCCCGGTACCCGTAGAATCCCCGCCCGTAACCTCGCCTGAGAAAGTTACCTTCCGGGGCGGGGCACTTCTTAGATGCCGCTTCTCAACACTTCCGGAATTCCTTTCCCGGGACGCGAACGCCTCGCGTGCGTTTGTGCGTGTGTACGGGTACGAGTGACTGCTACAAGGACGCCCCGCGATTCTCTTCCGCTCCCTTTTCTGCTACTGCCTCCTGGCTTGATGGACCGGAAGAGTCCTTGAGCCAAAATAGCTCGGCGGGTACTTCCGGGACGGGAGACCTGGGTTCCGGGAGGGTGCTGGAAAGAGAGGGAGAGGCGGCGGCGGCTGGAGGATGAAGAAGGAGCATGTGCTGCGCTGTCAGTTCTCCGCGTGGTATCCACTGTTCCGAAGCCTTACCATCAAGAGGTAAGACAGGAGGGGTTACGCCGGGGCGATAGGCAAAAGGGAACTGCGACATTTGGGGCGAGTCCTCGCTCCATCAGCGAAAAACAACAACAACAACAACAACAACAACAACAACAACAACAACACAGGCCTTTTAGCGACTGGATGGAAGCGCCAGTGCCCAGATTTCGACTTCCTAGTACTATTTCAGGTGGGGAGATTAATGAAGTCGATGCGAGTTTGCTGTGCGTCGTGTTGCGTTCAGGGCGTGTGCTAGGGCGGGTAGAAGGGCAGGTCGTGGTTCATTGAAGGTCAGATGGCGGGGTGACTAGTGGATTAAGCCGGTTCAGGCTTGGGAGTTCACCATCACTGCTTGTAGAACTGCCAGAGAGGAGAAGTGATCAGGAGAACTGGGTAGTCTGGATTTTGCCACTGACTAACCCGCTGGGGTCTTAATTGCTTTCAGTCGCTGTAGGATGAGAACAGTGATACAGACCCTGCTTGAAATTCTCCGATAAGATAGCTTAACAAGAAAGCATTAGTGTAGTTATATGTTGTTAGGGATCGAGATGTACCTTGACAGGAAGCCATCCCTGGAAAAGGAGTGGAATGGGATTCGTTGTCTAGTTCTCTGGCCTACAACAGGGGATCCATCCCTGGTTTGCAGGGCAAGCAGAAGAGTAACTTTTCCTTCACTGGGTCATTCAAGGTAATATAGGCAAGGCAGCTAGGAGAATACCCCCAGTGTTCAAAAGCAATCATAACATGTGGAGAATAATGCAAGAGCAGGCTGTCACTCACTAAGAGGGATAGATCAAAGAACTGCATATTCATGGACAGGAGTTTCTGTATTTTGCCCGCTCCCCCTTTAGGCCTATATTATCACTTAATTTAGATACCAACTGTCTTCTGTTCATTTGGTCCCCTTGGTGCAGAGTGTGAATACAGAGAGGCCAACGATTTTGAAATCCTGAGGGTTTGGAAGAGCGTAAGGAGATTATTCACAAGACCGTTCTCTTCCATCCTGGTATTCATACATAGGATCTGTTTCTAGTTGGAGGTTAGAGCAGCTCCAAGGAAGATAATCCTTTTGAAGCATTTGAAGGTGGTTGAAGTGACACCAAAACAAAAGGAAGAGCTTCAAGAGCTGCAGTGGACATTGCCTCCTAAGAAGTTATCTTCCCCTATGGTATTCCGATCCTTTGTTACATTGTATAATCAGAATAAGCTTTAGGTCTGAGATGAGGCTAGAGTTATTTGTGTTGGTGAGAGAGAGGTGTTTGTGAACCTGTCAGACATTTTCCTACTGAGGGCACTTAAAGCTGACCTGCAATGTGTGCAGGTGCCTTTTTGTCATCTGTGGCGTGGTTTTTCCTTTGCCTTCGGCAGGAAAGTCTGATGGTTAAGAATTGGACTCTCGAATCGGGGCCGTCTGCCTGGCTTTGGATTTTGGTCCCACCAGCATCTTGAGCAAATTGCTTAATCTCTCTAAGCCCCATCTGGAAATTTGAGAAAATAATAGGATTGGCATGGGAATTAAATGAGATAAAACATTTAAAATGCTTGCCACTGTTTCTGGCATGTAGTAAACACACGGAAATGCTGCTTGTTGTTACATTTTGGATTTAGTCAAAGCTCCATTGACCAAAATAACTTTAGTTCACTTAGAGTGTGTACCACTCCTCGGAAGCAAAGAGTGAAAAATAACCAGGAGGTGGGGTTTTTAAAAGTCCACAACTAAGCCGTGTTGCCTGAAACTGTTCTTTGCTCTGTCTTTAAGCTGTTTCTTCAGTCTGTTTAGTTCTGTGGTAATATCACGGGAACCTAACATACAGCAGGATATCCCTCCACAATCTGGGCCAGTCTGGTGGCGTTGTGTTAGCTTTGTCATTGTCCTTGTCAGCTTTAATGCTGAGAGACCATATTGTTGTTATTGACTCAGCATTATTATTCAGTGTTTATTACATGGTTCAGAGATGACTAGGTGGGTAAGAATACAAGTTGATTTTTTGATGAGTTCTAGAACTTTGACTCAGGCTTAAGAATCATTAGCTAGATAACTTTGGGCCATCTGCTTTACTTTTTAAAATCGGTTATTTTCCTCAAACATAAGAGCTATATTAAATAATCTTTTAAGCCCCCTTTTACCTTTAAAATTGTATTAGAATAACTTGTCTGTGTGTATATAATTATGTTCCCTTGGTCTAGAATCAGATAAGATCTAGAATTCTGGAATCTAGAAGAGGATACTGAATGTATAAGGTACTGAATGGGATACAGAATGGAGTAGGTACTTTGTCATTTAATTCTTTTACATCTGTTGGACAGACCTCATTGGACTCTCACCTGACTTGGATTTCAGTGACCGATCTAAGCTCTTTCTGGACAGCCTCATTAGTTTGTGTAAAGCACATTCTCCCCTGGAGTAGCACTTAACATGTTATATGGTGATTTTTTTTTTTTTTCAGCTTTTGAGTTTCATAGTCTCACTTGAAATTGGTTAAAGTTTAGCAGATTTACAAATAGAGTAGTAAGATCTAGTGGTTGACCTTAAAAGCCTGAAGAATTAAGCTTTTCAATGTAAAATTGTAAAATTCGATAAATCAGATATTAGTTTTAAGAACTGAACTAGCCCATGAATAATCTCTGTGCACACAAACCATTTCTGATTTGCCGGAAAACTTAATAAATGATGCATGAGTCGATGTCCTCTTGACTCTGAAAGCAAGCCATCATTTCTTTTCAGTTGTTAAAGACTATATGCCTCAAGGTCAAAATAATAGCATTACGTTTAGGTACCTGTTGCAGAATTTCTTGATGATTTATTATTACAGAGTAAAAAGATTATCCCATGAGATTCTGAAGTGACTTCAGGTTGTGGCTTCGCCCTCCCTTAATTGTCTGAAACAAATTAAAGCAGCTTTATAGCTCTGGCAGTCCAGTCTGCTGAATGGGATTCCACCAAAACACATCCAGACACATGGTGGGTTCTTAGCCTTAGGTGCTCACTGCCAACCAAGGAAGGGTTTCCAGATCTTAAGGCCACCTCTGTCTTCTGTCGTAGAAGGTGGTCAGATGCTGTAAATTTCTGATTTGCTTACTGCATTTCCTGTGTTGCTGCCGATATCTGCTGGTGTCTGATTTCTGGAAGGCCCATGTACTCAGAATTCTCTTGAGCTTGTGCCTTTCATGCTGTAATTTCAGTGTGGTTCTTTGGATTTGGTGGTTTTTTGTTTCGTCACCACGGTTGTTAATATATGAGCCGAATTTAGTTTCCCACAATCTTTATTGATATTGTTAATTTTCAGTCTCCTATCGAATGTACATCATTAACATTTCCCATTTTATTTTAAAATAAAGGTAACAAGTAATTAAAAAATTGAGTTTGGAATTTTTCTCTCTGCTTATGATTGGTCTTTTAAAATGATGCCTTTTTGGTAAATTTATTTATTATTATTGTTTTTTTTGTTTTTTGTTTTTTGTTTTTTTTAGTGTCATTCTTCCACTTCCTCAGAATGTGAAGGATTATTTACTCGATGATGGAACTCTGGTGGTTTCAGGAAGGTAAAGTGTACCAGGAAAAATTCTTTAAACTTTATCACAAAGAAATGTTGCAGTGATTAGATCTCAATAATTACCAGGTAAAATAAATACATTAGCTTTGGCACAATTCTCTCCTTTTTTTCCCCTAGTTAAAATTACATCCTGATCTTTGTCGGGTATTTCTTGTCAGTGTTCAATTAATAAGACTCAGAATTGAGTACTCCTTCCTCTGATAGTTGCTGGTTGTGAAACTGGGCAGTTCCTTCCATCTCTTGCTTGAGAAAATGGAGGGGGGTGGGGGCAGGAAGAGGGCCCATTAGGACCCTCTGAAGTTCTTCAGCCTGTTTTCGTTTTCGTTTTCTTTTTTTTTTTTTTTTTTGAGATCTTTCAACTTTTAAGATAAAAAATTAATTGTCCATTACAAACAGAAAGCTTTACTAGGGTATCGTGTAATTCCTTAACCTTTTCTTCCCCATGCTTAACCCCCCTCCACCTTCTCTGTTGCTGTAATTCCTCTAGTTATAAAGGGACGACATTACCATGCTTCAGTCTTTTTAGGGCAAACTTGAAAAAGTTTAAGAATCATAGAATGTAATGAAGTTCCTAGTTTGCTCACAGGTCATGTTACCTAAATAAATGCTCATCCCTCACTTCCTTTCTGAACTAGCTTAACAGGAACCCTTGGTGTACAGAACTCCTTTTTTTTGTAGAATTCCAGGTTGGAAATAATTTTCCCTTGGAATTACTATTATTATCATTATTATCCTTTTTTTTTTTTTTTTAAGTATTCTTCACGCCCAGCATGGAGCCCTTGGTTTTTAAGTATTCTTCATGCCCAGCATAGAGCATGGAGGGCTTGAACTCATGACCCTGCGATCAAAACCTGAGCTGAGATCAAGAGTCAGATGCTCAACCGACTGAGCCACCCAGGCGTCCCTCCCTTGGAATTGTTGAAAAAAAATTTTTTTATTGTGATAAAATGCCCATAACATAAAGTTTGCTATCATAATTATTTTTCAGTGCACAGCTCAGGGGAAGTAAGTGCATTTATAATGTGCAACCGTCACCACCATCCACCTCCAGAACTCTTTCCATCTTGTAAAACTAAAACTCAGCCCCCATTAGACACGAACTACTCATTTCTCTTCCCACTAGCCCCTCCTAACCACTGTTCTACCTTCTGTGCCTATGATTTTGAGTACTCTAAATACCCCACATGAACAGACTCGTAGGGGATTTGTCCTTTTGTGACTGGCTTTATTTCACTCAGCCATAATGTCCACAAGCTTCACCCATATTCTAGCGTGTGTCAGAATTTCTTTCCTTTTAAGGCTGAATACTGCTTCATGGTATGAGTGGGCACATTTTGGTGCCTCACTTTTACTCTTTACCTCATTTTATTTTTCTGCATAATACTTACTTCCATCTGGCATAATTCCCATAATTGTTCTTTTATTAGAGTGCAGGCTTCATGAGAACGGGGACTTGGACAGGTCTGTTCCTGGCGCTTGGGGCAGTACCTGATACGTGAGAGGTGCTTGGTAGACATTTGTTGGATGAAGGAACTTGGGAATAGAATTGTGTGTGTTTTCAGTAACACTAATTTCATACTCTGCTTCCCTTTCTCTTGTGAATTTTCTGTGTAGTTTTCTGGATTACATTTCTGTTTTTGGTTATTCTTAGCCTCATAATAACCTGAAGATTGTTAATGAGAGTCTCATGAATTCTATTGCAGGATTAGGAAACAGTAGAATAGTTAAGCAAGACTCAACTTTGGGGCACTTAAAAACATAATTTTATTATTCTCAAGTCTAGAACAATAATGAGTTTATTTATATAAATGGAACTGTAGAGGTGCCTAGGGGGCTCAGTCGGTTAAGCGCCCGACACTTGATCTCGGCTCAGATGATGGTCTCATGGTCCATGAGATCGAGTTCTGCCTCAGGCTCTGCACTGACAGCGTGGAGGCTGCTTGGGATTCTCTTTGCCCCTCCCTGTGCTCTCTTTCTCACTCTCTCTCTCAAAAATAAATAAATGGGACTACAGAGAAAATAATTTCTAACATTAGAAAGTACTGGGTAGATTTCCGTATTGCAAGCGTATTGAAGAGCTCCGTGTTGTTTTTCATTGGCCAGGTGTTTGTGCGGGCTTGTGGCGTGGGTGGGCCCTGCTAAATACCGTTGCACGGCTCTGTGGCACCTTGCCGCACAGTAGTGCACCCATCAGAGAGGGATCTTGCCCTTTTGGAGTTGGCGGTTCAGCTTCAAGTGTGTGGGAGTGGATACAGCCTAGTGCCTGTCCTCCAGTCCCGTTGCCTGCTGGCAGATCATGTCTTTGTAATTTCTAGTGCTCTGTGCTTGGGTTTCCCTGTCCGTAAATGGGGTGACTGATACCCTAGAACTTACTGCGGGTTGTTGCACAGATGAAAAGAGATAATGTGTAAAATGTTTCGCCCAGTGCCTGGTCTACTGTGTGCTCTGAAGAAACACCACCTGCTCTCACCATCATCATTGATCTCACCTGGAACATTAAGCAAGCACACCAGTAAATATGTAACTGAGAATTCTGATGAGACTTTAAATCACTGGGGGTGGGGTGGCTGAAGATGGCAGGGAAGGACAGAGAATACCCTGAAGAAGTAACTTAGGAGCCTCTCAGTCAGGAAGTTTGGGTGGAAGGTAGTCAGTTGATGGGTGGAGGGAAAGATCTCCCAGGCTGAGGGAACAGCATTAAGGAGTGCTCTGAGGCATGGAAGGTCTTGATCTGCGAGAAACTACAGGGAGTCATGCCGCTGGAGCACGGAGGGCCGAACGGTGCAAGAGTTGGTTGGTGCCACCGGGGAGGTAGTTAGGGGGTGTGTGGGAGTCCTGTTAAAGATTCTAGTATTTATTCTGAGGTCAGTAGGAATGCATTGAAGAGCTCAGAACAAGACAGTGACTTGAGCAGGTTTCAGGGTTTGAACTGGGACCGGTTACCATGTGGGAATTGAAGACTGGTTAGGAGGATACTGCATTGGGCCGAGTTAGAACTGACAGTGGCATGAACTACGATGGTGACACTGGAGGGGAGATGTGAGTGCATGTGAGGTG
The DNA here is from genome assembly GCF_024362965.1 of Panthera pardus. Classification (NCBI taxonomy): domain Eukaryota; kingdom Metazoa; phylum Chordata; class Mammalia; order Carnivora; family Felidae; genus Panthera; species Panthera pardus. Next base: position 129,932,779 of record NW_026526991.1, on the reverse strand, counting down.
TTGGAGCTGCACCGTCAGAACTTGGTGACAGAGAAGGAGCTGGCAAGAATTACCCTCTCATTTCTGGCTGAACGTCTGGATGGACGAAGGTGTCATTTACTCTGGCTGAGAAAAACCTTTGATTTGAAAAGGGCAGTAATTTTAGGTGGGGTTATTTTTATAGGTAAAAACTTGAAAATACAGGTGAAATTTAAATGAGGTACATTTACAATAAAATGCACAGATCTTGAGTGTAACGTTTGATGAGTTTTGATAAATAATGCACACTTGTTTCATCACCTTGCCATTGAAAGTATCAAACATTTCCGGGGCATCTGGGTGGCTCAGTCGGTTAAGCGTCTGACTTCAGCTTAGGTCATGATCTCGTGCAGTTTGTGGGTTTGAGCCCCGTATTGGGCTCTAAGCTGACAGCTCAGAGCCTGGAGCCTGCTTCAGATTCTGTGTCTCCTCTCTCTTTGCCCCTCCCCCCCCAGTCGTTCTTGTTCTCATTCTCTTTCTGTCTCTCAAAAATAAACATCAAACAAGAAAGAAAGAAAGAAAGAAAGAAAGAAAGAAAGAAAGAAAGAAAGAAAGAAAGAAAAAAAAAAGAAAATCAAACATTTCCAGTCCCTAGGAAAGTCCCTGCTCTCCCCTGTTGGTCAATCCTGCCCACCTCCTCCAACTCCACCCCAGGCAAACACTGGTCTGATTTCTGTCTCCATGGCTTAGTTCTGTCAGTTCTAGGCCTTGGTGTAAGTGAAATTATATAGTGTGTATTTTTTTGTGTCTGGCTTCAACTCAACATAATGCTTTTGAGATTCATGTGTTACTCTGTTTCATTGCTAAGTAGCTTTCTTCAAACCTTTTTGTTTTAAAGATATTTTTAAGTAATCTCTGCATCCAGCCTGGGGCTCAGACTCACAACCCTGAGCTCACGTGTTACATGCTCTATTGACTGAGCCAGCTAGGTGCCCCCGGATGTGTCTTTTTAAAGCTCAGTGTTTGTTTTGTGTGCGGGCTTGGTTGTGTATCCCTCTCAGTATATTCTTTGCTGTCCTAATCTTTTCATTTTTTTCCTTGGAGCCCATGCTATTTTTTTTTTTTTAATTTTTTTAACCTACGAATTTTTTTTTAAAGTTTTAATTCAAATTCCAGTTAACATACAGTGTAATACTAGTTGCAGGTGTACAATACAGTGATTCCACACTTGGAAACATCACCGGGTCCTCATCATGACAGGTGCGCTCCTTCATCCCCGTCACCTTCTTCGCCCATACCCCCACCCACCTCCCCTCTGGTGACCAGGTGTTTGTTCTCCATAGTTAAGAGTCTGTTTCTTGAAAAATGATGGTCGGTGTGTCACAGTAGTTGGCGGTGCCTTAACCGAATGTGTGTGGTCAGGCCTGAGGGCCCCTTCCGTCCTTGTCAAGGGGAGTGCTGACATCTCAGCTCAGACACTTGCTATCCTAATCTTTTTGACTTTCCCAGGAAGAGTAGGGGGATAAAAAAGTAAAACTAGAACACCCCATGAAGCTTTAATTAACCCCAAAAGAACATAATTTAACTTAACCTAAAGGGATAATTAAACTTTAAATGGGTTAACAGTTTTGGGCAGCCTCCAGGTGATTACAATCTAGATGCACTGGTTATAATATCACATCACTTATCGATCCACGATATTGACCAACGGAGCAAGTTACACTAGGGAAAACAGCACAGTCCTATCCTGGGGTTCATATCGACAGTAGGGTTTATGGCCTCGGATCCAGACATCCCATTGGTTTCATTTGTTCAACTGTTGAAGTCCTGCAGGCCAGAATATCTCTATTCAGGCCAGAGTAATCCAGGTTGGTTTCTGTCTATCAGTAATTTCTCCCTGAGTTCAGATAGTGACAATTAGTTGAATGAGTGTGTATGTTTAAAATATTGTTAATAGAGTACCACAATTGTGTCTATTAATATGTGGACATTTTAGCTCTTTTACATGGGATGTATCCCTGCATCAAGGAATACAGTATTATAGTTACAAACAAATAGAATGGAGTTAATGGACGAGACTTACTGAATATTCTTTCTATTGTGAGTAGGCCAGTAGTGAACTGTGGCTGGTAGACACTGAGATCTGTCGATTAGGCATCTGTCCTTAGCATAGACTATGGGAGTTATGTATGACTCAGTTTTGTTTGGTAAGATAAATTCTGAAATGGTACGGAGTGGGAACAATACGAATGCCTAGAGATTCCATCATGTGTAAAAGATGCCCCACCTTATTACTAATTACCAAAGGAGTACTTATTATAGTAGACTTGAAAACTTTATAGAGAAAATATAAAGAAGCAGAAAAAAATCACTTCTAATTCTACTACCTAAAAGCAAATCCTGTTCAAATATTGGAATATCTTCTCTAGTCTTTTTAAATACATTTTTTAGCCTATCTTACGAGCATACTATATTTTATATAATATGTAATGTCCTATTTTATATAATTTATACTATATTCATCTAGTATGTAATACATATTATACATAATACATGTTTGCATATAATATATATTTTATATAATATATAATTTTATATTCTTTATTTCAGTGACACAATTGTGTAATTTTCCATGTGTTTTTAAGTTTTTTTCTGATTTTTTTAATTTTTTATATTTGAGAGACAGACAGAGCTCAAGCAGGGGAGGGGCATAGAGATGAAGACAGAAAGTGAAGCAGGCTCCAAGCTCTGAGCTGTCAGCACAGAGCCTGACGTGGGGCCCGAACTCACTAGCAGTGAGATCATGACCTGAGCCAAAGTCGGATGCCCAACCGACTGACCCACCCAGGCACCCCCTCCATGTGTTTTTAAAATGGCATAAGATTATTAAAAAAAAAAAAAAATCTTTTTTTAATGTTTATTTTTGAGAGAGAGAGAAAGAGACAGCGTGAGTGGGGGAGGGGCAGGAAAAGAGGGAGACACAGAATCCGACGCAGGCTTCAGGCTCTGAGCTGTCACCACAGAGCCCGACATAGGGCTCAAATCCACAAACAGTGAGATCATGACTTGAGCTGAAGTTGGACGCTCAACCAACTGAGCCACCCAGGCGCCCTGGCATAAAATTATTTTTAGTAACTGCATAATTTCCATGGATATGTACTTGCTGTAATTAATTTCATAGTTGTTGGGCATTTAGGTCATTTGCAAGTTTATAGAAAAATAATTCCTCAATGAACATATTTCTGCATGGAACACCGTTTGCACGTAGGATTATTTCTGTACAATAAGAATCCTAGACTCCAGTTATAGGAGTCTTGACTCCTATATTGACTAGTATTGCCAGATAGTTTTCACTAACCATTGTACCAATTTATATGTTTAACACTAGTGTATTAAGGTACTTATCTCAGAAAGTGGATTTCCTAATTAAATGCTTTCCTCTAGGTTTCCAAATTAGTTGGTACAAAGAAATTAAAAGGCAGACCAAGGCTGTGAATATTTCTTCAGTTTCATCTCTCATGAAGTGAATGTGGCCTTTTTGCTCCCCCAGCTCTTACATACTCTCCTTAACCTGCCACCCAGTGCTCCCTGTGTGTGTTCCCCAGGTCAGTGGGTTGATTTTCATTGCAGATACAGGACATCTGCTATGGTCAGAGTGTTTGTGTGGCCCCCAAATTCATATGTTGACGTCTTGACTCCCAAAGATACTTGGTATTGGAAGGTGGGACCTTTAGGAGGTGATTTGGTCATGAAGGTGGAGCTTTCGTGAATGGCATTTGTGCCCTAATAAAAGGTACCCCAGAGAACTCCCTTGCCCCCTCTGCCATGTGAGGACACGGTGAGAAGGTGGCCATCTGCAGCCCAGAACCTGACCCTGCAGGCACCCTGATGTTGGCTTCCAGCCTCCAGAACTGTGAGAAATAAACTCCTGTTTATAAGCCACTCAGTATAAAGCCACTCAGTGTTTTGTTTTAGTAGCCCAGACAGACTAACTTAGTATCCCATTTTAAACATGACTTAAACAAGGAGGCAAATGAATTATTTCAGAAGTCCTATGACATGGCAATTGTTGGGAAGTGTAGTAGGTCAGTGATGCTAGGACCCAAAAAGAGCTTCTCTGTGAACTTCTTGATTCGCCTCTCCAGGGTCCAAGTTCACCATAGTGGTTTCAAGCATCACGCCCTCCCACTGTCATATCCAGAAGCCAGAAGAAAGGAGATCCTGTCTCACATTCCTCTTGAAGAGCAGAGCAAACCTTCTCGGGAGCTCTCTGTCCCTTGTTGGTCAGGGGTGGGTCCCCCTCAGTGGCAGGGCGTTGGAATAGCCATGAGTGGTGGACTGGTCTGTAGGTACTGGCGTGGTTAGGGAGAAGTCCTCAAGGCACAGGGGCACTTAGTTTCTGAACAAATTGGAGGTTTTATTAATAGAGAAGTGGGGAAATGGGTATTGGGGTTTCCATAGCTCTTGACTCTTCATTCCTAATCTCCCATAACCTCCACATGCAGTACGTTTTTTTTCGTTTCTGCGTTTCAGCTCTGTAAGGGATCTTGTTTACATTTTTAACTTAGTACGGAGTCTGGGCCTAATGAGTATGTATTGAGTGAATGAATGAATAAATGAACATGGTTACTTCACTCTCTTCCACGGTAGAGTCAAATGAATAGTATAGACCAAGGCTGATAACTGGGTTTATCTTGTTTGCCAACTCAGATCTGGTAATGGTTTCCTAGAGTGATGTGTTGAGAAGGATTCTGAGGCTGCATCCAGGGTTCAGTAAGAAAGAAAGCTTGGTTTGATTATTACTGTCTGTAGTGGGTTGGGAAAGGAGGCTGGTAACATCCACTTCTGATACAAGTGAGTCATTTTTTGCACATTTTTAGGTGCCTATAATATGAAATGGGTGCCGAGTGTGTTACTGAGATAACAAGATGGGTGGGGTATCCTACCTTGGGAATCCATGTTCAGTGGCCAAGTTAGATGTAAATAAATAGGTGTCTGGGTTTTGTTTTTTGTTTTTGTTTTTGTTTTTAATAAAAGCATCCATATTCTGATAAGCATGTTTTTCAAGTTTAAATAATCACTGTAAGCTGCAGTAGAGGTGATACTTGAACTGGTCTCACAAATTGGGTCTGACTCAGGTGGTCTGACTCACTGCTTCCAAGAACTAATCTTGATTTGTTCCTTTCTGGTCTTGAGTTCTTTCTTTCCTGACCTGTCTCCCTTAAGGCAGAATAATGATAGACACCAGCTATTAAAGACGTGTTGCGTATGTTCCTGATTTGAATCCTCACAACTCGAGAGTAGCCCCTCTCTTTTGGTTTTGTAGACGGGATAATGGTGCAAAGCTCTCGACTAACAGTGGGAGAACTGACACACTCAGACCATGTCTTTTTCCAAAGCCAGTGCTCTTAAGGGTTCCCATTGCTCTGTGCTGGAGGTGATACAGGAAATACAGAATAGTTCTAAATATTAGCATCATACCATTCCAGTCATCAGTGTTAAGAGCTATACCTTAGAAAGAAAGTCTAGTAAACTTGAGAATTTATACCTTCCGTCATCATTTACAGTGATCCGGTTTTGTGAGCTACCTCAGAGTAGGCATTGTGATAAGTCCTTCTAAGAACTGTATGAAGACACTGATTATAAACATGATTTTTCAATGTATTTCATTATGCAATCAAAAAAACCTGATGTTTTAGAGTGGTAAAACACATTTTCAAGTTCATTGAGTACCTTTTGTATGGTGGAGCAATATTAAAGATGATAATGTCATATTTAAGGATGTGTGGTGTTGAAAGAGATGCAAGAGAAGGAAAGGCTATATAGCTCCTTGAGCAGGGAACTCACAGGTGACAGTGTGTTAGCGTTCTCATTATACTCCAGGGTCTGGGTCTTAGCTTTGTGGATCTGGGAACTCTATTCTTGAGGATTACAGAGGACTGATTAAACTTCAGAGACCTGGGGTGCCTGACTGGCTCAGTAGGTCGTGCACACGACTCTTTATCCCAGGGTTGTGAGTACAAGCCCCACGTTGGGCATAGAGCTTACTTGAAAAAAAAGGTAGGGAACTGATCTGCATTAACCAAAATCACACCAGATTGACTGATTGATTAAATTATTGATAAGTCCACGTGTCAGTTTCTTGATTTATAAAGGAGGATATGCCATTCCAGTGATTGCTGCCGTAACACTTAATTTATTACGCCCTCAGATTTGAATGGAACCACTGTTGGTAGCTTTGTATTTAACAATATACTTACACTAATTATTTCTTAAAAAGATGCTATCTCCACCTTTCTGTTATGATATTTGAAGATTTAGTTTTCCTACACCCTCGAGATCTTCATTACAGCTTTTGGTTAAATCACTAGTCAGTGGTCACAATGTTATGATGTTACTGTTGGCTGCTGAGCCACGTTGTGTACTATGATGACCTTTTTTAAAAAAAAATTATTTTTTGTACTTTTTTTCTTCTTAAGTTTATTTTGAGAGAGGGCACACGTGCAAGCAGGGGAGGGGCAGAGAGAGAGAGAGAGAGAGAGAGAGAGAGAGAGAGAGAATCACATGCAGACTCCACGCCATCAGCACCGAGCCCGACTCGGGGCTCGATCCCACAAACTATGTGATCATGACCTGAGCCCGAGATCACCCAGGCGCCCCAACCTTTTCTTTTTTTATAACCTTGTTTTCTCTGGAACTACTAGCCAGCTTCGTTAAATTTACTTAATTCCCATATGTCTGTCACTAATACTTAGTAATTTTTCCAGTAAACAGGGCGTAAGCCTGTTAGCTGTTTCTCTAAACACTCCAGGACATTTCAGATCCAGCGGGTCCATTTTCCTTTCCCAGATTCATTTTAGCAGTCCATCTTCCTGTTCCAGTCTGGCAGCTCTTCAGGGCTAGTATACAGTTGTTACCTTGGAACTTTCCTATTCTGTGCCTGATTTTCTTTTCCTTGGATATCACGTTTTTGGGTCTCTTGATTTACCCGTTTTATTGAAGCACATGCTCTAAAATGCATAGGAAGAAAAACTTGGAGTCTTTTCATACCTGGAAAAAGTTTTTATTTTACTCTGGATTTTTTTGAGGGGGTGAATTGGCTTAGTATGGGATTTTAGGCAGAGTATTTCCCTGTGATTTTGAAGGCATGGTCTACTATCTTCCATAAAGTCCCATGTCATTCTGATTTGTGTTCCTTTATTGTGACTTGGTTTTCTTTATGAATGTTTTTGAGAATTCCTCTTTCATGTTTTTACATTTCACAATAGCCCTCTGTATTGCCCAAACGTATTGACTTAAAAACAATGAACACTTTGTCAGTGATTGCGTCGCTGGGTGTTGAGAGTTCTCCTTGGGTCTCTCACTTCCTGCTTACCTTGCTAGCAGAGGCACTGATGCCTTTTATTCTTGTTATCTTTTCAAGGATGTTTATATAGCAGAGAGCCTTGGAAGGTAGAGATAGCAGCTCCCTCTCTAGCACAGAACAGGATTTTTATTGTCTAGGACAGGTGAAGACAGTGTTTCTGCCCTTGGGTCAGAGACCGAACCGGTTTACCTTGTAGAAGACGTGATTCCCTAAGTTCAGGGTTCCTCAGTTGTGTTGCAAACCTGGGCCACACCTTGACCTCCCACGGGACTAGACGGGCTAGAGGGAACTGATGCCCATACTTCTTGACACTGGATGAGTCTTCTGTTGGTCTTGCTAAGGCATTCTTGTCGCTGTCGTCATTTGGTGGTTCTGCTAAGATGGCCTCGCTCACGTGTCTGGCAGTTGATGTTGGGTTTCTCTTCCCATGTGGACTCTCATCTCAGAAAGACTACCCTTCTGGGGGAGGGGGCGGGGTGCGCCTGGGTGGCTCAGTCAGTTAAGCATCAGACTCTTGATTTTGGCCCAGGTCATGATCTCATGATTTGGGAGTTCGAGCCCCATGTCGGGCTTTGTGCCGACAGCCTGGAGCCTGCTTGGGATTCACTCTCTCCCTCTCTCTCTGCTTGTCTCCCCCCCTCCCCAAATAAATAAATAAATAAATAAATATTAAATTTTTTTTTTAAAAAAGAAGAAAGACTACCCTTAGTTACTTTGCATAGGGTTGGCAGCATTCCAAATGCTGAGCGGAGGCTGTAAAGGCTTCTGACACCTTGAATTACGTGCTGTCACTTGTGCTACATTTTGCTGATTACAAGGAATCTTGATGCCAGTTTAAATGAAAGGAATGGGGAAATAAATGCCATTATTTGATGGCAAGTGTGGCAAAGTCGCCATGCAGACGAGCATATCAGACCAGATGGCAAGAATTATTGTGGCCATCTTTGCATAGCATTTAAGGTTTTTTTCCTCCATTCTCTATGCTGTGTACTTGGTGAGCCCTTTCATTCTAGAGACCTATTTTTCAGTTTGGGGACATTTAAAAATACTGTATCTTTGATAATTTTTTCTTATTTTCTTGTTTCTCTTTTTTGAACTCCTATTATTTAGATATTGGATCTTGCTGGGTTCTCTGAATTTTATCATTCCTTCTCTGTTACCTGTTTCTTTGTCTTCTTGGTTCTCCTTTCTGGGAAATTTCCTTCATTTTGCCATATTCATGCTATTGAATTTTTAAATTTCAGCTACTTGGGGCACTTGGGTGGCTCAGTCAGTTAAGCATCTGACTTCGGCTCAGGTCATGATCTCGCAGTCTGTGAGTTCGAGCCCCACATTGGCTCTGTGCTGACAGCTCGGAGCCTGGAGCCTGCTTTGGATTCTGGGTCTCTCCCTCTCTCTGCCTCTCCCTGCTTGCTTGCTCTCTCTCTCTCTCTCTCTCTCTCTCAAAAATAAACATTAAGAAAAATAAAGACAACTAAATTTCAGCTACCAGATTTAAATTTCTACAGGTTCAATCCTGTCCTCTGTTCCCTCTGGTCTTCTCTTGTGGATGTAGTATCTTTATTTTTAAGGATATTAATGATTTAAAAAATATTTTTCCTTTTAAAAAACTTTTTTTTTTTTTTTCATCTTGGAGCCTTTCTTTAGTTTTCTAATGATTCTAGGCCTTTTATTCATATTTGAGAGTGAGGGGGACACACACACATACACGCATACACACACACACTTGGAAACTTTGTAAAAACCGGGTGGGGCTCGCTAAGAGTGCCAGCAATGAGCAGAAATTGACGGAAGTTTCCCGGAAAGATCTACAGGTCTTTCCTCTGGGGTGGTTGAGTTTCTACAGAGAAGAATGTTGTAACCTGTGTGTGTTCTGGGAGCAGAGTGGGAGGAAGGGGACTAGGGGCCTCACTGTTAGTGTGACTTTCACAAGGCTGCTTGTCGCACTCTAGCATTTCACCCTCGTATTCCTCCGGGGCAGTATGGACCTGAGTCCTTACCCTCTTTGGTTCATGGAGAGGATTAGTTGTTTTGGTGTGCAGGGTGAGGAAGGCTACGTGTATCTTACTGTCCCTTCTGTGGACTTCACACAAGCAACCTACCTGTTTGTAGCCCAGAACTTCGGTCTCGTCATCAGTGGTAATTCTAGCTTCTCCCTTTTGCTCGCTGGGTTGTCCTCCTCATTGGCTTTCGGTTTTCCAAAGTTCTGTTGCTGTCTCTTTTCTGCAGCTGTCTCTTCTTTGATCCCTTTTTTCCTTGAGAGTTTTCCTATCATTTTAGTGGGGTTTCCAGAGGAGCATAGGGATAGATAAATGCCCCTGGTCAACCAGCAGCCTCCCTTTCCCTTCTTCTTATAGTTTCTTGGTACAGATCCTGTGCTGGTTCTTGTTTGGATTATTATTTGTTTTCATTGACGTGGTGAGTTCTTCGTAGGCCAGTTATTTGTGGTTTAGTGTTGATGAGAGACCAAAGCAGTGTTATTCCTTCTGAGTGTTTTCAGCCTTTGCTTTCTCCCTAGGCAGTGAGGATTGGCTACTAGGTGGTCCATTTCCACCCGTGCTGTGCTCGCCAGCTGCTTCAAAGGAGGCACGTCAAGTCTTTCGTTCCCTGTCTCCCCCCACACGTTTCCGTGGTGCCAGTCAAGGTCCAGGGCAATACCTGACCCCAGCCCACACACTCTTTTCTTACTAGGTAGAAAAAGATTCTTGATTTTGCCTCTCAGGGGGACCCGCTCTTCAGTAGAACAGCTCTTCCGATGATTCCTTTTGCCTTCTTCATCTCACTTGATCTTCCTCGTCTGTGGCAGCACTTTCTCATATATCGGGATTCAGAGTTGTAGATGACTGCTAGTGTCCTTGGAGTTGGAGGTTGAATTTTTCTTTTCCGTGGTTCTAGTGACGTATGAGAAGAGGGCAGGAAGTTTGTATTCTTTTTATTTTGTATTGGTTTTTCTCTCTAAAAAAATGAACTTTTCCTAACATTATCCTCCAATTCTGAGGCTGTCTTTTTATTTTTATTTTAGAGAAAGAGAGCGAGCAAGCGTGTGACAGGGGAGAGGGGCAGAGGGGGAGAGAGAATCTCAAGCAGGTTCCACACTTGGCATGGACCCCAACGTGGAGTCATGACCCTGGGATCATGACCTGAGCCAAAATTGAGAGATGCTCAACCAACTGAGCAAACCATACCCTCTCCCTTTTCAAATATATATTTAGTATGACTGAACTTAGGACTACATACATGGTACTGAAGCCTTTTTCTTGCTTAATTTTTGTTTTATGTTCTTCTAGGGAAGATCCACCAACATGTTCTCAGCCAGACAGTGATGATGAAGCAGAAGAAATACAGGTTGGTTCAGAATAAAACAGCCCATTCTATCATTTCAGTGAGCCCTGAAATGGTTCTCATATTTACATCTTAGCCTATGTTTGGTAAAGTGAGAAATTACATGAAAATCTCGCTTTGACATGTACTTTGTTTTCAGGAAAAGATGTCTCTTATGTATGTATCATTTTTAGATGGAGCATTGCTTTGGGGAAGCCCAGTGCACTATCCACATTTAATACTTTGTTTCTGTCCTCTCCGTGCAGTGGTCGGACGACGAGAACACGGCCACGCTAACGGTAAGAGCAGAGCTGTGCCAGCCGGGGCTCAACCTCACGCTGTCACCTGGGATGTTTCGGGATTTCAGTGCGGATCTCGATGGATTCCCATTTACTTATTTTTCTCGTTGGCTTTTATTTATTAAGGTGCATAGTTGGTGCTGTGACTTGTTTCTCTTAAGCTCTGAAAGAAGTAATCAAGCCTAACATTAAACTTTGATGTTTCCCAGATCTGTGGAACCTAAAGTGAAATCTCTGTTCACTTATTCAAATATATTTAAATGGCATAAAAATTACAGTTTCTTTCAGGTGAGAGTAATGTGTGGCTTTAACCAGTATCTTGTATCAAAATGTGGAAGTGGATTGAGTATTATGGAGTCTTTGAGGATAAGAATGCTGTTGTCTAAGTCAACTTGAAATATATTTTTAATAAAAATATTTTTAAAGGAATGAGTGAAGTAAAACACGTATTTCTAAAAATGTAGTAGGTAAATGAAACTTCTTATACTGTGAGACAAGAGAACTTTTTATCAAATTCTCTGCTAATAGACGTAAAGGCACAACAAAGGAAACTAGTTTTAGGGGAGGTTATATTCTGATACAATTCTAAATAAGAAGATACTTTTGTTTATTTCAACGGAAGAGACCTGGTATATATAGTACAAGCAAAGTAACTGGAGGTGCTTAAGCCAGTGTATTTCCTTAGGTATAAAAAGCATGCCATTATATGCAGGAAGGGAAAGTTTCTATGTTTTCCTTTTACTCTGGATGTCATGCAGGTCAGTCACTCTCTGTTCATGACAGTCCTGTTCAGTTAAACATACATGGTAGTTATCTACCATATTTAGGGCACTGTAGTGAGTTCCGAGCAAAGGTGAATTTGGGTTGCTTCCTTTCCATTAGGGGGTTTATAAGCCAGCAGGGAAAGATGCCTCACTTTGGGGGTAGATGGCAAAGTGCTGTCAGAACAGACAACAGTTAGAATGTGTAAAGGGAGAAATGATATTTGACCTGGACCCTAAAAAGGTTAAGGATTATCAGTTCTAACTCCTGTTATCTAATAGATGGATAGATTGGGAAATTACTAACTTACATGTGTGTATATCTACCAGACTCTGTTCTCCAAGGCCTGGGAGCTGTCATGTAGTGACATCATAGCAGCAGTGAGCACACCAAGTGTTTTGATCGTGGTTTCTAGATACCATTCTCCACTGAAAGAAATTGAAGCTCCTTGGAGAAAGTCAAGACCAGGGGTCAGAAAGTGAAGATGAACCTGTGACAGCTTGTGTCAGAAAGTAAGCAGGAGGCAGACCTGACTAGAAGGACCCAGAGGCCAGCTTGAATAGGCCAACCCCCTGCCAGATATTGGAGTCTCAAAACAGGGACGTTAGTGAAGTGTCACCATTTATTAAAATGAGAGTCTGTGATCCCATACTGACAAACAAATGGTTATATTAACTAAACGGAGCAGAGGGGAAAACCCTTTAGAGTAGAAAAGGCACCAAATCACAAATGTAGAAGGAATTACAGACTTGGAAATCACCATTTGGCAATGATCATAGTAATTGCTGGGGTAGATGTTAAAGCCATTGAGTGAATATTTGGTGAGAAAGAGGATATTTAAATATTCTCAAAGTATTTCCACCAAAATTACTTACTAATTATAAAGAGGAAAATGGTAACTTTACAGAGGAAAGACATGGCAGCCAAGTGATCAAAGTTAACCTTGTCAGTGATGGGACAAACCGACATTGTGTGCCTCCTGATACAATACACTAAGGACACATCACCTGCCAAAAATCCATAACCTAAATCTAATCATGAGGAAGCATCCAGCATACTCAACTCTTTGGAAATCATACAGAATAACTGCTTTGTACTCTTCAAAAACGTCAAGGTCATGAAAGATAATAACAACAGGAAGAAGGATTAAAGGATATTGAAGAGATAAAACAGCTAAATGTAATCAATGGCAACCTGATCCTCGATCAGAAAAATTTTTTCTTTTGCTATAAAAGACATTATTGGGGAAATGGGCACATTGTGAATAAGATCTGCAGATGAGATGATGGTATTCTGTCATTGTTAGCTCCCTTGTTTTGATAATTTTGTAGGTTATATAAAAGAATGTTACTGCTTTTTAGGAACCATACTGAAGTATTTAGGGGTAAAAAGGCATTGGGACTTCTACTTACTTTAAGAATGTAAGAAAAAAAGTTTGTTTTATGTGTGCATATGTATAAATAAATGCATATATCTGCATAGATCTATAAGAGAGAGATTTGGGGCAGGGAAGGATAAAACAAACATGGTAAATGCTTGGGTGAAGAGTATCTGGAAATTCTGATTATTCTTCTCTTAAGCCTTCTGAAGGACTGAAATCATTTCAAAATAAAAAGTCACTAAAGTGATTGGCTTTCACTGGCTGGAACTAGATGTTGTTGGGCAGGGGAGCATTCATAGTAGCACACTCTTAGTGGAGGAATGTGAGCCAAGGTCCAAGGGCAGGTAATACATGGTATTGGCGAATGGTAATAGTCCATTAATCTAGATACAAAGACATGGAACTAAAAATTAAAACACAGTCCAGGTGGGTAAATCTTAAAAGTGAGAGCTGTTTGCTGAAGGTATACATATCAATGACAGCAGTTAGGTTAAATTTTTTAAATGCTATAATTCATGGTCAGTCACATGTATCATTAATTATAAAATCATGACTCTGGAAGAATATGCCTGAGTCTGTAATGCTGGTTGCCTTTGGGGAGGGGGAAGGGTTAGGATTAGGATTAGGGAAGAGAGTGAGGAGGTAAGGAACTTCATTTGTATTGTCACTTTGTTCCCTTAAGAGATTTTTAAACGTCTGGGTTAAGTATACCAAATTGTTGAATATATGGGTCCAGGAACATGAATATATATATTTTTTTATATTTTAAACATTTCATGATTTAAAAAAAATATAAGAAGAAATATCCTTTCTTAATGGGTATGGTAGGTGTAGTTGGAAAGACAGGAGAGTTTGGATCACAGAAAGTCCACAGATATGATAAAAAAGTAGATTTTACCTCACAACAGGAAACTTCACCCAGAAAACTGAGGTGTTTTGCATATTTAAAATCGACTCACTGAGCGACAGCTTAAAATGATCTGTTGAAAGATAATTTTCAGAAAAAGGTAGAATCATGGCTCCCATATTGAAATAAAACTCTTTGACACATGTTGAAGGTTTTATTTAACTCTTGAGGGAGCTAGGCAGATATTTTAACTGGTTCCAAAGGGAAACCAAAGAAGAGACACCTTTGTAGATTAGAAATACTGAAATGAATATGTAAATGAGGCATGATTGGTTTTGCCTCCTTCAAGGGTGGGAGGAAGACTGCTGGATTTCTCTCAGCCAGGATAGAATTTGTGTGTCCAAGAGAAGGACTTTTCATTGTCATCATTTACCTGCAATTCACCAAGTCGTAAAGCCGCTCGTCGACCTGGCTACAGTCAGATAATCCAGGGGGTGCGCTGTGGGTGCACAATATGGTCTTCCACGAAGCACGCGTTTGTCTTCACAGTATGGAAACTTTTCATAATTTAAATTTGTTTTTGGATCCTGATAAGCAGGATTTCCTGAAGTGGAATAATTTGAGGATTTGAGGAACTCTGTCACCTCTTAAAATATAATACGTAAATACAAAGCAATCTGAACTGTTATGGGTTAGGAAAATTAAATTGTCTTGTCTTTGAAGATTGAATCCCTTCATGTTATAAAATTTGTATAACTGCCATTCATCGAAAATATTGCTACAGCAGATTTTTGAGAAACGTTTTTATGGATAGAACCCTGGCGAGCCATATTAGCAACTTCAGGAGACCGTAAGGAAATTACTGGCTTAATAGAGATCCTGATTGCTTCTCAATGGGGAGAGGCCAATGGAAAATAAAGGACTCAAGGCTGTTACTCATTTTGAAAGCCTCTCTGAATGGCTGCAGTTTAATTTCCTGTGTCTAAACTGAAGGTGTCCGAAAAAATGGATGCGGTGGCACATACGAAAGATGCTGCCAGCCGGTCTAGAAGTCCCAGACCTCTGTAGCATAAGGAAGGGAGTCCAGCCTGCTCTCCCTTCTTTACTCACTAGCCTGTTGCTTAAAGCTGGTTTCTAGTTTGGGGAATAGGCCACCATTTTTTTTAAATGACATTTTTTTGGTGTGTTTTCCAAACTCTTGACACAGTTTGCTCCCTGTCGCAACTGGATTAGATGATGGGGGTCAACAGAAGCCATTTGGTTCTTTTTGCAGTGTGCAGTTGAGCTAATTCTAGACCCATTCTAACTTTTGCCCCCTCTGGAAGAACTGGTCATTACTGGACTTTTTCAGAATTTGCAGTTGGCCCAGTAGGGGGCGGCAAATATAAACGGATAACGTGCCCATAGCGAATCTGTTCATATTTTCGTATTCTGTCCCCTGCAGGCTCCACTTCCACGTCTGTTGCTCCCCTTTTCTCTACTCGTGTCCAACTACTCCCTAGCTAGTGACATAAGGCTCACGGCAGAACATTCCTTCACACATTTTGGACATTTTGATTACTTGCTTATATAAAATACACATTTTAAAATCAGCCAAAAAGGAAAGAACATTTTAACTTAACCAAGGTCCTATTTTTGAGTGTGTTTATATTAAAACTTGTCTGGAAATAGCGGTGTTTAAATATGGCTAAGCACATCATTTATTTCTCATTCTTATGAAGCCTTTTGAGGCTATGTCCAAGAATCTTTTCCTCTAGATGGAAAGGCTTCTGGCCCTTTAAATGGGAGGTGTTAATTCTGAACGTTGGAATATGTGTACAGGTGACATTTCATCTGTCTCTTTTCACTTCATAACTGTGGGTTCTGTAGATGTGAAGAGAACCATTCAGTCCTTCCTCACATCCCCAGATGCCTCGTGATGTCTGTCTTTTTAGCTATGTGGGCTTCGATGGTTTTAGAAAGTGCCATCTGGGCGCTTGTTATTATTCCCCCCCCCCCCCCCTTTCTGGTAAATATTTGATCATTGATTTTATTCGGCTCAGTTCAGAAATTCTGATAGTACTTTGTATTCCAACTTTTAACACGCTTAATTGTTTGAGATTTTGATCTTGTTTTCTATATTTATTGTGACGTTATTGACATGCCCAAATGCTTTCTTCTTTCTCTATAGGCACCAGAATTTCCCGAGTTCACCACTAAGGTCCAAGAAGCTATCAATTCCCTGGGGGGCAGTGTATTTCCTAAGCTTAACTGGAGTGCCCCAAGGGTAGGAACACATCAGTAAATCTCTCACTGTTTGAAATATTCTTTGTTTTGCTATTTCTTTCTTTTTATATCCCCCACAGATATAATTTTATTCCTAATTCTAGGGAAAATACTGTGGAATTTATTTTTATTTTCCTCCTCCTATTTTCCTGATTTAGCACTTCCCTGGGTTTGTAAAATACTATATATTTTGCCAGAAGACAGTTGCAATCTCTCATGTTGCTGATCATGCTAGAAATCTGAGGAAATCCATTCTCTGCCCCTTTTCAAAACTTCAGCTGTTCACAGTGTAACAGGAAATTTTCTCTTTTGAAAAGTACTGAAAATTAAAACACAAGACCAGAGCACCTGGGTGACTCAGTCGGTTGGGCGTCTGACTTGGGCTCAGGTCATGATCTCACGGTTCGTGGGTTTGAGCCCCATGTTGGGCTCTGTGCTGACAGCTCACAGCCTGGAGCCTGCTTGGGATTCTGTGTCTCCCTCTCTCTCTGTCCCTCCCCTTGTCTCTCTCTCCTTCAAAATAAACATTAAAAAAAAATTAAAATGTCAAAACACCTAAAAAATAGAGCCGTTTGGGAAATCAACAGACATTTTCTTAAATTGTGTTTTATTATAATAGTGCATTGACAAGATTTATTTATTTTTTTTTATATTTATATTAAGTTTTGTGGAAAAATTTGTTCTTTTTTCTAATCCAATAGAAAACAACTATGTCAGCAAAGCTCCTTTAAGGAATCAAAGACTTATTTACATTTTCAAAAATCATCCCATGTGCCTATCTTTGCTTATTCTAAAGTGAAAGATAAATTCTACCTCATCTAGCCTGTAGTTTTACTTACTAAAATTAGTTACACATGTATAGAATTAAAATTTTTTATACAATTTAAATTTTTAAAAGATCTATATGCTTGCTTCCCAAATAAGCAGATCCTAACATTTCTTTTTCTTCACCATTTCTTCCTCTTCAGAGCCAACTGCTTTCACATATTTCAGTACGTTCTTTTGTTATTTTCCTCTACTTTATTCTTTAGCTGTAGCTATAATACCCATTATTGCTGCCCATTTGGGAATGAGAAGATTATGCTCATTCCTCTCTTTCCCATTGTTTTATATTCCATTCTCCTTCTTCGAGTAATAGCATGTTTTCATTAGGTCAGGACTCCCTGTTTCTCCTGTTAGGGTAACACAGACACTGTATGCACATCTGATACATGCTTCACAAGATGACGTAATTTTCTTTTTTTTTTTTTTAACGATTATTTATTTTGAGAGAGAGCTCATGCGTATGCATGCATGGAGGGGCAGAGAGAGAAGGGGGGAGAGAATCCCAAGCAGGCTCTTCAGTGTCAGCGTAGAGCCTGATGTGGGGCTCAATTTCACAAACCTTGGGACATCACGACCTGAGCCGAAATCAAGAGTCAGATGCTTAGCCCGACTGAGCCACCCAGGCACTCCAGGATGACGCAGTTTTCTTACTCAATCTTTTGTTTTTCTTGGAGTTCATGGTTTTCTACGCATAAACCGTTGTTTCAGTGGAGGGAAATCTATGGTCAGTGTACCATTTTCAACTAGAAGCTCATCATCTTTTTCATTGGGGGAAATTATAAAGAAGCTATTTCAACGAAGTCATTGAGACTCATTTGTAGTTTGTATATGAACAGTAATTTGAATCATTCCTTACTGCTGAACTGGGCTGAGGCTTTCCACTTAAGATGGATATATTATTTTGGTTTTGAGTTATTCATTTGTTCATTTATATTTCATTTTCTCTGTGCCTACCATGTGCCACTGCTTTCTTTCACGTAGTGTGGATAATTTTTGGATAGTTTTTTGCAAACATTAATTTTCTTAAAATCACATTCCTGTCCTGTGTCTGATCTATGGGAGAAGTATGCTGTGTAAGTGACTTAATTATTCTGTCCTTTTTAGGCATGTTCTGCTAAGCTTTGTGCCTCACATGCCTGCTCTTGTTACCTTTTTTTTTGGTTCATGTGTGTGAGACATTCACCGTGTAAAGCTGTGATGGTGCAGATTGATAGATATGGGTCTAAACTCCAGTCCTCACAGTTCAGGTGTCCCAGCTGTCACTGCCCAGAAACAAGAAGAGAGAAAGGATCTCCTTTTTCTTAGAGAGTAGCTGGTCAGACTCTTTACACCTTGATCGTTGAGCTGAAGTGTCAGATTTCTATTATTTCTTCACCCCTCTTTTCATCATCGGTGAGAAAAACGCAGGGAAGTGCTTGCACCTGAGCGGGATGGTGAGGACCTGTGTGTTTGTAACCCAGCGTCCCCCATGCAGCGGCCCCGCTCTTCACTGTTTAGAAGTATAATTTGAAATTGGACAGTACAGCTAAAATGTCTTACCTCAACTTTTTCTTTAAACGTAATGTGCATTGTTGATTCTGTGTATAGGCCTGAGCTTCATTCATAACAACTAACTTGGAATGTACCCTAAGTAGCATGTGCTTTGTCATTTAGGATGCGTACTGGATAGCAATGAACAGTTCTCTGAAATGTAAAACCCTCAGCGACATCTTTCTGTTGTTCAAGAGCTCTGATTTCATCACTCGTGACTTCACTCAGCCGTAAGTATGTCTCTTGATCTCCCATGTCAGTAGGTTCAGTACTTGTGAGACGTTTTCTGAAGGCGAAATGCCATTACTTCCAGTACTGTTAAAAACAGCCGTTCCATAGAACAGACCTATTAAAGCAAACCTTCCTTTTCCTTTGATAGTAAATGCTCCACAGTGAATATTCCTAAATATCAAGGGCTTCCTTTATATCTGCTTATTAAGTATTTTGATAATTTTTTTATTGAAAAACCAATATATGCTCATCATAGAAAAACAAAATTAGGGATTCGAGCTAAACAAAGGAAAGTAAGCACTCATGATCTCACCACAGTTGGTTTTATATACTTCCAGAATTCTTTCTTTGCATACGTCTAATAAAGATATGCCTGTCCCTAACCATATTCTGATTTTTTTTTTAAAGACGGAAATGGGATCATGTAGTTCACACTGCTTAGTAGACTGCAGTGTATAATTAACATCTTTATGTCATTAAATACTTGTGTATATCATTGTTTAAAATTACCTTAATGGTATTCCACTGGATAGCTATGGCATAATTTGTTTGATCAGCCCTCTATTTTTATATAGTCCTGCAATGAATATCCCTGTGCTAAATTTTTGTGCATGTTCCTAATTTTTTTTTTTTTTTAGAATAAATTTCTGGAAGTGGAATTGCTGTTTTCCTTTCTTTGCCAGTTAATTCTGTAACTAAAGAACTTGACCCTGTGCTGTCTTTATCATAGGCAGGTAATGCACCTGCACTGTTGACCTGTCGGTGGGCTCTTTATACTCTTGTTCTGTCACCAAATAGTAGGTATTCTAGATTTCCCATCCTACCCACCTTTTTTTTTTCTTTTTTCTTTTTTTTTTTTTTTTAATGTTTATTTATATTGGGGTGGGGGGGAGAGAGAGAGAGACAGACAGACAGACAGACACAGACTGCTCACAAGCAGGGGAGCGGCAGAGAGAGGAGACAGAGTCTGAAGCAAGCTCCAGGCTCTGAGCTGTCAGCACAGAGCCCGATGTGGGGCACGAACCCATGAGCTGTGAGATCATGACCTGAGCCAAAGTCAGTCGCTTCACTGACTGAGCCGCCCAGGCGCCCCTTCCATCCCTCCCATCTTAAACCAGTTTAAGACCTGACCTCTCAAGTGAAGTGTCTCACAAAATCCAGCAACTAAGTAGGTGAGCAGGGGTGCAAACACGGTGCGCACTTGCCACTTCTTGCCCATCTGTCCGTGTAGTTCACCCTGCCCATTCACCCCATTTCAGCCTCAGATCTTTTTTTGAGGAACCTGGAACCAAACCATAAATTCATTGCACGTCGGTTGTGTATCTACCCTTTTATATCTGAGTTTGGTACCTCAGGCATTGACTTTAGTATTACAGTAATCAAAGAAATGAAATTCAGTAATAATAAACGAGTGTGGTTATGTTGTAATGTTATTACAAAGGGGTTTTACCTGTATTGATATTTTTGGTTCATCTATAGAAGAAAGCTTCGTATTGTTTTGATATTTCATTGTCCACCTTTTATGATCATGTTGGCACAGATATTACTAGGTGTTTGGTGGCCCTTGTTTTAGTAATAATGCAGTTGCATTTCCATTCCAGGAGAGACCCTCTGGTTAGAGGAAGTGATGGCTATCTTCTTTGTCCATTATAAAGCCTTTTTTTTTTTTTTTTTTTTTTTTTAAGTAGGTTTCATGCCCAGCGTGGAGCCTAACGCAGGGCTTGCAGTCATGACCCTGAGATCAAGACCTGAGCTGAGATCAAGAGTCAGACGGGGGGTACCTGAGTGTCTCAGTCCGTTAAGCATCCGACTTCGGCTCAGGTCATGATCCCATGTTTGTGGGTTCGATCCCCGCATCAAGCTCTGTGCTGACATCTCAGAGCCTGCAGCCTGCTTAAGATTCTAGGTCTCCCTCTCTTTCTGCCCCTCCCTCTCTCTCTACCCCTTCCTTGCTGTCTGCCCCTCCCCTGCTCGTGCTCTGTCTCTCAAAACATAAAATAAAAACTTAAAAAAAATTAAGTCGGATGCTCAACCAACTGAGCCACCCAGGCACCCCCATTATAAAGCTTTTTGATATCTAATGCTTTAAGTAAAGAGGTCTTAAAATACATTACATTAAAAAATGCTCTGTACCTGTTAGTTCTTCAGATACAGGCTTTCATGTACCTTTAATACTAGTTGCATTGAGAGTATGAGGACATCTTTTCCTTTCCAAAAATAACTGTAAGTCACTTTTAATTCTCTGTGGCTAGTGGTGTTTTATATCACCTTTGCAGTTTGCTGAACTGCTGCTTCTTCCCAGCTCACCTCTCTCTCTCCTTGTGCATGAATGTAACCGGGACTCCAGTAGAAGATGGAAATACCCGTCAGTTGTTTTGTATTCTGTACTCTTTGATTTTTGCATGAGGGGGAAGTAAAGTCAGCAAGTGAATTTGAGGCCCCGGATTAAGAGCGTTTACCCAAAGAATACCAGCCTTCTCTTAGTCTAAATAATTGAGAGTCGGCAGGAGCAAACCCCAAGCACGGAGCTTGCAGCCTTTCATCTGGGTGGCTCTGAGTCATCACCCATTTCTGGAAACGTTTGTCGGTAGTAAGCTGCATGCCAGTAAGTCTTGTCACTGTGCAGAAATCTTTATTGACAGGATCTCCACCGAAAAATGAACTTGTGTCATATTTGACCTTTCAGGACCCCTTAAAGATTAAATTAGGAGTCTAATTTTTTAAAGTAGACAGGATTGTATTAATGGTTTAATCTCTTTCCTTCTGTTGGCTAGAAAATTGGCCTAAATCTGTTTAGTAATTTGTTTGCACAAGTTAGTTACTAGAGCCCAAACCAGAATATGATCTCAGTCAACGTCATGCTAAATGTTTACAGTATTTTATAGTAAGGTTAGGTTATAGTAAGGTTATAAATGCCTCCCCCTAGCAATGCTTCAAATTAAAATATAGTAAAATATTGTAAAGAACTTAATTTTATAAGAGTTTAATTACTAAATAATAAGGAATATTATAAATAATAATAAATATAAGCATAGACCATAATAAGGCATTATGGGGTATTATATAATCTGTGATATGTATAAGATTATATAATATTATGAAAGTGACGTTATGTTGTTTATACTATTTTGGGGCTTGCCTCAAAAAAAGAAAGACATTACAGTTAACAGAGGGCCAACTCAAAGCACTTGACGCATGCAGAGTTTTAAAAAATATATTATTTAACAAGGACTCTGGAGCTTGGGTGTTTCTGGGGTTGGTTGAGCAGGTCCTCGAGGTCTCCAGGGACCCCGGCTCTTTCAGTGTTTACGCACTCTCATCCTTGGCTCGCTGGCTTGGTATCTGGGATTATCACCCGATGGTTACGTGATTGCTGCTGCCGTTCTGAACATCACATGAAGACCTGACGGTATCTGCACCAGAAATAGAAGGGGTGGTGTGTTTCCTCTCACTCTTCTCTGTGTGTGAGCAAGTAGAGCATTCTGGAAGCTCTCCAGGAGACTTCCTGTCAGACTCATTGGTCGCACAGTGTGACCAGCCTAATCCAGCGATAGTCAGGGAACAGAAATGCCGTGACTGGTTTGGACCGGGGCTGTCACACGTGAGCACGCGTCAGAATCACCTGATGGGTTTGGTGAAACAGAGGTGGGATTGCTGGTCCCCTCCCCGAGTTTCCGGTTCAGTAGGCTGGGAGCCGGGTGCAAGAATAATACAATTTCTAAAATATTCCCAGGTTATCCTGATGATGCTTGGACAGGTCCACACCTTGAGGACCGCTGAGATTAACCGGCACGTGCATCCCTGGCATTCGGGAGGGTAACGAGAACGTCAGTGCTTCCTGATGTGTTAGCAAGGATGGAGGTTGGGAAGAGCTAGCGGGAGACCAGTACTGTCGGCCACAGCTGTAATCCAAGACAGAATATTAAATGCTCTTCTTTTTCCCGTTCCTCAACTGGTTATGGTACACAGGAAGCTTTAAAAAGTGGAAGTTGAAGTATGACACATTGAACGCAGTGTGTCTGCACTGTAGTCACTGAGCAAATTATTGGCCCAGATGTAAACATTTTATGTGGTTAGACTTGTCGAATATCATGGCTGCTTTCAGTAATTATTTTCTTGATTAAGTGGCATTTCAGTAGGCCAAGGCAAGAAAATAATATTCGCTATTCAATTGGCATTTAGAAGAAAGGGCTGAGTAAATAAAAAAATTAATCCATTAAGTGTTTCTCTGAGGGACTTGTCACTTATGAGATAGGTTTGACTAGAGGTCAGGAAATTTCACTTGGCTTAGTAGTTTAACTGCTATGCTCGACATAATTTGTATGCATTTTTTTTTTAATGTTTATTTTTGAGAGAGAGAGAGAGCACAAGTGGGGGAGGGACAGAGAGAGAGGGAGACAGAGTCCGAAGCAGGCTCCAGGCTCTGAGCTGTCAGCACAGAGCCCGACGCGGGGCTCGAACCCACGAACTGTGAGATCATGACCTGAGTCGAAGTCGGACACTCAGCCAACTGGGCCACCCAGGCTCCCCAGTTTGTATGCATTCTTAAGATTATTACAAAACTGGTTATTAAACATAAAGGTCAGCAAATAGTCTCAGGAGTAAAATTTTGTGTGTGAGTTAGACCTTTATGATTAAAAAAAAAATTTTTTTTTTTAATGTTTATGTTTTGAAGGAGAGAGACACAGAGCTTGAGCAGGGAAGGGGCAGAGAGAGAGAGGGAGACACAGAATCCGAAGCAGGCTCCACTCTCTAAGCTGTCAGCACAGAGCCCGATGCTGGGCTCGAACTCAACAAGCTGTGAAGTCGTGACCTGAGCCGAAGTCGGACGCTCAGCTGACTAAGCCACACAGGCGCCCCTGTGCCTTGTGACTTTTAAGACCCATTTAATTAGTTGACACTTTTCTGCTATAGATTATATTAGTTTTAGATAGCATATTTTATCTTTTTGAAGAAGAATTCTATGAAAAAAATTTTTTTAAATTTTTTTTTTTTACGTTTATTTATTCTTGAGACAGAGAGAGACAGAGCATGAATGGGGGAGGGTCAGAGAGAGGGAGATACAGAATCCGAAACAGGCTCCAGGCTCTGAGCTGTCAGCACGGGGCTCGAACTCACGGACCACGAGATCATGACCTGAGCCGAAGTCCTGAGCCGAAGTCGGACGCTTAATTGACTGAGCCACCCAGGCGCCCCTCTATGAAAATCTGAATGAACACACCCGATGATCCTTTGTTCAGTATCGTTTTATTTTTATCTTTCCTTTTCTACCACGGGTGAAATCTGAAATGGAGTCTGTGCCCCAGTGCTCCTAACTTGGTTCCTCACAAGCAGTAAAGTCTACAACACCACAACTTTGATACGGCATGTCCCCTGGCTTTACAGTTTTCTTTTCTCTTTTTTTTTTTTTCTGCCCATGATTTATACTTTTTCTTATACTTAATAATTGTTTCCTCTGAGGTATAATGTCAGCTTTCAGGTTTTTTACACAGTGCAGGGGCCTCCTTTCTATCCAGACTGTAAAGCAGGGAGTTCAGTACTACTTTCTCTTGTTACCTTGTTGAAAATTTCAATCAAAGAAATTACCCAAGTTAAAATAAAATACTAACCCAGGTGTCGTAGACTCTGGGTCTAGAGTTCTCTCTGATCCAGCAAGAAAGCGGGGGCAGGATTAACAATGTGAGAGAGGCTAATGTCCCAGAGGAGACAAGAGCCCCGAGTAAGGGTCCTTGCTCCATTTTTATTAGGATCAGAAGGCTTACAAACATAGTGATGGACGTGCACAAAGACAAGGAAATCCTGAACTTTAACTCCTGGCTGGGCCTGAGGGAAAGGGGGTTTGGGTCAATACAAAACAAAATCCTGGCGCTGGGCAGAAGGTTGCTTACAGCAGACTTGAGGCCCCACCTCTGTTTACTTAAACTGGCCTAGGGGACAAGAAAGACGGAGATTGCTACCTCAGGGTCAGCAAGGCACCTTTCTTTTGCTAACTAGCTCCGCCCTGGGAAACTTCGCCCCGCAGGGGTCCATAGCCCTATTTACCTGTTTACCTAATTTGGTCCTTCCTTCCTGTGAAAGCAGCTTTCTGCTATTGTACTAAACTGGGGGGGGGGGGGGGCGCGTTACCACCCTGAATACCTAATCTTGTTTACCTCCTCATGGATGTCTTCATCCTGAGATTCCCTATTCCTATATCTTTGTCCTATACTGGGGGTCTTTGTCCCGCTTTACCTGTACTGGGGGCCTTTGCCTTTACCTAATCTTGTTTACCCAAACTTGGGTATGTACACCCTATGGCTTTCTAATTCTTTATGCCTTGTTAACCCATCGCTGCAGGCTCAGGGAATTCTTAAGCTTATTCCCCACACCCAGGAAAAAAATTTTTAAAAACCAACATGGTCATAAGTGTATATGAAAATGGCTATTAAGTGCTAATCTAATATAGCTAGGCTGGTCAGGTTGGCAGATCTTCAAATGCGATTCAAAATGTTCTTATTTGTAGTTACAAAAGAACTTTAAGAAACTGATCATTAATTTCTGGTTCTGCCTAAGTAACAGGCTAAGATAACTTGAAAAATGTTTTGTTACAAGTATCTAAAAATGCTAGATAAGATATGAGCTACGACCCAAAAATGTAAGGCACAGCTGAATTCACAAGAAACAAACGGCAATCCCAGATGCAAGAAATGGAAAGAGGATGGAAAATCAGACACTTAGGTAGATAAGCCTTTTAGGGACGGTTACCAGTACTGATAAGGGACATAACTTTTAATCCCTTGCTGGGACTGGAGGCCGAGCATTAAGCCAAAATGAAGTAAAGTTCTGGAAAAGAGACCCTATTGCACCTCCAGTAAAGGATGAACTAGAAAACAATTCATCCACTGGCACAGAGACCAGGAGGCAGAACTGAAACTCCTTGTGCTTTGGGTTTTGCATTTTAAAGTGTTGAGACCTCAGGCCTCTACCTCACAACGAACTTGGAGTACAAATTTAAACCACCTGTCTGGTTGGAGCTCTCCCAAACTAAGACATTAAGGTAAAAGTCAGTCCCTGAATCATTTTACCCTTGAGGCACCTAGAAGATGCAAACACAAAGTGCTCTGGAAAGACTTCGGCAACCCAGGCCTCAGGGGGACCCTCAGAGAAATGAGCTGCACCAGATGGGTGCTCTCGGCAAAAATACGGAAATACTTGAGGAAACAGCACACCAGGCCCCCAAACTAGACGACAGGCAAGAGGAAGTAGAGCTGTATGAATTTAAAAGCAGAAGTCTCAAAGATCATGTAAATGACGTGTTTTAATTACTTACACTCATAAAAAGAATCAATACTCGTAGAACAAGTTTTAGGTTTGTTAATTTACATAGAAGGATTGTAAAAATTCCAGTGTTGTTAGTACTGTAATTATCTTACTCATTTTACTCTTTTAAACCTGCCTTCTCCAGAATGTAAATGGAATCTAAATATTCACACACAGCGTTCTTTGCAGTATTTCAGCTGAGCTCCTGTAAATGTTATTATTGACTGTCTCTGCTCTCTGCTCTTGTAGGGTCTGTACCCGACCATTTGGTTAATCATCTTAATATGAAAAAGCCTTCTACAGTAATCCCACATACCACAGACGTTCTCATTTCTACCTTTTGAAACTAGTCAGGTTTTTAAAATAACATTAAATGCTAAACCAATCAACACTTAAATAATGTTACAAGATGGGAGAATGCAAATATGTTTTAAAATGTATACCTGTTTTGGGACCTCTGGGTGGCTCTGTCGGTTGAGTGTCTGCTTCTTGATTTGGGCTCGGGTCATGATCCCAGGGTCATGGGATCGAGCCCCGCGTCATGCTCTGCACTGAGATTGGAACTTGGTTGAGATTCTCTTTCTCTCTCGCTCTCGCTCTCGCTCTCTCCCTCCTTCCCCCTCCCTCTACCATTGTCCCGCTCACTCATTCTCTCTCTAAAATAAAAATTAAAAAAAATAAAATATGTATCTGTTTTGAAGTAGCAATATGAGGATTAACCAAGTGAAATCAGTATTTGTAGGAATATTGAAGCATTAAAAATATTCAACAATGAATATCTGGATTTTGGAATTGTGCCTTTTGGGTTTCCTGTAGTGTTTTAAAAATAGGTAGATATATTGGGGCGCCTGGGTGGCTTGGTCGGTTGAGCATCCGACTTCGGCTCAGGTCACGATCTCGCGGTCGGTGGGTTCGGGCCCCGCGTCAGGCTCTGTGCTGACAGCTCAGAGCCTGGAGCCTGTTTCAGATTCTGTGTCTCCCTCTCTCTGTGACCCTCCCCCGTTCATGCTCTGTCTCTCTCTGTCTCAAAAATAAATAAACGTTAAAAAAAAAAAAAATAGGTAGATATAGAACCTTAATCTACCTTGTTCTTTATAGAATATTAATAAGAACTATCCTCTGTTACCAGACATATAAAAAGTATGCCGCCCACACGATTAAAGTCACATTTCAAAAATACAGATGGTCCTAGTTCTGTGACTACACTAACCATTAAGATAATACCCTGTTATTTTGTCCTTTGTCATCTCTCTCCTTTCATCTCCCTGTATGTTGTAGATACATTTACATTAAGAAAAGACTGGCAGTCAGTTCAATTTTAACATGATAATGAACGATTGGTTAGTTGGAAGCCAAAATATTAACTTTTTTTCTATTGAAATAGAATGGACATAACGTTATATTTCAGGTGTACCACATGACAATTCCATATTTGTATATGTTCCAAAATGTAAATTTTTAACTTGTAAACTTGAATTGGTTTCTTATAAACTGATAAGAACAAATACTACACTTGATCTTAGCCAAAAGGCCGAGAAGCGATTGGTTTCTTATAAAAGCAATACATGTATACTTTGTACTTTTATGTATGTTTTAATTCTTAAAATTAGAAGGTAAAATTAAAGTGTATAGATATATATGTTTTAAGGATAAATGGAAAATGTTTTAAGGATAAAAGGAATTTTTATGATAGAATTCATAAAATAATTAGCAATTTTTTACTAATTAAAATGTTTAGACTGTTAAACCAGGAAGAAAAAGTGAGGGATCTTTTGAAATGAAGAAAAGTTTATTATGGACTATTGTGGACTATTAAAAAAGATGGTCAAAGACTTTTTTTTTTTTAGATGCATCTGGTATTTGTGGTATTTTGTTGTGGTTTTGTTTGTTTGTTTCTTTTTGCTGAAATCTGTGAGCTTCAGCAGCAGCTGGAGGAGGGTTTCATACCCTTCCTACCACTAGCTTGATCTCTCACCTTTCAGAGCCTTGGTGTCCTCATGTGATAAATGTGGATATTAATAGCACTTTCTCATAGAGCTTTTGAAAGGATTAAATGAGATAGCAAATGTAAGATCCTTCCTTTGGTGCCCATTCAAGAATACAGGGAAAACCCACTGCTTTTTAACAAAGCACATTGAGTGTACTTCTCTTTGTAATTCAGATTTTATCAACCGATGCCCAGTTGTTAGTGGGGATAAAAGTTTTTTTTCTGATGACCTCAACCAGCCAAATAAATTAGAATTGTTTCTGTTTGGAGTATAGGTCACAAATGATTACAGAGAATTCCAACCTAATCGAATGTTCAGGGAAATTTAAAAGCTTTTGTTTAAAAAAAATTTTTTTTTAATGTTCATTTTTGAGAGAGAGAGAGAGCACGCGCGTGCGCTTGAGTGTGAGTGGGGGAGGGGCACAGAGAGAGAGAGAGAGAGAGAGAGAGAGAGAGAGAGAGAGGGGCAGACACAGAATCCCAAGCAGGCTCCAGGCTCCAAGCTGTCAGGCACAGAGCCCAATGCAGGGCTCGAACTCACGAACTGTGAGATCATGACCTGAGCTGAAGTCGGTCAGTTAACCTACTGAGCCGCCCAGGTGCCCCCTAAAGTCTTTGGAAACTCAATTTTACTTTAAATTGCTTCAAAGAGATCTTTTTTTTTCTTTTAAAGAGATCTTTAAAAGTATTTTCTGTTTTGTTTGCGTGGTGTTTTGTTTTGTGTTTGTTGTTGTTTTTTTAATAACAGAGTCTCTCCACCACAAGTTTTGCTCACTCTTTGTTAGTATTCTCCAAGGTTCTGTCATGTGCCTGAGGTGATCCCTTCCATTTACTTCTCAGCTTTATCTCTTACACCCGTGGGATCACCTCCAGATAATTGTCTCCAATTCCTCCTTCTCTTTGAGTTTCTTAATTTCCAGTTGCTTCCTAGACCTCTCTGTGCGGTTCTCCCGGATGTCTCCAGCTCTCCACATGCAAACATGGTTCCCTTCCATCGTTCTCTCACCCGTCAGCTGCTTTTCTTCCGGTCTCAGTGAATGGCATTCCCATCACCTGCCAGCCAGTCATTGATGACCTCAGTCATCCCGACCTCTTTCTCCCTCACCCCTCACTTCCACCAGGGCACCAGGCCATGTTGGCTTTGCCTCCTGAATATCTTTACATCGTGCTTTCCTCCTTCCCTGCTCCCGCTGCGACAGCTAGACCCTCATCGCTCCCCAGCGCTATCGGACGGAGCCTTCTAACTGGTTCTCTGCCTCCCTACTTGCCACTCCCCCCCCCCACAGGCTATCCAGTACCACTGCCACAGTGAAAGCCCTCCTGCGTTTAGAAACTTGCAGCGCCCCGTTGTCTGTATAATGAAGTACAGCCTCCCTAGGGAGACAAGAGCCTTCACAATCTGAATGCTCCTCTCTATCGCAAATTTCTCTCCAACCTCATCTTTTTTTTTTTAATTGGAGTATAGTTGACACAACGTTACATTAGTTTCAGGTGTGAAACAGTGATTTACCAAGTCTGTGTTTTATGGTTTGCTGACCATACGTGTAGCTACCGTCTGTCCCCATACAGCGCTGTGACAGTCCCACTGACTAGATTCCCTTTGTTGTGCCTTTTATCCCTGGGACTTACTCATTCTCTAACTGGAAACCTGGATCTCCCAGTCCCCTTCACTTTTTGCCCGCCCCCCTACTGCCCTCCCCTCTGGCAACCATCAGCTTGTTCTCTGTGTTTATGAGTCTATTTCTTATAGGAGTCTGTTTTTGCTTTTTGTTTAACTTAAGCCTCGTATCTTCTTTACCCATTCATCTATCTGTGAACACTTAGGCTGCTTCCTTATCTTGGCCGTTGTAAGTAATGCTGCAATAAACATAGGGGTGCGTGAATCTCTTTTTGAATTAGTGTTGTGTTTTTCTTTGAGTAAATACCCAGTTGTGGGATTACTAGATCATATGGTAGTTCTACTTTTAGTTTTGTGAATACCTTCCATACGGTCTTCCACAGTGGCTGTGCCAGTTTGCATGCCCACCAGCGGTGCGCGAGGCCTAAGCCCATCTTTTGGCAGTTCTCCCCTTGCATTCTGCACTCCCATCAGGGCCCATCTGTAGTAGTTCTCCACATTCTGCATGGCCGTTCTCATTTCTCGTCCTGCTTTAGCACATGCTTCCCTCTGCCTTAAATGTGGACCTTCCCTTCCTGCTGACTGAAGCTTTCCTGACCTCCCTCCTCCCTATACAATGGAGAGCTAATCCATTTTTCCTTTATGCTGCCAGAGTATTTTTATTCTTACTTTCAGTGTTTTAAGTTCTTTGTCTACTTGTTAGGCGTTCCCCACTAGACTAACCTCCTAAAGAACAGGGGACTTGAGTGATTTTAGCATTCCTGGTGTCTAGCCGGTCCTTGGCATAGGGAGGTATTTAATAAAGGCATTTAATACGTGAAAAATTGTTCATGAAATGGAGGATTTTTAGAGTGGAAAGCAGTTTACTTAAGGAATGAGTAGTTCTATCAAATATTTTTTTAAATGGCATGCAGTGGAAGCGTTAGATTATAACTTTGTGTGGCTTTAGATGGTAGAGTTGATGTCAACAGAGAAGTAGACTTCTGGTTTTAGCCATAAAAAAGAAGGCAATGAGTATTGTAAAACCTCAGCGCTGTCTTGCCTTCATTTGGAATCTATCTTCAGATAATCTGAGTTGTAGTCCTGGCTTGGTCACTAAATTTGGTCTTTTCTGGGTCTCAGTTTCTTTGTTTTTTTTTGACCGAAAAATGGAAGTAACGCTCATATGGTTGTTTTGAGGACTAGTGAAATAACATCTCAGAGTGCCTCGGCTAACGTGTGATGTTCGATAGTGCTTAATAAAGGTTTATTGGATTTGAATTAGCCTCCTGTTTCTGGATGCTTCTAGTAAAACCTACTCTCACATTGAATGTAAGTAATGTGTGTACATAAACTGGCACCATAAAAAAGATTCAATTGCCTTTTTTTTCTCTTAAAGATTTATTCATTGTACTGATGATTCTCCAGATCCTTGTATAGAATATGAGGTA
The DNA here is from genome assembly GCF_024362965.1 of Panthera pardus. Classification (NCBI taxonomy): domain Eukaryota; kingdom Metazoa; phylum Chordata; class Mammalia; order Carnivora; family Felidae; genus Panthera; species Panthera pardus. The sequence continues at coordinate 129,901,660 of NW_026526991.1, read as the reverse complement.
AGGATTTATTTTTTTAATTTTGATGAAATTGATAATCCTAGATGAAGATGTTTTGAAAATTGCTATTTATTCTTAAGCAGAATGAATAAATTTTTTTGGATCAATCTCTCTGGCAATCTAGAAGCACTGAATTTTTAAATTTATGAAAAAATCATACAAATATATACACACATGCATACAAAGTATATATATACTATAGAATGTACATATTTTGTAATAACACAAATAGCTTTGTACCCACCATCTAGCTTAACCTGGGTAAGCTTTTTAACCTGGTATATGAAGAAAAAATAGTAATCATCATTTTACCGTTTAGGCCCAGTGGCCCTTTTTATTTTTGTGTTGTTGATTCATTTTGCAAATTACATGCAGATGTAAGAATGAAAGGGTAGTGAAAATGTTATTAGAAGTAGCAGTGAGAATTCAGACATAGCAAAACCAAATTTATATTCCGTATTTTCCTAGTTTGAGGGTATTTTACACCCCCCACCCATGCCCATCCCAACATCAGCTGTCACTAGTGAATCTGGAACATACTTTTCTTTGAAATCCTGACTCCAGGTTTCAGCTACATGCCTGATAGGCTCTTGCTTATTATCATCACTCCTGGTTCTTCCTGCACTTGGCTTGTCAAAATGTAATACTTTTGAAAACTTTGATAGCTTGTAATTTGTTGAAGAGAGTGGCCAGCCTGCTCCATAATTGTAAACCATTTGCATTTTGGGATTTATGACACCAATTAGAATCAGTTCACTGGTCTTTTAAAAAAAATTCTTCATTGTCTGTTTGCTTCCACTCACTTTTGTACACATGTGCTTTCAAAACTTGTCCATTGACTCACTGTATCACTTGATGCAGTTAAAGCATATATTGATGTATCTTCTATGATCATGCCATGGTGTGGAATAATTTACTATTTACCTAGGCCACTGAACTGGAGTACTTGTAATGGAGCTTTTTATGTACCATTAGTACTTGTAATGGAGCTTTTTATGTACCATTAGTGAGGGGTTTTTTGGCTTAATAGCACAGTATGAGCATTTTCCCAAATCATTAAACATTTTTATAATGTTATTTCTGTGCACATATTATATTCTTGTCTCTTGTTTCATTGAACAAACATCTATTAAACACCTGCTGTATCTTATTACTTGGTGCTTGAAAACACAGTGACAAAGATCGTTTCTCTAGTCTGCCCTGAGGCATGATCTTTGTTGAGATGTCATCTTCTGTCCCCAAGATTCATTTCCCCAGCAATTTGTGCTTTTATTGTTTTTTGGGGAATATCCTATCATCATGTTAAGGCACAGCATTTAAAACTCAGTTTTAAAAGCTCAGGAAAGTAATACTAGAATAATTAAAATGAAAAAAGTTGTAAGCAGAATCCTGGATAGTCGTGTTCCTTTTGTGTATATTTAAAAAGATACGTACGTGTACTCCATGCTCATATATTCATAGATTACTTCTGTAAAGATATGTGAGAAATTGACAACACTGATTACCTCTGAGGAGGAAGACAGAGGGACTGTATGGTCTTGCACGGTGGTGGGGGGTGGGAAGAGAATTCTTTTACCCTCATGGTTTTTTGTGTTTTTTTTTTTAACATTTATTTATTGTTGAGAGACAGAGACAGACAGAGCATGAGCAGGGGAGGGACAGAGAGAGAGGCAGACACAGAATCTGAAGCAGGCTCCAGGCTCTGAGCAGTCAGCACAGAGTCTGACGCGGGGCTCAAACCCATGAACTGCGAGATTACGACCTGAGCTGAAGTCGGATGCTCAACGGTCTGAGCCACCCAGGCGCCCCCGCCGTGTAATTTTTTAACTGACTGTAGTATATGTGCTACCTGTCCAAAACATTTTAGTAAACATTATGCAAATTCTTCCCAAAATTAATGTTTATAGCAATTGCTTAAGTAAATATTACTATAGCTCTAAAAAACTATATTTGGCAGTATCAGTTTTTGCTTTTTTTTTGGTATTTTGAGAGAGAGTAGGTGGGGAGAAGAGAGAATCCCAAGCAGGCTCTGTGCTGACAGCACAGAGCTCCACGTGGGGCTGGAACTCGCAGACCGTGAGATCATGACCTGAGCTGAAATCTGGTGCTTAACTGACTGAGTCATTCCGTTGCCCCAGTATCAGCTTTTAATAGATGACAGCAGTGTAATTTTTTAGTTTGGGGTTCTTCATTTAATAATTCATTTCTATTTTAAACATACGGCACGTAAAAAGCTTGACCAAGAGCTCACAATAATGAAAATTGAAATCAGTGCATTTTAAAATCTTAGACATATTTTAACAATGTAGATTTTTTTTTTTTTTTTCCAACGTTTTTTATTTATTTTTGGGACAGAGAGAGACAGAGCATGAACGGGGGAGGGGCAGAGAGAGAGGGAGACACAGAATCGGAAACAGGCTCCAGGCTCCGAGCCATCAGCCCAGAGCCTGACGCGGGGCTCGAACTCACGGACCGCGAGATCGTGACCTGGTTGAAGTCGGACGCTTAACCGACTGCGCCACCCAGGCGCCCCTAGATTTTTTTTTAAGAAAAGAAATTTACTATCAAAAATTTAAAAGTATCAGAAATTACGCGGAATTTACCACCTGAACATACCCTCAGTATTAGCATTTTGGCATTTAACTTCCCTTTCTTGAGATGTGTATATCTGTGTATATATACTCTCTTCATTACTTTGCATATCATTTTTTTTTCACTTAGTGTGAACATTTTTCCAGTTCAGTAGGTATTTTTTTGTATCAGGATTTTTAGTGGCTGTTTATCCTATATATTTGCTGTTTTACTTTATAACATTCCTTAAGCACCTGTTAGTTATTACATACGTGTTGGGGACATAAGATGAGTAAGACCCAGTTTCCGGCCCTTAGGAAAGTTGCTAGTTAGGAAGGAAAAGAGCCCTGTATCAGATTATCATAGTACAGCTTGGTATGCGTGGGCTTACTCTAGAATGTTAGGTACAAGAAACTGGGAGCACAGGATATGGGAAGGGGGAATACTGGGCCCACTGGAGGGAATGCCAGGAATGAGGCTTAGAAGAATTCAGGTTCCATCTCTTAGGTCCTAAAGGGCAAAGATGTGTATGCGAAGTGTGTGCCAGGAAAAGGGAGCCTGGAGGCACTGGCCACTTGTTAGAATTAATACTTCACAGGAACAGGGCTAGTCTTTTCCAAAGAAAGGTCAGAAGCATGCATTTGTCAACTATCCTATTTATAAAATTGTAGCAATTCAATAGTATATGAGAATTTATACATGTTAAATAATTATGGTAGTAGGACCCATTTATGACTTGGGCCATTGTTAGAATTGTTTTACTTTAAAGTAGTGGGAAAATCATGGGAGGGTTATAGGAATTTTTAGTGATAAATCATAATAATTTTATCAGCATCGTACACAATGTTGCTAAGGTAGATAACTCGGAAATCGTTTTATTTTTTTGATATAAGGGGTGAAGAACATACGAATTACAGGGCAACTGTACACAATGATGGTAGGGTTCGACTTCATCCTTGGACATGTATATCATGTCAGAGCTCTCAGAGTGATGAGTAAGTGACAGAGATGCATTTTGTCATAAACAGGTGCAATAGTGCTTCCCCCGCTTACTGAATTAATAGATCTGTCCCCTACGTCTCATGATGAGAATGGTTTATGATGCCATTTTTTTAAAATTTGAGCAGCATATTTATTAAATAAATGTTACAATTTTATGATAAATGAAAAGATACACAGGGAAAAGTGTTGTCACATGATATTTGGGGGTCTATCTTCAAAATGCAAGTCTTGTAATTACTTTATTATTTTTTAAATTTTTATTTAAGTTCTAGTTAGTTAACATATAGTGTGATACTGGTTTCAGGAGTAGAATTCAGTGATTCATCACTTACTGCATACAACACCCAGTGCTCATCCCTAGTGCCCTCCTTAATGCCCATGTCCCATTTAGCCCATCCCCTCCCCCACCCCCTCCCCGACACACACACCTCCCCTCCAGCAACCCTCAGTTTGTTCTCTGTTGTTAAGAGTCTGGTATGGTTTGCCTTCCCCTCTCTCTTCCCCGCTCCCCTCCCTGTGTTCATCTGTTTTGTTTCTTAAAATCCACATATGAGTGAAATGATGCCTTCTTTTCCCCAAACTATTTGATAATGGCAATTGTTAAGATACACTTTTGACATAAAATTGTCTGTTAGACCAGTAAACATCCCCTTGTTACTTAGTTTTGTTACATTTTTCCTTTGTCTACAGCTTGTTCTTCGAAAATGGTGTGAATTAATTCCGGGGGCTGAGTTCAGATGTTTTGTAAAGGAAAACAAGCTTATTGGTGAGTTTTTTTTACCCATTAAAAGAAGACAAGCCTTTTTTTTTTTTTTAAGCTTATTTTTTTATTTTAATTTAAAAAAAAATTTTGTGTTAAGTAAACTATGCCACACATGGGGCTTGAACTCATGACCCCCGAGATCAAGAGTTGCATGTTCTACCAACTGAGCCAGCCAGGCGTCCCTAAAGTTTATTTATTTTTAGTAATCTCTCCACCCAACGTGGGGCTTAAACGTACGAGCCCAAGATCCAGAGTCACGTGTCTCTCGGACTGAGCGTCAGGCACCCCAAGAAGACAAGCTTTTGATGAAAGTGAATTTCTAGTAATTAGGACAGGGTAATAAATCAGTGTATATTTCCGATGCTACCTCTAATCAATGGGTACTAACTCACTGGAATGCTATATTGATAATGATCCTGAGGCCATATTCAGTTTCCACAAAAAGAATCTTGTCCTTTAATTATGTCTGTCTGGATTCTGGAGATGAAAGTGATGGTCTTGACCATCCCCAATTTAGGATATGTACCTTATTACCTGCTTTCTCTTTGGGACTTTCCTAAGTATTACTAGCAACACACTGCTTATTTTAAGCATCATAAAAAGCCAAGTTTTGGGATCTTTATTTCTATTATTGGAGCAGTGTTTATTATTCTAACCAGAGGAAATATGTGGACAAGTAAGTGCATTACTCTAAAAACCACCCGTTTTCTTCCTGTCAGATTATAATTTTGTTTGCTGTGATGTATTCAAGTTAAGTATTGAAGATAATTTCTTTTTTTTTTTTTTTTTTTGTCTTTGCATGTTTTCCATGAAGTGAAACTTGCCTTCAGCCAAGAAATGTGTGATTTAGAGTCGAATCAGCACTCTTATGTAGTGAATGTGATGTTGACATCTGTTAATTTACCTAAAAGTAACGTGGGGTGTCTGAATTTATCATATTGTTAGATAGTCCTGGAAAAACTGCAGTACAAATCCAGCTAAAGAAGGCAGTCATATTGCATGTGATTAAGAAATTGGGTGGAAACCCTTTTTTCAGAGCAGAAAACTTTTTCCTAGGCCTAGAGCAAACAGAGAGTTTTTACAATAATCCCTTTAGCGTATTTGGAATAAAATCAGCAAGTAACTCTGAAGAAAGGAATGTTTACTTTTCCATGGCTTGAAACCTCAGGCTTGTGAAGGCAGGGTAGCATGTATGAGCAGGAAAAATAGCCAGTTTCTGTGAAATACAATATGAACACGGAAGACCTATGGAATATTTTAAGTGTCCCAAAGAAAATTGGGAAAGAATACTAATTTGTGTAGAGTTTGATAGAAAAAATCAAAGAAGCAGAGGTTTAAAACCACCTTTTTCATTTTTTACATTATGAACGTATTTATGACTGAGTTCTTTCCATTGTACTAAATAAAAATACTATTTCTAAAGTAAGAATGCATGATATGCAACTTAGATACAACTCCTTGAATGGGTAAGTTTTTACAACTGATAAGTTTTATATTTATATAAAATGCTGAATCATGTATAATGCATTATTCACCTGGTCTACTTTAATGCTTCTCTCAAAAAGAGGTTTAAATCACATTTTGGTGTTTTTGAAAAGAATGTTATATGATAATGGATATAAAATATTTTTCTTGTCAGGTATTTCTCAAAGGGACTATACACAGTACTATGATCATATTTCTAAACAAAAGGAAGAGATTTGCAGATGCATACAAGACTTTTTCAAGAAACACATACAGTACAAATTCTTAGATGAAGACTGTGAGTATTTTTATTGACCCAGTGAAATGAAGTACATGATGTTATTGAACCTTATTTCATGGTGGCTCATATTTAAAAAAAAACTTTTTTTTCAACGTTTATTCATTTTTTGATAGAGCATGAGCGGGGGAGGGGCAGAGAGAGAGGGAGACACAGAATCCAAAGCAGGCTCCAGGCTGTGAGCTGTCAGCACAGAGCCCGATGTGGGGCTTGAACTCACAGAGTGTGAAATCATGACCTGAGCCGAAGTCGGACGCCCAACCGACTGACCCACCCAGGCGCCCCTCATGGTGGCTCATATTTTAAAACTGGATTCAAAACACTGTACTTTCAGCATGTTGCTTTATTGGCTCTTTGGTATTACTGATGTTTTTGTGTGTTGATTTTACCTGATTTAATCAGAGTCACTTTAATACGGAGATAGTTCTCTCTCTGTACATGTTTTATTATTCATTTTAAAGGGCTGTCTACAGAGAGCAAAATGCTTCTGTTATTCAGACTGAATTAGTTGACTGATCTACCTTTCTAGATTTTTTTATTTGAATTATCAGACAGCACCAGTTACAAAGTAAACATTTGTGACTTGTTTTTTAAGAAAGCGCATTGTGTATGAGAGTTTTCACGGATCTTAAAATTGCATCTGCTCTGATTTATATTTTTTCACTTGCCAAGTCTGTGTTCTATGGCAGATGTGATTTTAAAAAAGATTCGTCATGCTATAACCACAGCTTGGTTTTATGCTTTTCTACTACAAGTTATATTGATATCATTCCTCATCAGATGAGTTAAGTGAGTGATGTTTTTTTCACTAGTATGTATAATTTGTTTATGATGGTGAATTTGTTGAGATGATGTGTTTGAATTTTAACTATAGTTGACCTTTAAATAACACAGGTTTGAACTACATGAGCCCACTTGATGCAGATTTTTTCCTGATACATACAATATAGGGCTCTAAATATATTTTTCTTATGATTTTACTAGCATTTTTTCTCTTTATTGTAAGAATGCAGTAATCGACTGCATGTTAATACATGTTAATCGACTATTTATGTTATTGTTAAGGATTTGGGTCACCAGTAGGCTGTTAATAGTTAAGTTTTGGGGAAGTCAGCTCCCCTAGCCTCCACATTATTTAATGATCAACTGTATGAAAAGATTGCGGCTGAGGGTAGACAAAAGGAAAACAAAATGATACAAAGAAAACATTGTAGGCTACTTTATCATGTTTGAAAGTTTTGATACTAAGAAGCATGAAGTTCCCAATGCACTTAAATTCTGCTATTTGAGTAATAAAAATATGCAGTTTAATTTTCAAAAGGAGACTCAGATCATGAAAATAGTAGTTCATTGTTAACCTTGAATTTTTCCTCTTTTACAGTTGTGTTCGATGTATATAGAGACAGTAGGGTAAGTAACAGCTCTCTGACATGCTTTAAAGTCAGAGTACAGAGTACATGGCCGTTATGCATGTAGAGGGCCCACTGCTCAAAAACTATTTTCTCAAACCAGCTAAGGTGTTGGAAATTCACAGTGCTCAAGAATCTCCTTGAACACATACTTAACGTTGGGAGACATAGTGTCTTGAGTAATTTTGTGTCACAAGTTTAGGGATTATTAATTTCGGAGATGGCTAAATGGCTGCCTTATATCCCACTTTCCCCTTTTGTCAGTGGTCCAGGCCTGCTTAAAAAGTTCAGTTTGTGCCCTTAAATGTGGCCAGGAAGTTTTCCTTCGATACTTAGATAATTATTTTTAGTCAACTGAAAGACACTTAGCATGATTGGAATCGCTTATATCTTTAGAGTGAAGATGAGGATTAGTGTATTCTTTAAATCTTCCAAGTGATGGAAACTTGTGTAATGAAAAAGAAAACAAAAACCTGACTTCATACATTTTACAGCAGAGATTTCCTTATCAAGACATGCCATCTTTTCAAAGGAATTTGGGTCACTAAACATCCTGCGATTAGTGCTTATTTACTAAGCTGTTGAGAAGACAGCAGGTGTGTTTTCCGAATATGTGACCATATGTTTTCCAAATGTTACCCGCCTATTTCTCACTCCCTCTCCAAGCTTGTATCAGCTTCACTGTCGTGATGCTTGCGATAACCTTTGAATCATTTGTTGGACACAAAGAAATGGCCCATATGGTCGTGTCTCAAAATAACTATTAAATGTTGACTTGCCTCTGTTTAGCCAAAAGACATCACTCCCTCTGTTTTCACCTGTCTTCAAGGGTGATAACATCTATTAAGAGTTAGAAGGAGAAATTATCAGGGCGCCTGGGTGGCTCAGTCGGTTGAGCATCCAACTTCGGCTCAAGTCATGATCTTGCGGTCTGTGAGTTTGAGCCCAGCGTCGGGCTCTGTGCTGACAGCTCAGAGCCTGGAGCCTGTTTCAGATTCTGTGTCTCCCTGTCTCTCTGCCGCTCCCCTGCTCATGCTCTGTCTCTCTCTCTCTCTCTCTCTGTCAAAAATAAATAAACATAAAAAAAAATTTAAGAAAAAGAAAGAGGAATTATCAATTGAGACTTGGTAAGGAAGAAGGATGTTACTCACACTTTCTGTTTAGTGGAAAGAAACCTTAGAGAAAGGGCAGGAGGCTGGTGTGATGGAATGGATAGAAATTGGAGCTGATACGGGCCCAGGCTCTGGTCCTCCCTCTGCTTCTTACGGATAGATACACACTGGCCACATAATCACTCACGTAGCCAACATTTATAGAGAGCGTGGACTGTCTGATGCCATGTTTCTAACGAGAAGCTTCCAACAAGGTGATCTCCTGACCTACAAGCAGCTTATCTTCAAGGCTTAAACATTCCAGGGAATTGGCCTGGTAGCAGGCAGGATCAAATCAATTAGTGAGTAAACCTAGCCTGTTACCCTGATGAGCAGCTGAGAAGAACTTTGTATTTAATTCAGGTTATCCATATATACCCTATGAGGTATGTATCGCTTGTTCTCGTTTTACACATATTAAAACTGAAGCAATTATATTTTGATGCAGTTATATTTAATGGCATTTAAAAATTTAGAATTTGCCACGGTCTCCATATTTCCCTGGCAAATGTCAAGATCTGCTTTGATTCAATAGCGGTAGAAGGTTGCAAATGTGTAATTTGGTGAAAGAGTTATATAAACGTCTTAACTGAAGTTGGACACGTATACAGAAGTAATTACTGCTGTGATCTAACAGAACTGAAAGTAGTTGTGTGTTTTTCATGTGAGAAGCATGCTAGTATAAACTTCCTGACAGTTTCTGAGAAGAGATTTAAACCATGATGTAAAACCCATTTGCATTTACTCAGTGGCACACGTATCACTGTTAGGAACTTTGTTGCATAGATGATTTAATGACAGTTGTAGAAAACTAACTCTATGGTGGCCTCTTCTGTGCAGAATTGAAGTGTGTTTGAGCCTGGCAGTACTTTGATGTGTCTACTTTCTTACTGCAGCTGGGCAAGTTGACTCATTGTTGATAGATTCTAACCATCATGTATGTCAGAGGTGGCCCATACACTCAGTAGGTCCGGGATGAGGCTTCGGAATATGTATTTTAAGAAGCTCCTTAAGTGATGATAACGCATAACTAGAATTTAGAATAACTTCTTCAGAGACTGGAAAAATTATTCCAGTCTCCGTATGTATTCCCTTAGTGATGGCTGTTGTTTTGTTATTAATTTCATTGCTTTGTGGACTTTGTCTGATCTTGAGTCTTTGATATTGTTGTGATTGGTTTTGCAACTTGATCACTTTTTTTGTGACTGTTCTATGTGTGATTGAAAAATTACAACTGTCTGAAGTATTCTGTAGATGTTTGTTACATTAAGCTTGGTGATAATGTGAAAATCTATGTCTTATGGACAAAATGATGTCTGAGGAGACCTTCAAGATAATAGAGATTTGGGGGAAATGGATGCGATATAGATGTAACAAGACTGGCCGTGATGTTCCCCAGGATAATTGTTGAAACCGAGTGGTAGCTTTTTGGGGTTCTTTATACTATTTTGTCTACTTTGTATGTATTTAAACTTTTTCATATAAAAATTTTTTTAACTTTAAAAACCATGAAAAAATATCTGTATCTTCCCTAATTTTTGGTCTACTTAATTTATCAGTTACTGAACAAGGTATGTTAAAATCTCCGGCTTTCTAATTCTGTCAGTTTTTGTGATAACATATTTTGAGGTTATGTTCTTAGACAAATGCTAGTTTATAATGGTCTTGTTTACCCAGTGAATTCTCATTAGGTGGTGACCTTCTCTATCCCTAAGAATGCTTTTGTAGTTTTCACATTAAAGTATGTTTTGTCTGGTATTAATAGTGTTAGTATAATTTTCTTTTGGTCTTAGAATTTACCTTTTTTCATTCCTATTAGTTTTAGCCTTTAGGTTTTAAGTGTGTGCACATATCTTATAAGTGGCACATTGCTGGGTTTTGTTTTTTTAATCACCAACAATTTCTGGCTTTAACAGGTGAGTGTAGTTTGCATATATTATATTTGCTATCTGAATGTTTTATACCATCTTGAGTTTTCAATTTGCTTTTCTGTGTTTTTGTTCTCTCCTTTCATTTATACTACTGGTTTTTGTTTATTCTTTCCACCCTACCCTTTCCCCCTAAATTTTGAAGTTTTGGGTTTTATTTATTTTGGTAGTTACTGTTAAATCTTAATAAGGATATTTATTAAGCTCAAAAGTTAATCTCACTTCCTGTTGCCCTCATGATACAAAGACCTTGGAACACTAATTCCCAGTACCTGCTTACATTTTACGTATGATTTCTGATTTTGAGTTCCACTTGGTATTTAATAGCTCTAAATTAGTCATGACTGTTGCTATTCACTTTCTTTGCTTACTAGTGCCTCTTACCACTCCTCTTTGGATCCATTTTCTCTTTAATAGTATATTCTTTAGTAGAAATTCCCTCAGCCACTGGCTGGAAGAGTTTTTAGCTTTCAAGCATGAATGGCAAGCCTAGCTGGGTATAGAATGTTTGGTTGACAAGTTCTGTTGCCTCAGCATGTTGAAGACATTGCTCCCTTGTCGTTGGCATCTTTTTTTCCTTTTCTTTTGTCTTTTTTGAATACTTCCTAAGTCCAAGAATTCGTTTCCTTTGTCACTTGTGAGAAATTCTCAGCTATCTTTTTTTTAAGTTTATTTATTTATTTTGGAGGGAGAGAGCAGGGGAGGGGAAGGGCAGAGAGAGGAGCAGAGAATCCCAAGCAGGCTCTGTTAGCACAGAGCCCCACATGGGGCTTAAACTCACAAACCATGAGATCATGACCTAAGCCAAAATCAAGAGTTGGACGCTAAACCAACTGAGCCACGTAGGTGCCCCTCAGCTATCATTTCATATGTTATCTCTTTCTTTCTGGGTTCTGTCCTTTGGAAATCTGTTTAGAGGAATGTTAGTGCATCTCATTTTATCCTCATGTGTGCCAACTTTTTCTCTACCTCTTTTCTTTCCTGTACTGTGTTGTGTAATTTTCTCAGATACATCTGGTTTACATCTTTTAGCTATGTCCAACTGGATGCGTTTTAACCTTCCACTAAGTTTGAATTGTATTAGCTACATTTTGTCATTTCTGTAGGTTCCATTTGGTAACTTCAGTTCTGTGTATGTTTTTTTTTCATAGTATCTTGCATCTTTGGGTTTTGATTTCTTTTATATTTTCAGTCTTTTAAAACTACTGCATTTTTTGATCAGAGTTTTTGAGAAATAATTTACGTAGAGTAAAATTCATCCTTTTTAGGGTATAGTTCTGATAGTTTTGACAGATACATCCAGTTGTATAATCACTGCTACAGTGAACATGTAGAACTCCATCACTCCCCCAAATTTCCTCATGACCCTCCCTGTACCCTACCCCCTGGCAAACACTGCTCTCTAAAACCTTCTGAGTTTTAAACTTTTTAGTTGATAAAACATTTGCGTTGCTCAAAAATTAAATCAATGTGAAAACATATGTAGAAAGTCTTACCCTCTTCCTCTGTATTCCTACAGGTTTACATTTATCAGTTTCTTATATATCCTTCCAGTATTTCTTGATGCAAAAACAAGCAGTATACTTATTTTTTTCATCTTTCTTACAGAAGAGTTAGCATATGATACACACACTGCACCTTGCTTTATATACACGTTTGTTTAAAACATTGTGTTTTTTAGAGCTTTCCAGTTTCTTCCAATGGCGTAGTGTTTAATTTTATGGATATACTATATAGTTTAGCTATTTTCCTGTCAATTAATACATAGCTTATTTCTAGTGTTTTACAAACTCCTGTGAACAATCCTGTGTGTGTGTGTGTGTGTGTGTGTGTGTGTCCGTCCGTCCGTCCTGGCCTGAGCTTTTTGAAGGAATAGATTCTGTATTATTGATCTTTATGCTCAGTGCCTAGCAGTGTTTGGTGCATAGAGATTTATTTGGGCGGGTGAGGGGGTGGTTAGTTGGTGGATAAGTCAGCGTGACCACTCTTATCTGATGGATTGCCTAAAAACAGAATTTCTCAGGATGTCTTGTGCCTGAGATATCACATAAAAAACATGTTACAGCTATAAAATCCTCATTCTGATGGTTTGTTTCATACCTTATTACAGCTGGTTTCATTTTCCTTTAAAGTGGAGGCTGCCTTCTGAGCTACAGAACACACACTGCCAGCTGTCAGTCCTAACAGTGGTGGTCTACTTTGTTTTTTATTTGTTTTGCTTGTTTTTTATAGGATGGCATATTTTTAGTTTACAGAGCTTAATATTCCTATACTAACAAGTACGGTAGGGTTCCCCCCTCCCCTTTTTAATAATGAGGTAGTTTTACTGGTTGTAAAAACTTAAGTAGAAAGAGTTTGCAGGTTAGAAAATACCTATTTTGTTAAAATAACATCCAGTATGTTAAAGACATCTTAGTAATCACCCCAAAGTAAAGCTAACATCACAGAAGAAGATGGTGAAAGGCTGACATTGCACATAGTCAAACAACGTACAAGTGGTTGTAGAATCTCTGTGAGGAAACAACTCAAGTGGCAAGACTTACGGGCTTTCTCCTGGGGTTTGTATATAGTAGGAAACTTACCAAAAGGTGTGTGGTCCAAACTTCTTGTAATGGTTCTTGGCTACTTACTACACGTTTCTGATGTTTGAAACTAGTCCTAATAAGGTGTTTCATCTTTCTTAAAATTGTCCTGTAACCCGGATGAGAAACAGTGCTAGATATTAATAATGCCGGCTCGACAGTCCAGTTCCTGAGGTTATGTAATTTTGTACACGCACATCTGATCAAGACGTGATTACGTATTTACAGAAAAAATTAATTGCCAACAACAAAATGGTTCAGTTTTTTTTTTAATTTTTTTTTAACGTTTATTTATTTTTGAGACAGAGACAGAGCATGAATGGGGGAGGGCCAGAGAGAGAGAGGGAGACACAGAATCCGAAACAGGCTCCAGGCTCTGAGCTGTCAGCACAGAGCCTGACGCGGGGCTCGAACTCACGGACCGTGAGATCATGACCCGAGCCAAAGTCGGATGCTCAACCGACTGAGCCACCCAGGCGCCCCTGGCTCAGTTTTATAAATGTTTCCGTGAGAAAAATCAAGAGGAACAATGATAAAGGTTTCAAGGAAACACTTAATCTACTAAATGTCACATGGATCTCTGTGATCAACGGTGGCTTTAATCTCTTGGCAGGATTTTCCAGATTTCCCAGGTGTGTTTCGTCAGTTACTCTGCTGCTTTATATACTAAGATGCACCTCCCTAACCTAACTCATGATCAGGTCAGAGGTATTCCTTCCTCGAGGCTAGAACCTATCCGATTGCCCACCACTACTCAGAACAGAAGACAGAAGTTTCTTTTAAAGATTGATTTGTTTTGTTTTGTTTTGTTTTGTTTTCATCTTCATGAGCCGCAAGCTCTATCATGCAGACAAAACAAATACTACGTTAAGGCATCAAGGTTAGAGAGCACTGAGCATTTTCCTACATCTTTCATATGTTTTTTTAAACCTCCTCCCCGCTTTGTAGCAGGCTCTTGAGGGTAAGGAGAGTGCTCTCAGATCTGCCGGCTCTTCCCTGCCTCCGCCTGGCTTCCTCTTGTCAGAGAAGTGTACAGACACCCTTGAATGCGTTCCAGTCATGCTGTTTCGGTGGAACCATTTTGTGAGATTGTCCTTTCTCCTGCTTGGGTTTTTTGACTTATAATTTCTGAGTGATTCCAGGCAGGAAGTTGACGTGTCTGCCTTTGTCAGGCCTTTGCTTTCCCAGGCCCCTTCTCTGCATTCAGCGGCAGCCTTCTCTCTGGGCCTGGCGCTGCTTTCTTTAGACAGGTGACCGACCCTTTCTCAGCTGGGACCTGGAGGAACTGTCTTTTGAAATGAGTTAAAAGATTTTTAAGATTACCTTTCGGGTAAAATAATGGGAAGATGATCTTCCAGGTAAGACAGGTGTCATATTGGAAGTGTTTGGTTTTTTTCCCTGCTTACTAAGTTTTCTCTCTTCACTCCAGGGGAAGGTGTGGCTGATTGACTTTAATCCATTTGGTGAAGTAACTGATTCACTGCTGTTTACTTGGGAAGAACTGATATCTGGAAGAAACTTAAAAGGTGATTTTAGTGAAGGAGAAGGCCTGGAGCAGGTAAGGGGATAAAAAGGATACCAGGAAACCTTATAATCCACTGAATAATTGCTTGCTTGTTCTTTAGGCACGAACACAGATTTGCCAATAGATACTTGCCTGTGGAGGTGACCAAAAAAACGTGTGTGTTGTGATTCATTTGTTTTGTTTAACATTATAAAAACAAATAATGATCATCTTTTATATATTTCCCTAGTTGTTTTTCTTTCTCTTGGCTCCTTCGGTCCTGCCCACATGGAAGAATCTTGACCCTGGGTCACTTTATATGTTGACGCTGATCCTAACCCCACCTGCTGACCCCTGAGAGAGCGAAACTGCAGGTGCTCTGCACCGTCTTTGCCCCATCGAGGCGGCGCTCCTATGGTGTTTGCCTCACCAGCTTCCTCTTCCACCCACGGTGGCCATGCCACACCTCTGCACGCCCCTCTCACCTCCTTGCGCATCATCCCTTTCCTCCTCAGCAGATGATTCCACGTCCTTCACAGGAAGAAAATCTGGTGTGAATGGACTCCATGTAATCGTCCTCGAACCAACAAGCATCCCTGCGTCCCTCCTCCTGAGTCTAACAGCATGCCGCTCCTTCCTGCCTCTTCTGATACCCATGCTGCCATTCACTCCCTCCTGTCCCTGTTCTCTTCTGTACCCGCCCTCCATCTGTGTTCGCACATCTTCTGTCCTAATAGACAAACGCCTTTTAACACCATGTCTTCAGCCAGCCCTTCTGTCTCATCTTCACAGCCAGACTTTCTTTGAACAACGCCTTTGTGTTGCTTTTTTCTACTTAGAAAATTAATACATGCCCCCTTTTTTTAATGTTTACTTTTGAGAGAGAGAATGAGTACAAGCCAGGAAGGGGCAGAGAAAGGGAGATAGAGGATCCGAAGCAGGCTCTGCGCTGTCAGCTCAGAGCCCGATGTGGGGCTCAAACTCAAAAACCATGAGATCGTGGGGTGCCTGGGTGTGGCTCAGTCGGTTGAGCGTCCAACTTCGGCTCAGGTCATGATCTCCCAGTTCGTGGGTTCAAGCCCCGCATCTGGGCTCTGTGCTGACAGCTCAGAGCCTGGAGCCTGCTTCGGATTCTGGGTCTCCCTCTCTCTGCCCCTCCTCGGCTTGCATTCTGTCTGTCTCTCTCTCAAAAATGAATAAACATTAAAAAAAAACAAACAAACAAAAAAAAACCCCATGAGATTGTGACCTGAGCCCAAGTCGGATATTTAACTGACTGAGCCACCCAGGCACCACAGCCCATGCCCATTTTTAAAGAGAATTCTGAAATTGCCCGTAATCCTACTACCTTGAGAACCATGGTTTATATTTTTGTATATCATATTTGGAATGTATAACATATCTGTAAATATATATACAAACTTTTTAAATGAGAATGTACTACCTCCCTGTTACCTTATGTGTATTTTTTATATCGTTTTTACAAAGTCGTGTTTCTACCTGCTCATTTTCAAGCACAGAATTAGATTGCCACCCTTACCACTTCCGTTAACATCAGTGCGGGCATGTTTCTGTAGGCACCTACACTCACATTTCCCACTAGTGGGACTGTAGCAGCCTCACTCACGCTAGCGTGTGACCTGCTTTTTGTAGCTGCTCAGTAGTTGGGCATCTGGCAGCCGGCTTCCTTCCCTGGCCACCTCTGCCTGCTGCTTCCCACCTGTGCGCCCTCCGCACACTGCCCGGGTGCCCCCGTCCCTGCCGCTCCACGGAAACTGCACCCAGCAAGGGCTCCACTGACCCGTTGCCGATGCCAGTGGACGATGCACCGCCCTTTTCTCACTTAACCCCTTGGCAAGTGTTACCCCTCTGGGTTTTCACCACACTCTTCCCTCGGTTTCCGTGACACAAGCTCTCCTCCCGGTCTTCTTTCTGCTTTTCTGGCGGCCGCCTCGCCTTCAGTGTGCACATCTTTTCTCTTGTCTCCGTCTGAAAGGCTTCTTTTCATCCTTTCTCTGTCCTGGGCCCTCTGGGGCCCTGTTCTAGATGTGGCTCAGATGGTTATTTTCCCTGTCACGGCTCTTGCCCTGCTGTGTCGTACTTCCCTGTGTCCAGCCTCAGATTGTAAGTTTCCGAGCACAGGGGTAGTATCTCTCGTGTTCTCCACAGATCTGTGCGGCTTGGCACAATTCTGGCACAGCGGATTTTTGTGGAATTAACGAGTGCAGGAATTTTCTTTGTGCTGGCATCTTAGATTTGGGGGCCATTCAATCTGAGCGTCAAGGAAAGAGAATGTAAATTATTCAGCACAGGGTTATTTTTAAAGATGAGGGACACAGTCAGTGGATAGAAACAGTTTGTACAAAATTCACTCTATGATCCAAATCTTTTCGTTCTTTTTAATTTAAACAACATTATATTGGAGGTCGGGGGAGGACAGGGAACAAGAACTGGCTCCTGCTTTTTCCCCGGTGTCATGTCCTGCTGTCTCCCCATCCTTACTCCCCACCGCTAGAGAACCGGCTTTCCTTCTGGGCCTCGCAGTCCCCCCTGGCTGTGCCCACTGCCTTTCAGGCCATACTCAGTCCCTGTCCGAGTCCCCAGACCTCACGAGGCTGCTTTCGTCCTGCTCTTCAGTCCCCGTGGCCCCTCCTCAGCAAGGTCTTACCATCCTGGTGAAGTAGCCTGTGTTGTTCTCCTCATATTATGGCACCCGGATGTTGTGTTTTTCTAACACCTCTTACTATCTGAAATGATCTTGCTGTTGTATTTATTTGCTTGTTTATTGGCTGGCTGCCAGTCTGGTTTACCAGTTGATCTCCTATACCTAGGACAAGGTGAGCACCACGTGGATGTTTCCTAAGTATTTGTCAGATGATTGTCTGTCATAAGATACGGCCTGCTTTCTAGGGCTCTGCGGTCCTGTTCTACTCCAGTTCGTGGACTGTCTCCATCTGCTGGACCCCATTCATCCCTCACCTAGATATTTGCCACCCAGGAAGTCCAAACCCGAGGCCTTCTGTCTCTGAAATCCTTTTTTGGCACAAGGCAACGTGTAAATATTAAATACAAGACTCTAAGCAAGTACGTTGAAGAATGTGAAGACTTGTTAAATGTGAAACTCAAATTTGCAGTTTTCCATAGGTGTTGAGAGAGATAAATAAGTAAGTTAAATGACTAAGAGAAGCACAAAAGTGTAGGGTCCAGGGCAGTACTTCTCCACTGTGCACCTGTACAAAATGATAATACTGAGAAAGCACTCCAGCCTGCATGAGGTTGCTCAAGGCCAGAGAGAACTAGCCATAGGCCTCGGGCCCATTCCAGGGCTAAGGAACCCATAACCCATATGCAGGACGCAGTGGCTGGTAGCATTTAGGGCTTGACCATAGCTCTCCATGAGGACACTGTTTTCAGATACTATGTGTTTATTTTCCAGTGAACATGTGGAAGTATTCTCTTTTTTTTTTCCTTTTTATTTTGAGAGAGAGTGTGCGCATGAGTGGAGGGAGAGGACAGAGAGCAAGAATCCCAAGCAGGCTCCGTGCTGTCAGTACAGAGCCCAGCATAGGGCTCGATCTCACAGACTGTGAGACCATGACCTGAGCCAAAACCAAGAGTCGGATACTTAACTGACTGAGCCACCCAGGCACCCCCATGTGGAAGTATTCTTAAAGTCTTGGTGTTTCTTTCACTTCAGAATCTTATTTTCTGGGGTACGTGGGTGGCTCAGTCGGTTAAGTGTCTGACTCTTGATTTTGGCTCAGGTCACAGTTGTGAGAAGGAACCCCAAGTCAGGCTCCTTGCTGGGAGTGGAGTCTGCTTAAGATTCTCTCTCTCTCTTTTCCTCTGCCCCCTCTCTGCTTGTTCGCACATGTGTACATACACTGTCACACTCAAAAAAAGTCTTATTTTCTTCCTTACCTCGTACAGAAGGGAACGTGAAATTGTTATACTAGCATCTTTGTCACTTTGAAGAATAGACTTAAAAAGATAATTTTTCACAGACTTTCCCCTTTTTTTCTTTGTACAGGATTCTCCAGCTTTCCGTTGCACAAACAGTGAAGTGACAGTTCAACCAAGTCCCTATCTGAGTTACCGACTTCCCAAGGACTTTGTAGACCTGTCTACTGGGGAGGATGCTCACAAACTCATAGATTTTCTTAAACTGGTAAAGTATATATATACTTAGTACACATACGTGTACAGCTTTGTTTTCAAATTTTCAAATTGACTTTGTAATAATTCCATTTTAGTTATATATAGTACCTAGGTTTTATTTGGTGATTATGAATTAATTGGGCAGAATTACTGAGGTCATCTTATAAAGAAATATATGAAGTAAGCTGAAGGAATAATTCGCTTAGAATGATAGGAAATGTGTTTTATGATGTTTATGCTTTTTGAATAATTTTCACAGTACTTCTGACTTCTTTTTTAAAAATTTTTTAGTGTTTATTTATTTTGAAAGATAGAACACAAGCAAGGAGGGGCAGAGAGAGAGGGAAACAAAATCCAAAGCAGGCTCAGGGCTCTGGGCTATCAGCACAGAGCTCAATGCAGAGCTTGAACTCAGCGAACCATGAGATCATGACCTGAGCCAAAGTCTCATGTTTAACTGACTGAGCCACCCAGGCGCCCCATAATACTTCTGATTTTGAAGGAAGTCTGTATACTGTTTTTGGGCTAAGAGAAGATCCAGCTCTCTGCTATGGTTATTCGGTGGGGGGGGCGGATATGTGTATTTGTACTTGTGTGTTTCTGTGTGGGAATGTTTGCGCATGTGGAAGAAAGTCAAGTATTCAAATAGCTGAGGGTAATGTGCCCAGGAGCCAAAGTGATAAACTGGTCCGATGAATTAGTTAAGGCATATTTTTCCGTCATGATTTTCAATCATATCTTTGACCAGGGCCTCTAGAAAATTATATTTGCTGACAGAAAAAGTGATCTTGGCTGAACATATCTGAACATATCTGAACTAGAATGTGCTGTTTTAATGTATCTTGGTTTCCCTTGACAGAAAAGAAATCAGCAAGAGGATGACTGATTAGAGTGCCAGAGTTAAGTCCGAGGTAAAGAGGAGACCACCTTGGTGTCAACAGGCTGCTCTGAGCTCGCAACTTCCTGTTCCCCCTCTTGGGTCAGGGTGGGAGACAGTGTGAAATCAATAGCTTTTTATATCCATGTATATTAAGCTGGAAGAAAATGGAGGGACTTTGCTACCTGTAAAAATAAATAATAAATAGATCTTAAACATAGGAAAGCATACTGTTCTGATGATAAAATACCTTCTGTGAAATACCTCACTCTTTTGGCTCAGTCTGTTTAGATTTACCGATGTTTCTTGTGCTGTTTTTATACCTATTGGGTAGATGGGCGAATTTATATTTGTTATACAGAAGTGGGTTCTTGTTTAATCATTACTTTTTCACAGAAAAAAGTTGAACCTTCTATTACTGTAGAAAATATTTTTCCTACTTTGAGAGAATTTTCATATAATTTTTCTACTGGTTTATCTTTGGTTTGTGTGTCGGTAAAATAATAGACTTCTCAAGCTATCACATAACCTTGAAAATGTCAGCATATCACAACTAGTCTAATATGTATTAGTAAAATGATCACAGAGTTAGAATTTGGCCTTTTTAAAAAATGCCGGAATCTTGGGGAGGTCAGTTCACTTAGGCCACCATTTTAGTAATTATTCTTCAGTGCCCTAATTGATGATGAGGATATCATCAATACTAATTTACTTAGTACTTACTATATACTGAGACACTCTGCCATGTGATCTTTGTGTATTGTTTTACATTGTGGAACAGTTTGAAGGAAGTCATTCCTAGGGTATCTATGTAGTGTGTATGAAGGAATATTTTACTAGTTGGAGGTATGTTTTTCGACTTAGGAAAGCACATATGAATGTTCCCATAGGAAGGTAGGGAAATGGAGCAGAGTTTCCCCTTTCTGTTTGGTTAAGGCAGATTATACATAATGAAGAAAGGTATTTCTTTTTTGGTTATCTCAAATTGTAGCTTTTTGTGTGGTTTCTCAGTTACAGTCACTTGGATATTAGTATTTTAAATACAAAATACAAAGATCAACTTGTGATCTTTGTACTCAGTATATCATATGCCATTTCTGAGGCCAGTTGTCTGGAATTGAGGTGCTTTAAAATATTTTTGGTTTTTAAATAAATTGCTCATGAGGGACTTAACTCATAATGGAGGGATTTATAATCATGAGTTGATTTAAACTTAGCTCTGGAAGCGGGCTTCGTCAAGGTGGTATTTCACCAGCCCAAAAGAAAAAAAAATAGTTGATATATTTTAATATCAATTGAAAAAAATCGGACTGTAAGTAATAAAAAGACTGAAGCAAAATTTGGCAAATATTTTATAAAAAGCACAATTCTTGGTGCAAAACTCACTAAATTTTTGCATTAATTTTCCTGGGGCATTATTGAGTTCAACTCTCACTTCACTTTTAAAAATGTGACTTTTCTACATTGTCCCCTTAGTGTATTTAATTTTCGCTGATTATCCTGATGTGAATAGTAAATACAGGATAGTATGCAGGAAATATTCTCCTCGGTTGAAATACCATTTTTGCCTCCTAAAGATTAGTTTTGAGTATCTTTTTATTTTATTGGCATTATCTGTCCTTTTTTTGAGGTACCTCAGGTTTGTGCTTGAATTTAGAAAGTGAATTCATTAGCTCGGTTCTGAAATCCTACCTTCTGAAGAGAAGACGTTGCATCTGTTTAGTCAGGTTGGGACAAACATGTTTACTTTGTGCTACAGAACGGTAGCATGTAGGATGGGCCTCCAGTATAGCGCATGTTGCCAAAAAGTTGTGTTTTTTTCCGTTTCTTTTTAAATGTTTATCTATTTTGAGAGAGGAAGAGGGAGTATAAGCAGGGGAGGGACAGAGAGAGAGGGAGAGAATTGGAAGCAGACTCATTGATGTCGGCGCAGAGCTCGATGCTCACAAACCATGAGATCATGACTTGAGCAAAAATCAAGAGTCTGGCGCTGAGCCACCCAGGCACCCTCAAAAGTTCTGTTTTTAAGTCTCGTGTTGATGTGCATTTTCTGAGTTCTCATAAAGTTTTCCCATCTACACAGTCATTTCTCTTTCTGATAATTGAGGACTGTGTCAAAAAAACAAACAGAAATGTTACATGATTGGGTTTTTTGGCTTGCTTTCTTACCTATAAGTTAGGTGAATAATAACCATAAGTTCATGCATTTGTTAAATGAGAGCCCGTGCAACACTTTTCATATAGTGTGTTGTACTTACTAAGCCCCCCAACACATGGTAGCCGTCATTATCATTATGCTTTGCAGACCTAGCACGCTAAAGGCAAGTTCGTTCGTTCTTTCTTTCTTTTTCTTTTTTTTTTTTTTTGTGGGTTTTTTCTTTGAGAGACAGCACATGCGTGTGTGCCTGTGGGAGAGGGAGAGCGAGAATCCCAAAGCAGGCGCAGCGCCATCAGCGCAGAGCCAGATGCGGGGATCCATCTGGCAACTGTGAGATCATGACTGGAGCCTAAATTAAGAATTGGGGCGCAAGCGTTTGAGCCACCCAGGCCACCCGAGGCAGGTTGTTTTTTAATAGAATCAAGAAAATTTTGAGTGGTGGAGGACTTTAGAGATTGTTCAGCCCAGTTTCTTTTCCTTTTATCCTCTTTCCCTCCTCCCTGCCCTTTTTTCCCCCTCTTTCTTCATTTTTTAACACAGCAGAAAACTGCTGCCTAGAGAAGTTAAGACTTGTCCAAAATTGTAGCAGAATCGGGGCCATGAAAGAACTTTTCTAATGCTGTTCTCTAAGGGTTTTTAGCCTAGTATTTTCTATAGATAAGTTTCATCCAGAACAAATTATTATTTTAATAATGGAATTTTCAAAAAATTTTTTGAGGACACAAGGTTACCTTAGTTTCAGGTGCACAACATAGTGATTCCACAGATTTATACATGATGTTGTGTTTACCACAAGTGTATGTAGCCAGGAATTTTTTTTTTTTCCCCAATAAAAGTAAGTACAAATTCACCTCACATTTGTGTGGAAGAATTTGATGAAAAGAGTGCGGAAATCAAATGAAATCAGCGTCTTTAAAAGATGAGTTCAGTTTCATGTTTATATTAACCAGGCTGATCTTGAGAGGTGACGGGGACTTTTGGACATTTTAAAGACAGAATTTCTCTGTGATTGTTCCTTGGTTCCCGCGTGGCGCTGGCTCCTAGAACACAGCGTCGGTGAGGAACGCCGGGAAGTGACGGCGGGCTGGCCGCGCACACGCAGCGCGGGGGTCCCGCGAACGCGCGGAGAGGCGTGCGAAGGACACGCGGCCGCGTAGAGGCGGCGGGCAGCCCGCGGGTCTGGCACGAATGCCCTCGAGAGCACGCAGTCACACGCGGCTCTTTTCAGTCAAGGGAAACCAAACCACAGCCACCCTCGCGAGTGCACACAGGCTGCGTGATAAGCCCGTCAGGTAAGCGTGCTGCCGCAGCGACTCGTCCCTCGTCCCTCGGGCCGTCCTGCCTCACGGACCCCGCCAGGTGGCCCAGCAGCCGCGGAGGCGGGCGCTGTGTGTGGCGAGTAAAGGGCTGTGGACAGAGACCTCCGCTCTGGTGAGAAGGAAGCCCCGGGGTGGCGCCAAGTAAGGGCGACCTGGGGCTGAGGAGAGCCCAGCCCAGTCTTGAGGTGGGAGTGGGGTGGGGGCAGGGCAGGGACGCCGCAGGCAGGGGGGGACCACGCGCAGGCGCACGGGAGACGGGAGAGGCCGCGGGGGTGGAGGGCCAGGGACGTGCCCAGCGTCTGAGGTGTTAGGATTTCACGCTCACGGCCCCCGCGGGGTGGGAAGCCGGGGCGGGGTTTTAAGCGAGGAAGAGAGATGGTCTAGTTTAGGTGTTTGAAGTGCTTTTCTGGTTTCTGTGTGGAAAGCGGATCAGTCGGGAGAAGGGTGCCTCATGGTGAGAATATGTCTCCGTCGACGGGCCGATGGGGGCGTGGCCTAGGGGGGGTGTGGGCGGCGGGGGGGGGGGGGCGGGCAGGAAGGGTGGGAATCGGGAAATGGGGGCGGCCTCGAGGGGAACCCAGAGGACCAGTGGTTGCACGGCTGAGGGGGAGGCTGGGCGGCAGGGAGGGGGCGGGAAGGGCGGGAGGAACCCGGCCGAAGCCCAGGTTCTGGGTATGAGCCGTCAGGCGCGACGTAATGTGGTTTGTCTAACGGGAAAGACGAAAAGACGAGGGAAGTCGAAATGCTGGTCTTAGACACGAACTCGAGATTCCAGTGACGCAAACAAGGAATGTGGAGACACATTGGATTCCACCGTTGGAGCTTGTGGGCAAGGAGCCGTGGGGGGCGGGAAGGCACGCAGGGCGCCCGCGTCGGCGGTCCAGCGATGGCTCTGTGTTCAGCTGGGTGGGACACGGCTACGGGGTTGAATATACCAGAACAGTCGTGCTTATGTATTAGGAGTAGTAAGACGACTTACTGTGGGCAGTGTGACTATAGAATGGTTACTCTTACTGACTTGGACGTGTCAAGTACAACTCTCTCTCTTCACACAATAAAGTTGATAATATATGGCAGTATAATTATGTTGAGATT
Organism: Panthera pardus; assembly: GCF_024362965.1. Classification (NCBI taxonomy): domain Eukaryota; kingdom Metazoa; phylum Chordata; class Mammalia; order Carnivora; family Felidae; genus Panthera; species Panthera pardus. Next base: position 129,877,384 of record NW_026526991.1, on the reverse strand, counting down.
CTCTGAGCATTATTAATTTTATGAAAGCCTCAGCGGGAACCACATATGACTTACATTGTATTTGCTGCATCACTGATTTTCTTTCTTTTTTTTTTTTTATAAAACTTTTCCCCCTACTTTGTTTTTTCCTTTTCTTTTTTAAAAAATTTTATTTTTTAAAATTTGTATCCAGATTACCATATAGTGCAACAATGATTTCAGGAATAGATTCCTTAGTGCTCCTTACCCATTTAGCCCTCCCCGCCTCCCACAAACCCCCCAGTAACCCTCAGTTTGTTCTCCATATTTATGAGTCTCTTCTGTTTTGTCCCCCTCCCTGTTTTTATATTATTTTTGTTTCCCTTCCCTTATGTTCATCTGTTTTGTCTCTTAAAGTCCTCATATGAGTGAAGTCATATGATACTTGTATTTCTCTGCTTTCACTTAGCATAATACCCTCCAGTTCCACCCACATAGTTGCACATGGCAAGATTTCATTCTTTTTGATTGCCGAGTAATACTCCATTGTATGTATATACCACATCTTCTTTATCCATTCGTCCATCGATGGACATTTGGGCTCTTTCCTTACTCTGGCTATTGTTGATAGTGCTGCTATAAACATGGGGGTGCATGTACCCCTTCAAAACAGCACACCTGTATCCCTTGGATAAATACTTAGTAGTGTGATTGCTGGGTCATAGGGTAGTTCTATTTTTAATTTTTTGAGGAAACTCCTTACTCTTTTCCAGAGTGGCTGTACCAGCTTGCATTCCCATGCATCACTGATTTTCTTGACTCTTTGAGACTCGTGTTTAATACGTGGAGTTCTTAGGTGGATTATCTCCCCATGTATTATTCATGGACTTTTAGTCAAGTAAAGACTTAAATGGATTTCTCCTGCGAATTACAAGTGGCCTGCCCTCGATTCTTGAAAAAACGTCTATAAAATGTCAGCACTGACTTTGGAACCAGGCAAGCAGCTGAGGAGTCAACTACCCATTCATAGTTGTATATACAAGCTATCATTGGGAAATTGAGTGTAAATAACCTTACAACCTTCAGAATGAGCTACTGCGATGCTTAATAATTTGAGGAGAAATGGATTTCTCTGAGAATCTGATGGAAGCTATGGGCTTGCCTGAGGTGGTCTTAGACCCCAGATTAAGAATCCCTGGTTTGAAGCCACGTAGGATCAGACTGGAAGCCAAGGCTTCTGTAGTTGTAAGAATGGGACCATTTCATAATGTGTAGTGTACCTGCACTTTTAACTTAAGAGTTTCTAACTTTACTAGTTTCTAACAATGGTGTTTATGTAATTAACTCATTTATAGTGCATCCCCTTCAGATTGTCAGTTCTCATAAACTGTGTGTTAGAATTCAACCAGAGAATGGGGCCCCTGGGTGGCTCAGTCGGTTGAGCGTCCAACTTCCGCTCAGGTCATGATCTCACAGTTCGTGGGTTTGAGCCCCACATCAGGCTCTATGCTGATGGCTCGGAACCTGGAGCCTGCTTCAGATTCTGTGTCTCCCTCTCTCTCTGCTCCTCCCCTGCTCATGCTCTGTCTCTCAAAAATAAACATTAAAAAAATTAAAAAAAAAAAATTCAACCAGTGAAAAAGAACCAGTATGAAATACATATGTACATGCATTCATATGCATATGTAAAATCTCCTTACTGCATGTGTGTTTATATGTACACACATTATATACAGACATATATAAATATATACATATGTGTGTGTGTAAATACAGTAAAAGATTTTATTACAAGGGATTGATTTATGCAGTTGAGGTGCGCTGGCCATGCAAGTCTGAAATCTGTAGGCCAGGCTGGAACTCTGTGAGCATGAGTGGAAGCTCTTGTCCACAGGTAGATTTTCATTTCCTCCTCTCAGGAAAGCCTCAGCCCTGCTTTTAACACCCTCCAACTGGTTAAGTCAGGCCCACCATGATATTCTTCCTTATTTAAAATTAACAGATAGGGATTTTAGTTCTGCAAAAATCGCTTCACAGCAGAACCTAGGTTAATGTTTGAGTAACACTGGAGAGTCATCGCAGACTGGATAAGAAGGTTGCATTGTACTTTAGAAGCTAATTCTGGTGATGGCTTATAATAGATGTATTTCAAGAGTATACTGTGTGACTTAAGTAATAATTCTGATTGTGTTTAAAAGAATGACTGGGGCACCTGGGTGGCTCAGTCAGTTAAATGTCCGACTTTGGCTTAGGTCATGATCTCATGGTCTGTGGGTTTGAGCCCCACATTGGGCTCTGTGCTGACAGCTCAAAGCCTGGAGCCTCCCTTTGGATTCTGTCTCTCCCTCTCCCTCTGCCTCTCCCCCACCCACACTCTGTCTCTCTCTCTCTCTCAAAAATAAACATTAAATAAATAAATATATAAATAAAGGAGCAACTGATTATTCACTGGGATAGGTGTTATCCTTGGAAGCAGGTGGTTTAGAGAAGACTATATACTTATTTTGTGATGCCACCACCACTCCAAAAGCCTTTCCTTAAATTTTTTGGGGAAGTTCCATCAGATCCATTTATAGGCCACAGAAGAAAATTTACCTTACTGTTTCGTTCAATACCTTGTTTTTTTGACCAAAAATGTTACACAGTTCCATATCACTTTTCTTTCTTATTCATCAGAAATGGTTCCGAATTTTTCCAAAATTCACATGTCATCCTCAAGAAGCCTTAATCCATTTTATGCGCCACTAGGACATTAACCTTCCTTAAACACAATTCCAGTCATTCTAACACTTACAGCCTCTCGGCTTCCCATTGCTTGCAAGTTAAAGTACAGGCTTCGGTGGGCATCCAAAGCCCTGTGCAGTGTTGCCTCAATCTGTCTTTATGGGCTAATTTCATCCTCACCAGCACATACTGTTCTCCAGCCAACCTAGATTACTTGATATAGCTGAGGATGTCCTTATCTTTCTCATCTGCTCCCTCTGCTGTGCCTCCCCCCCTTACCCCCACTCACCTCCTGCCCAGTCTTCTGGTTATTAAAAGCCAGCCTTCACAGACTGGCTCAAGTGGTATGTTCCTCATGAAATTATCCAGAGAGTTTCTTCTGTGCTGGAATTTTCGAGGCACTCTGATATTACTGTTCCTCTTACATTTAGAACCTGATGCAGTCTTTGTAGGATGTAGCTATCATGATCTTTCTACTTATTATAAACTTAGGGCAAGAATGGAATCCTTGCTTTGTTGTCTCCCAGTGGTCTGGTACTCTGTCTTGGCCAAATGGAATGTGACTTAACATCATTGAAGGTGATCTGACTTAGATGCAATTCAAAATGAGTTCCCTAAACACTTTCCACAACAAGAGCATCACCCAAGCTAATGCATCACTCTCAAGGTCGACAGTTTGAATAATGCAACACTCAATTATGTATGTTCATCTTTTTTATTCACCTTATAGAATCACTGCTCCAAAAAGTTACTAGAGTTCTTGTCTTCCCTTAACTGAACCAGATCATCAAAACCTATTGCTGATATCTCAAGCCATAGCATTCATGATAGAGCATGTGCTGGCCCTTAAACTGTGAATAAACTCTGAGTATTTCTGCCTATTCTAAAAAAAATTCTGTAGAATTTTAGTATATTCTATGCTTGCTTGCTCTTCATCTTTCAGACATTTGTACCCCTTTCTAGTCCCCATCCCCAGCACTAACAAGCACTGTCTCAGTATGAGGCGGGCACAGACAGAACTGTAGCCACTGCCTGGGGGGGGCTATACCTTCCATATGTTTAAAAGTCATTCAGAACGATAACCTCTTAGAAGGAAGTTCTGTTTTTGTTTTGTTTGTTTTACATTGAAGTGAAAAATCATGATTGTGGGTTGTTGAATGTCACCACAACCCTAGGAACCAGACTGCCTGGTTTAGAATTGGCTTTATTACCTGCTGACAGCGCAGTCCAGGGCAAAGTACTGAATCTCTCTGGCCCTCTGGTTCCCAGTCTGCAAAACAGAGATGGCAATAGCACCTACCTCTCAGGGTTGTTTCTAGACGTCATTGTAGGACAGTTCCTGGCATCGTAGCCCATGTTCAGTATACACAAGCTCTTACTTGCTATATTATTACATCACTGTCGTGTGATTTCAGTGAGCTGTTAACTTCTATATTATAATAATCCAATAATATTTTCTGCTTTCTGCCTTTCTTTGTTTGTGGGAAGGGTTCTAATGAGAGATCCCGCTGTGTTTATTTTCTCCATCCTACCTGCATACCCAGCCTTTGCCCTTCCACAGCATTGCCTTCAGTGGAACCAACATTCACACAGCTTCCCAAGACTCTGGTTTCCTGAGTGTCAATGTGTGCATTTCTGGAGCCACTCCACTTGGCCTTGGACAAGGAAGAAGCAGCATGTGGGGTAAACGTTTAGTTGAGAATAGAACAGATATATCAGAAATGCTTCAGATATGATTATATTAATGCAACAAAGTAGTGACTGAAACAAATTCACCCATTCAGGAGACACAAGAAATGACCAACCTGGAAATAAAAAATTCTAGGATAAAGGAATGCCAAGTGCTTTGTGGACATTACCTAATTTTTAAGTCTATAGCTATATGAATTAAGCAATAATTTCTCCCATTTTACAGAAGATGAATCTGTAGGTTTTGGTCTAGATAACAAGCAGTATGTTAGACATACGATTCAAACCCAGATATGCTTTAGACTAAAGCCTCTGTGATTCACTATGTTCTACTACTTCAAAACTCACAGAAGAATAACCTGGAGTCTGTGCGGGTTTATCCAGACTGTCTTTAATCTGTGGCCCTTTTAATTTTCCTCTACAAGTAGAGTATATAGAGCGTTCTTAGAAAATCCTGGCGGAGGCCATTGATAGAAATGTCTCCTACTTTCACGAGCTAGACACCAAGTACAGAACAAATTTGGAAGCATACAGAAAGAAACTTGAATCTCCTCTGTACTTCTGGGACAGACTGCTTTCATTGTTCTGTTTCAAGAGTTAATGATTCTCTCAGCATACCAATCACTGCCCACTTAAATCAGGTTGGTTCACTGTACTTCCACAGTGAAATTCCAAGAGGCCCACCGTTCCTCCCGGTGGCCGGGGCGACAGCCCTTCCAGAGAGCATGTGCTCTGTCCTCTGGACCTGACGAGCTCCCTCTGCTTTGTCTTGGTTCTGTAATTCAGTGTCAGTACTCATGGCTCCATTTGTGTATTTTTATTGTGTGCCCTCAGTTAAGCTTTTGGCTTAATGCCATCCCTTCTCCTAAAACAGTAGTAAAGCTATCCATTACACGACTGGGTGTTGTACCCTTGTGTTCTTGTTCTAAATAAATTGTGATTGAATACATAGTTCACCTTTCATTACATTTAGAAGAAAACAGTGGCACACCTACCAATCTGAAAGCTTATGTGTTGATATACTGGGCACTTTCTTCTTGCTCTTCAGCACTTTAGAGTGTAAGCATGATGCACCTGTGTGGCTGCTGGGAATAAGCCTCAGGGCCGGTGCAATATTTTAGAATTTTCACTTGTTTCTAGGTCTTAGGTTACTATATATTTTTTCCCTGCTGATTTCCCTTTTATTCTGATTCCCCTGGACTGGTAGGAGGTGATAGTCCCTGACCTCAAGGAGGTTTACAGTCCAGTGGTGAAATAGGGACACACACACACAGAATGTCCAAGAAAAGATAGGTAGATACACATATGTGTTAACAGCCAAAGAGCAGTAATTGAAGATGTGCTTTGATTTATAGTTGGTTTTATAAGGTGTGGAAAGTGAAGTTTTATAAATTAAAGGTTGGTTTAATATAATTTATTGAGTTTATGAGAACAGGACTCTGTAGTTAAAAAAATAAGTCCTCCTGGGGCACCTGAGTGGCTCAGTCAGTTAAGTGTCCGACTTTGGCTCAGGTCATGATCTCACGGTTGGTGAGTTTGAGCCCCACGTCGGGCTCTGGGCTGACAACTCAGAGCCTGGAGCCCGGTTCAGATTCTGTGTCTCCCTGCATCTGCCCCTCTGCTGCTTGCACTCTGTCTCTCGCATTGTCTCAAATAAATAAACATTAAAAAAAATTTTTTTTTAAAAAGTCCTCCCAATATGTCTCATTATGCAGATACCTATTCATCAAATGATCAGTCCTAAATGTGGTTTGTTGCATATCTGTTTTCTTTAATTATAGGTTGTGATTGGAGAATCAGGGTACAAGAGGATACTGTGTGGGTGCCTAAACTCTGGTATACAGTGGTCTTCATGGAAGATTTGTGTGCAAAGCATTGAAAGGCTTTGGCACACTACCTTCCTGCCTGCATTTATTTGCAGTTCACAGGGTATCTGACTGCTAAGAAGTTCAGCCAACCATTTCTCTGAGCAGGTAGAGGCTCGTCTTTCTTTTGATGGGATAGATTTCTTAAGAAGTAAGCCCATCCTTAATCTCATTGAGTTCTTTCCAGTCACATCATTGCAAAACATTGGGCTAACAGACATGGTTCATTATTTACCTTCCTCCCCAGCTCCCAGCCCCAAATGAGAAGGGAGGGGGAAGGGAGCAGTGGGCAAGAAAGAACACGGAGGTTGTATATGTACATGTCTATGGACACATGAACTCAACTGTTAAAGTTGATTTGCTTCGGTGTGCTAGGTAGGTCATGAGTTGGGAATAAGGACATGCGCTGGGAACGTGAAGGAAGAATCATCAAAAGATAGGATACTACAGCTTGACAGATGACGGGGAACAACCTAATCTCTGTGGAAACTTTTCAGTGGGTCACAAAGTAGAATAAACAGCAGTGGAGCAAGGCCAGAACACTGGAGGGTTTTACTCCAAACCATCATGCCAGACTCACAACATTCACTCAATAAATTATAGGTCTTTTTCTTCTTTCTTCCTCTTTCTGCTCCCCCACATTTGTTCCCCTTTTTTCCTCCCAAGAAGTCATATTGTACAGCCACAGTTTACAAGCATGGCCCATTTTTGGAGTCTGAGGAACTGGACAGGACTATACCCAGCATTATACATTGATTCTTGAGGAAAGAACTGACAGCTTGCTCTTTAACGGCTACAAATTGCTTTGTTAGATGAAGAGTGTTGTTGCATCGATGCCAAGTAACATTATTGCTTTTAGAGGTGTTTGTTGTCAGGGTGGCCAAGGGCATTTATCTCTAGGCCCACTGGAAGCCCACACTTCCCCAGCCAGAATTCATATCTGTTTCTGTCACGTACAAGAGAAGCAGAGCACATGCATTGGAGACGCTGAGAGCATCGTTGCTCTTAGTTTTTAAAATAAAGTGGTCACCCCAAAAAAGAGGACATTAGGTAGGGACATGGGAAAGAAGGGATGGAAAGACATATTCTCAAATACTCTTCAGTGGCATCTGAACTGCCAGGGGATTTAGGGTTGGAGAAATAAATGGAGTGGGAAGAGACACAACATTTTTAAACAGATGACTTAAAATCCAGTCCAGAGCAAAAGGATCATGAGGACCTCTTCCAATAAGTTAGTAGGTATGAGAAATGAAAGGGTGCAAGGCTGTCACCATCACCATCTGTTGTTTGAAATGGAAATGAGAGTTCCTGGGGTGAGCACCTTTAGAAAACAAGAGATAGGGGTACCTGGCTGGCTCAGTTTGTAGAGCATTTGACTCTCGACCTCAGGGTTATGAGTTCAAGCTCCACATTAGAACTTTCTTTAAAAAAAAAAAAAAAAAAAAAAGAGATAAAGATCCCAGGATATGATACACTCCCAGGATTTTGAACGCAAAATAAAGCTGTGGTGGCACAATTTGAATAATGGGAAGAAATGTGGTCAATCAGTAAAGAAGCTTCGGTTGCGACAGAAACTAGTCCTGATTAACCATAGGAAGGAGGATGTACTGGAAGGATTTGAGGTACCTCAAATTTGCTGAGACTTCACAGCAACGCTGAATAAACAGGGACCCAAGCAGTCTCAGAGATCTAGTGGGGAGTGTCACCAGGACTCAGCCACCAAAGAGATTGTGGCTTCTGTCCTGCTGTTAGTCTGCTCTAGACCCAGAATCCCAGGAGAGAGAAGTCTGACGGGCCAAGCTTATTAGGTCAAGGGGAAATGAATGCTATTGATTGGAACAGTTGGACAATAGCTCTCCAGAAACTGAAAGGACGAGGGAGATGCAAGGCACTGCGGTCTTGGGAAGCTCTCGGGGAAGAGAAGGCACAAGGCCCAACATTTAAGCAGTGGTTGGAACCCCAAGTCAGGGTGGGACAGAGCCCTTTGATTGATAGGCCCAGCAAGACTGTATGCTCTGGGGGAAGGGAAGTTCCTCAAGACAAAATAGGAACCGGCAAAGGGACGGGGTTGCAGGGTGACAAAACAGCAGAGGCCCACTCATTCCACGTGTGCGGGCGATGGGGAAGAGAAAGGGCGCTGCATGGAGACATCTCTCGAGATTCTTACCAATCCTTGTTGGAGGTGGGGGTGGGGGGGCAGTACTCCGGGGCCTCGGCTGCATCAAAGCCTCTATTCTTCCCTATTCTCTGCCCATTTCTCTTCTCTGTCGTGTGCGGTTTCTTACCTGATGTCTGCTTCCATGTTCCGATTTTACCACAGCGTGTGGAGTAGTTGTTACATACGAGACGTCATGCTAAGCGTGAATAAATAAGACATTACCCCTGACTTAAAATCTCATAGAAGGAAGCATACATTTTAGCCAAATTTATGCTTATTAGTCCACACCAACAATTTCTTTTATGCATCTATTTTTTTGTTAATAGTATATGCCCAGAACATCAGCCTCGAAACCTTGGGAACATTTACAACTCCACCGTTGTCTTACTCTCTCATATTTATAATCGCTTATCAACTTACCCACCTAGCCAGTCCTACCAATGCGTCCTTCCCGACCTCACAGCCCTGTGTGCGTTTCTGGGTTGGTGCCACCACATGCAAAGCCCTCCTTCTCTTACACCCATTTTTCTGGAATAACCAACTGGCTGAGTTGGCTAACTTGGTGTCTGCCTTCCTCCCACCTTTCTGGGCTGTACACAGATTCCGTAAGCGCTTGCCTCCAGGAACTTCTCTCTGACCCATCCATGCAAACTTATTTTCCACTATTCCCAGCACACTCACACCCTTCCAGGCAGGTGGGTCTTCTCCTTGTCCTTTGGATATCCCAGGTTATTGCTTTCCTGCCCCTGCTCATCTCCTCCTCCTCACCTGCACCACCCTCCTTTATTCATCCACCTGTTCAAATCATCAGTTCACAGCCCAGCCATGCATTCTAATCCCCCGGAGAGGGTTGTTTCTGCTTGTTTTGCTTTGTTTTTGTTTTTTATTTTATTTATTTTTAAAAATTCATTTTAATGTTTATTTTTGAGAGGGAGAGAGACAGAACATGAGCAGGGGAGGGGCAGAGAGAGAGAGGGAGACACAGAATCCAAAACAGGCTCCAGGCTCTGAGCTGTCAGCACAGAGCCTGATGCAGGGCTCGAACTCATGAACGATAAAATCGTGACCTGAGCTGAAGTCAGATGCTAAATCGACTGAGCCACCCAGGCACCCTTTTGTTTTTGTTTTTTAATACCAACGCATAGGACCCAGCTAGATCGGCCAGATACTTCTAAGGTAGTGCTAGACTTTAGATGACTAGTTGAAATGCAGGCCCACTGCCCAGTGTCCACAAACCAGTCCTGCTCCTGAAGCTCTCCTAACACTGCAGCCACTGTGCCTTTGTTCCCAGTCTTTCTCTGAACTTCTAGAAAACTACAGTCCACTTTGTCCAAAGCAGTAGCTACATCCCTACTTTACTGATTATATTTTTTTCCTGGTTGTCTCTGGTGTTTGTTTATACCATAAGCTCTTTGAGGGAAGGAATAAAAGGCTTAGGCAATTAGTAAGCTCTTCCAGATAGTGAAATATCAAATAGATGGAGGTCAATCCAAGAATGTTTTAGATGACCATGAGTGGGCAGTGAAGTGTAATGAGCTGAATTCTGTCCCTGCCAAATTCATATGTTGACTCCCTAACCCCAGGTACGTCCGAATAGGATTGAGTTTGGCGATCAGGCTTTTTAAAGAGGTCATTAAGTTAAAATGAGGTGGTTAGGGTGGGCCCTGATGTACTCTAACTGGCATTCTTAGAAGAAGAAGAAATGTGGACATACATAGACACACACACACACACACACACACACACACACACAGGAAGGACCAACTGAGGACACAGGGAGAAGAAGATAATCTACAAACCAGAGGGGCCTCAGAAGAAACCAAACCTTCTGATCTGGGACTTCCAGCTTCAGAACTGGAAGAAGATGACTTTCTAATGTGTAAGCCCCCCAGTCTGTGGTATTTTGTTACGGCAGCCCTAGCAGACACATGGATGAAATAAGGGGGCGGGGAAATTAAAATAATGCGTTTGGGGAAGATATTCTAAATTATACTTATAAGCTCTTGAGCTGTCAGACACCACCCATTAACAGAATCAGACACCACTGCGGGCTGCCCTCCGAGGCCACAACCCGATGCAGTCATCATTAAATGTAGGAACGTCTTCACAAAGGGTATTAGAAACACACCCAGCAGAGAAACGTCTGCACCTGGGAGGCTGTGTGTGCAGTTCAGGTGAGGTCTTTCCTCAAGTAAGAGACGCAAAGCAGCAGGAGTTTTATCTGTGTCGCTGGCTTTGAAGAGGCATGCCACCATGCAGCCACCTGGAAGCGAATCCTTCTTCAGTCAATGCCTGGATTTCAGCTTCGTGAGGCCTTGAGCAGAGAGAGGCCAGAGAAGTCCATGCTTCTGACCTCCAGAAGCTGTGACATGAAATAACTGTGTGTTGTTTTAAACCATTAATTTGTGGATATTTTTTACACAGCAATAGAAAACCGGGGCTTCTGGGTGGCTCAGTCAGTTAAGGGTCCGACTCTGGCTCAGAGCATGATCTCACGGTTCGTGAGTTGGAGGCCCGTGTTGGGCTCTGTGCTGACAGCTCAGAGCCTGGAGCCTGCTTCGGATTCTGTGCCTCCCTCTCTGTCTGCCCCTTCCCCACTCGCGCTCTGTCTCTCAGAAATAAATAAACTTTAAAAGAAAAAAAAAAAGAAAGCTGATACAGAACTTACTTACTAAATCCTGGAAGGTTTGAAAGCTCAAAGTTGTTTAGTTTTTAAACAACTAAAATTTAACATGGCTTTGTATGCCAGAGAATAAATTTATGGAACCAGTTATCCAAAGAACCCGTGGAGTCAAAACAACAAATAGGTCTTAGAAGGATTTCCAGGAGATCATGGATGACCTTTTTAAAAAATGAGAGCTTATTCTCTACCTGCTTCCAAAAATGATTGAGGTGATTTTTATAGGGCTTGTTTAATGATAATTAAAGAGACAAATAGAAAATAATAAACCATGGAAGATGAGGAATGGACAGCATGAAAAATCTTGGCCGAGTATTGTAAGAACTTTAGCTTTGAACTTCTTAGAAGTCAAGATACTTTTGGAGGCACCTGGATGGCTCAGTCAGTTGAGTGTCTGACTTTGGCTCAGATCATGATCTACCAGTTAGTGGGTTCAAGCCCCATGTCAGGCTCTGTGCTAAAAGCCTGGAGCCTGCTTCAGATTCTGTCTCTCTCTTGCTCTCTCTCTGCCCCTCCCCCATTCATGCTGTCTTTCTCTCTCTCAAATATAAATAAACATTAAAAAATTAAAAAAAAAAAGAAGTCAAGATATTTTTAAAGAGGTAAAATGATAAACTACAGCAGGGTTTCTCAGATCTAGGTGTACACTGGAATCCCTTGGAGAAGTTTTTAAAAACCATCAATGCCTGAGTCCTGTGCACAAAGATTCTGACTTAATTTCATGTACAGCATGAAGACTGAGTCCCAAGAGCCATTCGAGCTGCCCCAGGTGATTCTAATATGCAGCCTTGGTGATGAACCACCAAAATGTTATTTTTATTATCAAACAAAAGCACCCATCCTGATTTGTTAGGAGAGATACATTATCTTTTGGGATTTTATTTTGTGAAACTTGTATAATGGAGAATGTCTTTATACTTTTATGCTTAAGTAGTTTTGCAGAAAACACAAAGACATTTATATGGTCCTTTCTTTTAAAAAGTTTTTATTTGAGTATAGTTGATAGACAAGGTTACATTAGTTCAAGTATACAAAATGGTGATTCAACATCTCTGTATACGATGCTGTGCTCGCCACAAGTGTAGCTACCCTCCTCCCCCATCACCATACAATGCTAACACGGTACCACTATGTTCCCTAAGCTGTGCTTTTGATCCTGGTCACTGGAGGCCTGTATCACCCACTCCCCTTCATCCATTTTGCCCATCCCCCACTTCCCCCTTGTCTCTGGCAACCGTCAGTTTGTTCTCTGTATTTATGAGTCTGGTTCTGCTTTTTGTTTGTTTATTTGTTTGTTTTTTAGATTGCACAAAGGAGGAAATGATACGGTACTTATCTTTTTCTGACTTATTTCACTTAGCATAATACCCTCTAGGTCCATTCATATCGCAGATGGCAGGATCTCATCCCTTTTTGTGGCTGAGTAATATTCCATTATGTATATATAACGAAATAAAAGATATGTATGTCACATCTTTATCCATTCATTTATTGATGAACACTTAGGGTGCTTCTATATCTTGGCTATTGTGAATAATGCTACAATAAACAGAGGGGTGCATATACCTTTTTGAATTAGTGCTTTTTATTTTCTTTGGGTAAATACCCAGTAGTGGAATTATTAGATCATGTGGTAGTCCTATTTTTAATTTTTCGAGGAACCTCCATACTGTTTTCCACAGTGGCTGCACCATTTTACATTCCCACCAACGGTGCATGGGTTCCTTTTTCTCCACATCCTTGCCAACACTTGTTATTTCTTGTCTTTCTGATTGTAGCCATTCTGACAGGTGTAAGGTAATATCTCATTGCATTTGCATTTGATTTGCTTTTCCCTGGTGATGAGTGACGTTGAGCATTTTTTCATGTGTCTCTTGGCCATCTGTATGTCTTCTTTGGAAAAATGTCTATTCACATCCTCTGTCTATGCCTCTCTCTCTCTCTGTCTTTCTCTTTTGCAATTTTATACCTTATTTGACAATCAGCTGTTAGTTTTCATCCATGAACTATCTGTAGATTTTTGAAAGTGGTGACAGGTACATAGGTAACCAACGTATAGAACTTGTTTTGTGAATCTTTATCTTCATTACATTTCTGGACAACTGCACACAGATACAGTATGGAATATTCCTTATTCTTTTGGCCCAGTTTTGTTGAGCCTGGTGTCAGTGTAAACATCTGGAGTTCGCGTCTCCTTCGTGGCGAATTTCTGGATCTCTCTCTCTGAGTGCCCGGGGGACATGCTTCTTGAAACCCACTCCCTGGATGTGCTTGTGAAGGCTAATGGTATGCTCTCTGGTCACTACCTCACTGATGGCAGAAAGGCCCTTCCTTCTTCCTGCCAGCCTTCTGTGTGAGAGCCGTTCTGCTGGGCCCAGGCTGGAAATCAACGCCCATTTCTAAAATCAACCTCTGACTAAACACCAAAGACATCATCAAAATAAAATCTTTGAAGGGATTTCTGTGGGGGATTTAAATGAGTAAGTTTCTGATGATGTAACTTGACAGAGGAATTCAAGTTTAAATTTCCTGGAAATGTGAATGGACACCTCTGTCTTTGTGAATCTATTTTAAATAACCATCCTGAGAAAGTTCACGGTAAGGACTGGTTAATAAAAAGTTCTAATTGCGGTATCCAGTGAGAATCTGTGATAAAAATGTTCTGTTTAGTTGAATGAAGGGACACGATTAAGCTTTATTTAACAGGTGGCAGGTGGCACCTTGATACTAATTTGCAAAAACATGTCAATTTATGTTCTGTTTTACACCGTTTACAATTGAGATTTGGTGTTGTTGTTGTTTTTTTTTTTTTTTTCCAAAAGAACACTCTTGATCACTCTGAGTTTTAAAATGTTTTGATAAGGATTCTGTAAGAACACAGGCTGAATAGGATTTATTTTGAGATTAGCTTAATCCTTGAATAATTGTTAGGTATGAAATCCAAGGCTGATGATATATCAGGTAGGCTATGGAAAACTATTTAGCAATTTTTGAGCACTTACAATAGTGGTTAACAAGCATAATACTTACTGTGTGCCCAGCCTTGTTCTAAACACTTTCTGTCAATTAATTTAATCTTCATAGTAACATGTAAAGTAAATATATTATTATCCCATTTTATGGATAAGAACACTGAGGCACAAAGAGACTAAGTAACTGCCTTGGTTGGGTGGAGGAAGCATGGAGCCCACAGAGAGGTAACTTCCCAAAGGATGCTCACACCCAGTGGCCTTGACCTCAACAGACAGGGAGAAACAACCCTCCACCCCCAGGGGCTTTCCTGCCACCAGACCATCAGGCAATGCTTTATGCACAGTGGGCCGTGAAAAGCAGAGAATGGAGCTGCTGCTGCCTCTTAGAAAATTCTGCTCTTAGAAAAACTTTTGCATTGCTTCCGTTCTTCCCCTTTCCCTTGGAGTTTGTTATTCAAGATGGCCCCATGATAATGGACATTCTCTTTGGGAGATGGAGAGATGGGAGAGAAGAGAATAGAGTCCTTTTACATCTCCCCTTATAGCACATCATTGTTTTAGCTGCAGTTACCCCCACCTGAAGCTGAGTTTGTGACTTAATCATTGGCCTGATGATGGGGGCAAGGGCAGCGGCCTTTGGGGCAGGGAGCAGCTGGAGTGGGTCTCCTCAGAGCAGCAGGATTCACTCAAGGGTGTGATGATGCCCTCCCACCATAAGCTCTGTGCCTGTCTGCCCTCCCTCCACCCGCCTCTTCTCTACTTGCCTGTTCTGGGCACGGCTGTCCCCTGCCTCCCCCAGGATGACTTCCTAAGTGCTACTTTCAGCTCCTCTCTGGGGCCTTGCAACTATTTCCATTGCTTCTCCCAAGACTGTTTTCTCTTCTCCAACCTGCCTCCCACTGTCTAATTATGCCCTAGGCATAATCCTTCCATCTGTACCTTATCTTCTGGGGCCTCTACCCTTCCTTCCAAGTTGGTGCCTCACACATATGTCCCTGGAGTATTCCAGTAATGGAACAAGGAGAAAATGGACACCCCAAATCCTCACTTTGTCGCCACCATTCCCTCGCTACTCTTAGTCATTTGTGTTCATTTTCTTTCCTTTCTAACATTTTCTGTGGGCTGCGAAGACCAACAAAAAAAAAATGACTGTTCCTCGTTTTAGGCCCTTGATTTCTCCCTTCCATGAAATGACAGTGAGCAGTGAAATTGGGGAGATACAAAATTCTCAAACTCGTTCATCTAGTTGATCTCCTGTCAATACACTTTGAGCCTTTGTTCCACCTGAAGATTGTCCCCAAAATAATTTCTGCCATTGGGCCTCCTTTGGTGATCCTCTTTTCCTCAGAACCTGATGACGAACTTCCAGCCACATCACTTTTCATCTTTTCCTTTTTCTCCAGTCACATCCTGCTCTGTCTCTCTCTGACTGATGGCATCATCTGTGGCTTTCTCTGTCCCCCCGCTTAAGCTATGGCCTGCACCTGGCTTTCTGAGAGCTGAACTCAGATGCCCTCCTGACCCAGAAAATCATTTTCAGTCACACCCTTCTCACTCTATTCCCTGAAAACCAGTTGTGAAACATCTTGTCCATCACTGCTTATTTCTTGTGGTGGAGTGACTTCCCAACACAAAGGTACATGTTTACTGAAGGATGGTCTCAGTCAGCCAGGCCGGCTGTATATACATTTAGCCACAAGTGAAGATATACGTGACTGTGCCTGGAACATACCAGTGGGCATTCAACAAATGTTTGGTTTATCTTAATCTGAACAAAAGAAATCAGAGTTTGAGCAAGAGAGAACTCTGATTTACATTTTTAAAAAATTACATAAAATAAACTTAAAAAAAAATTCCAGGTATTTATTGGTAGGTGTTTTTACAATTAAAAACAATTACAGGTATAGTGGCCATTATGTTCCAGGCATTGGGTTCTACGATGTTCACTGCGATGAGATATATCACCCAGTCAACCAGGAAAGAGCATCCACTGAGCACTTCCTGTGAACTTGGCACATGGTGTGGTATCACCATGAAGAGAAGGACTTGGGAAGTTTTGGGGGCTGGGGTGTTGGACAGGTTGGTGAATTTGGGGGTCTGTTTGCTATAAGGCTAGTCAGGCAACATAAAGAGGCCTGAACGTGGCCTGGGCCGTCTCCAGTCCCCATCTTGACAGGTCTGGGCATATTTCTCAGGTGACTTCCCTTGACTACCCAACCACAGTTCTGCCACTCTGATTTCATAACCACCCAAAATGTACAACTTCACACCACTCCTAGCCAGTGTGGGCTCACTATCTACACTGAGCACTCAGATTTATAGCAAAGACTAGAAATGAGGAAACCTTTGTTCAGTTCTGGTTCTGCAGGTGCACATTCAATCCTGTGAAGTTTTCGTAAGTGTACAGGTTGTCCTGTACCCTTGACATGTGAGTTCCAGGGAGACACCATTGGTTAACCTTTTCTCGAGATAAAAAAAAAAAAAAAAAAGAAATAGAAAAACCCAGAGTCCATGTGCCCAGATCTTAAGTTCCTTTCAGGTTGTCTGAAATGAATCTATCAATGGCCATCTGGAAAAATTCCCTTACCTTTTAAACCATTGGGACATGAGATAGTACAACGTAGTCTAAAGCTTGAACTTTTTTCCCCTCAAATAAGAAAAGGTAATTGTAATTAAAAACATCTTTTTCTATGAAGCAGTCAAATTCTTTCCTCAATTTTATGATTATTGACACTGGTGTGGGGAAATCTCAGTACTCATTAATTTTTAGACCCAATGGATATTATATCAAGGACTCTTTTTTAAAAAAAAATTAGGAAGTGGGAGCTCAAACTGTTCTTAAACTGGTCGAAAATAGTCTAAATACTGCACTTCATAAAATTCATAATTTTGTGCACTTTAATTTTGTATATAGTTTCAAAATTTTATAATTCTGTAAAAGTGGTCTTGTTTCTTGCAAGTTGCTAAAGGGACTCACCACAAGATGGCACCATGCAAGTAGTAGTTAATACAAAGGCGTACCCTGTGCATGTTGTTTATCTTACTTTAGGCCCTCGTACTTCAAGAGCAGTGGCATATGGGAATCTGATAATGCTATGCGTACAGGGACAAATGTCTGTCTTGCTGTGTGGGTTTTAGTGACTAAAGTCTTCCTCTTGTGTTTGTTCTTTATATGTGCTCCACCCTCAACCAAGCCTTTCTGGTAACATGCTATTATCGTGACGGCATGGAGTCAACAGTTACTTACATATTTTGAGGAGAAGGTGGCTTAGTTAGGTTGGTCTCTGAAGGCATTTGTTAAGTTTTTCCCTTAGCAAGTGATGGAAAGTATGGGAAGGTCATGTTCTGGGTCCTCTCTCTATTGTGTTTGTTGTGGATTTGCCAAAGCACCAAACACTTGGTTTCCTTAATTTATCTGTGGAAGATCAGCAGTAGAACTAGAAAAGTCCGAAGTGCTTGTGATTCTCGTTTTTGAGAATGTAAGGATGAGTCTGAATTCCGAGGCTCAGTGATAGCCATTCATTTCACACATGGAAGCAAACCTGGTATTTTCTCCATTGGATGTTCAGATCTTGGATAACTGGATGATTTGGGGATTAAAGGGGTCTGACATTCACATGGCTTTTAGCACTTAGAAAGATACCCAGAGGAAAGGATGTAGCCTTTTCTTTTTTAAATGTTTATGTATTTATTTTTTGGGGGGAGGGGTGAAGGGGCAGAGATAAAGGGAGAGAATCCCAAGCAGGCCCCAGGCTGTCAGCGCAGAACCTGCCATGGGGCTCAGTGCCACCAATTATGAGATCATGACCAGAGCCAAAATCAAGAGAAGGCCTCTTAAGCAACTAAGCCACCCAGGCGCCCCTCCTTTTTTATGTGTGTGGAGAGAATGGGGTGCAGGGCGTGTGTCCTTGACGTTAAATAGTATTCTAAGTGGTACTGCCCTGTTGCCAAGTAGCTAGGTAAATATTTGCAAAACTCCTACTTCTTCTCTGGCTTTGAGGCACGTGTCTACTGGGTATGAAACAATCTCTGTGGGAAGTGAGCCTACCCAGCCCTTATCTCTCTCTTGTGGCAGAGTTCACCGAACGACACACACTCCAAAGAGAAGGGATGCCTGCCGTCTTATCTTTCCCTTTCAGCCAGCACAGGGGAGTTCTGGTGGTCAAGGCCAACGGGTCATCTGCAGGAGCCTTGGAGAGAAGTAGGCCCAGATGTTCACCTTCTGAATATACGTTCCTGAAGCGGTAGTATTTCCCAGGGCCTTTGAGGAGACCACTTAGCCCTATGGGTGCTAGGAGCATTGATCTGTTAGAAACACTAAAATATTGTGGAGATGTAATGAGATGGAAAATCGTATCTTCCAGAATTCTTCTGAGGTAGAATATTTTAAGGGGTAGGAAGAAGTACTCTGATGAGCGGCTTAAGGCCAGGGTAAGATCGCACCCCCACTCTGCCATACTTCTGAGGGCTTGCTTAGGAGTCACGACAAGCTGTGCAGCAGCCTTCTGGGATACAGCCTGAGCTACGTTTGTAGGGACAAAGGGAAGAGGCTGAGTTGTCTGACACTTTCTTTTTCTCTGTCTCCCCATCCCCTAACTCCAAACTCTCATAATCATTAAAAAACATCCCCAAAGACTATAGATTTTTTTTTTAATGTGAAATTTATTGTCAAATTGGTTTCCATACAACACCCAGTGCTCATCCCCCTGCTGGGTCATAGGGTAGGTCTATTTTTAATTTTTTGAGGAACCTCCACACTGTTTTCCAGAGCGGCTGCACCAGTTTGCATTCCCACCAACAGTGCAAGAGGGCTCCCATTTCTCCATATCCTCTCCAGCATCTATAGTCTCCTGATTTGTTCATTTTGGCCACTCTGACTGACGTGAGGTGGTATCTGAGTGTGGTTTTGATTTGTATTTCCCTGATGAGGAGCGACGTTGAGCATCTTTTCATGTGCCTGTTGGCCATCCGGATGTCTTCTTTAGAGTAGTGTCTATTCATGTTTTCTGCCCATTTCTTCACTGGATTATTTGTTTTTCGGGTGTGGAGTTTGGTGAGCTCTTTATAGATTTTGGATCGTAGCCCTTTGTCCGATATGTCATTTGCAAATATCTTTTCCCATTCCCTTGGTTGCCTTTTAGTTTTGTTGATTGTTTCCTTTGCTGTGCAGAAGCTTTTTATCTTGATGAGGTCCCAATAGTTCATTTTTGCTTTTAATTCCCTTGCCTTTGGGGGATGTGTCAAGTAAGAAATTGCTGCAGCTGAGGTCAGAGAGGTTTTTCCCTGCTTTCTCCTCTAGGGTTTTGATGGTTTCCTGTCTCACATTCAGGTCCTTTATCCATTTTGAGTTTATTTTAGTGAATGGTGTAAGAAAGTGGTCTAGTTTCATCCTTCTGCATGTTGCTGTCCAGTTCTCCCAGCATCATTTGTTAAAGAGACTGTCTTTTTTCCATTGGATATTCTTTCCTGCTTTGTCAAAGATTAGTTGGCCATACTTTTGTGGGTCTAATTCTGGGGTTTCTATAGAAACCCCAAATAGAAACAAATAGAAAAAGACACACAAAAAAACAAGACTATTAAAGAAGAAACTAGTGGTAACCAGTTTTTACCACTTGTAAAAACTGGTTTTACCAGTGGGGCATGGTTTTACCAGTGGGGGATGCGTGAAGTAGGTGAAGGGAATTAAGAGTAAGCTGATCTAAGATTAGTTGGCCATACATTTGTGGGTCCACTTCTGGAGTCTATTCTATTCCATTGGTCCATGTGTCTGTTTTTGTGCCAATACCATACTGTCTTGATGATTACAGCTCTGTAGTAGAGGCTAAAAGTCTGGGATTGTGATGCCTCCCGCTTTGGTCTTCTTCAAAATTACTTTGGCTATTCGGGGCCTTTTGTGGTTCCATACCAATTTTAGGATTGCATATTCTAGCTTCAAGAAGAATGCTGGTTCAATTTTGATTGGGATTGCATTGAATGTGTAGATTGCTTTGGGTAGTATTGACATTTTAACAGTATTTATTCTTCCAAACCATGAGCACGGAATGTTTTTCCATTAAGACTATAGATTTAAAGGAGTGCCCAGTTATAAGCCTGTCTTTACCCTGCCCAGTGCCTGGGAGGACTCCTCACAGAGAAGTGTAAGAAGAGCTTCATGTGAAACGGTTATTATCTGAATGCTCACTGGGCAAGGGCCTCTGCTTTTCACACCTTCTTTGTTGTCCCTCTGGCCCAGGCTTCTCGGGGCAATGATAGCCACAGAGACTGAATTTTCAAGAACAGTCTGGCTTGAAATATTCTGTCCAATTTGTTCAGCCAAGTGTATTTTAACTTGATGGTAAGGTCTCACATCCTGACTTTTGGCTCAGAAAATTAGTCACCACACACTCAAGAACTTTGCATTCAAAAGTTCTTTCTTGCAGTGGGAAGCCCCCTACCAGACAATCAGAGATGGACCACTTGGGAAACTGCCTGGGCATTGCTTGTGTCAGTCCCTGTGGGCAATATTGGGGCTTAATGCTTTTAAGTTTATTTATTTTGAGAGAGAGCGAGCGGGGGAGGGAAAGAGAAAGAAGGAGACAGACGATCTGAAGTGGGTTCTTTGCCGACAGCAGAGAGCCCGGTGTGGGGCTTGAACTTGCCAACTGCGAGATCATGACCTGAGCCGAAGTTGGAGGCTCAACTGCCTGAGCCACCCAGGTGTCCGCTTTTTTTTTTAACTTTTCAAATTTGTGTATAGTTGACACACAATGTAACATTCGTTTCAGGTGTACAACATAGTGGTTCAACAGGTTTATGCACTATGCTCACCGCAAGTGTGTCTGCCACCTGTCACCATACAGTGCTGTTACAGTGTCATTGATTGTATTCCTCATGCTATGCCTTTTATTCCTGTGACCTATCCATTCTATCCCTGTAAGCCTATCTCTCCCAGCCTCCCTCCCCCTTTCCTTCTAGGAAGTCATCAGTTTGTTCTTGCGTTTAATGAGTCTGGTTTTGCTTTTTGTTTGTTTTTCACTTGTTGTGATTGTTTCTTTCTTCTGCTTTTTTTAGATTCTACATGAGTGAAATCATATGGTATTTGTCTTTCACAGTCTGATTTTTTTTTTTTCAGCATAATACCCTCTAGGTCTATCTATGTTGTCTCAAATGGCACAATAAATCATCTTTTTTATGGGCAAGTAATATTCCAGTGTGTGTGTGTGTGTGTGTGTGTGTGTGTGTCCATCCACACCACATCTTCCTTATCCATTTGTCTATCAAAGGATAGGTTGTTTCTGTATCTTGGCTATTGTAAATAATGCTGCAATAAACATAGGCATACTAACGTGTTTTCATTTTCTTTGGGTAAATATCAAATAGTGGAATTATTGGATCATATGCTAATTCTATTTTTAACTTTTTGACGAGTGTCCATACTGTTTTCCACAGTGGCTGTACCAATTTATAGTCCCACAGTGTATGAGGGTTCTTTGTTGTCCACATCCTCACCAACATTTCCTATTTCTTGTGTTTTTGATTTTAGCCATTCTGGCCGGTATGGGGTTATATCTCATTGTGGTTTTGATTTAAATTTCCCTGATGATTAGTGATATTGAGCATCTTTTCATGTGTCTGTTGGCTACTGGATATATTCTTTGGAAAAATGTCTATTCTGCCCATTTTTTTAATTGGAGCATTTGTGTTTTTGGTATTGAGTTGTAGTAATTCTTTATATATTTTAGATATTATCCCCTTAGCAGATATATCATTTTCAAATAAATATCTTTTCCCATTCACTTGGTTGCCTTTTTGTTTTGTTGATGGCTTCCTTTGCTGTGCAAAAGCTTTTTATTTTGATGTAGTCCCAATTGTTTATTTTCCTTTATTTCCCTTGCCTCAGGAGACATATTGAGAAAAATGTTGCTATGGTGGATGTCAGAGAAATTACTGCTTGTGTTCTCTTCTAGGAATTTGATGGTTTCAGGTCTCACATTTAGGTCTTTAATCCATTTTGAGTTTATGTTTGTGTATGGTGTAAGAAAGTGGTCCAGGTTCATTCTTTTGCAAGTAGCTCTCCAGTTTTCCCAGCACCATTTGTGGGCGAGACTGTCTTTTTCCCATTATGTATTCTTGCCTTCTTTGTCATAGATTGACCATATGATCGTGGCTTTGTTTCTGGGCTCTCTCTTCTGTTCTATTGATCTACATGTCTATTTTTGTTCCCATACCATACTGTTTTGGTTACTACATCTTTGCAGTGTATCTTGAAATCTGGCATTATGCACCTTCAACTCTGTTTTTCTTTCTCAAGACTGCTTTGGCCAATTGGGGTCTTTTGTGGTTCCATACAAATTTTCATATCATTTGTTCTAGTTTTGTGGGAAATGCTGGTGGTATTTTGATAAGGATTGCATTGAATCTGTAGATTGCTTTGGGTAATATGGGCATTTTAATAATATTCTTCTAATTCATGAGCATGGAATATCCATTCATTTGTGGAATCCTTAATTTCTTTCATCAGTGTTTTATAGTTTTCAGAGTACAGGTCTTTCACCTCTTGGGTTAAGTTTATTCTTAAGTATTTTATTCTATTTGGTGCAACTGTAAATGGTGCTGTTTTCTTAATTTCTCTTTCTACTATTTCATTATTAGTATACAAAAATGCTACCAGTTTATGAGTATTACTTTTATATCCTTCACCTTTACTGAACTAATTTATTACTTCAAGTAGTTTTTTGGTGGAATCTTCAGGATTTTGTATGTATAGTATCATGTCATCTACAAATAGTGACAGTTTAACTTCTTCTTTACCAGTATGGATGCATCGTATTTCTTTGTCTTGTCCGATTGCTGTGGCGAGGACTTCCAGTACCGTGTTGAATAAAAGTGGTGAAAGTGGACATCCTTGTCTTTTATGGAATGCTATCATTGATGCTGAAATAAATTGGTCACTGTGAAAGGAGATGAGTCAAATTAAGGACCAGCTTAATGGAGAGAACTATTTAAAGAGAGTTTTGAGTTATTCAAGAATGGCCCTCTTGAAGTGTGAATGGACCTGTAGAAACAGCAATCCAGTCTCCTGGCTCTAGAATTTCACTGCTGATAGAAGGCTCTTCGAATTGTCCAGCCTCTTGGCATGTATTCCAGGTCATGTTTAGTGATCCTTTCTTGTACCCCATTTCTTTCCCTTCCCTGAATTCCTCCTTTATTTTTCCAAATAGTCTCTCAAGTAACCTTTTCATGGTGGGTACATGGGCAGTTAACCTTCTGAGTTCTTGCATGCACATTCTACAGTGTTTTTTGTTTCCTTCAAATTTGATTGATAATTTGAGTGGACAGAGAACTCTAAATTCAAAGTCATTTCCCATAAAAAATTTGAACACATTGCTTCATTGTCTACTAGAAGAATTAAGTTTTAAAAATTTAAATAAGAGCTTTCTTTCAGGCCATTTCTGTCAGCCATCAAGCCTCTCTGCCCCTATTAACTTCTGCTTCTTGGGCAAAGCATTTCCTCATAACCAGGGTGGGGTAATAACTTTTGGTCAGAACTCCTTCTGAGAATGCATCTGCCGCAAGAGGATTAAGCACTTATACTCAGGGTGAAAAGTCATTAATCTTCGGTGCTAGGGGCTGAAAGTTGGACCTTTTATGGAATTTGCGACTCATCATTCAAGAGGCTGAAAGATTAATTTGCTGTTGTTGGGCTCCTAATTGCTTTGGGCTGAACGCCAGTGAGATGTCTAATTTTTAACTAACCTGGGAACTATCTATTTCTGACTGGGTGCCAGACTACGGAACACCTGTTTGGTAATTGTCAACTTCCTGCTCTAAAAACATCTGCAACTTTTGCTGAGTCACAGGGTGAGAGATAGCTAGGACACTTGGATGCCAGTGCAAGGGACAGGAGTAATTAATGTTTTGAGCAAGAGGTGACAACTGGTTATAGTCTCTAGCGTAACTGATTATTATGAATTATGAATTAATCCAAGGGAGAACTTGCTAACTCTCAGAGCTGGCCCAAAGTGGGATGGACTGCCTTGGGAATCTTTGAGTTCCTCATGATAAGAGTGAGTCTTGGTGGAGATATTGTAAATCAGATCCAAGAACTTATTGGACGGTTGGAAGATGTGATCTTTAAGTTCTTTTTCAACCACGAGAACTTATGTTTGCAGTACATAGTGTGGCACCCAGCGCACAGTAGGTGCGCCATATATGCTAAATAAAATGTTTGTGGACTCGTTTACCATGCAGCTGCTGAGTTGAATGGCATCACTGTTTTCACTTGCTATAATTCAAGTTTATACTAAGCAGGTTTTAGTTGCAACTACCATCAGCTACTTATATGGAAAAGTTAATAGAGTAGTCTCTTCCACAAACAGTAGCTAAGTTTGATCTGGGGACCTGTACTACCCACAACGTGGTGTTGAAGGGACAGAACCCAGACATACAGGGCACGAAGAGTTAAACAGCAAAGCCCTACTTAATCATGTGGATTAGGCACAGACTGAAGGGCTTTTGAATAATAGGAAAGAAGCTTCCAGGCAACACCGGACCTGGAAAATACAGCTTTGCTTGTCTGTGAGGGTTGAAGAAGGCATCCCAGAGCATGGCCTGTCTCCTACGGTTCCTACTTGTGCAGTGTGATTAGGGACAGAATCTATAAGGGTGGGGACAATATAGACACAGTTGATGTTGTCCATTCATTCAGTTAGAAAGCTTGAAAAGATGGAGCTTTCAGATAGGATCCAGAGAAGCCACCCAAAAGGAGTACAACGAAGTCAACGCAGAGAAGCGTCTATGCCCTTATGGCCCGGCTGACAGGAAACAAGCGAGGACAGAAACTGGTGGCCTGGACAGACTGCTCTCACCTCGCTTCATTTCTGAATAAAAAATCAGAACTCGTGGTCTGAGAGAGGGCGTTTCCTGCTTTTTGAATTTATTTTTATGTATGAAAATAATATTACAAGTATATAGGAAGATGCAAAAATCCATTCCAGGCTCCCTGCGGCCATATATAGTTTATTACACATAGATGAGTTATTACAAATATAATGCCAATATATTGTTTATAATTGGAACATTTTCCAATTTTTTCTCTACCTAATATATGCATTTTGCTAAATACTTTCAACTTTTGTTTTACATGTTTAGCTTCTTATGGCTAAGTGGTATTTTGTCAAGCAGAAAGAATAAGAACATCTAACGTGCACAATGTTTATTATAGTCAGCTTTCCATGTTTATCTCATTTACTTCTCGAAGCTTTAGGATAGCAGCTTTTTTTTTTTTTTTTTTCAGATGAAGTACTGATAACACAGCCAAGGAGTGGCAGGACTGGGTCTGCCCAGGTCTGATTCCAGGCCCTGAGTTTTTAACCAGGGTGCTGATCATTTCCTTTCTATTTGGACATTTAAATTACTTCCTTTCTTTCTTTTGTTATTGCAATGAACCCTAAAAGGAACATCTTTATCCATAGGCCATCTGCAATGTAACGCTGTTGCTCTAAATAACAGAGTCAGAGTGTGAAAAATTTAATGACAGTTGATGCATTGTGCCAAAATGACTTTGAAAATTATGTCCATTTATGATATATAAAAGATATCTAAATAAATATCACCTTCTTTGTACATCTATCATGAATTACATCCTGCCAGCATTAGTTATGCTAGTTTAAAATTTTGTTTTGCTAATTTAGTAGCAAAATGAAAATGTAGTATTTTAATATTTGTAATTAGAGCAGTTAAATATTATTTCTTATATTTGTCCACTGGCTATAGTTCTTTGGATTGTAGCTTTATGTCCTTCTCCCATCTATCCATTGGAGACATTTTACTTATTAAAAAATTTTTTTAAAAATCTTTATTTATTTTGGAGAGAGAGAGAGCAAGAGGCAGAGTGTGAACAGGGGAGGAACAGAGAGAGAGGGAGACACAGAATCCGAAGCAGGCTCCAGGCTCCGAGCCCGACGCCGGGCTCAAACTCACGAATCGTGAGGTCATGACCTGAGCCAAAGTCAGACACTTAACCGCTTAACCCACTGAGCCACCCAGGCCCCCATCCATTGGAGACATTTTAAAAAGTCAGTTGTAAGGACTTTCTCTTAGTAATGACATTATTAACACTTTGTTAGAGTTGGTGCAAATATCTCTCCTGGTCTGTTTGCATTTCAGTTGTTTTTCTCATTTTGACATATTTTCAAAAGTTCATGTAGTCAGATACAGCCATTTTAAACTTTTGTTTAATTTACTGCTTCTAGACAAAATTATCTCCTTCAACTTCTCCAAATATTTCAAAAAGATCTTATTTTCCTATAGTCTATTTGGTTAAGCAAGACTATTTGGAATTTATATTGATTTTTGGTGTGATGGATATGACAGTTCAAGGCTGTTTCACAACAAACAAAAAAATCCTTAACCCCAACCTGCACGCACCCAGGTCCCTGCCCAGCTACCATTCTTTCCTCACTTCCTCCCCTCCCACTTACACCTCCACCCACTCCGGTTTGGATTCCATCTCAATCACACCAACAGCGTCTCTCTCCTTCTCTCACCCAGCTCACCAGATGACCGATGCTTTCATTTCTGTTGGGCCAATTGCTAGGAACTGAGCTGGCAGATCCTATGGTAGTTATATGTACAACCTGGTTAAAAAAAACTGCTAAGCTCTTATCCAAAATAGTTGTGCCATTTTATTTTTATTACAAAAAAAATTGTAACGTTTTTTTAACGTTTATTTATTTTTGAGACAGAGACAGAGCATGAACGGGGGAGGGGCAGAGAGAGAGGGAGACACAGAATCGGAAGCAGGCTCCAGGCTCTGAGCCATCAGCCCAGAGCCCGATGCGGGGCTCGAACTCACGGACCGCGAGATCGTGACCTGAGCCGAAGTCGGACGCTTAACCGACTGAGCCACCCAGGCGCCCCTAAAAAAATTTTTTTTTAATGTTTACTTATTTGAGAGAGAGAGGAGAGAGCGCACATACAAATGGGGGAGGGGCAGAGAGAGAGTGGAAATCTCAAGCAGGCTCTGCAATGTTGGTGCAGAGCCGCATGCAGGGCTCAAACCCACAAACCGTGAGATCGTGACCTGACCCGAAATCAGGAGTCAGGTGCTCAACCAGCTAAGCCACCCAGGCACCCTAGTGGTTGTACTATTTTAAAGTCCTACTAACACTGTAAGAAAATTCCAGGTGCTTCGTCTCCTTGGCAGCACTTAACATTGTCAGTCTTTTAAATTTTAGCTGATAATGGGTGTAAAGTGGCCTGTCTCTCTGTAATTTGCCTTTTCATAAAGACTAACGATTTTGAGCTCACTGGTGATTTGTGTATTGTCTTTTGTGAAATGTCTTTTGAAGTCTTTTGTCCATTTGAAAATTGGGTTTGTCTTTTTATTTTTGACTAGTAGAAATCATTTACATATTCTGGGTGTAAGACCTCTGTCATATATGTATATATATCTAGATATCTATATCTATATATCTATATATCTATATCTATGTCTATGTCTATGTCTATGTCTATGTCTATATATGTATGGCATATTTCTCTCAGCTTGGGACTTGCCTTTTCAATTTTCTTAATGGTGTTCTTTGAACAGAATTGTTTTAAATTTGATTATTTCCAGTTTATCAATCTTTTATTTTATGGTTAATACTTTTTGTGTTCTAAGAAATTGTTGCCTATCCCAAGGTCATGAAAATATTCCCCTATGTTTTCTTGTAGTAGCCTTATAGTTTTAGCTTTTACTTTTAAGTCCAAGATCGAGCTTAAATAAATTTTTGTGTGTGGTGTGAGGCAGGGGTCAAAGTACATTGTTATTTCAATATGGATATTCAATAGTTCCAGCGTGATTTGTTGAAATGAATATCCCCTGTAAATTACCTGTGTATCTCTGTTGAAAATCAATTGATCACATTTTACACACACTCATACACACATACTTTCTGGACTCCCTATTCTATTCCATTGACCTTTTTATCTGTCTTTGCCCCAATATCAAACCATTTTGTAGTTTTATATTAAGTGTTAAAATCAGGTAGTGTACATCTTCCAATCTGGTACTCCTTTTTTCCAAGATTAATTTGTTTATTCTAAGTATCTATATCTTAGAATCACTCTGAAAATTTCTACAAAATATCTGTTGGGATTTTGATTGGGATCATGTTGAATCTATAGATCACTTTGAAGAGAACTAACATCTTAACAAATTAAGTCTTTCAACTCATGAATGAGTTGAATATGACATGAATATGACATGAATATGACATGTCTCTCTAGGCATTTAAAAAGTTCTTCTCAATACCTCTTTGCACTTTTTAATGTAGAGCTCTTACACATATGTTATGTATTCCTAAGTATGTTATAATTTGATGCTATTATGATAGTATAATTTTAACATTTTATTTATTTATTGACTTTTATGTTAATTCCAGTATAGTTAACATATAAGGTTATATTAGTTTCAGGTATACAATATAGTGATTTAAATTTTATTTATTGCTAATATATAGAAATATAATTGACTTCTGTTTATTTACCTTAAATTCTGTAATCTTACTAAACTCATTTATTAGTTCTTTCAGTGGTTTTTGTTGCAGTTTGTTTTTCCAGATTCCTTGGCTTTTCTATTTTGACAGTAATGCCATCAGCAAATAATGACAGTTTTACCTCTCCGTTTTCATTCTCTATACCACTAATTAACTGATTGATGAATTAATTTTTGCCTTATGGCACAGACAGTGTTGAAATAGTAAAAGCAGACATCCCTTGCCTCATTCTCAACCTTAAAATACATTCAATATTTCAACTTTAAGTATGGATGTTTTTTATCATGAATGGGTGATGAAATCTGTCAAATGCTTTTTCTGCATCCCCAGAGATAGCCGTGAGTTTTCTTATTTATTCTGCTAATGTGGTGAAATATATTCATTGATTTTCAAGTGGTAAACCAACTTTGCATTCTTGTAATAAACTCCACTAGGCTATGATATATTATTGCATATATTGCTTGCTTTGCTAGTATCTTGTCAATATTTGCATCTTGTTCCTGAGGGACATTGGTCTGTGTTTTTCTTTTAGTTTGTAATGCTTGTCAGGCTACTTAAGGAGATTTGCTTTGGACTATTTGTTGCAGTCTACAGCTCAATGAGTCTTGGCTCCCCTGCTCCCAGTCTCCTCTTTCTTTATTGTTTAGTTTAGAATATTTCTGTTCATCTGTCTGGGTTCACTGATTCTTTCTTCTGCAGTGAACAATCTCCTATTAATCCCATGTGTTGAATTTTATTTCAGATATTTTTTCTCTTCTGGGATTTCCATTTAGCTCTTTTTTTTTTGTTTTTTGTTTATTGCTTTTAAATTCATCATTTATTTCCCCCTTTTATCTATCTTTTCCTTCACAATTTTACCATATTTGCTTGCAACAACAAACAGATCACCTCTGAGTCTGCTTTTTTTTTTTTAGCTGTTTTTCATCCTTTTGCCTTTGGGTATACTTTTTCCCTGCATTGTTTCCTGTCTGGTAACTTTTCTAAGTTTCTTTTCTTTTCTTTTTTTTAATGTTTATTTATTTTTTTAGAGAGAAAGACACAGAGTGCAAGTGGGTTAGGGGCAGAGAGAGAGGGAGACACAGAATCCGAAGCAGGCTCCAGGCTCCGAGCTGTCAGCACAGAGCCCAGTGTGGGGCTGGAACTCACGAACTGCGAGATCATGACCTGAGCTGAAGTCAGATGCTCAACTGACTGAGCCACCCAGGTGCCCCAACTTTTCTGAGTTTCTAATTGTTATTGGCACAAAGGTTAATTAACAGTAAGTTGCTGGTAGCAGAACTCTTCCTTTCCTTTCGTTTTTATATTTAGTCAAAATGATTTTCAAAAGTTATAAAACTTAGGTTCTAATCCCATTCCTGCTACTTGTTATCTCTCAGATCTTGGGCAAGTTCCCTAATTCTTCTGAACATCAAATTTCCTCATATTTAAAATGAGGGATGGAGCACCCAGTGAGCACTCTTGGTTTTGGTTCAGGTCATGATCTCACAGTTTCATGACTTCGAGCCCTGCGTCAGGCTCTGCGCTGACAGCTCAGAGTCTGCTTGGGATCGTCTCTCTCTCTCTGCCCCTCCCCTGTTCACACTTTCTCTGTCTCTCTCAAAATAAAGATAAATAAACTGAAAAAAAATGTAAACAATAAAATGAGAAAATTAGAAGAGATGTCACCTAGCTCTAAGATTCTGCGGTTTTATAGTGGGTGCTCGGACTCAAGCATAGGTGTGGGGACCAAATTTTTAACTCATTCACCTCAGAAGGTTCTGCTGACTGAATACCCCCTTTACCTCTGAGCAGTTCTGCCTGGGTGATTTCCTTTGCTAATACAGCCACCCAACTGCAACTACCCCACCCACAAGGTCGTCATTGTCGATGTCCCTTTTCCCCCCACATCTCTCTTCACGAGAAAGCTACCTTTGAACTGGAAGGAGCATCTGTGTGGATAAGTATGGATGGAGAGCATCATGCAACAGAGAAATTTGTTGTCACTAGGAATTCATCACCAATGCCAAGTGTGGCTCCAGCCTGAATATACTGAATCAGAAGCTCTGGGGGTGGGCCCAGCACTGGGTGTTTAACACGCTCTCCAGGTCCAGGTGACTTAGAGTGCACACTCAAGGTTGAGAACCACTGGTACTGGGGACTATGGCAAAACAGAGCCGGAATCTGGAAGAGGGTCTTGGGGTGGGGGGGAGGGGTGGATACAACAGTAAATCACATAGATTTCTTTTCACTTTTACTCTTTAAAATAGAAACCACAGGCTGTTTTGGCCTTTGGAAAGTGATCACTCAAAAGAATGGGTGGCATTTCTTTGGATGATATTTAGGCTGTTTTGAGAAGTTGACGATTGAGGCAGAAACCAGGTCACCTAGGAGCCAGGGTAGGATTTTCTCCAGGTTGTTTCACTGCAAACCAGCTTCTTTGGTCTTCTGAGGTCAGAAGCATCTGAGAGAGCCGGCCCTGCAACCACTCTGATTCTGGTGTAGACGGAGGTGGTGTGTTGCTTTTTCTTGTGGGGGATCTTGGGCTGTCCCTTAGCCTCTCATGGGGCCCACTGCCTTGGCTCCTTTGGTGGCTCGGACACGGTCACCCAGCCTTCAGGTGGGTCCAGGTTAGTAGTCCTAGGAGCAGGGTGGAGGGTTGGCTGACCTGGCGAGCACACAGCATGTGTTATCCTGGGGACACACCAGAGCCTCTGGTTTTGTTTCCAAACAGGGAAAGATGGAGGGATTTCTCTAGCTGGAGGGATAAGGGAGCCAACTTCTGTGGAGAAACTGCAACTATATAAGTGGATTAAAAAAAGAGAACAAAGAGGGGTGCCTGGGTGGCACAGGCAATTAAGTGTCTGGACTTCGGCTCAGGTCATGATCTCACAGTTCGTGAGTTCAAGCCCCGCATCGGGCTCACTACTGTCAGTGCAGAGCCCGCTTCAGATCCTCTGCCTCCCTCTCTC
Organism: Panthera pardus; assembly: GCF_024362965.1. NCBI lineage: Eukaryota > Metazoa > Chordata > Mammalia > Carnivora > Felidae > Panthera > Panthera pardus. The sequence goes on along the minus strand of NW_026526991.1, from coordinate 129,845,868 downwards.
TGTCCCTCCCCCGCTCACTCGAGTGCTCGCTCACTGTCTCAAAAATAAATAAGCATTGGGGTGCCTGGGTGGCTCAGTCGGTTAGGCATCTGACTTGGTTTTGGTTCAGGTCCTGATCTCACAGTTTGTGAGTTTGAGCCTCACGTTGGGCTCCCTGCTGATGTTGCAGAGCCTGCTTGGGATTCTCTCTACTCTCTTTCTGCCCCTCCCCCCCCACTCTCTCCGTCTCTCTCTCAAAAATAAATAAATAAACATTAAAAAAATAAAAATAAAATAAAAAACAAAGGGCTCCTGGCTGGTTCAGTCAGTGGAGCGTGTGGCTCTTGATGTCAGGGTTGTGGGTTCAAGCTCCATGTTGGGTATAGAGATTACTCAAAAATAAAATCTTAAAAAAAAAAAAAAAAGAACAAGAAGGAAACTTGGTTAATGATTGGGGTAAGAAAGAGTCTTTGTTTTAGATGATTTAAACTTACAATAGGTTTGCAAAAACAAGGAATGTAGGCTTATCCAAAAGAGGGAGAACATACTCTCATATGTTTGCTGGTTTTGTAGGGATTACCATACTTAAAATCTTGTTAAGAAATTTCTGCTGTCTGGTAGAGGATTGCTTCCATCACATCACCCTCTTGCTCAAGACCTCAACCCCTGCCTACCATGCAAAGGCAGCCTGATGCTACAGCCTCTGCCTTGGACTCTTTCCCAGACTTTCAGCCTCCACTAATTTGGCCCAATCTCACCTTTCTAACTTCGTCTCTGAATTCCTACCAATACCAACCGCTGCCTCCCTCCAGCAGTTTCTGGATGAATGTCTCCCTCTTGTTCACAGTACCTATTTTCATGCCGTCATGCCTTTCCTCAGTCTGTTTGGTTTCCCCAAGCCAACTCAGCATCTTTCATGACACAGCACCCCCTCCCTGATCATGAGAGCCCACATTAGACTCTATTGCCCTAACTCTGACATTCGTAGGCTCAACCACCAATTTAATGCCTAAGTATACACTGTCTTGCCTTTTTAAACTGATTGGCCCTTTAGCCGGTCATTCATGAAGAAAGAAGCTTGAAGTCAATCTCCTTTGGATTTTCCATAAGAGCTGGCATAGAGTTGGGGACAGGGAAAATGAAAATACCTGATCTTTGTTTGGTAGAGCAGAGATTTGGTATACTGGGTATTAATGAATGGAATCAAGGCATTCCCAGCTATGTTCTAAGGACTATAAGCTGGGTACAGTGATAATGGTTCTGTCCACATATAGAATGCCTCTTAACATCTTAGACTGGGAGCACCTCTCCCCAGTGGCAGCAATTTCTTCATGTTACCCGTGTTATTCTAAGTTAAAGACAACGGGCTCAAGTTCAAAGAGGCCGGATTAAAAACAAGGGCCAATTTTTTTCACTTGACCATTTCTGGTCCATTCGTTTGGCCCATAGCGCTGCCCATAATTTTTCTGTGTATTTTGCTGATAGTCTGTGGGGGAGGTTTTCAGTTTTACGAGAAGTGGCCCCAGGCATTTCCCCCTAAAAACACAGTGGCTGTAAAATTTTAGGAAAAAGTTCTTCCGATAACATCGGCTTAGATATTAATGAAATTGGAATGACTAGATCTCACCAATATAGAGGGCGTATGGGCAGATGGATGAGACACAAATAGAAACCAGACTCAGCCCAGCATTAAAAATCAGTGTATCCCCAGCAATCACTGCTCTTTCTCTACCAACTTTGCTGTCTGCACATCCACACACACACACACACACACACATTTAAATTTCCTTTGTTCACTGCAGACAAAGCTGACAAACACAATCAGTCGTAAACGGAGACTAGGCCTGTTCCTCCTCTCTGTTGCACTGATGAAGTTCCTTTTCAAAACTGCATTACTCTTGGGGCACCTGTCTGGCTCAGTTGGGAGACCATGTGACTCTTCACCTCGGGGTTGTGAGTTCAAGCCCCACATTGGCTGTGGAGATTACTTAAATTAAGAAAAAAAAAACTTAAAAAAAAACTGTATTACTTTTGTTATGCAAATAATATATGACAAATTCATGAATTTAGAAACGTAGATAACAAAAAGAAAGCATTCACTTGAAATCACATTATCCAGACATAACCACTCCTACCATTTTCCCCAATGCATTCTGGTCTTTTTTCCCCATGAGTGTATATAAGAAGCATGTAAACTTTTTAAGAGTGGTGTCACAATAAACATATCGTTATAAAGTTTTTCACTCGTCAGTATATTTTAATCATATTTTCACATCATTAGTCACCCACATCATTTTTAATGTCTAATAATTCCTCTGTCTGGAGGTACCATAATGTTTTAACTATTTTCCATTGGTCGATGTTTAGGACTTAAAATTTTTCTTCTATAAATAAGACATCAATGAACATGCCTCACATACATCTTTGGAGACTAGTCTGATGATATTAAGAGAAATCCTTACACGTGGACTTACTAGGTCAGAGTATACATTTCTTTTAAGACTCAGGCTCCAAATAGCCAAAATGTTCTCCGTAAGTGTCCATTCCTAAGATTCTTGCCAACAACACACACTATTTTTTGTCTTTAATCAGATACATTCTACTGGTTTTGATGTGAACTAGCGTTTTTGTAGTAGTAACAACGCTAGTACAACAACATGTACAGAGTAGCCCAGATCTGGTCTGCAGTCCCGAGAGAAGTGCTGTGGGCAGCCCTGCCCTGGAGATGTTCGTGTAAAACTCTGCAGAGCTTTGTGCAAATCAGTGTCCAATTCCTGCTTTTGTGCCCTAAAGACAAGCTTCTTGATAGGACCTTCTCTGGACTTAATGAAGCCGTCAGCTACATTTTGTGCATATCCCAGCCACCCTGCTTGGCGGCTCTTTCACGCCCTGCTGTCTATTCTTCTCACTTTCTTCAGGTTCAAAATGTTGCTGCTTTTCTATCCTTTCCCCTAACCTGTACTCAGGAAAGATCTGGTGTCAGTCATTCCCACCTGGGTATGAATTTAAATAACGAGCTTATTTTTCTAGTTGTTTACACTTAGAATTTACCCCCCAGTGGTACAAAAGAGCATAGTTCTTTTTTTTAAAGTTTTTAAATATTTATTTATTTTTGAGAGAGAGAGAAGGATAGAGAAAGAAAGTGAGTGGAGGAGGAGCAGAGAGCGAGAAGGAGACACAGAATCTGAAGCAGATGCCAGGCTCCTAGTTGTCAGCCCTGAGCCCAACGTGGGGCTCGAACCCACGAATCACGAGATCATGACCTGAGCCGAAGTCAGACGCTCAACCGACTGAGCCACCAGGAGCTCCTCAAAAGAGCATAAAAATGTATCAGCTAAAGGGTTTTTACTGTTGTTTGTTGTAGCAACCCTTCTGTGTCAACTACCTGGAGCCTATCTAAATAGAATTAAGTGTAGCTGACTAGCTGGGGAATCACGATCTCCCACACAGATCATCACCCAAGTTAACACTGGGCACAGGATGAGAGCGAGCGTTCGTGTGGGCAGAAGAGGGAGTCTCTCTGTCATGGGATGCAGGAAGGTGACTGTTCCCCGCCTTTCAGATTTAGTCCTCAGTCCACACTAGTGGTGCCCTGCTGAACCAGCTCTCTGAGGGGAGAAATTGAGCCCTGATTTGTAGCATTTGATGATTTCTGAGGTATAAATGCTCACATGTGGCAGATTTCAAGCTACTGACAGTTTACCAGCTGGCTCACTATATCCTTGACTATTAAACAGTACTCTCCTTTGTCAAGCGTACAATAGAATCTTCTTTTAAATCTGATGTTTAGGGACCACAGCTGTCTCACCTGATGGGTCCAGTGAAGGGATTGTTTGTCAATATACATATATGTTAGGAGCCACGAGATACCATTTTGTGATCACGGGAGTAGACTGCTAACACCTGTCTGAAATTTGAGGTGAACTTACCAGTTCTGTACTTGTGGTGCATGACATTGGGCTACATCTAGATGCTCATGAGAGGCTTTAGGTGGGGTTCTAGTCCTTGGTTGAGAAAAACTTGGGTCCTGCTGCTTTGGGAACAGTGGTCTTCCTTTCAGAAAGGGAATACATGGCAGACCTCTCAATCGTCACAACAGTCTATCAATTCCTGTAGATGGCATCCGGTAACTAAGGAATAGTGAGTGCTTTCTCTCCAGCAATGCAGACAATATGCATTAGGAAGAGAATGCTTAGGAGACCCTTGGGCTTTTATCAAAGGTCAACACAAGAACCAGCCACATGAAGTAAATGTACAATTTTATACTGGTTTACATTTTATAATAAATTCCTTTTAATGTTTAATTCAGTGGGGAAAATGCTTTTTTCTTGTCTGAATAGGGAGCCATCACATTTTTTTTTTAGCCCCCAAGATGCTCAGAATGAACTAAATTTAGTGTTCAATAACAATACCTGCCCACCCCTGGTTCCTGGTGTAATGACGGTACCTTCTTCTCCCTAGTTCCTGATGTCTCAGCTTTTATTTATTTATTTATTTTTTAATTTTTTTTTTCAACGTTTTTTATTTATTTTGGGGACAGAGAGAGACAGAGCATGAACGGGGGAGGGGCAGAGAGAGAGGGAGACACAGAATCAGAAACAGGCTCCAGGCTCCGAGCCATCAGCCCAGAGCCTGACGCGGGGCTCGAACTCATGGACCGCGAGATCGTGACCTGGCTGAAGTCGGACGCTTAACCGACTGCGCCACCCAGGCGCCCCACAGCTTTTATTTTAAGATGGCTTAAATCCTCTTTGGAAGCATACAGTGTGTTTGGCTCTACTTTCCATAAAGCCATCAACAGTGCTATGGACTAAAAGTTCATTTGCCCCCAAATTCATATGTTGAAGCCTTAACTCCCAATGTGATGTTACTTGGAGATGAGGCCTTTGGGAGGTAAGTAGATTAGGTCATAAGAGTGGGTTAGATTAGGTCATGTCGGTGGGATCCTCATGAGAGGGAGAGGGAAGGCGCTCTGAGTACACACACTGAGGAAAGGTCATTGAAGTCATAGCAGGAAGGGGGCTGTCTGCCAACCAGCAACCTAAGTGGCCCACACCTTGACCTTGGAGTCCCAGCCTCCAGAACTGTGAGAAATAAACCGAGCCGCCCAGCCTGTGGTATTTCATCATGGCCACCTGAGCTGGCTAAGGCAAACAGCATTCATGGGTGCCTGCTTTGTGCCTAGTACTCTGTTTTGGCTGATCCCTTTTGGAAAAGGGGAAAGACAGGGCAGATTTCTAAAATTGGACAAGTCTAACCTTTACATTCCCTTCCCTCAGACGGACTGTTCTCTGTGACTTTTTCTGATAAACACAACTTTCTGGATATGCAACTGTCCCAGGAGGAAGTGTGACCCTTCAGCTCTGCCGGCCAGCTCTGGGCTCCCTCATGGCGCTGGGCGAGCGCCTCTGGAGACCGCTAGCAGGTCGATGGTGCTCAGCCAGGTGCTCTGCAGAGCGCTGCGTGCCTCAGTGGCCTGGCCACGTCTCGGCGCCATCACACAGGAAAGAGTTCTTTTCAACCTGGAGTCATCCAAGCTTCCTCCAATGATTTGACCTTAAGACCCCTCCCTTTTCGTTTTCAGTAATGTCTATTAGACACCGGCAGATAGAGGGTTGTGCTCAAGACCTGGCTCCAGTGAGCACCAACGGTTGCCCTCTCCTCTCTGAGGAGATGCCCGCACCAACGTCGGCTGCCCCCCAGGCTGTCCTGAGACAGAAGGCTTCACCACTGAAGAAATGCTTGTTGTTGCTTCTTTAAAGTCAAACAGAGATGATTCTAGAACTTATAAGGCAGTGGCAACAACGCCAACTACAATATCTAAAAAAAGGCCGGGCAGTCTACTCTTGGGAGATATTGTGAAGAACAAAATGGTAAAGATTTAAAAGTCTGTGAAAGGGGGGAGGGGAGAGAGGGAGTTGTTTAGGAGGTATAGAGTCTCAGTCTTGCAAGATGAAAAAGTTCTGGAGCTATGCTGCTCAATAATGCGAACACTACTGAAGAGTACATTTAAAATGGTTAAGATGGTAAATTTCATGTTAGGTGTGTCTTCCCCCGCTCCCCATTACAAAAACGAAGTCTGAGCTAAGGCAGGAAGGGTGGGGGAGGGGGAAAACTATCTGGAAAGTGAATGCTTAAAATAAACCTTGTAATAGAGACACCTAGACCTAGCATATAACTGGTAGCAAGAGCATAGCTCTCTCTCTCTCATTTGATTTTTTTTTTTTTTTTTTTTTTTTTTTGGGTAGAACCTGCTGGAAGACTAGGCAAAACTAAGGTGGCCTGAGAGCAGGGAGGTCACAGGTCATTTTGGCCACTCCTTTCTCAGGAGACTGAGGACTGCTTCCTTTCCCCCCCCTAGTCCTCAAGATATTTAAAAGAGCTCAAGAATTCCTGATTTCTCCAATGCTAAGTCATTGCTTAGCAAGGTTAATGGATGGGGGAAAGAATTAATTCATTGATTAATATGTTGGGTCCAAGCCAGGCCTTTGTTTATGCTGAGTTGTGCTTTGGACTCAGAAGTTCTGCCAATAAATAAATAAATAAATAAATAAACAACTCTGTGACAATGCCATCCGATGTGAGATTGGGACCATTAACTGGAAATGAGAAACTTCTCTATAATGTTTCTGGACTCCAGCCATGAGCACGAGAATCCATCTCTTCCTTCATAGGAGACTGAAAACACTGAGTACTGATGAGATTAACCGTAGGCAATAATGGTTAATGGTCATAACTAACATTTTATTTTATGGTTGACATTTTATAAGTCCCCTTCTATCTGAATCCTCTCATGGGGTCCTGGCAAAAAACACTGGAGGTGAGTCCTAGCTCCCTGCTACCCAGAAAGGATAGTTCAGATAGGATAGGAAAGTTCAGAAAGGATAAGTACTTTCCCAGAAGCCCGTAGTTTGTAGACTGTCTAGAGCTACAGAAACAGGGATAGAGCTAGGATTTGAACAGGGTGCCTTCCACAGCCCAGCACAGGAGGTGGCTTCGTGGTCACAGAGGCTGGCAGCACATATTAGTAAAACCAAGGAACATTTTGCTTATGGAAGGGACCTGCATGGGAAACCCCCTTGAGTTCTGATTTCTTGTCTGACCCCACTGATCCATTATGCTCGACTGTTCTCAAGGCTCTAGGAGGCCTCCTGGGCTACTATCAACTCAGAGGTGAAGGTGGTTGAACTCCTAAGGACTTAAGGGTAATTTCTGTAATTCTGATAAGCATTCAGTCTTTTTCCCAGAATGAGGGCGAGCACAGGGGGAGTGGTTCTTTCAGGTCCCAGGATGCAAATCTTGCAGCACACGCTGCCAGGTCTCCCCTGGGAGGGCCTTCTGGGTCCCAAAGCAGAAGTGGGTGATGTAGACAACGAGGGTGGGCTTTAACCTGTGAACTAGCTCAGCTGCGTAGGGTTCATGGTTGGGTTTCCAGGCCGTCCCGTGAGGTAGCCAGAATGTGTGTGAATAAGAACTTCCCAGAGGCAGTTATGCTCTCAGTCCGCTGAGCAAGGGGCAGGCTGAGGGGACAAGAGGCAGTAATGTAGCTGATCACCAAAGACTTCGATCTTCTCCACCTCTGGATCCTTACTCTTTCCTCCTTCCTGCCCTAGCAGGAAGGAGCAAGGTAGATTTCTTCCCCAAATCATGTTCTTGTGAGCATGACCTTAGGTGACAAGTGTAGTGACTACAAACCTCAGTTTCCCTATTTGTAATAGACATGTAATCTTTCCTTAGCATGACACAAGCAGAGTCTTTGACTCTGTCACCATCTCTGTTACCCTCATCTCTTACAACATCCCCTGATGCACATGACACATGGTCATAGTAAGCTACAGACTGAATGCGTTCCCCCCAAATTTATATGCTGCAACCTAACCCCCAGTGTGATGGTGTTAGGAGGTAGGTCCTTTGGGAGAGGATTAGGTAGGCCGTGAGGGTGGAGGCCTCATGAATGGGACTAGTGCCCTTGTAAAAGAGACGCCAGAGAGCTCCCTCGCCCCACCCATCAGGTAATGACACAGGGAAAAGACAGCCACCTATGAACCAGGAAGTGGACCCCCACTAGACACTGAATCTGCTGGTTCTGTGATCTTGGACTTCTAGCCTCCAAAACCGTGCTAAGTTTCTCTGGTATTCTGTAACAACAGAATGAACTAAGACACGATAGATGTTTCAGGTCCTCCTCTCCAATATCATGCTCATTCCCATTTTTGTTCTTTGCTTTTGATGTTCCCTCTGCCAGAAGTGTTGCAACCCTAACCCCCGCCTACAGATTGTCACTTACCCTTTAAGTGTCACTTACCCTTTAAGACCCATTCAGAAGACTCACTTCTTTGCCCTCCCATGGAACTCGGCATACACTCATATCACAGAACCTGTCAAAACGTCACTTGGTTGTTTCCCCTTTTGTTTCTCCCACTCCTAATTGGGGGCTCTGTATCTGTCAACCCCCTAACACACTTCCTGCATACAGTGGGTGCTCACTACTATTGGCTTGCGAGAAATTGGTGATATGTAGCTTAGATCTTCGGATGAAAGCTCCAGTGGGAGAATGGTAACAGAGAGGCCTCTCAAGGGAGGTTCCGTAGTTTATCCGCACAGGCTCCAAGCAGGAGCCATCTGTCACTGCTCTTGAAGGATAGCAAGGAGCCAATTCACTTTTAGAAGAGAGGTCTCATAAATTCAATGTGCTCTAGAATGTTCCTGTGCTAACAGATTTTAATGACTAAGAGGACCACAGCAGTGGACACCAGGAGGTAGAAACACCATCCTGAACCAAGGCAGACTACCATGTCGGTGGACTGCTCCTTCAGGATATTTCCACCCTCCCAAAGGATCAACATGAGTCTCCTCTGTGGAAGGCTCCAAACTGCAAAATCCTAAACTTGGTCTGCATCAGACTTCATTGACTGACATTTGGCCTTCAAAGAGGGATTGTTGAGCAGAAACATCAGGAAGGAACTTGTAGCTTTTAAAAGTAAAAAGTAGGACCAGATCTTTTCAGTACGAAGAGGTTCAGTCAAAGTAACCCTGGGCAAAGCTGATAAGAAAGAAAAGAGGCTCATTTCTGTCTCACCTCAGACATTTAAGGTTCGTGGTTGACTCTAAGATGGGGAGAAGAGAGACTGTCCTAGCATTGTTCTGTTCACTCCCATTACAAAGAAGGCTGGTAAACCCAGCCAGCAGAAGAAGCCGTAAGATTATCTGTTCACTGCTAAATCTTCCACACTTGGTGTGGTGCCTGGCCCATCATAAACACTGAATGAATGTTGAGTAGACAAATGGATGAATTATCTACTCAACAATTCAATCAAACAAAATGCCCAGCTTGGGCAGTTGCTTGAAAGATCAAATCAAATATAATTTTAAGCCAAGTAAGCCTCCTGTTTGTTTTATCAATAAGACTAATCCTAAGATGTATTTTTTTTAAGGTATGTATTATTGTACGGTATTCATTAGAATAGTTTGGGTTACAAATACAGAATCTAGATCCTTGAGTGCAAGGATTACACCTTATTTTTGACCCATCTTCACCAAAATGTTAGCCGATGCTGCTTTGTGGTGATTTGATAAAGCAACATTTGAGATGTCAAATATTTAAATACAATTTTCTTCAATAAAAGATTTTCTCAATTGGAGCATCTGGCTGGCTCAGTCGGTGGACCATGTGAGTCCTGATCTCAGGAATCGTGAGTTCGATTCCCATGTTGGGCATGGAGATTAGTTAAAAAAAGAGGCAAGCATCAGAAAAGATTTTCTCCATTAATTATATTACAATCAGAATAGAATATTTTGCCAATAGAAATGATCTGAAATGAACTGGGTACATATTTGAAATACTCTTTTTACTAGGGAAAAACAAAACAAAAACCATAACTTTTGTTAGTATTATACATGGGACTTTAGGTGTACTTATGCCTGCAAACCAGCTGTAGTTTTATAAAGTGCATCCAAGAACGAGAATTTCCTATTAAAGAAAAGAAACAGCCTACAAGACCTAGAGATTCATTGCCCAACATATGGTAATCTGTCTCAAGAAAATTCTCCAGTTTATAAAGGGGAGTTCTGACTGAGTGCCAGGGCACTTTCCTGACAAATGTTCTTATAATATTAAGAGGAAAAAGTTTCCTGACTTGACTTTAATTTGATTCACACGGATTTGAAATGTTTTCTTTGCAACCATGACAATGCACAAAACTGGAAACTATTAAAAGGCAAATGAAACCATGAGAAGAGTAATAATATATCTATTAGAAACAAAATACTATATCCAATTATCAACATTTGAATCCCTTCACAGTCTAGTTTTGAGACTTCAACCCCCACAGCAGAGTCTTTGACTTTGGAGAAGCTTTGACTAGAGAGGACACCTCTCTGTCTCCAAGCAGAATTTGACTTTAAGTGAGATGAGTTGTTCTGTCCAGTGAAGAAGATTCTGTGTCTCCAGGATGAAGAATTTTGATGAATCACAATGTTTATGGACAATAAAAACACTCCAAGTGCTGGGTCAGTGGTAGATGTTCAACAAATATTTGCTAGCTCAGGTAAACCAGATGTCCTGTGTGACACCAAAAAGCTAGGATTTTTTGCTTTCTTGAATTTTTAGGTTCCAACCAGCTATCGATGCATTTTAGTCCTCAGTGGATCTGCTACTTCTCTGTCTTTACCCTCTTTCTCATCTTTGATCAGTGAGGTTTTTGCTAACATTAAACCGTCAAGGGGAGGGCCATCTACTTTCCCTGTAGATGATGAGGTTTTCCTTCACATTCAGGGGATCTTCCCCATCTTAACACCCCAATTCTATTAAGCTTCTCTTGGCTGAACTTTCGAGTTTATGATTGCTAAAAAAATCATGATGAACACCCATAGGAGCCCCCTTGCTCCCATCTTCCCCCCAGCACTTAGCTGGTTTATTCCTTGTCTCTTAAAAATTTTTTTTTAACGTTTATTTATTATTGAGAGAGAGAGACACAGAATGTGAGCAGGGGAGGGGGCAGAGAGAGGGGGAGACACAGAATCTGAAGCAGGCTCCAGGCTCTGAGCTGACAGCACAGAGCCCGACATGGAGCTCGAACTCACAAACTGTGAGATCATGACCTGAGCCGAAGTCGGACGCTTAACCAACTCAGCCACCCAGGCACCCCTATTCCTTGTCTCTTAGTACAGGAATGATTGATGACCATTCCTCTGAAAATTCTTGAGCAATGAAAGTTTCTTCCTTTCTGAATTGTCATTATAAGTTGAAGCAGACCCAATTTTCACAAACAACAGACATTTCAGTGCCAGTTTCCCATCCAACACCACAGAGGCTGCCCCACCTGTGCCCTTGGCGTAGTTCCTGCTGCTTTTGGTACTGGAAATGGATCCAGGAACTAACAAGATAGAGAGGCAGTATGCAAAGAATGTTCTAGAAGAAGAAGAGGGCAAAATAGGCCCCTTCCCAGTATATGTTGCCTGAATGCTTTAGGGAATAAACATTTCTTAGAAAGCAAGAGGGAATTATCACTGGGGGCTCATATTTTCAACCTTTTGCTTTTGTGGCGCATGAAGGTTTGCTGGTATTTTTCTTAACATGGAAGTTACTGAACAACATTCTCTTTACAAAGGCAGCTCTTCATTTCTGGCCATAGACCTGAAGACAGGCAGCTGAAACTATTTCATGGAAGGGAAGACTGGAACTCGGTGGTAGATGAGTCCCTCTGCCTGTTGGGGCCCTAGTGTCCCCGTGAACAAATGAGGTGATAGCGATCGCTGTAAAAATTCCCTTAAAGCTTTGTTTGGAGGAGTAAGGGATGGTGCATGGGACGCTGTCAACACTCTGCCCGGGACGCACCAAGTGCTTGATAGATAGATGCCTTGGGGGGCTGGATCCCCCAAGTCCTTCTCCTTGGCCACAGGGTTCTTGTGTAATTCTTCACTCTCCTTGGAGGCTGAAATTCCCTGCTGTGATCCCCTGAAGGTCCTACTGTGTGACCTCATTGACTTCACAAGAAATGTAACGACAACCAATATTTATCCAGTACCTACTGTGTGCTGGGCACTATTGAAATGCTTTCTATACGTTAACTCAATCCTTGCAAAAATGCAACCAGGCAGAAGTATTATTATTTCTAATTTATATATGAGGAAACTGAGGCACAGGGATGCTTTAATTTGCTGCCTAGCTGTTGCAATTAAGAAAGTCACTGGCCCCAGGGTTCAGGCTCAGGGCTACCCCTTCAGTGACACCTTTAACTGTGGAGTCTTTTGTGGACCTAACCATAAAAAAAAAAAAAAAAAAAAAAAATCTAACAACTATTTGTAACACCTTTTGGAGGAAAGTGTATTTTGAGTTCCAAAAGCCAGTGTATCTGGAACGGTGTTCCTTTGTCAAATCAAGGCTGATGGGAATGGGTGGGGAGTGGGGCTCCTAAGTGTATGTTTGGGCTGAAGCTGTGTTATAAACTGGTCACCCTCACACAGGGCTGGGACTCAGATGTTCATCTTCCACACACCTGGGGTGTCATTGTTGGGAGTCAGTGGGCCTGGCAGGCCTTCAGCAACTACTTTATGCTTTTGGACCCTCCACTTGGAGTGGCCTAGTTTTCAGTGGCTTCCTACACATAACCCTCCAGAGACAGCCGTGCTGTTTCAAGTGCTGGCTGCCACGTGGGAGGTCTAATTTACAGAATGGGTCTTGGGGTTATCAAATATTTTAACTATTACTTGTCACTTTTATGAAAGCATTTTCCATGCTCTTTTCACATATTAGCAGCAGGGAGATGGAATAGCACTGTCATCTTTTCTTTCTTTTTTTTAAATGTTTATGTATTTTTGAGAGAGAGGGAGACAGCGTGAGTAGGAGAGGGGCAGAGAGAGAGGGAGACACAGAATCCGAAGCAGGCTCCAGGCTCTGAGCTGTCAGCACGGAGCCCGACACAGGGCTCGAACCCAAGAACTGCGAGATCATGACCTGAGCTGAAGTGGATGCATAATCGACTGAGCCACCCAGGGGCCCACAATGTCATCTTTTCTGTCCCTTGTTAATGTAAGGGAGGTATTTAGTGCCTGTCTGTAAGGAATTCTTTATTAATGACGATTAAATAGTTATTATTTCATGAGTCTGTTCTTTATATGCATTGTCACCAATTTCACAGATGAGGAAACTGAGGCTCAGAGGAGTTAAAACCATAGGTAGAGCTGAGGTTGAAACCCAGTTTCGGCAACAACCTCTTTGACCTCAGCCACAGCAACGTCTTACTCAACACATCTCCAAAGGCAAGGGAAACAAAACCAAAAATGAACTACAGGGACCTCATCAAGATAAGAAGCTTCTGCACAGCAGAGGAAACTAAACAAAACTAAAAGGCAACTGATGGAATGGGAGAAGATATTTGCAAATGACATATCAGATAAAGGGTTAGTATCCAAAATCTATAAAGAACTTACCAAACTCAACACCCAAAAAACAAATAATCCAGTGAAGAAATGGGTAGAAGACATGAAAAGACATTTTTCCAAAGAAGACACCTAGATGGCCAACAGACACATGAAAAGATGCTCAACATCACTCCTCATCAGAGAAATACAAATCAAAGCCATACTGAGATACCACCTCACACCGGTCAGAGTGGATAAAATTAACAACTCAGGAAACAACAGATGTTGGCGAGGATGTGGAGAAACAGGAACCCTCTTGCTCTGTTGGTAGGAATGCAAACTGGTGCAGCCGCTCTGGAAAACAGTGTGGAGGTTCTTCAAAAAATTAAAAATAGAGCTACCCTATGATGCAGCAATTGTACTACTATTTATCCAAAGGATACAGGAGTGCTGATTCATAGGGGCACACGTACCCCAATGTTTATAGCAGTGCTATCAACAATAGCCAAATTATGGAAAGAGCCCAAATGTCCATCAACTGACGAATGCATAAAGAAGATGTGGTTTATATATACAATGGAATACTACTTGGCAATGAGAAAAAATGAAATCTTGCCATTTGCAACAACGTGGATGGAACTGGAAGGTATTATGTTAAGTGAAATAAATCAGTCAGAGAAGACAGGTATCTATGTTTTCACTCATATGTGGAATTTGAGAAACTTAACAGAGGACCATGGGGAAGGGAAGGGGAAAAAATAGTTATAAACAGAGAGAGAGGCAAACCGTAAGAGATTCTTAAATACAGACAACAAACTGAGGGTTGATGGTGGGGGAGAGGGGGATGGGAAAATGGGTGATGGGCACTGAGGAGAGCACTTGTTGGGATGAGTACTGGCTGTTGATGAATCATAGGAATCTACTCCCGAAGCCAAGAGCACACTGTATACACTGTATGTTAGCTAACTTGACAATAAATTATATTAAAAAAAAATGGGGCACCTGGGTGGCTCAGTTCGTTAAGCATCTGACTTCGGCTCAGGTCATGATCTCACGGTTTGTGGGTTTGGGCCCCGCATCGGGCTCTGTGCTGACAGCTCGAAGCCTGGAGCCTGCTTTGGATTCTGTGTCTCCCTCTGTCTCTCTGCCCCTACCCTGCTCACGCCCTCTCTCTCCTACCAAAAAAAAAAAAAAAAAAGAAACCCAGTTTGGTCTAGTTCCAAAGCCTGTTTTCCTAACCACCAGGCTGTCCTGCCTCTAGCTGCCTTGTAGTCCCCTATGAGGATAAAGGGGGTGCCTGTGAGGCTAATCCAAACAACAGGAAACTTGAAAATATTCCTGTTTGCTTCTGGAATCCATTATTTATGGGATTTACTTGTTTTATTTAGGCTAATATTGAAATTAATGTGCGTTTTGTGTGTTTACAGCAGCTCAGGGTTTGGGAAGATAAGACTGCAGCTGGAGAGCCTGGGAATCAAGGGTCAAAATCACGCTGAGGTTAGAAATTAGCCTCATAGAATCAACAATTGGTGGCTCTAGAAGTGGGTAACCAAGGGTGGGTTTTGTGCCCAGGTTTTACAGTATGTTATAAAATGACAAAATTCAATCTGTAATGCAGTTTCAGTAAATTCAGACACTTCTAATTTGGAATTCACAGCTGCTGAGTTGAAGCTTTCCTGTGTGTACTTAGCAAAACAATTCCTTTAAAGATCGTGGAAATGAATAAGGTAAACAAGAACTGGAGCTGTTAAAGGTAAACGGTTTGGGGTGAGTTTCAGCGCCTTAGGCACATTTCTTCCCAGATGACAGTAAATATTAGGTACGTGTCCTATTCCCAGATTATTAAAGTGGCCCCATAGATTCCCTCCACTAAAGAATGTGACCCTCTCCTTAGGCAGCCTCGTTAGCCAAGGGTGTCACACTTTTCTATACAATTCTGGGATTAAGATTGTTTCAAACTGTGAGCAGTCCTCCTTCTCATTTAATGAGGTGACTTCTCCCTGAAAATTTGCATTTATGTCCCCACAATACTTTGGCGATGGTCAGTGTCTGGTAGGCAGTGCTGTCATATACACACTTATCACGCACACAGAGCCGTGAGGAAACCGATGTGCACGAAGGAAAACCGAACTAATCCCAGGAGAAGGGCGTTGCTTCCACATTTTTTCTCGTGGCCATTTCTGCAAAAGACGAGCTGTCCCAGATTCATAGCATTTTAGGGCTAGACAGGAGCTTCGAGGTAGCCAACTCCATCATTTTCAGACATTCCTCAGGAACATCCATTTCCTTGAAAACACAACCCACAGACAATTCGAGGAAAATCAGACGCCTCATGGGTCTCCCTTCCTGGAGCAGGGTTTGTTTGTAATGGAGGCATCAGCATATCTGCTCCCATGCACAGGTCTCTCTCTCTCTCATCTGGTTCTTAATTACCTACCTACAGAAAAAAATGCAAGGCTGGCTCTCAAGCTCCAGGAAGATTACATTTGATGCTGTTCATCATACATACCTTTTTTGACATTCTTTTTGGGTTGTTCAAAATATGTAGATAAAAGAAATCACATACATATTCAGACCATGTAAAAACGTCCAATTTGCTAAGATCATGAGTTTAACTCATAGTGACTACTGTTTAGCTCAAGTCCCTGGTAACAGACTATCTTTTGAATGTTGCAGTTCATTTATTCACTCATTCATTCATTCGAGAAACATGTCATGGTTGTCAGATACCTTCTAGCTATAGAAGAGTAATAAACAAAGCAGGGACCTCATCCTGTGGGAGCTCACAATCAGTAGGTAAGACAGGCTGACTTACCTACCTGAGGGGGTGGGCACCTTCATTCTTTTCTAGGGATGGCAGTGGGTTGTACTGACTCATAGCTTACTGAGAATTTGCTTGTGAACCAGGGCACTTGTTTCCCAAGGCTAACTGAGCCGGGGGTGCAGGGAAGACTCAGAGTGTAGGGAGGCTTGGTGACCACAGCCCCACTCGCACCGTGTTCTGGTCAAGTAAGCTGGCAAGACTAGCTGTGACGTGTCTGGTGATGATGGCAAAGGCTGCAAGTCAACTGATTTGCAAAGTTTTATGCCCAGATGAACCAGCTGTCCCTAAATGCTCAGCCGTTGATCCTATACTGAGGGTGCTGTGTAGGGTGTAGACACCATCACTGTAGATCATTTTTAGAGAAGAATTTGAACTCTCCTAGAGAAAGTTCAATGTAAAGCCAGTGATTCATGCATCACTTCTAAAGAGCAGGACAAATTCATTCATTTCTACTTCTGTGGATTTCTCTGCTCCTCCCTAAAGGTTTCTGTGTAGGAAAGTAAAGATCAGAGGATTATAACTTTCCATCTTCAAGGCTTGGCTTTCTTTGTACAAGTTCAGGTTTCCCATTCTCAAACAAAACAAAACAAAACAAAAAAAACAAAGCAAGCACAGGTTTAGATTTCATTCCTGTTTTGCTTTGATTTTTCCAATTCAGTAAATGTTCCATTTTAATAACAAGACAGTGCTTTTTATTTTATTTTATTTATTTTATTTTATTTTTTTTTCACCAAAGAAGAGGCATAGAACTGCAAGACCCTTTCTTAGGTTAAGTCCAGACATCTGTATCTCAGAACGTTTGTCTTTTATGTGACTATTTGTCTTTTACATGAGTAATAATAAAGAATGAGAGGAGGGGTGCCTGGGTGGCTCAGTCAGGTAAGCATCCGACCTCGGCTCAGGTCACGATCTCACAGTTCATGGGTTCGAACCCTGTGTCGGGCTTTGTGCCGACAGCGCAGAGCCTGGAGCCTGCTTCGGATTCTGTGTCTTCCTCTCTCTCTGCCCCTCTCCGCTTCATGCTCTTTCTCTGTCTCTCAAAATAAATAAATGTTAAAAGAAATTAAAAAAAAAAAAGAAATGAGAGGAAAAGATTGTCTTCATTTTCAAACAGAATTATTTATGAAAGCACATGCATAAAAGATCTATGAAACTATGGAAAGTTCTATATGTGCATTGAAGATCACAGTAATTAAAGCCGTATGTTATTGGTGTAAAGAATAAAACACAGATAAACAGACAGCCGTGAAACCAATCCCAGAACACATAATAGAGAGTATATGACAAAAAAGCTTTACAAATCATGTGCTAAAGGGATGCATTTATTTAATGAATTATTCAATGAAAAATGTTGATGGGAAGACAGACTATCTGGGGATTGTCAGGTTATACTTACTTTTACCATTGGAGGTGAAGGCATATGCAAACGAATTCCAGATGGTTAAGAGTGAGATGTGAAGATGAAGCCATACAAAAAAACGAAAAGAAAATATAAGTGGTCTCAGAGTAGAGAAGGACATTATAATAAAAAAAAAATCAGCAGAAGAAATTAAAAAGGGAAAGATCCACAGATTGAATGATATAAAATATAAACCAGTTTTCGGTCAAAATATCAAGCAAAATTAAAACACACATGACAACAAATGGCAATCAGATATAGGCAAGCAGATATATGGAGGCTTTTTAAATGAATGATAAATGCTAGGGCGCCTCGGTGGCTCAGTTGGTTAAATGTCCTACTTTCGCTCAGGTCATGATCTCGCGGTTTCTGAGTATGAGTCCCGAGTCAGGCTTTGTGCTGACAGCTCAGAGCCTGGAGCCTGCTTCAGATTCTGTGTCTCTCTCCCTCTCTGCCCCTTCCCTGCTTGTGCACTGTCTCTCTCTCTCTCAAAAATAAGTAAACATTTAAAAAAAGTAAAATAAAATGATAAATGCTTTGTACCAGTAGAAAAATGAGTGAAAGTACAGATAATTTGCATAATTACGTGAATGAAAAATGGATGAAAAATACATGTAAAAAATGCAAATTCATGAGTAACAAAAATGATTATTCAGATGCAATTATGTGATTCCATTTTTAATTTATCAAATTAACAAAGATTAGAAAAATATTACATAATTCTAGGGTACATCTGCAGGAAACAAGCCCTTTCATGTACTCTAGATGAATGTGTAAATTGGTAAAAACTTTTTTTGAAAACAATTTGAAAATCTATCTTAAGAGTCCTAAAAATATTTATGCCCTTTGCTCTAATAATTACATATCACAAAGCAATTGAAGAGGTGTGGATCAATATTTATGTACAGGAATGTTCAATGCAGTATGATTTATAATAAAATAAATGAAATTTTGGAAGCAATTTAAATGTTCAATAGTGAGTGATTAATAGCATTATGGTACATCAAAAAAAAAAAAATGGAATTATTATGCACCTAGTAAACATCTCGTTTTCAAAGAATATTCAGTGACATGGGGAAAGTCTTATAGTGTTTAGTGAAAACAGATCCATTTACCCCATTTTTGAAAAAAAATTATCTTTGGAAATAAAACAGGAAGAAAATATGCCAAAATGTTAACAGC
The DNA here is from genome assembly GCF_024362965.1 of Panthera pardus. Classification (NCBI taxonomy): domain Eukaryota; kingdom Metazoa; phylum Chordata; class Mammalia; order Carnivora; family Felidae; genus Panthera; species Panthera pardus. The sequence goes on along the minus strand of NW_026526991.1, from coordinate 129,827,122 downwards.
GGTGATTGCTAGTTGATAGAATTACAGTTTTGAAGTTTTGCCATTTTTCACATTTTCTACAAAAACATGTATAATGCAGAGCATAAGTAAAAATCAAATGGGAATAAGTCACAATGCTTATTTTCAGTAAACTGAAAATCACCACCCACATGCAGTTTTATTATACTTCTTGTACTTTGTCACTGAGTCACACGATCCAGAGACCTTTATCTTCAATTCAGATCTCTTCCTGATAGGTTCCCTATCTACTTTTCTTTTATTTCTTTGTTCCCAGCCCACCCTCTGGCTCTCCAGACCCAGACCTCCTGGTCCCCCAAACCCTTCTCACCATCTGGAATGTTCTCAGTGCCACTACCTGCATTTCCAAGGTTCCCGGCATTCACCTCTGCTCTGGGATCATCTTCCCAGTCTGGGCTTTGGATTCCTACAAACGCTTATTGTATTTCCGTGTTATCCTAGTCTTTCTATGGGTGTCCTTTTCCTCAACTAGACTGCAGGTTCCCACTGGGAGCCACCATGTGCCTCCTAGTACACTTCTACAGGTACAAGAGGTAGAGTTAGTACACAGTAGGCACTCGATAAATACTGCTGATGGTCTCATGCCTGATGTGTCTGTGGCAGTGCAGTCCACCAACCATTTGGAAAACATTTTTTTGGCGCATTTCCCCTCCACCCGACTCCCGAAACAAAGTCATTTAGAGGCGACAGACAATCTCAGTGAGCATCCCCCAGGGTATGGAAATCAGGCTATAGACCCATCAGACATTTAGGACCCTCCTTGCCTTTGTTGCAGTTCTTAGATCTCCATGCTGGAAGGAGTCCCTTTCTATGTTAATTCCGGGCAGACACTTGGCGGGTCCTCTCCTTCTAACCTCGCAAAGGAGAGGGAGGTATAAAGCATGAAAACTTATTTTTATTGCCTTTTAAAATAAATGAAGTCATGCGTCCTTTAGTTACTGGAGTTTTAGGGGAAGTGGGGCCTACTTTACAGGGCTGTGTTTATACTGGACATTGGGGCTGGAACGGAGTGGTGGCAGGAGCTGGTGAGCAGGATGTGGAGGATAAGCAAGAGGTCACCGCGGACTCTGACACCTACATGGGCAGCACGCAGGCCCTGGCTGGGGGTGAAAGGAGAGCCTGGGGGCTCATGGTGTTTAAGCTTTATGGCCCACCGCTTGCTCAGGCCCTTGGAGGGGCCCTAGCAATTTTCTAGTTAGAATTTTATTTTTCTTTTCTCTCTTTTTTTTTTTTTTAAGTTTATTCATTTATTTTGAGACAGACACAAAAAGAGGGCACAACCAGGGAAGAAACAGAGACAAAAGGAGAGAGAGAGAGAATCCCAAGCAGGCTCCACACTGTCCGTGCAAAGCCCAGCACGGAGCTCAAACCTACAAACCACGAGATCACGACCTGACCTGAAACCAAGAGTTGGTCGCTTAACCAACTGAGCCACCCAGGCGCCCGTAGAATTTTATTTTTCTTAGAGAGGTCACCCCACATTACACATTACATAAGCTTCAGGCCCCACAAAACCTGGCTCCTGTGTAGCTCTGGTTACTGGGGTACCCTGTCTAAACAAGTAGGATTATTCATCTCCCAAGTGCTGACAGCTGATCAGAAGCATTCTTAGAGCTTCTGATTTTTCAAGAGCAGCAAGGAGTCCAGATTTTTGTATGAAATCTCCTAGATTTTAAGTGTTGGCAACTTATACAAACAAAACCCCCCAAAACCCAACCCTCTCTGGCCAAAGCAAGTCATATCTAGAGACTTGATTGGGCCCAGGGACTGCCAGACAGTGACTTCTGGTTATTTGAGGCCATAACAGTTACAGAATTGCCAAATACTAGGATGGCTCTGTGGCAGGGACCCCTGCTCTCCTTGTCCTCTGCTCATTAAGAAGGTCTGGCCACACCTAAACCAGGGAGCTTTGCTCTTTTCCAGGGCTTCAGCCAGCGGCCAGACATTCTCTAAGTGTCGAACGCTGGTCACAGGGCAGGGAGCTGACCGAGGGTGTGGATGGAAGAGTTGGCGTAAATGTCCTCAAAACTGGCAAAGCCATCCAACAGAAGCACGTGTCCCACGGAGAGTGATGTGGCAGCAAAGCCACCTTGTGAACATCTGAAGACCAACAAGGGTGACTATTATTCTTCCCCGGCACGAATTAGTCTTGGAGGTGGGCGAGGGTATGTGTTTTGTGTTCCTCGGTAGGGCTGCAACCAAGGATTTCAGGAAAGATTTATACCTGGAAAGCAAGCCACTTCTCTGTAACCCCCAGATCCTCCTGAAGCGAAGCAACCCAGCATTTCATAACTACAGCCTTTCCACGGTATGAACACTCTTTAAAAGCCATAAAGGGCCCCCTAAATGAATGACTTCTGGGTACCATTTCCTGTGCAGAATATGAGGTTTCTTACAAAGCTCCTGGTGTGACAGGGGACATTCACAGGCTGGAATTTGAGGCAGAACATGGCAGTAAGGGCTGTAGGAGAGACAGAGAGAGGGAGGGAGATAGAGAGGACAGTTGGGGACAAGGATGGCCAGTGACAACCCCGGGGGGGGGGGTGTCCCTCCGCTGTCAGCTCAGATTGGCGATACAGTTACCTCCAGTGGTTGCATTTTGATTGCTGATTAGCTGGTTGGGGGATCTGCTTTGCTACAGAATGGCTTTGGGGGCTGCAATGTGGCTTCAGCTCATGTGTTGCGGTAACTAAGAGTGTCAGGCATGGGGCCAGAGCCAGAGGGGTCTGCTGTAGAAACCACCACTCCCGATTCTAACAGAGGTGGAAGCAGAAGGGGGGCCCAGGCAGAATGAGGAGGGCACATGGGACAAGTGCAGAGCATTCACTCCTACTCAGACATGAAGGAACCATCCTCTCGAGCAGCGAGCAGTGGCCACTTCTGGGAGAGTGCCTGTTGGAGCTACCTGGGGCCGTGGGGGACCTACACACTCACACTACCTAGAGATTTGGGCAGAACACACCCATCCCACCCCTCCTGCGCTCCCCCTACAGCCGTTCTGCCATAAGCTCTTGCCACTGAGACCCTGGGTCCCGGGTGTGCAAGTGATTTGCCCACAGCGCACAGGTGGCCTCATATCCCGACTTCTGGCCTAGTACCCTTTCAACTATGTCCTACCCCACCCTGTGCAGGATGGTAGGACTTCTAGAGTTAGCTGGGGACAAGCACCAGAGAGCCCAGTAAGGTGGTTTGGGGGCAGTGTAGGATCAGCCAAAGTACTAGCACTACTTCAAGACCATGGCCTGACAGTGATGGTGCTTAGTACTTTTAAAAGGACTCAGTACACTGCAAAAGCATAGAAGTCCATTTTCACCCTAAATGTTAAAAATCTTTATATTTTTCGAGTAGCGCCTGGGTGGCTCAGTCGGTTAAGCGTCCGACTCTTGATTTCGGCTCAGGCCATGATCTCACAGTTCATGAGATCGAGACCCACGTCAGGCTCTGCTTGGGATTCTCTCTCTCTCTCCCTCTACCTCTGCCTCTCCCCTGCGTTTTCTCTTTCTTTCAAAATAAATAAAGTTAAAAAAAATATTTATATTTATTTATTTATTTATTTATTTATTTAAATGTTTATTTTTGAGAGACAGAGACAGAGTGTGAGCAGGGGAGGAACAGAGAGAGAGGGAGACACAGAATCTGAAGCAGCCTCTGGCTGCTGTCAGCTCAGAGCCCAATGTGAGGCTCGAACCCACAAACCGTGAGATCATGACCTGAGCCAAAGTTGGATGCTTAACCAACTGAGCCACCCAGGCGCCCCAGAAAAAATCTTTATATTTTTAGAAAGTACAGCAGATAATGTGTGATAGGAGAAGTTGACAGAAACCAGATGGAGAGCATTCATTTCTCTAGGGAGTTACAGTCTGTGTGTCTGAAACCTTCCTGAGATCCCCCCACCCCACCCCCACTGCCTTGAGCTCTACTTTATATTAGTGGCTATGGGGTCATTGGATCACACGGGTAACTGGGCACTGAGAAAGAGTGAAATGGTTTTATTGTGCTCATCCCATTTCCACCTGGCACCTGCTGATTCTTGTGCTTTTATGGGATATTAGAAATCCTTCTGGTGTGAGAGGGGACATCGGATGGGGCCATAGGCTGGAGTTTGAGGCAGAACATGGCAGTAAGGGCTGTAGGACAGATAGAGAAAGAGAAAAAGGGAGAGAGAGAGGACTGTTGGGAACAAGGATGGCCAGTCACAGCCCTCCGGGCGTCCCTCTGCTGCGAGCTCAGATTGGTGAGAAAGCTGCCTCCAGTAGTTGCATTCTGATCCCCTTCCGGGCCTGCTGGCTTACAAGCACGTTCCATTCTTCTGATTACTGCTCACTAGGTGCAGCAGTTAGAAATGTTCTAGAGACCACTAGCGTTTCTGCTCATGTGAAAAGAGGGCCACTTGGAAACTGAGGTGGATTGCCACTTGCTCAGGGGGAGTGGGGACAGTGGAAGAAAAGCAAGACCTCCGTGGGAAAGGGCCTTGATGGGATGGGAAGAAAGCCGAACTCGGCCTCAGGTGATCAGGTTCAAGACTGCTCCGGTTTTGGTTGTTTACGGTTTCTTTCATTGCATCTAGGTGTGGATTAAAAAAAAAATCAGGTTGCTTGGGATTAGTTGGAATCTTGAAACCGTAAGTTGATGTCTGCCATCAGTTCTGGAAATGCTGCCTTTGTTCCAACATTTCCTTCCTTTCCACCTGCCAGTTCAATGTGTGTTCCATGTTTTCAATGTCTTCTGCTTTTTTTTTTTTCCATATTTTCCCTTTTGTACCCCCCCCCCCCCCGACCTTAGCTGAATTCTGGAAGTTATCTCTGACCTATATTCTGGCTCACTAATCCTCACTTTAGCTGTGATAATCTGCTGTTAACCCAGCCACTGGGGTTTTTGACTTTGGTGGTCGTTTGGGAGTTTCTCTGTTTAAGAGTGTCTATTTGGTTCTTTTAAAAAAATCTTTTACATAATTTTCTAGTTTCCAGTTCCCTGTAAAAATGTTCAAGTGTGGCATTTATATTTCTGACTATAGTAGGTGGAGTTGTTTAGTGGTCCGTATCAAAGAACACCCATTTCTGAAGTCTTTGTGGGCCTGTTGGCATTCTGGGCGGTTTCTGCTGTTTTTACTCACAATGTCCTGACATTGAAACAAATACATTAGGCATTGAAAAAAAATATGAATAATTGTGGAATCTTCTTCTGGAGAGGCTTTCCCTTGTGTCTGCCAGGCACCGAGAGCACTTCCTGTCTGAAGCTACCTGAATCAAAGTGCAAAGCTGGAGATTCCCTTGACCCAATGATGCTGGGAACTGGTCTATGAGACTGAGGGCTGTAGCCTTCCCTTGCTCCCTCACCCTGGCAACCCAGCTTAAAATGGCAAGTGGTTGATGTGAACCCTCAGCTTTGGTAGTCTCTGGGCTTCAGCCTTGTGAGGCTATCAGAGTAAGACCTCATTCTCAAATTTTGTTTTTTGTTTTTTTTTCCAGATTGACAAATGCCTTAGGATAAAAGCTTTGTGGGCCTGGCAAAGCTCTCTGGGTTTTGTCCTCTCTAGTTTTTGGCAGGTGTATCTTCACTACCTTATTATTGCGTTGTTGCTTTTAAGAAAATTAAGCAAATATTTCATCCAACTTTTTAAGTTGCCTTTGGTAGGAGGGTTGCTCTTAATTACTTCGTCCACCATTGCCAGAAGCGCAAGTACCAGATGATGTAGCTTTAAATCCCAGGTCTGACACTCACCAGCTAGCTGATGTTGGCCAGGTTTGCTCCCACGTTTAGCACATGTGTTCATGAAACCCTAGCTACTTGACGGTATGGCTGTAGAATTAAAATGTGACAGTTTTTTGTTAAGTGGTACAACAACATGTTTGTTTATTACCTGTGTCCCACACTAGAATGGAAGAGCTGTAAGGATGGCAAATTTATTTTTCACTGTTGTTTCCTTAAAAATTCCTGATGCATAGTAGATACTCGGTAAACACTGACTAGGAGAAAGGGTTGCTGTGTGTATTTTAAAATGAAAACCTATTGGAAAAGTGTACTCTTGTGGGGGGGGGGGTCCAAGCTCAAATCTTCATAACCGCTTCTACTATTTAGAAGATCACATTCCTCTTGGGGCACCTGGGTGGGTCAGTGGGTTAAGTGTCCGACTTCGGCTCAGGTCATGATCTCACGGTTCGTGGGTTCAAGCCCTGCATCAGGCTCTCTGTTGTCACACAAAGCCTGCTTCAGATTCTCTGTCCCCCCTCTCCCTACCTCTCCCCAGCTCTCAAGCTCTCTTTCAAAAATAAACATTAAAAAAAAAAAGGTCCTATTCCTCTTTGTGATTTTATAAACCTGGTTATTAAATCAATATAATCACTGTTACTTTGTTTTAGCTTCTTCACTTGATATTATTTTGACTAGACTCTCCACCTTCAGTGAAAGTATTCTATTCCATTGCTTTGTGAAAACAGGGTCTCCACCTGTTGATCACTTGGGCGGTTTCCAGTTTGGGCTATGATACATAATGCTGGCTTCTTTGCCGATGAAAGTGAAATGGAAAGGGGTGCCTGGATGGCTCAGTCAGTTAAGCATCTGACTTCATGTCAGGTCATGATCTTGTGGTCTGCGGCTTCGGGCCCCACATAGGGCTCTGTGCTGACAGCTCAGAGCCTGGAGCCTGCTTCAGATTCCAGGTCTCCCTCTCTCTCTGCCCCTCCCCTGCTGGTGCTCTGTCTCTGTCTCTCTTTCAAAAATGAATAAACGTTTAAAAAAATTTAAAAATAAAAAAATAAGAAAGTGAAATGGATAAAATGTGTCCATTGTCAAGACTTGTTCAGACTCATTTCAGAAGGAGAATGCTTTTTAGTGCTTGAGGTCTGGCATCTTCTATAGTATAAACAAAATCAACAAAAATTGATCTCTGACTCTCCCCAGAGGAAAGTTCAAGCTGCTTCCAAGACAGATCAAGGAAGGAGGCCGTGAAATATGGGATTCAGGGTCTCTGTTGAATCCTAATGACTAACTTGTGTGTTTCCTTGGACAAAAATTATTTTAATAAATGCTCTATCAATCATTGTTGCCACAGATACCTTTTTTTTTTTTTTTTTTAAACCAAGGAGTGATTTAAAAACAATAATGCCATTTACTTGAAGCCAGAGGAGCTGGGGCACTTGACTCCCTCAATCATATTCTTCTGCAGCTTTTTAGATAAACAGTTAAAATAATTTTGCAACCAGAACAACTAAGTAACCCAAGTATGCTTTTACTTAATGATCAAATGATTGGGGGACAAGTCATGACAACAATAAGAACTTCCCTTTATTGACTACCTTTGTGGTAGAAGCTTTACAGTTACTCATCATTTAATTTGCTTGCAACCATCCAGCAAATTAGATATTACTGTTATTTCCATTTTCCAGGCAAGGAAATGCAGGCCGAGATTATGCAATGTGCCCAAGGCCACACAGCTACAGTCGTGGCTGAGGCGAACCCGTGGTACCAGTTAAGAGCCACACACTCTTTTCACTGCCCTCTGACTTCTCATTTCTTTGGAAAGGAAACAGGACATTTCCTGTTGGGGACAGCTCTTCATGTCGCCCTGTTTGAGCATCCTTAGGCCCATGAAATTTGGGTGTGCATTAAATTCATTAAGTGTTTCCTTAGGACTAGCCACATTTGCCCCCATGGGGAAGTTGACTTAAAAGGTGACGGGGGGCGGGGCACCTGGGTGGCTCAGTCGGTTAAGCATCTGACTTCGGCTCAGGTCATGATCTCACAATTCATGAGTTCAAGCCCCACGTCGGGTTCTGTGCTGACAGCTCAAAGCCTGGAGCCTGCTTCAGATTCTGTCTCCTCTCTCTCCCCATTCCTCGCTCACGCTCTCTCTCTCTCTCTAAAAAAAAAAAAGCATTAAAAAAAGTGATAAGGGGGTATAAGGCATGGCATCTGCCTTTGGAGGCTCAATGGAGAGGGTAGGCATCTTTGCCCACAGAAAGAAGCAACAACAGGGGCCAGCGGGGTGGTACCATCAGTAATTGTTATGGGTTTCCAGAGGTAGGAGGGGTGGGTGTGCTGGCTGAGGAGGGGGAAGCCCTGACCAGCCATCTCTCAGAAGATCAGGAGAGTAGGGTTTAAAGGCTCTAGTTCATAGATGCAAAAGCTGAGATAAAGCCTCCCCTGGTGCATGAGGATATTGATTTGAATTATCACCCAAAGCCAAATGCGAAGTATTTAGTCTTTTCCTGAGTACACAGGAATAGTATAAACCTGAGATTTGGGGTTAGAAAGGAACAGATGTGAAGCTCTTGGCTAGCCCCCATTGGCCCCTTTCTCCCTTCCATTGGCCGTTTGGCATTTTGGGGGAAGGCTGAGGTGGGATAGGACAAGGTGGCAGATGGGGGAAGAGGGGTCTGACACCCTCCTTCCTCCTGGTTCCCTCCTGAATTGAACTGGAGCTCATGCCCTTTGTGAGCCTGTGAATATTCTGATTTCTGGTGAACAGGCAGCATGCAGAAGGTCAAATTAAAACTCTGGGCTCTGTGTAGGCACAGCAACAAAAAGTTCAAGTGTCTTGTCCAAGGATACATATCAACCCAGAAATAGAAGTCGGATCTCTGGCCTGCCAGTCTGGGGCTGCCTCTAATTTAACGTTCTGCGTGAGTCACAGATTCATCCAGTACCGGGAGGCAACCGAGGGACTCAGCATCTTTTCATAACTCTCAGTAGCTGCGTTGAGGGAAAGAGAGAAGTTTTTGTTCATGAGCTCATTCCAATCAGAATGTGTCCAGACGCCCAAATATTTGATTTGAGCCTGGTTGCTAAGAGACCTCCCACTGGGACCCAGCTGCCTGCGGGCAGGAGGGCGGTATTGGCATGGCTTCAGATTTCTGCCAATTTATTTTGAAACCAGAAAACCTGGAACCTCGGCCTCCTCAGGCAGCAACACGGAGAGGAGAGATCTGAGTCAGCCAAGCAACAGAGGAAAATCCCCCACTGACCTTCTGCCAGGGATCTGGAGGAGGGTTTAGGATGATAGAATTCTTACATTATGATTGTTTACTTGATGGGAAAGATGCTGGTATGGTAATGAAGAAGAAATCAAAGCTTGGTGCTTGGTCATGCAGGGGCCATCTCGGAGCAAAATTCACGGATTCCAGAGCAAGTGCCGGCTTTCTGAGTTGTAACTGGACATTGTGAAGGCTGCCTTGATTCAAAATCAGAGCCACACGCCCAGCTTCTTGGGTTCTAATTACCCAGTGATTGGGGCAACTGGGTGGCTCAGTCAGTTAAGCGTCGGACTTCAGCTCAGGTCATGATCTCGCGGTCCGTGAGTTCGAGCCCTGCGACGGGCTCTGGGTTGATGGCTCAGAGCCTGGATCCTGCTTCCGATTCTGTGTCTCCCTCTCTCTCTGCCCCTCCCCCGTTCATGCTCTGTCTCTCTCTGTCTCAAAAATAAATAAACGTTAAAAATAAATAAATAAATAAATAAATAAATAAATAAATAAATAAAAATAATTACCCAGTGACTTACCCTCCCCGCCCCCCCCCTCCTGGAAATGCCTAGAGCAAAAGTGTCCTGGAGAGACCTGAGGGGTCAGTGCTCAAAGGAGTGCTGGGGAAACCCCGCTTTCTCAACACACGGCGGACAGCTGAGCTAGCAGTGCCATTCTCAGGACCAGGGAGTGATCTATATAGGCCTTAAACTTTTACCAGGGTACAGGTATCCTCTGCTGTTTGAAAATTTGAGAAAAAGGTGGGAAACAAAAATGGGGCTGCATTTGTTTGCAGTCAGCCATCACAGAGCCAGCGTGCACCTCAGCAGTGGGGGGAGGGCCCTGCCGAGCCCCTTCCTGGGAACTACACTCTGTATTTCATCATCTATTGCCTCAGAGTTAGACCACGTCTAGGGGTGCCTGGGTGGCTCAGTTGGTTAAGCCTAGGACTTGACTCAGGTCATGATCTCACCATTTGTGGGGTCGGGCCCCCTCATTGGGCTCTGTGCTGACAGCTCAGAGCCTGGAGCCCGTTTTGGATTCTGTGTCTCCCTCTGTCTCGGCCCCTCCCCCACTCACATTCTGTATCTCTCTCTCTCTCTCTCTCTCTCTCTCTCTCTCAAAAATAAACATTAAAAAAATTATTGAAAAAAATATACCATATCTGTGAGCACCTATACTTTATCTTGATTTATTTTGTGCATCTGTTCATTAAGATATGTCCTAGGGTATCAGAAAAGCCTAACAGAGGTTATTTTTTGGGTCTGGGAATGCTCAAAAAATTTTCCACATAAATTAATGGTAATTGTTTCTTTGCTTTACACATCATTTTGGCTTATGAAAGTTTTCATAGGAACGCTCTGCTTTTGCATAGCGTGGGGAAACCTGTCTTTTGTTTCTGAACTTGGCTTTAGTTCTTATTTATAAATAAATGTATTTATTTGAGAAACATAGGTTTTGCCATAAGGATTTTTGCTTGAGAGTTGGAATTCGAGATGTAAAGGTCACGCGTGGATGGTTACACTTGGCTTTCACCCAAAGCTGTCTTCTCCATTTATTTTCCTCTTGGAGGTGATATATCCTAGTGGGTTTTTTTTCAGTTAGAACTTCGCTGTAGGCCCCATTCCTTTCTGTGTAGATGTGTGACTTTGGGCAAGTTTGATGGCTCAGTTTCCTCATCTGTCAAAAGAAGTCTTTGTTGAGTTTGAGAAGAGTGGGCCATAGTGTGGTGCGTGGGGAAAATCAATTGGAAATAGGAAGGAGCTTGGATTTAGATATGGAAACGAGAGAGAGCAAAGGACTCTGTCTGGGCTCAGCATAGTGTTGGGCATGCGGTCACCAATTCCTAAGTCATTCTGGATTTGCTCTGAGAGGCTCCCGTCAAATTTGCTTGATTGGAAAGGAAGGTGAGAAAGGAGATATATGCCTAGTGCCATGAACAGAGGACTCTGGAACCAAAAACGAATAGTTTGAATATAATGTAGGAGATAAGAAGTGCCTCACACAACTGGGCCTCGTGGTTTGAGAAGGCATCAAATCAGTAGGTAATATAGTTTCCATCTTGCAGACCTCCTGAAGTGAAATATACCTGAATCCAGAGAGAAAAGCCAGTTATGTATGTATGCTGAAGAAATCTGCAAGAGATTTCTAAACTTGCCTCCCCACTCCCCTTCAGTTAAATATAGCACGTCATCCCAGGTGCCAATAATTTGTTTCCAGGGAAGAAGCTATGACCTCACAAGGGCTGCATCTTGATATCATGGCAGGATCCCTTAGGTGCCTGACCAGGGAGACCGCCTCTTGAATACAAATATCCTTGCTAATGAGGCGCATTGGCAGGGAGAAGAAGGCCATTCCAAATAAGATAAATGCGGCAGAGGGAGGGCCAAATCCTGCCTGGAGATCTTGAATATTCTGTAGGATACTCAGCCAAAACCTGTCTCTTAGTTTTTCCGTAATGATAGATGACAAAGCCCGGGGTAAAAATAAACCCACTTCCAGTGTTGTTTCTGGCTGGTTCAGCGGGAAACAGCATTGTTAACCTTGAGGGGACTAAGATTTGGGAGGCCTGGCCTCTCCAGGGAGGAGAATGAGAGAAGAAGATGAGTTGCTTCTCAGACTCCCCTGGCCTAGGCTTCAGCAGCCCTCCCTGAGCTCCCATGTACATTTTACCCGCAGAAAGACTCTTCTCGAGGCCGGCCATGTAAACCTCCTTCCTAAGTGCATCCGTTTAAGGCAGGTGGTTGCTCTCGGTAGAGTGCCTACATTTTGTCACGGGTGTAGTTAACACCCCAGCAATCCCACGGGCTGGTTTATGTCCACTGAAGGTGTAAATTCCATGGATGCCTCCATCTGTGAGCCCTGGGAAAAGCATTTGGACCAGGAATGCTGAGAAGCCTTTAGCTGATTTTTTTGACCTGTCACTTTTGGCTGGATATTTATTTCCCCTTCCCCTTTTCCTGTTTTCAGAAACACTTGGGGAAATAGTAGCTCCCTGGTGGCCGACAGGGACACTTTGTCAGCTTGAAGGAGCATATCTTTTTTTTTCTTTAAATTAAGCAACAAGACATTTGCTTTTATACAAATATTTGTCTCCACTTGTAGGTTTAAATATAAAAACTGATATGTTTCCGGTTATACATTCTTAAAGTCTTGGTTCCGAAGAGTTAATGCCACAGTGCCAAGACACTCTCAGGGAATAATGTATTGGCAGGATGTAGTTAATTGATAGGTTTCCTTCAGCTAGAAACCCCCTGGGGGAAACAATAATCTTGTGACATTCCAAGATTATTTACATCTAATATAAAATGCAACAATAGTAGAAGTCTTGTGGGTAGATATATTTTTGGTGGGGATATGTTTTCTTTTTGGCCTTTCTTTCATTTATAACTGAGGCAAACAACAACAACAACAACAACAACAGCAACAACAACAACAAAGAGCCAGATGTGACAGCTATTAAGAGAAAAAGATGCATACTATGAATACCTTATGTTTATCTAGTGCCTTTCTTCTGAGAAGTTCAAAGTGCTTTGCAGATGTTATCTCCTCCATCCCCATATGTTATCCTCATTTGAAGAAAGGACTGGAAAATGCCTGAAGTCAGGGAGTGTGTTAGACATCAGATGAGACTGGGTTCTTGGATCTTGCACCACGCCTTGTTCTGGTTTGCACTCTGTATTCAGTGCACCAGGGTTGGAACACAAGCTAGCTGTCTTTAACCAGAGTCTTGTTTTAGACAGCCCCTCATTGCACCCCCTCGGCTGTCTCCCTATGGCCCCACGGCAAAAACACTGAACATGCAAAGGACTCTTGCCAGACCCATGGACACACCCAGTTGCTTCTTGGCTTGTTTCCTGCATCAGCTGTTTGCAAAGTCACTAGCATGGTGTATCAGTAACATAATTCCAGGGCCACAGCTCTACTGGAGTTAAGATTCAGTGAATTGCTTCTGACTACCTGAGACTAACACCTGCAGAGATACCCCAATGGGAGATTGCATTTTAGAATCCTGGCTAATCAGTCCATCTTTGGCACATCCTAGCACTTCACCCAGACTTCAAGATTCCTTAATGACTAGAAATTGAAATTTATTATTAACATCAAAAGTAGGAATGCAGGAAGCAATATTGCAATTTTCTCTGGAGCTGTTGGCCTGAGTTCCTTCAGAGGTGTACAGGGTTCTATTGTGGTTAAGGCTGTGGTTGGCCAGGATTAGAAAAGCCACCACAAGCCCGTGTTCTTTGTGTGGGTGACAGAGCCATTACTGAAATGCAGGGTGGGGTGTTGCTAGGTTTTCAACCCTGGTTGTCATACTTGTTGAAGCACTTAAAAAATTTATTTGGTGGCTCAAAGGAAGAGCAAGTTAGGGCTTTCGCAAACAGGTCCTTAGATTTCCTCCAGCTTTGTCTGTGTTCGTTCCCCTCTCAGCTTGCTGCGCTGTGTCCCCATATGCACAGAACCAGTTCCAGAATGCACAGCCTTTGTGGCAACCATGAGTGCTTTTGCCAAACCTCCTTCAGGCTTCTGGGTCCCTGACAAGATGGCACTTCCTGGCCCATTTTTGGTTGGGAGAGACTGTGTCAATAGTTCTGGCCAATACTTGGAGTGGAAGTGATGTGTATCGGTTCCAGGACAGGACAGTTAACTGCTGGTGCAAGACCTGGCTGGATTTCCTTCCATCATAGCAACTGGCAAAGCTTAAGATGGCGGCTGCTCTGTCAGCCCCCAACCAATTTATGATGGATGTGAGAAACAAACTTGGTCATTATGAGTCACTATGATTCTGGGATGGACACCAGGCTTTTCAGATGGATACAACTTTCTTTGATTTTCATACCTTAAAATGTGCTTCTTCTTCTGCTTGAAATCTGCACTGTTCCTTCTCTGCTTGGCAGATTCTTCCAGATCCTTCCAGACCCAGTTCAAAAGTTCCTTTCTGTGAAGCTTCTTTTGACATCTTCAGGAAGGTGGATCCTCTCTATTCTGTGCTTCCCCACTAGTCACTGTGCAAACTTCCATGAAGGCCTTAATCACATTTTATTCTTGCTATCTGTTTACATGTCTTAATAGATGCTGAACATCTTGTGGGTAGGAACTGTGCTTAATTTTTCTATCCAAAGTGTCTTATTTCAAAGTACAAGCTCAACAAACATCTCACCGAGAAAATAACACACTCCAAATAATTTATAGATGTAATTAAGGTCAACCCACTATAAGGTGTTATAATTCATTGTCCCAATGCTCCCAGATATACGAGAACTGATAATTTACCAAGTATTGGAAGACGTTTTTAAAGGTTGATTCCTTTCTTTTTTCAACACTATTTAAGTAACTGTTATATTTCAAACATGTTTGTGGTTCAAATAGCTAAAAGGAAGAAAATATTGTACAATCAGGCTCCCATCTTTTGACCATGATCTTTAGAGGAAACGATTTTTTAAAAGATAGGAGGTTTTGGAGAAAATCAACCCTTATGGGCAGTTTTTTGAAGCTGTTGTAGTTGGGTGTTTAGGTCTAGCTCTGCTTATATGAAACAGCGTATTTATTGACTCAATGCCCTCAGTTTTTGTAAATGCATTTATGTAAATCATCAAATGTACCTCCCTTAGTTGTGCGGAATTAGTTCCAATATAAACTGAGGAAGTTTCAATGTCTGCGGTAGATTCCATTCTGGGTAGAAAATCAGGGGAGGTGCCATTTTGTTTAGACGAGGCAGCATATTTACTGCTTGTAGTTTACTTAATTTTATAAATGCACCTGTGCATATTGCCAAATGCACTTCAGTGAGTTAAGAATAGACTCTTAATTCTAACATGAACTGACAAGATTGTGACTCAATGTCACTTGTAGAAGAGGCAAAATCCAGGTCCAGGAGAATGTCAGGCAAGGTCTCACCCTTGTCTCGGGTCTAAGGTAGAAAGATAAAGGTTATGTCCATACTAGGTAGTATCCAAGGTGTGTGTTTGTTTAAAAGTCCCTTAAAGGTTTGAAAAAAGTGAAAAAACCAAGATACTTTTGTGGATTCAGCAGCCATTTGATTCTGCTAGCTTGGTTTTAAACAACTATCAATTCTCTCTCTTTTTTACATTGTAGTGGACATCTCTCCTGTTTGCTTGCTCGACATCCATTCCTCCTTCTAGTAATACCTTCTCAGTGTTCGTCTGAGGTCCATTATGTGATACTGCCATAGTTACAAGCAGGGTTCTGGAGCCAGGCTGCTTGGGTTTTATTCACTCGTGTGGTGTGATGTAGGGTGTGTTATTTGACCTTTCTAATCTTGGTCTGCTCCACTATGAAATGGGGAGAAGGATATTACTTGCGTCATAGAATTGATGTGAAGATTAATAAATAAATATGGTAAAACATTTAGAACAGGGCTGATGCATAATATGAATGCAGTAAATGTTAGCTCATGAAATTCTTATGTGACAATTACTTTCCTTAGGGACTTTACTGTAAACATGTCTTCTATCACTGGCTGTGGCTATAGAAGTCTGTAACAGACCGATATGGTTTTTTTCTTCAATGTATGTCACTTGATTATTTTTTCTTTGAAAATTGTTAACTTGACAATAAACAAATAAATAAATAAATAAAATATTATTACTAAAAAAAAATTTTTTTTAATGTTTATTTTTGAGACAGAGCATGAATGGGGGAGGGTCAGAGAGAGAGGGAGACACAGAATCTGAAAGAGGCTCCAGGCTCTGAGCTGTCAGCACAGAGCCTGACGTGGGGCTCGAACTCACAGACCGCGAGATCATGACCTGAGCCGAAGTCAGACGCTCAACCGACTAAGCCACCCAGGCGCCCCTATTTATTATTATTTTTAATGTTTATTTATTTTTGAGAGAGAGACAGACCGAGTGTGAGCAGGGGAGGGGCAGAGAGAGAGGAGACACAGAATCTGAAGCAGGCTCCAGGCTGAGCTGTCAGCACAGAGCCTGATGCGGGGCTCAAACTCACAAACTGTGAGATCATGGCCTGAGCTGAAGTCTGACGCTTAACCTGCTGAGCCACCCAGGTGCACTGACAATAAGTTATTTTCAAAAATCAAAACATTATATCTTTAGAGGTAAATTTTACTAGGATACATCTTTATATTGATCATCCATACATTTTCTGGTACATGATGTGCTCCTTCAGTCTGTTGATTAAAGTCTTTCCTCATTTCTGAAAAGTTTTCTTGAATAACATCTTTAAATATTTTTTGTTTCATTATTTCAGTTTCTTCAGAAGGGATACCATTTATGGATATGTTGCTCTTCCTTTGTGTTTCATATAATTTTCTAGCTAATCTTTGTTCTATTTTATTTTCCCCACTATTCTTGATTTGTCCTCTAGCTCACTAAAAAGGGTTTTTAGCAATTTCCCTTGTGCTGTTTCCAAGATAGTCTTGTGTATCTATGGTGGTTTTACTGTTTCCTACTTCCTTCCTGAGCTCTCCAGCTCATATTTTAATTTCTCCTGTTGACTTCCCCTATCTTTCCTGAGCAAATGCATCTTTCCTTGTTTTATAGTATTTTTTTTTTGTAAATTATGATATGTTTGATCACAGACTTTATCTTTTCTATAGCAATTTTTTTTCTGCTGTTGAGTCTTCACTGCCACTTGTTTTTCCTATTCTGTCCCCTTCCCGCCCCCCCCCCCTCCCCCGCCAATTTTTTTGTTTTAGGTTTTAGTTGGAGGAATTTTGTAATGATTTTGTGCTGGTTCCACCTTGACTTTCCATCATGTGAACGAGATGAGTTCCTCCATGAGTAGCTGTTTGTAAGAGGTTCATGTTAAGGAGTGGGCCTTAGACATTTTGCAGGCTAGCTGGAATTTTCCTTGGATCACACTCAGTTTATGACCCAGGTCATAATATTGAGTCCTTCTTCTTGACTATGCCTCTCTTCTTTTCGCAAAGGAGGCCCTTCTTTGTGATTCCTCAGTTATGCTTTTCCTAGATGTCATTGTCCTGTAAACTGTCCATGACTTAGGTTAATCATCAGTATATAAAACATACTCTAGTAACTCTTTTACCAATTTCGAAGAACTAAGTACACAATTTAAGACACTAAAACTTTTGCAGCATTTATGAGAAGAGACTCTAACATCAAAGTGTTGTCAAATAATCCATTTGATGGAGAGGATAGCACCCACCTTTTAAGAAAGAAATGTTTTTCCCTGCAATATTTCTTGTTGAGATTTAAGTTTTTCCACGTAGAATGTATCTATAGGAGTTCATCTAATAAAATATTTTTGATCAATACATTTTTGGACCAAAGGGTTCTTAAATTTTCAAAGATTAATGATATTCTTGATGAGCTTTTCATAAAATGAAGAAAAATCATTGATTTACAAGTCCTAAAAATTACCGAGTTTACATACTATTAAACCTGCTACAACATGTATTTTATACGTCCAGAGAGGCCAAGTGTTTTTACAGATTTTGTGACCTGGGACTTAAGTCTAGCTTTCTAGATTTCTAGTTCTTTATTTCCCTTACACCATCTGCCCAGTTCTGAACTTGGGCCACACAAACCTGAACTATTGGCAGGAGGGTTGGTGGGAGAAAAGTTTGATGGGAACAGTATTAGTAACTCTTTAATGATGTGTTATTAAAAGCACCTCTTCTTTGGGTCCTTTAATGAAAATTATAAGAGCTTTAAGAAAATATAAAGACTTAGGACCTAACTTTAGTAATCCAGAATATGTGGCAGGGCTTTCTAGAGTGGAATTGTTGGGGGGAACAGAGAGATTTTGAAGGATAGATAATAACTGATTAACCGTGGAAGTGGGATAGAATGATGAGCCTGGCAGCCATCACCTTTTCCTCTAGAAAAACACGGCAGGCTGAAGGAAATGGTCAGTTACTGGATAACAGTCCACGTGAGGGCCCTTGGGTGAACAGAATTAGGCCGTGTATAGTCTAAGGCATAACCATTCTTAGGAAATGATGCGTTTTGTTTTCTATGGCAATTTCCAGATCAAGATCTTTTATTTCACATGGAGTCCAGTAAGGGAGAAGTGACCATACTAAAGCCACGCAAGTTGTCTTTGGCATTTCTACCTCCTTTGGGATCCATTCCTCTGGGCCTGGCCTCCTCAGTTCCGCATTAAATGTCTGCATCTTTTCTCTGGGACCTGGTCCAGCTGACTATGACTTGATAATGCTGAATGAACATCATTACGAAGTTTGGAAGAGAAAGAAAATTCTCAACAGCCTTTCGACCAGTACAACAAATGTCAAATAGCTGTCCTAATTCGTTTTCTTTATCCACCTAACACCCATTCATCCATCAGTTACTAGGTGTAAGTTACCACGCTAGGTGCTGGGCATACAGTGGTGCAAAAGGCAACGTGTTCCTTGACCTCATGGACCTAACAGGCTGGTAGAGAAAGTCACGGCCACAGAGCCATGTGCCATACTCCCTGCTTTCTTTCCCTTCACTTTTGCTCCTTCTGGACAGCAGCCTCTTTTCCATAGGGAGAAAGAGAGAGAACATCAGCATTTCTTTAGTTTTGGGGACAAGAGCAGAGACTGAGAATGGTTTTCAAGAGCTCTGGAGGCTGATCCTTAGGCAAGGAGCAAGGGTGAAACAGAGAGGAAAGAACTCCTAAGAAGAAGGAGAGTGGAAGGGAAGGAGGGGAAGAAGAGAAAATGCTCACAGTAGAGCATGGGAAGGTAATGCCCGGTCCAACTCTTCATATTACTGAACATTTGACAGAAATAAAAGATATTCTAGTTGCTCAAATCCAGTTCTTGTTGAAAGAGGTGCTGTTTGCTTGGAATTTTGGTTATATGCCCCATCTTCTTGCTTCCTTGGAAGTCTGTCCTGGAAGTTGTGTTTGTCCCTTTAATCTGTGTTTCTAACAGCCAAGCAAGACCAAATTTGCTGTGCCCAGCCTGGAGAGCCTGGAGCTAACAGCCCCAGAAAGACAGGAAACCAGCATGGAGGTGTGGAGGGATGGGGGAAGCCAGGGTATCTTCTGACCTCCTCCGGGTCAGAGTAGGAGTGAAGGGCTGGCGGGGTCCTGATGGCTTCTGGGAGAGTCCTGGGCCTGCATCCACCCTGTCAGACCCAGGAAGAAGGTGCTGGATTAAGTTTCCTTTTCAGGGAGTACATCCCCCCCCCCCCCATTAAAGTGAAATTGGAACAGTCCTGGGGAAATGGGGCAGGTGTCAACAATCAAGAGACAAGGCTGTTTACACAACTCAGCCGAGGGGCCCTACGGGAGCGATAACCTGGATACCAGGAAAACTACTATTTTCTGGAAGAAGAGGTAGTCCCTTCAGGTCGGGGACGGGGATACGCACGCGACTCCCCCGCTGACAGGTGGACATGGGAGAAGGGCGGGCAGTTAGAAGAGAATCTCGGAGATGGGAGGCCAGAGGGAACTCTTGAGTTCGTTTCTCAGCCAGTAGGAAAAGATGTTTCGAGGGACAAGCCCCACCTTATGGTACCCTACTAAGCCCGCCGCAGGTAGGGCTAGGAGGGGCAGCCCTCCGCTCCAGGAGGGTGTGGGGCAGACGTTCACTTTACACTAAGTCTCTGGGTTTCGGCGGGAGGAGAAAGGGAGAAGCCAGGAGGGGCCAAAGAGGAGCGCAGGCCAGCCAGGCCGGCCCAGACCCGCTGGCAGTTCCAGCCCGGGGGCCGGGGCAGCCCGCGGGGAGCACAGAGCCCGCGCCGGGCGGTCCCCGAATCCACCCGCAGCCCGGGCGCCCGGTAACTCCGGGAGTCTAGCTCTCTAAGGGAACACGAGGCGGCGCCTGGCGCGTCCTGCGCATCCCCGGCCCCGAGGCTCCCAGGCTTTCTCTTCGCCACGAGGCCCCCCTCCCCCGGCCAGAATTTGACGCGAGCGCCGATTTTGGTGCAATGCGAATTAGCTCCAGTCGCCTAGTCGGGAGGGACCGGCAGGCTCCGGGAGCGCCAGAAGCGGGCCGGCGCTGCGGGCCGCGAGTCAACGCCCACCGCCACACGCATCCCCACCGCCGCCTCCCGTCGCCATAACAACCGGCCCCCGCCCGCCAGCCCCGCGCGGCCCGGGGACGCACCCGCCGCGGCCCCCGGCGCGCGGGGAAAGCGCCCCCGCCCTCGGCGCCGGGGATCCAGGCGCCACGCACTCCCGCCCCCACCGCGCCGCTGCGGAGCGCTACGCAGAGGCGCCCCCTCCCGCCGCCAGGGAGGAAAGCCCTCGTGCCCCTGGGACTTGACTGCAGAATTAATAAAGCTCCCCAAGGGGCTGGAGTCCTCTCGCGCGCTCCCCGGCACCCTGCACCTGCCCGGGTCCCCTGCACCTGCCCTCTCCAGGGCTCCAGGGCGCGCGAGGCCGCCAGCCCACGGCGGTGCCCCGCGCCCGGGGCACGGCGCTCCCGGGGAGCAGGACATCCCCGAAGGCGGCAGCGCGCCGGAGGCGGGGAGGCGGGAGGCGGCCGGGGCGCGCGGGGAGGGCGGGGAGCCCGCGGGAGGAGGAGGAGGGGGAGGAGGAGGAGGGAGCAGGGCGGGCGGCGGGGAGGGAGGAGAAGGGAGGCAAGAAAGTAGCAGAAAGTGAGGCTGGCAGCCGGCTGCAAAGGAGCCCGGCGAGCGGCGGCGGCGGCAGGAAGTCTGTGCCCGAGACCAGCAGAAATAAGAGCCAGGGAGGGACCGCGGCGGCGGCGAGAGTGAAAGAGGAAACTGCAGAAGAGGAAGCTCTTGCCGCAGCACAAAGTCTCCGGCTCCCGCGCCGAGCATCCCCACGCGCGCGCCCCAGCCCTCCCGGACAGGCTCGCCGCCGCCCCCTGCGCCCCGGTCGTCGGGCGCCCCCTCCTCAGCGCGCCCACCCCGGCCCCACGCGCCCGGCCGCGCCGCCTCGCCGCCCTCCGCGCACGCCGTCCTCGTCTGCCATGGCCCGGGAGAACGGCGAGAGCAGCTCCTCCTGGAAAAAGCAAGCTGAAGACATCAAGAAAATTTTCGAGTTCAAGGAGACCCTCGGGACGTAAGTGGGGCTCGGGGAGAAAAGGGTGGAGGTGCCAGCGGCCACGGGTGCACAGGCGGCTCCTGCCGCCACCTCCACTGCCACCGCGGCAGGAACAGGCTGGTGGCCGCGTCCTCATTGTCCGGTTCTCGGCTCCGCGGAGCCCCCCGCGTGTCCAACGCGTGGGTCTGCGTCCCCGGGGCGCGGGTGGGCACCGCTCCCGGGCGGGGGCGGGAGGAGCTCCGAGCTTTGGGGAGGACAGTCACCGGCAGGCGACTTTCCACTTCCCCTGACACCGCCGCCCTCTCGACTTCTTTCTCCCCACGCGTGACTGTGGGCTGAGCATGGTGGATATTAACGTTTACCTACCGGTCGTGTGCGTTTACTCACCGTGTGTGTGGGCGCACCGTGGAGAGGAGAGATGTGGTCACGAGAAAATGGGGCTTTGGCCATTCCCATTTCTGTCCTTCCATCATGTGTTCTTACGGAATCGACATCTGCACGTACTAGGTGTAGGCAAGACTTTGGATGCCGCGCGATTATGGAAGGGAAGAATTTCGCAGTGTTCTGGGTCACGTGTGGGCAGAGCCTTACCTGAGCGTAGGTCCATTTCACAGAGACTCAGCTGCACACGCTGGGGTGCGTGGCTCCAGGGAGGGTCTGTGAGTGTCTCCCTACAGGCGATTTCTCTCCAGGGCTGTTCTGTAGTCCAGTGCTGGTGGCTGTGGCTCAAGAAAGCAGAAATACTCCGAAGTCCATGGCGGGAATGCTCCAAGCATGTGCTGCTCAGTTCAGCTGCTGTTCCCTTTCTGCCCAGGAGTTGGTTTTTGTTTGTTTTGTTTTGAAGCGCCTCAGAATAGGTAAGGAAGCTGATAGTGAAAGAGAATCAGGCACTGCTGGGGTGAGTCTGAAGTTCAAGTTATGTTCTCCCCTCATGTGATCAGTATCTGTTGGTGATCAGCATCTGTCAGTATATATATTCTCTCACACACACATGTGCTATATGAACGGAACATTTTGCAGGGGTTCATGGAGGTGTTGATTAGGCTGGGAAGAGAAAGAGGAGGTGTTAGGTGAGATAAACCACTGTGTTCTTCCTTCTTTCCTTCCTCCCGCCCCCCCTTTACTTGCTTTTGTGGTTGGTTTGCTTTCCAGAACCACATTTTTCAAACCCAGGTGGTCTCCTGCCCCCTCCTTAGGGTGCCCCACAGTTGCTCAGTCATTTGCCCTCGCCCTCACCTTTGCAGTGGGTCCCCCAGATGGAAGTTGTGAAGGCAGCATTCCCAGCCTTGCTTCTGATTCCCAGGAAAGCACCCTGGCGAGGCCGAGAATAGGGTCTCCCAGCTGCTGTGCTGCACGTTAGGGAGGGCACCTGTGGGTACAGACGGTCTATCTTTGTTGGGATGAAAACAGAAAGGACTTAGACTTTTTCGTAAGGAGGGTCTTGGGACTGCTTCTCTCAGCCCGGCCAGTTAAGGGGTGAGTTTTGGTCAGAACTTTTGAAAATTGCTACTGAGGCTTATTGGGATTTGGGGTTTGGACACGGAGATGCTCAGGTTATGGAGAAACCAGAAGCATGCCCTTGCTTGTCATCCTGAGACCGGTTATGTGGCTGCGGATGAGAGGATGCCAGAGCGCGGAGTCTCATCATGTGGGAATGCCTTCCTTTGCATGGCGAATCCCCACCTGAACCCCTTGCTCTGGCCCCCCCTGCCCGCAGCCTCCATGGGGACAGAGGCATTTCCCCCTAACTGACTCCTGCTTTTCAGGAGAGCCCTGCAGCCGCACCTTTGCAGCAGCCTGGTGTTGGGGGGGGAGCGCTGAAGCTCAGCGAGCTGTGGCTTTATTGAGTGGCTCCTGCTGTAGCAGGCGCTGTTTGGGGGGGTGACTGTGGGTGGTTTTTCCTCCGTGAAGGATGGGGGTTTGCCTTCTGGTGCCAGAGAGACCAGTGGAGCTGCTGTGGAACAGTCTCTTGGACTGTGGTCAGGTGCCCGGTGAACTTGGGCATGGGTTTCTATTGGGGTCCCAAAGCTTTGCCTCCTGCCTTGGAAATAATTCTTTGGAAAGAAGCTTCCCAGTGAGGCCTGTGGTGCAGGCGTGGGTTCTAGAAGAGTCTAACACAAATAAGAAAATGGTCAAAATGTTTTTGTTCAATGACATAATAGTAGTCATCGTAGGTGACTTTCTTAAATGAATACCGTGTATCGGGTATTATTCTAAGTGTCTTACATGTATTTTACTCTCATAATAACCTTACAAGGTAGGTATTTGCTATTATCCCCAATTGGCAGATGGGAAAACTGAGGCAACAGAACGATTAAGTGACTTGCCAAGCGTGAGCTAGGTATTAAGTGTGGAACCTAGGCAGAATAACTCATTACAATCCCTATGGCATTGAGCCACTTTGTGGGTTATGTAACAGCAAATGTTTACTGATAATCTGATTTAACTTCAGTATTTGGAAAGCTAGCTTTAGTATTAATGCAAGGAAAACATAATTATGGGGTAACCTGTTATCTAAATACAGTAACATTTCAAAGGTCTTGGATAATCAGCATTATTTTGTCTCTTTGGACTTTCTAGCAGTCATGTGAAGTTTAGGATGCCTGTTTCACGCTGGGCCAGCTCCAGTGACCTTGGCCTGAGTCTAAATAGGGAGGTTGCTTCCAGTCCTGTCTGTGTAGATGTTGAGTCTGGACCCCTCTCCTGTTTGTAATGAAACCTACTGTCAGTCAGAGGCATCACTGATCACGATTGGGATTCATTTCCAAGGTATTCTACAGCTCCAGTCATTTTGTTTGTCACACCTTCCCCATATGTCTTCAAGATCCTAAGGCAGGAAAGCCCTGGCAGGAGCCAGACTGTCATCTTAGAGTGTTAAAATGCTTTTAAAATAAAGCGATGTAAAGGCCAGAGGAACACATTTGGCCAGACTTTGTAATCCGATACCTGGCTGCCTGATTCAGGTAACTTTCTGTGCAGAGTAGAACACTTACAGTTGAAGCCAAAGGGTCAAGCCATTTAGTTCACGTGGTCAGAGGGGCCTTGATGGGGACTGGGGGCCAAATGGGAGTGAAGACTGGCTCAGGAGGGTGGGAAAGAGATTAGGGGAGCCAGGGACAGCCTAGGTGAAGGGACCTGCCTTTGGGATTTGGGCCTGGGTTAGCTGATGTGCCTCTGAGTCAGGCCTCAGGAAGAACCTGCAACTCGTGGGCTGCCTGTAGCTTCCTTTGAAAGGAACTCCAGAACCTGAGATGGAAGACCTAAGCACTATTTATGAATCAGAGACGTGTTTTCAGGTCCTTGGCACACTGTGGGAGCAAATAAATGTTGTGTAACAGCAAATCAGGGATAGTGAGCATTTCTGTCCGCGCATTTGCTGAGGCCCTCCAGACCATCTCTAGCGGAGATGTCCTTCAGTGACTTCTGAAGTGAAAAAAATGATGCTGTGCCATTCGGAGAAGTATATGGATGGCAAGAAATCTTTGGTGTGGTGTCCAGGAAGTACCCCAGACTCATGGAAATCACTTCTCTAATTTTGATGCCATGGAAGCCATCTGGACAGAGAAGGTCTGAGTCCTTGGCATGACACAGAATGATTGTCCCAATTTCCTCCTTTCCTCTGGAGTATAGGAAATGGCCTGTCCTAGAAAATAGATCTTCATCTCTGCAGGGTGTGAATACATGCTTTTCTTATAGACTGAACATTTTACGGTGTTTGCTGTGATTGCTGTCTGTAGGGGGCTGGAACTGGCCATCATGGAGGATTGGAGCCTGGCTTTCAGGTATGGCTCAGCCACTAATAGGTTGTGTGGCCTGTGGGCTGCTTGGTCATTTGTCCACACCACTCTCTCCCTGTCTCAGCTTCCTTGTCTCTAAAGTCACAGGGGCAAGGAAGACAAGATGGTTTTCAAGTGCCCTTCCAACCCTGAGATTTTATGGCTCACCTGAATCAGGAAGGTACTTGCGTGGTTCTTTACGAGCCTTCCTGCATGGCTAGTGCAACTCATTTCTGTTTGGAGCGACATTTTTATGCCCAGGCTCGTAGCAAAGTGAAAACAGCTCAGGACAGGAAGTCTTATCCTACTTCATGTCAATAGCATAGTGTGTTCCCTTTTCCATCAAACGAGTGCCTGCTGGGTGCTGCTTTAGGAAGAGTATAAATAGAAATTTCCGTGGGGCAACCACTGTCTTTTCCCACTAGTATCATACTTCCATTCCTTATTCTGAAATTGCTCAGTAAATACACCTGTTGAGGACACAGGTGATTGACTTATCTGAAAGCCCCAGTGGGAACCACATTCAATGGTTCTTTTTTGGGACGTGTGTGTTGCGGGGGTGGGGTAGAAAGGCAAAGCGGCTTCAGGTGGTTTGTGTATTTGGCTGATTTTGTAGTATTTATTCTGGGATTACTCAGAATTTTAGAGTCTGGGAGAAGCATTTGGAAGAATATTAGCAAGAGGGAAACAGAGGTGGAAGTCCCTAGATTTCTCCCTGAGGGTGTCCCAGCTGCTGTGTTCACTTGTATTTCTCAGCTCCGTTTTGTTGTGAGGAGGATATACATTCAGCCGCTCGTTTGCTTAAAGATCTCTGTTGAGCATCTGATCTAGTCTGGGCTCTGTGTGTGGGGGTGTGGTGGCACATCGCTGCAAACAACAACGAAAAATGCCTGCCCTCTTGGAACTTACCTTCTGGTGAGGGGGCCTGGGAGTGAAAAAGATAAGTAAGTAAAATGTAGAGTGTGATGTGTAGTATACATGTGAGGGAAAAAAGCCAACCAAGGAAGGGTTTTATTTATTTATTTATTTAGAACTGTAAATGCTTATTCATTTTTGATAGAGAGACAGAGCACAAGTGGGGGAGGGGCAGAGAGAGAGGGAGACACAGAATCCGAAGCAGGCTCCAGGATCTTAGCCATCGGCACAGAGCCCGATGCGGGCTGAACTCCCGGACCGTGAGATCATGACCTGAGCCGAAGTCGGACGCTTAACATTTAACGGACTGAGCCACCCAGGTGCCTCAGGTGCTCCAGCAAGGAGCCATAATGATGGCTGAGTAGTCAGGGATGGCCTCACTAAGAAGCTAACGTGGGACGGCTGAAGGCAGAATGTTCCCATCAGAGGGAACAGCGAGGGCTGAGGGCTTGCCGGGGAGCTTGTCCAGTGTTCAGAGAGGTCCGTGTGGTTGGAAGTTGGTGGTTGGGGGAAGGGAGTGGGAGCTGAGGTAAGAGAGGCATGGGGGTGAGGAGATCGGGTTCCTCAAAGGGCCTTTGCAGGCCACAGTAGAAACTGCTTTTGCTCTGAGAGAAATGGGGGACATTGGAGGGTTTTGAGCAGAGGAGCACCTTGAAGTGACTTAGGTGTTTCCATCACAGAGTGATCTGTGTGCCGTGTTGAGGACCGTCTGGTGGTCTCCAGGGCAGAGATGGGGGGACCAGCTTGGAGGCCATTGCAATGATCCAGGTGAGAGACAGAGGTGGTTTAGAAGGGGGAACCTTAGCTACACAGGCTCCACTTCTCATCAGAAGTGGTTGGGTCCTCGATATTTTTGGAAGGGACAAGCAGAAAGGAATTGCTGTGGTTGGATATGAGATTCTCCAAGGATATGGGGTTGGAAAAATGGTGCCATTGGGTGGTTTGGGTCAGTTTATCCAAGGGTTTTCTGAGTGCCTGCTCTGGGAAGCTCCAGGAAACAGTTTAGAAGGTAAGCGCACGTCCTTCGGGCTTCTGGGCCCTCCCTGTGAGGGACTCCTGCATCCCCAGGTGAGTTTCCTTCCCTCTGAGCTTGTGTGGAAAGGGCTTTTGAAGGGCTTCCTCCTCAGTCACAGAGGGAAAATTGTGGCAAGCCGGACATTTTAGCAGCTGGGAGAACTGCTTAACTTTCTGGGAAAATGCTGGGTGTTGCCTGTAGAATTATCAGTAGGAAGAGCTAGCTCACCTGCACAGGTGGGCCTATGCACTATAACCCTCCCACTCGATTTGGCCATTTAAAGCCCAAACATTCCATGAAAAATAATAAACACAAGACTCTTTTCTACTCCTTTTTTTGGCAGGATGTTTTATATTTGGAGGGGAAAAGCCAGACATTTTTCTTGATTGGAAAAAAGGTAACAAATGCTAGTGTCCTTATTGATTAGTGTAGTGGGATTTGGGAAATTGCTCCTTTGGGCAGAGAGCTCATTCCAGAGGGGCTCGTAAGGACTGTGTCTCAAGTAGAACTTTTTGGTTTGAACTTGGCCACTGAATGGACAATAATTAGGCTTGGTAGGTGGACATTTGTGTCCCCTCAGGGGAGGATTTTAGGGGTTAATTTGTTGAGTTTTTCTTTGGCTGGGTCTCCATAAATCCCTTTAATCTTTCCTTTCCCCAAATAAATCTCCTTAATCCCCTTCAATCTCTTTCCTTCTCCTCCTCTCTCCTCTGGGACGGCTTAGGCATTGATCCAGTGGGGGATTGTCACATTTCTGATCAGCTTGCACTCACAGTGGCAGACCTCCACCCTCATGCCTCCCATTTCACAGGAATCGTCAGGGAGCCAGACCCCCCTGAGGACCCATATTTTTAATTGAAGAAGGAACTGCTTCTGGGTGACCAGCAGGAAGACTGGTATCCTGGTCAGTTGCCTTAAGTTTCTTTTCTGGCCCAAGATGGTCAGCCCAATGCATATGTAGCTAAAAGGGGAGGATCTGTGGGCTCTGGGAAAGATGCTGTCCTGATCTTTCTCAGTTCATGTTGCTTGTGTCCCTTTGACTTTCTCTGGTGCAGGAAACCACTTTTTCCCTGGGCTAGCTTTCATTAGATCCTGCTTGATTAAAAAGATGTTTATTATGCAGTATATGTATTATTCGGGCTCCATTCAGGCCAAAGGTAACCTTCAAATGGATGGCACAGGCCAAGTTCGTGTGATGGCACACCAAGTCCCTTCCACATCTCCAGCGATCAGCTATGTGTCTTGTGCTATTTTTCCTAGTTATTTCAGAAGGATTCAGAAACCGAGGGATTCTGTCTTTTGGATAACACCAAATCTTGAGGATCAGCTTTTATTATTTCTTTATTTAATTTATTTATTTTTAAATTTTTATTTATTTTTGAGATAGAGAAAGAGCATGAACGGGGGAGGGTCAGAGAGAGGGAGACACAGAATCCGAAGCGGGCTCCAGACTCTGAGCTGTCAGCACAGAGCCCAATGCGGGGCTCGAACTCATGGACTATGAGATCATGACCTGAGCCGAAGTCAGATGCTCAACCGACTGAGCCACCCAGGCACCCTGAGAATCAGCTTTTAAAACAGCATCCTTGGTGAGGCCAGGTAGGGGAGGCAGCGGGAGGCTGTGAGCCATAATGGAAGGGTGACTCCAGCCCAGCCGTTCCTAGCTGTACGCCTCTGGAGAGGTTCCTTAATTTTCCCGAGTTAACATGTAGTTGGACGTTGTTGCCTTGTGGGATACTTGTAAGGATTCAGTGATGTACATGAGGTGCCTGGCACATAATTGGGTTTAAGTAAACGGTAGCTGTCATCAGCTCTGGTCGCCATCAGCAGCTGTGGTTGAGGGGGACTGCCAGTGGCAATTCTGGGTACCTTGGGGAAGAACATGTCCGTATCTGTTGGAAATTGATTTTGGGAAGCTCTTGTTGCAAATATGCACAATGGTGCATACTTGACCTACTCCCCTCCCCCGTCCCAAGTTGATTTAAGAAACTACCAACAAGTCTTCCATCAGTCAGGAAGAACAATTGCTGGTTGTTTTGCACAGCACAGTAGTGAGTAGCTAAGTAGGTAGGCTCTGAGGTCACTGGGACACGAGTGCAGATCTTGGTCCTCTGCTTCCTAGCCATCTGGTTTTGGGCAAATTGGCCATTCTCAGACTCCTGTCCTCTCCCGTAAAATGGGATAAGACCAGCACATAGTCCCAGGGCTAGTCGTGAGGATTACATGAAGGTGCATGAAAACCACTTAGTGCAGGGCATGGCCTATGGATCTGTCTTGGTAAGTGCTCATTCCCTCTCATTAGCCCCTGGGGTGCCGGAACAGTGCTCCTCAGAGGCCGTGTGCACGAAGTTGGAGGGTCCATGGAGCCATTCAACATTTGCTTCCCAAAGGAGGGTGATGAGTTCATAGAGTGCTGGCATTAACCAAGAGACCCAGCCAGGAACGTCCTCCGGGCCAGCTCGGGTACTGGAGTGACCTAGTTTGCTGGATATCACAGGCTCTTTCCTTCCTCTGGTTATCTTATCAGCCTGGTCTCTGCACCTCTCCCTGCACCCTCAGCTGGGTCTCGTCTTGTGTTGTGTTTTAGCCTGTCCCTATCTGCATCAGCTTGTGCAACAGCTTTCCAGCGGCAGCTTCTGTCTTCTTCCCAAACAACACATAGGCTTCGGTGCGGCTGTGGCCCCGCTTTGGCTTAAACATGTTTTTCCTTTCTGAGAACTGCTTCAGTGTGTGGGCTTTGTTTCTTACTGAAAACACGTTTTGATTTGAGGACTTAAGTAATTTATTTGCAGTATGACAACACATCATGGAGTTGAGTAGTTTAAAATCGATATGTAATAGGGCGCCTGGGTGGCTCAGTCGGTTAAGCATCTGACTCTTGGTTTGGGCTCAGGTCATGATATCACAGTTCGTGAGTTCAAGCCCCGCGTTGGGCTCTGTGCTGGCAGTGTGGAGCCTGCTTGGGGTTCTCTCTCTTTCCCTCTCTCTGTGCCCCTCCTGCTCTCTCTCTCTCTCAAAACATTAAACTTAATAAAATCAATATGCACTGAGTTAATTTTGGTGGCAGAATATTTAAGAAATGGCAGCATGTATGTGTATATACCACATGGACATGTGTAACAGCTTATTTAAAAATCTCTTTGGGGGGATTGTTGGATGGGGTGTGGGAGAAGATCTCAAATGTTTAATTTCCCAGGTCTTAGGATGTCAGTGACAGTTGGGAAGCAGATGTCCAGATTGGGCAATATCCTCTGTCTTGACCTCTCCATTTGAGCCTTTTTGATGGCCAAAGTCTGGGGTGACAGCATACTGGGACCTCTGTAATGGGGTGAGCAGGGGGGTAAATGCCCTGACATCTCCACTTTTTGGGAGGACCTCTCTGTCTTTCATGACCACAGCACACATCACTGTAATTGCCTTCACACTGAATTGGATTTGGTGCTGTAACTGGAACCTTAAAGGTTTTTCCTCCCTTGCTTTTTAAGGCAGAATAATATTCCATTGTGTGTCTGTACCCCATTGTGTGTATTCATTCATCTGGCGGTAGTTAGTTGGAGTTATTTCCACCTTTTGGCTCTCATCAGTAGTGCTGCATGCACGTGGGGGTACACATATCTCTTCAAGTCCCTGCTTTCAATTCTTTTGGGTGTGTACCCAGAAGTAACATTGCTGGATTGTATGGTAACTCTATGTTGAAGTTTTGGAAGTACCACCATATTGTTTTTCACAGCTGTGTGGTGTTTTACAGTTGGCGAAATGTTTTTACCTGCGTGGTCCGTGGGCAGCAGTTACTGCCTTCATTTTACAGATAAGAAAATGGAGGTGCAGAGAGGTTTAATGACTCATGGGAAAAGGCTGCTGAATGGCAGGTAGTTATTTAAGTGTCTTCTGACTCCCAAGTTCAGTGCCCTTTCTCCTGTGTCACATGATTTACAAGTTGGTGGGGTTGATGGGAATAGAGAATATTAACAAACTAATAAGAAATACCTCCCTTTCTGTGGATGCATTATAGAATGGCAAGGAGATAGGCTCTGATTTGTGACAATTGCTGATTTCCATGGTGTAAATACTCCCACATGGAACAGTTTCAAGCTCCCCATGGCTTAACAACCTACTGCAGAATTCTCCAGTCAGGCTCTTACGAGTGGGTATGAGGTGACTCCAGCAAGCCAGTGAAGGAACTAGGGTCAGGAGATCGGAGTGAGTCCTAGCTCTGTCACTAGAGAACTGCGGAATCATGATATTATCCCCTCTACGTCTTGATTACCTTGTTTGTTAAATGGATAATTAAACCTGAATTACACCTGCTTACATTACAGATCTGTTGTTAAGTCCCAAATGAGATAAGGCATGTGTGGTAAGGCCTTATACAAATAGAATGTATTATTATGTTATGAGGATTATAGCTTTAAAAATAGTCCTTTCTCATAAATGTTAGTATCACATACATTCTTTGAAACCTAGGTATCATCTTTTGGGCAGTGTTCCCGTAGAAGTTGTCAACGTTGACTCAGGAAACGTCAACAAAAACTGAAGTTTCATAGTATAGTTTAACTGGCTCTACTCAGGTGCATGTTGTTTTTATTCTTAATGTTTGATTGGTACCTTAAAAACCTCAAAAAAAAGTATAAAAGCAACATGTCTTCCTAATAGAGAATTTGAAGGGTCTGGAAGAGTGTCGTAAGGAAGGCCGTAAGAATTGTCTGGATGGGTCTTGGGTAGTCGGTCTCTGGAGGGGGTGAGGAAATCTCAAGAGACGCCCCGGAGGTCAGCTGCTGGGGCTAGGGTCCGGCTGTGGTTATTTACTGATTGGTTGAAGATATTTCATTATTTTACCAGCTGGGCTGGTGGACCCACTGTGCACAGGTTGGGTATCTGCTCTGGATATAGGGGGTGGTGGTCTTTGTTGAGTGCTGTGGGTGTCTGATTATTTGCATTAGGTTGTTGTTGGTGTGGGGCAGGGTGGGGCGGGTGAAGGGTGTTCTTGGGGTTATGGTCCTGATCTCATCTCTGCCCTCATCCGCACCTCTGAACCTGTACACTGGCTGCAGGGGGTCAGGTGCTGGTGCTCACAGAAGACCCTGTTCAACAGACATCTGGTGGGCTGCTTATACATGTGGGAAGAAAGAGCTAAAACTATATCCAAGTGTGGCTGACGCTCCCTGGTTGGGGTAGGACACAAGAACCTTGGCTTCTCAGGTACTTCACGATATAAAATAAAAACTGTTTGCTATAGACCGGATGTTTTTGTCTCCTCCCCACCCAGTTTTATGTTGAAACCTAACCTTCCATGTGGTGGTACTAGGAGGTGGGGCCTTTGGGAAGGGATTAGGTCATGGGAGGAAGGCCCTCGTAGGGGATTAGGTCTCTGGTAAAAGAGACCTACCCTGGGGGGCTCTGTGGCCCTTCCGACTCTCGAGGGCACAGCAGGAAGGCGGCCATCTATGAAGCAGGAAGTGGGCTCTCACCGGACCCCGAGAGTCTGCCCACGACCTTGTCATGGACTTCCAGTCTCCAGGACTGCAAGAAGTAAGTTTCTATTGTTTATAAGCCACCCAGTCTATGGCATTCTGTTACCATAGCTGAAAGGGACTAAGACCTTACACACAGAGTCCTGCCTTCTGCCAAATGGCTCACAACAAAACCAAGCCAAGCCTCTCTTTAGAACATGTTCACAGTGTGTTCACAATGAACTCATTTTTTTTTTTTAATAGAGAACAGGGGAGGGACAGGCGGAGGGCAGGAGGGAGGGAGAGAGAGAGAGAGAGAGAATGAGAGAATGAGAATCTTAAGCAGGCTCCACGCTCAGTGCAGAGCCTGACGCTGGGCTTGATTCCATGATCCTGGGATCGAATCGAATGACATGAATCGAAATCAAGAGTCAGCCAACTGAGCCACCCAGGCACCCCCACAGTCCACTCATTCTTGCAGTCAGAAGGTGAGGTCTTTCTAACTTGAAGGGATACCGGCCAGGCCGCTCTCATTGGTGGGCTGCCCGAGGTCCCACAGTTGGTCTGGACCACATCTAGAGTGTGGATGTCATGTTATCCCTGCTGATGGTGACAGTGAACATGAGAGGCACCGTACCATCCCCATCAACACGACGAAAGTAACCAGAGAAGAAACCGTCCGCGTTAGAGGTTTCTCACTTCAGCCGTTGTTTATGTTCCTGGAGCCTCAGTGATGCACTTTGTAGGTGTGCAAGGTGAGCTCCGGAGAGAATTCAGAGCTGGGAACACTGCTGCTGCCTCTGCAGGTTTTCCTCTGGCCATGCTGTGGCTCCCTGGCCGTGGGGGTCCCCAGGTGGGGGAGAGGGAGCCGCATTCAGAGACCTGAGAGCAGAGTGGGGGCTCCTGTGTCCCTACAGGGGCTCGCTGGCAAAGCCCCACATCAGGAGCCTGTGTGGAGGCCACTGGCTCAGATGAGATGCCCCACATTTCATCAGTGTTTGTTGAGTAAATGAATGGATACGTGGAGTAAATGGAGCCCTGGCATTGATTAGATTAAGGAAGTGCAAATCCTAACTGCCATTTACGAGTTATGAGACTTCAGCAAATTGTATAATCTTTCTGAGCTTCTGTTTTCTGATATTTAAGTGGAGATAACAGTACCTACCTTTCCAGCTTGCTGTGGGGTCGTGTTGTAAAAAAACAGGAGATACAAGACATGTTGCATATTACAGGTGATAAGAAAAGGGGCACTTACTTGGTTTTTAAGTAAATACATGTTAAATTCCATCATGTGATTTTTTTTCTTTTTTTTTAAATTTAAATTTAAATTAAATTTAAATTTATTTTAATGTTTATTTTTGGGACTGAGCACGCATGGGGGAGGGCCAGAGAGAGAGGGAGACACAGAATCTGAAGCAGGCTCCAGGCTCTGAGCTGTCAGCATGGAGCCCGACGTGGGGCTCAAACTCACGGACTGTGAGATCATGACCTGAGCCGAAGTCGGATGCTTAACTGACTGAGCCACTCAGGCACCACTGTCATGTACTGATTGAATAGACGGCTGTTAAGCTCTTACATGTGGCTGCTGCTGTACCAGCTGGGGCTTCGGCGGCAGATGTGAGATGCTGTCCCCCGTGTCCTAAATGTATGCAGCCGTATTCTAGTCTCTGTGCCCTGCTCCTGTGGTGTCTCCTGCTTCCATCACCTTCCCGTTGGTTCCGCAGGGTTCTCCTTCAGTCCAATCTCTTCCGTCGAGAGGCCCTGGACATAAGAAGCCTACTGGGGGGCTTCTCTGTCCCTGTTCTTCAGTCTTGGGCTTAGACTGCGAAGGGTCTGTTGTTCCAAGGTTTTTCTTTCGCGAGAGTTTTCTCTGCTGGAACTGCCAGCTCTTTGAGAGCAGGGGACATCTCCCACATGTGACGTCCCTGAATCGCCCACAGTAACCTTGCACACTGAGCAACAGATGGAGGGTGTGTTTGGTTCAGTTTTAAAAATCCCGAGTCGTGAAGTTGTCTCAGTCCTTGCTCAGGAAGCTGGCTTTCCTAAATGTTTTCATTACTGGTAAGCTCTTCGGGATGTTCTGTCCCAATTTTGTCCCCCCTCTGGATTTCGTCTCTCTGGATGGTCACCACTTTTCTGCATGTGGATTAGTCACTGGTGGATTAGCTGGGGTGAACTTTTAATCTGTGGGGCTTTTCCTGGCTTCCTCCCTTAGCCTGTTGGCAGGTTCTTTCTGTTGGCCGCCATCGGGACTGCACTCCGGGAAAGGAAGAGTTGTCAGGCTCCGAAACCAGAGTCTTCCTCAGTAGGATGGCCCCACGCTACATATCAGTGAAGTTTGCATCATTATCCGCTCTGTTGGTTGGGCACCACAATTAGCTGTGTCCTGTGCTGTCCTTTTAAATACTATTTTCTGTTCCTTCTTGAGATATCTCACCTCAGACATGGCTTGTTGGTAGTCTTGAGATCACTCATGGAAGCAAGGCGTAGTTGGCTTTTTTCATCTTTCCCTTGCAAATCGGGCCTTTAAGGGCTTTATGACTTTTTTTCCTGCAGGCCAGTGTGTCTAAAATCCAAAGACGAACCCGTGGCTGTAGTAATCAACTGCATCATTTTTCTTCAGAAGCTGTGATGTCTGCAGAACTGAGGATAGGATGAGAACTTTCTGGGCATGCACAGTAGTATTCCCCTGATGTTTTCCCCCCTCAGAATCTATCAAACCCTTTGTCTCAATGTCCCAGATTTATTGACTCTTGAGGTAAAAGTTTTCTTTGTTCTCGGTACCTGGGCCAGACCTCCTGAGTGAAAAAAATGTGCGTGTTTTTTCTTTTTCTTTTGCCAACACCTACTTTCTGAAAGTACTAGATTTTCTGAGGAGGTTGCCAAGGCTGGCATTCATGCGAAGGTGTGGAGGTGGTTTGAAAAAGAATAATAATGGCTACCGTATTTCAGTATCTGCTGGGCAAGGGATACTTGGCTGGACACTTGACCGTTTAATTTGTCACTAACCTGTGTGTTACGTACTGTTTGACAGTTGAGAGCTGACTGGCCCCAGGTCACGTGATTCATAAGTCACAAGACAGAGATTGAATTTCTTCTGGCTGAAGAAGCTTCTGGAAGCTTCACAAGTGCTCAGACTGAGGTGGAGCAGGCTTCTCCGGGGTGTGTCCTAGGAATCTGCACCACTTGGCATGGTCCCGGGGGCGCTGGCAGGGAGACTTGTGTGCCCTGTGTATCATGACCATTGTCGTTGAGTCTCCAGAACTTCACCTCATTTCAGGGATGTGTTGGAGGCCGTGCCTTCGTGCTGGAGCTGGGAAGTCGTATTGTGTTCAGTGTGTGGGTGAGGAGCCGGGGACTTGGGGATCTGTGACCTGGCTCGTGCTCCTCAGGAACCTCTGTACCGAGAGGATGGGGCCTAATAACTGATTTACAGGTTAAGGATCCGTTTTGTCATTGGGCTGCTATTTCTGTACTGGTTAAATGAAGAAGATAATTTTTTAAATGTTTTATTTATTTTTAATAATTCTTTAAAAAAATTTTTTTTTTAACGTTTATTCATTTTTGAGACAGAGAGAGACAGAGCATGAATGGGGGAAGGTCAGAGAGAGAGAGGGAGACAGAATCTGAAACAGGCTCCAGGCTCTGAGGTGTCAGCACAGAGCTCGACACGGGGCTCGAACTCGTGGACTGCGAGGTCATGACCTGAGCCGAAGTCAGGCGCTTAACCGACTGAGCCACCCAGGCGCCCCAATGTTTTATTTATTTTTGAGAGCGAGAGAGAGAGAGGGAGGGGCAGAGAGAGAAGGGGACAGAGGATCTGAAGCGGGCCCCACGCTGACAGCAGTAGGCCCAGGTGGGGCTCGAACTCACAAACTGCGAAGTCATGACCCGAGCCAAAGTCAGAAGCTCAACTGACTGAGCCACCCAGGCACCCCGAAGATAACTTTTAACACACCCAGAAAACCCTGAGATTTCAAATTAGACTGTTTGCAAAAGAAAAAAAATAGAGTGCTCACCCCAGGGCTCTGGCAAACAAAATGTAGTGTTCTCTGGAACTTACAAAATACACATCATGTATAGCTTAGGTATCCATTAGCAAAAGGTCATGCAAAATTCAGGCAGATATCCCAAAATTCAGATCAAATCTGGTTTATTAATTGAAATGGCTAAGATGTGCACAGTATGATCTCTTTCCTTGTCCCTCCTCCATGAGCTGGTGTTGAGCTGGTTACCAAGTGGCTGTCCAGCTAGTAGGGGACAGATACTGTTACATTGTTTACTCCCAACTCAGTGTCCTTTCCTCACTGAAATTTTTTAAAAATTGTTTTTGCTCTGATCCCACTAATGTTAACTATTTCCCCTTTCTTGTTACAAAGTATTCTAAGTGCTTTTCAAAAGTTTATTAGATGAGAGTTAACTTTTTCTCAGGGCTTGGTAATTTTAAAGTCATTTCTCACTGTGCACTCAAGGCCTCATCATGTATGACGTAACTCAGATGATTTCTTTATATTTTCACTAGTTGGAAAATATCAGGAGGGAGCCAATATTTAATGGAAATATTAAAAGTTTTGAACACCTGCTGTATTAAGGAAGACGTGCCAGTGTGCTATGCGATGTTACTCATTGTTTCTCTTCAGGATATGTTTTGAAATCTGTTTCTCTAATGATTTATATGCAGGATGACCTTTTCCCGCTGTTACAGGCAACATCTCAGCCTAAAGAAGCAGCGAGGCTTTATCTTGTATTGAGTTCACATCCAGAGATAGCAGGAGCCAAGCTGTTTAACATTCCAGTCTGAGGTTCTGAGTTTGCATGCGTTTCCTTCTGGAGAAGGCATCTGACACACGCAGCTGAGCTCACAGGCCATTTCGCAGCCGAAGAGGCCTCATTCCTTTGGACTCCAGAGTGACCTCTGTGCTCCTGCACACTGATGCCTTCTGGGGCCAGCTTCCGGGTGTGCGAGCTTCACAGTCACACAGTTACGTGGGCTTCTCCCTCTCTCTTGAAATTCTCAATATTCTTTGAACAAGGACTCCCCTCCCCCTTCCTCCCCATTTTCATTTTGTACTGGGTTCTGCGAGTTACATAGCTAGTCTGACCCCTTTTAATTATAAAATTTTCCCCTCCACCCTTTCAGCCTGATGTCAAAGGGGTTTTACTGATTGATTCAACTTTTCTTAGGGTTACTGGTTAAAAAAATTTACTGAATACTAGGGGCGCCTGGGTGGCTCAGTCGGTTATGTGGCCGACTTCGGCTCAGGTCATGATCTTGCCGTCCGTGAGTTCGAGCCCCGCGTCAGGCTCTGTGTTGACAGCTCAGAGCCTGGAGCCTGTTTCAGATTCTGTGTCTCCCTCTCTCTGACCCTCCCCCGTTCATGCTCTGTCTCTCTCTGTCTCAAAAATAAATAAATGTTAAAAAAAAAAAAATTAAAAAAAAATTTACTGAATACTAAAGGTATCGGATACTTGGGGAAATGCTGTATTGTGATATCCTGAGTGGTAAACACTACTCAGGTATGGGCACATATTTTTGGGTATATAAACAAATCTCAGGGCGCCTGGGTGGCTCAGTCAGGTTAAGCATCTGGCTCTTGATTTTGACTCAGGTCATGATCTCACAGTTGGAAGGATCGAACTCTGTGCAGACAGTGTGAAACCTGCTTGGGGTTCTCTCGCTCCCTCTTCTTTGCCCCTCCCCTGCTCATGTTCTTTCTCTCTCTCTTTCTCTAAATGAATAAACTTAAAAAAAAATCTCTGAGGCACTACTTTGCAAAAATTTGAGGTATTCCTAAAATGCTGTGGCCTGCAGGCTTTCTCAGCATTATAATGGATTTTTTTTTTTTTTTAACAGCTTTATTTACAGTTGAAAACTTAAACAGAAAATCTTAGGTTCTGAATCTGTGACACTTCCAAGGTCTCTTGCTCAAATGGGATGGCAGCAGACAGGGAAGAAAACAGGGGGGCCAGTGCAGATTATCTTACTCAAGAGCGTCACCAAGAGCAAGGGAAGGCCTGAGCAGTTTTGTTCTGTACCTCATTTCCCTGCACTGTGAGGTCACCACGGGCAGCTTGGGCTTACTGTTAGGGCCTGTGGGAACATTCTCAATCTTTCGCACCACTAGCCTGCCAATGATGTTTCCAAACACCACCTGCTTCCCATCCAGCCAATCTCAATTAGAGCAGGTGATGAAGACCTGGCAGCCATTTGTACTGGGACCGCTGTCTGCCGTGAAGGCAGGCCTGGAGCTGTGTCTAAGTTGAAAATTTCACCTGCAAATGGCCCCCGGTGAATACAAGGCACTCCAGGGTGCTCCGTCGGTTAAACATTGGACCCTTGATTGTGACTCAGGTCATGATCTCACGGTTGTGAGCCTCTGCGCTGGGTGTGGAGCCTGCTTAAGATCCTCTCCTTACCTCTCCCTCTGCCCCGCCCTCACTTGTGTGTGCGCGTGCACACACGTGTGCTGTCTCCAAACAAACAACTGGTGACTCCAGTGCCATCTCCATTAACAAAATCCCCACCCTGAATCATGAAATCCTTTATGATCCTGGGGAAGGTGCTCCCCTTGGTATCCCATCAGAACCCCATCTTTTCTATAACCCAAAAGAAAGAGATTTGGAACGAGGACAGGTAATCATAGGCCTCTCCAATTTACCGCATACTTGAGCCAAGGGACTCTCCCGAAGTTTCCAGTGCAGAACTGCCTAAAATTCTTGGCCGTCTTAGGCACAACGTCTGCAAAGCGCTCAATCTTCATGTGGCCAGCTTCCTGGCCGCCAGTGCTGACATCACAACATAATGGGTCTTATAAGTAGGTCATGGTCTGTGGATGGGGATCAGCCCTCCCTAGGCCTGATTCCTGGCTCTCCTACCCACCAGCGTTATGTGTGTGGAATGTGGAGTCTCTGTAATTCAGAGAATGGAGATAACAATGGCACACGTTGTCTGAGATTGCTAAGAGGTTTCGGTGAGCTGAGGTATGTAAGTTGTTTTTGTTTTGTTTTTTGTTTTTTTGCATAATTCCTGGGGTATAGTAAGTGCTCAATAAATGTTAGCTGAAATCACTTCATTTTGGGCCCATTTTTGCCACTCAGATTCATGGCCAAGTATGACACCTTTCACTCCCAGTTTGATAGCTTTCAAAAATGTGTCCTAACGTGAATGGGTCAGCATAAATCCTTTAGGAGAACTTTGAAAAAAGGCAAAAAGAAAAAAAAAAGGGTGTTTTGAGATGTTGTCCTTGCCTATGAAGGGCAGGGATTGCTAGGTTTCCTGTTAATTGATGAATCAAAGTGTAGCCAGAAATAATATTTGGAGTGTCAAGCTGAAAAGAAGGAAGAATGTAGTTAAGTGTGCAACATGCACATGTACACACACACACACACACACGTACACCCTAGGATATTATAGGCCATATGGATACAAAAATGAAAAGGTCACAACCGCTCCTTTCCTCAAGGAGGTCTTAGAAGGTACTCTTTCATGATATTTGCTACACGGCCCCGCAGAGCTAGAGAAAAACGGAGGCATGGACTCATGTGGTTTCTTCTCTGATGTGACAGTTCACGGGCCATGCACCCGCAGTGTCTGTGGGCTGGCATTGCAAGGAATGCTGGGAGAGGGGTCCAAATGGGAGCAAGTGAGTGTTTGGCCTGGGCAACTGTAAGTGGGGGTGGGTTGGGAGCAGGGTGGTGAGGAGGCAGGTCTCGTCTCAGATCGGGTGAAACCCTTTTCTCCTCACCCCCGAGACCAGCAGAGCACATATTGTAACGCTGTTCCAGCTGCCAGTTAAGCCGATACATGGTTTCAAGTGTGAGATCGGCGTTTGTAATGCTGCGAAGCTTCAGTCACACTTGTGGCCCATTTTATGTCATAACTATTCAGTTTGACAACAGAAAGCCTGAAGAATCCTTCCTTTTATGAAGCAGATAACATAATGGCACTTTGGCTTTTCATGC
Source organism: Panthera pardus (assembly GCF_024362965.1). Taxonomy (NCBI): domain Eukaryota; kingdom Metazoa; phylum Chordata; class Mammalia; order Carnivora; family Felidae; genus Panthera; species Panthera pardus. Next base: position 129,787,083 of record NW_026526991.1, on the reverse strand, counting down.
GATTATTGCTTTCATAAAATGGATTGACTTTTATCATGGTGCATCGAAATCAGCGCATTTTTAAAGAGCATTTCTTAGCTAAGGTAAGGCTCATGTATTTGGTAATGATATAATCAACCAGCTGGTCATTTGCCCATTTCTTTTGGTTGAAAATGAGCGGTTTGAGGTTCAGGTGAAAACAATTAAAGGTAAGTGCCTTGTGAAGTCACAGGTGCATTTTATGTATTTCTTCCATTTTGATTTAATTGAAGGCCTTCATCTTTAGACTTTAGGGTAATAAAAAGGAGGGGGAAGTGAAAAGAACTAGCTGTACCTTCAAAACAGTTGTGCAAAGGAGGTCACTTTTGTACATACACGGAACACCAACAATGGGCCCAGCACCTCATGAAGCCACAGAATTAATGCTGCCCTCTCCCTGGTGTGCTTGGAACCAGAGTTGGACAAATGTGAGAAAATCCTGCATCTCTCTTTCTTTAAATTTTTAATGTTTATTTATTTATTTTGAGAGAGAGAGAGACAGAGCACGTGAGCGGTGGAGGGACAGAGAGACACAGAATCCGAAGCAGGCTCCGGGCTCTGAGCTGCCAGCACAGAGCCTGACGCGGGGCTTGAACCCACGAACTGTGAGATCATGACCTGAGCCGCAGTTGGGTGCTAACTGACTGACTGAGTCACCCAGGTGCCCCAATCCTGCATCTTTCTAGGGGAAATCCTGGGTAGCATTTCTTAAATGGGTAGTAGGAAGAAGTGAAAAACATGCCGTGGTTGTGATGTGTTTTGTTTTTTTTTTGTTTTGTTTTGTTTTTGATGAAACATGTCATTTGTCACGTTCCTCTGGTAACCAGGCTCAGCCCGAGTCTGTATCACACAGTCTTCACGTGGCCTTTGAGCAGATGTAGGGACGTTTTGGATTTTCAAGGTTCAGAATGTTGGCTCTGGAGAGGGCCTTGTGAAGAACATCTTGTTCTTTGATCGGGTTGAGAAAACAGAGGCCCTGGATGGTTGGGGGCCTTCCCCAGGGCCACACGGCAAAAGGTGGCAGATTCAGTGTAAACAGAGTTTTTGTGTGCAGAGGCCTCTTTCCATGATGGCTCTGGGATCACAGATGCTCAACCTTGGGGCACCTGGGTGGCTTAGTCGGTTAAGCATCTAAGCATCTAAGCATCGGCTCAGGTCATGATGTCACAGCTCATGAGTTGGAGCCCCGTGTGGGGCTCTGTGCTGGCAGCTCAGAGCCTGGAGCCTATTTCAGATTCGTGTCCTCCCCGCCCCTCCCCTGCTCGTGCTCTGTCTCTCTGAAAGATAAACATTTAAAAAATTTTAAAAAACCCCACAAAGGCTCAACATCTTCAGGGACAGAAATGCATGTAGGCTCTCTTTCCAAATGAATAAACATAACTGAGACCTTCCTTCTTCTTGTCCTACTTTTGATTGCTTATCAGGCTCTCAGGGAGGCCTAGGAGTGTGGTAGTCTGGAGACCCTGTCTCAGCTGTTGTGAGAACTGAGTGAACTGACAAGAGGTGAAGTTCTTAGCACAGCCCTCCCTCAGAGTAAGCGCTCAGTCACCGTGAGCCATTACTGTCCAGAGCTACAGGACACAGGGGAGCAGGCCTTATTACCACGTGGCCTTTGTCCCTTGGTGCCAGCAGCCTGGCTCTCCTGCCTCAGGGGGCTGCTTTTGTTTCGGGAGACCAAGTGTAGAAGCCCGTCTGCTAAATTTTTGTTGGATTGATTTCTGTCATTGCTCGATGAGCTTTCCAGACAGCCCTGTGAGCGTGTGCATGTTTTATGCATATAATAGATACTTGATACTGCTTAATTAAGTTTTGTGTTGCCTTCTGGAAAGCCAGTGGCTCAGCCAAGCCCAGCACCTGGGCATGGGAGGCGTCCAGCCTCAGCTATGGGGGGAGCACCCACCGGTATCTGGGAGGAGCTCCTCTCCTCTGCTATGTAGCAGCTAGACCTCCACTCCCTTGGGTTTCCCCTGCTTGCCAATGTGCTAACCTTTCTGAGACAGGAACTTGTTTCAGGTGGATCCAGTTTTCACAGTGAGGAAAATCTATTGTCTTGAGGCTCATTGTCCAGCTTTCAGAGGACGGAGCCGACCTCTCAGGGTTGATTAGAATCACAGTCCGATCGCAAGGCTGTGGTGTGGCGCACACGCAGAACTGGCCCGAGTTCACCTTCACGGCGTTGGGCAGTTTTCATCATCATGTGAATCGGACGATTTCAGATGTGCCAATTAGCCTGTGTCAGGAGCATGCTGAAATGGGAGGAACGAGGAGTTTGGCCGTGCCATTGCTGACGAGTTTTTCAGAGCGCAGACGTGGCCTTTCCGGGGACTTGGGGATACGAGGTAAAGCTTGCCGTACATTGGCTTTTTTTCTTCCGCTACCCTTTAAAGGAAAACAGGCAAACAGCAGTTGCCTTAGCTCTTACCTGGAATTTATTAGCGAAAAGCATGTTTTAGAACATGCGCTGAGTCCCTCGTTGTGTGGTTAGCCCAAACTCCTGCACCGTCTGTCCCTGCGATACTGTGTCATCGTAACATACGTGAATCCTTATGGTTCGTGGCACACTTATTCCAGATTATAAACTATTTGTGGATGAGCCTGACAGGCCTTTCGGTACCTTACATGGGATCTCGCCTATGAAATACCCAGAAATGAAATGGAAGATGGAACTGTCTTATCATCATATAGATGCAAAAAATATGAATAGTGTTTCGAAGGATTTTCAGCCACCAAAGTTTGAAAATCAGAAATTGTAATGGATCGGACATTCCCATTTCCTGAACGCTTGAGTTAAGAAATATTTCTGTTCTTAGTGGTAACAGCACCTACTGTGTTCTAGGCACTTTATGAATACTGTGTCGTATAATCTTCACAACATCCTTGGAGTGTAGAAGCTCTTATCCTCTAAAAATTTTTAGCAGTTGGGCACCTGGGTGGCTCAGTCGGTTTAGCATCCCATTTTGGCTCAGGTCATGATCTCATGGTTTGTGGGTTCAGGCCCCGCATCAGGCTCTGTGCTGACAGCTCAGAGCCTGGAGCCTGCTTCAAATTATGTGTCTCCTTCTCTCTCTGCCCCTCACCTGCTCGTGCTCTGTCTCTTTGTCTCTCTGTCTCTCTCTCTCTCAAAAATAAATACTAAAAAAACAATAAAAAAAATAAAAATTTTTAGCAGTTGGCACAGAGAGGATAAGTAACTTGCCCAAAGATGCACAGCTAGGAATAGAAAGATCTGGAATTTGAAGCCATGTCTTTTCAAGTCCAGATTTCCCCCCCTATACTTCTGAATATGTATCCCAGCTATCCAAGATGTTGCTCTAATATAATTTGTTTAGGGGTCAAACCGGATAATCCAGGTTTCAGGGTGTAGTTTTTTGATCTGAAGTATTTGGTGTGACTAATCAAATTAAGTAACTGTCAAATCCCCTTTGTTCTAGGATTTACAGATTTAAATACAATTAGAATAGATTTTCCCAAATGTGTGTTTTTTTTAGGCGCTGTGAAGAGTGTTTGGGGCAGAACTAATTTTGGTGGTAGGGCAATGAGAATTCAGGGAACATTCTAACAGGTAAACTGACACAGAATTTCAGGACGGGCTCAGAATGAAGTCTTCCTTTCTGCAGTGAATTGACTGACAACCCAGGGAAATGTCAAATTGCCTTTTATCGTAACGTCCCCTGCTTGGGCTTTACATTAGCAGGTGTTTATTTCATCAGACACAGGCTTTGGATTTCATTAAACCTGTCCCTTTCAAGTCTTCTTGAACCGCGGTCACCTGAGGTGTTCTTTAACACATCCCTGTCCCTTTACGACTTATTATAAGTACAAAGAGTGTGGAAATTCTCTTAGGGAAGTAAATATTGAGGAAACCGTGCATTGGGAAACAGGCATACTTAGGACTTTTGTGAATGGTCAGAATGCTAAAGTAACCTTTTTTACCTTCCCACAAAAATTACAGTTAGGGATTCTACTTCCAGAGCTAACATCCTACTGAATGTTGAAAGAATGCATGCTTTCTCCTCAGATCAGGACCAGGGCAAGATGTCTGCTCTCACTACTTCTGTTGAACATTGTACTGGAGGTGCTGGCCTGGACCGTTGGGCACAAAAAAAAAAAAGGCCCCCAGATTGTAAAGCAATAAGAAGTAATATGTCTCTATTTGCAGATGACCTGATCTTATAGAGAGAAAATCCTAAACTCCACTAAAATCTCCAGTAAAAATCTATTGGTCCTAATATGAGTTCGTCAAAGCTATAGGATACAGAATTAAATAAATGTTATGCAAAATCATTTGGATATGTATTCATATATTCTGGCAATGAACCATCCGATAACAAAATTAACAAAACAATTCAGCTTATAATAGCATCAAAAATAATAAAGGTGGAATAAATTTACCAGAGAAGTACGAGACTTCTTCAGTGTAAATTACAAAATATCACTGGAAGAAATTAATGAAGTCCTAGATAGATGGAAAGATATCTTGGGGCGCCTGGCCTGGGTGGCTCAGGTGGGTTAAGCCTCTGACTCTTGGTTTTGGCTCAGGTCATGATCTCACGATTGGTGAGTTCAAGCCCCACATTAGGCTTGGAGCTGTTGGGATTCTCTCTTCCTCTCTCTCTGCCCTTCCCTCCCCATCCCTCTCTCCGAAAATAAATAAACCTTAAAAAAAAGTGTTAAAAAAAAAGGCATCCTGTATTAATGGATTGGGAGACTTAATAGGGTCAAGATAGCAAAGCCCCTAAGTATATCTACAGAGTCAACATAGTAGCTATCAAAATCCCAGCAGCCCTTTTTGCAAACATTGACAAGCTGGTCTTAAAGTTCATATGGAAATGCAGAGGACCCCAAAACAGTCCTAAAAAAAGAACAAAGATGGAGAAATCACACTTCTTTTTATTTTTCTTTTATATATTTTTAAATGTTTATTCATTCTTTGGGGAGAGAGAGAGACAGAGCATGAGTGGGGGAGGGGCAGAGAGAGAGGGAGACACAGAATCCGAAGCAGGCTCCAGGCTCCAGGCTCTGAGCTATCAGCACAGAGCCCGATGCGGGACTCGAACCCACGAATTGTGAGATCATGACCTGAGCCAAAGACGGACGCTCACCTGACTGAGTCACCCAGGTGCCCCAGAGAAATCACACTTCTTGATTTCAAAACTTCTTACAAGTCTACAGTAATCCAGACAGTGTGGTGCTGGCATAAAAGCAGACATAGATAGATCAGTGGACTACAATTGAGAGTCTAGAAAGAAACCCTTACATTTATGGTCTACTGACTTTTGACACGGATACTAAGACAGTGTAATGGGGGAAAGAAGCGTCTTTTTATTTAAAAAAAAATTTTTTTTTCAACGTTTTTTATTTATTTTTGGGACAGAGAGAGACAGAGCATGAACGGGGGAGGGGCAGAGAAAGAGGGAGACACAGAATCGGAAACAGGCTCCAGGCTCCGAGCCATCAGCCCAGAGCCTGACGCGGGGCTCGAACTCACGGACCGCGAGATCGTGACCTGGCTGAAGTCGGACGCTTAACCAACTGCGCCACCCAGGCGCCCCTCGTCTTTTTAATAAATGATGCTGGGACAACTGGATATCCAACATAATGAATTTGGGCTGTTAGCTCATATATGTCACATACAAAAATTAACTGAAGGTGGATCCATGACCTCTATACCAGAACTAAAACTATAAAACACTTAAAACATAGGTGTACATCTTCATTATTTGGAGTAAGAAGTGTTTCCTAAATAGGACACCAAAAGCAGAAGCAACAACAACAAAAACAGGTAAATTAATACTTCGTCAAAACCAAAAAGTTTCGTGCTTCAAAGGATACCATCAAGACAATGAAAAGACCATCCATAGAAGAGGAAATTTTTTTTTTTTTTTTTTTGTAGAGCTGGTCAGGAACTAATCTCAAATAGGTTTTAAAACACCACTCAGCAATTAAAATATAATCCAACTGAACATAGACAAGGACTCCGAATACACATTTCTCCAAAGAAGATAAACACGTGCCAGATAAGCACTCGAAAAGATGCTCAGTTGTTGGCCAACGTGGAAATGCATATCAGAGCCACAGTGAGCTGTCCCTTCGTGCCTGCTGGGACGGCTGTAATGCAAAGATGGGTAATCAGTGCTGGTGAAAGTGTGGAGAATTGGAGCCCTCACACACTACTGGTGGCAATGTAAAATGGTGCAGTTGCTTCGGGAAATAGGCTGGCAGTTCCTTAAAAGGTTAAAACGCAGTTACCATATGAGCGGGCAATTCTCCTCCTAGGTGTATACCCAGGAGAACTGCCAGTGTGTGTCCACACCTTGTACGTGGCTATTCAGGGCAGCCTTATTCATATTAGCCAAAAAGAGGAAAAGACCTAAACGTTCATCAACTGATGAGTATATAAACAGAACGTAGGCTATCCAAACAGTGGTGTGATATGTAGCCATAAGAAGGAATGGAGTACTGATACGTGCTGCAGTATGGTTGAGCCTTGAAAACATTAGGATAAATTACCAAAAGCCAGGTAGTGTGTTATTGCCTTCCTGTGAAATTTCCACAACAGACACATCTGTGGAAAGCAGATTAGTGGTTGCCTCGGGCAAGGGGGGAAGGGCTTGAGGGGAAGTGGAAAGTGGCTGCTAAAAGGGTACTGGGTTGTTTTGGGGGGTGGGGATGATGAAAATGTCCTAAAATTGATTATGGCGATTGTTGCACAGTTCTATGAATATACTAAAACCACCAAATGTACTTTATTATTTTTTATAGTTTATTTGGGGAGAGAAAAAGAGAGAAAGAAAGAAAGAGAAAATTCTAAGCAGACTCCATGCAGGGCTCGATCTCATGAACTGTGAGATCATGACCTGAGCCAAAATCAAGAGTTAGATGCTTAACCGACTGAGCCATCCAGGCACCCTGAGTTGTACACTTTAAACCAGTGAATTGTGAATTATATCTCCATGAAGCTTTTGTGAAGAAAATGAAACCTGTTTATCTCTCTATCCATCTACTAGTATTTACTATAGTAATTGACAGTTGGAAACAACTCAGTTAATAATATTTATAAAATGTAGCACATCAGGAGAATGTGACACTCCATAGTCTATGACTCATGATGCAGGATATTATCTTAGGGCATGGATAAATGATAAACCATTTATTGTGAAAAATAAGTTATCAAATGACATGATCCCAATTTGGTGGAGGAACATCTGTAATTATATGCATAGGCAGAGGGCTGGAAGTATGTACATCAATTATAGTGAGAGTCGTCACCTCTTGGGCGTTGAAATGACAGATAACTTTAATGTTCTCCTTTTTGCCTTGCTGTATTTCCTAGACTTTTGTAATGCTGGTCATTTCTGATTAGTGATCAGAAAAAGAAGTTTTATGTACAGTTTACAATGGACTGGTTTAATACTTTAATAAAATAATAAGGAACTAAGAAGATAACCTGACCTTCACCTACTTTATTTCACAATTGCGACTATTCTCAGAATGGTGACGTTCTTCTTTGCTTTGACACACACACGTATACGTAATATAAAATAGTGAACTTTCACTGAGAGCTTAAAAATATGTATGTTAGACATTGTAAGCTGTTACTAAAAGTTATATGTATGTATCTTACCATGTCATAGTAATTGCTCAATTAATAGTAGCTGCATGTTTTGGAATGTTCTGAAAGATTTTACTCATTTCTAAAAATTGGGCCATAATACTTCTGTTTCCCTTGCCTTGCCCTCCCCCCACCCCTGCCTCCTGTAGCAAGTTGCTCTCATGAGTAAACAGCGAGGAAATGGAGCCTCTTGGGGCAGGGAAGAAACCTCAGATGTTTCTCCCCTGATACAGGCACCTGCCACTTAGCATCTCTTGTGCAGCTAGTGTTCCGTGCGTGGCTTCAGGCGATACCTAGAGCGATGATTCTCAGGAGATGTCCACTCTCCGGTGATGTCTGTATCCAGTGGCTCCTTCAGGGATATTTTGGGAGACTGTTTTGGGGCACTGGGTGGTTTTTTCCCTCTGCTTTGGGAGGAAGAGACTTCTAAGCCTTTGTATCTGTAGAATTTTACCTGAGTTAGCCTCGAACTCACGGTTTTCTTGCCTTCAGCTTTTCCCCTCAGACTCCAGCTTCTAAATCCTATGCGTGCAAGTAAATGGCGTCAAGTAAAACTGGTTAAAAGCAGAGAAGAAGCAAGCCCTGGAATGTGCTGGTGTGCCTGCTGTCCCCAGGACATGCTTTGGCGCTCTCAGTATTGGTGTCTCTGTTGTGTGCTGTTAAGAGACAGGTACAAGGAGAGCTTCCGATTGGCTAAGAGCACCTCTCCATTAATGTGCCTCTTAAATTAACAAATTGTAAAAAAGGCACAGTTGTGAGTCCCCCGAGGTATTCATAAACAGCTCTGTGATCGCCTGGGGCTGGAGGCTCCAACAGTTTTTCAGATAAACTGTGCCAACGTGGAGGTTTGTCTGCTCTGAAAAGAAAAGCATCACTGCCCGAGGAAGTCTCGAGATATGGCATGAGTGTGAGTGTGATACTAAGCTCCCGAATCACATCACGTTGTTCTACAAGCTCTGTGTTTGGAGGAAAATGCTTTCTGAGCCTTGGAGAAAGGTAAGGCTTGCGATTACAGATGTGAAGGATATTTTCCTTAAAGCTACATGATTTACATCCCAGGGAGCTGCCGGAGATGCACCTGTACCGCCCTGGAGAGGGTTTCACTCCACAGGACCTGGAAGACGCAGGCACGTCGGGTTAGACAAGGGGCTTGTTGTCCAGGTTCTGGGTGACTCCCTGCACCAGCTCCTGAGATAAGGACTGTGTGTGGTCTCGAGTGAGTTGAAGGGTTTGGGTGGACGGGAGGCTGTTGTAGTGCGTTGTGGGTGTGTATTTCATGCCGTTGCAAGCCCAGGATGTGTGCTAGACCACTGCTCTTGGGACAGGCTCCTTCGGATGTCATGTGCTGTGGAAACATCCCGGCCCTGCTCCCTGTGGGGGGTGTGGCCAGAGGTGCCTCCCTCAGGCCTCTTGAGAGATGCTGGGGATGAGAGGGGGTGTGGGACCGGCCACCACCGAGATGCCCGCCTGCAGCAGGCAGGCCCGAGTGGGAACGTGACCTAGTTATGTGCCTCCCGGCACGTTGGCACAATATAACCAGCCCTTCCTTCCTCCTCTCCTCACAGCAAGAATAATTCTGCTGAGCCTCTTGGAGGCCGGAGGGCCAGTTTTAGTAACGTGCCCTTTCCTGGCTGGCTCTTGTCCAGTTATTTCGGGTGAGTGTTAATGTCCGTGAGTTTGAAAATTTTATTTATAAAGAAACGGTCTCTCTTGACCCTGGTGTCCTTGTCAACTGTTACCGGTCTGAAGCCCCTTCCTTCTTGGGGAAGAGGCTGAGAACAAAGTGGTCACAAAATCTGTGGCTTTGGATTGTCACCTATGGTCTTCTGATTTGTTTTTTGTTTTTTGGTTTTTTTTGGTGACTTCCATATGGATTTCAACCAAGGGAGTGGGGGTGAATTCAGTGTAAGTACCTTTAGTAGATCTCCCAGAGCCCCAGTGAAAAGGTCACTTTCCCTATAGGTCATTTTTGTGCTGGCCATGGGATGCCCTCCCCTCCACCCCCCTTCCTGGCCCCCGCTTTGCAGGGTGACTAACTTTGGGAGGTGGCTGGTGGTCCTGGATGGAATTTCCTTTTGAGTCATGAGTGTGACCAATCCACTGCTCTGGCTGCTCTGAAGGAATGAATTTGTAATGTTTATCCTATACTTGACCTTTTGTAAAGCACTTGTTCTGTGTGGTCTGTTCATTTTCAAAGCTGATGCAGAATTTTTGTCGTCCTTTTGCTGGCGATTTGCACCAAGGGGCTGACACACTATAAAGTGGTTCAGTCTCTGATTTATTTACTCCCTAGTGGAAGAAATTCCTCTGATAGGTGGAATGCTAGAACTAGAAGGACTTGGATATATACAGATTATCCTCATGTTTTACAGAGACAAAAAAACCAACCAACCAAACAAAAAAACCTAGCAGAGAAGGGTTAAGCATGTTGCTCAGCCCCATATAACTAGTTAGGGACACATTGGGACCCAAGAGGCAAGAGCAAAATCCATATAAGAGAGCAAAGCCAGGTCACAGAATGGCCTCTGGGGGCGTTTCTGAAACTGTTTTCCTTCTCTCAGTTCTTTTATGCTGGTGTTACCAGAGCTGGAGCATCGAGTCTGATGTGAAAATGACACATTAGGACCTAGAAGCCCAGAGGGTTGGAGGGACTTGCCCAAGGCCACACAATTAATGAGTTGCTGATCTTGGTCTAAGATACAGGTCCATTTATCCCCACAGGGGTATCCTTCTGGCCCACCACATTCAGATCCTTCTCCATTCCGATCCTTCTGGCCCACTATGTCAGGTCCATTGTGCGTGAAATACGGAATACTGTCTGTACTTTATCTTGACTTTGTGAGTCACATTGATGGCATTCAGTTTGGGGTCACTAATGTACTCAAAGTGTGCCACTGAATGGGGGTGTGTGGGGTTCAAGTTCAGTTTTGGCCAGCTCTAGAGCTGATGTGTCGAGCTCCCACTCTCTTCTGCTAAGAGAGAGGAGACCCTTTTCTCTGGTCGTGGTATATGTAGGAATATAAGGGGGAATATTTACCTTCCGTTTTAAGTCAGATTTCTACCTGGATTCATGTTGTTCTCCATACAAAGTTGAATACTTTAAATCCTGTTGGGGTGCCGGGGACAAGTTGCAGTGTGCTTTCTTTGGATTAAGTGGGAATCACTGTGTAAAGGAGCTTTCCAGAGTACTGTCTTTGGAAATTCCCAAAGCTGTCTTATGGTTGGTATTCCATATAATATGAAGGCAACTTCACCCCAGCTGGGATCGCCGGTTGCTTTTTACATTCTTAAATCTTTTGCCAATTTTCCAGATGCTTTTGGAAATTCATGCTGACCGTTTTTTTTTTTTTTTTCTTTTCATTCCATTTTGAGTACTGAATATTTTCCTGTCACTACTTAAACTGGCATGAATAAAATATTCCTTTTCAGGATGTTGATTTTCAAATTTTTTTTTTTTTTTGAAGAAAAACAAAACAACCCAGTTGGTTAAATTTATAAGGCCTGTTAAAACGTCCTTACAATGCCAGTGGGGAAATTTGGGAAGAGGACTTATCTTTCTATAGGTCACATAGTGTTGAGTACAGTGTTTCCTGGTAGTAAGGTACATGAAGGGACCAGTAGAAAATAGATAAACTTGAGTGAGTGGAATTGAATCATTGAGGACTCAGAATCCAGTTTTCCCTTCAGAACCATCTGGATACCTGTATGAAATTTATGGGATAGTTACTGTCATTAACAATATAAGTGAAAATGAGGAATGATTAAAAATAATATAAACAGTAAGTATAAAATATCCTGTCCTTCTCTTTCTTCATTTGATAAATTGTCAATTTAGCTCTTACTAAGTGTAAGGCCTTGTGCTAGGTTCTTTGAGAAACACAAAAATATGCACTTAAGGAATTTACAGTGTCATGAAGAAGAAAACTTACCAGCCTAATAACTCTAATAAAATTTAGAGAAGTAATAAATTCCATGAGAGAGGGCAGATAAAGAGAACTTGATCCAAGCCTTTTGCATATATTATCCCCATTTATCTGTATAACCACAGTGAGATAGGTTCAGAGATCTTAATTTTCTGACCCAGAGACATTCAGCCAGTGCATGGCAGAGCTGAGACTCCCTTTCCTGACCAGACAGTCCTCTGCCTTCCCTGGGCAGAGATGAATGTTCTTTGAGTTCAGAAGTAGAGATAGTAATTTTGCCTGGCTGGGGAGACATGGTGGAAATGTTAGAACATGAGCCCAACCTTGAAGCATGGGGGGATGTCCAACTTGGGAAGTGGTAACCACAGGCCAGATGAACATGCCAGGCTGAAGGCATTTCGGAGGGAGATGGCAGGGTGGATGTCAAGGGTGGGGTTCAGTTTGCTGGTCATGAAGGATACAAGAAGGAGCCAGTAGGAAATAAGGTTACAGAGGTGGGTAAAGGAGGGGTGCCCGGGTGGCTCAGTTGGTTGGGCATCCGACTTTACCTCAGGTCATGACCTCACTGTGGGTTCGAGCCCTGCATGGGGCTCTCTGCTGTCAGCACAGAGCCCACTTTGGATCCTCTGTCTTTCTCTCTTTCTGCCCCTTCCCTGCTCACTTGCTCTCCCTCTCTCAAGAATAAATAAACACTAAAAAATTAAAAAAAAAAAAACAAACAAACCTTAAAGGTAGGTAAGGGGTCAGATCACGATTAGTTTTTTTTTTTAAAGGTTTATTTATTTTATTTTGAGAGAGAGAACAAGCACAAGTAGGGGAGGGGCAGAGAGAGAGAATCCCAAGCAGGCTCTGCACTGTCAGTATGGAGCTGATGAGGAGCTCATTCCCATTAATTGTGAGATCATGACCTGAGCTGAAATCAAGAGTCAGTGGCTTAACCAACTGAACCACCCAGGTGCCCCAGATCATGATGAGTTTTGAAGGCCAGGAAAAAGTGTTTTTAATTTTAGCTGATGATATAAGCTACTGGAGTATAATCTAAAGTTAGAATATTAGAAGCCAACCTCAGTGTCTTGGGTGGGGGGATTGGGGAAAAGAGCTCTTGGGAGGAGAGCTGGGAGGTTGGTGTGATGGTCCTCACGGGAGGGCTGAGCTCGTGTGGTGGTGGGAGCAGAGCAGGGGGTGGGGTGGGGGAGCCTCCTTGGTGCCTAGTGGCGGTCTCACCTGGGAGGTGGGAGAAGCGAGGCTCGTGTTGGCATTGCCTCGGGCAAGCTTCCCATTGGCTATAGCACAGTGCCCCTCCAGTCTGACTTGGGTGTAACTGGGGGTTACTTCTTGATGGTACATACAATGGTTATAGAGTTTTATTTAAACACAATGCTTTGTGTCACATTTGTGTTCTAACTGCTTTATAGCTCACATGTTTACTCTTCATGACTACCCCATAAGGTAGGCTATGATGATTATTCCCATTTTACACATGAGACCATCAAGGCTGGCTCTAGGATCTGTTCTCTTAACCACTACTTTGGTGTTACTGGTACATTTGAGAATTCAGATTTTAGTGTCTCTCCCTGAATCCTGACTCTCTTCCCTTCCTAAAATGGTTACGTTTCCATTGGATACGTAATCCACACATTAGAAGCATCTAGAATGAGATTTGTCATGAGGGCTTTTACACAAAATTGGATGGGAATTGCTGACCCAGGAGAAGGAGAACTTGTTCGAGAGAGGATGATGGAAGAGACTATCTGCTCATGAAATTCTGGCCCCGCCTCCTCTGCGCACACGTGGGGAGAAAGATGCGGGGAGGGCCAGTGGCTGGCAGGGGCCATCAGGACTGGGCTGGAGTCCAGGGCTCCGTGTCAGGTACAGTCGGGAATGTTCTGTTGCATTTGGGGAGGGCTCACTAAAGAGCCCGCCTTCCAGGCTCCTTAGATGGAGGCCCCAGTGGACTTTGATCTACAGCCCCAGAGGATGCAGGAGGCCAGCACCACAGCCCCAGGGGCTCTGCCTCTCCAGGCGCTCCTCCTCCACTGCTGCTGTCCCCTCATTCTGACTCTGTCTTCATCGTCTTCCTCTGTTCCTCCTGTGGGTTTAAGAACTTTGGGAACTATTGCCCAAGTTATTATTTTTCTGGTGAGGGCTATGGAGGATTTTCCTTTTCCTTCCTTCCTTCCTTCCTTCCTTCCTTCCTTCCTTCCTTCCTTCCTTCCTTCGGCAAACCAGTATTTTCTTTCTAAAACTCTGCCGTGTATTTCTAGCGGGTGCTGATGGTCACCTACCATCAGCTAGCACCGGGTTGTGCGTGTAGCCAGCAAACAGCGTCGGGCCATCAGCAGACCAGGCCAGAGAGGTACACTGGGGTGGCTGTGCCTTGCTGCTGGTACTGATAACTTCCTGCTTCAGTTCATCTACAGTGACCTTGCCTTCCAAGTCCCAGATCTGGAGGCTGGGGCGCGTGGCAGCACAGAGCCAGTATCAGTTAGGGCACTGATGATGACCCCACCATCTAGTATACGAAGGTGCCTGCCTTTGTTGAGGTCCACAGCATGGCCTGGCCATCGTCCCCTCCGGAAGCACAGAGGGATCCATCTGGAGAGACAGTCACCGTGTTCAGGTAGCCCGTGTGGCTTGGTCTTCAGCTTGTAGTTTGCCAGGTTCCATACCTTGACCAACTTGTCTCAGCCATAGGAGACAGTGATGGGATTGCTGCTATTGGGTGACAAGAAGACACAATGGCTCTCATCCTGGACAGTGTAGTTGCATACACTCAGGGTCTTCCGCAGCTTGATGGTTTTATCTCAGGAGCCAGAGACAATTTGGTGGTTGTGGGAGGAGAAAGCCATGCTCAGCACATCCTTGGTATGTCCTGTGGATCTGCGTGTGGTGGTACCCATTGTGAGATCCCAAAGACAGAGCACTCCGTCCCAGGAGCCTGAGAGGGCAAACTGGCCACCTGAGGAGATGACCACATCACTGACAGAGCAGGAGTGACCCCGAAGAGCATGCTGTGGGGTGCCATCGTTGGACTTATCCCTGCCCACTTGATGATGGTCTTTTCTCAAGAGGTGGACAGTATCATGTCCAGGAACTGGGGAGTGGTGGCCATCTGAGTCACCCAGTCATGGTGGCCCTTGAGGGTGCCACAAAGTGTCATCTGCTCAGTCATGGTGGCAGCGAGCGCGGGTGTTGCCGTGGTGACGAGGATGCGGCTGGATAGCACAGAGAGCCCTGCAGAGGAAAAGACAGAGAAGGCCCCCGCTGGAACCGAGGGCCTTCAGTGTCAAAGCTCACATCCAATGACAGGGTTTTCAAATCCTAGGTCCCCAAACCAGGATTTCTATAAGCATCTCCTGCTTTGTCTCCTTCTCTGCTGCCAGTGGGGGAAAAATAAGAGCAGCTCTCCATCGGAGAAAACACCTTTTCTGAGAGGCTCCCTGTGGGGGAAGGGCTATGTGGATGGTGTCTTCTCACGGTTTTGGTGGTTTCTAATCACCTCTGCTTCTCATCAAGGCCTGACTTGAGCAGATCCTTGACATTGTGTCAAACGAGCCCTTGAAAACTTGCTGGAGTTCTGAGCAGCAGTTGTGTTCATGCTCCTTGCTCCCTTGGCTGGTCCCTCTGGGCTGGGCCTGGTCTTCTGCAGCTGTTGCTGACTTGACTCAGAAGTTCAAGGCCTCCTTAGGCTCCCCACAGGCCGGGCTGCTTGCTTGGCACATTGGAGTCCCGCTGCCTGCTGTTCCTGGGATTTGGGCTTTTAACTCTAGCGTCATCCCCAGGAATGGAATTACAGGGCCCGGGAAGAAGCAGGTTTTCCGTCATATCTCCGCGTTTGGCCTGCAGCTGTGTTTGTGTGATCTTAAGACAATTTCTCTCTCCTCTTAACCGTGCCCCATCGGCTGACCCAGCTCATCTGCCGCCATCGGTAATCTCAGTTTTAATTAATCTTTCAAAGAAACAGATTAAGTTGATTGCTGCGCAAGCCGAGTTTGGGTGTACGCACCTTTCAGCTGCCTTCCAGAAGTGATTAAGAGAAGAATTTTTATATGAGCTTTTATGCCCAGTTAAGATTATTTTTGGATCTTGTCTCAATGGTTTATTTCCATCATGTGCCTGTTTTTAAGAGAGGAACTGAAAATGAGGAGTGGGGCTGGTTTTTGTCTCCCTGTGGGTGTTCTTTGCAGTCAGACATCCTGCTCTGATGTGTGCTCCTATCTGCCTTGTTGGCCATCTTCCAAGGAGCCTTCCCCAGGTAGCCTTGCTTCAGTCACCGGCATGGTTATTCAGGATGCTGGTTATTCTTCAGGATGCATCTGGTCCTGCCTCGTCCTCCCCCACGAAGCTTTCCCAAACAAACCACGCATTCCTGACCCACCGAAGCCAAGGTTCCATGGCCACAGCACCTCGGATCTAACTAGCACAGAATGTAACAGATGGGATTGCAAAATGTTATCTATCTATCATTCATCTTCCTTGAGGGCACTGTTGTGTTTCAGCCATCTCTGTGTCCCCAGGACCCAGGATAGTGTCTGGAACACCAGGAGGTGTTCAGTGAGTGTGTTTTTGAATGAGTGGCTCTCCTATCACCGTGTGGAAAAGTTGACAGAAGATGCTAGCGCTCAGAGTCAAGGTAGAAAAAAATGTGGCCTGTAGCTGTGTTTTGTTTGACCTGCACGCTGTTTAAAAAATTTATGAACCAACATGTTTTAAAAAAGGTAAACTGTACATAGAAAAATCCAGATTTCCAGCTTCTCTTGCAAAATGTTAAGCCCCACCACATTGGGCTGGGACTCAAAGGTCAGCTTGCCTTGGAGGGGCCTGGCCTGTCTTCTGCCTTTGGCTCACCTCATCCTTAAAATAGTTTTGTAAAGACATCTATCCCCTCACACACTCTGCGTTGATAGCTAACATTTTTCATCGTAATTTAAGAGCTGCAAAGGATGTTATTTCTAGCTTATTGTAAATATCGACATCTTTAAATAAAACTTTACATCATTCTTTTAAATATAACCAGTGGAATCTAAATCCCACAGACACTGGATACCCATCATCACCCATTTGAAAAGTACTTGAATTGACTCTTCTTTAACCATTGGAATTTCTACTTCATTCTCTTTTCTTTTTTCTGAATTTATATTCTGTCCTCATGGAACGTTATCCTTGGGTGTTATCTTTGTCCTTGCAAAAATACGTATATACATTTAAATTAAATTTCCTAGGCTGTAAGGGTCTAACCATGAAAAAGTTCTTGCATTTACTTACTGTGGGTGATTACTATTACACGTTTGAACAAAGCATAAATCTGCTACAAATTTAGGTAAATACATTAATGGGAGAATACAAAATTTGCTTGGAAACACGCCTTCTAACGAATTGCATACAGCCCTTCATGTTTTTGTCATTGTTTTCTGTATCCATGGATGAATATTGCTTATTGCTGAGTAAGAAGTTCAACATTAGTTCATTCCTGTTTTTGTGGTTTAACAGATGTAAGCACAAAGAAACGATATAAAGCCAAATAAGTATATGGGACCAGGACTTGTTAGAAGAGTTCTGCACTTTTGGGAACTGTTTCCGAGTTATATGTCACATTGGCATCCCGCTTGCATCCACGGGATGGCAAGTGGCTAGTATTATTTCCTTCCTTTTTAGAAGGCAGGGAGCATGCTTTTCTGCGTGGTGTGTTGGAATCAGCATAGGGGTCAAGTGGGATGCTCTCCAACCATACAGGTGTCTCTTCTAGGCTCACTGGCATGAAAGAGAGGGAGTTGTCTTCCAGTACATTCTGGAGGATAAGAGATGAAGGTCATCTCTAGCCTCTCTCTCCATAAGAAGAAGAGCACACCATGGCTTAGTTCTGTGGGGTCGACCCCTCCCACAACACCCAACCTAGTCTGGGTCATGTTTTCAAAGTACATAAACTACAACCAGTTCTTGTGATTCCCAGATTTCTGTATTGTATTTTTTTTTAATTTTTTAAAAACATTTTTACTGTTTATTCTTTTTTTTTTTTTTTAAGAGACAGAGACAGAATGTGAGCACGGGAGGGGCAGAGAGTGAGAGGGAGACACAGAATCTGAAGCAGGTTCCAGGCTCTGAGCTGTCAGCACAGAACCCGACATGGGGCTTGAACCCACAAACCATGAGATCCTAACCTGATCTGAAGTCGGACACTTAACCGACTGAGCCACCCAGGCGCTCCCCAGCTTCTGTATTTTCAAATTCACCTACTTAGTAAAATGTATTTGTTACCCCCCCAAAACAAGAGTTGAGATGCTCTTTGCGGTCATTCGGGGCCATGAGCAGAGCGGTGAAAAATTTGTGTCGCTGAATGCACATGTTCCCTGCTGAGGTTGAACAAGGCCACGTGCTGCCTTCTCGTTTCAGCTAATCCCACTGTAAACAAGTGTCCTTTTCATGGTCTCTTTAGTGCCGTATTTTTCACATTTTTGTGCTTTTTGTTAGTGATTTTACTGTTGGGAACGGCCCCCAAGCACACTGCTAAGGTGTCCTGCTGTCTTCCTGAACGACAGGAGCCTGGGATGTGCCTTCAGGAGCAAAGGCATGTGCTAGACAAGCTTGTTCAGACATGAGTTATGGTGCTGTTGATCGTGTTTCGTGTTAATGAACCAGAAATATATATTAAATAGGGCATCTTTAAACAGAAACACACATAAAACAAGGTTGTGTATGGATTGGTTGACAAAAGTGACGTGGCCAGAGGCCCAAAGGAGCCCAATGCTGTTATTTCCCCTGGGAGCAATAGTTCAGTATTTGCAAACCCAGTGTGCGCTATGATTTTATAGGACATGATTCCTGTGGATAATGAGAATCACCTGAAGGTACAGACTGTCCCTGACCCACAATTTTTCAACTTGACAATAGTGCAAATGTGGTATGCATTCAGTAGAAACCGTAGTTGGAATTTTGAACTTGGATCTTGCCCTGGGCTAGTGACATGCGGTGGGTCCCCTCTCGGATGCGGGACGGTGAGCCGCAGCTCACAGGCAGCTGGCGACATCCATTCTGCACCCCATCACCCACGTTGTTCTTCGCTGTCAGGACAGTCCTCGATGCATTACACATTGTGTTGACCTTGACAATAGTCAACACCTTATTATCAGATAGGCTTTGTGTGAGAGGATTTTGACCACCTGGAGGCTGGTGTGAGTGTTGTGGGCATGTTGAAGGCTGGCCCAGGCTAAGCCATGATGATCAGTAGGTTAAGTGTATTAAATGCATTTTCAACTTAACCACATTTCCATCTGGGAATGGGTTTTTTGGGATGTAACCCCATCATCAGTCAGGAAAGATCTGTCATTTGCACATGGATATTATGGCTTTAGAAATTTAAGTACAGATTTCAGGGTAATGGGTAGGTTGGCAGGTTTTTCATTCAGAATATGAAGTATTTTATTTTATTTTATTTTATTTTTACAAAGTAGTCTTTTAAAGCCTTTCCCTAACAGGATGGCATTCATTCGTGAGTCTTTAGGGTTCATTGAAAGGGGTAATGTTCCAATGCTGGTAGGTGCCTTTGCTACTTAGACTTGACTGTGAACTTGTTTGCACAGTGAACTCGAAGTCTGAGAGTCAGACGGAGGGCCAAGTGAGGCGAACAGCATCTGAGTTACTCTTTTATTATTCCACTGAAGCTTCTGTGACTGGAAGATAAAAGAGCTCAGAGAAGAAGCCTGGAGTTTGGAAGCCACACCGACCTCCTAGTTTATATTCAGAGCCATCATTTATTCGCTGATTTCACATAAGCTTACACTATTTTCTTTTTTAATAGCCGCTTGTCCCACAAGCACTAATCCCAACTAAATAGTACATAAGATGTAATTGTTGTGGTTTTGAGAAACTTATATTCTGAGGAACAGAGTGTATTTTAAGATGTGACTTCATCTTTCCGGAATCCCCACTTGAGGGCTTTGCGTTTTAGTGGACAGGGACTCACAGCCTTCACCCAGGGTATGACATAGGCATTCGGGAAGTATGTGTTCCTTATTTAATCTCTTGTGCTCCATCTGGGACAGATCTCCGGTCCAAGAATACCTTTCCTCTCCTCACCTCTCCCCTTAAGGGAAAGTTTTATAAGCTCAAATCAGATTCCAAGACTGGTTCTCACCTCAAGAAATTATGAAGCCAGTGGTTTTCTTTCCTTCCCGCATAGGTTGTTTTATTCATGTTTAATTAATCAGTAGATAATGCAGAGCCCTTACTTTATGCCTGGGCCTGTGCTGCTGGGTCCTGGGGGTATAAAGACAGCCAGTCCTCAGCCCAGGGAAAAGGAGCCCACTTTCTGCTGGTGAGAAGAATCCGTGTTGCAGTGTGGAAAGGCTGGCAGGGAACGTCCCTGAGATGAGCCTCAGAAGGGCATGGTTGAGGTGTCTCTGAGTTTTCCTGGGAGAGTCAGGGAAGGCTTCACGGAAGAGGCGGTGAATGGTCTGAGGCTTGAGGGATGGTGAGGAGTTTACCAGCTAAGCAAGGGTGGGAGGGCTTCCTAGCAGATGGCCCCACTCTGGTCCTACTATCCAGAGGATTAAAGAGCACAGGGTGTTTGGGGGTTCAGGCAAGAATAGGGCAGTGGTGGGAGAAGATGCTGGAAAGGGAGTTGTGGTTTCCAGGACTTTTTATGCCACACTTCGTAGCTTGGAATTTATCTTCAAGGTGAGGGAATTGGAGAGGAAACATGATGAGCCTTTTTGTACATTTGAAAGCCCACCTTGGTGCTGTAATTGGGAAGTTTAAGGCAGCTGTCAAGGAGGCCAGCTAGATTGCTCTTGGATTCATGGAGGGGATCTGGGGGAGAGGTGAGGGTGTGGGAACTGGCAGGGGTATGGGAAGACGGGACAGACAGAAGGCGCGCTGAGGTAGGTCAGATCTGGTTCTTTGGGGTCATTCTAGGTTTGGGACCATCCAAGAAAGAAGGGCTAAGAGGGCTCATGTTTGGACAGCTGGGTCAAAGATGGTGCCCTCTACTGGGAAAACCAACAGGAGCAGGTCTGTGGGAGAAAGGGAAGGAGTTCTGAACACACAGAATTGCCTTGTGACCTCAGAGTGGAGATAGCCAGTATACGGGTGAATGGATTCATCATCATGGCATAAATACAGCTCCGGGGTTATATCCTTGAAACGGGTTTTTGTTTTATGTTATTTTATTTTTGTCTTATTTGTTTGTTTTTGCCTGCATTATCTACTTAAATAGTTTATGTTGATCTGCGTTTTGGCGGAAAAAGAGTGTGGAACAAAATGTGTCAATGTACCTTGGGCAGAAAGAAAAAAATCTCTGATGATATGGTCCGCACATACCAATGTGGGCACACGAAACCAGATACAGTGACAGGCAGTGGGCTGTTTTTCAAGTGACTTGGGACAGGCTGTCGTCTGCTTGCCCTCCTGTGTTCACACCTGCCCTGTGGAATCACACAGCGGCTAAGCACACCAATTCCGGGTGCAGGTGGACCTCATTTATCCCATTACTGGTGAGTCTAGGCCTTGGGCAAGTACCTGCTCTGTGTCTAAACCTCTTTCTTGCACGGTGATAACAGAACCCACCTCATTTGTGAGGATTAAATGAGATAATTGATGCTCTTTCTTAGCCCAGTTCCTGGCATAGTGAGCCCTTGAAAAGATTGTATCTCAAAATAATTACACGAACAGATCTTATATAATGACTCTAAATTCACAACCAACCATAACACTGGAATTCAGGTTTGGTTTTCTAAGAGATTTCATTTCTCAGTTACGAAAGGATTCACTGTACAATTCCTATAGAAAACCTTACTATTAGTACATTTAAAAATATTTGACCTGTGGGGCACTTGGGTGGCTCAGTTGGTTGAGCATCTGATTTCAGCCCAGGTCATGATCTTACGGTTCGCGAGTTCGAGCCCCGCATCGGGCTCTATGGTGACAGCACAGAGCCCGCTTGAGATCCTCTTTTACCCCCTCTCTCTGCCCCTCCCCCGTGTACTCTCTCTCAAAAATAAATAAACTTAAAAACAAATTTGACCTGCAAAAAAGCTCCGTATACTTTAAAGTCTTAGTCTGTTGTTAGTAATAACAAATTACTAATTTATTAACAAATTTATGAATACTCATAAATGAATAATTGAAATGAGAATAAGCTATATTATGTAATGCATTGAACCTTGAAGTGTTGCCCATATATCATCTCAACTACTCGTCTGGCATAGGCCTCACAGTAGAGCTGGATGTTACTGGTGATGATGCCAAGGCCAAGGGCATCACTCAGGAGATGGCATTGGAGCCACCTGAAAAACCTTTCTTGTGCTTTGGAAAGAAAAGGATCAAAGGAAAGAAGTGAATATTTAGTTCTTACACTTTTTGAAGAGGTAGAAATTGAGGAAGAAGCTGCTAATTGAGCAAATCCAGACCATTTCTTATTACCTTTAGAGAATATACAGTGGCATCTAATTCTTTCTGGAAGTATGGCACCCCTTATAAATAAATATGCCTTTAATTAGTTGAAAAGCTATAAATAAGTCTAGGGAAGCCAAGAGAGAAAGCTATTTGTTACTGTTAATTATGTATTAAAGTTATACCAAGAATGGGTTATTCTTGGTATGAATAACTTCCTGTGAAACAATCATAGAACTTTAGAACACACGGGACCTTGAGGATCATCTTTTAATCACAAGGAACAAGGAAACTGTGTTTTTGAAGTGCTAATTCATTTCCTTTATATTTTTATTAGTAAAGGACAGGCCTAGCTCTCCTCCATGAGCTGTCACCACGGCCACTGCCTGCTGAGTTGACATAATTCTAGTCCAAAGTGAACACGTTTTAGCCTGTGCCATCACACCGTGGGTACATGTGTGCTTTCTGTCAGACCTTTCCAAATACTGAGGTTAGCCCTGGTGCTCCCATTATTCCCTTTGGGGACATCCGCAGCTGCCCACAGTCAAGCCTGCTTGTTTTGTAGACCTCAAGTTTAAATCGCTTGCCCAGGTTAGAAACACAGGGACTTTGTAAGGTAATACATTGTATACAGTGCGGATAGAGCTGGAGGGAACTGTGGAGGCCACCCCTAATGTCTCTGTAAAAACCACGGCCAGAGAGCTGTAGGACACGCCATGTTCACGTTCAGGAGGAAGGCCGGCAATGAACGGGGGCGCAGCAGCTCCCCTTTGCTTAGAGTGTCTGTGTATCGACTCTCAAGCGGGCTGTCCTGAGCAGCTATCTGAAACAAATTAGTCACAGTCTGTCAGACAGAAACAGAACAATGAGCACCTGCAGTTGTCTTGCCCCAGGACCCCTGGCAGGTCAGAACCCCCAGTAAAACCTCATTCATCGACACCTCCATCCATTTGGAGTACCAAGTCACAACCCACAGTGGTAGGTAGGAGTTTGTTCAAGCCAGTATCTACGAAAAAGGAGTTTGCTAAGCAAATGGATTGTATCAACACAGACGCGATCATGTTGTTTAACCACTTAGCTTTAATATTTGCATGTGTAGTTAAGTGTTCATTATAAGTAATTCTTATCAGGACCAGCAAGACTCCTGCCGTAGCCATACTTGGCTGCTTTTTAAAAGTTGTTGATGAATTGCAAAGCTTAATTAAATTGCATTTCTCTATAGATTAAAAAAAATTTTTTTAAGCTTTATTTATTTTTGAGAGAGAGAGAGCGTGTGCATGCGATCAGGGGGAGGGGCAGGGAGAGAGGGAGACACAGAATCAGAAGCAGGCTCCAGGCTCTGAGCTGTCAGCACAGAGCCTGATGCGACTCGAACCCATGAACTACAAGATCATGACCTGAGCGGAAGTTGGACACTTAACCGACTGAGCCACCCAGGTGCCCCATGGATGTTTTAAAAAAATGTTTATTTATTCTGGGAAGAGTGTAGGTGGGGTAGGGGCAGAGTGAGGGGGACAGAGGATCGGAAGTAGGCTCTGTGCTGACAGGCCATCAGCAGTAGTGTCTGACTTGTTTTCATAGTGCCACCAAGAGGACGTGGCACAGAGGGTTGCTCAGTGCTTACTTGTCAAATGTATCACTGAATGTGTGACTCAGTACAGTGACCTGGGATAGTGGGCTAACTGGGAAAAAGTAACACGCTGTGTTTCTCAGTGTGGGGCGTGCGCTGTTGGTACCGTGGCCGAGATGATTCTTCTTGCTGAGCACAGCCTGGTGCATCTCCGGACATTGAGCATCCCTGACATCCATCCACCAAAGACAGTAGCGCCCACCCCACTGAGACAGACCACCAAGCCCCACTTGCTTCCAGATACCCCCTGGGGGAGCAGATGCCATCCCTAGTTACGGACCACCGCCTCCCCCCAGACATCAGAATATGTTACAGATATCCGAAAGTTCAATGCAAAAAAAGAAATGATAATGTAAGTAGAAGAAAATGTGTTGATACCTGACAAAAAGATTTCAAACATTTAAACTGTTGGGTTCTCTGCAAAATCATGCTTTCTAATTCTAACCTCGGCCTCCCCCTGCTGTGTCATGTTTTTACCTCTAATTATCTGTTAGATTTTCTCATGAGTTATTCCAGTCCTTTTTCATACTGCTTGTTCTCAA
Source organism: Panthera pardus (assembly GCF_024362965.1). Lineage (NCBI taxonomy): Eukaryota > Metazoa > Chordata > Mammalia > Carnivora > Felidae > Panthera > Panthera pardus. Next base: position 129,762,972 of record NW_026526991.1, on the reverse strand, counting down.
GTTTTCCTGCCTCTTTGCAGGGGACCGAGGCCACCCAGAGTGACTTGTTGCGACCTCACGTCTCCAAACCTGATAACCCCTCCTCCTTTCTTAGGAAGACTCCATCTGCTGGGGCCTCGCTGCCCTGGCTTGCTGCCCTTTGGCCATCCCGCATCTCTAGCATTTTCTGTTTGTCTTCTCCACTCTTTCCATGCTGCCTGTCAACCTTCTCAGATGTCCCTAAGTTCTAAAATAAGTCTTTAACATCCATATTCCTGCACCTCCATCTACTAGCCTATCTCGGTCCTTAGGCTCATGTCTAAACCCCTCAATAAATTCTCCTTAGCGTGGTGGAAAAGGCATGGGTGCTGCAGGGAGGCAGCCCAGGGTGAGGGCCAGCCTGTTTGGCTTCTCTGAGCCTGAGTTCCATGGGGATAGTAATGCCTACCATGGAAGGAAAGGTCACCTTGAGTGCTGGATCTAAAATGGACTCAGGGTCAGGTCAGTGCCCCAGCCTAGGACCCTTCAGGAGCGTGCCATTGCCAGTGGGCGAGAATCTCAGCAAATCATACAAGGCCTTGCTGCTTTTTGCACATTTTCTTTTCTCAGCATCCTTTCCCTCCAGCTTCCAATTTCAGTCCCACTGAATTGTTGATGGTACCATCTGCACCCCTGGGGGAAGAGCCCCCAGCCCTGTGTGCTTTGCTAGTGCTTGTCTGGGTCTTTTCTGACTGGCTGTCTGCCTCCAGCCCTCCCCTTGCCCCCACGGTTGACTCCCGTTTATTATTTTGTAGTAAGCCCTTCTTCTGGAAGTTTGCTGGAGACCCCTCCCCCCTTATCACTGCACCTGTACATTGTATCACAGTGGGCTGGCGGGGTGGGGGGGGGGTGGTGGAATCAGGCTCCTCCCACTAGACTGTGCGTGGCCTCCTGAGCAAGGAGAAGGCTGCCTCAGGAGGTGACAAGGGATTGGTGAAGAAATCGTTGGTTGAATGAATGTCCAGGCTGGGAAGAGATGTGACCCGTTGCTTCTAGCTGTTGTAGAAGTTGACAAAATCGTCCAAATAGGTGGTTTTCTTGAGCATTTTACAGCAGTCATGGTCTAAGTGCTTTTCCCCAAACAAATCTTCTGGGGAAAATAAAAACAGACTTCTTTCCCAGGGACATGGTTTGCTGACCCTCTAATTTTCTCATGCCCTGTTTGAAACCCCGTCACCACTGTTCCAGGTTTGCACGTGGCATAGTCGACTTCCTTTACTTGTGAACACGTTTGAACCAAAGACAGGTGCCCTGTCAGGTCTTCTCCTGAGAATTGTTCATATCCAGGGCAGACTGGGGGCTCTGGGTCAGGTGGGTGTGGCATGTGGTGACGTGGGAAGACTTGGGTGACTCAGGAGCTTAGATGTGTGAAGAGCTCTCTTACTTTTTTCACATTTATTTATTAAATTCAAGTTTGTTAACATACAGCGTAGTATTGGTTTCCGGAGTAGGACCCAGTGATTCATCTCTTACATCTGGCACCCAGTGCTCATCCCAACAAGTGCCTCCTTAATGCCTGTCACCCATTTAGCCCATCCCCCACCCACCTCCCCTCCAGCAACCCTCGGTTTGTTATCTGGATTTAAGAGTCTCTTATGGTTTGCCTTCCTGTTTTTATCTTATTTTTCTTTCTTTCCCCTATGTTCATCTGTTTTGTTTCTTAAATTCCACACGTGAGTGAAGTCATATGATATTTGTCTTCCTCTGACTTATTTCACTTAGTATAATGCACTCCACTTCCATCCACGTTGTTGCAAATGGCACGATTTCATTCTTTCTCATTGCCAAGGTGTATTCCATTGTGTGTGTGTGTGTGTGTGTGTGTGTGTACAGTTAATGGCCATTTGGGCTCTTTCCATACTTTGGCTATTGTTGATAGTGCTGCTATAAGCATGGGGGTGCATGTGCCCCTTTGAAACAGCACACCCGTATCCCATGGATAAATGCCTAGTAGTGCCATTGCTGCGTTGTAGGGTAGTTCTATTTTTAATTTTTTGAGGAACCTCCAAACTTTTCCAGAGCGGCTGCACCAGTCTGTGTTCCCACCAACAGTGCAAAAGGGTTCCTCTTTCTCCGCATCCTCGCTAACATCTGTTGTTTCCTGAGTTGTTCTTTTTAGCCATTCTGACAGGTGTGAGGTGGTATCTCATTGTGTTTTTGATTTGCATTTCCCCGATGATGAGTGATGTTGAGCATCTTTTCGTGTGTCTGTTAGCCCTCTGTACGTCTTCTTTGTAAAAGTGTCTATTCGTGTCTTCTGAAGGGCTCTTTCTTGACTCACCTGTCACACACTGTACATGTTCCAATGATATACTCTACCACTGGTGTTCTGTGCTCATTCTTTTCAAGTAATAGAGGCCGTTTTCCTCTTTTATGATTTTTGTCCCTTTCTTGCCGTTTTCACTCCTGGTTTACTTTGTTTACTCATTTATACATGAGTATGCAGCACCTTTCCTGGTCAGGCACAGGGTAGTCAAATGAATCAGACACCCATGGCCCTGCATCTCTGTATTTGGTCTTTACACCCACGGGCAAGAGGGAAAATGGGCTGTAGACTAGGAATGTGTACTCAAATAAAACAGTTATGCTCCTGATGATGCTGTGATAGAGAATAAAGGGAAAGAAGAGGGAATGTTCAGGAAGCTTTCTTGTGACATTTGAGATCTTTTTTTTTTTTTTTTTAAACAATCTTATTGAGGTACAAATACAATTCAGAGGCCATACAGTTCACCCATTTAAAGTCTACTATTCAGTGGTTTTTAGTATATTATTCTCCTTATGTTGTGGATGTGGATATAGATACAGATCTCACAGTTGGCCATTTTAACCATTTTTAAGTGTACAATTCAGTGGCATTAATTACATTCACAATGTCATGCAATCGTCACCATCCAGTTGCAAAACTTCTTCATCATCCCAAGCAGAAACTCTGTAACTAACCATTAACCCATAATTCTCCAGAACCCCCTCCCCCAGCTCTTGGTAACCTCTAATCTACTTAATGCCTCTATGAATTTGCCTATTCTATGTACCGCGTGTTAGTGGAATCATACAGTATTTGCCCTTCTGTGACTGACTTATTTCACTCAGCATAATGTCTTCACATTTCATCTGTGTAGTAACAGGTGTCAGAACTTTCCCTTTCTATGGCTGCATAATAGTCTGTTGTAAGTATATACCACATTTCTTTCATCTATCCATGTCACTTGAAATTGTGACACATGCTTTGTATTTTCTTAGGGCTTCCCCATAATTCTCATCAGATTAACTCGCTCACCATATTGCTAGTAAATATTTCTCGATTGCGTTGACTAACATTTTCCAACAAGGTAATGGTAGCAACAAGTCAGGAATGCCGTTTCCTGGTGTGGATGCGTGTAACTGTGTGTCTTTCCTTGGGTGTGTAAATTTCTGTGTCTCTCATAAGGGAGGTCATCCAGTTAATAAACATGTCTGGAGAAGATAACGTGTGGGGTCAGGGTAGAATTGCAAAAACTTGGAGCAAGTCCCCCTACTCTGTGCTCCAGAGGTATTTAAAAGAAAACCCAGTTCCTCTGAAGTTTAATATCATCCCAATTTACTCTTTCAGTCTGCTCAAAACAGATTTATATCTGTCTCCTTATAATAAATGTGTCTCGCGGGGCTGGAGAAACACATAGAAAAAAAATGTACTTCTCTGACAGGCTGCTCCCCAGGGAAAATGAATTGATAAATCTTTTTTGTTGTTGGTTTCACAAATCAAAGGAGGACACATCGAGTACTATGAGGCAGTGGGGCAAATATATAATGTGTTTGATGACAGATATTAGTTTTCTCCAGCTGGAGTGACACATGTTTAATAGGTGGCCTGAGGGAAAGCAATTTCAGATTAGGAATGGCCTTTGCTGAGTCTCAGTTTCTCCTTGGAAGATATTCTTTCCTCTGCCCTTTTGTATTGATTATTTTTAACCCATCTTTGCAGATATTCTCAGTGCCTTTGCTCTTCTTGGCTTTGTGATCATGACCAAAAGTGGCAGATCATAATGATTTGTTGTAGTGGCCAGTGTGTGTGTGACATTTCTAGAATGCTCGTGGTGAACTTTGCTCGTTCCTTCCTCGTCTGTGAGGTATGTGCTAAAAAATCCAGTGTGTTCATTCATTACTAAGCTTTGAGCGTCCCTCATGGGCTCCTCTGACACCATCTCATTGAATGTTGACTCATGGAGTATTTATTTGGGCCAGTCTGGGTGTGAGTAACCGCCTCTGGGACAAGATGACCTCGGCCAGCCCTCTATGTCTTGTTTTCTTATTCCGTGGGTCTCTCTAAGCCTTGACTTGCACACTGTGGGTCCATGAGTAGAAAAATATTGTAAATGCTTCCTAAATTGTAGGGATCATCCAACCCGGTTTCTTAGGCTTACTGTTGATGATAGCTACAATGCCAGGAACCAAAATCATGCCTCCAAAATAAAGGCTAGAATGTCTGTTGATGTCTTTTGATCGGTCTCGTTTGAGGTGTGAGTCCATCAGAGCGGTTGGTATCTCTGGAGGCAGTGATGCTTGGTGAGAGAAACAAAGTACGAGACTGGAGTCCGCAGGGCTTATAATGCAGATATGTTCCTTCCCCGCCTGTTTACAACAAAAGGGGCATTTCTGGCATCATGATCCTCATCCCCTGGTATTTCCCGGGGCTCTGCCTGTGGGGTGAATTTGTGGCATGGATGGCTCTGGATGGGAGGACCAAGAAGCTGTTTCCCCCAGCCAGCTCTGACGCGTTCGCTGTTCCTCTTCCCAGCCACAAAAGAAAGAAAAGTCAAACTGGTGTCTATTAAGAATGAAACCACTTATAAGTTGTAGCAGATGCCTGGGTTGAGTGTCACAGAAACGGTCCAGGGTAAAGTGGGGGTGTTCAACACTGAATTTTCCAGCCTCTTTTTTTTTTTTTTTTTTTGTGTCTTTGCCTTAGATAAATCATTTGCTCATCTGTGTTTGGCCCTCCTGGGTTCTTTCTGTCCCTGGAAAGAGTTGCTGAACATCTTCTCACCATTCTTTTCTACTTGACTCATGATGGGTCCTTGCTCACTCTGGATTGTGTCACAGGGGTGGGTTCAGCCCGCAGCAAGGTGGGGCGCAGTCCTTTTCACCGAATGTAGCAGTTTATATGGGGGTCAGGCCCCTCCTCCTCTCTGAGGGGCCTTGTGGTCTTGATGGTCCAGAGTAATGCCTGCATCTCTTGGCAGGTGAAAGGTTTATTGAAGTGCTGAGGAGAAATGGCCCGCCTGCTTTGGCAGAGGTGAGGGCTGGCCTTGCTGAGATACAGAGGGTGACCCAGAAAAATCGAAAGAAGCACGTGATGGTCCCTGGGGTTCCTCTGGGCAGGCTCACAGGGGACAGATGGCAGGTCCCTGGGGTGTGTCCAGGACCTGCTCCGGAGACCTTCTGGAGAATTACCAAGAACCTCTGTAACATTCCGTGTGTGCAGCATGTCATGACCACACTCTCAGCCCACTTGGGAAATAACAAATTGGGGGGATTATACCCTGGTAAGCAGTCTTCCTGGGCTGCATTCCAAGGGAAGGAATGGAGGTTCCCTCCCTTAAAAACAACAAAAAAACTGTCAATGCTCAAGGTGGCTAACTTACCTTGCAAAGCCTCGGGATCCACATCTGCCAAATGGGATGATAGTATCTGTCCCTGTGCCAGCTTCACAGGGTTGCTGGGTTTGATCAAAATAAAAATGAAACCAAATTTGAATGTTACTTTATCGACATGTTATGTGGTGTAAGTGTTGTATGATGATGGTGATGGTGATGAGTCCGTCCAGAAGGTCCTGGCACTGTGTGTTTGAGGAAGTTGCTGGTCATTTGCTGGTGTTTACGGATCTTGAATCCCTGCATGTGGGTAGTTCTGATTTCGAATGTTCTGTCCCATTGTCATACCACGCATTTCAGATCAAAATTGTGCCATTGTTTGGGAAAAATATACTGTTTTCACAGAGTTTGGAGATGAGAAACCTGGTTCCACCAGCTTTGAATCAGGCTTCTTGGTCTTCCTTCCCAGTCCTGAGATGCATATGATTTGGGTTATACTCTGGTCTTTAAACTTTAGCTGATACCAGCATCCCATGGAGGGCTTGCTAAATTCTAGGCATTAGCCCCAGAGTTGCTTGGGGCTAGAGAGTTTGCATTTCTGACAAGTTCGCAGATGATGCCAGTGCTGCTGGTCTGAGGCCCCACGCTTTGAGAACCACTGCTCTGTACTGCGTGGACCACTTAGTCTTGACGCTGGTTCATGACAGAGTTTTCCCTGGTGTGCAGGATCAGGAGGGAAAAAAGATATGGGGTTTTTAGATATTTTAGGTTTTTAGAAATCCATAGGTATCACGTGGAAAAGATAACCCTCTTTTTCTTTGAAATCTTGTCTTTCCTATTTTCTGATGTTCCCTATCCTCCCTTTCATGAAACAATGGGTACTGTTTGGATGTATTGACCTTAATGGAAAAGGTCACAGTTGGTGACTCTAACTCCCGTTCCTTGAGTTTTGGGAAAATCCTACAGCTCTCTGAAAGCCGAAAGTCTGAGGATCATCCTCTAATAAATGTGTACTTTAGTTCCTTAATTGAAAAATTGCTTTTAAACAGGAGGTGGGGGGAATGGAGTAAGAGACACTGTTTTTCAGTTCAGCTAAGTCTTAAGCTATTTTATTGTCTGATGATAATGATTGTGATAAACTTTGTCTGTTTTGCAAGAACCCTGTGCCTAGAAGCAAACGCACTGTGCAAAGAAGACAGCAGCCTGTGCACAGTGATCTATATTAGGCGTGACGTGTTTTATCTGAAACCCTCTTTTTCCCTCTGTGATTTCAGAAATAGCTGGGGAGAGTGACCAGCCACAAGGACCCTGGCTAGAGTTTTTTTATCCGGCATTTTTTATCTATTGTGCCTCAACGTCTCGTAGTCGGTGGGAGATGTTAAATTTTGTACAAGCAGCTTGCGTTTTTTTAACGTTTTCTAGCTTTTTCAAGCCTCACTATTGGAAAAAAAATCTAACACAGAGGCCCACTTGTAGGCTTCTTTCCGGACATGTTCTGATAAGCTCTCACCATTATTTTGGAGTATTTTAGGCAAAGTGTTGAAGACAATTTAGCAACTTTTCCCCATTAACTTGAATTTGGATAATTTCCTTGAAAAAAATCCTCTTTCTTGGTCACAGTTTCCCAGTGTTTTGTGTCAATTCTTTGGATGCTTGATTACCTTAATTCTGTACTTGGCTTTGCCTGTGTAGATGTGCTCTTAGTTGATGCTTTTCAGATCTTGCTTGATGGCCAAATTCAGTTCACATTCAGGAAGGAAATTAGGGAGAATCAATTTCTCCCTCTTTTTTTTTTTTGTGCTCAGAAGATTCCCTTTAATGTTAATTTTTAATTTCTACTGGAAAAAGAAATCTAGTTGACCCTCTTTGATTTTCTCTTATGAATGTCTTATTTCTCTGATCACGTTGTCGCCCCAATTTTTAAAAAAGTGTTTGTTTTGAGAGAGAGAGCACTGTGCATGGGCATGAGTGGGGGAGGAGCAGAAGGAGAGGGGGAGAGAGAATCCCAAGCAGGCTTCGAGCTCAGTGCAGAGCCCCAACTCGGGGCTCAATCTCATGACCGTGAGATCATGACCTGAGCCGGAATCAAGAGTCGTATGCTTAACCGACTGAGCCACCCAGGCCGCCCCCATTACCTCCCTGATTTTTGGATTTTCCCCTGCCATCCTCATCTGTCTCATTATAACCTGAAGACCACCACCCTTAGCTTATTACCTTCCCCTTTGTTTTTTAAAACATTTTTTTTAATGTTTATTTATTCTTGAGGGATAGAGCATGAGCAGGGGAAGGGCAGAGAGAGAGGGAGACACAGAATCCGAAGCAGGCTCCAGGCTCTGAGCTGTCAGCACAGAGCCTGATGCGGGGCTCGAACCCACGAACCGCGAGATCAGGACCTGAGCCGAAGTTGAACACCTAACTGACTGAGCCACCCAGGTGCCCCAACCTTCCCCTTTCTTAAAGAATGGTGCTGCATGCTTCCCAGGCTTTTCTAGTCTGTTCATATAATTTGACATATGTGTGATTTTTCCTTTCAAAAATAAAGTTACTTAGTAAGTCAGCTAACCATTTATTTTGGTATCTGGAGTGTATGTTGGTGAAACACATTTATCCTGTAACTATTTATATTTTCTAAAAACTATTTCTCCTAAGCGTTATATGTCCATGACTGTTCATCAAGGTCTGGTTGACTTTGCACGTTTTGCTTCGTGATTCCAAACTCAGTGCTAAGAAATAACCTCCGTGTTTGAGCAGATTGAAATCCCGGTCTTCTTTGAAAGATCAGCATTTGCGGGGCAAGAGCATTTATTAATATACGATTGTGGCTGTTCTTGTGCCAAGACTCGTGCAGTAGAGCAGACAGCTTGACAATTCAGGTTTAAAAATATTTCTTGGCTTTTTGTGTCTTCATGGTTTTCTCCTTAGGAAATACAGGATAGTAAAAAATCAGTATCAAACATATTAATGGAGAGGTCTCTGCAAATGTCATTTGAAAATGGAAACATTTAGTTTGGATTTAACTTTTTATGGAATTATTCATGTAATACCATTTGCATTTGCTGAGATTTTGTATTATTAATAGAATAGACAAATCAGCATTTTGCGGTGTATGTAAGACTTTGCTTGTTTTTCCTGTCTTGATTGCTGGTTGCACATAAAATTCAGAGAAGGAAAAATTATGTAGCACAGAGAGGAAGGGTGTTGGTGGAATGACTCAAGGCTGCCAAGTCCTGTTTCTCCTTGTGTTAACAGCCCTCTGGCTGGAGGGCTTCATTTTTAAACTGTCTGGATGGCCTGATAATCCCAGCCCAGGACACGGAGCCGCCGTGTGAGGAATCCCAAAGACTGTGTGTTGGGGAGATAAAAGGTGCAAAGGCTTTGTGTGCAGGTGGGAGTTGCTCTGAGGCATGGATTTCTCTGGGCACCAGAGGGAAGGTTTTGACTAGTACTTGGTAGTAGAAAGAGCTGGAAACCGTTGCCCCACTCAGTGTTGCGTTTTTTCCAGGGTGAGTGGGGTTCTCTCTGCCTGTGCACTCTGCTGCCCTTGGGGCCCTGATCCTTCCCTCTTTTCCCTCCTTATTCCTTCATCCACCCCTGCTCCAGCCTCCCAACCACATTCTGCCAGAAACGAGCCCCATCATGTGTGTGTCCATGTGGTGTGTTGGTGGGTCCCCTAAAAGTCTTCCAGTGTGGGAGATGCTGAGCCCGTGGACTTCTGTGTTACTGCAACATTGTTGGGGCTTCATAGCCACACTACTCGGGCGTGGGTCCTAGTTCAGTTGTGTGACATTGGACCCGTACTTGAGCTCTTGAAGCCTCTGTTTTCTCATCTGTGAAGTGAGGATCGTACCAGCACTGGTCTCATAGAACAGTCCATGGAGAGAGCTTACTAGCACAATGCAGGCATATAGTAAGTTTTCAAAAAATAGTAGCTATTATTATTGCCCAAACAGGATGATGGATCGTAATCTTCTGAATTTTCTTCCATTCTGTGTGTGTGTGTGTGTGTGTGTGTGAGAGAGAGAGAGAGAGAGAGAGAGAGAGAGAGAGAGAATAGCACAACCGCTTTATGGACTGTGGGGGGCGTTTCAGTGTCACCTCTTTGAAGAGAGCCCGGAATATTTTGGGAATGCCATTGTGCCAGAGAAAACGGGTTCCAGAGAAAGCAAACCGCGGCGGGATCTCTTGCAGATCAGGAGGTAGCATTCAGCTAGGGGGGTTTCTCGGAAGGTAGTCCCGGGGCCCTGGCTGGGTGGAGGGAACATTCACCCTGGGGGGTGGGGGCTGGGGAAGGGGGCTGGGGGCAGTTAGCCTGGGAGCCAGGGTTAAGCCACAGTGAACTGCAGACCTCTCCTGATGTTTTCTCTGCCTCATGGCTCCTGCGGAAACCAGACCTGGGCGGGCCCGCCCTGAGGAGCGTGAGAGGGAGTTGCCCAGAGATCTCTGACGTGGGGGCCCCACGCCAGCACTGCAATCACTGGGCAGTGAACTGCGATCACTGTTTTCTTTCAAAGAAGCGTCTTCCAGCCAACTGGGCACTGCATGCTCACTGACCCATAGCAAGTTGAGCAGGAATGAATAAGCATCCCCAGGATGTCAGAGTATATTGCTTGGTGTCCAAAGCAGTGTGTAGACCACAGCTCTCAGTTTAGTGGGTCAGGTGAGGCACAGATACGTGATCAGAAGAAACCTGTGGTTCCAATACCAGGGCGCTCTATGGAGGAGGAAACATTGGCCAACTGTTGACAGGTTAGAGAAGCAAATGAACGCACTTTAGCACTAGACAGGGAATTGCTTTCTTATGGACTCCTTCTAAATTATTATTTTCACTGGCTAAATTGCATTTATCTAAGTGGGTATCACACTTATTATATAACTTTAAACCTAATTTTTTTCTTCCAATATTATATATGGAGCAGTCTACCATGAATTATATAGTTGTTGGCAAATATGCTTTTCAATGGCTTTTTAATATCTCCTTGTCTGGACATGTCTTATTTTATTTTTCTACTTTCCTGTTCACTATTTGGCTTATTTCCTTTTTTTTTTTTTTTTTTTTTTTTTACTATCATACAAAATATAACATACAGGGATACCCTTATGTATACTTTTCACAATCCTGATTATTTTCTTTTTTTTATCTCCTGGTTTTGCTATAATGCTTTTTAGTGTTTGCTTTGCCAGCACATATAGTAGTATTGATATATATTTTTTAGTTTTATTGATGACAGATAAAGTGGGTAGATATTTAAGGTGTATATGGTGGTGATAGGACGTTTGTACACATTGTGGAAACCTTCCTTCTTCCAGTGAATTATCACATCTTTCACAGATATATATATATATTTTTGGTGAGAACATTTAAGTTTTATTCTCTTGGAAAATGTCAATGATATAATACAGTGTTATCACCTATTATCATCATGTTATACATTAGATCCTCAGACTTTATAGCTGAAAGTTTGGACCCTTTTCTGAATCTCTCCCTCTTTCACTTATCCCCCAAGCCCTGGTAATCACAATTCTGTTTTCTGTTTCTATGAGTTCATTTTTTTTTTTTGAAAAAAGATTCCTCATAAAAGTAATACCATACAGTATTTGTCTTTCTCTGTCTGACTTCGCATAGCATAACGTCCTGAAGTTCCATCCATGTTGTCGAAAACGGCAGGATGTCCCTCTTTTTCAGAGCTGAATAATATTCCATTTTATGTTTAAACCACATTTTCTTTATCCATTCTTCCATTGACAGACATTTAGGCTGTTTCCATGTCTTGGCTATTGCAAATAGTGCTGCAGTGAACATCGGTCTTGTGATAGATTCTGAGAAGGGAAATGAAGTTAAAAGATGTATATTTGTCTTAAGGAGTTACATGATCCCATCATGGTTCTTAGAAAGATTTTTACTAATTACCACTCCTGCTACTACCAATGCACATGTCCATCGTATCACATCCTTGTGAGTAATTATCATTAATTTTTATTTTATTTTCTGCTAACTTGAAAGTCCAAAATGAAGCCTTCTAAGAAACTAACCGAGGTATTATAAGAAGACACTTGATGTTCAGTTGAGCAAAGACCCTAATTGTTGCATTTGCTGGGAGTTTCAGACTCCCAGTTGGGTAGAAGATGGGGAGTGACAGTCTGTACCAAGAGGTGTCCACAGGTTTACTGTGGATGGAGGACTTGAACTGACGTTGGGGTGCGGTTAAGGCATTGCTCACGTGAAACTTTAGAATAATTGCCCGATTCTGTTTTGCTCAACTTTTGTGAGTGAATGAACTTCTCTGTCTCTCTTCTTATTTTTTATGTTTTAATTTTTTTGATGTTTATTTTTTTGAGGGACAGAGAGAAAGCATGAGTGGGGGAGGGACAGAGAGAGAGAAAGAGAGAGAGAAAGAGAGAGAGGGAGACACAGAATCCGAAGCAGGCTCCAGACTCCACGCTGTCAGCACAGAGCCTGACATGGGGCTCGAGCTCACAAACTGTGAGATCATGACATGAGCTGAAGTTGAATGCTGAACCAACTGAGCCATCCAGATGTCCCTCTCTGTCTCTTTTTGACATAACATTTAGAAAGGTCCCTGAGAATCATGCATGTCCATTTCAGACCTCATCATCTCAAATAAATGGAAATCCATCCTGCTTTTTAAAACCCTGGGGACAGATTTCATAAGCATTATCAGTTTTCATATAAAGTATTTTCTTAAAATCTTGGCAGACATGATCTCATCAATATCTACCCTTCACACTCCTTCCACTTAAAACAAAAAAGGCAAAATTGAGAAAATTAAGCCCAGTGAGGTGAGGTTTGCTAGCCTGAAGCTTCTTACTGGAGGTTCTAAGAATAGAACTGGGTTATTCCAATACCCACTGGCTTTGGGCAGGAACATTTTCCAAGTTACTGTGAAAAATGGGAAAATCCGCTAGATACCCAGAGCCAAGGCCAGTTTCTTGACTTTTCCACAGGCTTTATGAACAACACACAGGGCACACATTAGAAATGAGTCAGACCCATGGTTTTCCGAGGGCATAAAGCACTGTGCACAAAGAGCTTGCTCCCCATTGGGCCTCAGTGGGTTCTGAATGAAGCCAGAAAATGATTCAGCCTTAGATCAAAAGAGAAAACACACACACACACACACACACGCGTGTGCGCACGCACACACACACAGACGCCAAAAAGCAAAAAGAGTTACCATTATTTTGAGGTTGCAGAAAATATGAATATTGGGAACACCGATTTTTCAGCCTCTTAGAATTTCATTTTATACATTGGGGTTTTATGTAAGATTTTCATCATAGCTATTCATCTGGAGCATGACTCCAGATGGAACCTACTTTCAAAATGACTTCAGTAAATTGAATTTTAAAAAGTTTTAATAAATGATGAAGAACTGGATATAATAGTTTTTTTTCAGGCTTTGTGAAACATCACAACTATGCAGCTTTTCAAAACATGGTGATTTTGTGATAGTGGATTCGTGACGTAATAGCCCTTTTAATATTTTACCTTGATGGACCACATCAAATGAACAGATGTGTATAATTATTTTTATTTATGAATTATATTTGTTTTTGTAACTCCAACGAGGCCTTACTGTCAATGGATTTTCTGGATTAGGTAAGGTTTTGAGGTTCAAACTGAGGTTTGCTAATCTAATGAACCCTTTGTTTGGAACGTTTTGGTGGAAATCTTAGTCAAATATATTTTTTTGAGTTTGGAAAAATGCAACATCCCAGACTGTTTGCATTTCTGGTTATTCGAAGAGCCTCTCCCTCGCAAAGCGTCATCCATCGTGTTATCTGGGAAGGCTGAAGACTTCAGGAGAAAACCGTGTGCATTACAGTAGCACTGTTACAGCCAATGCCTGCCAGAGATAATTCTACTTTAATAAAATAAAGAGGTGACATTTTTTCCATTCCTGTCATCTTTCCTCTGGGCTCATTCACCTTGGTGTCTGGGACAACCGAGGAGTCCAGCACTCCGGTCATCAGACCAGAAAGAGGGTAGAGGGGTGCAGACGGGCTCCTTACTGCCTCACTATGGTGTCTGCCCGTCTAAAAGAAATAAGCATATTGCTTTCCTTTATGCCTACAGAGAGGTCCCACTTGCCGGTTCGATCTGCCCACTCAGGGTCCTGGCAGACTTTATATTACAGTCTCCAGTCTTCTACCTCGTAGGAGGCAGGAGGCCCTGAAAAGCATCATGATTTCCAGTGAACCCAAGCCCAGCCCAGCCCAGCCACCTGTCTCTGGAACTCCAAGGCTGGGCAGGTATAGGCTCCAGGTTGTGTGGGCCTGGTGTCCTTCCCACTTGCACATCCAAGTGTAGGAAGAACTTTCTCTCAAATGCGAATTGACCTGGGCTTTGCTCTCTCAGCTTAGCAAGACCGGTAAAATTCTATTTAATAAAGCCCTTTGCTTGTATGACTGACACTGAGAGTCAGAGCTTGAAACCCAGGTGTCCCCCAGCCAAGAGTATAACCAAGTATAACCACTTCCTTTCACGTAACCAAGTATAACAGCCAAACTGTTGCCTCCATTTGCAGTTGATCCGTGCCTCATTTCACTGTCCGTTGTTAAGGCAGAGCCGCGTTGTCTGCGTTCTTTTTGATAGTCCCAATCATGCCTTTGTGTGTTGTTTTTTTTTAATCCCTTTGAGGCCAGGCATTCAGGAAGCACTTTTACTCTTCCTATTTGGTATTTCCACCATAGGAACATTCTCTCTTTGGTCCAACCACTGACAGATATTGAGAGGCCAATAAATCTGTTGGTGAAGAATCTCTCAGGAAGGGTTTTAGTTGTGTATAACAAGAGGGACAGAGAATGGAGTGTTTCCTTCCTCTGGTTACTCTTGATTTTCAGCGTCTGTTGGTAATGAGATAATTACACAACGATCAAAAAATAACTCAGCAGCTCTGACTAGCAAGTGCCCGTGTCCGTGAGAATTACCACATAATGACAGGTATTAGGAGGGGACGCAGTTCCCTGGATGTGAACAGCTGCTGTATTTCAAGCTCCAGCATGCCATTGGAATGTCCAGCCAAAATGGATGGGAAGCTAGGAGATTAAAGAAAAAAGGACTTAACAGATAAACGGAAGATAGTATTCCGGCTTCTGTTTTCCCAGTCTGAGCTTTCTTTAGGAAAGCATATATACGTACATGTATGTAATGATTTTGTTTGTAAAAATTTACACAGTCTTATCTGTTTCTTTCGAGGGGGATGTTGCTTATGTACATGGAGCTCTATATATCTAGAAAGGAAGGGTGAGTTTATGGTTCAGAACAATGGAGGAAAGGGGGATTTATGTGCTTTCCTTGTACTTCTAGGCACTTGAGAATTTCCTCTTGTACTACCCATGCACCTCATCTGATATTATGTGCGACCACTTAATTGTATCCAAAAAAAAGCCCCCTGAAATTCTACCTGTGACAAACTCTGTTACGTCTGGCCACTGAGCGAGATGTTCTGGCATGAATACCCAGGTGCACAGCACCCCTGTTTGTCTGGAAGTGTCCGTGGCAGAATTTTAGTCTTCCTCTTGCCAATTAGATTGAAGCCAGCTCGAAATGGTAGCTTGCATGTCCCAGATTTGGATAGGAGACCTTTACCTGCAGATTTGTTCAGACAGGCATGAATGTTTTATCCTGACTAATTTGGTTATTTTAGGGGTAGGTTTCGGTGGAGCCAAAATCAAGAAAAAGACCCTGAATGGTGCATATTTGAATTTAGAAAGGGCTTTGCTGTGACTTTATATGTCTGTTATGACATTTGTGTCTATTCACATACGTCTGGTACCTTCCTGTGCAAAGTCTTGATCTGTCTTGTTCAGTGTCCCCAGCCCCAATTGGATGACACCCTCCAAGGCCACATGTCTTGCCCGGTTTGCTTCTTCATCCCCTCACTTCTGTACTCGCTGCAGCCTGTATCCCTGTCCTCCATGGCGACTTCTCCAGGTCACTGCCACCTGCTCCAGGGCCATTTTCATTATCACACGAATGCTGCTAACTAAGTCCCATGTCCTGGTTTCCAGCCCCGGTCTCCTTCCTGAGCCGTTTCCCCTATATCCAGCGGCTCCCTGGATGTTCCTAAATGATGACATCTCAAGCACACTCTCCCTCCATCCCTCTGCCGTCCCACAGGGTTCCTTCATCTCTCATCTCCCCGGGGACAACATCCTCCTCTACCTGCCCCTGCCTGGCATCCGGTTAAAATTTGCACTCCTTCTTCTACCTCTCATCTCCCCTCCCAGCCCCGATTTCCAGTCACTTGTCCCTCATCATCAAGTTCAATTTCAGTCTCTTGAATTTATCTGTTAACAGTGACTCACCGCCACTTCCCATATGCAGGGAATCCTCAGCATCTCTTTCCTGAATTTCTCCAATAACATCTTCCCTACTTGCTGTCTCCTTCTTCGGTTTTGGCTCCTCTCCGGCTTATCGTCCACGAGGGGCTCGGAGTGATTTTCCCGAAGCACGGATCTGATGGTTACTCCTCTACTCCAGCCCCAACAGGGACATCCCACTGCCCACAAAGTGATGTGCGTGGACTGACTGTCTGCTGTGTCTTCTTTTCCAGTGCAGACATGTCTTTCTTCATGTCCCCTGTTTGGATGATAAACTGTATGGTCTCCCAACTTTATAAGGTCTTTTGAGAGGTGCCACCCACCCCCAGCTTCCTCGCCTCTGTCCTGGTCACATTCTCCCGTCAGCTGTGCTGAACTCCTAGAGCTATGCTGGGTGCTGTCTTCCACCTCTAGCCTTTACACATGTCGTTCCGTCTGCCTGGAGTCTGATCCCCTCCCCCAATCTCCTGGCTGGCCCTCGCACTTCTCCTTGGCCTCTGCTCAGATTTCATTTCTTCCAGGAACCCCCACCCCCTGTCCTGTCCTCCCCCCTAGACAGGATGCCCCCTCCTTTGTGCTCCCCCAGCACCTGCACTCAGCCCTGTGCACAGCCTATCGCTTTGCCTTTAATTGTGCGTGCTTCCTCCTCCCCGCGGCTGGATTCTCATCTCCTTGAGGGCCAAGGGCTATATGTTGGTCCTTGCTCTCTCTTTAGGTTTGCCCAGCACCCGCCAGTATCAACAAACCTTGATAAATACTGTTTCACCACTGAAGAAAAAGGCAGGATTAAAGTAGGATTCCACCCAATTAAGAAACTGTAATGTCTCAGCCATCCGGACTCCTCTATGTGGTGAAAGGAAGCCTTTAAAACCCTGAACTGGGAACAGTTTTTATTGTGTCCCTGGAAACACTAGGGATACAGATCAGAAAATTCTCATCCTGCTGTTGAATAATTCAGGCTCACGGTGATGGTGCGGGAGAACAGTCCAGGCCAGGTATGTGTCGCCTCTTCAGCTAACTTTAGCTGGTCCTGGTATTATTTTACAATTTCCCTTGCAGCACACCGTTTGTGATAAGCTGTTATTTTGAGCACAACGATTCCTCTTTAATGAGACATTTGTGAGCTCGGGAATAGTTGCACCGGATATAGAGTCAGCCCCCTGTCACCAGAAAGGCACCCCCCATTGCTTGCTGGGCTGCTGTGTTTTTGCCGTAGAGGGTTTTCAAGACAGCTGGACAGCCCTGGTGTTTCAGACGGGGTCCCAGCAGGACAGGGAACTCACTCCAGACGGTTCCAGTGACGAGAATTTACTAGAGGGGCTAATGACAGAAGTGCAGGCAGGGTTAAAGTTATCAGCAATAGCCGTTTGGGCGCCCAGGACTAGTGCCATCCCTGGGCACAAGAGAGAGGGGTCCAATGAGCCACGGGAAATGGTGCCAGAGCGAACTGTGGCTTGGGGACACAGCCATTGCTGGAACCCGAGACTGAAACATGGAGGGAACAGGGAGGAAATACCCTGATCTGTCTCTTCTTGGCCTCTCTGCTCTTCTGATGGGGCCCCCACTGGCCAGCCCAAAGCCAGAGGGCCTGGGTGATTCTGTCAGCAGCTCGGCCTCCGGGACACAGAGCAGGACATAGGAGGGTGCAAGATGGATCTGAGAGGGCAGGGAATAACCAGCCCTGATGAGTCCTCCCCCTGGCCATCCTGGAGGCCAAAACTGTTCTCTTTCATTTGATTTCAGCCCTTTTACTCTGCGGGAAATGTCGTAGGACTGTAAATAATTTTCTAGCTTCGTGGAACTTACCTTTCCTTGACAAGAAAGTGCTGGATCGGGCCTGACCTGCTGCAGATACATACCTGTTGAAGATGCTTGCCTCACAGTCTCTTCTCACCAGGGTTTCTTTCCTTATCCCACCTTAAAAATCCTGCCTTGTGTCATCCCTCAAGGTGTCCACACCCCTGCATCTCCACACCACCCTAGACCGAGGCACTGTCTCCCTCTCCTGCCAGATGCAGTGGCTTTCTAGTGGCTTCTTCCTTCTCATTTTGCTCCCTCTCAGTTTGACCTCTCCACAGGAGCCAGTGCAGTCCAGGGAAAGGGCAGGTGGATTTGGGCATCCTGTGCCCACATCACCTTCCTGCCATAGGCGGGGTATGCCTCAGCTCCCTTGCCTGGGTTGAGAGGCCAGATGCGGGGGCCTCTGTGTGCTTCTCACTTCCCCGCAGTCACACTGAGCTCCCCAGGCTCTTCCCACCTTGCCTTCTGCCCCTGCTTCCTCCTTTCTGCCTCTGCCTCCACCTCCCCACCTTCTTTCTCTGCTGGGCTGGCTTCTTCTCATCGTTCAGCTAGCAGTTAACCTGTCACCGGTCAGGGACTTCTTTCCTGACCACCGAAGGTCAGGATGGCCCCTCGGCCCCTCCCCCGCCCCATCGTCTCTCCTGTAACCTCTGTGACCCTACACAGCTATGCCCACCCTTGGCACAGGGGCTGCGGAAGGTGCCTCTGTGCGGCCAGGGCAGAGAGAACGCCTGAAGCCATGCTCCTCCTGGGGCTCCGCTTCTGGAGAATCCCTGGGCTGTGCTTGTATGCCGGTTCCTATTAATGTAATTTAATGTACTGGTTTAGTAGCCTGTGGGCCACAGGGCTGAGCAAATGTGTCTCTTAGAAGAACAGCCCCCCACCCCCATTGTGGGCGTCCCTTATATAACTGCCGGTCAGCCGCTTCTTTTGTTTTGTCTCCCACATTTTATCCTCCTTGTTCTCTCCTCTTGTTTTTCCCAACCTCTGACTTTCTGGCCTCGTTTTCGCTGCCATGCATAATGATGAAGACACACACTCTCTCTTGGGTAGAAGGCAGCAGCCAGGATAATCATCGAAAACCCTGATCACTTGGGATCCTGCTCTTGGGGAATTTGTGAGTGCGTGGATGGGATAAGCTGATGTTGACCTCTGTATTCCCGTGAAAGAGGCATGGCTCAGCAAAGCCCTGTGATAGATAAACACCAGAGGGGAGCCGTCCAGGGCTGTTGGAGAGAAGAAACCGCCTTAGGGCACTCACCCCTGCTGGCGGGTGGCTAATGCCAAGGTTGTAGGAGGACAGTGCCCTTCAGCCCGAACTTTTGCTTCTGACAAGGGTGAAAGAGATCAGTGCCCTCCAGCTTTCACTAAATCAAATGAGCTTTACCCTAGGCCATTGGAGTTAATTACACAACCTTCCCCTCATCCTGCATACGGGCCATGTGCTGTTGTCTGAGAATGAGGCCTTACGTCGTGGATTTTGCCAATGAAGAGACTCAGACCTGAGGCTTGTCCAGCCTGTGAGGACCCCGTGCTTCCTTAGGGACCGAGCTGGAGCTAGAATCTGTATGTCTTTTATGCAGAGATGTGATTAGTATGTTTCAGTGTTTTTATTGTGTTTTGAATAACAAATCGGGAGATTTGCCTCATTTCCTTATGTTTTCCCCACCTTGCTCTTACTGCCTTATTGTTGGAGTAGAGAAAGGAAGAAGAAAATTAAAACAATAAACCAAAATGTTAAAGGCGGTTTGTGGCCAAGTTGATCAAACCCATGTGTCACCTGCGTATGGAGGCGGGAACTGTTTTTCACAGGAGGACTGTCATCTCTGCTTAGTGAGAGCGGGAGGGGAAACTGAGCCCCGCTCTGAGCTCATCCACACCGATTACGAGGTGGTTCAGTTGCCAGAAGGAACTAGGGAGGCAGTTGGGTCTGGATGAATCCGAGGTTCTGATCACTCAGTAACTGGGGGAGAGCAGATAAATGGACACCAAGAGACTGAGTGGGTGCAGCACTGGTTCTCAGACACCTGCAAGAGAACCGAGTAATCACATACACTACCAAGTTGTAATAAATGACCCTCTCACTTCCCCAAGGAATGATTTGTTTAAAAGATTCTCTGATACTCCAGAAAGACCAGTGTGGTTGTTCAGAGCGCCAGCCTGACTAGTGTGAAGCGGCCAAGTGACTGCTGGTGGAATGAGCGTGCTCTCTCTTACTCCAGAGGAGGTTGGGGGGTGGGGGTGGGGACTTGTCCATGCTTTACAGGACTCTCATCTTGCCTGCGTGGCCACGTCTGACTCCCCCCACCCCCAACTCCCTGAAGGATTAGCTAGGAAAGTTACAAGTCATAGCTATTATCCATTTTTCTATATTACATTTTAAGATTTATAACCTCCTTGCTTCTGTTGAGGATTTGAAGACCTTTGCAATTTCTTACAGCCCGACTGTTTTTTTTTTTCCTGAGAGTCTTGTACAAGGTCCACAGAATTAAAGTAAATACACATGTTCCACAGTGATTTAACAATCTCTGAACTATGTCACTAGTTAACTGAAAAGAACCACAGACCGTGCCCAGATGCATTCTGAGCCTGGGGACCGGTGTGGCATGAATTACATCATCTTACCAGGGAAAAACTGACAAACCACACACCAGGTGCTGGGTCAGATTTCATGTCTGCCAACCTCAGAATGACCCTGCTTATACTGTTTTTTTAGAGACTGAGGGAGGAAGGGCATGGAGATCCCCTGGTCTCTCAGCTGAAAACCTTCTCTCATCTCAGCTACATTTATGCCTAAAACATTTTGCTGGAGATTCGCTGATTGTTCTCATCTCATTATTACCAAGTGCCCTTCTGCAGACCACAGGATTTAATTATCAACACTATATTTTTCTTTCTGCCCTCATTTCCCTCTCCAGGTGCATAGCATTTTTTATTTGCAGATCGAAAGGTTTGATTATTCATTATTTTATTTATGTATTTATGTTTTTTTCACTTTTTCTTTTATTTAGAAATTTTTAATTCCAGTATAATAAACACAGTGTTATTATGTTGGTTTCAGGTGTACAATATGGTGATTCAACAATTCTATTCATGACTCAGTGCTCGTCATGATAAGTGTACTCTTAATAATCCCCATCACCCACTTCTCCTCTAGTAACCATCAGTTTGTTCTCTGTGGTAAGAGTGTTTTTGGTTTGCCTCTCTCTCTTTTTTCCCTTTGCCCATTTTTTTTTTCTTAAATTCTGCACGTAAGTGATATTATATGGTATTTGTTTTTCTCTGACTTGTTTCACTTAGCATTGTACTCTGTAGTTCCATTCATGTTGTTGCAGATGGCAAGGTTTCACTCTTTTTTATGGGTGAGTAATATTTCATTGTGTGTGTGTGTGTGTGTGTGTGTGTGTGTGTGTGTGTGTATAAATCACATCTTTTTTTTAAAATTTTTTTTAACGTTTATTTTTTTTTGAGACAGAGAGAGACAGAGCATGAATGGGGGAGGGTCAGAGAGAGAGGGAGACACAGAATCCGAAACAGTCTCCAGGCTCTGAGCGGTCAGCACAGAGCCCGACGCGGGGCTCGAACTCACGGACGATGAGATCATGACCTGAGCCGAAGTCGGACGCTTAACCGACTGAGCCACCCAGGTGCCCCAAATCACATCTTCTTTATCTATTCATCAGTCACTTAGGCTGCCTCCATGGATTGGCTATTGTAAATAGTGCTGCTGGAAACACAGGAGTACATATATTCTTTTGAGTTAGTGCCTTTGGGTTCTTAGGAGTTTGATAATATTTGCTTTTTCAAACAAAATAGCCTGGGCTTTCTTATGGTCTTCTCCCCCAATTTTGCTTAGTGATTTAGTCAACAGAAGGATGAAGTTGGGCCAAGAGAATGAGAATCTGATCATTCTAATGCATGGAATTTTAGAATGCTTTTCTAAGTTTCACCTGGGACATTCGGTATCGTCCCCAAATGCTGTGCATGTGGCTATCCAGAAAGTCAGAACTTAGTGCGTATTAGCTGAATGGAAGCCACAGAAAAGAAAGGAAAACAAGATCTCTCTTCAGAGAGTCTTAGCAGCAGTCATCTATTACGATAGGTGATTTTATGTGTCAGGTAGGTTGGGCTAAGGGATGCCCAGATAGCTGGTAAAACATTATTTCTGGGTGTGTCTGTGAGGGTGTCTCTGGAAGAAATTGGCACTTGAACTAGTAGACAGTAAACACAGACTGTCCTCCCCAGTGTGGATGGGCCTCTTTTAATCCTGCGGGCCCAAATGGAACAAGGCAGCAAAAGGTGAATTTGGCCTCTCTCTTCTTGAGCTGGGATGTCTGTCGTCTCCTGCCCTTGGACGTTGGAGCTCCTGGTTCTTGAGCTTTCGGACTCAGATTGAATCACACTGTCGGCTTTCCTGGTCCCGCAGCTTGCAGACAGCAGACTCTGGGACTCCTCAGCCTCCATACCTACAGCGGTGGGTTGTGACAATACGTGTGAAGTGGTGTCCACAGAGGAGCTTGTTAGAGACTCAGTGGCCAGTGTTTTTACTGGGGGCTGATCATGTGGGCACCCTCTGCCTGGCATTTATCAACATTCCAGAATCCCAGAAGGGAAGTTGATGTTCAGCAAAACCCTTTTTTTTTCATTGTGGAAGTCTTTGTAGGCATAGTATAGTTTTTTTTTTTTTTCCCCTTCAACTTGAACAGAACGAGACACTTAGGTTGTCTGTCACGGGGTCAGTGGGGCCATGAATTTCAGCAACTTTACCTTAGGTCCTTGAGGGTCTGACCTGGCCCGGGGCCATTCTTCTTAGGGCCATTCTTCTTAGTATTTCCAAAGGTCTAGAGTAATACTGGATATTTTTGTATCTGCCAACAGAGGAAAACTCTCTTTTCTCTTGCTTTCTTACCTTGAATAGCCAGCCCTAAATTTTGTTCTCTTCCAAAGACTAAATAAAACCCCAAGTCTGTTGGGGTATTTCTCAAATCATAGCTGGATACAGGAAGATGGTATAGGGTGTGTGGGCTTTGGAATCAGACACACCACCGTGATTGGTGACTTCTGACCGATTGCTTGGCCTTTCTGAGTCTGATCTGCAAAAATGGGAGAGTCCTTTAGGATTTGAGGTTTTGCAGTGATATGTGAGAAGGGTCTGGCACTGAGCCCAGATCATGGGTGCCCAGTAGATGGCCACTGTTGTAGTTATCAGGGGCCAGGAGTAGGCCTGGATCCAGTCAAAGTTATGAAGTAGGCTGGGTGCTGGCTTATATTTTCCAGTCTGTTCTTCTCACCCGTTGTGAGCCTTCAGTACTGGCCCAGAATTAGCTGGTGGCTTTAGGGATAATAGTCTCCAACAGGTGATTGCCCGAGGACTACAAAACAGATCATAAATTAGCACATCTCCACCCATAATTGAAAAGTTGAAAAATTTCTTGTGATATTCTCAAACCTATTAAGTAATAGTCTTGTGTCAGGATTTTCCAGAGAAACAGAACCAAAGGAGATGGGTAGGTGGGTGGATGGATGGATGGATGGATGGATGGATGGATGGATAGGGATTGGGGATAAAGAATTGGCTCATGTCATTATGGAGACCGAGAAGCCCCATAATCTGCCATCGGGAGGCCAGCGTAATTCCAGTCTGAAGACCTATGAGCCAGGAGAGCCCAAGCTGTGTGTCTCAGTCTGAGGAGAAGGCCAGTGTCCCAGCTTGCTCTCCCAGCAGAGTGAGTAAATTCTCCCTTTCTCTGCCTTTTTGTTCTACTTGGCCGTGAACCACACTGATTGCATAAATAGTCAGGCACAGCGAGCCAGTCTTATCAGTTAAGCAGTGGGAATGCTTTCCGAATCCAAATTCTCAGATTCCCGCCAAGGGTAGGAATCTGGTCCTTGCTGTGTGACCTCTTTCCCACACACCCCTCTCTGTGCCTGGCTTTTTGCAGAGCCATTCCAGGGGCCGTGGGTGTTGGCCCTTCGCTCTGAGCAATGCCCCTCATCCTCTTCTCTCTTGGACCACTGCTCTCGGATCTGCATGGGGAAAGAATCCTCGCTCTGAGCCACTCCTGGTGTCTTCTGTCTCCCTCTGGTGCCTCCTTCACATTGGGTAAATGACCTGTTCGTCCTCTGCCCCAATGAAACTTTGTGTATGGCTGTTGTCCTGTCTGACCTGGAAGGATTCGAAAAGGTATAATTCCTGAACTGTTAATTCAGTTCCTTTTTTAAATGGCATGCTTTTCTAAGAAAAGCCTGTGTTTTTTCCTCTAAGTTTATTTTTGAGAGAGAGAGAGAGTGCACGTGCACAAGCTGGGGAGGGACAGAGAGAGAGAGAGAGAGAGAGAGAGAGAGAGAGAATCCCATGTAGGCTCTGCGCTGTCAGCACAGAGCCCAGCATGGGGCTTGAACTCACAACCTGTGAGATCATGACCTGAGCTGTAGTCGGACACTCAACCCCCCTGAGCCACCAGACACCCCTGGAAAAGTTTGTTTTCTAAGCCAAAGTTATTCCATGACGAGGGCATGTCTTTTCCTTATGGTCACATTCCTGTCTGCTGTGACCCCTTTTCTATTCACTTTACTCATCTGAGAGTTGAACATTTTTAAAAAATGTTTATATATTTATTTTGAGAGAGAGAGAGAGAGAGAGAGAGAGAGAGAGGGAGTGAGCATGAGTGGGGGAGGGGCGGAGAGAGAGGGAGACAGAGAATCCCCAAGCAGGCTCTGCACTGTCAGCACAAACTGTGAGATCATGACCTGAGCCGAAATCAAGAGTTGGACACTCAACCGACTGAGCCACCCAGGCGCCCCTCAGAGTTAAACATTTTAATGAAATTGGCCTACAATTGCGGACCTCTCACCCAGGGGTAGTAGGTCTACATTTTTGGCGTTATGCTAGGGATTATTAACCTTCAGATTTAGAATTCTCAACATTCCTTCTGAAGGTTGAGGCGTTGTGGCAGAGATGTGATCGATTTGGTCTCCATAACATAGATGACGCGGACCTCTTTCCTTCCTGCCTTGTCCCATTCTACCAGGTAGTGAATAGTTAACAATTTTGACTTTAACAACAACGAGTAAAGAAAACTTGTCTTTGGACACCAAATACAAACCACACCCTTGGATAGCACTATATCGTTTGTGGGGTTTTTTTAGGCATAATACTTCTATTTGATTTTGGCTTTCCACGGAATTTTCCCAAGATCTCAGCCTTCTGCTGCAGGATTCTTTCTTGTCTTCCCCTCCCAGTTACTATAACTGATCCATGCACTCTCCATGTGTGGGAGGTGGTAGTCTGGGCAGGACAGATGTCAGGCACTCTTGTCTGTGTCTACCAGGAGCTATTATCCCCATCCCAGTGCCTGGCTGTCTGAGGACTATTGTTCTGTGTATCACAAGCTAAAGTGATTTTTCTTCTCCACAATTCATTTTTGAAGTTATTATGACAGGTGCTTTCTGTAGCTAAAAACGCTGTATGCATCGCAGAGATCAGAATAGTTGCTTGTTGTGGTTTAATACTTATTGAACATGTTTGTCTATGGTGCATGTGTTGACTGGAGCCCAGACAGTGAGAGCCACATGTTTGCAAAATTATTCTGTGAAATGTGCATCCCTTTATGTTTGCAGGAAGCTTTCTCACCATTCAGTTGAGCTATGGAGATTGGATTCATAGGACAGAAACATTGTGCATTTTATTTGCCTGCATTTTAGGGCTTGGTTGTGATAACGGCTGTAGATGCTTGCTCTTCCGGTGCTTTCTCTACACGCCCCCCCCCCCCCCCCCCCCCATTCTATTAGCCTGGTCAGTGTGAGCATCTCAGAGCTGGACTTCTGAGAAGTTTGCACTGGAACCTGACGGTCCCAAAGCCCTGAGAGGGGCGAGGACTTACTTTGTTTATTCTGCTGTGTCTTTGTCACCAGAGAGGCTGATGAAATTTTATTTCAAAAAAAAAAAAAAAAAAAAAAAGGACAGAATTTGGTGGCCTGATCTGTGTTGCTTTCTAGCACGTCTCTTTAAATCTGGTGGTAGGTTGGGGTGCCTGGGTGGCTCAGTCGATTAAACTCAGGTGAAGCCTGAGCCTGACTTCGGCTCAGGTCATGATCTCACGGTTTGTGAGTTTGAGCCCATGTCAGGCTCTGTGCTGACGGCTCGGAGCCTGGAGCCTGCTTCGGATTCTGTGTCTCCCTCTCTCTCTGCCCCTCCCCCGCGCATGCTCTGTCTGAAAAATAAATAAACATTAAAAAGAAATTTAAATCTGGTGACACGTGGAGCTGGGGCTGCCCTGGCCTGGGGTTCAATCTCTTGCTGCTCCTCAGAAGAGCTGCTCTTTGGTCACGTGGTACTTACAAACTAGTATATCGGTTGCTTGACGTTTTTCTCCCCCCTCTTGTCATTCTTGTTATATTTCAGCCCCCCCCCTTTTTTTCCGAGGGCACTTTTACTCTTAGCAGCTGTAGCTTAGTCTAATAGCCCTTAGCACCAGGACTATCTACTTTGTATTCAATTTATTTTTTTCTATTTAAAAAAAATCTTACTTAAATCCAAGTTAGTTAACATATAGTAATAGTTTCAAGAGTAGATTTTAGTGATTCATCACTTACATACAATATCAGTGCTTATCCCAACAAGTGCCCTCCTAATGCCCATCCCCACCCCCCATCCAGCACCCCTCAGTTTGTTCTCTAGATTTAAGAGTCTCTCATGGTTTGCCTCCCTGTTTTTATCTTATTTTTCCTTCCCTTTCTTATGTGCATCTGTTGTGTTTCTTAATTTCCACATATGAGTGGAAATCATATGATATTTATCTTTCTCTGACTTATTTCACTTAGCATAATACACTCTAGTTCCATCCACGTTGTTGCCAGTGGCAAGATTTCGTTCTTTTTGATCACCAGGTAGTAATCCATTGTATATATAAACCACATCTTCTTTATTCATCAGTCGATGGGCATATGAGCTCTTTTCATAATTTGGCTATTGTTGATAGTTCTTTTTTTTTAATTTTTTAATATTTGTATTTATTTTTGAGACAGAGAGAGACAGAGCATGAGCAGGGGAGAGGCAGAGAAAGAGAGGGAGACACAGAATCTGAAGCAGGCTCTAGGCTCTGAGCTGTCAGCACAGAGCCTGATGCGGGGCTCAAACTCATGGAGTGTGAGATCATGACCTGAGCCGAAGTTGGACGCTCAACCGACTGAGCCACCCAGGCGCCCCTGTTGATAGTTCTTTTAGCCCTTTTGGATACATGTATGTACATGTTTTTTTTGTTGGTTTGTTTAATTTGTGTGACAAGAGCCAAAATCCTCCCCCAGCCCCAGTCTAAACTTTATATATCCTACTCAAAGACAGTAACTAAAACCCTCCCATCACCTGAGAAGCACTTGATAAAAGTCTGTCTCAGTAAAGTCTCCAGAGCACAGAATGGATTGGAAATCATATAAAATGAATTTTCTTGCACACAAAGGTGAAAAAAAATGGAAATCCCAAATTTATTTTTAAATTTATGAACAAGAATCTCTTTGAGGGGCTCCTGGGTGGCTTAGTTAAGCACCGACTTCGGTTCAGGTCATGATCTCACCATCCATGAGTTTGAGCCCCACGTCAGGCTCTGTGCCGACAGCTTGGAGCCTGGAGCCTGCTTCGGATTCTGTCTCTCTCTCTCTCTCTCTCTCTGACCCTTCCCCATTTGTGCTCTGTCTCTCTCAAAAATAAAATAAAACATAAAAAAATTTAAAAAAGAATCTCTTTGATGAAATAAAATTGCAGCAGTAATAATTCTTCCGATCTTATAAATAAATTAGAATGGACCAAAACTCAATACCATTTAAACCATAGGCTCAAAGGGTTATTCTAGGAGTTTGCTTTCTTAAAACTTTGGTTCCCCTTAAACATTATACAAAAATGGAACTTCATTTTCCTAACGGCTTAATTCATTTGGACCTGCAAAGCCCTTCCGGTCATAGTCACCTTGTGTTTGCCCCACCAGAACTTGAATATTGACCGTCAGGGTTTTCATTTGTGTAAAGTCTAATCATTCTGCTCTTTCATTTATTTATTTTTAAAGATTTTATTTTTAAGTAATCTATACACCCATTGTGGGGTTCGAACTCAGAACCTGGAGATCAAGAGTTGCTTGCTGCACTGACTGAGCCAGCCAGGCCCCACTGCACTGAGCACCACCCCCCCACCCCCCCGCCATTCTGTTCTTTTAGATTGTGGAAGTTTATATGTGGAGTGCTTTTCTCTTCTTTTGTTTTCTTTTCTAACAAGGAAAGGAAAAAAAGGGGGCACCTGGGTGGCTCAGTTGGTTAAATATCTGACTTTGGCTCAGGTCACGAAGTCACATTCTGTGGGTTCAAGCTCTGCATCAGGCTATGCGCTGTCAGCACAGAGCCTGCTTCGGATCTTCTGTCCCCTCTGTCTCCGCCCTTCCCCGACTTGAGCTCACTTGTCTCTCTCAAAAATAAACATTAAAAAAAAAAGAAAAAAAAAAGATCAAAAAGGAACATTGAGCCATTGTTGAGCATTTTGGGAAAAGTGAAAATCTGTTTCCTGTATTTCATTTATAAGGAGAAGCGAGGTAGATTCTGCTGGGAGAGGAGGTGGTGATGGCAGATTCTAGGCTGAGTTCTGAGGAAGGAGAGGTATTTCTTTGCCTCCTTTCCACCTTCCCTTTTTCTCTCAGTTCCCTTCCTAGTCTCCTGTCTCAGTATTTCTCTCCTTTCTCATCCTTCCCTTCAATTGTTAGCCATTTTATTTTACTCCCTTTATATATTAGCTCACAGCAGTTGAGAAAAAGTGACACCCCTTTCAGAGAGATCTATTTTGTTAAGGACTCTGGACAACAGATCCCAAGAAATTAACCCTCAATAATGAAACTTTGGCTTTGGTAGGAGGGGCACTTATGAACTGAAAGTCTTCTCAGGAATTGTCTGTTTATAAGATCTGTTCACTATTTATGGGACAGAGATGACAGATGCCCACTGTGGGCCAGGTGCTGCCGTTAAACACACAGATGGATAAATGTTGTCGCTCACGGTTTTGAGGGCCCTGCGATGGCAGGGGAGGGGGCAGACAAGCATGGAAATTAGTAGTCACTGTATAGTCTTGTAATTGCCTTCACGGAGGCAGGAACCACGCGTTGCGCCTACATGATTGGGTGTGAGAACAACCATGGAAGCATCCATTCCCTGGTCTCAGAGACTTTAAGGAGGGGAATTTTCGAAATAAGGTAATGTGAGTTCTGTAATGAAACCATCCTGGAGGTTTGAACTCTCCACGACTCCCGTTTGGTTAGGCCTAGTTTCGATTCTGCCGTTTTTGTTTTAGCTTCCTTTCTTCACCTTACTTTCGTCTGTTATCCCTCTGGCTCCTACGTCCGCTTTGCTGTCCCCAGTGTGAGACGCGGAGCTCAGAAACCTGGGCCAGAAAGGGGAAGATGGGCTTGGGCTGCAGGGTAGACAGCTTTTTCCTTTGGGTATTTAAAGTATCATCATCTTACAATGTCACACACATTTTTAGACAGGAGACTGTCCCAAGATCTTTTCTTTTCCTGGCTTGCTGTTTACAGTCGTCACATCTGCCCTGTCTGCAGTAATAACAAGAAGAAGAAAGACTCCCAGTCTTTTTAACGTAAAAGCCGTGAACTGTGCCTTTGACAGCTGCAGAAAGTGTTCGCACCACTTTATTTTATTGTTGGTATAACTTTCAATTGCCTTCTTTGTCTTCGTGCCTTTCCTATTGTTTTCTGGAACGAAGTGAACAATGTTTTGAAAGTCAGTTCAGAGGTGAACTAATGGTATAGCCATAAGAGCAGATATGGGCATGTTGGCAGTTGGTAAATGTCAAATCCTAATTTTAACGATAATAAATTTGGGGGAGGAATGAGAAGCTCTCAACTAGTGAAAGGAAGATCCTCTGTGGGAGAGGCTCCTGTCCTTCATACAGAGCAGTGTTCATTTCTGTTGTAGTAGGAAATATGGCTTCTTTGCCTCCATTGTTACCTTTGTCATTCCGCCTGCTTGTCCCTGAGGAACCTCAGCTTTTACAAGTAGGGATAGGAGCCACGTTATAAATCCTTTCTCTTCTTGTAATCAAAGCCCTGTGTGGCAACCTCCATGCCAGTAATCACCGAACCCTTTGGATTTAGACCACTCAGTCCACACTGATCTGGTTTTTAGGCTTCCTTTCCTCCATGCCTTCAGGTGCTATGTATGCTGTATCTTCGTTTGACTTTGGCGTCTGTTGAGAATTCTGGCTTTTGCAATGAATTTATTCCTGTTGGGATAATTGGATGAATGGATGGGTTGGGGGGGCGGTTTGGAACAGAGCTGAGCACCACCCCAACAGGACGTTTCCCCACTTCATCCTAAGACACCTCCCTTTTTCTGGGATCAGTTGTTTGAATCTGAGTTGTTTTGGTCTTGTGCCTTATTTTAGCTTTGATGGCACAATATTAAAGAAGTTATCGTCTCATTCAACGTCGTTGTCAGTACCGAGAGTAGTGAAGATACTGGAAGGTTGACTGCATTCTCCTTTATTTCCTGTGTGTGTGTGTGTGTGTGTGTGTGTGTGTGTGTGGACATTTCTGCAGAAGGTCACCCACAGCCCTTAAAGGGAATGACTGGCAGCTTTCTGTCCTGTCATGAGGAGAGGCTGAGTGGGCAGCCTCAGACCTCTGATGCCCCATGGGCAGCCTCCAGATAGTTTTCTAGATGAGAAATTGCAGAACTACCTGGATTTCTTGCCCAAGTGTGTTTGGGGGAGAGAGTTAGACAGCATGTAGACGATTTGAATTTTGCATGAGGAGAACACAGTCAAAGATTTTTTTGACATCAGACTTTTTTTTTTTGCCTCTGGGGCAGATGTTATGTTTCTCTTTGACTTTTGGTTTTTATTCTTCTGTAGTATTTTTAAAGACAACAATGAGAAGGAATTACCCCTGGATCTTTTCTCTCAGTGAAAAACATTAGTTGTGACTCTGAGGAAATGGCATGTGGCCAGAAGGACAGGGTATGGCAGAATCATCCAAAATGCTGATTGCCTCCCTCAGGGCTCTGTGGGCTTAGCAGTTTTCTTAAACTCTGTGCCCCACTCACTTCATCTACATGATGGAGACAATAATCTCTTTGGATGTTGTGATTAACTGAGGTCACTCTTGTCAAATGCTTAGAATAGTCCCTGGTATGTGGTCTTTTTTTTTTTTTTTTTTTGAGAGAGTGTGTGTGCATGTAGGGGAGGGGCAGAGAGAGAGAGAGAGAGAGAGAATGAATCTTAAGCACTTAAGAATCTCCATACCTGACTTGGAGCTTGATCTCATGACAGTGAGATCATGACCTGAGTGAAATCAAGAGTCGGATGCTTAACCGACTGAGCCACCCAGGCGCTCCACAGTCCCTGGAACTTAGTGAGTAAGCAGTTCATGGTTATTATGTATGATTATACACTAATTCTGTTAGGTCATGTTATTACATTATGAAAGAATCGAGTTTCTTGGTACAGTGATGTGGTCTTGGAAACTAGGAACAAATGTCCACCCAGGCCAGTGTTTAATGACTATTTGGCCATGACTTGGTCATTTGGATCAGAGAAGAAGGCCAGCGTAGCAACTTTTTTCATGAAAGTTCAGTTTGCCACACTCATCGGGAGTCTATGGAGCCCCTCGAAAGCTGAGTGGGCAGAGCCCGAGAGCCCTTGAGTAGCTCCTCTGGTGTAGAGGATATAAAACATGGCAAATGGTCTTTTGTGGAGCATTAGGGGACGGACACCTGACTATTAACCAGCCCCACCATTAACCAGCTGTGTGTGCTCAGGGTCAGACCAGCTGTTCATTCGTTCGTTTGTCCTTTCATTTATTCATTCATTCAGTTCACTCCATTTGTAAATAGTGCTAAGATATTTTGAAGTAAATTAAAGATCTCTTATTGCAGAATTTCACAGTAACCAAGACATGGAAGTAACCTAAGTGTCTGTCAACATGTGATTGGATATATAAGATGCGGTGTATATGCTCAATGGAGTATTTATTATTCAGCCACGAGAAAGAAGGAAATCCTGCCGTTTGTAACAATGTGGAAGGACCTCGAGGGCATTATGCTAAGTGAGATAAGTCAGAGAAAGACAAGTAACGTAGGATATGACTTACACATGGAGTCTAAAAAAGCCGAACTTGTAGAAGCAGAGTGTAGTGTGGTGGTTCCCAGGGCCATGGGGTGAGAGGATTGGGGAGATGTTGGTCAAAGGACTCAAACTTTCACTTAGAAGATGAATAAGTTCTGGGGAATCTAACGCACAGCATGGTGATGAGAGTGAATGCTCTATATTATGTACTTGAAAGTTGCTGAGAGACTAGGTCATAAATGTTCTCAGCACATAAAGCAGGGGTAATTATGTGACACAGTGAGGGTGTCAGCTGACAGGACGGTGGTGATCATATTGCAGCAACTAAGTGTACCAAATCAACACATTGTACACCGTAAACTTAGCGTCATAGGTCAGTTATATCTCAATTAAAAAAAAAGATATCTTGACATTCCACCCCTCCTAGAATAAGGCTTTCCATCCCTCCCAGACCCCCAGGAAAGAGAGGAAGGAAAAAAGGAAGAAAAGAAATTTCTCCATGTAACCAAAATAACATTGCCATTACTAATGTAATTAATAATACGTCTTTAATATTTGCTAACATCAGTTCACATTCAGGTTTCCCCAGGTATGGTCAGGTCATACACTGAATTTATGTTATCACAGTCGCTTCATATGGGGGGGTGGTGAGGGGTGGTACTGACTAAATGGTCTCCAGGCTGTGTTCGTGTTTTAATACCTTTAACCAAGTGCTGCTCCGATTCAGTTCATTTCTCTCTTGTTCCTGGAGAAGGAGGGTTCGCAATGTATAGACACCAGCTATGGCTCTCAGCATGACCAGATGGAAATGTGGAAAGTATTTGGCCCATGGAATCAGTGGAGACGGTCAGGGGTGTGTCACACTGGGTTGGGCAGACCCAGCACTCATGCTGGTTACATAGGGGAGACAGAGTTTTCGGCCCCAGACTGGCTTGCATTTGATGTGCTCCCTAAATGTTCATAATACCGTTTACCTGTAAGAGGAAGACTTGTGCCGTCCTTCTGATTCCCTTTTGTTTTGTTACCTGAGACTCTAGTGTTTTATTCAGGGAGACTAAATGCTGATCTCTCAGATTACCTGTCTAGGGAAAGTCCCATTGTTCCAGAACAAAAGAGTGAAAAAGTCACGTAGTGAGAGCCTAGCTCCCATCTCAGATCTCAGGTGCTGCAGCGTCAGGGGTCACTGGCCTGCTGGCACATTCTCTGCATTGTGTGGGTGTCCCGGTGAAGCCACTTCTCAGCTTCTTAGCCCCTACCCCCCCCAAACTTCCCTGGGGCCACTGTGTTATGTGTGTGAGCTCTGAGGGCCTATGGTCTGAACCAGTTGAGAAGTAGGGTTGAGGGGTCAGGTTGAGGGGTAGAGGCCAGAATGAGAACTCTTGTGGATAAAAGAGGAATTGGCTGCAGTGTGTGCCGATAAAGAGCTTAATTCTGAACCTGCAAATCAGGCGGCAGTGCCCACTGCGGGCCTCCTCCCCAGGCCTAAGGGAGAGAAGCTGTAGGTGTGCTTCCAGAAGGCTCCCAGGGATGGAGGGAGAAGGGGCTGAGCATCCAACCCTTCTTCCTGCCCTGGGGAGAAGGGTGCGAGAGGGGACACAGGGAGCTACAGCCACAGACAAAGGGACACCCCTTACAGTTAGCTTCCTCTTGGGACCGACTGTCATGGGTGCCTTGTAGGCTCCTTCCCTCTGTCTTGGCTCTACAGACTAATTAATAGAGGAGAGAGAGAAATGAGACAAGTTCTGATAATAGTATTGTTCAATAAATACTTTCATTCATATGATATGCACTTCCTGAATAGATAAATCTTAAAAAAAATTCAACTTCAAAATTTCCCCCAAACTCTGGATATTTGTTGCATGAATGAATGCACCAATCACTTGTTTGCATTTGGGAGACTCAGGATGGCTGTGTGTGTGTGTGTGTGTGTGTGTGTGTGTGTGTGTGTGTGTGTGTTGGGAAGGAAGCAGAGAGGAAGTGGGTTGGAGAGCCAAGGCTTTCTGAAATATTATTACCTACAGGAATTCCAAGCTTCTCTGAAGGGTGTCCTGAGTGTCCCAGAAGTCAGCTCCTCTGACTGACAGCCTTCTGCCCCTGTGTCCCAGGGCTGAGACGTTGGGGACCTGACCTAGCACTTGTTTTGGGAGCCCCCTCTTTCCCAAGTGACCAGCAGTCCCCTCATGGAGGGAGATGAGCCATCCAGGTCCCAAGAAGTTGGTGTGATAGGCAAGGAGGAACCAGGGGCCGGTAGAGCAGGTGGATTGGGTGGCCAGGTGGATTGGGTAGGTACCTTATAAGGTACCTCTTACAAGGTATGGAAACCGTACTTTGTGGTCGGGTATGTTCTGAGAGCTAAGTATGGAGCAGGACAACAACCTTCATTCAAATTAATGGAGCAGAAGAACGCATTACATTTTACGGACTTTAAAAATTTGTAATAAAACATATGTAACAAAACATTACTATTTTAGCCACTTAGGTGTGCAGTTCAGTGACATTAAATACATTCGCAGTGGGCCACCACCGTCTATCTCCAGGACAATTTCATCTTTCCCAATTGGAATTGCATCCACTAACCACCCCGGGAAACCACCACTGTACTTCCTGTCTATGAATTAGACTACTCTAGTCACCTCACATAAGTGGAATCATGCAGTTCTTGTCTTTCTGTGACTGGCTTATTTCACTCAGCATAATGTCTGCAAGGTTGATCCATGATGTACCAGGCATCAGAATTTCTTTCCTTTTTTTTTTTTTAATTTTTTAATGTTTATTTATTTTTGAGAGAGAGAGACAGAGACAGAGACAGAGTATGAGCAGGGCAGGGGCAGAGAGAGAAGGAGACACAATCCAAAGCAGAGTCCAGGCTCCGAGCTGTCTGCATGGAGCCCCATGTGGGGCTTGAACCCACGAACTGTGAGATCATGACCTGAGCCGAAGTTGGACACTTAACCTACTGAGCCACCCAGGCGCCCCAGAATTTCTTTCCTTTTTAAGACTGAATAATATTCCATTGTGTGGATATGTCCCATTTTGTTTATCCATTCATTTGTTAATGGACGCTTGTGTTGTTTCCACCTTTTGGGTTTTGGGATTAATGCTGATATGAACATTGATGTACAGATATCTATTGGCATTACATCTTTTCAAAATAAACTTTTTTTTTTTTTTTTTAGAAATACAATATATACATTACGTTTTTGGTGACCACAAAATATATCTAACTCATTTGGAACCTGAATTTGTTATTCATTACCCCTAAAGTTTTAAATGTATGACTGTAGTGCATTTTATTATTGAGCCGTGCCTCTTTTGTCCTGAGTTGTTAGTTTTTGTGCACCCAGTTGTATATTTAATCTTGTTAGATCTAGTTCACCAACTTAGCCTGTCATGACCTTTTAGAATTCTGAGTCTTTCATCTAGTTTAATTTTGGGTCAGGCACAAATCTGATCATATCTCCTCTATCTCTGTACAAGTCTTGGGTGCTGCTGGAAACCTCTCCCTGCCTCCCTTCTGGTTGGCTTTTCTCTGGGCATTGCTGTGCTGTCATATACCCATTTATCCAGCTTTCCTCACCGCTGGTTTGTAAGGAAACACGTCCCCCTCCACCACGTATGTCTGCACATTTTCATGCCGTAACAGTCTCCAGACTTATTGAGAATGGGACTACACCAGACTGGTCAGTCATACTCTGGTGTTGTTTGGGAATGGTAGCCACCAGCACGTTGTAGGTGAGGGGGGATGAGCTGTTCTCTTACAGCCTCACGAGCAGGTTATAATGAAAGCAAGTTTCAGAACCAATTCGACATTGGACCCTGAAACAAATGGGTATTAGCAATCAGGCAGAGTCTAGTCCGTATGTCCTGTTCTGTCACCTGAAGTCCCAGCTCTGTGTCCTGTTAGGTGCTCTGAACACCACTTGGGATGAAGGGTGGTGGGATGAAACCAGTGGCTGGACCATTTGGGATCAAGTCTAAGGATACAGGCTAAGGGCCTTGTCGGATGGAGCCTTATACCCTATCTATTCAAGGATAGGGACCGTCTAAACAATTTTACCCCGTTCTTGATGTGCATCACGCTAATTAACAAATCACCGATTTCATCAAGGAAAAAAAAATCTTTCCTCACATTCATTCTTCTAGTTAGTAGAGGATCTGATCTTACTCAAATATACATAACAGAAGAGGTTCTAGTGGGGCGCTTTTGGAGTGAGGACTGTTTGGTCTGGATGCTAGCTGATCCGCTCAGGACACTGAGATATAATTTACCTATAGTAAAAATAACAAATCTCAGAATTTTTAAGCCCCTGTAAGGACCACCTAGATCAAGATGTAGTATGTTTCCAGAACCCTCCAAGGCTCCCTGGTATCCTTTTTCCCCAGTGAGAAGAATGCCCCTCCTTCTCCAAGGTAATCACTCTTCTGACCACTGTCACCATAAATTAGTTTTTCCTGATTTGAATTCCATATGCATGGAATCCTACTTAAGTTTGGTGAGATTCCTTCATGCTGTGTAAATTGTTCATTTTCTTTCACTGCTGTGTAGGATTCCATTGTATGAAATGTAGATAGCCGTTCTACACCTGGTGGATGTTTGATCACTTCCAACTTGGGGCTGTAGTGAATAAGGCAGCTAAAAACATTCTTGTGCATATCTTTGGTGGACGGAGTAGGAGTTATTGATTAAGGTAACTAACTGTCCCTAGAATTGGTTTATATTCACGCACACAGAGAGGATATCATATTTTCATGACACATGGTTTTAGAGTATATTAAAGGGATCATACAAAACTACATATACAAACAAAGGAGCATAGTCTCGTAAAGTATGTGCTGGAACAAAAGCACATCATTGCTTTTTGTGTTCCTTGACTATAATAAATATTCTAAGCCACAGAGTCAATTTCCTGGGAGCCGAGATTCTCATGTGAAAGTATGCTGTTTCCTTGTGGCTTCTCTAGAAGGAGTGGGAAAAGGACCTTTTCATTAATTCTGCAAGTACGCATCATTCTCTAATTTTAGATTGTCATTGTGAAAAAAGCCATGGATTACTAAAAACTCTTGAGAATATCAACTACTTTTGGGGGGTCCCCTGCATTGGAATGAATAAGATTCTTAAATATTCATTTATGTTTTTCTTTCCATGTCATTTTGGGTATTGTGATGAAAATAAACTATTTGCTGCTGATTTAGAATCCCTGAATACTCTTATAAAAATTTAATTCCACCCATATTAACTAGGCTTTCAAGGCTTTTTCAGAGGGCCTGTTTTCCTCTAATAGATTACTAGAGGGAAAATCTTTTAGCCTAGAAAATTGATGGATGGAAGTAGAACATGGAAACTGAACTCCAGCCACCAATGGGGATGCTGCATTGATTTAAAATTGAAAAGGGTCTGTGTTTTATGAAAGTGAAGAATTAGGTTAGCAGTCCCCTTGACAAGAATGCAAAAATTCTAATGGTCTGTAGCACATGCATACATTTAAGGTATCACCACCTCTTCATGGCACCTAACAACATTTTTTTAACAACCCTACGGTGTGTTAAACATTACAGATGTCCTGTTCCGGGAGTCTTTCCTACACACACACCGCTGCACGTGTACTGAGATGACACTTGTACAAGGTTAGTGTTGAAGCTTTGTGTGTAACACCAGAACACCAGAAGCCACCAGATGTACATCCGTCTATAAGGGAGGGGCCGAAGGGTGGTGTATGTGTGCAGCGGATGCTGTGTGGTTGTTAGAAGAGAGCGATGACGTATGTCCTGATGTGGACTGATGTCCAGGTACATTGCCATGTGAAAGAAACAAGGTGGAGGCCAGCGTATAGACTGTGCTACCTTTATGTATGAAAGGTGGAGATATAGGGGAATTTACTTATATTTGCATAGAGAAAAACTGGAAAGATAAACAAGACATAAATAGAAATGGGATCTGTAGCAGTCAACGGGATACGTAAGGGTTGGGAGTAGGCATAGGAATGGCTCCTTCTGCATGGATCTGTTTATCTTGTGTTGACTTTTGGAATCATGCAGAAGACAACCAACCCACAAAAATGAATCTGATCAGGCACGCTCTTGACATTGAACTAGACCAAGAGCACGTGGCAGAAAGTGAAGCTGGTTGAATGCATCACAAAAGGGTGAGATCATACACTCCATTTCCTTTCTCAGATGCTCTCAAGTTCAGCCACTCAGTCACGGGTGCTTATTGAACTGGTCTGCCAATCTGATGTGCCAGCCACTATCTTAGGTGGTGTCGGTGGGAGCCTTAAGGTCCAAGCTTTCCTGGAGCTGCCTGAAGGGGCAGACAACAAGGAGATGACCAGTGAGGGAGAGAAGACTCCCGCTGGTAGGCCCAGGGAAGGAGGTGAGGGCAGCCTCTGTTGGGGTCACAAGGAAGGATAATTGCTGATCTATATTCCTGCATGTTCAAGGCTCATTGGTGGGCAGTATTTTTGTACATAAGATAAGAAAGTGGGGTAAATTCTCATTTTTATTCTTGCATTACAGCAGTCAGGATGTCATTTTACCATAGTCTCTCATTACCTCTTCAGTTAAATTTCAAATAAAGAAATAAACACATTATAGCAGTCATGGGTCCCCCAGTGTACTACTATGTGGGCAGGAGGCCAGAATTTAGGTGAATAAAGAAAAAGTTGATTTGACCATTATAGTTTTGTTTTCACAATGGTGGGGTTATATTGGGGATCATGTTATCTCCATGATTTGTGACTGTAACCATAGGTTATTGAACAGACAAGATACTACTCTGACTAGCCTGTTATTTATTTATTTTTCCATTCAGAAAGCAGGTAAGGGCCTCCTGGGTGGCTCAGTCAGTTAAGCAGCCGACTTCGGCTGAGGTCATGATCTTGCGGTCCATGAGTTCGAGCCCCGCGTCGGGCTCTGTGCTGACAGCTCAGAGCCTGGAGCCTGTTTCAGATTCTGTGTCTCCCTCTCTCTGACCCTCCCCTGTTCATGCTATGTCTCTCCCTGTCTCAAAAATAAATAAAACGTTAAAAAAAATTTTGAAAAGAAAGCAGTTAAATGTAAATTTTCCCTATACGGGGACATATGAGCTATAGAAAATTGAACCCTCCCCCACCATGGTCTTCACGTTCTAGTGTCTTCATGACAATTATTTTCTGAAAATACTATGATGTTTCCACAGTAGATGAGGTAGACATTTGAAACATTTCTCTGCTGTTTATTATTTTTTTCTCATTCTGGTCCTTTACTGGCATATTTCTCTTTCAGAGTTTCTAAAGCAGATGAAATATTAATACGGTTATTTTTTAAAGTTTTTACAATGACGTGATTTTTTAAAGGGAGAGTTTTTTTTTTCTCTCTGTTTCTTTCTGTTCCATTACATTTTGGTGAAGCTTGAGAAACAGAGATCAAAGGCCATAGGAAAATGTCATGGTCAAAGTGCTTCTCACCTCGCCAGTTCCCCAGTGACTTAAACCTTGCTCAAATTTGACAGAATAACAACACAGACTGGCAGCCAGAGTTGGGAGTGTGGAATTTTCCTGGCAGCCAAAGTTGAAAATGCAGATCTATCTGAAGCCAGCATATTCACAAACAGTCGTAGGTTCGTGAGTTAGTTAGGAAAGCACCAGAAATCAGATTTAAGAGTGAAAAAAAAGAAAGGAGAGTAATGCAGATCCTTATTTTATGAGCATAACCAAGTGCTATCTACAGAACGTAAGGAGAAGCTCACGCGTCCCTGGGGTCCACTGTCATCCTGGGGGATGCACAAAAAGCTGAAGATGATGATGGGGGCTTGCCTGCGTGTTTCCCTGTTGCCTATTGCTTGAGAGACATGGGCCATCTTGGAGGGCTGGCCGTTTTGAGACTTGGCCAGTTCTCCTCTCTCTGGGAATCTCAGGGCGAACTCGCTAGGATGTGGTCTCTGCTTCTCAGTAGGTAAAGAAGAAGAGAAGCAGTGACCACGTGAGCTCTTCTGCTCTGTCACCTGTCCTGGCCTTACAGGGATGTGTGACGTCACCGGGCTTGGCTGTGGGAGTCACCGGAGCTGCTCCCTGATGGTGTGACTATTCTCATAGTCCATCACCAGCATAGCAAGGCCGGGAGGTGCATTAGGCAGCTTTGCTCCAGGGTAATGCAAGGAATCTGGGAACAGTAGGGGTATGTATCTGGTGCTCACACTAGGTTGTGTTTTCTTTCTGAAATTCATTTCCGGAGAGGAAATAAACACGGCAGGGATGCAAAGGTGAGAAAGGATGACAGAGCCAATGCTCTGATGCCTTTTGCTGTTTGGGGAGATGTTTGTAGAGTAAGCATATCCAAATGCCGTGCAGCAGCCTGTGAAATTTCTCATAATCTTTGGGCGTTCTCCCTCCATGACTGTGGCCTCCCCAACCTTCTCTTTAAAAAAAAATTTTTTTTTCACGTTTTATTTATTTTTGAGAGACAGACACAGAGCATGAGCAGGGGAGGAGCAGAGAGAGGGGAGACACAGAATCCGAAGCAGGCTCCGGTCTCTGAGCTGTCAGCACAGAGCCCAACGCTGGGCTCGAACTCACAAACCACGAGATCACGACCTGAGCCGAAGTCGGATGCTTAACCGACCGAGCCACCCAGGCGCCCCTCCCTGCAAGCTTCTAATAGAAGCCCAGCCACATTGAGTGGAGATTGTGTCGCTTTGTCACAACAACTGCGGAGGATGAAGTTTGTTGCTCATCACAGAAACCAAAGAACAGCTTTTCTTGGAAGCAACTCCTTGTTTTCTAAGCACACAGTAAACTATTCTCTGGTGTCCACTCTGCCTGAATATTCTCAGCCAACACTGCTTACATCTTCTGCTCACAGCACGATCCTTGGCTCTTTGGTGAGTCAGCGAAAGAAGACGAGTGTATGTTACAACAGTTTTAGCATTCTGCCAAAGCCCACATTCTGTTGATTTCATGAAAAATAAGTGGATTCTTTTTTATGGACATATTTTACTGAATTGACAGTTTGTACATCTAGCCTGTCAAGAGTTTTTTAACCGTATTTGTGGGAGTGTCAAGGCAGTCCGACAGAATGGGTGTAAAATAGGGTAGTCACTAGGACAACAAACATGGAGAGCTCATGTCTGTATATTGTGTTGGAGCTCATGACATGCACTTTCTGTGTCACTTGTGTTAGTCAACAGGAGATGGATTGGAGGACAGACCTAACAGGCTCTACCGGCCAGTTGGAGTCAAAGAGCTTTTGTGTCTAACCAGCGAAGGTAATGGGGTCCTTTCATGTTGGTGAAAATAACCCAGAGGCCAGCACGTAACACCAGTGTGGACAAGGCACGTTCGGAATGGGGTGGGAAGAAGTGGTGAGCATCACACCGGAGAAGGTCCATCTCTTGGCAAAATTCTATGGAGCAAATGGCGGCTGAAATTCAGGTCAGCAGCAAACTTATTTCCTGCCTGATTGGGTTAGGGAAAGAAAATAAACTCTAACGAAGTATTATTTTGTTAATACTTGTATGTGTTTATCATATATAAATATTAATATAAATACTATTTATATATGAATATATTTATATATGTGAATTATTTATATATGTTATATATATGAATAATTTGTATATATATAAATGTATCATGTGTTGGTGCTTATTAGTATTTATTAGTAAATTTGGTCATATGTTTATATTCAGAAGTTGCCCTTTTTAAGTAAATAAAATTCATAATCTGCCATCACTTTTGTATCTCTGTCAACCAGTTTTCTCATGTCTGAGGTTGCTACTGGCATTTTTGCTACCAAGTTCCTGGTGTACTCTTTCTTTCTTTTTTTTCTCACCCATGACTTGAAGTATGTGATTCAGATGCCGAGCTGGGCTCTGAAAACCTAGTTAAAACATATCTCAAAACAATAATAAAAGTCACTGGCTGTTTCCTATCTTCTTCCCATGATTACTGAATGACTAAGTGAGGAATTAACCTGATTGCTGTGTAGATACCTGTAGCACAGGCCTGGGCAGATGGTGTTCAGTAAATTGGTATTTTCCCTCACCCTCAATAGTGCTTGTCTTTTCTTTCTTTTTTTTTTTTTAAAGTAGGCTCTGCACTCAACATGGGGCTTGAACTCATGACCCTGAGATCAAAAGTCACATGCTCTACCAACTGAGCCAGACGTGCCCTTCAGTAGTGCTTTTCAGCCTTTCCCTGAGTATCCTCAACTGCAGAGAGCAGTAGACACATGAGCTCAGGCCCCTCTGGATGTTTCCCAGACTCCCATTGAGGAACACCAAAGTTCTAGGAAGATGTGCCCTTGTAACCTTGTGGCTTCACTACTCCCTGGCACACATACTGTAACTTGAGAAGGTTAGTGTTCATGGCTAATGTTCAACCTGGCAGAAGGGAGTGGTCAATATATTCACCCCAAATATGTTTTGTCATGTTTGATATGCTTTGCAATTTGGCCACTTATATATGGTTTATAAGATAATTCCCTTAAGCATGTTGGATTCGACAGCACACCCGTTCTCCAGCCATCCTGGACAGTGGGCAGGGAATCATTGTTCCTAAATTCTGCATTTGCACGTTCAGCGAAAATGTAGAAATCCGATGAGGACACACTCCTGAAGTACGTAGCATTCTGTGGATTTTAGTTACATGCAGAGATTTAATGGTGGATTTCCAACTGAAAAATAAGATAATGGGGCAGCATTTCTTTACTAACTCAGATAAATGAAAATAAAAGAAACCCTCCTCATCGGGCATTTCTGTAGCAGAATTATAGAATCTACTAATTATAGATGATTCTCAATTGCCCATGAATTTGGGGGTTCATTTCATTTCTTGCAGATCATTTCAATTCTTTGATAATAGAAAATTTTCACTTTGGTGGTTAGTTCTTGTTTCTATGGAACCAGTCTTATTTTAAAGCCAAATTTTGACAGAGGAGTTAACATTTTGAGCAATGTTACCCCATTGTTAAAGGTGAAGAGACAGAGGTTCAGGAAGGCTAATGCAAGACCACTGAGTCATGGACCTGGGCTGTAACTTCACCTCTCTGATTCAAGACTCATTCTCCCTCTCTCAAACTACTGCCTATCCACTGGTAGAAATATGGTAAAATGTCCTGAAAGATAGGAGGAGGCCTAAGAAAGGCTGACATAATCGCGAATCATCAATTCCTGAGTAACCAAGAATTGACAAATATTTGAGAGAGTTAGCTTTGGTTTCTTCATGCAAAAGTATTGATAAGTCTTATAAGGAGCAAAGGAGGTAATGGATTAAAAA
Organism: Panthera pardus; assembly: GCF_024362965.1. NCBI lineage: Eukaryota > Metazoa > Chordata > Mammalia > Carnivora > Felidae > Panthera > Panthera pardus. Next base: position 129,719,878 of record NW_026526991.1, on the reverse strand, counting down.
TACTTTGGTAAGGGGTGCCTGGGTGGCTCACTCGGTTCAGAGGTCCGACTTCAGCTCAGGTCACGATCTCGTGGTTTGTGGGTTTGAGTCCCGTGTCAGGCTCTGTGTTGACAGCTCAGAGCCTGGATCCTGCTTCAAAGTCTGTGTCTCCCCCTCTCTGCCCCTCCCCCACTCGCACTCTGTCTCAAAAATAAACATTAAAAAACATTTATAAATACTTTGGTAAGTACAACTAGCTCTAAATATACAAAGGAAGATTATCCATTAAACCTCTGCCCTTTGAGAAGAATCTGTACCTGGGACTGTACCCTTGGCCCTTCTGAGTCACAGGCCGGACGCCATGGTAGCTCTGAAGGGCTGTGTACTCTAGCTGAGACTTCTCTGTGGTCCGGACAAATAACTGCCAAACAAAGCAACGAGTTGAACAAGGATTGTCATGGCCATAAAAACAGGATTTTATGGTTGACGATCTCTGCAACTTTCCTACTAAAGGCACGCAAAGTTTTGATAACTCATTTTAAGGCAAACCAAGTCCTGTGTTCTCTCTCAGCCCCTTGAGAAACTTGCACATAAATATGCGCAGAGTAGAAGGAGTGGAAAGATGGCCACCATATTTAAGCATGTAGCAAATAGTAAGAGTTGGTGGTTGGGGGTCCACCCTCATGTTTTCTTGACAGTTGGAACTCTGGTCGTTGATGAATTGTTCCTTGAGCAATGTCTTAATCTAAATAGCGCAGTTACTTAATGTGGTGCCTAAACATTTTTACCTGTGTTAAAACTAATGAAATTGTCAGTTACACAAGGGCTACCAGTGACTTTTCTCTCATCACTGTTCATTTTCTGAGAACATTGGTTGAGACAGACTTTGTAATGCCCAGTATAGTAACTGGCACACCGAGGGATGATATATGTATGTATATATGTGTGCGTGTGTGTGCATGCGCGCGTGTGTGTGTGTGTATTTGTTGAATATACGAACTACAGAAGCATCTACCAGAAGCCAGGCTCAGTTTGTAGGAGCATCTGTGAGTAGGATGACCTCTTAATTGGCCTTTATTCACTCAAAGTTTATAAAATATGTTCTTTGGGTTTTTTAATGGAAATTTGATAGAGGTAATTGTAGAGGTAAATGTAAATGAAGTTTTTTTTTAAGTTTATTTTGAAAGAGAGAAAGAGCGTGCAGGGGAGGGGCAGAGAGAGGGAGAGAGAATCCCAAGCAGGCTCTGCCCTGTCTGCTCAGAGCTTGATGTGGGGCTCAAATGTATGAACTGTGAGATCATGACCCGAGCCGAGATCACAACTGGAGCCGAAATCAAGAGTTGGATGCTTAACTGATTGAGCCACCCAGGTACCCCACTTTACATGAAGTTATAAGGAATAATATAGAGATCCTGTGTCCTTTTTAGTCAGTTTCCCCCTAAAGGCAACATTTTATAAAAATATAACACCATATCACAGCCAGAATGTTGATGTTGACACAGTCCACCCATATCATTCATATGATCTACTGATTTTGTTCAGATATCTTTCTGAAGTGATTTTAAAATGATGGAGTATGACTGGGGAGCCAAAATAGCCAGGTTGTAGGCTCTTGTGGCAAAGGTGCAACCAGGACTTTGTGAACATCTGTTGGGGTGAGGCCGGTTTCCAGCTGCAGAGGAGAGCACTGTGGGATGCCTAGGGGGTACCCCAGGGAGGAGAGGTTTTCCAGGCTCCAGCCTTGGGGCCCAGCACAGTAAGAGTCTATTTGGCAGCCCAGAGGAAGGAGGGAGCCTTGTCCTGCATTTTCCAGGGCTGAGGTGGCCACTGGTGGGTGCCCTTCCCGCCTGTGGCTTCCCTGCTCCAGCCACGAGGCGGGAACACGTGCTGTGGCTTAGGCTTACAGGGGCCCTAAGTCTGGTCTACACCCAAATCCCAGACCACACCCTCCCCCTTCTGAACCAGAATTTCCAGAAGGTTTGAGAATTAGCCTCAGTCTTTGTCATTCTTTCCTTTCTCGTGGTTGTTTTTCTTACTGGATTCAGGCAAGCAAATAATGAGGTATTGGAGGGCTGATGGTCCCTCTTTTGATTCATTATTTCGCAGTCTCTTAACCAAATCTCATCTGCCCTCGAAGCCCGCACAGCATCGCCCTGGAAAGGTGGATCATTAATGCTGATGGGAATGAAGTCAGTTTCTCCCTAGGGAGACATTTCCAGGGAATGAAGACCTGTGACTCCCATGCTGGGGGGTGGGGGGCGGGGGAGGCAGGGGTGAAAAGAGGGTGGTGGTGCCCATTATATTTCTGGGACTGTGGCCTTGTTTCTATTTAGGGGGAGAAAAACCGCCTAGTGTTTTTACACTCTGGAAATGAATCCAGCCTTCTAGGTTCGAAGAGGTTTCTCCCACCTCCCCTTTTCAGGCTTAAAAGTAGCTGGGTTCAGCCTGTATAAGTAGCTAACTCACAGTTAACTCTTCCCTCTGATCCAGGCCTTCCCTTGGTGGTGGGCAGGCTGCTAGCAATATCATTACTGCTTTTTCGGGGCCAGAGCCAAGAAAGGCAACATTTGCATAATATTCCCTTATTTGGTTTGCCACCTTCTGCCATAGATCTGGAAAATAAAAGACACACCTTTTGCAGGAATTGCTAGTTCTTAAACAAATAACTGCATAACAACTGCTTACCATGTGGGAACCCTGAGCACTTTTCCAGGAAAAGCTAATATAATAAAATGCTTTGGCAAACGTGCCTGTACTATAATATTATTTAATAAGGTTTTAAGAATCCGGTTTTTAAATTTGCAGCTTCTGGAGAAAATAATGTTATATTTTACTTGGAGAACAATTTCGTTGAAATGACCCTTTCAAGGGATTTGGAAAATGCACGTGTTCAATTATTCTTTTAAGCCTTTTTATATAATGGGTTCTCATAGAACCTTGTTATTCCTGGTGGGTTTTTTTTTTCTCTGCTCTCACTTTTTTTTGTTGTTGTTGTTTACCAAGTTATTCTTCTTTTTAAGTATTGAACATTTTCTTCAGGGCATATTCTGATATTTAAGTAAATGCATGTATACCAGGAAGAAAGGATGGTGAATTTCTGCTTGATTGCTTTGGATTTTTCTTTGGATCCAAATGTTCACATATTAGGAAACAACCAGATAATGAGGTTTTTCAGATAATTGTAGAATATCCATTATTATATAAACACAGCTAGCCTTGAAGGCTACATTTGCCGCCCAGATTTCATGGTGACTTTCTCGAATGCTTTTGAAAACCTTGACTTTTTGTATAGTATATGTAGGCTTGCTTTTGTAAATTAAAGAAAGTGTGTTCCCTCGTCCCCAACCCTTATCTTATAAAGATTTGAAGAAGGATATAAAAATTGGCTCTCATCTTCAGACATAACCACTTTTAAAGTCTAAAAATGTATTTTCCAGGCTTTTTCTAGGCATGGAGTTAACGCAGTTACTTTCCTATCATATATTGTTCTTCCATTTGTCATTAAAGGACCTATCCTGGGCATTTTCTCATATTTGTAAGTCTTTCCCTCGGATCCTGTGTATGCCGTTCGAATCCCACGTGTGTGCCACGGCCCAGTACAGCCACCACCTCCGTACTGACCAGAGCCCCGGGGTATGTGTGAGGGAGGGGGTCCCACTTGCCTTCTGGAAGTCACGGAAGTGCCATAATAATCCTCTCCTCTCTCTCTGCTCCCTCTCCTCTTTTTCCCCATGTGTGTTTTCCTGTGTTTATTTTTAGTTCTTTCTCACTTGCCAGTATCGATCGGAGGCTGGGGGCTAAGTGGCTGCTCTGTGACCATGGGTCCTCTGCCCACGAGCATGCCCACTGCAGGCTGCGGGGAGCCCGCTGGCTCGTCCTGGGAGGTGGGAGACCCTGCATCAGTGTGTGGGGTACACACGGGGGCGGCTGCCTTTAGGATTCTCAGTCACGTTTCCTTCTGGGCCTGAGGTCATGTGTCCTCCTTGTTGACTGCTTACTGGAAACTGTACCTCCTTGAAGTTGGAGAACCCATATTTCAGTGGCTGGTGTGGGGCTGGCTTGGCCTAGGTGGTGACCGTGGGAAACGTGCCCTGGCTCTTTGACTAGAGCTTAGCAACCCAAAACCCAAGGCTCCTCGGGTCAGGAGCTAACCTGGCTGCCAGGTGCTGGCCAAGGGGCCTTTAGCTTGTAGGTTCCTGAGAATCAGGCAAGGCGGGGCCTGGAGCACCGCTCCCAAGGGCCTGGGTGCTCCACCCATCTCCCCACCTGCTGCACAGGTCTCTGACTTCTTCCTTTATTGCTAGTGTAAAATAAGGACAGACATGTTGAAAAGGTGTGATTCTGAGCTTGACTGCAAGTCCCCATTTAACGTAAGCCCTTCTTATCCCCTCCTTTGTCAGGACAGATATTTTGGGTATGTAACAATTCACTGAGGGGTGAGGGCATGTTGAGACACAGACGGCGTGCTATCCATGCAGTTTCCCATCACTGGTCTCTCTGTGTCTAAATTTGTCACATGCATTGATGGCGTAGGCCCCGGTGAGACCCGTAAGCCCCAGTGGTCTGTACACAACATCCCTGATGGATTGCTCTCCTGGGTTCTTTGATTCTTTCCTTCCTGTGATTAAAAATCTTGCTTCTCCTCCTCTCTTCTGAGCACACTTGTCTTCCTCCGCGGAGGCCTCATGCAACTCTGTTCTACCTGTCGCCTGTCTCCTTCCTGCCTCCCTTCATTCCTGGGCTCAGTCTTACACTTAAAAAAATTTTTTAAAAAAATGTTTGTTTATTTTTGAGAGAGGGAGAGTGAGACAGAGTGTGAGTGGGGGAGGGGCAGAGCGAGAGGGAGACACAGAATCAGAAGCAGGCTCCAGGCTCGGAGCTGTCAGCACAGAGCCCGACGCGGGGCTCGAACCCACTGACTGCAAGATCATGACCTGAGCCCAAGTCAGATACTTCGCCGACTGAGCCACCCAGGTGCCCCTCAGTCTTACACTTTTTATGTGCAGCGTCCGTTTGCTCGTTCATTCATTCATTCACTCATTCATTCATTCAGTTTCTGTTGTGCCAGGCCCATTGCTTGAAGCTCAGTGCACAGTGATGCGCAGCACATTCCTGCCTCCCAGGAGCCTGCTGCTCATCACCTGGGGAGTCAGGTAAGCTGCTGCGTATCCAAGGTGGGGATCACGAGGGTCGACAGAAACACAGGGAGGCGGACATAAGTCTGTGCGGGAACCAGGAAAACCATCAGTGGTGAGGTGACACCCCTTAAAGCGTCTGCAAGGCCACAGTGTGGGGCAGAGGGAGGAGGTCGTGAGAGTAGAAGGAACAGGACGTGCAGAGGCTGGAGGCGTTAACAGTTGGCCTGTTTGTGAAAACCCTCCATGCGGAAATCAAGGTCAGAAGGTGTACTGGGAGACAGTAGGCTGTGGCCCCACCCGGAACGCCCTTGCTTATCAGAATGAAACAACAGTTAACACGTACGTGGCCCATGTTATGTGCCAGCCACTGAGCATTTTATAATCATCAATTCATTTAATCCTCATACTGACTCGAAGAGGTAGGGACCATTACTCTCTCCATTTTACAGATGAAAAAACTGAGGCCAGAGAGTTTGAGATTTAGAGAAGGTCTTCCAGACAGCAGGGTGGAGCTGGGCTTTGAGCTGGGGAACCTGCTGTGTGTGGCCAGATGGCCCAGAGCCAACTCTCCTAATGGCCCAGTGGCCACCTCTTACACTCCAGAGCAGGACTTCATCATGCTGGCCTTGGGGAATGACAGAAAGGGGTTAACTGGTGGGGAAAAGGATCTGAAATTTGTATAGAGAGTTCTTTATCTTTAGAGACAGATGGAGATTCGATCCAGGAAGGCTGCGTAGAAGTCCCTGCAGTTTTTGTGTGGGAATTTGGTGCAACAGTCTCTTAGAATTGCTTTCTCAGAATTATATATACTGAAAAGGCAGTTCTGGGACCTATTTTTAACCGAACGTTAGTTTATAAGGAAACATGCCCTGTATGCTGATAGAATTTGATGTTCAAAGTAAGTAATCAATATGTTCATGTGATTTCAAGTATTTTGCTATAAGTAAAAGTAAGTTTTTTAAATTGGACACTTTTCGTAAGTCCCTCTGGACCTTCCTTCCACTTCTGGGTCTGATGGGAGGTAGGCACTTTCACTAACAGTACCTCTGGGGAAGTAGTTGGCTCCTCTATGATATGGTGTCCCTACTGGTACCTCTTCCATGAGTTTTTTTTTTTTATCCATTATTTAAACTGTAATAAAATACACATAACATAAACTTTACCATTTTAACCACTTTTAAGTGAAGAGTTCAGTGGCATTAAGTGTATTCAGTGTTGTGCAATTATTACCACCATCCATCTCCAGGACTCTCTTTATCTTCCGAAGCTAAAACTCTGGACCCAGTAAACAAAACTCCCCAGAGCCCCTCACCCTCCAGCCCCTAGAACCCACATTCCACTTTCTGTCTCTATGAATTTGACTGCTGTTTGTACCTCATGTAAGTGGGATTCTATAGTAACTGACCTTTTGCGTCTGGCTCATTGCCCTTACAAAAATGTTCTCAGGGGCTCCTGTGGCTCAGTCAGTTAACTCTCTGACTCTTCATATCTGCTCAGCTCATGAGCTCATGGTTTGTGAGATCGAGCCCTGTGTCAAGCTCTATGCTGACAGCATGGAGCCTGCTTGGGATTCTCACTCTCCCTCTCTTCTCTGCTCCTCCCCACTTTAAAAATAAATAAACTTAAAGAAAAAAGATGATGTCCTCAAGGTTTATCCATGTTGTAGCAGGTGTCAGAATTTACTTGCTTTTTAAGACTGGATAATATTCCACTGTATGGATAGAGCACATTTTGTTTACCCGTTCAGCCCTCAGTGGGCACCTGAATTGTCCCCATCTTTTGGCTCTTGTGCGTAATGCTGCTATGAAAATGTATCAGAATCTGTTCAAGTCTCTGCTTTCGTGGTATTGCATGAAGTTTTACTCTCTCCTCGGTCTGACCTTGGGAACTATATATATAACACAGTTGAATTCATGGGCATAGAAGCTGCCTTCTCTCTCCCTTTTCTATCATGTCAAATGAATCATATTAATATAGTAGTAGAGGTAGATTTCAGGAGGGGGTTGTATTTTAGAATGGGTCCTCCTTCCCACTTTTATGGAACAGGAAGTATTTACTGACAAACTCCATGCAGGAGGTGACCACTCCCTGAGCTGTGGAAGCGCCAGGAGAGATTCAGGGTGAGGGAGGGATGGGGCTGGGAGGGTAGTGCTGCCTGGGGCCCAGTCTAGGGAGAAGAATTTAGGGCATTCGTTGCACTTCACGGGAGGGCATGAGGAAGAGAAGAATCTAGGGTGAATCCCAAATTTCTAGCTCAGTTGGCTAAATGGTCCCCAGAACTAGGATGACCGGCATGGGTGATGCTGGGGGATCACAGAGCCTGCACCTGTTTCAGACCCCTTGAAAATAGGGGGAGAACCTCCACGGGCCTGCCGACGATCTGCAGGGTGAGGGTCATTACAGTGCAGCCGAATAGTGGGGCTGGAAAATGAAGTGACAGTACCGTATAATTAATGCGAATTTATTTCTTCTTTCTGGCTTTATTGAAAACAATTGTCATATATCACTGTATAAGTTTGAGGCATGCAGCATGATGGTTTGATTTTGATGTACAAATATCGTGAACTGATTACCACAGTAGGTTTAGCTAACATCTTTCTTCTCATACAGTCACAGCAAAAACTTAAAAAAAAAAAAAAAGAATAAAGGCAACAGTTGTTTCCTTGTCATGAGAACTCTTAGAATTTGCTCTCTGAACAACTTCCGTGTATACCATCCTCTGTGTGATCCGTGTGAGTTACAGTCACCATGCTGTTCATTCCATCCCTAGTACTTATGTATTTTATAACTGGAGGTTTATACCTTTTGATCACTGTCCTCTAACTCCCCCTTCCCGCCTTCTGCTTCTGGTAGCCACCAGCCTAATTATTTTTTTTCTGAGGTTTTTTCTTTTTTTTTAATGTTTTTATTTAACTTTGAGAGAAACAGAGCGTGAGCAGGGGAGGGGGAGAGAGAGAGGGAGACTCAGAATCTGAGGCAGGCTCCAGGCTCTGAGCTGTCAGCACAGAGCCGGATGCAGGGCTCGAGCTCACAAACTGCGAGATCGTGACCTGAGCCAAAGTTGGATGCTTAACCGACTGAGCCACCCAGGCGCCCCTGAGTTTTGATTTTTTTTTAAATTCCATATATAAGTGAGATGATACAGTATTTGTCTTTCTTTGTCTGACTTACTTTGCTTAGCATAATGTCCTCAAGGTCTGCCCATGTTGTTGCAGATGATAAGACTTCCTTGTGTTTTTATGGCTGAGTATTGTATACACATATACCACAACATCTTATTGAAAGATGGTTACATTTCTTTACAGAAACTTCTGTTGTCATGTCAGGATTTTTTGTTGGGGTATCTGTTGTGAAGGCCAATGTTTTCTTGGTTTCGTTCAAAGGTGACAGATGGAAGTAGGTAAGTAATTTGTTATTAAATGCTATTAGTATTTCCACCTGAATTTTTGTACTCTATTTTGAACTTGAACTTGGGGTATGTCACTACAACTTTTCCTTTACTAGCACCCTGTCGTCTGACCTTGTCAGCCCCTCCTCATAGACTTGCCAGCCCTGGTTCCTAGCACACCCAGCCCTTCACTTCCTCTGTGATGTGTCCTGTTCCTGTAGAATTGGAAGGAACCACACAGTAGAAGGAATGGATGGATGTAGGGTAAGGATAATGGGTTCACTTTCAGATGTCTTGATCTCAAGACCATCATGTAGGCATGTAGGCGGGTGGATGTCAGGTGCTCAGGATGGAGCTAAATGGGACATAGCTATGGAAGCCATCCCAGTGCCCAGGGGGAGGAGATTGCCTGAGGGAAAGAAGGCACAGAGGGAAAGACCATCCTCTTCTTCGTCTACTCCTGTATCCATTTTGGGTGACAGAATGAACAGTAGGCCACGATTCAGAGGTGGCATCCAAACTGGTGCCGTGTGCCTTTCCTCTGTCTTCATGTGGGCAGACTCCAGAGAGGAAGAGGGGGGTTTCAGGACACATGGTGGGGAGATGGGCTGAGGCGTGGCAGCCACATGGGCTGGGGGAGAGGAGCCCCCAGAGGAAGCTGGGAAGAGGGTCAGGGGAATAATTGGTGAACCAGGGCAGGTGGTGTGCTGGAAGCCAAAGGAAGGAGGTTGAGGGAGGCAGGAGAGGCCAAGTATTCAATGCTGAGAGAGACCAGATACTTGACAAGTGTCCCCTGAATTTGGCTGTTGGGAGGCCCTCCTAATCCCTTCCCGAGTTGTTTCAGGTAATGATGGTTTCTAATCCAAGATGGTACCCTTGCGGTGTGCTCTCTCCTTAGCTCTTGAATTCCAGATGCTCTGTCAGTCAGCACATGGTGCTTCTTATCACCCATTCCTTACCAAAAATACTCTTCAGCAGTCCAGAATGCATTCTAAACACTTCCACTACACATTCTAAATACCAGCATTTGAACTCAGACACATCTAATTCTCTCTGGAGGCATCTCCTCAAATTCATATCATCCTTATTTTAACAGTAGAATAGGGGACATTTTTATTCTCAGGATTCCCAACCCACAAGATGCTTGAGGAGCCAGAGATTGTAAGAATCTCCATGGATCACAGGTAAAATTGGTTGGTGACCCTGAGCCCCTGGGGGACCTTGGGTGAATGCGTCATAATATCTGCTGGCTTCCTTCAGCTTCTCTCTTCTGTCCTTTAAACCACGTGCCTGAGAATCAGGGCCGTCGTGGATTCCAAGCTTACTCTAGCCATTTCCGAGTTCCTGCTGTTTGTGGAGCTGTTCCACTGACCGGTGAGAATAATAGTAATAATAGGTACAGTGTATTGAGTGCTGACCATGTTTGGGGCAGTGTACCAAGTGCTTGACATGTATTATTTAATTGTTTAAAAAAATTCTTTTAAACGTTTATTTAGTTTTGAAAGAGAGAGAGAGAGAGAGAGAGAGAGAGAGACAGGGTGTGAGTGGGGGAGACGCAGAGAGAGAGGGAGACACAGAATCCAAAGCAGGCTCCAGGCTCTGAGCTGTCAGCACAGAGCCTAATGCGGGACTTGAACCCACGAACCATGAGATCATAACCTGAGCGGAAGTCAGATGCTTAACTGGCTGAGCCCCCCATGTGCCCCTATCTCGTTTAATTCCTAAACCGTAGCCTGATGAGGTGAGTGTTGTTAACCCCCCTGACCGAATGAGAGAATTGTGACGCAGGAAAATTGAAGACATCTTCTTGCAGCCAGTGGTGGTTCTCAAACTCGAGTGGACATCAGAATCCCCTGGAAGGTTTGTGAAAGCACAGGCTGCTGGGCCCCACCCCTCAAGGTTCTGATCCAGGAGCTCTTGGGGTCAGGAACACACTTTGGGAACCACTGCTCTTAGCCACTCAGCTAAATGCAGGACAGGGGTTCCCAGCGGGGCCTGACTGCCCATGTGCTCTCTGCTTTGCGGGATGTGCACCCCAGGAACCTGAAGGAAGGAAGCCTGCTTGCCGCCTAGGTAGACTGCGGGCTTCCTAGTGGAGGGTTCAGGTGAGGGGTTCTCTTTCAGGTGAGCTCTGGGCAGGCATGGCAGGTGTACTGAGGCCCAGGGAACCGTTGGGGGCTGGAGCCGGTGGAGGCCGTCGCCCATATAGAACTTAGAACATTAGTAACGTCGACTCCAAGTCTGTCTGCTTTGTTATCACTCTGAACCCGGACTTCTAAGCAGTGTCTGTGCTGCCCCCTCCCTTTGTATGCCACTGCCCGGCAGCCAAGGAGAAGAACACCCAAGCACCCTTCATTGCTGGGGCTCTGGGACGCTCAGGGACCTCATCTCCACCTCTGTTCTCCACGCGAGGAAGGGCTCAGCCCATGTCCAATCGGTCAGTCCTTCCTCCTCCACCTCCGTGTTCATGCTCATAACCTCCTTTAACATGCCTGAGGGAGAAATGAAAGACTGCAGAGTCTGCGTTGGACGGGTGGGTTTCATAGCAATGCCTCGTGTGGCCCTTGCCAGCGTTATCAGACAGGGACTCACCCCTGGGCCAAGACGGACCCTTTGAATTCTCACAGTGACCTTGTGAGGGGGGGTTCTTTTGTCACCCCCCGTGGCACAGGTGAGGACACGGAGGCGCACAGAGGTTGGTTAAGCCACTTGCCAAGGTCAGACAGCCAGTGAGCAGGCAGCCTAGCTCCAGAGCCGTGTGCTTAACCACGTGCCCTGTGCCCCTCAGGCAGACCGTCGGTGCTTCCTGAGTGCACGCGGGAGTAGGCATATGCGATGCCAGTTGGGGTGGGGTGCTGTGTGGGTCACCCCTTCTGCAAGGTGGCTGCTCTGGGTCCACTCGGGGTGGTGGGAAATCTCCCCACGATGCCGCACATCTTTGTCACAGACACCACAGCGTTCACATCCGCTGCGATGAAATGTGCTTTCCCAGGAGGGGGTGGCTGTGGGTATTTATAGAGCGTCTTATAGCTGAAGAGCTCCAGCAGCAACAATTACCTCTTTAATCCTCTTAGCATCTCCGAAAAGAGGGAATGAACTGGTATGGCCTGCTCCTGTTCCCTCACCTTTGCCCTACCTCCAGAATGCTCAGCCTCAAGGTGGGAAGAAGAAGGGGGGTATTCGGAAGGAGGAAGTCCTTTCTCGGAGTCACATCAGAGCTGGGGGAAGAGGGGGCTCCCCGTGGAGGGCTCAGATCAGCTCCCCTGCATCCGACTTCCTTTGCACCACCCGGTAGCTTAATGGAGAAATAACCTTTTTTCCTGCTATAGAGAGCTCGCCAGCCCTTTTCACTCTTCTCCTTCCGCTCAGGGAAAGAAAGTTTGAATAATAGAATCCTCCCCCCCCCCCCAACCTTCTCAAGCAGTGAATTCTTCTGTCTTGGCAACTACAGTGTTCAAGACAAGCTATTCGGAGGAGTAGCAGAGAAAATGAAAGGGGATGAGGTCTGGGAAAGTTCTTTTCAGTGTGAGTGGGTTTTTTTCCATATGTGCATATATATTACACACATATTTGCATCCATGCCTGCTTGGTGCTGTAGCCTACTGGGAACGCATGCTAAACAGCCCGTGCTGGTGACTGTCTTTTGTTACGTGGATGTATTGAATTCAGTGGCAGCACCTGAGGATATACTGAGGCGATAAGGGTTATTTTGATGATCTGACCTCACCAATGGGATGCCGTGGTGGTGATGGAGGAGTCCCTATTTATACCAATATTTCCTGTTACTAAGGGTAGAATCAAGCCTGATGAATAAGATCTGCTGTGGCTTGGCTTTGGGACATTTCCAGACATTACAGTCTCCTCTTTCGGGGTTGTCAATAGTCATTCCCCTGGCCGGATCACGGGGCTAGCTAAGTGTGCAAAAGAGACAATGCAGTTAGAGAAATACTCACCCTGAGCTTCCTGTTTCTTATCTCATGATCCTTCATTATAATGTCTGGCTGGATCAGCTTCTCCTACCTGCCATTAACCATCTCCTTCTGGCCACTTCCTGTGTGTGTGGGAGCCGGGTGAAGACCCCAGACTCCAGACTTGGGGAGACTCTGCTCTGTCATTCAGTCTCGTGCTTTGTTTTATAATTTTTTGTGTGGTGTTTTAATGAGGTGATTTCATACCTGGGAAGTCGCGGTGGCTCCAAGTTCATTCGGGTGCACCCCGTCAATGTCCTGAGACCGGAAAAGGGCAGGGTGGAGTTGGCATTCTGAACGCTTCCCTCGGTGCTCAGCCATGCGTCTGTCACCCAGGAGCTTGGCCGTCGGAAAGAAATATTGCACCAGCTGCGTTCTGAGCTCTGGATTGCCCCCCAAGACTCCCACCTCCTCCCCGGTCCAGCCCCAGCACCGCCGTCCCTCTCTCCTCCCCTGGCATGCCTGCTCTGCCAGCCAACAGTACCCAGTCACTGTTTCCCTCTGTGGTTCATCTGCAGTTAGAGGAAAATGTATTCAGTGTGTGTTAGGAGAAAGGAAGGCCAGTAAAGGAGACCCCGGGATAAAACAGGAAGAAGGATGCGTGAATGAAGGCCTTTGGAAATTGCTCGTACAATACTTCCACCTCCTTGCCTCCGGGAAGGCAAAGATCAGAGACCGAGAGCTGTCATTATCCCCCACGTAATTATAGGAGAGAGCCAAAGTTCTTGGAAACGCCAGGAAAGTCAGGGAGCTTTTCCAAGACAGCCGAGGGAAGCCAGCAGGAACATTGGCTCTGGGGAGGCTGAGCTCATACAAGGGGACCACTGTGCAGTGGAAAGAATGACTTCCCCGGGCCTCAGATGTGGAAAACAGCTTCCAGGGGCTGGCTTACGAACTCAAGCCGGGTTTGTGGCTTTCTTTCGATGTTCTCCAGGCTTCTGACTTGTGCTGTGTGGCTTCACTGGAGAAGCCACCCGCAGCTGCTTCTGGGGCAACAGGGACTCTGGGGGTCGAGGCTGCGTGTGTGCCCGTGGAGGGCAGGTGTGCCAGGAAGGAGCCACAGAGCTCCATTTGTGCCCAGCTGAGTCTCTTACCGGCTCCTTCCTTCCTCCTCCGAGGCAGCCTTTTTCCTTTCTATCACTAATTCCCATCCTGTGACGAAAGTTTTCATACCCAGCTCCCATCCAGCTGGGGAAAGGTTTGCTTTTGGGATTCCTGTGCTGAGCACAGCAGGGCAGAGGGGAACCTTCCTGAAGGAAAAGCTATAACATTCTGCATGTTATTGCTGCTACCGTGTGGGTATTTCTAAGTAAGAATGCAAACAGGCCCGAAATAGCATGTATTAGTAACTGTAATGGGGAAGCGAAGTGTATTTTTGGCAAATATGGCTAAAGCTGATGATTGTGGTGAGTGAGGGACGGAGCTGGGGTGGGGGATCGTGGCTGCTTCTGGCTGTCCCCCGGAACTAGGGACTGAGGTCACCTGAGGTCCCGGGCGGTGGGGCTTCCTGGGGATGCTTTGCTGGCTCTAGACTCCCCTGTGCTCCTGCTTTTGCCTGTCGTGGGGACAGTAAGTAGAGACAGCAGTGTGACTGTGCTGGACCCCGGGGATGGAATCCAGAAGGGCCAGGGGCAGTAACTCACTAGGCTGGGGGAGGCTCGCCCACCCACACATGGCTGCACCACCCACCTCTCTTGGTGGAGGACAGGGAAGGCCTGGTCACACAAAGCCGGATAAGCTGGAGGATGTCAAGGCACTGGTTGGCGGGCTGTGGCACTGCCTGAATCCTGGGAGGGAAGGTGGGGACTCAGATTATGAGGCCCACACTTCCCCAAACTCTCTGTAATTCACTGTTTCTATCTGCGAACAGAGAATGTTAATACTTTCTCAGGGAGTCGCGAGTCCAAACAAGGTCACAGAGAAGGGAAGGCTGGAACTTTAAGAAAATTGCTCGAAATGCCAACATGTAATATTATTTGTTTCCCTGCGGATTAGCTAGGGTTTAACACCGGAGAGCAGTATGCGTCTGTGCCTCTTGCAAGGGCACTGCTCACAATAAGGCAGAGTTCAACCCCAAGCAGGTCCTCCTGGTATCTGCCCGATGCTAAAGCAGCTTCCTCCCCGACCCCAGGGAGTCCCGTGGCTGGGCTCCATCCCTGCAGTCTGGTCTCTCTGTGTTGGCCAAGTTCACTCTGGGATCCTACACCTAACCCTGTATTCTCCCTTGCAGAAATTGGCCATCACCACCATAACGGTTAAGTTTATGTGTCAGCTTGACTGGGCCACAGGGTGCTCAGATATCTGGTCAAACATTATTCTGGGTGTTTCTCAGAGTGTGTTTGGGATCAGATTAACCTTTAAATCATCAGAATGAGTAAAGCAGATTGCCCTCCCTAATGTGGGTGGGCCTTTCCAATCAGTTGAAGGTCTGAATAGAACAAAAGGCCGACCCTTCCCCAAGTAGGAGGAGGGAATGCCTCCTGCCTGACAACCTTTTTTACTGGGACATTGGCCTTTTCCTGCCTTTGGTTTTGAGTTGAAACATTGGCTCTTCCTGGGGCTCGAGCCTGCCAGCCTTCACAGTGAACTACACCATCGGCTGTCCAGGGTCTCTGGCTTGCTGACTCACCCTGTAGATCTTGGGACTTGTCTGCCTCCATAATCATGTACACCCATTATATGTATAATAAATCTCTTTATTTATTGGCTCTGTTTCTGGTTCTGTTGCTTCAGTTTCTCTGTAGAATCCTAACAAATACAACCATCTGCCAAATAAAGTCATTCTCAGTGGCCCTCCCAAAATGCCCTCTTTATGGCAAGATTTCACGAGAAGGCAGTGAGTGAGCAGAGCATTCGAACTTGAGGCCTGTCGTTGTTTAGTCTGTATAGCAACCAGTGGATCAGAGACTCAGAGCCACAGGGGCCCTGCTTTTAGGAAACTCAATGCATAACAATTTAAATCCGTGCAAAAGGAGAAATTAGCTGATTTTCCGCATTGAAACAGGATTCTTCCAAGGTCCCTTTAATGCACAAGTTGTATGTCTTACTTGGAAAATTCTGATTTGTGCACAGATTACCTCAAATGAACTACCCCTCTACTACCAGCATCTACTGCATAACATTGAGCAAACTTACTAATCAGTTCACAAGGTTTGTTTGGTGACTTATGTTGCGTCCTGTTCTCTAATGACTGATGTGGCCCTGGGGGCGGCTGTGTGGCAGGGACTACACTGGTTGATTTGTACTTCTTTTGTTTATTTGGGTTTCATTTCACTGGGTTGACTCTAAGTCAATCCTTGAGTCCTTCTGTAAACATTCACCGGCCTGCCGTGGCCTCAGCTCAGCCTCATAATGACACGTATCCCACAAGAAAGGCACCAGGTAACTGCAGTCATTTCTGATGGGTTTTATAAGGGACTCCTGTCACCAGAAAGATGGTATCAGGCTCAAGAGTTCTGAAGAGTCACTGGGACTGAGATTTTTCTCTGTTCTGACAGCAGGACACTACGTTCTGCATAGACCCTTGGCAGTATTCGGCAAACGTCGCGGTCTGAAATGCAAAGTGTGAATTTGGGTCAGTGCATTGCCTGTGCCGTAAGAATATTTATTAATGTCTGCTCGTTAAATGCTGATCTGAGCGTGTTGGGTTCCTGGCGGCTCCATTCTTGTTTTAACAATCTGGGCATTTGGGGACCCCAGCAGGCTGACTTCTGATGAACGCAGGCATGGGACACACCCCTTCTCGTACCCATGTCCCCTCCCTTCACAGATATCCTCTGCTCTCATTCTTGCCTCATCATTTACTCTTAAAGTAGAAGTGACTGATAACAGCCTAGTATTAAGCTTCCTAGAGTGGCAAGTCTGAGGTAGGATTTTCAAGGTTAACTCTTGAAAGGGTGCAGAATTTTTTTTTTTCCTGAGATTAGAAAGCTTCCAAAGCTCCCTGAAACCACAGAGGTGGGTGCCCGCATGATGTATGTGATCGTAGTGAAACACACTTGGTGATGCTTCCTGTGCCCTGTATACGCATCCTATGGGAAAATGAGTTTATCTTCAGAGAGTCCCCTGCTGAGCACCCAAGGGAGGGGCTGACTTGTCAGACCATCGGTAAACAGTAGTGACTGTGCGATGCGGGTCCCAGAGTCCATATTTCGATATAGACCATCCGCATGACCTGAATGAAAGGATGCTTTCCTACCGCCCTCTTCCAGGGTATCTGCCTCTGCCCTTGGTACCCGTCCGTGTGACCACCACCACTCTCCCTTCTGAGCTTCTGCCTTGGGTTGTCTTTGGTCGGCCATCTGTACCAGTGGCTTTTTTACAAGACCAGCTCGGCCCAGAGCCGTGAGCGGCCAGGAGCTCGGCGCCCTTAGCACGAGGGGAGCGGGTTGTTGGACACCGTGTTCCCGTGCTCCAGACAGCGCCAGGGGCAGCTGTGAAGGGGGCAGCCATCCTTGCAGGAGGCTCCTGGCGCTGGCGGTGTCGGCGACACCTGGCCAGGGCACGGGAGGGCACAGGCCAGTGCCGCGCTGGCATGTCTCCAAGTTTCTCTGGGTGCCATCTCTAGTCGGCCCTGCATGACAGCAGCACTCTCTGCACCACAGCCATTGCTGGGAAGCTGTAATTGGCCCGGGAAAGCGCTTGAGGGCTGTCCCCTCCCCGCCTGGTGTGTGGAGGCACAGGACTCGAGAGATGTTGTTTTGAAATTAATTACAGTTGTGATAAGTGTTGTGAAACAGCAATACTGCCCTTGGAACTGTCATCAAAGCCAGCTGCTCGCAGGGCGCCGGGACACTCTGACTTGCTACATTCTTCTACCTCCCGCGGCTGTTAGGCTCCTGCGGTGTGGAAAGGGCACTTGGGGACCCAGAAGATAGGGAAGTGGTGCCGGGAGAAGGGTTTATAGACAGAGGGAGGCGACAGGATGGTGTTGCAGAAAAATGTGCCCCCCCACCACCGCCCCTCCGTTGTGAGCATTCTCAGCATACTGGAGTCGGGCCATGCAGACGTGCATCGCCCGCTATGTAATGACAAGGAAAATAATGCCGTGTGCACCCTGGGGATTGATAAATGCATGCTGAGTTGGACACATCACATTTCCACGGCCCATTTCCTTGCTCTTCCAGGAATCCTCCTTCTCCATGCACGTTCGGTCATAACTCCGGGTCACTGGAGGGCATGAGCGTGCGTGTGCTATCTGTTGTCCCCCGCCCCCTGCCCCCAAAAGTTGAATGTTGAATGCTAACCCCCCAGTGTGATGGTGTCTGCAGGTGGAGGTGAGTAGGTCACGGGGGGAGCCCTCGTGATGGGGTCAGTGCCCTTAGGCACGAGACCCCCCGAGAGCTTTCTCCCTGCTTCTGGCACGTGAGGACACGGTCTGTGAACCAGAAAGGGGGTGCTCAGCAGACCTTGCTCTTGGGCTTCCCACCCTTGAGGCCTGAGAGAAATGAATGCCTGTGGTTTAGAAGCCAGCCAGTCCATGGTATTTTGTTATAGCAGCCTGAACGGACTAAGTCTCAAGCTTTGAAAGAAAGTACCTGGGAGTGTCTGGGCTGTGCAGTTCTGGTATGTGACCGACGGTGGTTAATTGAGCTCATCGGGCCGGACAGAGCAGTCGCCAAACTTGGGGGAGAGGCTAAATCAAGTGATACTGCTTTCGTCAGGAATGCTTATATTTGTCTTATTAACTTGTTTTTGTTATAAAATTCATCCAGCCTCATGGGGAAAGGCCACTTTAATTAGTTTTTAATGTTTATTCTTGAGAGAGAGCGACAGAGCACGAGTGGGGGAGGGGCAGAGAGAGGGAGACACAGAATCCAAAGCAGGCTCCAGGCTCTGAGCTGCCAGCCCAGAGCCCGACATGGGGCTCTAACCCACGAACCGTGAGATCCTGACCTGAGCCGAAGTTGGAGGCCCAACTGACTGAGCCACCAGGTGTCCCAGGAAAGGTCACTTTAAATTTACTTTTTGAGCTGATGCAAGGATAAGGAGGTGTATTTCCCCTCCTGTGTTTGTGGGGGTTGGGGGAGAGGGGGGTAGGAAATTCCTGTGTCTAAAAGAAAATTCCACCAGAATAAAAGAGCCTCACATCCGCCGCGGGAGACTGAGTAGTGGATAAAGTCCGACTGCAAAGTGAGGCGGTCCTGGCTGGATCCTTTCTTTGTCACTTACCAGTTCTGAGAACCAGGCAGGCCCTGCTTCATCCTCACCTGTGCAGTATGTCACAGGATTAAATGAGATAAGATACTGTGGATTTTGTGGCCACAGCCCCCAGGACCCGTGCCCCCTGCTCCAAGGGGGGAGGTTCATGGCAGAGAGCCTAGGACTCCTTTACGGTGGAACCCATTCAGTAGGAAGCTGGAGCAACACAAAAGCACACACAGCTGCCGTCACTGGCAGCCGTAAACGTTCGTGCAAGGGCCCTGTGGTGAGAGGCGAGACCTTCTGATCCAGGGAGCTGGCTGCCCTCCTCCTACAGTCGCCTGTGGGCCCCCAGCCTGCCCACCTGGTATGTGTGAGTGGCCCAGCAAGGTGGGGCTTGGGGCTCCCTGGGCTGGACATAAGGGCCCAGCTGCTCGTGGTTGACCCCAGGTTGTTCGTCTTCTGCAGCTGATTTCGTAGCCCCATCCCTGTCTCTGGCTGGGCACGGGTTCTTAGCTCCCTTGGCTCCACGTCTGCACTTCATGGATATCCAGCTTTGGCAGGGGCGATGGGTCTAATCAATGTGTGAAGAAACCCTTGAACCCTTGCTTTATATATTCTTATTAATAACAGGGCACTGTAACACGGATTTGGTTTTTGTTTTGCCACGTCGGCAAATCTTTTTATGACACGCTCTCTATAAACGATTTTTGCAGTCTCCAGGCTGTCCCTTGGGTTGTCCAGAAAACAGGATTTGCCTGTGTCTCCTGGAAGCAAGTGGCAGGGGGCCAGCAAATTGATTCTGTGAGAATCGAGGAGCTCAGGCTGAAGCCTTGAGATGGGTGGATGCCTTTGGGGGTGCATGGTGGCCCTGGCAAAGGTGTGGCAATAGCCACCCCCCCCACCCCAACCTGCAAAGCGTTAGAGCGAGAAGGAACTTTCCGAGAACCCCTTGAGTAAATTCTTACCTTTCTACACCGTTTCAGTATCTGCTGTGAGCTGTGTACCATCCCCTGGGAGAAATGCACATAGGCATACACCCCAGCAGTTTTCCAGACAATTGTAGGAGTTCACGGACGGCTGGAAATGTGTTCATGGAGCATAGAAAAGGGACAGCTGAGCCAGATACCTGGATCCCCCCCCATTCCTTTGTTCACTGGTAAGATGATGTCTGGACTCATTTCCCACCACCTAGCTGGTTAGCGGCATAGCCAGGGCCCACAGCTCACAGACCCTGTCTAGACTCTCTGTGCAGTGCTCCTTCTATAACCCTATGATGCTTTCACCTTAACTTCCCTCCTTTGCTGACCTCAGTGACATTCGCATGTAAATGACTTGTCATTTTGCATCTCAGTGCAGACTGTTGATTCCAGTTGTTTTCCCAGGGGGTAAGTAGAGAGCAGCCTTGATTGCCTCCTTACTCCCCCCTCACCCTCCCACCTGAGAATTTAGAGCTAGTTCTGGGAAGGAGAGTTTGTAACATCCTTGCTGGCTGTAGGGCCTTCCCTATCCCACTTTACCTGATGTTCTTCTTGGAAAGCAGTATTTTGGGTACAGAGAACAAGGTCATTTTAGAAGACAAGGTGTACTGCCTTAACAGAGTACCACCAACCAGGTGCTTAAACAATAGAAATGTGTTATGTCAAAGTCCCGGAGGCTGCAAGTCCCAAATCAAGGTGCTGGCATCCTTTCTGAGGGCTGTGAGGGAGGGATCTGTTCCAGGCCTCTCTCTTTGACTTCAGGTGATTCTCTTCTCCCTGTGTCTTTTTTTTTTTTCTAAAAATTCTTTTTCAATGTTTTTTATTTATTTTTGAGAGAGAGAAAGAGCCAGAATGTGAGCAGGGGAGGGGCAGAGGGAGAGGGAGATGCAGAATCTGAAGCAGGCTCCAGGCTCTGAACTGTCAGCAGGACGCGGGGCTCGAACTCATGAGCCGGGAGATCATGACCTGAGCCAAAGTCAGATGCTTAACCGACTGAGCCACCCAGGCACCCCCTCCCTGTGTCTCTTGACATCATCTCCCCTCTATGTGTGTGTCTCCAAATTTCCCTATTTTGAAGGGATGCCGGTCATGCAGGATTAGGGCCCACCCTAGTGACCTCACTTTAACTTGATTAGCTCTGTAAAGACTTTGTCTCCAAATAAGGTTACGTTACAAAATCCTGGGGGTCAGGACTTAAGCGTATGAATTTTGAGGGGACACAGTTCAACTCATAACAGAAGGCATTTCCTCACTGGCAGGTCTTGGTAAGGCAGCTTGACCTGGTCCAATATGCTTTCCATAACACTGTGCTATCTGCTTTATTGGGACTCCACTTAGACATGTTTCCTGTAAAGAGTGACCAGACAAATTTTTGAAATGTTGGGGAAAAATCTTGATTTTACTGAACCACTTGGCAAGTATGCTGAACATCCGCCCTGCGTCAGTAAAATTTGCTGGGCGGGTGAGGGTGGAGGACAGTGAACATCTTCATAAGGCGATTATGATTTTCATGCTTGAGCCAATGGGATTGGGTTTGGAAGAATCTCCCATCTTGTTTTATTATTTATTTATTTTTATTTCTTTAATGTTTGTTTTTGAGAGACAATGCGAGCAAGGGAGGGGCAGAGAGAGAGGGAGACAGAATGTGAAGCAGGCTCCAGGCTCCCAGCTATCAGCCAGAGGCTGACACGAAGCTCGAACTCATGAACTGTGAGATCATGACCCGAGCCGAAGTCAGACACGAAACCCAACTGAGCCACCCAGGTGCTCCTTATACCTTGTTGTTAAATGTCTAACTGCTCAGACCCAATCCCAGTTGTGCTATGGTCATTGAGAGTGAACTGTCCTTTGGAATGGTATTTTTATAAATGGTGTCAATTAAATTCCTTTGATAGTGGAGAAATCACACTCTCAGAGAATGAATGCAGAATCAGATTAAAGAAACCACCACCAACATAGATAGATAAGGAATTTAGAAGGACAAATTCTCATGGAAGAAAGATTAATTATGTGTTGTAGTCTAGAATAGTGCCTATAACACCAGCCTGTTTTTTTTTAAATTTTTTTAGTGAGAGAGAGAGAGAGAGAGGGGAGGGAGGGAGGGAGGGAGAAGGAGGGAGGGCAAGTGTGAGTGAGGGAGGGAGCACAGGGAGAGAGTCAGAGAATCTTAAGCAGGTTCCATACTCAGCACGGAACCTGTCTGGGGGCTCGATCCCACAACACTGATCATGACCTGAGTCAAATTCAAGAGTTGGATGCTCAACCAACTGAGCCACTCAGGCGCCCCGACACCAAACTGTTTATATACCTGTTTTAAATTACTCATTTTATGTGTGGTAAGTTCAAGTGGATTGAAACTTAGCTGCCACAGTGAGGTTATATTTGTGTTTTTTTGTTTCTGTTTTTTTTTTCTGTTTTGTTTTGTTTTGTTTTTGGTAGAAGTGCCCCTCCTCCCCTGACCTTTTGAAGGAAAATGCATGTTGCTTTAAAATATGGGGATTGCAATTTGGGGACAGTGAGGAGAAATGCAGTAGTGAGAATAATTGAAGGGACGTTACAGGAGATTTATCCTTAGACTTGAGACCTGGGTTAGGGTAATAAACATTGGAGGGGGCAATACAAGCCTACTGGTGGGTTTCCAGGGGGAGCTATGAAGTGCCCAGCACGATGGGGGTATTTCAGGACTGTCAGGTGTCAAGTCAGTCCTGACAAGACAAATCCCAGCCATTTATAGTGCAGTACATCCGATGAAGGTAAATACTAGAAGCAGCTTGCAGCTTAAATTCAGTTATAGAACCAGATGATCTAGGGTGGATTATCTATGGGGAATGTTGCATCCCAGGCCAGCTTCACTCTGTATCTTTTTGGTGTGCAGCTTATTTTTGAGCCATTTTTTTCTTTCTTAGCTGGTTTGTGTTAGGGAATACATGCTAATTTTTCACATTAGAGTCTCTCTGTCACACGCACATACATCATATTGGAAAGTCACAGATAGTAAGGAAAATCTGCTGCCTCCTTCTCCCCCCCCCCCCCCCCCCCCCCCCCCCCCCCCCCCCCCCGCCTAGTGTGTGACAAAGCCGGAGATTTTTGTGGTCACTTTTGTATTCACTGTTGCCTTGGCGTTTCTTATCCCTCTTCACTTTCATTGGTCTGCTTGGTTAAGACCTGACATTCTCATTGTTTTGAATTTGAGATCCGGCCATAAAATGGATTATAAACAAAAACTAGAAATCCATCAGGTAAGAGTAGCTTTGAGGTAGGTGGAATTTCTATTTCAGGTGAAAAATCTTATTTAGAACCAAAAACACCGCTGTCAAAATCCTTCATTTAAAGCAAACTGTGAACTTCTGGGTTGGGAGCTTCAGATTCTGGTTACATTCAAGGACATTTTTTCCCTCTCATGAATTTCGTACCACAAAATTTGCTGGCCCAGCTACAGCCCGTGCCGTTTATGAGAGAGGAAAATGCCTTTGACTTATTTACTGCCGCAGAGTTCCCAGATGCGGACCAGTAGTCGTTTCTTTTGTGATGTGTGCATAAACTTTCCAATAATGCAGGACATAATAACATCAATTTTAGTGACTGTGTAGAATGAGCCAAATGTTATCAAGGAACATTTCTGGTTAGTTCAAACAATAATATACCTTTTGCAATTTCCAAGGTACTCTTCTCTTTTTTTTAAAGTGTTATTTTTGGGGGTGCCTGGGTGGCTCAGTCGAGCATCCGACTTCAGCTCAGGTCGTGACCTCACAGTCTGTGACTTGGAGCCCCACATCGTGCTCTGTGCTGCCAGCTCAGAGCCTGGAACCTGCTTTGGATTCTGTGTCTCCTCTCTCTCTCTCTCTCCCTCCCCCACTTGTGCTCTGTCTTTGTCTCTCAAAAATGAATAAACATTAAAAAATTTTAGAGTGTTATTTTTTAATTTAATTAATTTTTTTTTGAGAGAGAGAGAGAGCGTGCGTGAGGGAGGAAGGGGCAGAGAGCGAGGATGAGAGAGAATCCCATGCAGGCTCTGTACTGTCAGCTCAGAGCCTGATGAGGCTCCATCCCGTGAACCATGAGATTATGACCTGAGCTGAAATCCAGAGTCAGACACTTGACCGACTAAACCACCCAGGCACCCCACCCCCAAGGTACTTCTCTTATAATGAGTCCATTCTTTCCAAGTTTTAAAAGATTATTTGTCTTAATTTTAAAACTCAAAGACTTTTTCTTCCCATTAAGACAGCAAAATGTTTACCTCTCTAAGAAATGCAGAATACCAGAATGGTTCATTTGGGTATGTTGCTCATTCAAGTCTTGTTTTTGTTTTTTGTTTCATTTGGAGAGAGAGAGAGAGAGAGGCAGAGGGGCAGAGGGAGAGAAAGAGACAATCTCGAGCAGGCTCCACGCTCAACTCAGAGCCCGATGTGGGGCTTGATCTCAAGACTCAGAGATCATGACCTGAGCCAAAATCAAGAGCTGGACTCTTTAAAAAAAAAATTTTTTTTTTTTACATTTATTTATTTTTGAGAGGCAGAGAGAGACAGAACACAAGTGGGGGAGGGGCAGAGAGCAAGGGAGACACAGAATCCCAAGCAGGCTCCAGGCTGTGAGCTGTCAGCACAGAGCCCGACCTGGGGCTCAAACCCACGAACCATGAGATCATGACCTGAGCCGAAGTCAGACTCCCAACCCACTGAGCCACCCAGGTTCCCTGAGAGCTGGACTCTTAACCGACTTAGCCACCCAGGAGCCTTGAGCATTCAAGATTTTATGTCCTTGGGAAAGTTGAGGAATAAACATTTAAACCATGTTGAAAGGATGAAAACACTCCAATATGTTACAGTAGCAGAATACAGAAAGAATGCATAGGAGTTTATTGTGTTATCTGTCAAGGTGTCATGGACCCAGGCTCCACCTAGCTTGTTGCTCTGCCTTGTGTGGCCTTAATCTCAGGGACAGCCTTACTCTAGGCAGCAGAATGGAAGAAGGGACCAAAGAGGGGAAAAGGGCACATATGAACTGTCTGGAGCTTAGACAGCTGGGCATGCCTAACTGCAACGGAAGATGGGAGGTAAAGTCGCCATTGTGGGGTGTGTGGTCGAGCTGGAAATCGGGGGCGTTCTCCCCATAGAAGAATAGCATAGCCAGTGGGGAACAGCCAGCGGTCTCTCTGCTGCGGTCACAGACTTCACCTACAGTGCGGTAGAAACAATCCATTAATGACACTTAAAAACAAGTTGAATTTCTTTTTATAGTTGTCCTGGCTTACGTTCGATTAGCTTTCAGATTTGTTTTGCCCCGATATATCAAGACCTGAGGTAAACATTCTTTGTTTACGATGACAGAATGCACTTATTCACCCTTCAATACATTTTATTTAAAACTTTTATTACCCGTACCCCAGATGACTGGGGCTGAGAAGTGCCTAATAGTTTAGCAAAGCCTGGTTTATGAAAATGAACTAAAGCCTACTTATTGGTAAGAAAGTACACGTTAGGTGATGAGAGTAGAAAGTACCAAGGCCAGGAGCAAGAGACGGAGGACGTGGCAGGAACCTAGTTGTTTGAGTGGGGGCGGGGAAGGGCCAGAAGCAGGAGAGAAAATGGCATAAGAGGAGGCTGTGATGGGGGGGGACGGGGGGAGCCAGACAGAGCATGGAGACTTGGGTCATGACTGGGAACCCAGGCCTGAGCGCCAAGAAGGCCTGAAGGAACTGATTTGCCCTGTGGCCCAGATGTTAGAGTGTTGGCATCTGGTACCAACAGGACAGAAGAAGAAACAAAGAGTTATCTAGATAGGGAAGGCCTTCCGTAGTCCAAGATAGGCAGGTTTGGCTAACAGAGCTCTCCAGGAGCTTGTTGGACGAGATATGGCTCAACTCCGTATCCCCCGATGCACCCAATTTCCAACTGGTAGTCTGAGGCAAGGGACCACTTCCGAAGCATTGAGTTAATTCTCATCTCTCGCTATCTCCAAGGGAGGCCGGGTGATGGAAAAGACACTCCAGCTTCCAGATTGGAGATGGGTGGTGAGGAACGAGGGGGAAAGATGACCTTTGAGATGGACAGGGGGTGAGAAACTGGCTGATCTTGACACTCCAAGCTGGTCTTGGGATTCTAAGAAAACATCAAAGTCGCTGAATGTATTTTTTCTTTTCTTTTTTTTTAACGTTTATTTTTGAGAGACAGCAAACGGGGGAGGGGCAGAGAGAGAGGGAGGCACAGAATCCGAAGCAGGCTCCAGGCTTTAAGCTGTCAGCACAGAGCCCCACGCGGGGCTCAGACTCACAAACAGCAAGATCATGACCTGATCCGAAGTCAGACGCTCAATGTACTGAGCCACCCAGGTACCCCCTGAACATACTTTTTCACACTACGGCTTATTAGGCCTTCAGTCCTCAGTAGTCCAGTGTTCAAGAAGTCATGAAGAGAAGCGATAATGGGGTTGCAGAGCTGTGCATGCAGAAGCCTTTTCTTCCGTGGAATGTCATCGAAGTTCAGAGTTTCTGCCGGCTCTCTCCATAGAATTTAAGTGGCAGGTATTGCCCCACACTTTTAGCAGTGGGTACATGATGCTGCTGATCGTGAATTATCTGCTTTGGGTCATACCTGAAGTCTACTTTCTCGGCCTCTGGACTGGTGCTGTTTTATCCATGTCAAACTTAGGGCTTTAACACCATTTATATTATTGATTAATGGGCTAGATGCATGAGGGATGGAAAGGGGACCGGGTAATGAAAGTCTCCTGGGTGGGTTTTCCTTACATTGTCTTTTTACCAGTCTCAGTCCTTAGAGCTGCCCTGGTGAGGTCACGTAGGGCGATCAGCAGCCTTAGCTAAGGTGGGGGTGGATGATTCTGGGTCTTGTTTCACTGCCAGGAGACTACCTTTTTTCTCGTTTCTGATAAGAACGGCTCTGCTTTATCTTTGCTGCCCACAATCCATATCTGCATGCATATTTCATGATTTTCTTACCTTCCAGTGGCTTCTGAAAAAAAATAAAAAATGAAAAAAGACAAGGGAGGGCAAAAGCAGAAGTAAACACTTTCATGTAGCTGGCCCTGGGGCATTAGGATTGATCCCCCCAACCCCGAATCTGAATTTCTCACCAGGAGACTGTCAGGGGGTTGGCATACATAGGGTTTTAGGATAGGGTTTGGCTGGATGGGCTTTAAATGGCGGGGGGGTGGGGGTGGCGTGGGGATTTTCACTTTCGAGCAGACCAGGAAGAGCAGAGCCCAGAATCAGTGGCGGGTTGTCTGCCCCTTAGCTGTGAGGTTTTGAGGAAGCTCTTTTATGGGATGTTGATGGGAGTTAGCGGCCTCATTACGTAGCAGGGTGTCTCCGCCAAGGCCTCGTGTACAGTTCCAGAACCCCTGACAGAGGCACCGAGTCAGGCTGACACTGTCCACGGCCCATTTAGGGAGAAGGAGTCACAGGAAGAGGAACCCTCTGTGGGTCATTTAACGAGGCCGTGGCAGAGCCGCGATGCCCAGAGAGGGTGTGGTTTTCAGTAGCGTTCCATGATCCAGAAGGGGAAGAAAACTATGCACCTTCTTCCTTGCTCTCCTGGGGCAGAATCGTTCACCACATGCACCTGTCCCAGGCTGGACTCACCTGCTTTTAGACCTCAGTGGGGACAGAGGTGGACGAGGCCCAGCGTCACCCCGTGTGAATCTACTCTGGAGGGGACAGGTGACCAGCAGTGGGAGCCTTTTTCTTGTAGGATTGGGGGAACTCTTGGTATCACCACCACCGCTGGGGTGACCTGCCTTTCTACTGTTTGAGAATAAACTTAGTATGTAGCAGAGCTTTGAGGCCTGGCATCACCCTTTGCCTTGTGACTTTGGGGAAATTATTTTACTTGTCTGGATCTCCATTTGGAGAAGATTATCTATCAAAAGAGGCTTTGATGTTCTGCCACTTTGTCATCTAATCGATGTTTCTTTTCTTTTTTTTTTTTTTAATGTTTATTTATTTTGAGAGAGCACGAGCAAGGGAGGGTCAGAGAGAGAGGGAGACAGAGAATCCCAAGCAGGCTCCACACTGTCTGCGCAGAGCCCTATGTGGGGCTTGATCTCATGAACCATGAGGTCATGACCCGAGCTGAAATCAAGAGTGGGACGCTTAACAGACTGAGCCACCCAGGCGCCCCTTGATGTTTCTTTTCGAAGTCACCACAGTATGGATTCTTTGTGAGGGGGTCATCAGGGAAGCACAGCGCTATGTTCTGTACCAAACATCTGGTTGAGTAGAAATCGCGTTGTTGAATTCTCTGGTTAGTACAAAGAAGACGAAGTTGTACTGTTGTTAAATGCCTCCTAGGTAAAGATTTTCACATAGTTGCCTCAGTTAAACCTCACAGTGACCTTTTGTGGTTGGCATTACACCTTTTCTCTTACAGATGAGAAAGTGGAGCTCGCAGAGGCAGCTCACCAGCCGGGTCTGGGCTCATAATTGATGTGATCCAGGTCTGTGCCCACCTGCGTGCCAAGCCCTTTTCTGTATGTCACCATGGGTCCTCAGCTCAAAGCCATTCTGCTTATACAGCAATGAAGGGGAATGCAGGGAAAACGGAAAGAGGGTCGTCTCACCCTACCTGGGTAGTAGTAATTTCCTGTTTATTTTAGTTCATTTTTTTTCCCTATAAATAGTGCTCTGGAGGAAAAAATTACTCATTGTTCCAACGTGAGCCCTGCTATATTCAAAGCACTATGTCCTGGCTGAAATTCTTCGAGGGATGCGGTGATTCAGAAAATCTG
The DNA here is from genome assembly GCF_024362965.1 of Panthera pardus. Lineage (NCBI taxonomy): Eukaryota > Metazoa > Chordata > Mammalia > Carnivora > Felidae > Panthera > Panthera pardus. Next base: position 129,691,539 of record NW_026526991.1, on the reverse strand, counting down.
GTTCTTGGTCACAAGAGAGGAAAGGACATGGAAGGCCTCATGTATGTTCAGGCATTGGTCTCCTTGGGGACATAGGTTCCCCTGGACTGAATCCTTTTCTGTGCCGTGGTCTTGCTGTGTGCCTACTCATGTACTTATTTATTCCAGCAGGAATTTACAGCCCTATGCCTGGTGCTGGGGCGGAAGTAAAAATGAATAAATGACATGGACCCTGTCCTCCAGCAGGTCATGGTTTATTTGAAGAGCTAAGTGTATCCAGTCATTCTCAACTGAGGAAGGTTTTGCCCACCCCACCCCCACCCCAGGGGACATTCAGCAACGCCTGGAGACATTTGGGAGTTGTATGTGCTGCTCACGGTGTTCAGTGGGTAGAGACCAGGGATACCGCTAAGCATCCTATAATGCACAGGCCGACCCCCACGACGAGGAATGATCCAACCACAATGTCAGTGGTGCTGAGAGCGAGAAACCCTGGGGTCCCCCAGGGGGCGTTCCCAAAAGCCATGCGGTGCTGCGGGGGGCAGTGCGTGATGGTTCCAGAGGTGAGCAATACCAATATGGTGGTCGTGGCCGAGAGCCCCCTGAGCTGAAGGCCCTGGGGAGGGCTCTGAGGAGGCTGCACTCGCTGGGAAGGGGGGCAGAATTTAGGCTGCTGGAAGAAGGAAGGGCAGCAGGGGCGGCCAGGGTTCAGGGGGAGGGGTGAGTGAGGAGTAGGCAGGGCAGCGGGAGACCAGCCTGCATGGGCAGCGGCTCAGTGTTGGGAGGAGTGGGGAGAAGGACTGTAAGGTAAGGAGGTGCAGGTGGAGGGTGGGCCAGAGTACCGCCCTGGCAGACGAGGGAGGTTTCTCCGACGGTGGGTGAGCCTCGTGGGAGAAAGGCTGGTCTGCAGGACGGAGACTCCAAAAGGGAGGGAGGGGTCCGTTGCAGCAGATGGACACACAGATGGTAATCTGTTGTGAAAGCGGGAGGAGCACTGGCGGTCACGTGCCTGGTCCTCAGTTTACCCCAAGAGAACCGGGTGCAGGCAGATTAACGTCTGGTTAATCAACGGCTTAGCGGAGGTGAGGCAGGACGTGCGTCACCCAAGCCAACCTTTTCCCGGACAGGCCCTATCCTGGGCATTACTCGGGGTCCTCCGTGTACCCTCACGAGGCGGGGCGGTCCTGCAGCTGCATTGTACGGAGGGGAAGGGGACACTGAGAGGGTCCGCGGTGGCCCAACGCCCTCTCAGGGGAGTGGCAGAGCAGGCTTTAATCGGAGCGGGCTGACACCAGGACGCCTGAGCTGACGCAGCAGCTTTGGCCTCGCTCCCACGCGGTGGCAGCCTGTGCTCGAGAGGCCACTCGGCCTGACCCCGGTGCCGGCGGTGGGAACGGAGCAGGGTGACTGAGAGGGCATCGTGCCGCAGGCGTGGTGCAGGCCTGGCTGACGCTGGAGATGTGCGTGTGCCTGGGTCCCACGAGGGCTGTGCATTGCCTCCTCTTCTCCTTGGAGCCCATCTTTACTGCAGGAGGGAAGTGGCTTGGCCGGCCCTTTATTTGTTTCATAATGCGAGCATCTCCGCCTGCCTGCCCTTGGCGCTGGCTTCATCAGCCCTACACCGTCGCCTGTCCGGTGTGTTAATGCGTGTGTGTGTGCGCGTGTGCACGCCTGTGCGTATGTGTTTGTGTATGAATGTGATGAATGTGTGTGGGTAAGTGTGCATGTGTGTGTGCATACGTGTGTGCAGTTGTACATGTGGACGTGTGTGCACAGGTGTGTCGGTATGCGTGCATGTGCATATGTGTGCACGTGTGCCCACATGTCTGTGCATGTGTGTGTGTGTGCACGTGTGCCCTGCTGGGATCACTGGAGAAGCTCCTCTCCTTGCCTGTGTAGCCAGGTGGCTGCATATAATATATTTAAATACATTCAATGAGATGCGTGAACCAAAAACAACTCCTGGGAGCCGGTTTACAGCAGAGTAGCAGGTCCCTCTCCGCGTGTGTCACAGCCGTCTGGCAGCCTGGGCTACTTTTAACAGTGGAGGAGAGGGCAGGCGAGGGAAGGCGGCTGGGCAGCAGGGAGAGGAGAGGAAGGGGCACGTGGGGGAGAGAAGGGATGTTGGCAACGGTGGGCTGATGGGGAGACGGGTGTGTGTGTGTGCATGCACGTATGAACACGTGTGTGCATGTGTGTGGACACGTTTGCAAATGGATCTCTTGCTGTGGGACAGAAAACTCAAGGGGGCGCTTGGGTGGCCCAGTTGGTGAAGCGTCTGATGCTTGGTTTTGGCTCAGGTCATGATCTCACGGTTCATGAGTTTGAACCCCGTGTTGGGCTCTGCACTGACAGCACGGAGGCTGCTTGGGATTCTCTCTCCCTCTGCCCCTCCCCCGCTCACATGCACATGCTCTCTCTGTCTCTCTCAAAATAAATAAGTAAACTTAGAAAAGAAAGAAAGAAAAACTCAAGCGAAGCCACCCTTCGCCAGGCTGGCTCTACCCTTTGTGAGCAGGTGCATTTATTTGATGGAGGCGTTAACCTAGAGAGATGTCTTACTCTGATTTTTTTTTGTTTCGTGCTTCCTAACCAGTCTCATCTCCTTTCCTCTCTTGTTGTACCTGTCTTTCAGAGTTGGGTCTGGGGACCCCTGCAGGGTCGTCTGTAGGATGGAACCTCATATTGGAATATTTTCTCTTGGGGTCCTGCTCTGTAGTGATGGTAAAGTCACCATGTGTAAAAGCTGTGGTTCCTGAGGAGACTCGGTGTTTCCCCAGAAGACTTGGACTTGCTGTCTGAGGGCATCTGGCCGGCTCTGATAGGGAAAGATATCCCACAAGTGTCCCTGGCTTCCTGTGTTAGCTGATGCATGGCTCTCTGGCAGAGACCAGGATTTTATCACCCGGAGTCAGAAAGGCTGGGTTTGCACGGTCCTCTGGGAACATGTCTTGTGAAAGACCCTGATGGACACTCTGTCCCCTTCTCTTAGTCCCTCCTGGGAGGTGGCTGCTCCCCTGGGTTTTTCTCCAACTCTGCTGTGCAAGCCTTGGGCTACCTCTGCCCCTGTCCTGAGGGGTGGGCCCTGTTTCTCGGAGGCAGAGTAGCGGCTCCACAGGGCAGGGCATTTCTGCCGGGAGCGGCAAAGCGGCCCGTGTAAGCCCAGGTTTTCACCTCCTCCTGCTTCTGATGGCCATCAGGGCAGCCATGGACCCTTGGTCTCTGGACAGATGTTTATTTTCGAGGGGTTTTAGAATCATGATTACTCCCATCATGTCCCGATTGGCACAAAAGCAGTGAGAATGTAGCAGGGGTGTCTTGGTGACAGCGGAGCTCTGGGGAAACCTCTTCTGAACCTCTTTTCTGTCAGGGGTGCTGGGGGAGACAGACATTCTTCTGCAAAACCCAGTGCGGATCGGGCCTGCAGAGATCATTAGGGCTGTTCTGTAATTTTAAAGGCAATAAAAGCGGGGTGTAGAAAACTTCTCAAAGGTGGATCAAACGCTTCCAAATGTTGCAATGCCAGTGAAGACTAGTCTCTACCTCCTGGGGGGTGGCGGCGGTGGGTGGGGGGGGGGGTACTTTCCTAACTGAGCGGTCCATCCTGCCGCCTCTTGTCCACAGAAGGAGCTGAAGTTGTGTTCTTTACAAGCCCTGTCCTTCCTTTATTGCTTATTCAGCACGATTGCACAACCCAGAATAAATAATAGTGAAAGCAAATGGGCCAGCACTAGTGTCTGTTTTACGAGAATTTAATTATGCTTCTCATGGCAAAGTTGGATCTTTGCTTTGCTTTGTAGCTTTATCGCTGTTTGGTCTTCATTAAGGCGAGCATTGCGTGCTCTGGCGTGTACCAAATACTGACAAAATGGGGCAGAGGAGGGCTGCTTGGACAAAACAAGCGGTTTCAGATAGGTGCCTTCCTCTTCCTTCTCCTCTGCCCCAGCCCCTGTCACATCCCATGTATATGAGAAATCTGTCATTTCCCCCCCAAGCAGCGTCCTCCACCCAGAATTCACTCTTTAAAAAACATTTTTTTTAATGTTTATTTATTTTTGAGAGAGAGAGAAAGAGAGAGAGAAAGACAGAGTGTGAACGGGAGAGGGGCAGAGAGAGAGGGAGACACAGAATCCGAAGCAGGCTCCAGGCTCTGAGCTGTCAGCACAGAGCCCGATGCGGGGCTTGAACTCATGGACGATGAGATCATGACCTGAGCCAAAGTCAGATGCTTAACTGACTGAGCCACCCAGGCGCCCCCAGAATTCATTCTTCTGTACGAGAATCATAGATTAGAAGAAATAGAGAATCCAGGTGGGTTCCAGGCTCTAGGCCACGCTAAATGTGTGAGGACTGACGAGTCACTTAACTCCCCGAGCCCTTATTTTCTCATCTCGTAATGGGTGCAGTATGCCTGTCTGGCTTGCTCCTGGGGGCTTCTTTGAGCATCAGAAGAGATAATGTGTGAGTGAGCGTTGGGAAGCTTACAATTCTCTATATACTGTGAAGGAAGAATTGGAAGGACTCAGGTCCTTTCTCTCATGCTCATTCAGTGCTTGGTACCCCTGAGCACTAGGGTGGGGACCCGGTCTACCTCAGGTCACAATGCATCCTGAGTTCCTAGCACAGTGCTCAAGAAATGTTTTTTTGAGCAAACGTTTGGCAAGGAAGTGGTCTTTTTAATATTCCTTATATAAACACAGAGCTGGGAACATTTTTCAAATGAACTATACTAATTAGTTGAGGAATTGATTTATTGGGTTGTTTGTTACAGTGCTGAGCGCCTCATTAAAAATTTTAAGGCTAACAAAAGAATTGAAACTGGGATCTCAAAGACCCAGCTACACCCCATGGTCACCGCAGTGGTGTTCACAATAGCCAAGATGTGGGAACAATCCAGATGTCCGTCAACAGATGAACGGATGAAGAAAATGTGGTCTATACATACTACGGGCTATGATTCAGCCTTAATAAAGAAGGAAATCCTGCCATTTGTAACACCACGGATGAGCCTAAGGGACATTATGCTAAGCCAGTCACAGATGGACAAATCCTGCATGATTCCACTTACAAGAGATGTTCCAAATAGTCAGACTCACAGAATCACGGAATAGGATGGTCGCGGCCAGGAGCTGGGGGGAGGGGGAAGTCAGAACTGTTCTTTTTGGCAGGTGTAGAGTTTTAGTTATGCAGACACAAAAGGACACACACTGTATGATTCCACTTCCGTGAGGTGTCTAGAGTTGTCAGATTCACAGACAGAGGTAGAAAGGCCGTGGCCAGGAACTTCAGGGAGGAGGGAAACAGGGAGCTGGTGTTCATGGGGACAGAGTTTCAGTTTGGGAGGAAGACCGAGTTCTGGAGGGGGATGGTGGCGATGGCTGCCCAGCCCTGTGGATGTTCTCGGTGCCATGCAGCATACACTTAAAAATGGGCATGACGGTAACTTTTACGATATATATGTTTTGCCACAGTGGGAAAAAGCAAACACATCAAGTCCCCTTCTCTTCCCTCTTCCCTACTAAACTCGCGTTTTGAGGTTCATATTTAGTTGCTACAACTCTACCAATTGACTTAATTTCCCCGTTTGAGCCAAAGCAGGAAAACAGGAGCTTCCTCTGTTCTTAGACTCTCTTTAAGATTGTAAAGGAAAACGAGTTCATAAGCAACATCAACTCTTCTGGAAAACTGCCTCCCCCGACCTAGAGGATGGGGCCGGCAAGTCCTGACGATGTACGAAGTTATCTGTGAGAGGGGGGTGTGGGGACACAGGCTGTGACCATCACATCTTATTAAATTTTCGGCGAGGCAGGAAGGCATCTCAGAAGAGGAAGCAGCAGTGCCAGAATCCAGAAGCTGGAGAGAGAGCCTTCATTTGGATAATTGCAAGTCTTTCCTTTCAGCAGCTGCTAATGGGAAGGGCCCCAGGCCAGAGGCATCACCCGCCTTTAATGCGTGTGCCCTCACTACCCTGAGCAGGGCACACGACAGCCATTTCCCAACCTGGAACCCAGCTCTGGGAGGAATAATGATTTAGACACCAGTATTTGGCCAAACCAGTGTTGTGTTATCATCGTGTTACCGAGCATGGATCCTCATCTTCCTTTAGACGTGAATTTGCACATTTTGACATGGGTGGGGTGATGGTTCTTTCAGAACTTTGAGGTTTTAGAATGTGACTTCTCAGTGATCTTTGTTTGAAAACAGGCTCCAGCAAAGCCCGGCCACTGTGCTCAGTACTCTTTAGTGTTTCCTGGGGTCCCATAGGGCTTTGTCAGTGACTGTGGTTCACAAATAGCCACACAGTAGCAGGTGAATTCCACCAAGGCCTGCGTTACATGGCCAATTTCTAGGATGCAGATTTCCATTTTGGGGGCTGGGATCGCTGAAAATAACATTCTGTGTCGGTGCCTGCTTTCATTACAGTAGGGAGGAAATGCTCTTAGACTTTCAAATAGATACCTCTTTGTGGGCAAATAAAAACTTGAATGTAAATTCAGACTCTGGCCCGCCCACCGGGGGTCAGTGTGCCCTGGGGGCCTTAGCTCAAAGGTCTGCGCTACTCAGTTCTAGGTGGTTTGGGAAGCCGTCTGCTTTTTGAAACCTTTTCCAAAGCTGTCTTAAGACCTTGTGTAATTGTTTCCCATTTTCCACCCCAAAGTGCTCCTTCATTGACAAGCATGTCTGAGAATCGAATGTTCTATCACTAAGGTGGCCACGGGGCTCCTGGATGTCTCAGTGTGTTGAGTGTCTGACTTCAGCCTCAGGCCCTGGTCTCACGGTTTGTGAGTTTGAGCCCCATGTTGGGCTCTGTGCTGACAGCTCAGAGCCCAGAGCCTGCTTCGGATTCTGTGTCTCCCTCTCTCTCTGCCCCTCCCCCGCTTGCGCTCGCTAGCGCGCGCGCTCTCTCTCTGTCTCTCTCTCTCTCTCTCTCTCTCAAAAATCAACATTAAAAAAACCCCAGCAAACCAAGGTGGCCACACACACAAGTGACGCAGAATTACATCGTTTGCCAAGAGGACTGTGGTCCTGTTTCTGCCAGCTGCTGGTGCAGCCCCGGGAACACGCAGTAATTCAGTCCTTCCCTCAGAGTCACCGGTGACATGAAATTTCATTCTGGCCACCCCTGAATGAATCAGAGTGCCTTCTGCAGGATGCATTGGGGACACAAATCTACAAGCGTGGCATTTTCTGGATTTCTGTGCCTCCATTCTGCAGGGAAGACAGTGGAAATGAATGCAAATGAATGCAGACCGGCGGCCCTGACGAGCCGCGAGAAGCCTTAATTCAGCAGCGTGTACACCATTGCTTTCTCATTCTTGAAGGCGGTCCCTGCGCTCTGATAAGAAATGGGGTGCAAAGGAGGGAAAGGATTTGGCGGTTAGGCTTTGCAAAGGAGCTGGCTTGGGAAGCAGGATGGTTTGACCTTCCCGATTCATTTCTCTGGCACTTACGCTGTGCCTGGTTTTACTGTGCAGTTGGTGATCTGCTTCGTCACAAATAGGCTCAAGTTCCTCTTCACTGGTATCTGCCCTGTCTCCCAACTTCAGTGTGTAGGTGGCAGTGAATCTAGGTTTTGGTATTGAATGTCTCCTTTGCTTGGCTCTTATGGATTATCGCTGCAATGCTATAGGCAGTTCAGATACTTATTACCCAGCAGGACCTAGTGGTTTTCATGTGTGGGTGCAAATTAGAATCTCCTGGGGGAACTTTTGCAAAATATGGATACCTGGGCCCTATTCCAATCCAGCTGGATCAGAATCTCTGGGTGGTGCTGAGACACCAGTATTTAAAAAAAAAAAATTAATGTTTATTTATTTTTTGAGAGGTAGAGCATGAGTTGGGGAGGGGCAGACAGACAGGGAGACACAGAATCCGAAGCAGCTCCAGGCCCTGAGCTGTCAGCACAGAGCCCTATCGGGGGCTCCCACTCACAAACCATGAGATCATGACCTGAGCCGAAGTCGGATGCTTAACTGGCTGAGCCACCTACGTGCCCCTGCATCAGTATTTTTAAAAAGCAACTTTTTTTTTTTTTTTTTTTTTGGCTGATTCAAATGTGCAATGGAATCCAGAACCCCTACAGCCACACAGAAGGATCCTCACTCCTGGGTGGGCACAAAGACTTGATCTCACCACACAGATAATAGGAATGGACTGTCCATAATTTCTCAGCAAGCCAGCAGCATCTCTGAGCAGTGGGGACAGCAAATACAACCTATCAGTGTGAAGATCCCTGAGTCTGTGCTATTAACAAGCTGCATGAGTTCACTGGAGGTGTGTGTGTTTTTCAGTTGCCTCATCTGTGAAATGGGGATAATGATTGCTACCCTGTGTTCCTCACTGGGCTGGTGGGAAAGGAGCTGATGAAATCATTCATGTCTGGGAAAGCACACTGAGAAATATAATAAAGCACTATACTAAAGGAAGCTATCATTATTCCCTGGCATATTTCAGTGTAATAAAAAGCCCAGTGCACTGTAACTCTGTCTAAAGCTTTAGCATATGGCTTGAGTGCAAGTATCAGTATGTGTCCACTCATCAAAATGTTTATAACACCCTTTGTACAGAGGCACACGGATGGAAAGAGCTAGATACCTTTGTGTTTCCGTTGGGATCTGTGAAGGCTCAAGAAGCCAGTGCCTTAACCTGCCTCTGATTTGAGACTGTCTTCATGTTTCCACTGCCTGCTCCACCAAAAGCCCACTGTTTTTTTTGTTTTTTGTTTTTTTTTTTGCACCTGCCCATAGGGAGATCTGGGGCTCATTACTGGAGCTGTAATTAACCATGGCATGTCTTTATTTTGATAGCTCTGGCTTCATATTGTCTTCCAGGATTTAGACTCCTTGGTTGCCGCTGTGGTGGTTTCTTGTTTCCAGTTGCCCCTTTGAATAGCTTTGAGTCTAGAAGTGGGTGTGATGCAGCAGACAGACCATGTCTGTGGTTTGTGAAACTCAGGAGAAAGGTTGTGTTTATAAAAGCTCACCAGAGCTCATATGGGCCTTTGCTTATTTCCGAGGGAAAAAATTTTCCTGGTTCAGGTGATTTTGGTGCGCTCACAGAGCATGAGGGGAAAAACAAACAAGCCACATGTGGCGAATGTTGACAATTCCCATAATAAAAGGACCAAGGCGGACACACTTTGTTTAACTGCTTTGACTCTTTTCTTTTCCTGAATAGAATCAATAGCACTGACCTCAAAGAATACAGTCAGGATTGTGTTATCCCACCATGAGTAGCAAAGGTTTGGATTTACTGCCCAGTCCAGCTCCAGACCAGAAGAGGAAATTCTGATGGGGACGCATGATCATCTGTTCCCCAGTTGAGTGTTTCTGGCTGCAGCTGGGGGTTTTGCTGGCTTTATTGACTGGCCTTTAATTTTTATTTATTTATTTATTCATTCATTCATTCATTCATTCATCCATCCCTCTCCAGGGTCTTTTTCCTGGCCTTTCTGAAGGCTGTCCACAAGAGGTGTTAGGACAGCAGGGTAGAATCACTGGACTCGGGGAGCCTTGGGGAGTCATTATGTCAGGCTCTTGAGTTCTTGGGATGGGGCACAAATCACGTGAGCCTCTGCAGAAGGAAGCAGCATTATTGTAAATGCGTGGGCCTTCTGGCTTTCAGCACCAAGCTGCTAGTTAATAAAGTCATAGAATGCGCAGCAGGCCCACAAAGGAAGGCCTGTTGGGACTCTGTGAGCTTCTTGAAGGCAGGGCCCATGACTTTTTCATAAATGATCATGCCTTATTCTCTATTTAAAGTGAAAACTCAAAGCAGTGAAAGCCCAAGTGATCGATGGGGTCGTATCTCCACGTTTGTCTCTGTTTAAATCAAACGTTTGTTCATCTCTTGGTGTGCCCTATTGCAGTGCTGGGCTGTGCTTGATTCTAATAGCATTATAAATTATGCTTTCTCCACGCAGGCATTTGTGCTGTCCTGGAGAGAGCGGAGTTTCCCCGGGTGGTTACAGTGGGGTAAGGACATAATGGATCCCAAGTGCTTTTTAGCTGGAGAGTGGTACAGAAATATTGAGGTTTCATTAATGCAAATACTCGCAACAGTTATTTGATCAGACTGTTCTCATCAGGAGGCAAGGGGGGATTATGGGTTAATAGGGCGGGGGGATGGGTAAACCTATACACACGTATATTGCTTATATCAGCACACTATTCATGATTATGCAAATTTTGCACCAGTTTAGGTCCACCTTGACCACACCTGGAGCGTTTGCATTAATAAATAAAGAGTTATGATGAAAATAATGACAGCTCTTCAGTTCTCGTCTGCCCATATTCTAGACACTGCGATGCAGACTCCTGCTGTCTCATTTAATTCCTACACAGACACAGTGAGGTAGGGGTGTCGTTTGCTTTTTATAGATAAGAAAACTGACGTTACTTAGGTTATATAGGAAGTATGTGGGGCAACACACAGGTCCGCCTTGCTTCCAAGTCTGTACTATTTGTAATTATGATTTTTTGTTTTTTAAAAATGTTTATTTATTTTTGAGAGAAAGAGACCACAACAGGAGAGGGACAGAGAGAAGGGACAGAGGATCCACGAATCCAAAGAGGGCTCTTCGCTAACAGCAGAGAGCCCGATGCGGGGCTTGAGCGTGAGATCACGACCTGCGCCACCCAGGCGTCCCTGTAATTATGTTTTAGTAACAATTTAGTTTGGTTGGTGCCTTAGCGTGGGATTAACAAAGAGTACTAGCCCAAGCTGGGCTTCAGTCAAAGCAGAGTTGCAAGTTGGGGGGAAGAAGCTTCTTTAATTCATTTTTCCCCACTCAACAGGAGGTGCCTAGTGCAGGACCTGGGACACAGCGGTGCTATGCATTCATCGGTGTGCATTTATACACTCTTTAAAAAAGGCTTTTTATTTTTTGTATAGTAAAAATCCCTGTTTTCGTGTATAGTTCTGTGAGTTCTGACATACGCATAGAATCATATACCTAGCACTACAGTCAAGATACAGACCATTTCCATAACCTCCAGATCCCCTTGTGTGCTGCCCCTTTGTAATCAGATACCCCCCTCTGGCCCTCATCTTTGGCCTCCTGGTCCTCTTTCTCTCTAGATTTTCTTTGTGGGAGTGTAACAGACATGGGATCGCCGGGTAGGTAGCCTTTCTGAGTCTGGCTTCTTTCTCTTAGCGCGGTGTGTTAGAATCATCCATGTTGTTGCATGTGTCAGGAGTGTGCTCCTTTTTGTGTCTGAGTATCCTACTGCTTGCTGTAAGGTCCAACCAGCAGTTTGTGTAAACCATACAACAGCTGACGGGCTTTTGGGTTGTTTCCAAGCTGGGTGATTATGAATATAGCTGTTATATGCATTTGCCTATAGGTTTTTGTGTAGATCCATGTTTTTGTTTATCTTGGTTAAATACCAGAGAGTGGATTGCTGGGTGATAAGGGTTTTTTTTTTTTTTTAATTTTTTAAATGTTTATTTATTTTGAGAGAGAGAGACAGCATGCTAGCAGGGGAGGCGCAGAGGAAGAGGGAGATAGAGAATCCCAAGCAGACTGTGCACTGTGAGCATAGAGCCCGATATCGGGCTTGATCTCACAAACCTTGAGATCATGACCTGAGGTGAAACCAGGAGTCAGATGCTCAACGACTGAGGCATCCAGGCTCCCCCTAGGTGATAAGGTTAAGAATATGTTTTTAACTTTATCAGAAACTGCTAAAGCTGTTTTCCAAAGTGTCTGTACCATTTCATAGCCCTGTTAGCAGAGTATAATGGTTCTAATTGCTCTGTCTTCTTGGTATTTGCAGGTTAAAAAAAATTGTAGCCATAGGAATAGTCATGTAGAGTTAGCTCACTGTAGTTTTAATATACAGTTCCCTAATAACTAACGATTTTGAGCATCTTTTCATGTGCTCATCTGTTATCTGTATGTCTCTGAGGGAGTGTGTGTAAATGTTTTACTCATTTAAAAATTTTTTTTAATTTAAAAATTAAAAATTTTATCATTGAGCGTAAGAGTTCTTTATACGTTTTGAATACAATTCTTTTGTCAGACATCTTATTCTCTAATATTTTCTCTTGGTCTGTGGGTTTTCTTTTCACTCTCTTAAGAGTGTTTTTTGAAGAGCAGAAGTTTTTAATTTTGACGAAGTCTAATATTTCAATTTTTTCGTTCCTGGGATTGTGCTTCTCATGTCATAGTTCACAACTCTTGGACTAAACCAAGGTCACAAAGATTTTCTTCTACAAGTTGTACAGCTGCGTGGCTTACCTCAACGCAGATGACCCATTTTGAATTAATTTTTATTGAAGGTAGGAGTTGCACGTTGCCATTCTTCTTTGTGTGTAAAGATTGTCCTGGCAACATGGGTTTCGAAGATTATTCTTTCTGCTTTGCACCTTTGTCAAAAGTTGACTGACCATATTCATGTGTGTCTATTGATGGACTAAATATCCTGTGTCGCTGATTTTCATGTTAATCCTTTTGCCAGTACCACACTGTCTTGATTATTGTAGTTTTATACTAAATCTTGAAGTCAGGTAGTGTGAGTCCCCCAGCTGTGTGCTTATTTTTCAAAATGTTTTTAGCTGTTACATTTCCTTTACTTTTCTTTCTTGTTTTAATTTTTTAATGCTTATTTTTATATTTGAGAGAGAGAGAGAGAGAGAGAATGAGTCGGGGAGGGGCAGAGAAAGATGGAGATCGAATCCGAAGCAGGCTCCAGGCTCCGAGTTGTTAGCACAGAGCCTGACGTGGGGCTCAAACCCACAAGCTGCAAAATCATGACCTGAGTTGAAATCGGGGACTCAACTGACTGAGATACCCAGGTGCCCCGTCCTTTACTTTCCTATATGCATTTTAGAATTATTTTGTCAATTTCCACAAAAAAAATCCTACTGGTATTTGGATTAAGATTGCATTGAATCTGTAGATTAATTTGGGAAAAACAAACTTCTAAGCAATGTTAATCTTCCAGTCCATGAACATGGTCTATCTCTGCATTTATTTAGATTCTCTTGATTTCTTTCATCAGTGTTTTATGTTTTTCAGTATACAGATCCTGTACGTATTTTATTGTCTTTGTGCCTAAGTATTTCATTTTTTTGGCAGTTTGTAAATGGTACTGTTTTTAAAGTTTTTATTGTCAAGTTTTCATTGTTGATATGCAGAAATATAGTTGCTTTGTTACATATTGAACTTGTGTCTTGTAATCTTGCTAAATTCGCTTAGTATCCTGATACTTTTTTGTAATAGATTCTCTGGGATTTTCTACATAAACAATCATGTCATCTATAAATGGAGATATATATATTTATTTCTTTTCCATCTGTGCCCCTTTCTTTTTTTTTGTCTTGCCTTATTGCACTTGTTTGGGTGTTCAGTATGATGTTTAATGGGAGATAGGAGTGGTGATATCCGACATCCTTGACTTGTTCCTGACCTTATGGGAAAAACATTTAGGCTTCCACCTTAAGTATGATATTAGCTGTAGGGTTTTAATAGATGTTCTTTATCAGATTAAGGGAATTCTGTTTTAAGAACTGAAGTTGTTGTTTTTGATCATGAATGGATATTGAATTTTGCCAAATATTTTTTCTGCATCTGTTGAGATGATCGTGTAGTTTTCCTGCTTTAGTCTATTAAAATGTGGATTACATTGGTTTTCAAATGTTGAAGAAGCTTTGCATTCTTGGAATATATACTACTTGGTCGTGGTATATTGTACTTATTATATATTGCTAGATTCAAATTGCTGATAGTTTGTTGAGGGTTTTTGTGTGTATGTTTATGAAGATTATTGTTGTCATTTTATATTCCCACCAACAGTGTATAACTGGTTTTGATACCAGAGAAATACTTGACTCCAAAAATGAGCTGGGAAGTATTTACTTTTCTTCATTTTTCTGGAAAGGATTTTGTAGAATTGGTATTATTTCTTCCTTAGATATTTGGTAGAATTCATCAATGAAACTGTCTGGACCCTTAGTTTTAGTTTTTGGAAGGATATTAACTATGAATTACAATTTTTTAATAGATTTAGGAGTGTGTTTAGGTTATCTGTTTGTTCTTGAGTGATAGCTTTTATTTAAAGGAACTGGTCAATTCCATCCAAGCCAGTCGTCAGTAAAATAAGGCCCACAGAGCAGCCATTTATTCTTTTTTTTTTTAATGTTTATTTATTTATTTTGAGAGATAGAGAAAGCAAGAGGGTAAGGGGCTGAGAGGGATGGAGAGGAAAAATCCCAAGCAGGCTCCATGCTGCCAGAGCAGAGCCCAATGTGCGGCTCAACCTCACTATGAGATCATGACCTGAGCCAATATCAAGAGTTGGATGCTTAACCAAATGAGCCACCCAGGTGCCCCAGCCATTTATTCTTGTAAATAAAGTTCTATTAGAATAGAGCCCATTTACTTACCTAATGTTGTGCACTGTAATAGCAGAGTAGAGTAATTATGACAGAGACCATATGGCCAACAAGCTTTAAATATTTACTGTCTGTCCATTTACAAAAAAGTTTGCTCACACCTTGTCTGAGTTGTCAAATACACAGACTAGGTTGTTTATAGTATTCTTTTATTAGCCCTTTAATGTCTATAAAGTCTGTAGTGTTATCTCTTCAATTCACTCTTGATATTAGTAATTTGTATTCTCTCTTTTTTTCCCCCTGGCCAGCCTGGCTAGAGATGTATCATTTTATAGATCTTTTTAAAGAACCAGCTTTTGGTTTGATTGATTTTTCTCTGTTGTTTTCTCTTTTCAATTTCATCAGTTCCTGCTCTTATCCTTATATGTGCTTTCTTACACTAAATTTGGGTTTAATTTGTTTTTCTTTTTCTAGTTTCTTGACGTCAAGTATTAGATTATTGACTTGAAAATTTTCTTATTTCTCCTACAATCGTTTAACACTATACATTAGTCTCTAATCTGCATGCCACAAATTTTTGATATGTTGTATATTTTTTTCAGTCAATTCAAGACATTTTCTAATTTGTCTCTTTTTGACTCCTGGTTATTTAGAAACATGTTGTTTACTTTCCAAATATTTGGGAATTTTCTAGAGAATCTGATATTGATTTCTGATTGAATTCCGTTATAGTCAGATAATATACTTTGTATGATTTCAGTTCTTTAAAAACTTTAAGGTTTGCTTCACGATCCACAACGTAGTGTATTTTGGTGAATATTCCATGTGCTTGAAAAGACTGTGTGTTCTGCTGTGGTGGGTACAGTGCTCTATAAATATCAGTTAGGTCAAAATATTTGATAGTATTATTCAGCACTTTTGTGTCCTTGCTGTCTACTTGTTCTGTTGATTGCTTAGAGAGGGTTGTTTGTGTACCTATCCTAGTCTAATACTGAATTTGTTCTATTTTTTCTTTGTCTTTTTTTTTTTTTTTTTTTTTTTTTTGCTTTAAATGTTTTGAAGCTCTGTTTTAAGATATACACACAGTTAGGGTCGCCTGGATGGCTCAGTCGGTTAAGCATCCGACTTCAGCTCAGGTCATGATCTTGTGGCTTGTGACTTTGAGCCCTGCATTGGGCCCTGTGCTAACAGCTCAGAGCCTGGAGCCTGCTTCAGATTCTGTGTCTCCTCCTCTCTCTGCCCCTCCCATGCTCATGCTCTGTCTCTCAATAATAAATAAATGTTAAAATTAAAAAAAAAAGATATACACATAAATACAGATAAAGATATATTTATCTTTATGTAACAATCCTCTTTATTCCCTATTGTCCTTGTTCTGAAGTTTATTTTGTCTGATATTAATAAATAGCTTCCTTCATTTCGTGTTTCTAGAGTATATCTTTTTCTGTCCCTTTAATTTCACCCTATGTATATCTGTATCTTTACATTTTTAGGTGTTTCTTGTAGGCAGCATATACTTAGGCCCTGTTTTTTTGGTACAGTCTTACCATCTCTGTTTTTTAATTTGTTTGGATCATTTACATTTAATGTAGTCATTCATATAGTTGGGTTTAGGTCTACCACTTTATTATTTGCTTTCCGTTTGTCTTTTCTTCTTTTGATACCTCTCATTCTTTTGGATTACTTGATCTTTTTTTTTTTTTTTTTTTTAATTTTTTTTTTCAGCGTTTTTTATTTATTTTTGGGACAGAGAGAGACAGAGCATGAACGGGGGAGGGGCAGAGAGAGAGGGAGACACAGAATCGGAAACAGGCTCCAGGCTCTGAGCCATCAGCCCAGAGCCTGACGCGGGGCTCGAACTCACGGACTGCGAGATCGTGACCTGGCTGAAGTCGGACGCTTAACCGACTGCGCCACCCAGGCGCCCCGGATTACTTGATCTTTTGAAGAGTCCATTAAAATCTCTCGTTTGGAATTTTGGTCATCTGTCTTTTGTATGTGTGTGTGAGTGTGTGTGTATCTGCTCTGGAGGTTACTATATATATATGTGTGTGGATATATATATATATATATATATATATCCACACACATACCTTTTAATAATCTACTTTGACATAAAATTTTGTTAATTGAATAAAATTTAAAAGCTCTTCAACCAAATAGACTTTTTTTTTTTACTGTGTCCTCTTTATAGTACAGTTGTCTCCATACATTAAAAACTCAATTTTTGCTGTCAGTAGTCATCCTAATTATAAAGACCTTAAGCAGAGACAAATGGTCTATCCTATTTACCCAGATCTTTACCATTTCTTTAACTTTCCCTTTATTCTTAAAGTTCTAAGTGTCATTTTAATATTACTTTCCTTCAGCTTGAAGAGCTTAGTTTAGCATTTATTTTAGGCCACATCTTCAGGTGATGATTTTTCCCTTTTAAACTTTACTGATAATGTCTTTATTTCACCTTTATTCCTAAATGGTATTTTCTTGGAAATTGACTTTCGCTGCATATGGAATTTTAAAATCTTTAAAAATTTTTCCATTGTCTTCCAGTTTCTATCATTTATTTCTTTTTAAATGCTAATTCTATTTATTTGGTTTTTTATATTTTAGTTAATATATAGTACAGTGTTGGTTTAAGAAGTAGAATTCAGTGATTCATCACTCACATACAACACCCAGTGCTCATCATAAATGCCCTCCTTAATACTCATCACTTATGTAGCCCATCCCTCATCCACCTCTCTCCGTCAACCCTCAGTTTGTTCTCTGTCATTTTAGAGTCTCTTGTGGTTTTTTTGTTTGTTTGCTTGTTTTGTCTCTCCCCTCCTTCCCATATTTTCATCTATTATGTTTCTTACATTCCACATATGAGTGAAATTGAATGATATGTGTCTTTCTCTGACTAACTGATTCCACTTAGCATAATACATTTTAGCTCTATCCATGTCATTGCAAATAACAAGATTTCATTTTTTGATGGCCAAGTAATATTTCGTTGTGTATATATATGTATATATACCACATCTTTATCCATTTCTCAGTTGGACATTTGTAGTTTGGCTATTGTTGATAATGCTGCTATACACTTTGGAGTGATTTACCCCTTTGAATCTGTGGTTTTGTTTCCTTTGGGTAAATACGTACTCATGCAATTGCTGGGTCATAGGGTAGTTCTGTTTTTAGTTTTTTGAGAACCTCCATACTGTTCTCCAGGGTGGCTGCACTAGTTTGCATTCCCACCAGCAGCGCAAGAGGGTTCCTCTTTCTCTGCATCCTCTCCGACACTCGTTTCTTGTGTTGTTAACTGTAGCCATTCTGACAGGTGTGAGGTGATATCTCATTGTGGTTTTGATTTGCATTTCCCTGATGATGAGTGACATTGAGCATCTTTTCATGTGTCTCTTAGCCATCTGCATGTCTTCTTTGGGAAAAGTGTCTATTCACGTCTTCTGCCCATTTCTTAACTGGGTTTGTTTTTTGGGTGTTGAGTTTGGTAAGTTCTTTATAGATTTTGGATACTAACCCTTTATCAGATGTGTCATTTGCAAATATCTTATCCTATTCTGTAGGCTGCCTTTTAGTTTTGTTGATTGTTTCACTGTGCAGAAGCTTTTCATTTTGATGAAGTCCCAATAATTCATGTTTGCTTTTCTTTCCCTTGCCTTCGGTGACGTGTCTAGTAAGAAGTTGCCCCTGCCGAAGTCAAAGAGTTGCTGCCTGTGTTCTGCCCTAGGAGTTTAATGGTTTCCTGTCTCACATTTATGTCTTTCATCCATTTTGAGTTTATTCAAACTCAAATGTGTATAGTATGAGAATGTGGTCCAGTTTCATTCTTCTGCATGTTGCCGTCCAATTTTCCCAACACCATTTGTTGAAGATACTCTTCCAAAAAATAGAAATGGAAGGAAAACTTCCAGACTCCTTCTATGAAGCCCATTACCTTGATCCTATAACCAGACAAAGATCCCACTAAAAAGGAGAATTAGCTTCCAGCATTTCTGAAGAGGTTGCTGATTTCTCTATATGTGATGTGCTGATTTTCTCTGGCTGCTTTCAAGATTTTTTCTTTACCTTTGGTTTTCAGCACTTTGATCATTGAGTGTGTATTCTTTTCTTTGAATTTATTTTATTTAGGGTTTGGTAAACTTTCTGAATCTGTAAATTTATGCCTTTTTACAATATTTAATACATTTTTAGCATTCTTTCTTCAAGCATTTTTTTTTTCCTGCACCAATTGCTTTTTTCTCCCATTCTGGGACCATAGTGACAAGAATATTCGATCTTTTGGTATTGTTTCACAAGTCCCTATGACTCTGATCATTTTTTTTTTCAATTTGTTTTTCTCTACCGTTATGATTCAATAATTTTGATTGCTGTATTTTCAAGTTTCTGGACCCTTTCCTGAACCTATTATTTCATGCATCTAGTGAATTGTCAAAAGAATTCAATTATTGTATTGTTCAAGTCTAAAATTTCCATCCATTTTTTTCTGTATTTTTAATTTTCCTCTGAAAACTTTTGTCTGTCCATTAATTTCAGCAGTATTCATACTTACTCCTAGAGCGTGGGTATAGTAAATGCTTTAAAGCTTTTGTCTAATAATTCTAATATCTGGATCATCTTGGGGTTGGCATCTATTGATTGTATTTGTCCTTTTTTGGGGGGGCATGTTGAATAATTTTAGATTGTATTCTAGGTATTTTGAATATTATGTTGTGAGACTCTGGCTTCTATTAAAATCTGCTGGAGAATGATGGTTTTGTTGTTGTTGTTGTTTGTTTCCTAACTTCTCATCCCCTCCCCTCCCCTTTCCTCTCCTCTCCTCTCATTTTGCCTCCTCTTCCTTTCCTTTTGAGACCCAACCAGGTTAGGCTCAGGTGACAAGTCTGTCTCACTTCTCATGGGTGGTGGTAACAAGGTCCATTCAGTTTTCATAGCCTTTGCTATGTTGTTTCTATGTGCTGACCTGGAGTTAGTTTGGGATTTATGTGGTTCTTTATATTGTAATTTACTTCTTGCTTCTTGGGGTCTATTTCACACATGCATATTTCATGAATAGTCTGGAACTTGTTTGATGCATACACAGTTTTTCAAGATTTCCTTCCCCAACTCTCCCCTCTCTGGAATTTTCTTCACAGTCTCTCTCAGGGGCCCATTTCCTCTGTTCTTGTCAAACAGGTGGACATATTTCAGAGTTTTATCCTCACACCACAAATACTTTTGTTCAGCTCTGTGGACTGGGAACACCCAGAAGGCAAAGCAGCGAGAGGAGAAAGAGAACAAAAATAATCAGCATCTCTTTTCACTCTTCAGACCACAGGATCCCCTTTTTCGAGTCCTTTTGGCCAGAGAGCTGGGTTATCTCTTGGGGTCCTAGATTCTCACATTGCCCAGCCTCAGTGCTGCCCCCTGACTGGGGCTGGCCTTACATCGGGGCAGAGAGAAAAGGAAAAAAATACCAGGGATGTCCTATCACATGCTTTGGTTTCCCGGGGCTCATTTTCCCTGTTTTCTGGGCAGAAAGGGGAGATTTTTCTCAGAGGTTTTGTTATTTTCTCCCACTGTACAATTTTTGATTTGACTCCTCTTTGGATCAAAGCCAAGAATTCAAAGAGGAAAACTTAATCCAGGAAATTTACCAATGTATATTTCTTCAAGTTTCAACTTCCTCTGTCAATCTGGTATTGTTTGCTTTTCAGAGTCGTCAGGAAGTTGGGTTTTGTATTCTGTACAGACGCTTCACTTATAATCAGTGGGAGAAAGAGGCTTTGTGGATTTACTCCATGTCGACCAGTCCCACAAGCCTTACATCCTCCTCTTTAGAAATAAGCAGTAGCATACTATTTGGTATACCATTTAGCATACTGTTTAGCACTTGTTTCTTTTTCTTTTACTTAAGACTGTATCTTGGAGATTATAATAATGCTATTAATAGTGACAATAAAACAGCAGTTCTTGAATGCTTTAAGTTCTAGGCACCGTTCTGAGCACTATACATATATTAACTCATTAAATTCTTGCAGCAACCCTTTAGATAGCTAGATAGTATTATTACCATTTTACAGATGATGATACCTCATGAGAGAAATTAAGAAACTTGCCCAGTGTCACATAGCTGGTCAGTAGAGGAACTACCTAGGTTGTATGGTTCAAATGTCCATATATATAATGAAAAATTATATAATAATAATGACAATGCTAATAATATCCAACACTTAACTATCCCATGCTAGCTAGAAAACTGGTGTAGAGATAGATGTACAAATCATCTTCAGAATGAAGTGTTTTTGTGAGCACATCACATTTATTCTCAGGAGCAAGTATATCCATTCTGCCTGTAGGAAATTTGAGAAAAGTCAGGTGACTGGCCAGAGAAGTGGTTGTAGGATTCTCTAGTATAGACAAGAGGTCTCTGCAGTGACTCTTGCTGTCCCCTGTGGATGGTACAGGACATTTCTAGCCAGTGTACTTTGGAATAACAGGGTCATAGGTGGTTAGAGCTGGAAGAGACTCACAAGGTCTAGGTCCACCTCCAAGTTTGATAAATCGCATATCACGATGTGTCAGAAAGCATCTCATACAAGGTAAAGAGGTATGTGATCATTAGTTGCTGTAGATAAGGAAACGGTTCTCGAGAGCTAGAGTGATGAGGTCCTCATCTTCATCACCATCATCGGAGCTACATCTGTAGAACACGAAGGTCCCAGGCACTCTGCAGGAGACTTATCTGATGTTTAAAATAACCTTGCAAAATAGCTGTTATAATCCCCATGTCTTTTGCATAAGGAAACGGATGCTCAGAGACGATTGGTAACTTGCCCAACCACAGTGACCCATTCACAGCTTCTTTACTGAGTATCCTCTACATATGCTAATTATGCATGTAATTACCATGTAACATTTTGTCCCAATTGAGATACTTTTCTGCACGAAGGGCGGTGGGTACTGGTAGTTACTATGCTGGGACTGTCCTCGGCAAACGGAGATGATGGGTCACCTTGGCTATGTGCCTTGACTTCCAGATTGCACACTTTATATTTGCCTTAGTGTGTCTGATTTAGATGATAGAGCATGTTCTAAAGGCTCAGTGTGCATGAGTATTTATTTTAATGGATCTGTTGGTCTGGTAGAGATGAACCACACAGAACTAGATATACCTTAATGGGGTGGACAAAGGTCAATTACAAATTTTGCTCATTGTTGCTGAGAGAGAAAGGACATCCTTTTAGCAAATATAATTTTAAAATATGAGTGTTGTGCAAAGTCATGAAGAAAGCCCTTAAACCAATATCTATTTTATAGATTTTCCTCTAGGGCTGAGTACTCATGAACCTTTTGGGATGAGTATGGTTAAATATGGACAAGAATAGATGTGTTTTCCCCTCTGTTACACTGAGATGACGGAAGATCTGTTGTCATGTACTTCACGGAGGTAAGACTTTAGAAAGGGGAACAAGTTCAATGTGGATTTTCTCTTACATGCTCATGAAAAAGATATCTAGCCAACTGGTCATGATTTGTCAAGCTGGGTGATGTATCTTAATATACATAAGCACATAACGCGGATCGCAATTCCAAGGAAGGGAATGGTATCCCTAGTTTATAAATGGCATAGGCTGTAGTTGTCACGTGCATTCTGCCACGAACTGTTTTTGCGTATTACTTTTGTGGACCCCTTTTGTCTTTTCTGCATTACCATTCCAAGCTTCCTTACTTCTCTTCCAGTGTTAGTCTGGAGGCCAATGCGATCAGAAGTCTAATTGTCTGGGATAAGACAATTGGAGCACAGGCTTTAAAGGACCCTAACTGTGAGGCTTCCCCCGTGGCAAATAAAATGTGTGGAAGTGACATGAAGTTTACATTAACATCAGCATTCTTGTTTGGACATTAGTGGGGAGACCATCACAATCTGATGATGAACTCCTGGTACCTGTATGTACCATCACGTAGTATGTGTTCGGGACCCGTTAAGGCAAAAAGCAGGGCTCCCCCCAGCAACCTGTCCAGGGTGCCTTCATTCCCTTTTCTGTCTTGTGCTGAAATGAGATAATGGCTGCGGGGGACGTATGGAAATTACCAACATCAGAAGGATCCTGTGCCCTGGCCCTTCCTCATCTGTATGCATCACATTTGCTTAAACGTATTGTCTGCAGGCAAAGTCCAATTATTTGGAACCAAGTTCCTAATGATAAACATAATGACTACAGTGTCTGTCATTGTGCACTCCATGGAGCAGGGGAGACTACAGGGAATCATCAGAATTGAAAAAAACAAAACAAAACGCGTCTTGCACAGAATAGCATGGTTGGGGGGGGCACGCGTTCAAGATTCATCTTCCATGTTGAAATGATAAATTAGAGAATGCAGAGTAATTATAAATGAGAACCAAGCCTTGAAATTGCTGTCACCCGACACTGTGTTCCCTTTCTTTGTTTCCTAGCAATGATATTCTCATAATGTCCAAGCTAGCTCTGTCATAAACTAAAAAATGACTTTTGCTGTTTTCCCCATGGGGAGGCTGATGTGGCAAATAACTGTTAAACGATGAGTATGGATATCATTACAGAGGCCAGGGGATTGCTCATAAAGGCAAGAGAGATTTTCTGTCTCTGGTTACAGAGATTTACAATCCAGGAATCTGAGAACTCTCTCTCAGTTCAGTTCCAACAGGGACCTAATCCAGCTCTTCCCAATAAAGGATATTCCAGACACTACTCAGTGGAGACCTTTGGCCACGCTAGCTGACCACTTGACAGTGCTCCCCCTAGGAAGATTATTGAGCAATTAAATCATTCCTAGAATGGAAAAAAAATCTTCATGGCTCCCATTCCTAATCGGATTTCCTTTTCTTAATTCGATAGAGCACCTTGCCCGTTTTCTTTTTTGTTTTTAAAAAATACGTGTTGTCTTCATCCATCCATCCACTCAACAACTGAAGATTGATCACTCGGCCCAAAGCGTCATGTTTAATTCTCCTCATTTTATTTTTTCATGAGTGACCTATCTGAATGCATCGCTGCTCCGAACCGTCTCCCTGTTGCGTTGTTTGTCTGGTTGTGAGATCATCTGAATGGAAGGAAGTGTCTCATGCACCACACCACATGCCATCTCCTGGTCATCATCTCATACTGGCATGCAATACTCCTTCATAGACTGATTAGTCATGAATTTATCTTTTTAAAGCCTGATTTTCATGCCATAAACTTCCAATTATGTTTATTATATGACCACTGTGTACTTTTTTTATGCTCTGCTTTCTGGATACAGTTTTCCATTGCTTCTTCAGTCTGCATTGCCATTATTTTAATGGCTCTGTATCATCACCATGATCCGCCTTTCCTGCCCCTAACTCTTCAGTGTGACACAGAACCTCCACTCTAACTGGGTAGTTCCTACGGCCATTTTATTAGTAAGGAGGTGAATTTGGAGTTCCTATTAACATGGTGTGAACAGGTTATGCATTTATTATTTTCAGGTAAAAGAATTTTTAAAATAGGGAATCCAGGGCTAATATGGTGGCTCTATGAAGACACAGGGAACCTAGGTTCTTTCTGTTTTTCTATTCCATTGCCACAAGCAAGGGACTTCTATCCTCAAGGTCACAGGCTGACCACTCGAGATTTAGCCATCATCTCCTTATTCTAGAAGGAAAGAAACAGTAAGGGACCAAGGAATATGCCTCACAGCCAAATCAGTTCTCCTTTAAAAGAGTTGCTACATAAGCCTCGCATGATGACTTTGGCATCAATCTCACTGGCCACCTCTAGCTGACAGGGAAGTTCAGAAATGTAACTTTGCAGTTTGGTGTATGAGAATAATGTTAGCTGTTGTAACAAATAAGCCCCCAAATGTACTGGCTTCACACAATAGGCCTTTATTTTTTTCTCATAAAAATATAGCACAGATGTCCCTCCTTGCCAGTAGGCCTCTCCCATGGGGACTGAGAGCTCCAGGCTCCGTGTATCTATGGCAATACCCTCTTCTAGGACCTGCATCCTTGAACTGAGTGGACCTATGGTGAGCAAGAATGGAGAGTCTTGCGTGGGAGGTGTTTCTGGGCCAACCTGGAAGGGCCCACATCATCCACTTATGCTCCATTGGCCAGAGCTCAGTCACACAGCCACATGTACCTGAAAGGTGATAGCTAGCAGTTAGCTCTGTGCCTGCAATGAAGGGGTAATGGGTTTGGGAGTAGCCAACCACTGGCTGTCGGGATTCTGTTACTGGGAAAGACGTTCGAATGTACTGAGACGTGGAATGAGTCTTAGCTGCAGCTTCCGCTCATTTTTCCCACGGACACTCTTCCTGTTCCGGTTCTCCCGGGTTGGGCCTCCTCCTTCCTGGGTCTGTGTGGCGATGCTAGTCTTTACCATGTTCCCCACTCTCCAGCTTCTTGTCCATGCTGCCACATTTCGCTCTAGATTCCACAGTGACTTGTTTCTATTTGTCCAATGTTTCTTGGGTCTTGGTTTTTGTTCTCTAACCATGTGAAAGCGGGGACTTTATTCTCTTCTTCTGTCATCATTAGTGGGTCACTGTGCCCTACTAATATGATGTGTACATCTCATCAGAATGGCCAAGAAGTCCTCGATGAAATCAGCTCAAAGAAATAACGAGGCCAGGAGTTAAATAGTTAAAGTTGACACTATTTGGCCAACATGTGGAGGCCATTGGAAGGGGCACCGGCTTCTGTGGTTGCATCCTAACCCTGTTGGTCATGTGCTCTGAACCTAGACGGGGCCTTCTCTTTACTAGATCAAAGTTTACTCTAGAAAATTTCTGCTCCTAAAAGGGTACTCATATGCCCTTGCTTTGCAAAAGTCCAGTGCTCAGTTTTGGCCAGGCACGTTTTGTTCTTTTCTCTGTGTTCTTATGATGTTCTGTGAACATTTTCATTGTAGGCCCTATCGCCTCATCAAAATAATTAGTATTTCCTGATCACCCTAAGGAGTGAGTGTACAATTTCCATCTTTCCATTTAACCCTTATAACAGCCCCATGAGGTATGTGGTCTCACTTTGCCCCATTGTCCTGAGGAGGAGACGGGCTCATTGAGGTTCAGCGAATGTGCCTCATGAATGAACATCAGGTCTGTGAGTTACTGTGCTGTGTTGCCATGCATAAACTGAGCCTGTACCAAGGAAACTGGGCCCCAGGGCCTCCCTGCTTGCATGCCCCCAGCTCTGCAGTTTTGTGAAGGCACCGATGGCTATTCTGCCTCAGGTTAAAGTTTTTAAAAAATCACGAAATACTCATATTTCCCACAAAGTACAGAAAAATAAATGAACAGATTACTGGGTAACCCCCCCTCAGATTAAGCAAATGTTGATAAACATTTTGCCTTATTTGCTTCTGATTTCTCCCTCAAAAATGTCTTGGGCACAGGATCCGGTTATGGAGACACACCCCATTCCCTTTCTTCCCAGGGTCAACCTGTTCCTGAAGCTGCTATCCATTTGCATTATGTGTCTTGAGACTTTTTAAAAACACTTTCAAGGTTTATTTATTTCTGAGAGACAGAGAGAGAGAGAGAGAGTGCGCGAGGGAGGGGCAAAGAGAGAGGGAGACACAGAATCTGAAGCAGGCTCCAGGCTCTGAGCTGTCAGCACAGAGCCCAACGCATGGCTTGACCTCACAAACTTCGAGATCATGACCTGAACTTGGATGCTTAACCAGCTGAGCCAACTGAGCCACCCAGGCGCCCTGAGACTTTTTCTCCATATGTCCGTACTTTATGTTCCAGCAGTTGTAGGGCCTTATGATTATCGGTGTATATGTGTGTGCGTCTTGTAGAGGACCTAAATGGAATCTATACTGTCAATATCTCTTAGTAACCTGCTTCTTCTCACCTATTGTTATGTTAATACACGTAGATTTCATCATTTAATTTAACTGCTAGAGTATTCCACTAGATGACTGTAGGATAGCTTACTTTAGTCATTTGGGATATTTACATCCCTGTAGATTAATTGGGATATTGCACCCCTTTAGGTAAATACACGTAGCTCTAATTCTTCATTAGACATATAATATTCCATGGCATGGATGCACTATTCCCCCATTACTGAACATTCACAGTACTTTTGTTATTTTCCACTACTTACAGTGCTGCAGTAAGCATTTTTACACATACATCCTTATGTAATGTTTTTATTTCTATAGGGTAGGTTTCTTAAGATGAAAGTTAACAGGTACAGCCAGGTTAGTTTCCAAGAATGTTTTGGCAATTGACAGGCAGCCCGTAAAGTGACCTTTTTCCAGCCTGATGGGAAGGAAGCTGTCCTGTTGAGGTTTTATTTCTCATTTCCTGGACTACTAGTAAGGTCGGGCAGCAGTTAATATGTTCATTGGCCATTCTGTGAACTGCGTGATTGTATCCTTGCCCACACTGAATTGCAAGACCAGAGCATCTCAACTGGGCGTGGTTTCTGTGATCAGTGCTCCCTAGAGGTGTGTGGGGGGGGGGGGGGCAGCCTCTTTGACAGCCCTTGGTGTCACTGGGGTGTTAAGTTTTTGTCGTACAGGTTGCAATTATTCCTTCACCCCGGCCCTAGCCTGTTACGCTTTTTACTTTGTGCTAACTTTTACTATGCCTTGATTTCTTAATTGTAAGACTTGACCATTTTCTCTTTTCCAACATGATTTTTGGGTTTTGTGTCTTGCTCATGGACATTAACTGATGCATACCTTTTAATTCTTTTCTCCTAACATGTTTCCAACATTTTTACTGTAGCTTTTACTTGGAAATTTAAGCAGCATCTTTAGAGAACCCAGATTTTCTAGGTATGTTATTACAGCATGGCGAAGGCTTTACCATTTACGAATTATCATTGACTACATATCATTTGCTTGAGTATCCAATGCTCTGCTGAGGAACAAGGATGTGACATATATTCTCATCTTTTCCATTTAACGTTTATTTTTTGAGACAGAGACAGAGCATGAGTGGGGGAGGGGCAGAGAGACAGGAGACACAGAATTCAAAGCAGGCTCCAGGCTCCAGGCTCCAGGCTCCAGGCTCCAAACTGTCAGCACAGAGCCGATATGGGGCTTAAACTCATGAACTGTGACATCATGACCTGAGCTGAAGTCAGATGCTTAACCAACTGAGCCACCCAGGCACCCCTTATCTTTTCCGTTTAAAAATTTATACTTTGATCTTTTCTGTTCAAGTACCGTGAAGCTCACAGAGTGAGAGAGAGGGATGGCCAGCTGGTAGCCGTGCACACTTGGGAGACCTGGGCTGGTACATTTGTTTAAAAACCAAGTAAAGAAACAAAATCATTGTAATTGTCCCTGGTGTTTACCCTGAGGAAAGATGCCAGGACTGGAGCATCCTGGAGACCGACAGAGGATCTCTTTAGCTCCTGCCATTTATGAGGGTTGAGACATGGTGATTTTTTTTTTCCTTAGAGGAGAAAGGCAGGCAGCAGTGCGTAGAGAAAGGGGTTCATTTTGCTGCTGCTGGTGAGGTAGATCTGATCTAATGGTGAAAACAATTGGTGTTCCAGTTTCTATTTTTAAGCATACTTTTCAGAAGCATCAAAGTATTTGGCAAAAGAAAAAAAAAGTTAAATCGTTTTAGTGTTCTATTTG
Organism: Panthera pardus; assembly: GCF_024362965.1. Classification (NCBI taxonomy): domain Eukaryota; kingdom Metazoa; phylum Chordata; class Mammalia; order Carnivora; family Felidae; genus Panthera; species Panthera pardus. The sequence continues at coordinate 129,663,628 of NW_026526991.1, read as the reverse complement.
TGTGCGTGTGGGGTTTGGATATATTTCCATAGCCTCCTTTGTGGATGGGCATGTGAAATGGCTTTAGCCGTTATGAGGATGAAGTGCCCGTTCCAGAAAGGTACAGACCAGTTGTTAGGCGTCCAGCAGATTAGCGATTCCATGCAGAGTAGCGTTATTATTCTCCACGCGGCCAGCGCAGTCCAGAAGACACACACCAGGAGCGTGGGCGGCCAAGCCCCTGGGGTGTGAGCCTGTGCCCACAGGGGGTCCGAGGGCGGGCCCCGCGTGTACCTTAGCGGCCCTTACCTGAAGCAGAAGGTGGGGCACCGTCTCCACCTTGCACGTGGCCAAACTGAGGCAAAACCAGGGTGAGTTTAAGCAGCTGTGTGACATCACTCAGGCTAGAATGAAGGGCCTTCTCGCCGTCTCGAGGAACTTTGACTAAATCATGATCAATTCTGCTTTTTTATTAGGGAGCATGAGAATATTGTTAAATTAGCTAGAATGATAGCATCTGTGAAGCCAGTGCCCGCCTTGAGCCTTTGTGCTTTTTTTTAAAGCTCTCACATGGAAGTAAGATGTGTCGCACCATCAGTGGAATGGAGATCTTTCAGGATCTTTCAGGTACCCCAGACCCCACCGAACCCTTGCCGTGAACCACGGGTGCTAACGCTCTTTGTGGATCTCATGATCCTGCCTCGTCCCTCCTTCACACAGCTGTGGGCCCTTCATGCGTGGTTCCCTGGCCTGCAAAAGTCTTCTAGATCTGCCCGTGATCTCTTCCCTGTGCCGCTCAGTCCTCAGCAAAGTGCCTACCTCGGCCACCCCCTCCATCAATGCACACTCTGTCTCCCCTGCCCCCCCACCCCCACCACTTTATCTTTGTTTCTAGCTCTTACCAACACCTGGCACATGTCTTTGTTTACGGTCTGGCCCCCTCTGGCTGGCGTGGGAGCTTCGTGGGGCAGAATGTGCCTTCCATTGGCCTCCGTATCCCCAGGGCCTGGCGTATCACAGGGCTCACTAGTCCTTTGCAGACTGGGCAGCCCGTGCTGTTTACTCCCCTGCCAGCTCGCAGATGTGCGACCTGCTCGCTGAGGCAGCAGCAGCGGGGTCAGGGGACATTGCCACTGTGCCTCACCACCTGCGGGAAGCAGTGCAAGGTGACCGTGCCTCTTATAGCGGTCAGCTCCAGCTTGTAGTTCAGGTTTCTGTGATGGTGGGGTCCACCTTCCCAGGGCCAGAGCTAGCTAATGACTGAAGTATGGGTCCTTAATCACTGTCGTCAGGACTTAATGCCGAGCAGGTGCACATGTGGCTCCCAGGAGACACATTGGGCTTTAGCAGAGATGTCTGTAGATACGTCCCTGACCCAAAGAAGTGTCTCCAGCTCTTCAATGGGCCAATTTGGGGAGATGTTTCTGGGCAAGCAAGCCTTTTGGAACCCCTCAAATCACCTGCCCTGGGGAATCTCACACACCTCAGAGCAGCACCCCCCTCAGTAGTGCACTTTCCAGGAAGCAGAGCCGTGGAGTTTGTAATGGGTGCCTTCTGCCTTGCACGGGGAAAGACATGGATGTGATGTGCCAACAGCATGTTTCTCTGCCTCGACGGAAGCAGCCAAGCAGCCTGGGGCCAGGGCTGATGGCGTCTGCAGGGATCAGAGCATTCAGGGCACGCCGTTCCTATCATCTGAGAATGGCCAGGGCTGGCAGAGGTAGAGCAGACCTTCCATTCATGCCCATCGTCTCTGCGATGGGTCATCACTTCCATGGCTGAGTCATTGAGAAAAGCTCAAAGGACAGTATCCTCGTGCTTCTGGCCTCCGTTTTGTGTGCAGTGGTATCTCAGGGGATGACCTTTGGGTTTTGTGGGTAGCCACTAGGCAGACTTATTCTCATTTTCATCCAGAAGTAACGTCGTCATCAGCACCTCCCCACAAATTGCTTGGTAGTTTGTGTTGTGTGTGATTGGTGAATAAAGCTGGGTACCAAGGCACAAATGGCTAGGGATGTATGCACTTTTCTTTCAGCTGGGACAGTGTTAATGTGATCATGTTTTAGGAAATGGCAGAACTTGTCACTTGTGCTTGAAGATGAAGTTCACTCTATTAATCAGGAAATGGATAATGAGACGTGTGGGCAGTTTAGAAAGAGGAATTAGCAGGTGAGGAAATACAAGGGTCAATCTTGAGTCTATTGTGTTTTGGTACTTTTGAAAAGAATACAAATTATCATGTAGAATTTTAACATAGAAAGGCAATAAAGAGGGGGTCCAGTTTTAAAACACTGAAGAGTAGACTCAGAACACGAACAGAAAGTTCAAACTGAAAATTCTTCCAGTGTCCTTTAACAGAGAGTGTGGGCACCTGGAAGTTGGAGGCAAGAGAACCTTCGGTCTTCAGTCCTTGGGATTGAAATGGGCAAACATTGTCAGAACCTTAGAAAGAAGCCAAAGTTATTAGCCAGAGGGTTGTCTGGCTAAGAAAATTTCAGTGAATTTTCCCATCAGAGCCCAGATTGCTATTGATTTAGTGTGCGTAGGAATTTGGACATTCTTTTTTGGGGGCAAAATATAGCAAAAAAATCTCTACACCCTTTGCAATCTTGTTACCTTTTCTCAATTATGAAATTAACTATACCTGAAGAGATGGCATTGGCTAAAAATGAAAAAGCATGATTCTGGCAACAGCCCAGCGTTAGAACATCACTTGTTACCTCATTCGTAAAATTTTTAACCTCTTTGAACTGAAGTTTTCTCAGCTATCAAGTAGGCATAATGTTATCATGCAGGGTTATTGATAGAATTGGAAAATTATCGGCATATGCTTTTAGAAATAAGCTAATAAGGCTTTAGTCTTGCATCTTGACCAAGTTCTCTTTACCACTTTGTTTATGGAACCATCTGTAAACAGTACAGCTCAGTTATGAAAAGATGTACAGGGCATTTCATTGGTTAGTGTAGGGAGATTCAGCCAATTATGGACTTATCACTTACTAAGGTAAAAAGAAAGGGAAGGTAATTTTCAAGTTGCAAATGTAGAAGGCATCTGTAGCATAAGCATGAGTATGTCTGCCATAAATGGATTTCTTACATGGCCAAGCCATATCCCTTTGTCGGGGAGGACACTTCTCTGTTTCTGTTCAAACTGATGTAAAAGAACACAGTTGCCTATGACATGTTTGATCAGACCGAGAATACCATATTTTAGTCAGCTCTGTTCCTTTCCCTCTTTTGTTCAAAACCTCATGCCTTGTTACTGCCTGCGGCACTGACACTCTTCCCTCTGATCTCTGCAATGTCCATAATGTGTCTCCAGCTACCTGTCCCGTGACAGCACTCCATCCAGCCTTCACACTTGGGTTTGAGTCCTCGTCTTTGAGATTTGGACGAGTTGTTGAACCTTGATGAGGTCAGTTTCCTCATCTGTAAAATAGAGATGAATACTATTAATATAGACTTGTATTTGTATTGGATTCTTATTGCTGCTGTAACAAATTGCCACAGATTTTGGTGGACTAAGACTTCACAGTTTTGTCTTCCCGTTCCAGTCTGAAGTCCTCCAGTGGGCCTTAGAGGCAAAATCAAGATGTTGTCAGGACTCTGTCCCTTCTAGGGCATCTAAAGAGAACCCATTCTTAGCTTTTTTGAAGCTTCTAGAAGTTGCTGGCATGCCTTAGCTCTCGTCCCCTTCTGCGACAACATCTCTCTGACCACTGTTTCCAGCACACCATCTCGTCCGATTCTGTCCTCCTGCCCGCCTCTTGTAAGGACCCTTGCCATTACACTGAGCCACCAGGGTTATCCAGCACAACAGCCCCATTTTGAGACCCTTAATCTAATCACAGCTGCAAAGTCCCTTTTGCCACATAAGCTAACATTCACAGACCCCAGGGATCAGGGTGTGGCTAGCCCTAGGGGGCCATTATTCTAGGTGCTGTGAGCATCAGTGGTGCGTTTTGTAGTTTTACACACACATACATAAAGTTTGTTTTTTCGCGATGTGCTCTGCACACATACACAAAACATTTCTCTCTTCCCACAGTGCCCCCGTGTGTTTAACATCTGCCCTGTTGAGGGCCTGGCTCTGGGCTATGTTCTGCTTCTGTTCTGTCAACCTGCCTTTCTTGCCTTCCTTTCTTCTCCCCTCATGTTTTTACCTGTTGAAACATACTCGTCCTTCAGGGCCCATGTCAGCTTCCCCCTTCCCTACAAGTGAGTTCCCTGATGTTATGTATCAGTGATCTCTATGAAGAAAAGTCCCTTGACCCACCTCCCCCTTTTTCTTGTGAAAAAGCTATTGAATATCTTCATTGGTGAAGGTATCTGGGCTAATTGGGAACCAGGTACATGAGGCCGATTCGTACCAGGTGTTTTTCCCTATTTAGATATCCAGACATCGCAAAGGGTTAAAACTTCACTGTCTAATGGGGTTGTTACTGACATTTCATAGTAGGTGTAGCTAGATGGACCTAGTTAGAGGCTTTCATTAGCTGGATAGTCATTTTGCATAGACGATTATCGATTGTCCTCACCGTCGCTTTCGAAAATTTTCTCTAGTTCATTAAATAACTCTTTACATTTTTTTTAATGTTTCATTTATTTTTGAGAGAGAGAGAGAGACAGAGTACAAGCAGGGGAAGGGCAGAGAGAGAGGGAGACACAGAATCGGAAGCAGGCTCCAGGCTCTGAGCTGTCAGCACAGAGCCTGACGTGGGGCTCAAAGTCACCAACCTCGAGTTCATGACCTGAGCCAAAGTCAGATGCTTAACCAACTGAACCACCCAGGCGCCCCCATTAAGTAACTTTTAATGGAAAAACAGTGCATGTACATAGTAAAATAGATAATAACTAACTCTCCTCATTCTTAGGCCTCTTGCTGGAGGCAACAGTGTAACTTGTTTCTTGTCTCTTTCCAGAGATTGTGTGTGTGTGTGTGTGTGTGTGTGTGTCTGTCTGTCTTTGTGTGTGTGTTATGCAAATGGGAACACAGTGGGCACTTTGTACCTTCTTTTTTTTTTTTTTTTTTTTAACCTAACAGTATATCTTGGGGATAATTCTTTATCAGCACACATAAATTTACTTAATTATTTTAAATGGCTGTGTAGTACTCCACTGTATTTTTAGATTCTAATTTACTTAACCAGTCCCTATTATAGATAGATATTTTGAATATTTCCAATGTTTTGGTATTTCAAACTTTTTTTTTTTTTGTAAGATTTTATTTTTAAGTAATCTCTACCAAACGTGGGGCTTGAACTCATGACCCTGAGATCAAATGTCACATGCTCCACTGACTGAGCCAGTCAGGCACTCCTCAAGCTTTTGATTTTTTTTAAAAATCAGATTATTGATAGACTTTTTTTTAATTAAAAAAATTATTTTTAATTTATTTTTGACGGAGAGACAGAGTGTGAGCAGGGGAGGGGCAGAGAGAGATGGAAACAGACTCTGAAGCAGGCTCCAGGCTCTGAGGTGTCAGCACAGAGCCCAATGAAGGGCTTGAACTCATGAACCGTGAGATCATGACCTGAGCTGAAGTCAGCCGCTTAACCGACTAAGCCACCCAAGGGCCCTGGTAGACTTTTTTTTTTCTTACATAGATATAGCCAAAAGTCCTTTTAATGTAGTAATTACTATACCAATAAGGACTCTTTTTTAATGCGGGATCTTGAAAAACTAATTAGAAAGGATATTGATATGTGAGTTTGGCTGGCATGGAACTTAAAAGACTGTTCCTTTGGGGCACTTGGGTGACTCAGTCGGTTGAGTATCTGATTCGGTTCAAGTCATGAGCTCATGGTTTGTGAGTTCGAGACCCAGGTCGGGCTCTGTGCTGACAGCTCAGAGCCTGGAGCCTGTGTCAGATTCTGTGTCTCCCTCTCTCTCTGCTCTTCCCCCCCCACTCGTGCTCACGTGCTCTCTGTCTCTCTCTCAAAAATGAACATTTAAAAAAATTAAAAAAAAGGCTTTCCCTCAAGTTACCTGTGGATCCATCTGCCCTTAACCAGAATTAAAATAAACATAAAAAAGGACTTAAAATCAGAGCTTTCCAGAGGGCCCCAGGGAGTAGGAATGGCCACGTAATGGTGGGCCAGCTGGGGTTATCATAAGCAACCACCCCAGCTTCACTGTTAAGGTTTTGCCCACCATCTGATGATGTTGTCCACTGGCCCCTATAAAAGCTATGTGTCTGCTGTTAGGAGGACATGGGATCTTTGTAGCAGTCACCGGAGAAGGAGGACTTGAGTGTCCTCTAGTTTTGGTTTCCTTACCGTAAGGGATGGGAGTGAGGACGAGGACCACCCTGAAGAGCCACTTCGGCACGGAGATGCTTTGTCCCACAGGAGACCTCTGCAGACCACGACGAGATGCACCGCCTGTGAGACTGCACAGTTAACAAAGAGAGGTGGACAATACGCTGGGAGCGCCACTTTCCTCCAAGTCATTACCTTGTCGAGGAGCAAGAATTCCTGTCCCCTCAAAGGTCCTTCTCGCTGGACTAAGAATCAAATTGACCTGAGACAAACGAACAAGGGAAAATAAAAATTCTTTGCACCAAGAAAATGCAATGTTAATAGGCAAACATACAGGGAATCCAGATACACCTGGGAATTGCAAAGACAGGGAAAATGAGGTGTCTGTGTCTCTCTGAGCTAAGGACAAGGGGGCAGGGGTCTGGACCTCAGAGGAAAAGAATGCACTTCTCTGGGCGACAAGAGGAGATGTTTGCTAATCCGTTGTTTGCCCTGCCATACAGATGGGTCACTCAGATAAAATTTGTCTCTGTTAATAATCCTTATTCTGGGAAACGCCTCCAGTTTAGATTTTGCCGTGTGGTTAAGGGAGGGACAGAAGTTTCTCTTGAGCCTGCAAGGTGTCAAGTGCTTTAGCTCAAAATAATCCACATGCCAAAGGGGCACATTTTGGGAGGGGGCGGGGGCTGTCCAAAACCCCTTCAACCTTTATCATCCAAGTGAAACATACCCTTGCCCCAAGTGCATATACGGCCCACACGGACACTTTCTGTGTCTTTCAGTGTTAGTAGTTTTTTGGCTGTGGCTATAGGAGGCTTTGTAATTCCAGAAGAACTGAATCTTTTGTCCTGTCCCCGCCTCCCCAAAGCAGGCTTCCTTTAATGCTCCCTGTTGGTGAGCTAAGAAAAAATGACTGGCGTCGTCAGGCTCCACATCCACCTTTCACAAGCGTCTGGAAAAGGGCAGAGATAAAATGTGAGACCCTGTCAGAGAGGTAAAGGCGAAAAAGTTGTGTTCTTGAAGGAAGCAGGCAGCATGCATTCATTTGGAATGTATTTGTCTTCTGCATTGGGATCCGTGAAGCAATCAGCATGAAGATTTAGCTCCGCCGAAAGACCTCAAGGAACCAGAGCGGTGACACGCAGTGACTGTGCTGGCATTTTGATGCCTTCCCCTGTGACGAGCATTGTCACAACGCGAACTGCGCCCGTGGTTTTAGATGCAGGGATGTAGTCAGAATGAGAATTGATCTGGGCAAAAATCACGCCAGTGGTATGAATATTTAAGAACGTTTCGTCACGGTTCTCAAAGCTATTAGGGGAATTTGCTAGTCATTGTGGGATTTACCAAGTGGAAGAGGAAAATGGGATTTTTTTTTTTGAGTGAAAAAGAAGGGCTATTTTTAGCAGGAGTCTCCCTATTTGTATGCATAACTTAACTAAGGTTAAGGATATGCCTCTAATTTGAACTGGTTGGTGAGACACAGGTACCAATTCATAAGGGCCTAGTTTTTTAAGAAGTAGAATTTTGATACGTTTAGTTTAAGCATTCACATAAACATATGGTTTTCTTTTTTTTTTAATGTTTACTTTTGAGAGAGACAGAGTGCAAGTGGGGGAGGGGCAGAGAGAGAGGGAGGCACAGAATCCGAAGCAGGCTCCGGGCTCTGTGCTGTCAGCACAGAGCCCCACGCAGGGCTTGAACTCATGCACCGTGAGATCATGACCCAGGCAGAAGTTGGACACTCAAGGGACTGAGCTCCCCAGGTGCCCCAAACATCTGGCTTTCTACGTAATTGCTAAGTAGAGGTTTTAGAAGACACACTTTATTATTATTATTTTATTTTTTTATCTTAGAGAGAGAGAGAGAGAGCGTGAGTGGTGAGGGGGGCCAGGGGGGGAAAGAGAATCCTAAGCAGGCTCCACACTCAGTGTGAAGGCTGACTCGGGGCTCAATCCCTAGGATCATGACCTGAGCAGATACCAAGAATCAGGTGCTCAACTGACTGAGCCACCCAGGAGCTTAGAAGGCACACTTTAATGAGCAGACATCCTATCTAAGTGGGATACCAATTTTCATACGCATACGTGTTCTTGAAGCCTGTGTGTGAAAACAAAATGTGTTTTTGCTTTGTTTGCTTGTCAGCGGACCGAATCAGCACTACAAAATGTCATCAGTGGTGTGTGAATTAGTGGAGATTGTAGATCAGAGATCAAACTGGAAAGAGTTTCTGCCACTTCTGAAATTGTCTAATTTCTGCCTGGAGAGTTGCTCACACCATCTGACTCCCACTACTGTTTTTATCTGTTTGGGTTCTCTGGGGTCAGTAAGATTATCGTGAGAGTTAGCAGACAGGTTTTCTTACTTTAAGAGTTGATTCTGGTCTGGAACAATAGGTCTAAAAGACATCTGTCTATTTCTTTGATGCTCTGAAGCCAAGGGTCACCACCATCATTTTTCACTGTGTGGTTTCTTTTCCATTTTTTCCTCCCTTCAGCCTTTAATATTGTCCTGGCCTAACACTGGGGGAAATAGTATGCTTAGTGGAAAAGAACATTTTAATTTATGGCCCGAGGCCTGGGGGTAACGTCTGTCTGCCCAGTCACAGGGCACAGGAATGGTAATGGGCTAGCGGCAACGGTGTTAATACAGTTAATAATACAGTCAATCTGATTTGTATGTTGAATGACTAAAAAGAACAAGAAGGCAATGATCCAATAATAGCTGACTCTAAGCGAATAGGGCAGATCGTTTCAGTGCCATCTGATTATTTCTTGGTCTAATTTGGGATGGATATAATTTTACTGAGCGATTGGTTTAGTGAGCTATCGTGAACCAGAACGACAGCTCTGGAATTCCTGATTCTTGTGGAAAATCAGAGGCATGTGTCATTTAATATTTAAAAATTCTTCAACATTTTTGTTTATTATTTTTGAGAGACAGAGATAGACAGAGCTCGAGTGGGGGAGGGGCAGAGAGAGAGGGAGACACAGAATCCGAAGCAGGCTCCAGGCTCCAAGCCGTCAGCACAGAGCCTGATGTGGGGCTCGAACTCACGGACCGTGAGATCGTGACCTGAGTCGAAGTCGGATACTTAACCAACTGAGCCACCCAGGCGCCCCAGGGGCATTTGTCTTTTTAAGGTATCACCAGTTCAGTTGGCTGGACGTTGGTAGAACATCTACAGTGTGCAAGTTGCTGTAGGTTGTTGGAGGCTAAATGTCTGTTTTGTGATTAAATTGCTGTTGTATGAGAAAATAATTTGGTTTTAAAATATATGCACTTAAAGCAGTCAGCACATGCACTACCCTTTCTAAATACTCTCTGATATTTGTTCTTAACAACTTCATGGTAAAGATCACTAGAAATTGGGAAAGCAGGTGGTGCCTGGGTGGCTCAGTTGTTTTAGTGTCCAGCTTGGGCTCAGGTCATGATCCTGCAGTTCATGAGTTCAAACCCCGGGTCGGGCTTTGTGCTGATGGCTCAGAGCCTGGAGCCTGCTTGGGATTCTGTGTCTCTCTCTCTCTCTCTGCCCCTCCCCCGCTTGTGCTCTGTCTGTCTGTCTCTCTCTCTCTCTCTCTTTCAAAAATAAATAAACATTTTTTTAAAATTTGGAAAGCAGAATTCATCGAATCTTGTTTTTGCTTTTATGGTTAATAACTGGTAGTGAGTAGGTGGGTTAGCCAGCGTAGCTCTGGGCATGGCTGAGCTCTGAGTTCTGGTCCCCCTCATCTGTGCCCTGCCCCTGCCCCCCCCTCAGTGGATGCCTGAAATTGCAGATAGCACTGAACACTACATATAGTATGTTTTTTCTTATACATGCATGCTTACAATGAAGTGTAATTAATAACGTAGGCATGGTAAGAGATTGGTTAACAGTAACAATCAAATAGAGCAATTTTAACAATATGCCGTAATAAGAGTTGCATGGGTATAGTTTCTCTGAAAATGTCTTTTTGTGCTGTACTCATCCTTCTTGTGAGGACGTGAGATGATTAAACGCCTATCTGATGAGATGAAGCGAGGTGAACACTGTGACAGAGCATGAGGCTACATATTGGCAGGAGGGGACTCATGTGATTCCAGTACTTGACTGACTGTGGGTAAATGAAACTGCGGAGCTGAAACCAGGGATGAGACGGTATATAGCAGCAGATCTGGAGGTAAGGTATGGCTTCCCGAGTGGCTCTAGGAATTTCTTTTTAACAACAGGCAGGTAGTTCACAAAACCATTAAATGCTGCATTTTCAGGCCACTCGGGAATGAAGGAATTCCCAGAGCCCAGGGGAGGGGCGGGGAGGGCTTTATAGCAGACACAGTCTAAGTCCTGGATGGCCCACCCTTACCACGGTGGAGTTCCTTCTCACAGCTGACTAGGTAAAGCAAAAAGAAACGGCCCTTTTCAAAGCCATCATTTATGAAGTTAAAAGCAAAAGTAGTTGTTTAGGATTCTTTAGTCAATATAGAAAATGTGACATTTCCTCAAGTCTTGGAAATTCAGCTCGCAAAACATTGTTTACTTCCTCCTGGGTGCCTGGCTTGCAATCAGAGCGAGCTGCCTCCAGGTGATGAGATTTGATTTTCTTTGAAATGTAGAAGAAAAAGGGGAAGGTTTCAACTTTTGTAATTTGTACAGCTTATCTTCAGGAGCTGAAAATATTTAGCGTTTCAAGAATAATTTTTTGTTTGACCTTTTCAGTAATTGGTCACGGAGATTTAATTTAGATGGAGACTTGGTATGTTTTTCAAAAATGGAATGTTAGCGTTCTTTAAAAATCAAATAAGTATGTTGTGACATCTTGAAAAATGCAGTTTTTAAAACACTGGGATTTTTATTTCTCCCATGAACATGCATTTTCTAAAGTCCTTTCAAACATCTAAAAAATCTGCCCTCTACGCTTTCCTCCCAAATTTGACTTATTTAACCAGGATGAAGGTTTATGGGGAGAAATATCATCTCACGATGTCACTGATTTTATATTTTAAACAGGACAGAGAGTGATCTTGGGATTCTGCAACTGTAGAATATTACTGAAGCACTCTGGCACACAAGTGCGCACTTTTTTTAGTATTAATTTATTCTCAAGTTATTTAGCCTACAGTGTAGTCTTGGCTTCAGGAGTAGAACCCAGTGGTTCATCCCTTACATATGACACCCAGGGCTCATCCCAACAAGTGCCCTCCTCAATGCCCCTCGCCCACTTAGCCCATCCCCCCACCCGCCTCCCCTCCAGCAACCCTCAGTTTGTTCTCTGGGTTTAAGAGTCTCTCATGGTTTGCCTGCCTCTCTGTTTTTATCTTACTTTTCCTTCCCTTCCCCTGTGTTCATCTGTTGTGTTTTTTAAATTCCACATATGAGAGTGAAATCATATGATATCTTGTCTGTCTCTGACTGACTTATGTCACTTAGCATAATACCCTCCAGTTCCATCCACATTGTTGCATATGACGAGATTTCATTCTTTTTCATTACCGAGTAATACTCCATTGTGTGTGTGTGTGTGTGTGCGTGTGCGTGTGCGTGTGTGTGTGTGTGTGTGTGTACCACATCTTCTTAATCCATTCATCAGTCGTTGGGCATTTGGGCTCTTTCCATAATTTGGCTTATTGTTGATAGTGCTGCTTTATATAAACATTGGGGCTTTAAAATGTATCGGGGAAGTCTCAAAGAATTTTTATGCTTTGAGAGAAAGCTTTGAGGTTCTTTCTGCATAGACTTGCATACAAATGTGGAGGAATGCGTTATGAAGGAGGAAAGGGACTGTATTATTTCCCTCAACACGGAGAGGAAGGTCAGTAGAGTGTATCATTTATCTTGGGTGTCTATGGCACAGGGGAAATGTAGAAAGCTAGATGGGGACACAGACTAGAGGCTCAGATCATCCAAACTGATCATCCAGTTTGGTGCTGGTATTGCTAGGGATGGAGACCCAGGAAAGCGTGGCTTAGGACACCTGCTGTCACGTGGGAAAGTACATAAAGGCCCCAGTGGAATGTGTAAGTGGGATAATGCAGGTGTAAGCCAAATGTACAAGTCTCAGAATGTGGGCCTTCGGGTGGGGAGGCAACTGAGAAAGCCTACCAAGAGAGGGAAATATACGAGCTGGGTCCTTTAAAACATACGTGGAATTTCGCCAAGCAGAAAGAAAAAGGAATGATGTCCGAGGAAGTGGAGAAGTGGGCAGGACTTGAAGCAAGGTCAGTGGTCTGAAAGGGCATGGGAGTGTTTGGGAAGCTGCCAGTTGACTGATGTGGTGTGGGAGTAGGGGTGATGTGTGTATAGTGGGGTGTGTTTGTGTTGGCGAAGGTGGCTCTAGAGTAGATGAGCCCGCAAAGCTGGGGTCAAGTTGAGAAGAACTTTGAGCGCCATTGATAACTTGCAGAGGAGGTGAAACTTTACCTTCTAGACACAAAACCTCAGAGTTTTAGGTAGGGCAGCAACATAATCTTTGCTTTAGAAAAGTAATGCCAGTAGCAGGTTGGAGAAAGCAGCTGGGGGCAGAGGGGCCAGGAGAGGGTCCTGGAAGTAGTCCAGAGTGAAATAACCCGAACTGGAACCCGGGCAGTGGTGCAGGGATAGAAGAACAGACAGGGATCTTGAACGAGAGATGGACGAGAGAAACAGGTTTCTTGGCTGCATTGTTGAAATGCAGACATTCATTTGTATCTCATTGGTAGAAATGAGAGACAGCACCCAGGAAGAAGTTTTGGGATGAAGATACTGTTCTGTAATTTTGGTGACGCTGCTCTCGAGAGGCTGGTTGGGAGGTTGAGCTAGAAAGCTCTGGTAGGCAGCTGGAAAGATGAGATTTGCACATGAGTGAGATTAAAATTTAGATAAAGGTTAGGGGGCCATGTGGAGACAGGTGGTGGAAACTGGAAATAACAGATTTTCCAGGGGGAAGGGATGGAGTAGGATGAAGGGAGATTGGAGATGCAGCCTGGGGGTGCACTAACCTTTGATAGGAGGATGAAGAGGAAGAGGAGGAGGAGGGAAGAACTGTGTTGTAGAACCCAGAAGCGAATTTTAGGAAGGAGGCCACACAGGAAACTGCTAGGATGAACAGCAAGAAGAAGCATTGGACTGAGCTATTGGGAGACCCCTCCCTCCTCAGGGGGCCCAGACCACCTGATCCCAGGCAGGCGGTGGGGGTTGGGGGTTGGGGAGGCAGACTGCAGAGAGCATGGGGTCCTGGGTGCCAGGCAGGAGCAGGCCACCGCACAGACTGCCATTTCAAGATGCAGGTGTGCTCAGTCTGGCTGGAAGTCTCTACTGTTCAGTTAAAAAAAAAATTTGCTTTGAATGTTTATTTATTTTTGAGAGAGAGAGGAAGACAGAGTATGAGTGGGGGGGAGGGGCAGAGAGAGAAGGAGACACAGAATCTGAAGCAGGCTCCAGGCTCCCAGCCATCAGCACAGAGTTGGACGCTGGGCTTGAACTCGTCGACCACGAGATCATGACCTGAGCCGAAGTCGGAAGCTCAACCGACTGAGCCACCCAGGGGCCCCAACCAGCGTTCAGTTTTAAATGTGCTGTGCTTGTATTTCACAGCTGATGGAGTACAGCCTCCTCTGACCTCTCTGGATTTTTAAAACTCTGTAACTCTCTGTCCCTGCTTGTGTTCCTAGGAATTTATTTCATTGGGTTGCCTGAAGCCTTTATGGACTCAGATCATTTTTCTTGCTGACTTCCTTCCTGCCACGGGCCCCCTCCCAGCCTGCCTCCCTTTTCTCTCCTCGCCCCCCCCCCAACCCCCACCCTAGCCCAGACACACACATTACTTTGTTATGTAATTACATTGCAAGTGCCCAGACTCTTCATTCATGTGTTTCTGCTTCTGGTGTTTTTAATTAGCTTTCCTGCAAGGGGGTAAGTGTCTTCAAGTGATTTCTATTTATTGCAAGAACAGTAACAATGTATGCTAATCATATATCCCCTAGGAAGACCGGAGAGCTTTGTCTGTGGAAGGAGGTAAATGCGCATTGTTGGGCTAAATGAGGAAGTGAGGTGGGGATTTGCACGCTCAGGGAAGCATGGCAGCTCATGCTGAGGCAGGGTGACCCTCCGTGGCTGTCATCCTCCCTGCCTGAGAGGCAGGCTCCTTCTGCCAGCAGCACACAATGGCCCGGCAGAGTGTATGGAAAAGCACCTCAGAGAGGTACAGGTAACTAACTCCCTGTACACTTTTTGGGATGCTGTAAGAATTGGATTAGTTGACAGGCGCCAAAGCGCTTTGTGTCACATGGTACCCAACACCCGTAGTTACTCATTTCTTTCTCCTTGAGGAGGTAATGAGAGAAAAGATTTATCATGTTTTTTCAGTGCATCCATCCCCAGGTAATGCCATTGAGTAGAACTGGGCAGACTTTTTATTTTTTCTTGTGGTGAAACATAACATGAAATGTATCACATTAGCCATTTTTAAGTGTGAAGTTCGGTGGCATTAAGACAATTCACACTGTTATGTAACCATCACCACCATCCATCTCCAGACATCTTTTGTCTTCCCAAATGGAAACTTTGTCCCCATTAAACACTGACTCCCCATTCTCTGCTTCCCCAAATCTGGCAACTGCCGTTCCACTTTCTGGGTATGAATTTGACTAGCCTAGGTACTTTGTGTAAGTGGAATCATATGATGCTTGTCCTTTAGATTCTGGCCTATTTCGTTTAGTATAATGTCTTCAAAGCTCATCCATGTTGTAGCAGGTGTCAGAATTCCATTCTTTTTTTGTGGCTGAATAATAGTCCACTGCACGGACAGATCACATTTTGTTTATCCATTCATCCACTGATGCATATCTGGGTCATTTCCACCCTTCGGCTGTTGTGAATAATGTGGCAATGAACATGGGTGTACAAATATCTGAGTCCCTGCTATTGATTCTTTTGGTAGCATGCCCAGAAATGGGATTGCAGACTGCATTTCAGCCTGAGAGAATAGGACCGTAACCTTGGCTTTGTGATTCTACTGTTGATGGAGATGTCTGGAGTCTTGGGGGCATCCTTGGCCATCAGGGGCCTGCCTTGTCCCCTTTCACAGGTGACTTGTGGTCAAGCCCCAGCTGCTTAGCCTGTGAAGCCCCTTACATATCTATGTCCGACTGTCCTGCTCTCACTCAGGGTCACAGATAGTCCATCCCTCCTGAAGTCAGGGACGAAGGCAGAGAGCCCTCGATCCAGGAGTGCTAGTGCCTCACCTTGACCTCAGTGTCTTTCTTTTTTTTTTTTTTTCAACGTTTTTTTTTTTTATTTATTTATTTGTGGGACAGAGAGAGACAGAGCATGAACGGGGGAGGGACAGAGAGAGAGGGAGACACAGAATCGGAAACAGGCTCCAGGCTCTGAGCCATCAGCCCAGAGCCTGACGCGGGGCTCGAACTCACGGACCGTGAGATCGTGACCTGGCTGAAGTCGGACGCTTAACCGACTGCGCCACCCAGGCGCCCCGACCTCAGTGTCTTTCAGTAGCCCACCAGTACTGGCTCTGATGGAGGACCTAGTCCCCTCCCTCTTCTGTCATGGCCCCAGGGGTCAATTCACACAGAAACCTCACTTCCCACTCTGTTTTCCAGGGAGAGAACTGTCCGTGGAATAAGGAGGTGCTTACTCTTCTGAGCGCTTGATAGCTACCCAAGCCGAATCCCTCCTCTGTGTTGGGCATAGTCTGTTACTCTTGGTGCAGATTCTGAAGAGGAGAGAGTGTGGTGGGTGCAGAGTGGGGCAGGGGGCAGCGGGGAAGTCTAACAGGTCTGGCAGTGGTCACTGCTGCTAAAGGGCTTCTCTGCCTTGTGGAAAATGGACCTGGTAAGTTCAACAAACTCAGGAGAGGAACCACTGTGGTGTCATCAGCATCAGGGACCTAAGTGGCAAATAGGGAAGCTGAAAACAAATGCATGGACTCCCCAGTAGAAAGTCACCCATTTTGCCAGACTCCTCGTCTTCCCTCACTGATTCTTCTTATCTCTAACATCGTCCTTGTTCCACCTCCTGGAGGATAGCAGAAGGGACCATATACATGATTGTGCATGGTTCCTTCCACCTGAGAACCCTTGTTGTGCGGTGAATCCGTGTCAGTCTGTCCCCGAGACAGAGGTGAAGAGAAGAGACAGCCGGGTTCGGGGGATCCCCTAAAGTTGCCAAGAATTGGTTTCCGTAGGCGGAATCCGTTGGCAGTGACCAAGCGCCGCTGGGAACATCTGATTCCATTAATCACTCTGTGATCAATCTGTTGTGGGTTTTTTGTGTTTCTATTTCATAGTCGTAGTTCTAGTTGATTCTGGAAGGTTTCTGTCAATGCGAGGCATGTGGTGCTGTGAGGGAAAATCCTACTCGATGTGTGGATTTGGGCAGAAGATCTTGGTTCTGACATTTTTCCTTTGGTTCTTTGGTAGAACCCCCAACCTCTCCCTCTTGGGTTTATATAATTCTATAGATATATATTTATCTCAAGTTTATGTTCCAGAAGGAACACTGTCTGAAGACTCACAATTTACTGTGCTAAGTAGAGTGAATTCTTCTCCCCAGAAGGGACTTTAAAACTATATATTTGTATTTCCTTTGGTCTGTGGATGGATGTGTGTCCCTGTCAGATGGGTAAGCAGAGGGAAAGTCTGAAATTCTTGCTTAAGCATCTCTTTGATGTTGACTGAAGAACAGACCCTCAGGCTCTGGTATTGGGTTGATATTGGTCCTTCTAGTGGTTTCTTTTGATGTAGGAGCATTTGTCTCTAATTATAACTGTGTAGAAGCCATGTGTAGTGTCCCTCTGAAGGAAAAAGAGTTGGTCCTTGACAAGTCTAGAGACAGAGAGTGACTCAGTGGACAATGGTTTCTCCATGGCCCGTGTGCACAGGGCCCAAGTTACTGAGGCCTCGAGTGGGTAATGGATGAACCTATTCCTGTTTGAGCCCTTAGGGAAGTTCTGCCCCCCAGCCCGAGTATGGTACCTAGGGTGGGTGACATGGTGGCCACTGAGGTGCTGGCTCTGAGGCTCGATGACCACAGAGCCTCCTCGGAGAAATGAGCTCTCCAACCCCGAATGTCCTTTGCTGCTCTGCCTTTGCAGAGTTCAGTTTACATTTTCAGGCAGAAAAGTCTCCCCCCCCTCGGGGCATCGTGTGTGCTTTTGTTTGTTTGTTTAAAAAAAAATAAGCCGCTTATTGAAAACTTGTGTGTTTTTGCCAATTAATTAACCCCATGTCAATACCATGCGTTGCACCAGCTCATGCTTCAATTATATCCTTACCTGTCTCTAAGAATTAATTAATGTTTGCAGCGTGCTCTGAAATTTTCTTGGGATGGAAGGACCTGTGAGGAAGCTAGAAATTTTGGCACTACTTTGTCATTTACTTGGGTGTGGGGGCTGGCAAGGGGATGGGCATGCTCTTTCTCCACAGGAGCCATTCCGGGAGCATCCCTGTTCACTCAAAGGCCACTGCTGCAGTGTTCTGTGGGGTGGCAGGTGGCACCGGGCGGTGGCCAAACCCACGTGGACATCCACATGTCCCACTGCACGAAGGTACTTGTTTGCATCAAGAAGTCCAGTAGGGAGCTATGCTCGCTAAAAAAAGTAACAGTAATGCGGACGATTGTTGTTATTATTCCTTAGACCTTGGTAGTGAGATTGGAGGAGCCACAACTCCTGTGTCTAAGCCGCTTCCTTTTCTCCCTCTTTGTTCACAGCGGGGCGTTTTCTGAAGTGGTCTTAGCCGAAGAGAAGGCGAGTGGCAGGCTCTTTGCGGTGAAGTGCATCCCGAAGAAGGCGCTGAAAGGCAAGGAAAGCAGCATAGAGAACGAGATAGCAGTTCTGAGAAAGTAAGTAACCCGGGTGGGGGCACTGCCTCCTTCTCCAGCCACCTTTGGATTGTTGGGTCCCAATCCAGGGGAAGGATATGCAGCCAGGAGCTAGTTGCTCAGCGGCGGTCAAAGAGGGTGATCCGAGCGCTGGAGGGGGTGGGCTGTGTTAACGATGACTGATGTTCTTATGTTGCATTCAGAGCATTTTGCATATGCAGTAAAATCCTGATTTGCGAGTATAATTTGTTCCAGAAATATGCTTGCAACCCAAAGCCCTTGTACACCAAAGTGAATTTCAAGAACCATTGGCTCAGTCGTGATCATGTGACGTTCAGCGTCACATACGACTCGTATTGCAAGACATTGCTCGTTTATCAAGTTACAATTTATTAGAAATGCTTGCTCGTCTTGCGGAACGCTCACAGAACAAGCTACTCACAATCCAAGGCATTTCAATTAAATACTATATATATTATGTATATATAATATATAATCTCACAGCTTTTGTGGCAGTCATTGGAGCTACTCTTTCCAAAGAACAGCAGTCAGGTGGACTTGGTTTTGAACACACCCTAGCTGGGCGACCGTGGGCTGGTCCCTGAACTCTGAGCCCTTCTCCATGAACTGGAGTTAATGATCTGTCCCTCACAGGGGTCCTCGGGAGTAGGTGAGATGGTGCCTAACAAGTGTTTATAAAGTGCTTTCAACAGCACCTGCTATGTTGTGAGTGCTTAGCACAGGGTAGCCACCTGCTGCTCGTATTGTTATCATTTCTTTCCTTTTACAAGAAGGAGATGGAGCTCAGAGTAGAGTCACTTGTCCCACACCTTGTGGCTCCTCTGTGGCAGAGCCTGGAGAGCCAACTCCATTCACCAGGGTTATTCCACGCTCTTTAATGGGTCTTCTGCTTCCTGCCACACACACACAGTGCATGGCCCCCAGCCCATCCCACAGAGTGCACTGCTCAAGTGCTTCACCTCTTCATTGGGTTTTATTTTTGCTCCCATGTGTAATAGAACCAAAATCTTGCCTCTAGCATAGTAGCACATACAAAGCCAAGACACTGTGGCTGGATCCACCCAGATGCCTGTGTCTTTTGCTGCCCAGCCAGCTGCCCTCATCACTGTGATCATGCTGCTGCCCCGAGTCTCACAGGTTTGGGGGAACAAACCCTTATATGGTACCTGCTTTTGCACGTTTGGAGTGTATCTGAGCATTACGCTATGAAGTTTTTAAGAGCTTCTATTAATGAAGGATGTTAGAAATATCCTTGAAATTTTTGGGGTTTGGAATCCACACACAGCAAGAATCCATGTACAGATAAGCAAAGCGGAATGGGAACACGCCTTATAGGGTGTCAAAACAATATCTTACATACTCACATTCTTCCTGTGTAACCCACCTCTCCCACTTGTCTCCCTGGGACCAGTAGTGTCTGTTGAATGATGCTGTGTTGCCATCAGTGTGAACCCAGGGCCACCAAAGTGGTCAGGATGGTCTGTCCTGTTCCGCAGCATGTGTGACATGTGTTCCAGAACAAATAGGTCTCAACAGCTTTTCAGTGTAAGGGTTTTTGCTTATTTGTTTGGTTGTTTGGTTGGTTTCCAGGTTCTCTGGATTGTCTATTAGGGACCCAAAGAGTTTCAGATTGTCCTGTGGAGGAT
This sequence comes from Panthera pardus, assembly GCF_024362965.1. Lineage (NCBI taxonomy): Eukaryota > Metazoa > Chordata > Mammalia > Carnivora > Felidae > Panthera > Panthera pardus. The sequence goes on along the minus strand of NW_026526991.1, from coordinate 129,643,925 downwards.
TGCATGAAACGATTCTATGGAAGAGAATTTGGGAAAACAAATTACTCTCAGTACATTAGCATCGAGCAGGAAAGCACTATGTTAATGAAACATTTATTTAAATTGCTTATCTTCCAGTATGAAATCAGCACTTGGGGGAGAGGGTATTTGCAGCCACGTCGCGAATATATGACATGTTAGGTAGAATTCTGGGTGGGCCCAGAGCCTTCCAGAGCCTCCACCGGGGGCCCAGGGGCTGCCACTGCTGAATTGAGAATGGCACCTTTATTTTCAGGTAACTCCCTCATAGGCTTAGAAGCCACACAACCAGGGAAGTCAGTTTTTATTCTCAGGGTTATTCTGCATCTACACGGGCAAGGGACCCACAGATATAGACATCACGAGCCAGTCTTGGTTTACACCACAATCATTCTACTTTAATTAATGTCTCAACCCTGAGCCTGAGTCAGTAATCACTTCTAGGGAGAGGGCATTGAGAAGCAGGGAGGGCAGGGACTTGGAGGGATTCGTTTCGATCGTTTCTCACTCCCAGCTGTTGGAGGGCCTTGAAGTGTGATTCTTCTTTGAAGAACAAAGAACAGAGAAATGATTCCTCAAGGGATAAGAAGGTTCCGTATCTCCTGTACTGATGTAGTTTTGGTCTTCCGCAGATGATTTGCAAGTGAAATAAGAGGCAGTTCCATATCAGAAGCAGCCAGACTGAAAGTATGCGAGCGGTCAGGAAAATAGTTCTGGAGTCGTTAGAATGTGATCGTTGAAACATGCACACATTTAACCAATATTTATTAAAGTCCTACGCACCAGGTGGCACTGCTAGGCACCGAGGTTGAAGAGATAAGAGATAGTTTCTGCCTTCCTTGTGTTACTGAGTAAGTGTGATCATGTTGTAGATACCGTGAGAGAAGACTGGCCAGAGGCTTAAGGCTAGGGCTGTCTGGTGCTTCCTTCGGGGTGGGGTGTGAGCAGACGTTTCCTGGAGGAGGTGGGTTCACACAATGAGTATATTTTGGGGTGGTGCAGAGAGGCAGGGGGATATTCTGACCAGGAGGAGCCACCCCATCAGACGGGAGGCAGGCTAGTGTGCTGGGAACGGCACGTAGCTCATCTGACCAGGGCAGAGGGTTCAAGGTGAGGCATGGGGACATGGGGTTGGAGAGGTTGGACTGTAGGGGATCATATTCCCTGCTTTGGACTTGGAACATCATTCTATAGTCGATGGAATAGCCACTGAAGGGTTTTAATGCAAGAACAACGTGATCAGGATTGTTTCATTAAGATTATTGTGGTGGAACATTGGATAGATTGGACGCTGGGGGGGCCTCAGTGCACCGGGGCAGTGTCGTCAGAGGAGTCTGGGAAGCAACACGTTGAAACAGGAGCTGTGAGCCAGGATGCAAGAGACAGAGATGCGGGTGTGCACAGAATGGAATCTCCAGGACATAGGGATTTGGAAGACGTGGAGAGAGGGTTGAGAGGAGATAGGGTTGTAGGATAACTACCACGTTTCTGATTGGATAGCTGGGGTGGATAGCAGCTCCTTAACTGAGATCAGAAATGCAAGCAGGTTGCCTGGGTAGCTTATTGAGTTAAGCATCGGACTTCAGCTCGGATCATGATCTCACGGCTGGTGGGTTTGAGTCCCATGTCAGGCTCTGTGCTGACAGCTGGGAACCTGGAGCCTGCTTCGGATTCTGTGTCTCCCTCTCTCTCTGCCCCTCCCCTGCTTGCACTCTGTCTCTCTTTCAAAAACAAAATAAACATTAAAAAAAAATTTTTAAAAAAAAAAAGAAATGCAAGCACTGGAGGGCAGGTGGTGAGTTCTGATTTAGACTCACTGAGTTTGAGGGTCTTGGGATGGCCAGTTGACCAGCCAGTCTGGAACATGGTTGTGATCTGGGCTTGGTGGATGTTAAAGTTTTCTGAAATGACGTAGAACAAAAAATCTTTTGGTACTTTCTACAGCTATATCACTGTAGATGGGGTCCCAAGGAGACCTACTTTATGCCCGCTTCTGCTCTGTACCCTAGTCATTTGTGTGTTTCTGTGCCATTTTTGATCTAAGCAGGCCCATTTGAGAGATGGCTTGTGCTCTTATGGGCTGTGCTTATGCAGGGTGAGAGATTTATGTATTTCATTGAATCAAAGTAATGTAGCTAATTTATCCTTAAGGATGTCTTTATACTTGCTCTGAAAGTGGTTCTAAAATGAATTTTCTACTTGATAAATAGATATTAAAACAGGCTCAAAAGGAATAAAAAATGACTAACATCACAGTAGACCGTTGCTGTGTAGCAGAGAACTCCTGGTCTCATCTGGCATTTAAGAGGCAGGGTCTATATGATCCTGCATGAGTTTCTCCAGCAGAATGGTTGGTTTTATAGTCTCAGGAATGGAGTGTTTTATGCCTTATGGAATATCACGTTCTTAATGTTCCATCCCCTGATTGGATTATAGAGCTTATAGTTTTTATGGTGTTATTTACTTCGAGGGCAGACATTACCCAAATCGAATTTCAAGAACCCCCTGTGCATTTTTGGAGAGGCAGAAAGGCATATATAGGAGTGTGCATTTAAATGCAAGATGAGGAGAGAAGGAGAAACATGAAGCTGGAAAATGGAGACAAGAGAAGCAAAACAAATGTATCTAGAAGATCCCTAATAGGTGGGGGAACCGAGGCTCAGCCTGGTTTAGAGGCACCGTGTGAATGAGGTGTGGCACCAGAGTTCACCGTGCTGTTCCCAAGGATACTCTGCAGCTGCAGAGATTGTCTTGCTGAGGGGAGGGATCTGGGGAGGACCCGCTTTGAAATTGGATATTCTCCATCTGGGTGCATTGGAGAATCCTAGCTGAGCGTCTCCATTGTTTTCTCCCTAAATCAGTGATCTTCTACCCTGGGTGCAGGTTAAAATCACCTGGGATGCTTTTCCGAACATCCTGATGCCCAGGCTCCATCCTAGACCGAGTGTGTTGGAGGTTATGGTGGGGTACCTCCCCTGCTCCCACCTCATGATTCAAACACACCAACTTCTCTGTGTTGAGAAGAGCTGTTTAGGGTCCTTGCCTCCTAGTCTCCCTGCCCAGGGGATGGGAACGCCCTTCTGTGTTCAGGAGTGTGGAAAGATGTGCACGCACAAACCTGCCAGACAGTTTCCTTGAGGCGAGAGGTTTCACTTTAGGACGGCACTCAACTGTGGTCCCTTTCAAAGAGCCGGGTTTCATTGTAAGCCAGGGGAATTGACATGAGCCTGCCATCCCATTAGTGGGGAGCCCAGCTATTGGCCACTGGCTGGGTGCAAGAGGCGAGCCTGGCTCTTTAAGGGTGGCAGAAGGAAGAGGGACAGTTAGTGGCCGTTCCTGGCCTGAAGAGGCTGGCGTAGGAGTTGGTCAGGTCAGCACAACTCAGCAACAGGTGTGTATGGGAAGGGGATGGGGGCTGCTAAAGGTGGCAGATGCCAAAACCTAGGAGCCCCTGTGGCCAAGGTCAGGGTGGATTGCCGGAAGCATGGCGGGGCTGGGCCTTCTGGAGAGAGAGTGAGTCAACACTTAACTGGCCACAGCAGGGCTCCAGAGGCTTGGATGCTCCTTGCCGTAGCTTGATTCTCTGGTTTTCTTAGACCAGACCCATTTCTCTCGGTGCAGACTAACTTGAAGGGAGGCGGCTTGAACACCAAAAGGTGAGGACAGCTGGTTTTGTATTAAGTAATAGCCTTCAGAGAAAGGCTTCCCCGTAGATTAACTCATTTAAATCTGGCTGGCTTCTGTTCCTGTGGCTTTGTTCTCATGGCCGGCTGGCCCTGTTCACTGTTTAAATCACTGCCAAGCGCCAGTTTATTGTGTGTGTTAGGGAAACATACGCTTCAATAGAAATTCATTGATTCAGGGTGAACAAAACCACTTTTCCAATGACTGAAAATGGCTAAGCTGGTAAAGCTTGAGTTTCTTGGGCACCAACACAGCTTTTTAAGGGTCTATCTGACCTGTCTAGAAGGTGGTATTCTAACACAGGGAGACCTCTCTTTGGGAAGGTAGTTTTGGAATTAAGGACACTGGCAGGAAGTATGAAAAGTCATGGCGAAAGGCCATGTGATAACAAATAGGGGGGTTTATCGTTTTTGATTCTAGAACCCTGACTACCCTAGAAAACCCTTACTGAAAGTTCCTGAATTTTGGAAAAAAAAAAAAAAAAGTCATTCCCTTAAAACAGAGGTTGAGGGATGCAGGTCCCTTATTTGGTCATTGTGTGATTAAGGTCTCAATCTTGCCGAGCTTGGAGCACGCATGTGTGGGTGTGTCTGTCCAGTGACCCCAGGCCTCCTGGAATGTGGACACAGCCCATCCCGGACCTGTTGAAACCCGACTCTGGGGAAGCATCGAATGACAAGGAAGAGCTGACACTCTTCCCTATGGCCCTACCGGAGACCCGACCTCCATCTTGCCTGATTTGGTGTGCTTCCTCCCTTTTTTTCCTCTATACCTACGCTTCTCTAGTTCTGGGGGCCCTGTGGGTCTGACTCCTGAGTTAGGAGTCTTTCCCTGCCGGGTCCGCTCAGCTTTGTGTGGACCGCCGTTTGTACCCACAGTTGATACCCACTGTTTATTTCGTCTTCACGTTTTGTGTGTACGTGAGAAATAAAAAATGGTCTGATGCCAACACAGTTTTACAGCCAGAGAGGCTACATTCGATGCTTTCTAGTGGCTTCACGTGGTACCCTGTCCACATAATCCAAGAACATTTTTTATTTGATTTCTGATCCAGAATCAGCAGGTTTTTTAATTATTGTCAATTATATTTATTATCATCAGTGTATTTTATTTTATTATCAATTCCTTGGGCATTGCTTGCAGACCTCCAAGAATGCAAGGAAAATAGAATTGGTGGTATCCCTTACTGCAAAACAGGGATGCTCAGACTGGCCTGAGCGGGCATGTTGGTTCATCCGTGCAGTGACCATGAACCTCTGGGACCTCTCCAGCCTACGGTTTCTGCTTCCCAAATACTGCCTTAAGTGTGGCTTTCCTGGACTGGCCAGTCTCCCTTCCAGCAGTCCCTGCTCCCACAGCACTAGAAATAAGAGAAATAAGAGTTTATTTTATTTTATTTTTTAATTTTTAAAATTGTTTATTTATTTTTGAAAGAAAGAGAGAGAGGGAGACACAGAACCCGAAGCAGGCTCCAGGCTCTGAGCTGTCAGCACAGAGCCCGATGCGGAACTCGAACTCATAAACCGCGAGATCATGATCTGAGCTGAATTTGGACACCCAACCGACTCAGCCACCCAGGCTCTCTGTGAAATAAGAGTTTAAATGCATGTCTGATGTTGATTCCACAAAGCCACCTGCATGATGGACTCCAAACTCACTTGTGAATAGGCGTCCCACTTTGTGATCTTTCCGTCTAGTGTGCACCTCCCTGCCCCCCCCCCCCACACCCCATGTTGTAGTTTAGATCTCCCCAAAAGGAACAGATGATTCCTGAACAGACGATTCAAGCCTCTGCCTCTCCCCACCTCTCCTACCTGCGTCAGCGGGCCATGCCTCAGATGAGATGCCCTTCCTTGAAGATCCTCCCATGATTGTCCTTGCCTGGGTAGCCCTGCCCTCTGAGACCCCATGGCACAGCATTTACCTCTGTCCCTCCTGCTTCTGCCTGTGATGTCTGCTTTCTGAACCCAGCCCTGAACTGAAGAGGTGATGGTGAGGGTGGAGGCCAGGGTTAGGTGGGGGACTCCAGGGATAAGAAGGAGGTTAGAAGCATGAACTTGGGTACTGAGTAAGGGAAGAGGGACCAGGGTAAGGAAGGAATCTGTTCTGATTTACAGCCCTTTCTGGCCTTGTGACCCAGAGGATGGCAGGTGTATCAGCCCATGCGGGCATTCTAGAAGAGGAGGGGAACGTGATTCTCCTATGGCCACGGAGCACACTTAAATCCAGTCTGGCTGTTGTACCCACCTTTTCTACTGTGTATGTGACAATGCAGGTATTTAGAGCTGTTGAAGAAACAACATGTTTCATCACACGTTTAGAGGCAGTGTCCCTTATTTGCAGGCTTGTTTCCATCCTATCTAGAGTGCTACCTCCCTGCTCCCTGCCACCTAACCCCGTGGCTGGGGAGTGAGCCTCGTGTGGGCTGGTTGCTGGTCAAAGTTCCTCTAACAATATACCTTGGCAAATGCTTTCCTCCTTCTTCTGTGAACTTACTTAGCTCACGATTTATACAGATTTCACTTAAATGATTCCGACAGAAGTGTGTATATATTTTGTAACCTAATGCTTTAAAAAAAGCCAGAATAGCTTGTATTAGAGGATCACACAGTAGGAAAAATGAAGTTCAGAAGTCCCGAGATAGACTAAGGTGGCAAATCCAGACAAATAAATAAATATACATCAAAGGTCTACTGTTTTTTGTTTTTTTTTTCTGTTAAACTTTGATGTTGTGACAGTTCTGTTCTCTGCATGGTTTGGACATTATTTATATGGTCAGAAAAATTATTTTAGTGAGGTTTTATTTATGATTGATCATTTAAACTATGTGTCATTTGGAGAATCAATTTTACATAATTGAAGTCCAAGGTTATCATTGGGGTGGTTTAAACAGTCACTATTTTATTTCATTTTAGTTTTTTTAATGTTTATTTATTTTTGAGAGAGAGAGAGAGAAAGAGAGAGAGAGAGAGAGAGAGGAGATGAGAGAGAGAGAGAGAGAGAGAAAGGTGGAGACAGAGAATCTTAAGCAGGCTCTGTGCTGTCAGCACAGAGCCCCACACAGGGCTCGAACCCACAGACTGTGAGATGACCTGAGCCAAAATCAAGAGTTGGATCCTCAACAGACTGAGCCACCCATGTGCCCCTAAACAGGCACTATTTTAAAGCTGTATGACGGACCATCTTTTCTCAAAGTCAGCTTAAAATTGAGGCCAGAGTCTTAGGCGACTGTCTGAAGTTTTCAAGAAGTATGTAACAAAAGAAATCATTTCTAAAATAGTAGTTGCATGGAATTTGATAAATGGGGTTCAGTATCCAATTTTTAGCCATTTGCATTTTTAAAATATTTTTAAAATAGTGTCGACTGTATGTTTTAGACATGTGGTAGGTATCACTGGGGACTCCAAACACACGCAAGGGTATTTGTGAACAAGTACTGTGTTGTGATAGATCTGGTGTCAGAGCTGATGTGCTGAATATACACATGTATACATGTGCCTGTGTGCATATATTCACGTACGTCTGTGTGGATATGTATATACACATATGCACATGTTCACACATGTACGTATACACATATACACACATTTAAAACATTTTTTATAATGTTTATTTATTTTTTGAGATAGAGACAGAGTATAAGAAGGAGAGGGGTAGAGAAGGAGGGAAACACAGAATCCAAAGCAGGCTCCAGGCTCTGAGCTGTCAGCACAGAGCCTGACGCGGGGCTCAAACTCATAAACTGTGAGATCATGACCCGAACCAAAGTTGGGAGCTTAACTGGCTGAGCCACCCAGGTGCCCCGATGCACACACATTTTAAATACATTTCGGTGTTTTTATATGTTTCTGCTGCAGAGCAGAACATTCTTCTTGCTGAATTTGGTAAATATACCCTCAAGACTGTTAAAACTCTGCATCTAGGTACCTAAGTAAGATAATAATACATAAAAGCCTTCTGGAGCTTTGAAATGTTCACGTGTTAGGGATGATGCAATGTTAGCCATGACTACCCCCATTCTACTTTAGTAAGAGCTCGGAATATCTCTGTGGGAGAGGTGAGAGCAGAAACTGTTGTATCATTTCATGGAAGGAGAACCTGAGGTATAGAGTATAATTTGAGTGCGTGATGGAGCTGGGGGCACAGCAGAGAGCTTTTCATTAGTGGGGCTGCCTTCCATGTTTTAGGGTGCCCAGCTCTCCCTTCTGTTAGGAAACCACTGGGAACTTTGGATGCTCTAGAAACAACAGGTAGGAGTCTGAGTGTTTGTAGTAAGAAGTAAATATCTATAGATTTCAGTAGATGATTGACGTCAACACGTGTCAGTAGATTAATTGAAATAGATGTGAATTAATTCAATTAAGATATTGATGGGGCCCCTGGGTGGCTCAGTCGGTTAAGGATCTGACTCTTGCTTTTAGCTCAGGTTGTGATCTTGTGGTTTGTGAGATCGAGCCCAGTGTCAGGCTCTGCACTGATAGTGTGGAGCCTGCTTGGGATCCTCTCTCTCCCTCCCTCCCTCTCCCTCCCTCTCTCTCTCTCTCTCTCTCTCTCTCTCTCTCTCTCCAAAATAAATGAACATTAAAAAAAATTGATAACTCAAAAATCAGAATCCAGCTCTTGTCTCAACCTAGGTCACTGAAGTCTAGAGCAATTTATACCTATCCTTTGAGATTTTAAATATAGGTATTCTCAGTTTGCCATAATTTAGAAACTAGCTGGGACTTCTACGAGCACTGTTTTATGTAACCCTATGAAGTAGATATTATCCACATCTTACAGATGAGGAACTGGGACTTCCTATGAAATTTCCAGAGGCCATGTAAGTAATACCAGGCAGAGCTTTCCCATTATGATTTGATCCATCTGGTGTCAGCGTGTTGTCTCTTTAAATCAGGGCTATGTGTTCTTTTTTTTTTTTTTTTTAATGTTTATTCATTTTTTTGAGAGAGAGACAGAGTGCGAGGGAGGAAGGGGCAGAGAGAGGGAGACACAGAATCTGAAGCAGGCTCCAGGCTCTGAGCTGTCAGCACAGAGCCCGTCGTGGGGCTTGAACTCATGAACCACAACATCATGACCTAAGCTGATGTCAGATGCTTAGCCACATATTCTTGATGTAGGCAACAACCCGCTGCATGTAGGGGGTGCTCATTAATGGTGAAAGAATGAGCCTCTAATTGTCTACTTTCTGCTGTCATTAGAGAGGCAGTATAAAATATTGGTGAAGACCTGGGAATGAGCCTACCTAAGTTTTCACCCAATGACATCACTTAGAAGCTCTGTTATCTTAGGCAGATGATTTCAACTCTGTGCCTCCATTGTCAGGAAAATGGGGATAACATTAGTACTTGGCTCAGAAAGTTGTTGGAGAGATTGAAGAATCAATGCGCGTAAGGCACTTAGAAGAGCATCTGGCATGTAGTATGGGCTCTCCAGATACTTGCTGTTGATATGATCATTACGTGTGCAGAGGACATCCTCCTAGATGCTGGGAATAGTGGGAATAGGATGGTGGGAGAAGATGCCTTTCCTGAAGTTACATCACACAAGTTTGCATGCCCTGTAAGGTTGCCCTGTGGGAGCCCAAGGAAACCCTGCTGGCAGAAGGAACAGGGCCAGCAGCACGAGGTGGCCGGATCCCCAGTGTAGTTGCAGAATCACTGAGAATCTGTCAGCTTTGCTGGTTTTCTTGCTGAAAATAACTATGGAAACCCATGCTCTCCTTGTCTGTCTTCCACTCTGCTTCCGCTAACATTAGTCACCGAGCCTTAGAACCGGAAAAGGAGCTTAGGGATCTTGGTCCAGCTCTCTGACGTTCAGGTGAAAGAGACAGGTCCAGCGAGGTTCAGTGACTGGCCCACGATCACAGAGCTAACATGAGCAGGTGTGGATCCAGAGTGGTGGTTTCTGACCTCCTAATTCAGAGCCCTTTCCACCTACCCACACTGGCTCCCTTGGAGGGCTTCCCTTAGGAGAATGAAAGAAGTAACTCTTCCTTGTCTTTAAAAGTCCCTTGGTATGTTCAGTGCAGACCGAGGACTCTGTCTCACTAGCTTGGCCAAGTTCCATTACAGGATATTGAATCAGGTTTGGAAAATTCCCCTGTGGTTTCAATGAGATGTGCTGTTCTTTCTGCTCCCCCCCTCTGTGGTGATGCGGGGCTGCTGTGGTTCTTGTGTTCTGACCCACACTGCCTCTGGTACTCTGGAATTCACTAGAAAGAGGCCCAGGGACCAGCCTCAGAGCCTGTGTTTCAGATGAAACACGTGAATGCTTCGCTCCCATTTCAGGTGTGTTTGATGATGTTGGTCCTTTGTGCCCGTTTCTTGTCAAGAAAATGAAGATAGTGCCTCTCAGAAGTGCAGTGGGAGGAAGCCAGCTGCAGACCGGGGAATAATTTGGGAAATATGGAATGCTTCTCGGGGGTGCGGTTGTAATCCGGGAAACCTGCTCCGCTCTCCCCATCCAGCCTCAGGACAGGGAGGTGTGCTAAACACCTGTGCCCAGCTCCTATTCCTTCTTTGGCCTGTCCGATCCTTTGCCGTCTCTGTACCTTTCCAGGATGTTCTAGAAACAAGGGGAGAGCAGCCTTCTTACATGCTGCCCTGGACATCAGACTGGGTTTGAGGGATGTTGGGTCATCTCACAGAGGCCCAGGGTAGGTGAGGCAGGACAGGGGGAGCCGCTGAGCAGGGTCTCGATTCACAGGTGCTGTTTGTGGGATAAATCCATCTGTTCAGGAAGCCATAGAACTTTCATTAATGGAACATTTTTATACATCCATACGTAACTTTTTTTAGATCTAAAGGTCTTGCAGACCTTCTTTTAGGTCTTGCAGACCTTCTTTTAGGTCTTGCAGAAAGAAGTTTTCATTCAAGCATTGGATATTCTTTTAGTGAGTGTCCAGTCTGGAGAGAAAGGGATAATGCAGTCCGTCCTTCCTTCCTTCCTTCCTTCCTTCCTTCCTTCCTTCCTTCCTTCCTTCCTTCCTTCCTTCCTTTTTCTTCCTTTCTTTCTTCCTCTCTCTTTCCTTCATTTTTTAAAACCTCAAGATTGTAGAAGTAGGTGAGCAAGGGGACGCACCTTAACCTGACCCTCCAAGAGTATTCATGAATTAGTTGCTCATTGTTACTTATACCACAGTAAAGCTGAAAAATAAGTTGCTTATTGGTGTAATTTCCTGGGGCATTATGGCCAGCAGTTTTTACTTTGCAAAACATAGTCACTTAGTGAAGTGACACAATATTTTTTTCTGCAGGCATGGATGCTTTAGCTCATTTAGGTAGTCTGAGGACAATTGTTAGTAAGTTATTTTGAAGTCCATTGTTCTTAACATGCTGTCGGTATGATTTTTCCAAAAAGATAGTATTCCTGCTTAAAAAATAATTTCGAATGAGTGGTTTTTCTTCCTTTACAAATACAATAATGTCAAGCAGTATAGTACAAAGTTCTGAATGGAAATTTTGTTCTGAAGAAACTACTTATGCAAGAAATATGCCTGATATTTCCACAATATTGTTGCCAAGTCAGACGAACAGACGGCAGTGAGGCTTTTCAGAACACGTACTCCGGATCCTATAGTCTCTGAGCTCAGGAGTTCAGTTCGTGTGTGCAGTTTTGTCTCCTTTTACACTACTTACCTGCATCTACTTTTTGAACGAACTAACCCATCATGTCAATATATCATTTAGATTTTTTTTTCATTGTGTCTCTTTTCGAATAGTGTCCTGTGCTACATTTATTATACAGAGTCTTGTTCTTTTTAGAATTTGGTTTCCCAGGATACAGATCTAGTTGAAATTTGTCCTTTCTCCTCAAAAGAAACCTACCTGGAAAAATGAAAAGCGGTACGGTCTTGAAACCAGTGTGCTAGATGCCTGCGATTGCCTTTTCACTTCAAGAGATGTGGCAGTGACCCTGGGTGGCTGTAGGTTCAAGAGCCGTCAAGTATTTGAAATAACGCAGGTCCCTTTAACAATTTTTTTTTAATAGTTCAGACTGTTAGCTAATGTAGATGTGTCTTCTAATTACTCTGAATTGGATAGCTCTCACATCTACTTAAGAAGGCTGCATCCCGCTTCCAAGATTGCAGAAATGTTCCTAGCCTTCAATTATTTCCTGCCTGCCTTCATTTACCTCTTTAAGATAGATTAAAAGGAATGGCTCCCTCTGTGGTCTCCCCTCCGGCTGAGCTGTTTTCACATCACCTCTTCTGCTTAAATGTACTTTCTCCTCAGCACCGGGCTGGGCTGGCCTTAGGTGGGGTCTGGTCTTCTGGTGCTTTGCTGGTCAGAGTGTGGTCTGGTGGAAAGCATCAGCACTTCCAGAGAGCTTGTTAGAAATGCAGACTCCCAGGCCCCGCCCCGGTGCCTCTGAATTAGAAGATGCCAGGTAGCCAGACCCTCAAGACATTTGTTGGCTCCTTTACCCTTGAGACGCTCTGATCTAGGAAACTTCCCTGCAGGAAGCCAGATGATTTAGTTGCCCCTTCTGTGACATCCAGCAGCATCTGGTACTTTTCTCCCTTGAACCACTCACCACAATATAGAGTAATTAACCATTTCCTTTGTCTTTCTTTTCCACTGCATTGAAAGGTCCATGAGGACAGGGGTGATAACTGAGATCCAAATGTATTTGTAGTACCTGGCAAGGTCCCTGGGACACAGCAGGCCCTTTGCATTGGAGTAAACCAGTTTCCCACCAGGAAATATTGAGAAAGGTGATATGTATTCCCTTCCCTCTAAAAAATTTCTATAAGCTTTATTTCTTTCAGTGAATAGAATCTTCAGGTACTTTGAAAACGTAACTAGTTGTATCTTAACAAAATGTTTGAGAGTGACAAATCTACCTTCATTTCAAAGAGAGAAATTGACACTAAAAAGTAACAAAAAATAGTTTCAACATGATACATTAAATCCCCATCAGAACAAGCAGAGAATTCCCCCTTTGGTTGTCAGTTCTTCTCCCATGGGACACTTAATACTCTCTTTTAAAATGTAGACTGAAGGAAATATGGTGCCCCAAAGGCAGACCCCTATAGTTTAAAACAATTCTGGTTGAGATTTGCCTCTCCTGTTTACAGCTTGTCCAGCATTTTAAATATGAAAAAGCCTCTATTAATGGCTCTAAATTTCCAGCAAGAAAACTACCTTCTGGAAAGATATTGGCATTAATTTGAGCCGAATTCCTAGATTCCTTCCTTCCTTCCTTCCTTCCTTCCTTCCTTCCTTCCTTCCTTCTTCCTTCCTTCCTTCCTTCCTTCCTTCCTTCCTTCCTTCCTTCCTTCCTTTTTTTAGTTTTATTTTTTGAGAGAGAGATAGAAAGCAAGCGGGGCGGTGGGGAGGGGGGGGGGCAAAGAGAGAGGGAAACAGAAACCCAAGCAGGTTCCATGCCATCAGTGCAGAGCCTGATGTGGGGCTTGAACCCACAAACTGTGAGATCATGACTTGAGCCCAAGTCAAGAGTTGGAGGCTCAACCGACAGAGCCACCCAGGCGTCCCTGAATTCCTAGATTTCATTTCGGTTTTTTAAATGTTTATTTTATTTTTGAGAGAGAGGCAGAGAGAGAGACACACACAAAGGATCCCTGGGCTCAAACTCACGAACTGTGAAATCATGAGCTGAAGTTGGACGCTCAACCAACTGAGCCACCCAGGTACCCACCCCCCCCCCCCCCCCCGATTTCATTTCTTGAGCCTTAATGATCCCAGTACACACGCTTTCAAAAGCAAGTCAAATGCAGTAGTCTTCGAGGAACTGAGATGGTGAGAGAGGAAGCTTTCCTGGAACATCCATCAAGTGTGTGTAAGGTGGCTGGGACACACTGCAGGAGGGGCACAGACGCCTGGCAGACGAGGTTGAGGAGAGGCACCGATCATAGCCACCTGGTGAGTCAGAAGAAAGCGGCATCGGAGTGACCTTGAAGGAAAGCAGGCTTTTCTGGAAAGGCAGCAGGGGGAGGGAGGTCTCAGGGGATGGAACAGCTGGAACACTTCTAGACAGAGACATCGTGTGCGGGCTGAGTCTGGAAGAGGGGCTGGAATGATGGAGAAGGTTAATGTGAGCAGGCGCAGGGAAGCCGGGGTCAGAGCACAGAGGTACCCGCTAGTGAGGCTAAAGGGTTTGTTACCTCCTCCAGGGGGCGGGGGGGGGGGGTAGCCTCTGCAGCATTTTGCATAGGGGGGATGGTACTGGGGGGGATGTTGGGGAGATGAAAACGGCTCCCCAGATGGTGTGCGAGATGAAGGTCCGCCAGAGCCGTGCAGGGGAAGTAGAGGCTGCAACCTCTATGTGTATGTGTATGATCAGGGGGAGTCCTGGCCAGGGCTGCGGCCCCACGGACTTCCCCTGGGACATGAGGAGGAAGGATCGGTATAGCTCTGGGTACATAGGGAGGTAAGCCTTGAGGGAAGCGGGTTTTGAAATCTGAGTATTTGGGGATGTGCTGGAGCACGGCCAGAAGCCGAGAAGCCAAGCCAATGGCCAGACACAGGGCTGTACCTTTGGACGTTTTTCTCTCCTTCCAAGGGGAGGTCTGACAGAATTAATTCGCAAGACCCCATAGGCCTGAGAGAAATGAGACAGGCTGAGAGAGCCATCAGCCCCAAACCCGCAGCCCTCCATGACATCACCGTGTTTGTTTCGGCTGTAGGGGGGTGATGTGGCGAGCGCGTTGTGCCCGGGAGGAGACAGGCGCGTTGTGCAGGTGCAGGCGAGCGCGTTGTGCCCGGGAGGAGACAGGCGCGTGCAGGAGGGGAGGGGGGCGTGCTGGGGATGGATCGTTTTTCCCCGTGTGCGGGACTGGCATGCCAGACACAGGTGGAGAGGTTGCACGTCGCGGTGTATTAAGGTTCGCACTGTCGAGATGCATTGTACTCGGGAGGGTGGACATTCAGACCTGTGGAGCCGTGATTATAGCCTGGATTTGTAGGATGGGCCAAATGGAACAAACACTTACTGTTATTGGTAGTACATAGTGGGAGGATTCATCTTCTGAAGTTTTGACTTCAGGTCTGTGTTTGTCACCACTGATGACTTTAGGATGCCCCTTCTTTTCTCCTTCCTGCTTTTCTCCTTCCTTCCTTCCTTCCAACTTCCCTCCCTCCCTCCCTCCTTCCCTTCCAACCTCCCTCCCTCCCTCCCTCCCTCCCTTCCTTCCAACCTCCCTCCCTCCCTCCCTCCCTCCCCTCCCCTCCCCTCCCCTTCCTTTCTTCCAACCTCCCTCCTTTCCTCCCTTCCTTCCTTCTTTCCTTCCTTCCTCCCTCCCTCCCTCCCTCCCTCCCTCCCTCCCTCCCTTCCTTCCTTCCAACTTCCCTTCCTCCCTTCCTTCCTCCCTCCCTCCCTCCCTTCCTAACTTCCCTGGAAGATTGGAGACTGCTTGGGCTGGGTCATACGACTCTCTGTCCAAAGCCAGTGACTCTGAGTGTCGAACTGGCTAGAGATTACCTCCTCTGAGACTCGGCTTCAGATGACAGTGGGAAATATATTTTGTATGCACAACCTTACTGTTCAAACAGGGCTTGCTAACCAGCTCAAGTTCCACTTTGTACTTGAAAATTAGAACATAAATCATAACTAAATGACATATTATTGAAGCCACATTAGAAAGAGAGAGAGAAAAAAAAGCAAGAGTCATGGAATACTGTCTCCCAGTGTTCTGAAAACAGCCTAAGAATAGGCGAGCACTTCTGGAGGTTTCATAAGGAGCCACAAGAAGGGCCAAAGGTGGGAAATCAGGTTCTGGGAGGAGAGCCATAAGCAACTGGTCATGTTTAACCTGGAGAAGTGTGACAACTGGCATCAGTTAACATATATTTATGATTGTATTTGAGTGGCCAGCATTTTGTGGGGGCACTATGCTTTTTTTAAAGTCCTTGAAGATTTAGAACCATAACATGTAGACATGATAATTCATCTCTTCTTTTAGAGCGAGGAGAGTGCTACACCAATTAAATCAGTGCAGTTCACCATTTGTCGTAGGCGGGGTGAGGGTCAGAATGTGGGACCCGAGGACACAGAAATGTAGGGGCACACTTTTCCTTTACCCTCCTAAGGAGTCTTTTAGGCTGGCTGTGAGAATTGAATTGGCAGAAGACAGATCAGTAGGAGAAAAGCATATAAAGGCAGTGAACATCAGTTTTACGGGGTACGGAAGCCTTCGTGTGGAATGAAGACACAAGGAAATAGGGAAGCCAACTTCTGCATTAGATGAAGCAAAGAGAGGCTTGTGGATGGTGACTAAAGTCTGTGGGGGAGTTTAAAGGTAGATGGGAATTACTTTAATAAGGTCTGTGCAGAATTCTCTTGTTCTCAACTTCTCGACCTTGATGACAGGAGTGTTAATTTCCTTCTGGTAGAGAAAGGCCATCTTTCACGTGGGAATCTCATCTCCTGCTTTTGAGAAAAGGAAGGAAGGTCAGGAGTGTTTTTTGTACGTTTGCTGTTCTTAACTCAAAACATTCAGTATGTCGGCATGGCAGATTTGGGGGGTGGCATGTTTTGAACTCCTTCAGAAGACACAGCTGAAATTTAGGGTAGATGGAAACAATCCCCTGTGAGGGAAGATGATGTAACATCGGAATGAGGGAGACTAGAGTATTTTATCTGGAGAATTTAGAGAACGCAGTGTCTACAGGGACAGTTAGAGTTCTACGAGAGGAGGAAAGGGTGAGCTGATTTCCCAGTGTCTCTTGAGTGTGATGGCTCCAGTTATATGAGTTGGTTTTTCCTTGGTGTGTGTGTAAGAGAAATTATCTTGGCAAACATATAGTTTGGTATTTGCCACTGTTAAAATAGTATTTAAAAAAATTTAATGCCAATAGAGTTAACATACAGGTTATGTTTTAGGTGCACAGTATAGAGATTCAACAATTGTATACATTACTCAGTGCTCATCAAGGTAGTGTGCTCTAAATCCCCTTCACCTGTTTCATCCACCACCCCCCCCTTCCACTCTGATAACCACCAATTTGTTCTCTGTAGTTAAGAGTCTGCTTAAGAGTCTGTTTTTTGGTTTGTCTCGTTTTCTTTGTTTGTTAGCCAAGATAGCATTTTTTAAAGTTTATTTATTTATTTTGAGAGACAGAGCACACGAATGAGCAGGAGAGGGGCAGAGAGAGAGAGGCGGGGGGGTGGGGTGGGGGAGACCGTGAATCCCAAGCTGGCTCCACACTGTCGGCACATGCAGAGTCCGACGTGGGGTTTGAACTCACGAACTGTGAGATCATGGCCTGAGCCGAAATAAAGAGTCATATGCTTAACCAACCGAGCCACTCAGGGGCCTCAAGATAGCATTTTTAATATCCTATTTTCAGCCAGATATGTTTTAAGACAAACAGCAAGGGTGATGCTGTTTTCTAATAGGACCCTTAGTTTTTATCTGACATTGCCCCCTGAGTCGGTTTGCACGTCTCCATATTCAAAATAAATTCCATGTTTGGGGCTTTCTCATTCAGGTGGCGTTTCCATTTTGAGTTCTTATCTTTTCAAGGGCTGCATGAGTGTGATTTTGTACTAAGCAGAGCTGGAGTAATCAGAACATTATGATGGCAAAGTGGCTGTCGGCGTGCGGGCACAGTATTCAGCGGAAACAATTTCCGCCCTCCTGGGAACACCTGTTTTTCTTTTTGCCTTTGCATGCTTGGAGAGCAGCTTCTGGGGAATGTGAGTAGAGATCCTTGAAGTGATGCCTGAACCCTAAGACTTGCGCAAGTAAGTAAATAAAAAGCTGGCAAGGTGCAGGGGCTTATATGGGTATATTGCTCTTACTTGGAAGAGTGGCAATAACATTTTAAGTGATAAGTAAGGAAAGTAACATGTGATTTGCCAGGAAAGAACAAAAAAGTGGACTTCCTTCTCCAAAACCATACAGGCCACTGTCTAAGAAGGAGGCTGTACATATGATTAGGTGGAGAAGAGACGAGGAGGAGGAGGAGGAGGCTGGTGGTGCTGCCGGTCACACCTCTGTTGTCCAACACATATATCCTGGTACTGTGTTATTTGTCTCCAGATTGTGTAACACCACCGTAAGGCAGGTGTTGAGTCTCCATGTTACCCATGAGGGAGCTCGGGGAGGTCAGTAGCTTGCCCAAACAGAGGTTAAAACCTAGGTGTCTCTTGGGGCGCCTGGGGGGCTCAGTTGGTTAATAGTCCGACTCTTGATTTCGGCTCAGGTCATGATCTCACAGTTTGTGAGTTTGAGCCCCACATTGGGCTCCACGCTGACGATACAGAGCCTGCTTGGGGTTCTCTCTCCCTGTCTTTGTGCCTGTCTCTCAACCATAAATAAATTAAAACAATCAAGGCGCCTCTCAGATCTAAGCCCTTGTATCTGTGTGTGTGTGTGTGTGTGTGTGTGTGTGTGTGTGTGTGTGTGTGAGATACTGCCTCCTAAAACAGACATATATTATAATTTGGGGATTTAAAAAAGCTAACCAGAAATAAGGGAAATCACATACAGCCTGGAAAGGCTACCGATCAGTTTTAGGGATAGCCCAGTAGTAAGTAGGCTAGGAGCTCTTTTCGGACCACATGGTCTGCCTTCCCTACAGAGAGGTAAAGTGTAGTAAAGAGGTAAAGTCCTTGCTGAGCTGTCTTTCACAGGTCAGCCAGTCTTTCTTTCTTTTTTTTTTTTTTAATGTTTATTTATTTTTGAGACAGAGAGAGACAGAGCATGAATGGGGGAGGGTCAGAGAGAGGGAGACACAGAATCTGAAATAGGCTCCAGGCTCTGAGCAGTCAGCACAGAGCCCAACGCGGGGCTCGAACCCACGAACCGTGAGATCATGACCTGAGCCGAAGTTGGACGCCCAACCGACTGAGCCACCCAGGCGCCCCTCAGCCAGTCTTTCTTGGAACTCATTGAGGTTTAAGCTGGTGGTTCCCCCAATTTACGAGGTTATCAGAATCACCTGGAGGGACGGTGACACTACCAATTGCTGGGCCCAGCCCCAGATTCCGGCTCCAGGTGCTGCATTTTCGCGGGTCCAGAGACCACACTTTGCAAAGCACGGACTCAGCCGTCACGGCCCAAGGTCTCCTGTCTGCTTCTACAGCTGTTTCTCCAAAGCGGTGACCAAGTGTAAGAGCGTGTGAGGGCCTCGAGGGTCAGCCTGGACCGGTAGGGCTCGTCTTCAGTGACTTGCCATCTGGCTCCATGAGGCCTCCTGGAGGCTTCCAGACAGCAACATCTGCCCTGCTCTAGAGAGCACTTCCCCTCAGTCAGTGGAGCACTCTGAAGCATGCCTGGCGTTAAGTTTTCACCGAGGGTCCTCTGTGGCGGGTAAGCCACTGACGCCACCAGCTTCTTTCAGCCTTGTGAAACTAGAGGTTTGCTAGGGACACTGCTCTGGGCCTATTGGATCCAGCACTTTGGAACCTGAGTGTTCTTGAGTATTCGTAGACCCCGATGCTGCGGAAGGCCCAGTGTGGATGAATAACACAGTGGCTTTCTCCCAGCAAACCTATATAAAGTCTTTCACGACAGTTTGGAGAGCATCTTCAGTATATTTAAATTGTTTCTACTGTGTTTTTTAAGGATTAGCAGCCTAACATAGACCTACAGGATTTTTGTATTAAAGAAAAAAACCAACGCCAGTTCCCTTAAGTAAAAGATGTTTATTAGGAGAATGCTGGTTTATCTTAGCTAATCGAGGAGAAAAACAAGCAAGCAAGACCCTCAGGAGGGGCACAGGTCTGTTGCTGGAATGTCATTTTGGGAATTCACAATCCTCTTTGTAGGGCGTAATCGGGGGTAAAACTCAACCTAATTCTCTCCCCTCCCTTCCTCCCCTCCCAGCCCCCACCCCCTCTCTACCGCTCTCCTTTTCCAAACTTAAGAATCCTGGGACAGCATAGACTTGTCTTCTTGGCTTAAGGAGTTATCCTTGGATTGGGCTACTTGGGTGGCTTAGTCGGGTAAGCGACCGACTTCGGCTCAGGTCATGATCTCATGTTCGTGGGTTCGAGCCCCACGTCGGGCTCTGTGCGGACAGCTCAGAGCCTGGAGTCTGATTCAGATTCTGTGTCTCCCTCTCTCTCTGCCCCTCCCCTGCTTGCACTCTGTCTCTTAAAAATAAATAAAACATTAAAAAAAAAAAAAAGAGTTATCCTTGGATCAAGCAGATAGGGCCAGGCTCACACGGCATAACTGTGGCCCACGGTGGCTCCCTTGGTGTTTTCAGAGCTGTGCCCAGAAAAATAGGGGCCGTGGTGTGAACCCAGCACCCCACCAAGAGTTGTCCACGGTGTGCTCACACTTAAACGGGAATCAGGCAATTAAAAACGCATAGATGTGTTCCTCTTCAGAGGAACGTCTCTGTTACCATCGCAGAGGTATGTCCCGCTTGCAGTCAAATTTCCTACCCACCACCACCCTGACAGGATGCCTTGTAAGGAGAGACGCAGAACGTCCTGATGGTTGACTTTTAGCAAGAAAGATTTGCTTTCATTTCTGTTTTGAATCCTCCAAAAGCTCAGGTAGTTTTGGATCCAGCAGAGTTCAATACCCATGTAAACACGTGAGTCTCACGGCCTGGACGCTGGGGCACTGACATTTCCTCCTGAAGCCTGGTCCCACCGGAGTTACCTGGAGCCGTGCATGGCAGCGGCAGAGAACATGGACTCAGGGCTCCAGGGGGTTCCCTTTCTGCCCTCGCACAGAGCCCTCACTTCCCACCTGGCTCCTGACTCCCTAAGAGCCGTTCTCTGAGCTAGGGACCTCCTTGAGGCCAGAGGCTGACCTCGAGTTGAAGAAGCCATTGTGTAGGTCCTTCCTTTGCAAGGGAGGGAAACAGTGGGTCAGGGTAAGTGCCCCTGATCAGTGTCATCTTCTAGGACACCAACTGGTAGACGAAAGAGCCCAAGCCAACTATATGTCTGAAAAGTCAGCATGTTTACATGTATGCTAGCAAATGGACGGAGTAACAAGGGAGGCAGCAGAGGCTCACTTCAGCGGTTGGGAAGGCTGACTTCCTTTTTTAAAAACAACACCTGCACTTCACAGCAGGTTCTGAGGGAAGACCCCACCAGAGAGAGAGAGAGAGAGAGAGAGAGAGAGAGAGAGAGAACCTGACCCAGGCCCCACAGGTAACCTTCTGCTTTGTGTTTCATACCGGGGAACATGGTCACCCATTGCTTTGCACACAGGCCCAGACACAGGCAAACAAGCTGTGTTCAGTCTCTCTTCCTTTGGGTCCCTCTGGCTTTTCTGAGGACACCCAGTGCTGGGGTATGATGACAAAGGCAAAATTAAACGTGGAGGCTCCCATAACTCAAGACCTTTCTTCAAGGGATGTATTTTGCTATCTGTAGCCCAAGGGTTCTGTCCGGTCCGTGTATGTCTGTCTGGGAACCTGCCTTCCTAGTTCCCAGGTTGCTTCTACTGTCTCTCACCTGCCATCTGGAAGCAAAATGCTGAATTTATGGACCCCTTCACACCTTGGCCAAGAGAGAAGATCTGGTTTCCCCTCTGCCTTCTCTTGTTCCCTCCTATAACCTCACTTTCCTGTCTCTCGAGGGCCCCATCCCATGCCCCAGGTGATAGACACCAAAAATAACCTCACGGTTTGGGCAAGATCTGACTATTACCTCTGCCCTTTTCCTCCTGGCCTTCAACAGATGTGCCTGTATCAGAACATTAAAGAGATCGACACACAGAGTGGGAAAGGTGCCCTTCCCCTCACTCACCTTCACGATGGCCTTAGTTTGACTCATTGATCTGATACAACCGCTGAAATATATTGTGGATGAAGCCAAGGTGTCTATCTTCTGTGAAGTACTAATCAATTTCTGGTTGCCAAAGGGCATTGTCTATGCTCTTGATGGTTAAAAAATGGACCCCGTGCCTTACACAGGACGCATGTACTTCCCTGTACAAGAGCTTTCCATTTGGTTGTTCAGGAAATGTTTATTGAGCAACTATTTTGTATCCACACATCCAAACCAACTGAATTACCATGAAAGTCATGTCACAGAAGAAATACACTTAACATGATGAAAAAATATAGGAAAGAGGGAATCTTGGCATAAAGAACAACCTCTAAATGAAAAAATGGAAAGAAAAAAAAACACCCCACCTCCAAACCCTCCTTTTCCTGGACTGGTTTTCCCGATGCCGTGACTGACAGATCAGAACCTGTCTGGCACGGGTACTGAGAGCAGCTTTTGGGAACTGCTGTCGTAAGTCAGTGCTCTTGTTTTACTGCTGAGCAACGAGTCACAGGGAGGCCGCTAGCTAGCTACCTAGTGGTGGAGACTAGTCTTCAGCACCATCTCCTACAAGAAGATTTGCACTGCCGTCTACTATTCTTGGTTTCTTCCTCCCACTTGGGGCAACTTTCCTGTCGTAGTTCTCATTTGATTTTTTTTTTTTCTTGGTTTCAGTTTCCTGCTCTGTAAATTGTCTAGTTAGACACGATCCCTGAGTACCATGCTCTGATTTGATAGTCTCCTTTCCTTTTAAAGGAAAACAGGCTTTCCTGCAGCCTTGAGAGAGGGTGTGATGGTAAATAACCTGAAATTAACGAGCTACTCAAGAGTAGCTGTCCCCCCACCCCTGTCCTGAAACACACTCCGACCTCCAACGTGAGTAGGCGCGAACAACGGTGTGTAGCCCCTCTAATCACATCCTGTGTACAAAATCCTGGGAGATCTGGAGCTAGCGGCATATTGGCTTTCTAGCTGTCTACATTTATTCAGGGTCAGGCAATGGATTGCAGTGATTTATCGGCTTTGATTACAGCCTGTGGTTCTGGACTCTGGCTGCATGTTAAAACCATCCATTCCACATCAATGAAATCAGAAGCTCCGGGACTGGGGTCAGGACGTGTGTATTTTTTAAAAGACTCCCAGGGGGCTCCGACGTGGTGCCAGGGTTGAGAATCCACAGCAGGAAGGATGAAAGCAGGGAGGGTCCCACAGGAATGTGCAGGTGTAACCACTCTTGCAGGTTGCCACGGAATTCCTTTTCTTCTTGTAAGAAAACAATTCATCTTTCCATAGTTTAGAAAACTATTTTCACCCTCTTTTTCTTATTCAGTGCTCAAGAGAGAGTATTTGGGTTTGCTTTTGTGTGTGTGTACATTGCTTTGTAGATGTAGGAACCTGCCACCAGTAAGCCCAAGAGATAAATGAGGAATGACTGGCTGGCTGTAAAAGGAGGTACTGAGTTATCAAAGATCTTGCCTTCAAGCTTTTTACAACAGTGATTTTCTTTGTTGTTGTTGTTGTTTTTAAGGATGTGTTTACATACAGCTTTGCAGGAGAGCCTCAATATTAAGTAGAGGAATTCATATCTATGTACCGTTGAAATGAGTTAGTTGTAGCAAATCAGTATAAAATGAGTGAATATTCCAAAGGAGGCAAAAAAAAAAAAAATCTGGGTGGTGCAGTACTTAATGTAATTGGCAGGGCATTTGGGGACCTCAGCTGCTCTTGGTCCCTTGGTATCTCACATGGGTGACAGCCTGTAAGGCACAGAGCTCAGCCAGATGTGAATGCTAGTGACTGGGTGGGGGGAGTCCCATAGCTGGTTTGGCCACAGAAAGAAGGCGAACTTGTTAAGAACAGTGATTATGCACCCTGACTGTGTAGTTAGCATCATCCCCAAGGGCTTTTAGTCACAGAATTTGAATAGACACACCCATGAGAGTTTGCAGGGAAACAAAGAGAAACCCTACTCTCAAAAAGCACCTGCTAATTGTTTGGAGATTTGTGAAAATATGCGAACGTCAGGAGGGACCTCCAAATCTCTTGCGGGGTTTAGTAAATATTGAGTCAGTATTTGGGTGCTTGTTTTTTAGTAATTGACAAACCAGGAGCCCTTGGTCTCTGAGAACTTCCTGTTTCCTGCATGCAGGTCTTTCTACCCGCCACAGTGCACCTGCTGAACCTCCTTCACCTTGGAAAGGAAGTAATAGAGAAAGAAAGCCTTTCCATTGGACTGGACATCCCCTCCCCCTTCCGCCCCAAACAGGACAATCAATTTGCCTTTCGCAAGGCCTGCTCAAGCAGTAACTTCTGCTCTGTGTTAAACAAGAGACAGTGGTATCAGTTTAAGATACCTCTTATGTATCCTTTTTGTCATGGGAGAGGGACTGTGTAAAATGTGACCCAGAATTGTTTGTTTTTTTTTTTAAGACGGGCTGTTGACTGTGGCTGGAGGCAGTCTGAAAAGCGTGCCTGCAGGTAGCGTCTGTGCTGCCTGAGCCTAGAGCACACTACCTACGTTTTGTGATTTGCATGTGTTTCTCTTAAATTGGAGAAAATGGAAGCATTTTGGGGTAGTTGCGGGAGAGCTGCAGAGATTAAAGATCAGGCTTCCGCAGGCAGGTGGCGGCAAGTGAAAAATCTCCCCTAACTCCTTTTGCCAGTGGAAATGGAAGGCATTCTAGTGTTATGAAGCTACATTAAAAAAAAAAAATCCACCCCTCCAGTACTTCAGAGAGGGGTGGAGGGCAGCAGGAAATGGCAATTTGCAACATTTACCACTTCTTAGGAACAGAGACTAAGGAAAATCAGCCGCATGGGAACATTTGTGCCCCTTCATTCCAGTTATTTAGTAATTTCTGAGACTTTTTTTTTTTTTTCTGGCCACAACGTCCTGTAAAATGTAGAGTGGCCAATATTCTGGCATAAACCGTCTTTTTAAATGCCCTTTACGGTAGAGATCTGCTAGTGTGACTCTGATGTGCCAAACCCCAAGGCCAGGGGTGAGGGGAGGGTGGAGGGCTTGAGGGGGAGGATGGGAGCAAATAAAAATTCACTGCAAATTACAATAGGCTGCAAAACACAGTTACTAGCTGATTCTTCTTACCACCTTTAGGGAAGCCTCTCCGCTTGTACAGAGTATTTGTCATTTTCTGTAGCACTTTCTGTATCATTTTGGGGGCACTGAATACTTTGTTTCTTGCTTAGAGTTAATTACGTGCATATTTAACTTCTCAACTATAGTCCTTTGGTGCTGGGTCTTTTCTCTTTGTTTCTCCCAAGGCACCAAGGAGAGTGCTTTATTCAGTTACTGTTCCATAATTATTGTTGAATGAATGCACTTTTACAAAACATGGGTGTGATTTGTTTTGTTTTTTTCAACTTCAGCTGCTAATGAATTAATATATCTAGCCAGGCAGACACAAAGCTGCCATTTGTAGAATAAAAGAACTCTCCAAGTGACGGGAATCATAGAACCATAAAATGTTGCAACCTTAAAGGACCTGAGCGATTTTAATTCAGCCTATTTATTTTACAGTTGAGCAACTGTGGCTGATAGAGACCCAGTGACTTGCCCAGGGTCATAGAACAAGCAGTCGGCGAATCAGCCACCTGCTTTACTCAGACATTGATATATAAACCGACATTACTGGGGATTGTTTTAGCTACTCTTGTAGTGCATTTAAATGTCATCAATCTTCACGCAACCCTGATTTTCCTTAGGGAAGATATTTAATTGATTTTTAATTTTATCTCTTCTAAATTTGGGGCTAATGAATTGCTTGTTTTCTTTGCTGAGTAAACTGTCTTCATGCTACTCTCCAGGAAAGCAGCCCCAGCAGTGTGTTCTCCCCACGTTAGATACAGGGCGGTGCTGGGTAGGGACATTATGCAGGTAGACAGTGGCCAGACCATAGGTAACACTAGGACTCTGACTTCTAATCGGCAGCAAACAGTCCAGGGAGTGAAACAGTAACTCCTCTGGCAATTGGCCCTAAATGGCCAAGACTTGATTAGTTACTGGCACGTCCCTAACTTTTGTCTTTGTTTCCAGGGTAGGACCAGCCGGACACAGCCCAGTATACCCCCCTGACCAACCACTGAAGATGCCGTGTTTCTATTTAGCCTGACAATCAGGGCCTCCCTTTTGTCACTCCTCTGCCTGCCTTTGTGTCTCTGCCAGACACAAATGCTGGTGGCTGAGTCCCTTGCTCTGACAAGCTCTCAAGAAGTAACCTTTGCTTTTCTCATTTGGGGGGCTTCATGCACATGGAGAAAGACCAAGAAAAAGACCAGCCTACTTCATCGTTCTCTCTGGTTATGATTATGCGGCCAGTACATCTGCGTAATAGGGTTTCTTTAAAGTCTGTTTGTCTCTTCCTTTATCAAAAGGATATATGGAAAAGTTAGCATGTGCTCTATCTGTGGCATTCTTCTGACCTGTCAGCCTGGGGACTGTGCCAAGATAGGAAAGGAGGTTGATGTGACTTAGAGTTCGCACTGCAGTGTCTTCTGGATGCTCAGAAAATTTGCATTTAGTAATCTTTCTGGAATACTCAAGGAAGGTGATGTCAGGCATCATTGATCCTTTTTTTTTTTTTTCCTGGAATCTATCTTTTTTCTCTTATTTTGAAAATCAGGACTTTCTTATTCTCCTGTATTTCTCAGTATAGATTTAAGGTCTCTAATCACATTTCAGCTCAGGTCATGATCTTAGGATCATTAGCTCAAGCCCCATGTTGGGCTCTGTGCTGAACATGGAACCTGCTTTAGATTCTCTCTCTCCAAAAATAGATAGATAAGATAGATAGATAGATAGATAGATAGATAATAGATAAAGTCTGAAGTTACAGGTAAGGTTCATAATTGTTTTGAAAGAAAGCATGTGCATGGGGGAGGGGCAGAGGGAGTGGGGGGGAAAGACTTTTAAGCAGGCTGCACACTCAACAAGGAGCCCAACACGGGTCTCGATCTCATGACCTTGAGATCATGACCTGAGCTGAAATCAAGAGTCGGACACCTAACGGACCGAGCCACCCAGGCGCCTCAATAAGGTTCATAATTTACCAGCTGGTGGCATCTTTGTTTTGAGTGTCAGTCAGTTAAGCATCTGACTTCGGCTCAGGTCACGATCACTCGGTTTGTGAGTTCAAGCCCCGAGTGGGAACCTGTGCTGACAGCTTGGAGCCTGGAGCCTGCTTTGGATTCTGTGTGTGTGTCTCTCTCTCTGCCCCTCCCCTCAAAATAAATAAACATTAAAAAAAAATTGAATGTCAATGATAAAAGAGGTAAAGTTATCTTGTTTTAAAGACCATCTTGTGGGTCATTTCCCTCTAAATAGTGACATTGGGAAGGTGGTACTTGACCAGGGTTGGGGGACAGGAATTGGTCCCCCCAGGTGTCTGTCAGCCCAGCCCTGCCCTCCGGTCGTCTGCTGTGACCAGGTGGCATTTTCTGCCCATGGAGCAAAGTGCTGGGCACATGCAGTGGCCAGCCTCTCAGTTTTAAACATGCTGATGCCATGAGCCCCTATGGCAGGGATAAAGAGTTCACATGTGTAAGGTGCCTGGCACACGGGCTGGACTGTAGCAGGTCACTCAGTGTCCTCTGGCTGCTGCTGGCACTTCTGCAGCCACTGCTGCTGGTCCTGCTGTCACAAAGAAGTCCTGGGCTGCCACCATCTCTCAGTCCTGTTTGCTTTGCCCTTCACACTTCTCGAACGTGCTAAGCTCTTTTCTGCCCCTCGCCTTCACCCACACAGTTCCTCTGCTTGAGGCCTCACTCACTTTCTGGCTGGCTCATTCTTCCTCATCCCTTAGATGTCTCTGAAATGCCACTTCCTGGATCAGATGTCTCAGAAATGCCACTTCCTCCAGGAAGTCTTCCTAAACTCCAGTCTAAATTAGGGCCCTTTTTTTATTCTCTTAGATCAGGAGTCAGTAGATGTTTTCCGAAAAGGACCCAATAGTAAATGTTGAACTGTGCGGGCCATACAGGCAACCGCTCAACTCTGCTGTAGCACAGGGGCTATGTAGGCAATATGCAAATGAGTAGGTGGGCTGTGTTCCAATAAAACTTTATTTATAGAGACAAGTAGTAGGTGGCTGGCTAGAGTTTACCAGAACTTGTTTAAGGGTACGGTATAATTTTTCTGCACAGTAGGATCACGTGATTATCTGCTTATTATTCCCCTCGCTGTGGACTGGAGCTGGTTAAATACAAGGACTGGCTGATGTCCATTTCTGCATCTGTAGGACCAGCATAGTGCTGGGCACATGGTAGGCACTTCATAACATGTATTGAATGAATGAATGAATGAATGAATGAGGTAGGAGTGCATTAGGCATCGAGGTCTGCCTTCTGTTTCCTATCTGTCAACAATATAGCACTGTCCTCCATCTGTTTGCCAAACCTTTTCTATATCTTCTAGCTCTGAATATTTCTTGAAACTAAAATCCTCCGTGGTCTTTGGACTTTATTCCTCTCCCCCAAGCCTAGATCCTTCTGGACTTCTCTGTCTTCCCAAGCTGGGGCCACTCCACTGGTAATTACCTCTGGTCAGGCAGTTGGAGGGCCAGATGGGAATCTCTGATCCCTTCTTCTCTAATTAAAACCTGAGAGTGAAGTTATGTGTGTGTCATTATGAGAGATGAGTTCATCTTAAGAGCCTGATGACACCCACACTACGGGGAGGAACGCTTGGCTGAGTCAAATTGTCATTAATATGATTTGGGGGAAGGAAAAAAAAATAGCCACCACCTATCATACTCGATGCCAAGCATTTCAAGATGTCATGATTTCTTCTATACCAGACGAGTTTGTTTTGCTCAGCTGTGCTTGAGTCTATAGGTGTGATCTTTATTTTTATAGGCAACTAATTTCAAAGTGACATTTTGGGATGTGCTGATCTTAGTCGTAATTTTCTTGCCTTATAAATGCCTTGTAGCTGAGGCCATCCACACTCCTCAGTGTCCACAGAGCCAAGAGTTGGGGGAGCATGGAATCACCCACCACCAGGGCCAATGATGACGGACTCTGCACTTTCTGCCCGTTTCTTTGCCTGCCCTTTGCAGGGAGTCATGAGCTGCATGAGTCTCAGATGTAGAAATGTTCCCTATCTATGATCAGGAGATTAAAGGCTACTCTAGCTTACTCTAGCTTGTCTACTTGGGAAATGCGTAGTTTTTCAAACACTCGCCATCCTGGTCAAAAACAGTTTCCAGGAGGTTGATCCTGCGGTCCGCATCTGCGCCAGCCTGCTCCGTGTTCTGGGGGTCCCAGAGAGTGGTTGACCTGAACAGGCAGCCAATCGTAGCCATGCCCGGGGGCCCAGGCGGGGGCCCAGGAGGAGACGCTATCGGTCAGGGTATCGCTGCAGAGAGCGCAAGCCCCTGGCTAAGCCCAGAGTGAGTAATACAGGGTGTCTGAGTCAGCTAGTGCCGCTGTGAGGAGATGCCACAGTCTGGGGGCGCTTACACAACACACATTTATTTCTCACAGTTGTGGGGGCTGGAAGTCCAAGATCAAAGTCAGCAGGGGCACCTGGGTGGCTCAGTCAGTTGAGCGTCCAACTTCGACTCAGGTCATGATCTTGAGGTTTGTGAGTGTGAGCCCCACATCGGGCTCTCTGCTGTCAGCACAGAGCCTGCTTTGGATCCTCTGTCCCCCCACCCCTGCCCCTCCCCCGCTCGCACTATCTCTCTCCGCCCCCCCCCCCCCCCGGAAATAAACTTTTAAGAGCAATTAAAAAAAAGATCAAGGTCAGCAGATTCAGTGTCTAGGAGAGCTTTCTGGCTCGTGGACCTTCTTGTGTCCTCACATGGTGGAGAGAGAGAGAGAGAGAGATTGAGAGAGCGAGAGAGCAAGCAAGCGAGATGGAGCGTGCATGAGTGGGAGAGCATCAGAGAGAGCTCTGGTCTCTTCCTCTTGTTGTAAGGGCCCGAATCTCATCACGAGGGCACTACCCTGATGGCCTTCTCTCTACCTGCTCACCTCTCAAAGGCCCCACCTCCAACACCATCACATCAGGTGTCAGGCTTCAGCAAGTTTATTTGGGGGGCCCGGTGAGCCCGTAACAGAGAGGCACAGGTCTTGGCCTTGCTGGAAGTGTTCGGGAAGCAGAGCCGGCCAGGAATGATCCTCGGGATGATTCCAGGGAGACTCCCTGTTTGCCATGGCCAGGAGGCGAGGAGGGATCAACAGTACAGAGAGTGATCCATATCTGGGGAATTGCTAAGGTGCTGAGGCTGTGGGATCAGCCCCCCCACCCCCACCCGCGCTTACAAACTAGGCTCTGCTTCCCAGGACTCTGCAACCACGGTGAGCAGTACATTCAGGACTGTCTTCAAATTCTGAAATCACTTCATCTTTGCAGTTGTGTTTTGCACGTTGAGTCGGATCAGCATGCTCTGGGGGCTTGGTTCCCCGGGCTCATGTGGGTCTCTGCCCTCTACCACCTGGTGGGTTCAGCCCCCTCCCGTCACCCTCTGCTGCTCCCCCTGCCCCCAGTGCTGGCACGGGCATGGGTGTGGGGAGGGTCAGGGCCTGCAGGAAGGGGAGGAGAAGGGGTCACTGGCCTTGCATCTTTGTGACATTAAGAAGCAAAGGACAGATACTGTGGCAGATTGAGAAAGAGACTGGGGAGGAACGAAAACATTCCCCCCTGCTGTTGGAACAAGAGGCCCTGCATGTTTATTTTGCAGCTGGCCCTGGATAAATCTGATACCTGCGTGACTGTGAGTAGCAGCCTCTGCCTCACGTCTACCTTCCTTGCTCTGTAGGACTCAGTACCTGTGGGGTAGAACCAGCCGTGGGGGAGTCTGGGAAATGTAGTCTGGGTAGGGCTCCTCCTTGGCCACCTGTGCAGGGCTGAGACGAGGGAGCAGGCAGTCTTAAAAAGGGAGATGACCCAGTCAGACCCCGGCTTGGGGTGAGGGAAGGGGGGGGAGAGGGAGTGAGGAGGGTGTAGGGAAATTTGGGGGAGGGGTTGAAGCGATCCCCAAAGCTTCCTTCTGTGGTCTGAAGATTAGTGTTGCTCAAACTGACAAAGCAGTAGGGGAGTGTGTTTAAAAATGAAGGTGTACGGGGCACCTGGGTGGCTCAGTCGGTTGGGCATCCGACTTTAGCCCTGGTCATGATCCCACGCTTCGTGGGTTTGAGCCCCGTGTCCGGCTCTGTGCTGACAGCTCAGAGCCCGGAGCCTGCTTCGGATTCTGTGTCTCCTTCTCTCTCTGCCTCTCCCCCACTGTCTCTCTGTCTCCCAAAAATAAATAAACATTATAAAAAAGTTTAAAAAATGAAGGTGTATGAATCCTTAACCCCAAAGATTGTGATACTGAAATCCTGTGGTGCAGCTCAGAATTGAATCGGGGGGGAGGGGTTCTCTGGAGACCCTGAGATGTGGTTCAGACGGATCACCAGTACCCCATCTTCCAGGCCTCCAGGCCACCTGTCCCGTCCACATTGTTTTCAGACTCATATTTTTCTCATGGCCCTTTTATTTGTCTTTGTGAACTTCCTCATCGGTAAAGGAAAGCAGAGCTCGGTAAAGGAAAGCAGAGCGTATTCTTTCCTGTGAGTGCTCCAGCAAACTTAGTGCGTTAAAGATAAATGGAGATGAAGCATTGAAGCGGTCTGTGGAGTTGGGGGTTGAATTCATTCCACATTTATTAAGCCCCTACAAGGTCCCAATTAGTGGGGATGTTGAGTCATAAATATGCAGCTCTTAGCTTTGTAGGAATTTGCAGCCTTGAAGGGAAGCTTAGCACTTATCCCCTTGCTTGGTTCAAGCAGCGGGGGGGTGGGTGGGGGGAACAGTATCTGTTTGGAGAAAAACAAAACCCTTTTGCAGCTCACACTTGGGTTCTGTGGTGACTGCCCTTAATTTCCTGAATGCAAGGGGTTGGGCTGAATCTGTAATAACGTCCCTCGATGGTTGATGGAACATCTGTCAACCCCTCCCCGCCGAGAACTGAACTCAGCTGTGACCGTCCAGCTGTTCCAGCTCAGGAGATTTCACTTTGAACTTCCAGGAATTGAGGCCAGGGGCATTCTCCCAGTTCATGGCCCCACTAACTCAAGGTCGTTGGCCTTCTGGGTTGAAAGTCTCCTCCCACAGATGCGTTTACCATCTGGACGGAACAGGATTTCCCTTTCTGGGAGGTACTTCAGTAAATGGGGGGGTGGTTCTGAAGTAACGGCCACAGAAGAGGGTGGCTGTGACCTACACTCTGAATAGAGGCAGGTGTCCTTCTGGTGATGGAGAGGCATGTCATGGCCCAGGTGTGCCCTAATTGATGGCGTGTGGAGAGAGCCAGCTCTTTGTAAATGGTAGCCATTCCAGCTTTAAATCCTGGCTTCAGTCACATCCTCGGCCAGTTCTGTATCCACTTCCCAGTTCTCCTGGGCGGCCATCAGAGGGTGTCCACATCTATGGTCAGCTCTTGACTCTCTTTTCAAAGATGCAGGAAGCTAGATGTTTGCTGGTGCTAGCTGGGGTAGCTTTATTTGTGCTCTAACCAGATCTCCAGGATCTGTACAGGCAGACCTTAAAGATATTGTGGGTTTGGTCCCAGAGCATGACAGTAAAGCAAATTTTGCAGTACAGTGAGTCAAAAGAATGTTTTGGTTGCCCAGAGCAGAGAGCGGTGAAGCTTACACCGTACTGTAGTCTGTTAATTGTGCAACAGCATTATGTCTAAAATAATAATATTCATGCCTTAATTAAAAAACACTTTATTGCCAAAAAAGGTTAGCCAGCATCTGAGCTTTCAGCGAGTCATATTGTCTGATCACGGATCCCCATAACAAATATAATAACAATGAAAAGTGAAGCATTGTGAGAATTATTAAAATGTAACACAGAGACATGAAGTGAGTCAATGCTGTTGGAAAAATGATGCCAACAGACTTGCTTGATGCAAAGTTGCCACAAACCTTCAATATGCAAAAAAAATAAAATAAAATAAGCAACATCTGCAAAGCATTATAAAGAGAAGTGCAATAAAATGAGGTGTGCTGTATTCTGTCAAAACACCTGAGACGGTGACCTGGACAATAAATCGATGCTGGGATCATTATTGAGCAACAGAAATAAACATTTGCCAGCCCCCGGTGCATTTGTTACCATGCTGGATGCCAGTAAGGGAGAAACATACGCCCAGTCCAGTCGTTGAAGAGCTCACATCAAGGAAGACAGCACCATAGAGCACATGGGTTTGTAAGTTACGCAAGGTCTTTCTGTGCAAGCCCTGCGGTCACATTTCCTGGGCGAAGGATGATCGCTTCTGAGCTCCAGAAAGACCTCTTTCCTGCCTTGATTTGCAGTGTTGCCACATGAAAGCAATAGCTGAACCGGGGTCCCTGCTGTGAAAATGAAAATACTCGAGGATATTTGATTGCTTTTCCATTATTCATGCGCATCCATGGTGGACCATCATGGTAGCACATCTGGTCGGAGCACGTGATTATGTGTGGCTTCCCGCTTCAGCTGAGATGGTTTCATTTCCTCCAGCTGTTCTCCAGCATGATAAAACGTGAATGATGCAGCCATTCTGCCCCTAAAGTGCTCCCAGGATGCATCAATTTGGGCTCCATGCAAAGAGAGGACCCAAGAGAGGATGTAGAGAAACTGAGGAGTTTTAACTCATATTTGTTGAGTACCTACTATGTGCTAGGCAACATTTTACATGTCTGAGGGAGCAAACTTACTTTCAAAAGAAAATGGATTGGGGCCTCTGGGTCGCTCAGTCAGTTGAGCCTCCGGCTCTTGGTTTCAGCTCAGGTCACCAGTTCATGGTTCTTGAGATCAAGCTCTTCTGCTTCAGGCACTGTGCTGGTAGTGCAGAGCCTACTTGGGATTCTCTCCCTCTCTCTCTGCTCCTCCCCTGCTCGGCTCTCTCTGTCTCTCTCAAAATAAACAAACATTAACAAAAAAAGAAAATGGAGTATGTTTTGGGCTAGTCTACCTCCTGCAGATTTAGAACAGCCCACTGAGAAGTCAAATCCCTGGGCATTCTTTTTGAGTTTGCCAAAGTCTGAGAATTGCTTGTGTCATAGAGCAACACTGAGAGCAAATGATCTTTGGAACACTGGCTGGGTTGTAGGGATGAAGGCAAGATGGAAGGACTGAAGGGAGGAGAGAGGATCTATACTGACAGGTTCCTGAAACTTTCCTCGCTTTTGGTTGTCCGTTGAACCTCTGCAATCCAGGGACTGCCCCTGGACAGAAACAAAATTAGACCAAGGCAGATTAATGTTTGAATGAGGGGCCTGTAAATGACATACTATCTGCTCTATGTGCAGTGACTAGATACAGCAAATCTATTTTTATTAGGTCTACAAAGACCAAAATATCTCAATATGTGTGATGTGATGTAATCCCTGTATTTGGGGTGGGAGTTGAATAAGGAGAGTATAGACAAGACAACTACTTTGTTTTGTTTTTTTAAATTTTTTAAATGTTTATTTATTTTTGAGAGAGAGAGAGAGAGAGAGAGGGAGGGAGGGAAGGATGGGGCATGAGCGGGGGAGAGGCAGAGAGAGAGGGAGACACAGAATCCAAAACAGGCTCCAGGCTCTGAGCTGTCTGCACAGAGCCTGATGCAGGGCTTGAACCCACAAACCGCAAGATCATGACCTGAGCTGAAGTCGGACACGTAACCAATTGAGCCACCCAGGCACCCCAAGACAACTACTTTGGAATCAGCAGAGGAATGTACAAATATTCATAGAATTGAGAAGGGGGATGCCAACTCCCCATAAATTAGAGAAGCAATAGATGTGTCTGGGGATTCTCTGGGTCCACATGGTCTTATGGCTGATAATAAATGTTTATCGTCATTATTTATTGAGCAATAGCGGTGACTTAGTATCTTTCTTGGATTAGTTGGACCAAACATTCCATTTTCTTGAGCTGTAAGATTATGGGTCAAGTGTTGGGTTAGAGTGTTAGAAATAGAAGGGCTTTCCTGTCCTTGCCCTGTTTTTAAAATTTGAGTAGGGAAGATTTAGTCAATTCAGGCAAGGCTCTGCTGCCCTAGTTTCTTGTTCAATAACTGGTCTCCTAGAGCCCGGAGGGTGTGGTGTGGGGACAGAGAAGACACAAGCGTCTGGCTTACTGGATCCTAGGGGGATTTCATGACTTCATTGTACCCAACTGGCATCACAGGAGTAGGAGAAATCCTCTGACCAAAGCACATACAAAATGAGAAGGAAGCATATGCTTTGCAATGCTTCAGTGTTTCTTCCCTGCTGAGTCCCTTTCCTAACAAGCCCATTCCCTGGTAAAGACAGGGTCATTCCACGGTAGAGACAGGGTCATTCCATGGTAGACGGGAACAGGAATACAAGAGGTGAGGCAATCCTCC
Organism: Panthera pardus; assembly: GCF_024362965.1. Classification (NCBI taxonomy): domain Eukaryota; kingdom Metazoa; phylum Chordata; class Mammalia; order Carnivora; family Felidae; genus Panthera; species Panthera pardus. Next base: position 129,609,150 of record NW_026526991.1, on the reverse strand, counting down.
TGCTCTGGCTTTGTGTCTCCAATTAGAGATGTTCCTCTTTAGTGAGCCCGTGTGAGCTCTTGCATTTGAGATATGGCGCCCTGCCCATAAGTATTAATAAAGCTTCCACATGGGCTCCAGGAGGAAGGCAGCAGAGTCCCTCCAGGGAGATCCCTAGTGTCAGTCTCTGGAGATGAGAAGAATGTCAACATTGTATAAATGCCTCATTATCAACCAGAAGAGGCTTGAACACACACATTAAGGTTAGCAAGCCTGCTATCAACAAGTGGCCTTATTTTCTAAGAAAACAGAGAACAATAGAAGGTTGTAAAAACACTGACTCTGGAAAATAAAAAGAGAGAAATACTAAAGTAGATTTAATTCTAGTTTCCAGCTGCCTAATAAGTGGGAAGCTAGGAAGGTGCCCCCAAGTTTGGTTAAATGTTCCCTTTGGGATGAATTCAACTCCAGAGTGACATTACAGACCATGGATCCTACACTTTAGCTCAGCTGCTTTATGTAACTCAAGGCAAAACCTAGAAAGAGTGTCTACTCTGTAATCCATTCACATTTTGTTTTCAGTTTTTTTAAACAAAATATAGAGGGGTCAATGAACCTATGTTTTGATTCCAAGGAAATTCCAAGCTCCTTTGTTTAGCAAATGCTGATCTGGTGAAATGTGGTAGTCTCTCCCTTTTAGTGACCACAGTGTGTGATAATGAAAGAATTTTCCCTCTAATTTACTGAACTATACAAGCTGTTTGCTCAGAAATCTTTAAGTCTTTTATCAGTATTTTGTGGCATGAACTTCCACCCACAAGTACCCTATGGCCTGTAAATAGCGCAAGCAAGTTTTTCTTTTATGACCAATCTTGTTCCATTTTGTTCTGGCCGATCCTTATATGAAAACACATGGGAATGCACAGGCTTTAACACTCTCTGAGTCTCACATAGTCCCTGACCTGGCAGGTATGTGGAGGGCTTCTTACATGGGAGTCTCAATTCAGTCCTTGAAGATGCAGGTTGTGAACACGACTTCATGTCTGTTGTTTTTGTTTTTGTTTAACATTTTAGTGAGAGTGTGAGTGTGGGAGGGACAGAGAGAGAGGGAGACAGAATCTGAAGCAAGCTCCAGGCTCTGAGCTGTCAGCACAGAGCCCGTCGCAGGGCTCAATCTCACGAACCATGAGATCATGGTCTGAGCTGAAGTTGGACACTCAACCGACAGTCACCCTGGCGCCCCATGACTTCATGTGTTAGAAGGGCTTTCTTCTCACAACCGTTTGGCTCATTTCAGCTTACCTGGTGTGTATCACGCATCTGTGGACTAGGAGCTCAGCTGTCAGGAGAGAACAGAAGTCCCCTCCTACCCGTGAGCACTGCTGGAAGAATGGGACCTCCCTTAGGAGGTTAGGACTTTGGAATCTTCCAGAAGTAGGGGAATGCCTACTCATGATTTGAAAAACATCCCCTGTGATTCCATCTGCCTTCCCATACTTGCGTGAAACTCTTGTTTCATGTGACCGGTTCTTTATCCAAAACAAAGTCTGATTACAGTGAAATAATTGGAAAGCTCATTATGAGCTCACTTGTCATCTTTATTCACAGCCTCTTGTTTACTTCACTTTCAAAAGCAGTCCAAGGTAACAGGAATCTCTTCAGCCAATTACTTTTCCAAGCCAGAGAATGTGTGAAAACAGCTGTTATGCCCAGAATTCGTGATCCCCAAAGACCACTAGGGAGCCGAGTCCGATGCAAAAGCAAAGAGCCTTTATTCGAGCTAGCTCGAGCTCAATCCCCTACCTGCACCCACACAGCGGTGAGATACCAGGGAGAGAGAGCTTCAAAAGGACAAAGGTTTTATTGGGGCCTAGGGGCAGTTGGTGACTTAATGGCTATGGCCTCAGCTGATTGGCTGGGGAAGGGTCCTGGGGAAGGGTCCGAGTCCTGTTAGGCAGGTGAGGGGGGGGGGGGGGTTACTCAAGGGGAGGAGGTGTGGTCAAGGTGAAGGACACAGAACAAGATGGAGTCGGCCGGCATAGGCCCGCCCTTTCACAGCCTCAGTGACAAGAAGATCCCCGGGTGACAGAAACTCTTTATATTAGGCAAGAGAGAGTGGCCTTTCGAACAGAGTGAGTTCATGGGTCCATGGGGACCCTCTGACTTAGATTAGATTAGAGCTTCACCCTCCTGGGTAGCAGGCCCATCTTACATGATGAATTCCCAGGACACCAGAAACACCTCTATTTAAATGTAAGTCAAGATAGAGGCACCTGGGAGGCTCAGTCGTTTAAGCGTCCAATTTTGGCCCAGGTCACGATCTCACAGTTAATGAGTTCGAGTCCCCTGTTGGGCTCTGTGCTGATGGCTCGGAGCCTGGAGCCTGCTTCGGATTCTGTGTCTCCCTCTCTCTCTGCCCCTCCCCCATTCACACTCGGTCTCTATCAAAAAGAAATAAACATTAAAGAAATTTAAAAAAAATAAATGTAAGTGAAGATAAAGAGCAATGCATAGGTTTTGAACACTTAGTAAGCACTTATTTGTGGGGCCCCTGTGTCGCCTGTCTCAGGTTCTGTGACCGATGGGCGGGCTCTGGGCCTGCAGAGGGGACTGTCCAATGTGCACACTCCGCTGGGTGGAAATTTCTAAGTTGAGGACATCTGAATTCAGGCTCGCGCTGCAGCTCCAGCCCGGATTTCGCCTGGAAACTGCACCCGTGCGTTTCTAACTGCTTGTTTGATATTCCCCTATAAATTTCCTGCAGTTGCCTGAAGCTTAATGTGTCCAGATTCCTTATCCCCCACCCAGACTGGCTTTTCCTGCCATGTCCGTGTCTCCTGCTGGTTACGGAGCTGTCAAAGCCAGAAAAACCCAGGAATCACATTTGACATTTCCAAGGGAAAAAGGCACAGCACTGCCTCCCACCCAGCGGTGCCCCCATTTACTTGATCCTTTGGGCACCTCACTTCAGCCTCTGAAATGTCTTAGGTTTGTCATGAGACTTTCCCCATTCAGTGCCCTCGTCCTCTCTTACTTGAACGATTGGAAGAGGTCCCCTAGCTGGCCTTGCTTCTCCCTTCCAATTCATCCTTCACGTTTTCACCCAAGTGGAACTTTCCCTGGGAGCACAGCTGATGAGTGGGCTACACCTGTCTGAGCTCATTCTCATGTCTTTTCGACTTGATTCTTCTCAAACTCAGACCTGACCACACCAGTCCCTTCTATACACAGTCTTGGTGGGCTTCCCCTCCATCTCCAGGATAAAGATCAGGCTCCTTACTTTTGCATGCCAGACTGGTCATAACATGGCCCAAACTACCTTTCCAGCCCTACTGTATACCCCTCCAGCCCACAAACACGTTCTTGCCGTGACTTACCTGCACTTCCATTCCGGAAACGCTGTGCACCTGGGGACCTCTGGGACTTTGCATTACTTTCTGGTGCCTAGAATGCTCTCACCTGCCTGCAGGGTCCCTTCCTGCCCCACAACCATCCTCGCCTTCTCAGGTTGGAGGGGCACCTCCCAGAGCCTGGGATTATTTCTCATACATTTTCAAATTCTTAGCACCCAACCAGGCCACTGTCTGGTGCAGAAGCATTTCTCAGGGCGAACGGATATAGCAGCAGAGGCAACGCGATGAGATGAATGTGTGCGAACAAGTCGGGCGAAAATCCCGAGGCTGGTGGAAATTGGGCACAGGAAATAGTACAAGGGCCAGCATCTTTGATGGTGATGGACATTAATCAGTAATGAGATGAAACATACACAGTAAATCTTTGACGCGTTAGCAAAAGTGCTTATACAGCATTGGCAGACAGGATACTGGATTTCTGCCTCATCCAAGATGTAATCAGTGCGCTTGGCTTCTCTGGAGAACTTTCTGGAAGCTATTATTTGATGCGATTCAAAGGGTTTCTGGAATTTGAGGGTCAGTCTTAATGATCTCAGGTTGACTCATTCCTGAGATTAGTAATAATTTGTCACCTGTTACTTGCAAGTGATACGGGGAGCATTTCTAGGGATTGCTTCCAGTGTTTCAGCTTCCACTGAAGTGTCAGAATGTGTACTGTTGGTCTCTTAGGTATCTAGAGGTACCGAAAAGGTGAAGCGTGTGAGCCCTAGGTGCAGTGTGAAGCCCCAAGAATGGGAGAGAAGTGTGCCTGTGGTGGTAGTGCCCAGCGTGTCCAGACTTATTGATGACAGAATCCCTCTTCCCGGACACTAGTGTACCATAGAACCATGCTTTGGGAAGTCCTGACCCAGTGCGATGTTTTCATTTTACAGAGAGAACAAGTGAGGCCTGGATAGATGAAGGCCATGAGACTAGGAAGCGAGAAAGCTGGGACTAGACACACGACTCAACAGCACCTAGTTCCGGGCACCTCCCTGTAAATCACATGGCTTCTAACATAGGGTTGGAGGGTGGAAAGAGCTTTGTGTGTGTGTGTGTGTGTGTGTGTGTGTGTGTAGTGTTTGTGCTGGTGTCTGCTCACCCTGCCCACCTATCAGTGGCATTTTGCCCCCAGCTCCCCACACTTCCAGCACCTTGGGACCACTTCGGGCCACTCAGGGGTCCACGGTGACCCCTGGTGGCTCTTCTCCATCCTCTTTTCTGTGGCCCAGCAGGACTTGTACAGTATAATTCCCGTTTGCTGCTTTCGGAGGAATGGTCCAGAGGAGGGGTATTGTCAGGAGTCAGCTGGTGAAGGAGGGCACGAGGGAGTGGATGCCCTTGGGGCAGGTGTACTGTGGGCAGTTGGTCAGAGCCCACGGCCTGTGTGGCCTGCATTCCTGCCTCAGCCCTGGGCTGCCCTTGAACATGGTCGTTTGTGGCCAACTCCCTCCCTCTCTCGTTGGCAGGGAGCTCTTGGAAACGGGAGTTATTGGGAAACAAAAGTCAGCAGCCTAGCCTCCCCCCGAGGCCCCAGGACTGGGGGCGGGGGCTGTGCCAGCAGCCGTGCCCAGACAGTCTGCGGGGCTCTGGGTCGATGCAGGGGCCGGGAGGCACAGGGCAGAGTCGGGCATTGCCAGGGTCACCCGTGTCCTGACTGCTGGGGGCCAGTTGAGGTCAGAGAAGAAGGCGAACCCAGGTGCTCTTGCTCTGCTTGTTTCTCAGCCACACGCCTTGGAGCCCAGAGCAACCAGAAGAGCTCTTTGAGTGAAAACAGGAGCTCCGTCCCCATATCCACCTGAGCAGAGGGGCTGGGACTGGCCAGCATCCTGCGGGTCCCTCTCCTGAGGGTCCGCTAAACCTCGACCCCGGGACCCTCTGCCCCGCGTGCTGCCTCCTTTCTCCTCCACGCGCCTGCACAGACGCAGCCACATCCAGAGACAGAGTATCTAGGTCTCAGAGAGATGAGGACTCCGGCTAATTATGAGGAGGCCAGGATCTTCTCCACACTTCACATGCTCGGCTGAGCTTGCCCTGAGGTTCTAGAGGCCACAAACATCAGTAGATCAGGGCTTCACTGGAGATCTGCTGGGTAGTTGTGGGAACCGTGGGTGGTCCTCGCAGGGTGGGGCTCCTGGTGGAAGGCAGGGGTTTTAATTCATGGCTTGCTGATGATTTCATTGTTGTTGTTGCTTTTTAAGTTTTTAAATTTATTTTGAGAGAGAAAGGGAAAGTTGAGTGAGCAGGGGAGGGGCAGAGAGAGAGGGAGAGAGAGAGAGTCCCAAGTAGGCTCTGCACTGTCAGCAGACATTTGACTGACTGAGCCACCCAGGCGCCCCTTTCCTGACGAGTTTGCTGGAAACACCCTCCCCGAGCAGATCTCTGCTCTACTCCTAGTCCTGAGCCAGTCCAGAGGACACACAGGTTGTTTTTCACGGCTGCAGTTTGTGTGGTAACAGCTTCTGTTTACTGATTCCCTACAGCATGTCAAACACCGTGCCAAGCACTTTGTATATATCAGCTTTTTAAAACAACATAAGGATGCTGGGAGTTAAATATTATGATACTCAATTCATAGAAGAGGGACCCAAGGCTCATCTTGCCAGTGGTCCCCCAGCAGGAAGTGGTGTCCCTATAGCCCAAACTCAAACCTACCTCTCTGTAGAGCAAACGCCCTTCTACTCTTAGAATGGGCTAATTCTTTTTTTTAGCTTTCTGGAGGTGTAAGTGACATATAACATTGTGGAAGTTGAAGGTGTACACTTAATGATTTTATATATATATACACATATATATGTATATACACACATACATGCATACATACATATAATGAGATGATGACCACAGTAAGACTTGTGAATACCTGTGTCACCTCCTGGAATTACCATGATGTGGTGGTGATGGTGGTGAGAACACTCAAGAACTACTCTTTCAAGTATACAGTGCTTGCTAACTATATTGTCACCATGCTGATATCCGCCAGACTTACTCACCTTATAACTAGAAACCGGTGTGCCCTGACCGACCCCTTTCCGTTTTTCCCTCCAGCCCCTGCCAACCCCCATTCTACTCTCTGTTTCTGTGAATTTGGCTCTTGGAGATTCCACATGTGTGATCATCCAGTATTATTTTTCTCTGACTTAGGTCACTTAGTGTGACTTAGTGTTAACTTAGCCTTGAGTTCCATCTATGTTGTTGCAAATGGCAGTATTTCTATACCTTTTTCATGGCTGAATAATATTCTACTATCCACATACACCATAATTTCTTTTACCCATTCACCCACCAATGGACCCTTAGGTTGTCTCCATGTCTTGGCTACTGTGAACAAGGCCACAGTGAACATGGGGGTGCAGATATTTCTTTAGGCTCCCGACCTCATTTTCTTTGGCTATATCTTCGTAAATAGGACTGCTGGATCATATGGGAATCCAGTTTTAATTCTTTGAGGAACCTCCTTACTGTTCCATAATGGCTATCCCACCAACAGCGCACGAGGGCTCCCTTTTATCCACATTCTTGCCCACACTTGTCGTTTCTTGTGTTTTTGATTATAGCCCAGGCGAGAGGCAATATCTCACTGTGGTTTTGACTTGCATTTCCCTGATGATCAGTGATAGGAAGCACCATTTCGTGCACCTGTTGGCCAGGCCATTCTTGATTGTCCTGCTGACCACTGATGAAGAGGAGAAATGTCTGAGACTCAGCAATAAGTTGGAGCCTTGCTGTCCACTCCTCGACTAGGAGAAGTTAATTTATATTTGACTTGTTTTCCTTTCCTTGAAACAAAGCAGGGGAATTGGTTGAGGGAGGAAGTCGTCTTCCTGTTAAAGGCTGATGTGGTGCCCATTTTTGGTGGTCAGGTGATGTAACTTGGGGGTTGCAGGGAGGGTTGAGGTCTCACTGGGTGTACAAATTGAGTCATGAGGTTTGTTCTCATCTCTGTGCCTCAGTTTCTCCATCTGTACAAAGAGGCTAATGGCGGTGCTTATCTTGAAGGTTAGCGTGAAATTAAATGAATTAAATCCCATAAAATACTAGGAACAGTGCTTGACTTATATGTGCTCAATAAATGTTACCTACTTGTATTAGTTGGCATTTTTTGTGTATTATTCTTTCTTGTTTCTTTTCCATGTTTCTGTGCTCCAATACTTCTTTTGTTAAAAATATTTATTTATTTATCTATCTATCTATCTATTTATTTATTTATTTATTTTGGGGGGCACAGGGGCTGAGATAGAGAGAGAGAGAGAGAGAGAAAGAAAGAGAGAGAGAGAGAATCTCACTCTGCACTGACAGAGTGCAGAGCTTGACATGGGGCTCAAACTCATGAACTGTTAAGGAGTGCAGAGATCATGACCCAAGCCGAAATCAAGAGTCGGATACCTAACTGACTGATCCACCCAGCAGGCCCCCTAGTACTCCTTTAAATGTAAAATCACTAGTTCTTCTGCTAACATCCTGTACCAGTGGAGCCAGCAGTGTGAAATATCATGAACAGATGTTCTTCGGGGAGAATGAGTTTAAAATGAGGAATCCGAAAGTTCTGTGCTGTGGTTGGACCTGTAGGAGTTCTTTCACTATTTTGTGGCCTAGACCACTCTAATCTCTGACCTCTGGGGCAGAAGATGTGCCTGGAGGTCATAGACAGCTATTTGCAATGGGTTCTAAGGTCAGAAGAATCATTTTACAAATGAAATCTTCAATGGTATAATCAAGGTTCATTTTCTCCCTTGGAGGATAGTGGATTACAGACATGAAGCTATTATCCTAGTGATGAGGTCTATGTGATTGATCAGAAAATAGCGCTCTGTTTAGTCTCTCCCAGCCACTGCCATGTGTGGCACTTGGGCCAAATCACTCACCTTCCAGGGCTCCCACTGTGCCTCTAGGGCAGGGCTGACAGCACAGGCTGGAGCGCCTGGCACATTTGGTACCAATCCCGCTGTCCTTCCTGCTTGGGTTGACCTTGGTCCATTGTCCCCACCTTGCTGAGCCTCACTTTCCTGTGCTCAGTACAGTGGAGATCTGGGCGTCCTGGCTCAGAGATGCTGTGAAACTGACATGAGAACATGTGCTCAGAGTAAAACCTGCATTTCCTGGGCTTCAGACTTCCGGCAGCTCAGTCAGTAGAGGCTCCTCATTGGCCTCGTTGGCCTCCTTCACACCCCTGCACAGTTCAAGGAGCAGCCACGCAGCAATGGAGAGCCTGGGAGACTGGCCTGAGTGCACAGCTTGGCCCCAGAGGGGCCTCTTGCTTCCTTGGCAAGTACATTCTGATCCTTCTGCAGCAGAGACCTGCAGCTGTCCTTCGGGGCCAAGGGTTGCAGATTGGGCTACGGAATCTGGGGATCAATCAGAAAAACTACTAGAACTGATAAATGACTTCATTAAGGTCACAGGATATAAAATCAACGTACAGAAGTTTGTTGCATTTCTATATGCTAGTAATGAAGCAGCAGAGACGGAAATTACAAAAACGGTCTCATTTACAATTGTACCCAAGATAATATAATATCTAGGAGGAAACTTAACCAGGAGGGTAAAAGACTTGTAAAAATGCCTGTGCTATCCAATGCAATCTACACATTTAATGCAATTGCATCAAAATACCACCAGCATTTTTTCACAGAACAAACAATCCTAAAATTTGTATGGCACAAAAGCCCCTTGAACAAGAAAAGGAAAACTGGAGGTATCTAATTCTAGATTTCAAGTGATACTATAAAAGTATAGTAATCAAAACAGTATGGTACTGACACAAAAACAGATGCAAAGATCAGGGGAACAGAATAGAAAACCCAGAAATAAACCCACATTTATATGGTCAGTTAATCTTTGACAAAGTGGGCAAGGATATGCAATGGGAAAAAAAAACAGTTTCTTTAACAAATGGTGTCGGAAAAATGAGACAGCTACATGCAAAAGAATGAACGTGGACCACTTTCTTACACCATACGCAAAAAGAAACTCAAAATGGATTAAAGACATAAATGTGAGACTTGAAACCATAAAAATCCTAGAGGAGAACACAGGTGGTAATTTCTCCAACATTGGCCTTTGAAACATTTTTCTAGATATGTCTCCAGAGGCAAGGGGAACAAAAGCAAAAATAAACTATTGGGACTGTGTCAAAATAAAAAGCTTCTGCACAGCAAGGGAAACAATCACCAAAACTAACAGAAAATGGGATTACGTTGAAATAAAAAGCTTCTGCGCAACAAAGCTGTGCAAAACAATCACCAAAACTAACAGAAAACCTACCAAATAGGAGAAGATATTTGCAAACAACATACCTGGTAAAGGGTTAGTACCCAAAATATATAAAGAACTTAGAAAACTCAACACCCCCAAACCCAATAATTCAATGAAAAAGTGGGCAGAAGACACAGAAAGACATTTCTCCAAAGAAGACACACAAATGGCCAACAGACACATGAAAAGGTGCTCATCATCACTCATCATCAGGGAAATGAAAATCAAAATCACAATGAGATACCACCTCACACCTGTCAGAAGGCTAAAGTCAACATTTTAGCGTTTAGGTGTTGATGAGGATGTGGAGAAAAAGGAACCCTTGTATACTGTTGGTGGGAATGCAAACTGGAATAGCCATTGTGGAAAACAGTATGGAGGTCCCCCCCCAAATTAAAAATAGAAATGTCCTACAATCCAGTAATTACAGTAGTGGGTATTTACCCAAAGAATACAGCAACACTAATTCTGGAAGATACATGCACCCCAATGTTTATAGCAGCGTTATTTACAATAGTCGAATTATGGAAGCAGCCCAGGTGTTCATCAACAGATTAATGGATAAAAAGGATGTGGTATAATTATCAATGGAATATTATTCTTTCATGAAAAAGATTTAAATCTTGCCATTTACAACAACATAGATGGAGCTAGAGTATAATGCTAAGTGAAATAAGTCAGCCAGAGAAAGATACATACCATATGATTTTTACTCATGTGGAATTTAACAAATAAGACGAATGGACAAAGGAAAACAAAAAAGAGACAAACTAAGAAACAGACTCTTAACTATAGAGAACAAACTGCTGGTTTACAGAGGGGAGGGGGTTGGGGGCTGGTGAAATAGGTAATGGGGATTAAGGAGTGCACTTGTGATGAGCGCTGGGTGATGTACGGAAGTGTTGAATCACGATATTGTACACCTGAAACTAACATAACGTAACAAACTAACATAAGTATAGTATGTCAGCTATATTGGAATTGAAAACAAAACAAAACAAAAATAAACAAAACAAATAAAAACAAAAAGTTCAGGGGTCAGTGAAGCACCAGCTCTCAGGAACAAAACTCACATTTTCACCTCCATCCTTGGCGTATGTCTTCTCTGACTCAATTTTCTGTTGTTCTCTAAAACCCAGAAGTGCTTAGGGAGCACCTGGCACACAGTGGTTAACACTCATAGCAGTGGTGACGGACACCTGAACTTGGAATCAGAGAATCTGGTTCTTAGAGGCGCCTTCCATACAAAGCACATCCTCCATCACGTCACAGACATGGCCCCTGAGGCCCAGTATTTTCCATTTTGGCATTTATTTTGTCATTATCCCCGTGAGCTGGGTCTTCCTATTTAGATGGGGGAATAGACAAACTCCACCTCTCAGTGAACACTCAGTGAAGGAATTGACTTCAGCCCATGAGTGGTATTGAGTGAGAAAATGTGTATGCACTCTCCTCTTAAGGAAATGGAGTCAAATCTCTTGTGAATTGCACTCTGGGGGTCATATCAGGGATTGCATTCTTGGGCTCCCAGCACCAGATTGGTGTGGGAACATCTTCAGACTGGGCAGAACAGGTTTCCAGCAAATGCCAGTTCTTTCATTTCCCTCCCTCCCTCTCTCCCTTCCCTTCCCTTCCCTTCCCTTCCCTTCCCTTCCCTTCCCTTCCCTTCCCTTCCCTTCCCTTTCCTCCTTCCTTCTACCCTTCCTTCCTTCCTTCCTTCCTTCCTTCCTTCCTTCCTTCCTTCCTTCCTTCCTTCTTCTCCTCCCCTCCTTTCCTTTCCTTTCCTTTCCTTTCCTTTCCTTTCCTTTCCTTTCCTTTCCTTTCCTTTCCTTTCCTTTCTTTTCCTTTCCTTTCCTTTCCTTTCCTTTCCTTTCCTCTCTTGTCTTTCTCTCTTCCCTCCCTCCCTCTCTCTTTTTCTTTCCTATGGGGCTTTGAAGCCAAATACAAATTTACCACCTGCGTGTCCCATTCCCTCATTAGTGAGGATACTCCAGTGCTGACTGTTCAAGAACCTTCTAATAAACTATCCCACAACATCACTGTAAATGGTAAACTGTTGTTGAGAATTGTGGATTTTGTAATGAGAGGAATTCAGAAAACCTCCTGGCCACTTAGTGACGTGTTAATTTCCCAGGAATGTCTCCCCTGCACTGTTCACGTTGACTGAGCATCCCTGAGCGTGCACCGCCTCCACCACAGACACAAAAGCATAAACCTTCCAGAAAATTCCTGGCAGGCTCTAATTACCCTGAGGATCCAGAGCCAGACACAGCTTTGCAGACTTGCTCAGATGTATCACGGCACTTTCCTACCCAAACGCAAAGATACCTTTGCTTTTACAACCAGCAGGAGTTCAAACCCAGAGGACACTTTTTATTTTATTTGGGATGGGTGGGGGGAACCTGAGATTTCATAACAGAACAAAACAGATCCCCCGGATATAATATATAGATACCAATGAATCCATGGAACTAAGAGCAGATTTATGTCAAGTGTTTTGCTGTTTATGTGGAGAGATTGAAGATCGTCAGGCTTTAGGTAGCATTTTTTCTCCTTTCATGCTGCATTAATATTTTCATGAAACCGGTGATAAGAAGGAACCATAAGTTGTGTTTTACAACAAAAATCCAGCCCCACGAGCCTGAAAATTGGTACTTGTAAAGAACCAAGTAGATCACAGTTAAGAACCATTCCATTTTTTTCAACAATGTCATCAACAAGAGCTTGCACTGAGATTGCAGAACATTCACTTGGACAGGATGCCCCTGCCTCTCCATCCCTCTGGTTTTTTTCCCCTCAGACATAGGTGCAATCACGTTTTTGGGCTCCACCAACTGAAAAAGACATGGTGGGGCCATGACGGTTACACGTGTTGGCTTCAGCGCCTGCCCTTTGGAGTTGCTACCAGTGTGTAATCTTGGGCAAGTTATTTCAGCTCTGAAAGTGTCAAGTGACTCGTGGGAGAACTCATGGGGTTGGTGTAAACAGCAAAATGGAATCATCCGTGCGAGACACTTGGGACAATGCCTGGTAGAGCGTAAGTGCCAGTAGCGGCTGGGCTGTTGATCATTATTGTTTTTTTCCTTGTTTCTGTCATTCCATGTCCTGGTCTTCCAAGTCCTTGCCCTCTAGCAGAGGGGACACATGAGGAGACAGGCATTCATCTGTGGTGGAGGTGAGGTCAGGCGGTCTTCCTGGAGGAAGCAACCCAGCTGTGTCTTAAAGGCCGTATTGCGAGGATCAGGGCGAGAGCTGTGGGAAACACCCAACATTTCAGGGCCTCGTAGGAGAAGTGAATCTTGTAGTACCTGAGTAAACATGCTTAGAAACAAAAGAAGAGTCAGCAGAGGGCCCCAGCAGCTAGGCAGGAAAGGAGGTTCAAGAGGGAGGAAGTGATCACCCATCAGACGCTCTGGAGAGCTCGAGAAAAATACAAACCAAACAGTGCCAGTTGGATTGAGTGACAGTGAAGTCATTTGGCCCCATAAGGGCCGTTTCAGTGAAGTGGTGAGGAAGCAGCCCTGTGGTGTGCTGGTAAATGTTTAACAATGGGCTCTCTTGTAGCATCGGCCCACTTCTGCGGGACAAAGACTCCCAACCTGGCTGATCTAAAGCTGAAGGTCACTGGATCAGTCCTGGAAAGAGATGCTCAAGATCTTGACCTCTGCATCACAGCAGGTGATATGGCAGAAATGGGCAGCAGATGGCTTTAAGTGTCACGTTCATAAGCTTTCTGTAGATGGATATGAACAAGGTGATAATCCATATGCTGCCTCGGTGCAGCTGCCTTCAGTGAATCGTACTGCTGACATGTGGCCTGATCCCTTCTCTTGGGGCACACCCCCGATTCTAGGGTACCTTCTCCCTGCGTTCTCAGACCCCATTCTGTCATCTGCCTCTCAGAAAAACCTCTTTGCCAGTATGAAACATATCATTGAAAATGGAAGAGTTTGAGCATGAGTTGGTCCATTTGTCTCTAACACTTTTTGGGGCAGAGTATGTCCTGACCCACCGACACAAGTCTTCAGGTCCACTTGGCAGGGACGATCAGGAGTGGAAAGAGGACACTGTCCTTCTCTGTGTGGCCAACCCAGAGGGATGATGATCTGACTCTGGGCTCAGAAAGCAATCTTTTGATCTTTATCTAGTTTCTCAAGTAGACTTCTCTTACTTGAATGGAAAGAGACTGTCCAACTGACCAGACTTTTTTCTATCTACTCGGTGGTTGCAAGCCTCGATTTAGACTTTCCGTCTGGTGCATCGTTTCCTTTGAGTTTGGTTAATAGCATTCAAGACCTGAAAACTCCAGGGGGAAAAGATAATAATAGCAAACGCTTATATAGAACTTAGTACATACAAGGCACTCTTATGAGTCCTTTTAAAAAAATTTTTTTTTTGGCATTTATTTTCTTTTTTTAATTTTTTTTTTCAACGTTTTTTATTTATTTTTGGGACAGAGAGAGACAGAGCATGAACGGGGGAGGGGCAGAGAGAGAGGGAGACACAGAATCGGAAACAGGCTCCAGGCTCCGAGCCATCAGCCCAGAGCCTGACGCGGGGCTCGAACTCACGGACCGCGAGATCGTGACCTGGCTGAAGTCGGACGCTTAACCGACTGCGCCACCCAGGCGCCCCTTTGGCATTTATTTTCAAGAGACAGAGACAGAGTGTGAGCAGGGGAGGGGCAGAGAGAGAGAGGGAGACACAGTATCTGAAGCAGGCTCCAGGCTCTGAGCTGTCAGCACAGAACCCAATGCGGGGCTCAAACCCACGAACCATGAGATCAGTTGAAGTTGGACGTTTAACAACTGAGCCACCAAGGTGCCCCATAAGTCCTTTTGGTTAAATCCAAACAAGAACCCTATGAGGACTCCATTTTACTGATGAGGAACCTAAGGCACAGAGATATTTAGCAATCTGTCCAGGGTCACATGAGTACTAGAACCAAGGTTTGAATGTAAGTATTTGGTTCCCAGTGTTCTAACCACTACCATATGCTGGCTCCTAATGGTGAGTTCCAGAACAGAGGGAGACCCTGAACTGTGGGGCCCCATTCAGATGCAGAGAACCTGGAAGAAAGATTCCATTACATTACGGAGAACGCAAGATCTCTGCTGTCCTTGGAAGGGGTGGAGCAGAGGCCATCCTAGGGCCCATAAGAGCCTCTGCTTCATGGGAGCTCTACTGTTCCCACTCCTGCAGCTGCACTGCCCTCCCCTGGTTCCTTTGGTTTCTGGAGACTAATCTGCGATTATTCTGGCCCCAGATATCTGCTTCCTGGTGAGGAGGCTCAACCTCGGCCCAGAGATCACATCTCTAGGTGCCTGCCCAACTAATGGGCCCTACCCTTCCTGTGCCCCTAATCCCCTGGATACTCCAGGAGAACGTCACCAGAGTTTCCCTTTGCCCCACGTTCTCCTGAGAACGCCTAGTTTCCGCACTTCCCTGGGCACTTTGTGTCTGAGGCTAGACCACTAAGAGGCTAATAGAAAGGGACCTGGGGTGCAGGAGCTAAAAAGTTACTCCTCTTAAGACTTTCTTGGGCTCTTCAGTACCTTAGGAGAAGGTGACAGGCTTGTGCCTTCCATCGTCCCTCCTCCTCGGGCCTCACACAGATGCCCCTGGGAGCTGTGCTTAGTGAGCTTCAAAACTCTGAGCTGGGAAAAAGATGACAAGGCCCCTTCAGGGGTTATGGAGAGGCCTCACTGAAGAACAGGGTGACTCTCAAGACAGAGGGAAGGAATGCTGTCCCTTGGCATTTTCCTACATCTGTGGACTCAGGTCTAGTTTTAGTCCTGTGCGTTTGATGGTGTCCTGGCTGTAGCAGGAGGCTCTGGAACAGGGACAAGGGACAGCCGGATTTCCCCCCAGTTGTCCTGGTGGAGGAAGACCTTGGCAGAGAGAGAAAGGGGGTGGTTCTCCTCATGGAGGTCACGTATCCCCTGGTGCAGCCTGGGTGAGTCACTGTCCTTCGTGCATTTAGCGTTGTCGCCTATACAACGAAAGGCTGGAGCTCTTTGCTTCCAAAACACCGCTACACTTAGAATTTTCATGATTTTGTTGACAGGGGAAAATTGTTATAGAGACTTTTATTGTTAGCATTGTTGTACTTATAAAATTCAGATCAGTCTACTCAGGGCGCATGCCTGAATCCTATAAGGTAAATACATGACGATAATTCATTTTGGAGGTAATATCTTTAGGGGCTACGATTACCAGATAGAATGAATGACCCCACTTCTGTCCCAAGACTTGACTAGATGGTGTGGTGTGGGTGCCTGTGTCCTTGATGGCAGGAATAAGGGTAGATAAAACCGGAGGCTGAACACCCACTTTCCCCTACAGGTTCTACATAATTCATCCGAGCCTTCTCTAAGGGCTCAGATTTCAGCCTCCTTAATAAGCCCTTCCTCTAGCAACTTCAGGGCTTTGAGGAACTTTTAAAAAGCTCTTTCTGCAGACAGGGGTTTGGGAATCCATATGCAGAAAAGTTTCCCTTCCAAACTGGTCTCTAGGTGTGACAGGTGGCTCCTGAAACTGGGTGGCTGGTGCTCCTGACAGCACCCCGCTTAGCGGGAATGTCACAGCCGTAGCCGCAGAGAACACAGGGCAGTGTCGATCAGAATCCTGATGCCCATTTCCATCATCTAAAATGTGTGAAGTGTGGCCTTGGAAACTGTGAACTTTGTTTTGAAACTTTAGAATCTCCTTTTGCACTTCTAACCATACGGTTGTGGAGGGTCAGAGGGATTTTTTTCTTGTTGACAGTGACCACTTAGCTTTGTTAACTCCCTTTCTTCCAAATCTACTGGCTGTGTCTTTTTTTTTTTTTTAAGGATAAAAAATAAAGTGAAAAACTGTTAGAAGAATGGTAAGATTTGAGGGTATTTACCTAAACCAAACTGAAGCTAGAGGCATAAATTTTACTTATTTTATGCCTCTGTTGATTCTATTTTTGGTTTGGATATGTGACCCTACTTGGGATGCTGTGGAATCATTGGTGCATAAAAATGTCAGGTGAGGAGTTCCTAGACCACCATCTGAGTAACACCCCCCAGTGTCGGGGTGTAACTTGCCAAGTTGTGGACAGGACGGCCAGTGACGGAGAAGTTACTACCTTCTAAGGCAGCATCCTTTATTTTGGGACAGTTTAACTATCAGGAAATTCATTCTTAGGCTCGAATCCCTGGCTTCACAGACTTTTCCCATTGTTACTATGTCATAATGCTGACAGCGATGGATAATTTTTTTGAGTCCTTACTGTGGGTCAAGTGCTCTGCGTGGGACTTAGTGTATCACCTCATTCCATCTTGGTAAGAATTTTTCAAAGTAAGCAATAATACCCCTATTTTACAGGGGAGAAAACCGAGTGGTAAAAAGGAAAATGTGTCCTGCCCAACGAGTGCAGGAGGCTGATTCCAGAATGTATGCTGGAACTCTGTGTTCTTCTGCTTCTTGGGGTTTCTCTCCCACATTTCACACCCCCTCCCCTTCATCCCTTCCTTCCCCCATCAAGTATTATTTCCACACCCCTGCTCGTCTCCTCAGTATTTGGTTTAGAGAGATCACTGGAGTTGACTCCCAGCACTTCAGATGTGAGCCGATCTTTCCACTGAACGTACAATAGGACCTCTCCTTGCCATTTCTGGAGCAAGTGTTGAAGTGGTCCAAGAATCACGCTTTTTTGGCAGGCACGTCACATTTTTGCTCTACTTGAGTTTGTTTTCAACTGAAATCCCCAGGATCTCCATCACCACCACCACCACACGCACACGGTCTCCGTCAACGTACAGCCGCTAAGGGAGGCAGTCAGCGTAGGGCGTGGCCAGGGAGCCAGACTGCCGCGTTCTCAGACCACATAGCAGCCGTGTCCCCTTGACCAGTTGTCTGACCCTCTCTATGTCTCAGTTTGCTCGTCTATAAAATGGCATCATAATAGTGCTTCTGACCTCACTGGGTGGTGACACTGGCATTCGTTAATACTTACAGGCACTTAGCACAGAGCTTGGCATGGAGCAGGCGTTCAACGAATGTCATTTTTGTTTCGCCCAAACTTAGTTGCTCTTGCTCTGAGATCACTGATGAAAATACTAAACTGTGGATTTACATTATGTACACGTTCAACTAAAGCAAATTCAACCATATGCATCTCTCTTTCATGTGATTAAAAGTACTGTGAAGTTATTTTTTGCACATAGCGTGTGCTCTCTATTATGCAATATCTGTAGTTTTCTATATTACTGAGTTCTAAATATGTATTAGTTTAATGGGCTGAATATAGAAAAATGTGTGCATCCTACTTTATGGGCAATGGAAAGAATTTTCGAGGGAAATTTTGACTACCATATACATAATTTTTGCCTTTCTGGCTGACTTGAGAGCCTGGCTGCTTTGTAAGTTGTAACTGAGCCTACGGAGAGGGGTCTGTGAGAGACCCCCGGGACACTCCATCCTGCCTTCCTGAAGGTGACTGATTCCGCATTTGTGTGCTCCTGCCCCACACAGCCCATCGGCTGTGCAGAAACCCACGTGGAAGTGGTCTAAGGCTCCAGGCTGTTAAAAATACAAGAAGACAGCGGTATCTCTTGTCCTCTGCTTCTTGGAGTAGCAGCCAGACCACTATTGTGTTAAACACTGCTGACCAGGAAGAGTCAGCTGAAAGTCTCCAATCTTAAAAGAAAGCCTGTGCCCTAATAATTACGACACAATGTGGTGAGGGAAACTCATTTGGTGACTAATCATCAAGGCAATGGGTGTTCTCCAGGGATGTAGCGTTTGAGGTCAGTTTTAAGGGTTGGTAGAAGCAGCTGAGAGGGAGGATTGAGAAGGAGTGGCGCGTAGGAAGCCCGAGAGCCTAGAAGGTATTTGGGATGAGCCAGGAGCCTGTGACTGGAGGGTGGGAAGGAAGAAGCAGAATGGGACAGGCAAGATGCCCTCAGTTGACTCAGTGTCACTGATAGTTAAACTCAGAAGAAGCTCAAGTCACTGCTTTTGACTCTTGATAAGGTTTTTTGGGTTTTGTATTCCTTTTCAATCTAAATATAGAAATACATTTGAGTAATTAATCCATCAAGTGTAATTTCTAGGAGAGAATTATTCAAGTTCTTTCCCCCTCTTCGGAAATGGAACTGAGGGAAGGACTGTCTTTCTGCATGTGTGTTTGATATAGAATTAAAAATTGGGAAGGGAATGCAAAGAAATGAAATCAGTTCTCATGTTTGGGAAGTAGGATTATGGGCAAACAAATATTCCTTTGTTTTGAAATGTTTATTTGATTTTTTTAAATGTTTGTTTATTTTTTGAGAGAGAGGGAGACAGAGCATGAGCAAGGGATGGGCAGAGAGAGAGGGAGACACAGAATCTGAAGCAGGCTCCAGCCTCTGAGCTGTCAGTACAGAGTCCTGCGTGGGGCTCGAACTCACGAACCGTGAGAAGATGGCTTGAGCCGAAGTCGGACACTTAACCCACTGAGCCACCCAGGCGCCCCTATGTTTCTTACATAATGTTTCGAAATTGAGGGAATAATGAAACTTAAATTATCTTGATAAGTTATTATGGAAATTAACATTTAGTGATTTTCCCGTTCTCCAGACTGTTCTAAATCCTTTCTATGCATTAGCTCATTTAATTTTCAAATCAGTTATATAGATAACTGTTTTTATCTTCCCATCACAGTAGAACCCAAAGGACAGACTGGGCCAATATCTTGACTAAAGCTTTACAATGAGAGAGTGGAGACCCAGAGTGGGGACCCGGGAAAATGTGCCTCCCGAGCCCACACACTTCACCTCTAAGTCACATGACACCCACTTGGTGGTATTTTTAAATCAATCACCTGTGTGTTTTGGGGGCAGGGCAGGGAGACTTGGTGGCCAGAGGTTTACCTTGGGATTGCTTCTGGCGGTGTCCCGTCACAGGAGCTCAAGGCATCTTCTAATCATCCAAGCCCTTTACACCATGGGCATCTCATAAGCAGGGTGAGTAGTGGAGTTTTTTTCCCTCAGGACACACGTGGTCTAAGTAACTATTTAGAATAGTTATTGGTTGAAAATGCATTTATGTTTTGCAATATAGTTCTAGGGTGCCAAAGGAAACATGACTCTTTTAAGCCTTCTGACTGATAAACTGATGCTATTATTTCTTTTTGAAAAAAAATTTTCCCACAATGAGCAAAGCAAGGCATGTTTTGTAGGCGTGTTTCCAATTAGGGTAAGGGTATAGGGAGAAAGAGGAAAAACATTCAGAATCTCACATTCCAGAAATTCCCATTGTTCACATTGGCATCATTTATGGTAGGTATTACCAATCATCACGTTTTCCTCCCGGAATGTATTAATTAGCCTCAGCCTTTCCTTGGAGTGAGAGAATGAGCCACTGTGTTGATAGACAGATATAAGTGTGCTGATGGCCAGCAATTGAGGAAACCATGGCCGGGCAACTTGTATCTCCTGCTTCTTGGAGAGCTGTATATTAACTTTGAGGAAAAAAGTAATTTTCTGTCCCACCTGCATCTGGGTTCTGACCCTGAAACCAAATGCAAAGGACCCTGAGTGGTGCACACACCCTTCCTTCAGCTTTTCCAGATGCTGAGACCCTGGACATCATTTTCGCTCCTCCAGGTAGCAGGTGTCTGATTCACCAGTGATGAAAATATTGGATGGTCGCAGAAGACAGAAATGGGAAGAAAATACCAGTGTCCCTGAAATGCTGTATCCACAGGCAAAATTCTTGAAATCCTCATAGTGACTTTTCAAAGTTGGAAGAGGGAGCGATGTGCTTTTCAAACCACTGTTTTTGTTGTATAACATCAATAATTGGAACAGAGCAGTTTATATTTATTTGTTTCATATGGATTCATATTGTTTTGGACCCAAATATTGAGAGGTGGCTTAAGTATTTCATCCAGTCTCTAGCTTGTCGTTAGCAGCGGATTCTAGGCTCTTCTCTGTGTTAATGATTTTTAAAAATCTTCATCGTCTTTGATCTCTATTCTTCCTATCCCCTGATAGCCACCATGATGGATTTAATGTATCTCTTTAAAACATGCGTGTCCTCCTAAAATTTGTCATTTTGTGGTGTGTGTGTGAATGAATTTGTGTTTTCATTGTTTTATTTTTTTTTTAAGTTTATTCATTTTTTAGTAGTCTCTGCATCTAACGTGGGGCTCAAACTCACGACCCCGAGATCAAGAGTCACACGCTTTTCCGATGGAGCCAGCCCAGTGTGCCCCGAGTTTGTGTTTTTATTTTCATGAGTGGTATTCTCAAAGAAACTCCATTCTGTCTCTTACTATTTTTAATTCACACTGTTTCTAACATCTGGCCATGTGACTATATTTCCCTCTAGTTCATTGATTTTTAGCTGCTTTCGCTCCATTTTACTCTCCATCTTCCTAGTGGTGGATGTCTGGGGTGCCCTGGTATCCTGCATCCTTGAGGAGTATCGCAATGCTCAACCTTGTATAAGCCCCTTCATGGGCTTGTGGGGGAACTTCCTTGGATCTTCTATTCAGGAGAAGGCATACATATACTTAATTTCATTAAGGATTGCCAGTTTTTAATTTCTAATAATGTACCATTTTATATTATTGATTAATAATAGTTATATTATATATGAAATATATAATATAAAATATATTGTATTACATATTCAAATATATATTATTTTTAATACAATATGTTATTAATTGATAATTATATTACTACCACATATATTATTTTAACAATAATTTTCAATGTTTATTCTATTTTTTTAAATAACTACTTATTGAGCACTTTATGTGTGTATCACATTATCCTAGGTGTCAGGAGGGATGCCTGGATATATTCTCAATCTTAAATGCATGGGAAAAGAAAGTAACAGTAAAGAGACTCTATGAGTCATCATGCAAATAGTTACCATTTATTGATGATTTGCAATGTGGCAGGCATTTACATGCATCATGTCAGTCCTCATAACCTTATGAGTGTGTGTTATTCACTCCATTTTACTGTTAAAGAAAAAGCAGTTCAGCGTGGTTAAGTAAATTGCCCAAGGATGCACAGCAAGAGTGATGATAGTGCTGGGGTTCTAAATCCAAGTCGCTTGCTTATGCCAAAGCCTATGCTTTCACTACTATGTAGCACTACCTGTCAAGATGAGATGCCCATTTTTATTTTTTTTAATTATTTTTTTAATGTTATTTATTTTTGAGAGAGAGAGAAAGAGACAGAGTGCAAGCAGGAGACGGGCAGAGAGAGAGGGAGACACAGACTCCGAAGCAGGCTCCAGGCTCTGAGCTGTCAGCACAGAGCCCAGCACGGTTCTAGAACTCACAAACCGTGAGATCATGAGCTGAGCCGAAGTTGGACACTTAACTGAGGTGCCCGAAGATCCCCATTTTTAAAGAAATTATTGAGTCTTGGCATATAGCAGGTGGTCAATAAATACTTGTGAATTATTGATTGAAATGATAGTGTTTCGTATTTTTTGAGTAGTATCTGCTAAGCTCTGTTTAAATATTTAATGTCTAGGGAACTTTTACAAATCACAATAATTTCATGAGGCTGGTGTTATTTCTATTACCTCTGTTTTACTCCCGAGGAAAAAAAGCATAGAAAGGCCTAGAATAACTTGACCAAATGCACACAGCTAGATTTGTAAAAAAAATAAACCTCAAACATTTTATTTTGAGACGATTATAGATTCATATGCAATTGCAAAAAAATAATACGGAGAGATCCTATGAACTTTTTGTCCAGTTTCTGCCAGTGGTAACATCTTGCAAAACTGTAGTACAGTGTCACAACCAGGATATGGACATGGCTACGGACAAGATACAGAAGGTTCCAGCATCCCTTATGGTACCCTTTTGTAACATACCCACCTCTCTCTGTTTCCTCTACCTCCTTAACTCCTGGCAACCTGTAATCTCTTCTCCATTTTTATAGTTTTATTTTTTCAAGAATGTTATGAAATTATATGTGTAATTAACATGTATAGATGTACATAAATTAGCATCATAATGTTATGCATGCATATATAAACTTTTGGGATTTTCTTTGTCATTTAATCTTCCCTGGAGGTTCTTCCGGGTTGTCACACGTATCAGTAGTTCATTCCATGTTATTGCTGAAAAGTACTACACGGAGTAGGTGAGCCATAGTCTGCTTATGCCACCCACCACCTGAAGGACATCTGGGTTGTTTCCATTTTTTAGACTATTAAAAGTAAAACTGCTTATAAACTTCAGTGTACAGGTTTTTGAGTGAACATAATTTTTTATTTCTCTGGGATAAATGCCCAGAAGTTCAACTGCTGGGTTATATAGTGGTTACATGTTTGGTTTTTAAGAAATTGCCAAACTGTTTTCCCAGCGTAGCTGTACCATTTTGCATTCCCACTAGCAGTGAGCGAGGGATCCACCTCCTTTGGGTTACCAGCATTCGGTGATGTTACTATTTTTTATTTTAACCATCCTGATAGGTGTGCAGTAGTCTCTTATAGTAGTTTCAATTTGTATTTCTCTCATGACCAGTACCGTTGAACATCTTGTCATGTGTATTTTTGCCATCTATTTATCTTCTTTGATGAGATGTTTCTTCGTGCCCATGTTCTATTTGGATTGGTTGCTTTTTTAGTGTCGAGTTTGAAAGATCTTTATACACTCTGAGTATATGACAGTATATAGCCTGAGTATATGTACTGTATATACATAGTATATACTGTGTGTGTGTGTGTGTGTGTGTGTGTGTATATATATATATATATATATACACACTGTATACAGTATATAGGACTGAGGGGGTGGACAGTCCTTTGTTGGATATGTGGTTCACAAATAGTCTTTCTGCTCTGTAGCTTGTCATTCTTCCTCCTAACAACATTTTTTTTACAAAGCAAAAGTTTTTAATAAAGTCTAATATATATATAGTATATATATTATATATATATATATAGTATATATATAGTAAATCTGTCATGCTTTTGGTGTCCAGTCTAAAAACCCCTTGCCTACACTTAAATCCTAAAAATTTTATTTTACCTTTTTTTTTTCCTACTAAAAGTTTTATAATTTTAACTTTTACATGTAACCTCATGATCCATTTTGGGTTCATTTTTGTATAGGGCCTGAGACTTCAGTCACGGTTTTTACTGTTCTTGCCTATTTTGCTTCAATGTTTTCTTCTTTTACCTTTTGCTCCAATTGCCCCAGCACTATGTGTTAAAAAGGCTTTCTTCATTGAATTGCTTTTGCACCTTTACCAAAAATCAATTGGGTATATATAGGTGGGTTTATTTCAGCATTCTGTGTTCTGTTTCATTGGGCTGTGTGTCTACTGACCTGTTAATACCACACTGTTTTGATAGTGTAGCTAGATAGTAAGTTGTATTATTCCTCCCACTTCTCTTGAGAAATCCTCCTTTTTCAAAATTACTATTTAGCTGTATCCTAGGTTTTTTTTTGGCTGTTTTACATGTAAATATTAGAATAATCTTGTTTACATTGACAGAAATCATGCTGTGATTTTGATAGGCACTGTGTTAATTTGGTATATTGATCTGGGGAGAATTGACATCTTTGCCATGTTGAATTTGCCATTCCATGAACATGGTATGTCTCTCCATTTCTTTAATCAGAACTGTGTCCTTTTCATTATACCAGTCCTCCACATGTTTTGTTGGATTTTTACCTCAGTATTTTTTTTCCTGAGGGGTTGTAGATGATATTGTATTTTCAACTGGTGTCCATGTGTTCACTGCTAGTACAGTTGACTTTTGCAAGTTTTTCTTGCATCCCAAGATCTTGCTAAACTCACTTTTTAGTTCTAAAAGTTGTTTTTTTGGTGATTCCTGGACAGTTTTGTATTGTCTTATGAGACTTTAGATATTATTAAAACCTTCTATTTTAGATGGGTTTGCTGGCACTACTTTAGCAGGTTCAGGGGGTGGGTGCTACCTGATTACTGCCAGGTGGAGGTAGATGGAGGTCCCAGTTCACCACTAGGTTTCCTTACTGGGAGGGTGGCTACCATTACTGCTGGGTAAGGGGGAAAGTTTAGCCTATCTGTATGGTTTCCACTGACACTGCACGGAAGATGGGGGCAGGGGATGGGAGCAGCCCTTATTACTAGCCAGTGGGTGAGGCACCTTGGTATAGCCTCACAAGGTTAGAAGTCTAGGTTCCCCACTTGGCCTTTGCTGGTATGGGCGATGATGGGCCACATGTTTTTTCTGTGCTATTTAGCTGTTGTCAAGTGGTTATTGTCTAAAAGTTTTGTCTTGCTAGCTTACCGCCAGCCTAGTCCTTTGGCTAGAGAGAAAGAGGGCTTTGTTGGGCTTTTTCAGTCTGCGCCCATTGATGTTTCTGGGTTGCCACTTTTCCCAGTTCTGAATCTGGGATATATGAAGCACAGAGAAAACCCGGGGAGGTCACCACCATGTTGTGCCTCAGATCCTGAGGTGACTAGCCAGTCTGCCTTTTTCCCTCCACCCAGCAGCATCTTTTTATGTTTGTTTCATATCTAATGCCCAGGGTTTTCACTTGTACTTAGCAGAAGAATAGGAAAAATAGGTCTACTCCTTCCTCCTGCAAGGGTTGGGTGGGGGAGTGGACAGCTGGATTTCAAAACCTATCGGTTTGGCACCTGGGCCCTTGTGCCTCACCAGTTTGCTCTAGGGAAAGGGGAGAAGCATGGCTGCACTGGTCAGGGAGGTATTTGAGTTGGTCGGAAAACAGGTTTTGAGAAGTAAGGTCAAAGTCCATTTTTCTTCCAGAAATAGCCTGAGTAGCAGGGAGGAAGGAGTGAGTTGTGTTTGAAAAGTAGGAAAGAACCTGGCCCACAGCAGTGAGGGCTGTGTGGGGACATCAGGGTGCTCCCATTAGGCTGGAATGTTCCTTGCTTTAGAGATGACAAACTCAAGATGAGTAGTAGCCGGGGGTGCCTGGGTGGCTCAGTGGGTTAAGCGTCTGACTTCGGCTCAGGTCATGATCTCGAGGTTCCTGAGTTCGAGCCCAACATTGGGCTCACTGCTGTCAGCGCAGAGCCTGGAGCCTGCTTCGGATCATCTGTCCCCCTGTCTCTCTGCCCTTCCCTCCCTCACACTCTCTCAAAAATAAATAAACATTAAAAAATAAATAAAAAAAAAAGATGGCAGTAACCAAAATGTGCTTCCCCCCTTCCTCCCTTCCTTTTATACAGGGGGTCCTGTCTCACTTAGAGAAACAAATCTCCAGGTGCCTGGGTGGCTCAGTTGGTTAAGCATCTGACTTCGGCTCAGGTCATGATCTTGCAGTTCACGAGTTCGAGCCCCGCATTGGGCTCTGTGCTCATAGCTCAGAGCCTGGAGCCTGCTTCACATTCTGTCTCTCGCTCTTTCTGCCCCTCCCCTACGTGTTCTCTCCCTCTCTCTCTTTCTGTCTCTCAAAAGTAAGTAAAACATTAAAAAAAAAAAAAAGAAAGAAAAGAAAAGGGAAAACAAATCTCCTGGTCCAGGTGAGGCTAGTTCAGCTGGTCGTGAATTCTGCTGAGAGGTGAGAGTGACACGTGGTTTCTTCCCGTTTATCTGGAACCCCCTAAGCCTTAATTTCTTCATCATACTCCTTTGATGGTTGTTTCGAGAATTAAATGGCATATCAGGTAAAGTATCCAGGACTATGCCTCCATGGATGCATGACCTTGGTTGCCAGAACCTTCCTTCCCCTCACCCAGAACTCCCTGTGTGCAGACACACGCTCTGCTTCAACTGTCTGACGCCTCCTGGAAATCTGTGACGGGCTAGCTTTCCAATTGCTCGGATTTGGTATGTCAGAGTATAGTAGAAGCCATCTGTGGATTCACTGGAGGCTTTAAACGATTTGCTAAGATTACACATGGGCCTGTCTGGGATAAAAGTCACATTACTAAAAGTCTGGACTTTTAGTAGAGATTAGGCTGGGGTCCCATATTTTTATCATATTACACCTGTATGACTCTTAGAGATCAGCCAGTTCAATCCTTTTTATTCAAGCTTTGCTGCTGTTGTTGAGTTTTTGATAGGAAAACTAACATACACTTATTATAACACATCGGGTAATGCAGAAGTGTATATGGAAAAAGTTAATAATCTACCACACTGCCTCTGTAATCTTTAATTTCTTCCCTCTGAGGTAGCTAATGTTAACATTTTGTTGTTCACCATTCTTTTCTTTATACGCCTAAATTCATCTACCCCTGTTGTTAGTTTTTATTTTTAAGTGAAAGCTGTGTCATTCTCCTATCACACCAAAATCAGCTTTCTGCACTTCACAGTATGTCATGAACATTCTTGTGGGCCTCTACATTACTAAACATTTTTTTAAAAATATTTTATTTTTGAGAGAAAAAGAGTGTGAGTGAGCGAGGGGCAGAGAGAGAGAGAGAGGGAGACACGGGATCTGAAGCAGGCTCCAGGCTCTGAGGTGTCAGCACAGAGCCCAACGTGGGGCTTGAACTCATGAACCTCGAGATCATGACCTGAGCCAAAGTCAGATGCTTAACTGACTGAAACACCCAGGTGCCCCTGCATTATTTTAAAATTTAACTTTACTTCTGTCAAAGCAAGACACTTGTACATAGTTGTGAAAATCAATAGTAACAATAGACTTAAAATGAGTAATAGCAACCCTTTGTCCCAGTGTCCCCTTCTCTTGGATTCTCTGTCCCCAAAGAAACACACTTTGAACTCTTTAAACTGTTTCTTCTGGTATTTATCCCCAAATTTCTGAGCAACATGTTTCTACTATTTTTCCTTGACTCATCCGTTTTAGAACAGGATTTAGCTTTTTTATCTAACCACACAAATACAGATATGCGCTCTCTCTCTCTCTCTCTCTCTTTCTCTCTTTCACACACACACACACACACACACACACACACACACACACACCTTAAATGATTAAATCTAAGATTAGTGTTTACATTATGTGACTACATAAATAATACAGCAAAATCATAGAGGTACATTAGGATTACATTTTCTTTCTTGTGGTTTGTTTTTTGTTTGTTTCCTGTGGACTTAATAATTACCTTATCTTTCTCATTTTAATGAACTCTATTGGGAGTTTAATTTATATACAATAAAATGCATCCATATAAAGCATATGGTTCTGTGAGCTTTTGACTATTGTATACATCCAGATAATCACCAGCCCCATCAAAATATAGAATATTTCCATAGCCTCAAAAAAAAAAAGTGCTGTGTCCCTTCCCAGTTAATCCTTCTGTCTCAGGCACCCATTGATCTCAGGGGGTTTTTTGTCTTGATTTTGTTTTCACTATAAAGTATTATTATTTTTTTTAAGTAGGCTCTGTGCCCAGCACGGGGCTCGAACTCATGACCCCAAGATCACATGCTCTACCAGCTGAGTTAGCCAGGCACCCCCACTATAAATTATTTTTGCCTATTCTAGAACAGCGTGTGCTTTTTTTGTTTGGTGTCTTTCCTTCAGTATAATGTTAATGATACTGAATTACATGCTACTGTATTTGTTCTTTTCTGCTGGCTAGTGTTCCTCTGTATAAACATACCACAGGGTGTTTATCTGTTCACTTGTCAATGAACGTTTGGTTCTTTCCAGTTTGGGGCTTTTATGTTAAAGCTGTTATAGAACATTTGTATTCAAGTCTCTGTGTAGATGTGTTTTCACATCTCTGGGGCAAATCGTTCAGAGGGGCAAGACTGGGTAACTTGGTAGGTTGTGTGTTTGTTTTCCAAAGTGGTTGAACCATTTTCATTGCCTCCAGTAGCTAAGGGAAGTCTAGTTGTTCATCAATATTTGGTGCTGTCTGTCTTTTTAATTTTAGCCCTTTTAGTGCATATGTAGTCATGACTCATTGTGAGTTAAAAAAAATCCATAGACTATTTGTTTCAGCAGTTACTGGTTTTCAGAAAAATTGAGTGCAAAGTACAGAGTTTCGTAAACCCTCACCCTCGGTTTACTCTATTTTTCTAAATGTTTATTTTGGAGACTGGGGACAGAGAGAGAGAGGGACAGAGGATCTGAAGTGGGCTCTACTGACAGCAGAGAGCCCAAAGTGGGGCTCCAACCGATGAACCCGTGAGATCATGACCTGAGCTAAAGTCAGACGCTTCACTGACTGAACCACCCAGCACCCCCCCATTCTTTTAAAATAAATTTTTATTTGAGTATAGTTGACACACAATGTTACATTAATGTCAGGTGACAGTATCTCTTATTTTTAACGTCTTGCATTAGTGTGATACATTTGTTACAATTGATAAGTCAATATTGATACATTATTATTAGCCAAAGTCTATAGTTTACATTAGGGGTAACGCTTCCTGTTGTATTTTATGGATTTTTAATAAATGTGTAATGACTTGTATCTGCTGTTACAATATCACATAGAATAGTTTCACAGCCTTAAAAGTCCCCTGTCCTCCATCTAGTTCTCTCTTCCTCCCCCTTCCTCTCTTTCCCTACCCATCCCCTATCACTGATCTTTTTATTGCCAGAATAGTTTTGCCTTTTCCAGAACATCATATAGTTGGAATCACACAGCATGCAGGCTCTGCAGATTGCCTTCCTTCACTTAGCAATATGCAGTTAAGCCTTCTCCATGTCTTTTCTGTGGTTTGATGGCTCATTTCTTGTTAGTGCTGAATGACGTTCTACTGTCTGGATGTACCACAGTTGGCTTATCCATTCATCTGCTCGAGGACACCTTCGTTGCTCTCTGGTTTGGGCAGTTATGAACGAAGCTGCTATACACATCCCGTGTCTTTGTTTGGTGGAGACGGAGGTTGGCTCCCAGCGTCTGGGAGCTGAGTGAGGCTGGGACTTTTATTCAGTCTCCTGTCTTCTCGGTGTCCCCTCAGCCACATCCGAGTCTGCCTCGTCAGCCTCTCTGGAGAGCGAACCTTCGGCTTTACCTCCGGGGCTTGCTCAAGGGAGACAGTCTGGGGGTCTATATGGTCCTTCTGAAGACGGATCCATCCCCTTGGTTTTAAACCAACCTTTCGAGGCACCTGGCGCCTTCAATTCCTGAGCCTTCTGGGGTTCAGGGTTGCAAACCAGCCCCGATTGTGTTAATTTTCCATTCCTCCCTCCCCGTCCCAGCCTTGGGCTTAGGTTTGGGTCTGCTGGTCTGTCAAATCAGTTGCAACTTGACCATCTGCTTCTGCTGCCTCAGTTTTGTTGACCTGTCTCAATAGGTAATTTCTTCCTCTCCTCTGTCTTTTTGCTGCGCCTAATGAAAGCCCCCAACTCATTCTCCTTAATAAGATCCGCATCGCGTACTGCAGACGAACATACCATCAGTTATTCAACCATTTCCTTGTTGATGGGCTTTCAGGTTGGCTTCTGTATTCTTATTTTTGCTTTAGCCTCTCCACGTAACACTTGGATAAACATCCTCCTGCATTCTTGCTCCTGTCCTTTCTTACTGGGCTCTTTTACTTCCAGAAAGATTTTCCTGCCTGGGATTATAGGATCCAAGGTGTGTATGTCTTGCATGTGAATAGACATCGTCAGATTCATTCTCTAAAAGTTGGTTGCCCTTTATACTCCCACCAGCACTGGAGACCCTTTCACTTTCCAAGTGAGAAAATTAGGGTCCCGGGAGGGCGGAGCATGCTGTATGATTTTAAGCAGTGTATTTGTGATTAGATGATTACTTTTTATTTTTTCAATAGTAAGTTTTGATACATACTGCTGGATGATGATGACGATCATGATGATGATTAATTTTAGAGAGCAGGGGACAGGGGCAGAGAGAGAGGGTGGGAGAGAGAATCCCAAGTAGGCCTTAGCCTGCGGCAGGCGGAGGTGCAGGAGCGTCAGAACTGGGTTCTACGTGCAGCACAGAGCTCTCTGGGATCCTGGCCACAGGCGGCCCAGCTTCCCCAGCGGTGAACGGGTCCTCCCCAGAGCAGTGAGGACAGCCTGTCTTCTGCAGCAGGTGGGAGGGAGGGTGCCAGGTGATGTCTGTGACAGTAAAGCCATGCGCTAGCTTGGGGCCCTGGACCATCCTCCCCACGACTCCTCCCCAGCTCAGTGATGCCCTTCCTGCTGTGCTCAGTGGGGAGACACAAGTGGTGAAGCCAGGCTGCCCTTGACTCACCACTGGGTCACTAGCACCTACAGCATTTCCTGAGTGAGGGGGTTAGTAAATAACACAGGTAGCTAGCTCCCTCTCACCCTCTGTGACTTTTTTTTTAAGTTTATTTATTTTGAGAGAAAGAGAAAGCACAAATCGGGGAGGGGAAGAGAGAGAGAGAGAGGGAGAGAGAATCCTAAGCAGGCTCAGAGCTGTCAGCACAGAGCCCGACATGGGGCTCGAACCCATGAACCGTGAGATCATGACCTGAGCTAAAGGCAGGCACTTAACCGACTGAGCCACTCAGGCGTCCCTCTCCCTCTGTGACTTTTTACTTTTTTTTTTTCTTTAAGTGTATGTATTTATTTTGAGAGAGAGACAGAGAAAGTGCAAACTGGGAAGGGGCAGAGAGAGGGAGAGAAGAGGTCCCAAGCAGGCTCTGCGCTAACAGCCAAGTGCGACGTGGGGTTCGAACTCACAAACCGGGAGATCATGACATGAGCAGAGATTGAGTAGGACGCTTAACTGACCGAACCACACCGGGCGCCTCTGTGACTTTTTAAAAACCACGGGAACACCTGACTTCCATTATCATTGTAACAAGGACCTCAGTGGTGCTGACTGTTCACTCCTGGCCAGAAACCCCTCTGAGCACTTGACATTGCTGCGATATGGACAACAATATGTATTGTGTTATTATTATATAATTTTATTGTGTTACATAACCT
Source organism: Panthera pardus (assembly GCF_024362965.1). Classification (NCBI taxonomy): domain Eukaryota; kingdom Metazoa; phylum Chordata; class Mammalia; order Carnivora; family Felidae; genus Panthera; species Panthera pardus. The sequence continues at coordinate 129,577,737 of NW_026526991.1, read as the reverse complement.
TATATTGTATGGCTCATGCATTTGATCCTCCTGGCAGCATGGCGTGTCCTGAGAGTGCCCCCATTTTGACGGTGGAGGGAAGCAGAACAGAGAGAGGTTAAGTAAAGCCCAGCGCCAACCCCCCCCCCGCCGCCCCCCCCGCCCCCCGCCCCCAGCTGGGATTCAAACCCAGGCCTCTGGATGCACAGCTGAGCTCTTCCCCTTCATACGCGACAGGTCCTTGTTCTCTCGGCTAGTGCCGCCCATCACATCCTTTCCCTCTGTGTCACATCACAAGATCATCACAGCCCCCTGAGAGGCTTCTCCTGGATAGTGTAATCAGGATAACATGAGTTGATGTATCAATCGGTGGAACAAGCTGAATGCCATTAAACAGACTCAGCTTCCCCTGTGTTACTATGTTCCAGATTCTTCATATATACAAGCTCAGTTGGTCATCAGAGCAGCCCGAGGGGGTAGGTACTCCTATTATCCCCATGTTGTAGGTGGGAAGGCCAGGCACAGAGAGGGTGAGCCACTTGCCCGAGAGCCCACGGCTGGCATTTGTAGAGCTGGGATTCACTTCCGGGCAGCCTGGCTCCAGAGTCCGTGCCCCTCACGACTGCTCTGCCCCTTGACATCAGCCTCTGTGCAGGCAAAACCCCTTGGTAGCTGCATGCTTGTTAATTGGGAGGTGTTCAGACCCTTTGCTCCGCCCTTCAGAGCCCTTCAGAATTAGTCTCTGGTGTACTTTATCCTGCCTCACGTCCAGGAAACAGCCTTAATCGCAGCCCTTGCTTGCCCCTCGTCTGTCCTGCAACATTTGTCACCAGGGTTTGGGCTCCAATAGCTTGAGGCTCCCCTTGGTTTTTGATTCAGGGCATGTGCAGCGGATTATTCAGGGCGTACTGAGGACTGGCCTCACCACCTGCTGTTAGAGAATTAGTGGAGGCACAGCCCTGAGCCACTTGCAATGGAAGAAATGAGCACAGTTTAACTAGTGTAGACTCTTCTAGACCCTTGTGGAAAGCCCCTTACTGTCCCAGTCCTCTGCCTTCTCTCCGAGAGTCTGGGCCCTTTCTTCTCCTTTGCAGTGAACCGATGGAGCCTTTCTGTTAAGAAATGAGAGCTTCACATCCAAAAACCTATGCTGGTTTCTTTCCAGGAATACTAGGATGTTTCCATATTTTGCATTTTCTTCATAGAGCGCATTAAAGGCTAAAATTCACAGTTAGAAAATAACTTCTTTGTCTTGAGCAGTACTTTTGAACTGTAGGTGTCACTGAGGAAAACCCGTGGGCCCCCCTTGAGAGATCCTGCCTCATTAAGTCTGGGGTGGGGTCCTGGAATTTGCATTAATAAAAGCTCTCTCTACTTGGTTCTGATGCATTCCCCCCATTTGAGCACCCCTGGGGTTAGGACATTGCTCTGAAATGTGCAGAACCTTGGAAGAGGTAAAATGTCCCACAACATATTCAGGGGTCCAGCAGACTTTCTTGGCCTCACAATAATTCATTTGTTCTGGATCTATAGAACAAAAATAAAACAACAGAGCGTCAGTGGTCTGCACTCAAAAGGGGATATTTTTATTAGATGCTGAGTTCTCGTTTGTTAGTTAAAACAAAGAAAGCACACAACAAATACTGCCTTTCCACTTAATTTACCAGGGGATTTATTTTATTGCGATTTCAAAAACCATAACTTTATGCAATAAACTTTGCACTCCACTTGATGTCGTGGAAACATCTTGTTCCAAGGCATTGAAAGCCCAAGATGACAATAAACATATTTATATATGAAGTAAAACCAGTAAAGAAACAGAGCTAAAGGCTTGTCCCTTCTTCCAGAACTCCTGTGTGCTGTTCCCACGTTGAGGCTGTCAGAACATCACACGGAGAGGAGTTAGAGGCCTTCTGTGTGGCTGTTAAGTAAAGAGCTCATTGTGTGGGAAGATCTTGATTATAGTCATTACAGATGGGGACATATTCTCTACCTCTGGTTTTGTTTCAACCTCCACAGTATCTTGCAGAAAAGTGCCAAACGGTGACTCTTATGATATCTGAGGTGTTGTTTGGGGAAATATTCGGGTTCCTGATTTTGTTGTGATGTTCCATTTCTCGGGGGCTCGTACCAGTGTTGGTTGGGAGCATCATCTAAAGCGAGGGACCCCAGGTACAGGAGGAGGTGGGTGCCCACGACCCTGTTAGGGGCTCCCTGGCTTGGATGGTTGGGGACACATCCTGTCCCAGAGCAAGGGGACACAGAGGCAGGACTGATTCACTGTGTACTGATTACCTGATCCTTAGACAGTGAGCTCGCAGGGACCCCAGGATAGCTCCCAAAAGTGGGCTTTTATCTTGCTTTTGGGTATCTTTCGGACAAATGACCTCTGAAGTCCTTTCCAACCCTAAGGATACAGGATTTGAACAACAAAGCCCAGATTCCTCACCTTGATATTTGGAGCCATTTATCCCCTGGCTTTCTGTTCCATCACTGTCACACCCCTTTGTCTTCCCCACATCTTTTCCTCACTGGCAAGCTTACCTCTGGACCTTCTGTCTTGCTTTTCCTCGTGAACACCCCCCACCGTGACCATGGCTAGGATGCTTCTTCTCTTCTTTCCTTATGTACGTTCTGCCCAGCGAGATCAACTTTCTTCATCTTGCTGGTGAGCTTTCCCTCATGACCTAAGCTTCCTCCAAATCTCCCTTCTTTGAGACCCCGTTGCACCGACTTCCCGCATAGCACAGTCTTTGGCACTTTGTAACTGCTGTCTTTAGGGTGAGAGTTGGTAGAGCCTTCTGAGTTTACACGTGAGGACGGGTGGATGAAGTAGCGGGGGGACCAAGAAGATGCACCACTGGGGATAAAGCAGCCCCCGCGGCATGTCTCGCCTTTAAGTGAACGTTCCTTAAGAGCTGAAACTATGCCTTGTGCTCTTAGGATCCTTCTTAGTACTTGATGGTTCATTATCTTGGGACGCAAGAGGAACTGTTCTGAGGTTGCATTCAGGACTTTATTTTCAGGGGCGCCTGGGTGGCTCAGTCGGCCAAGCATCCGACTCTTGATTTCAGCTCAGGTCATGACCTCCTGGTTCGTGGGATTGAGCCCTGTGTCAGGGTCTGCTCTGGCAGTGCAGAGCTTACTTGGGATTCTCTGTCCCTCCTCTCTCTCTGCCCGTCCCCTGCTCACATTCTCTCTCTCTCTCTCTCTCTCTCTCTCTCTCTCTCTCTCAAAATAATAAACTTTAAAAAAGACTTTATTTTGAAAATGTGTCATGATTTAAATCTCCAGAGGTCAGCACAGACCCCTTGAAGCTCTCTCTTGCTGATCTCACAGCAATTTTTACACGTGCAAAATATTTGTCAGTAAAGGAGTTTTGAGAGTCGGTTTTTGAAGGGCGGTGGTGAATCTTAGTGAAAGGGGTTTTGTTCTATTGAATGTGGTAAAAAAAAAAAAAAATCAAGACATTGTCCATCATTGTTCACAACGGGGAACAGTTCAGATCATGGGGTAGGAAGGAGACAAACGGATATGACGGCATAGAGCTGCTTGAGGTTATGCATTTGCCACTGTCTGAGAGTTTTATCCAGTAGGATACAAGCGCCTTGAGAGCAGAAACTCTCCGTCTCTATCCCCACATGCAGGAGGTTCTCATGAAATACTTGTTGAACGAATGAGTAAATGAAAAAAACCCTCAGAAGCACAACGCCAAGGTTGGTGGTCACCAGTGTAGCGGAACTGATCTGTCTCTGGCCTGAATGATGCCCCTGCCCCCTGGTTGGTGGATGAGGTCTCTATTTGATTAAGGCCACACCAAACTCTATTTCAGGCTTCTCTGAGATTTGCAGATGTTGTAGCTTAAGATTCACCTCCCTCCAGAAAGTACCTGGCCCCAGTCCCTTCCCCATTTCCCATGTGACTGTTTTGGGTAGGGGATCAGAGAGTGTCATGTTTTTGAGCAGAATCGCTAAGTGTGAGAAGCCAGCTAAGAATGCGGGGATGCGGATTCAGGGGGAAATAGGAGTGTGAAAGCCTCGCGTGGGGGGAGGGGGGGAGTGTATCCTTGGAGGTTAGCGGACTACAGGAAGAGCCCTGTCCATGGCTGACGCACAGTGAGGTGAGTGGTCCGAAAGGCTCGTGGGACCGGGCTGGTTGGGCTTTGTGGGCCATCCCAGGGAGAATGGATCGTATCCTAATTGCGTGGGACACTACTGTAGGCTAGCACCCGATGTAAGGGTCTCCGCGTGTATTTGAACCTCACAGCAACCTGAAATAAGTCCGCCAGAGGTAGTTATTCCCATTGTAGAGATGAAGGAAATTGGGGTCTGAGAAGTTCAGAGGCTGGAACCCAGAACTTCCGATGGCCCGTGAGACTTGTCGCTGTTTGCTGTCTCAAGCCTGGCCTAGAAGGGGGAGCATCGGTTTGTAGGCCCCATCGTGAGGCCCCACGAGGCTGACCTGCAGTGCGTGCGTCGTGAGCCGCTCCAATAGGGAGGTAGGCCGTGATGTGTGTGCTAGGATCTGAGAAGCCACTCCTTTTTTCTTCTTTTGGTTCTCTCCCTAGAGTGGCATATTCAGTTCTGGGAGAGAAAGCGGGGGGTTGGGAGAGATGCCAGGGGGCACCAGGAAAGTAGACAACAGAGTGTATTGTTGGTCTTACGGGAAGAGGTGAATGGAATGGAAGAGTTTGTCATTTTTGCCCTGAGAAGCAAGAGTGGCAACAGTGATCTTCAAATAACTGAGGTTTCTGGCCAGTGACTTCCGTCTCCACACAAGATTATATTGGAGAAGGTCAACTTCAAGTGTAACACTGTGGAGCAATCAGGCATAATGAGCTTCATAGCAATGAGCATCGTTTAGCGGCCCACTCAAGGGCTGTTGTAGAAACTTGGTCCCACGGAAATCACCGAGCCATTCTTCTGGAAAGGGGAGGCCCAGTGACGCTCTGACCTTTTGCAATTGCTGGACTCTCTGAGGCTGTGATCCCGGTAAGTTTGACGTTCACACGGAAAGAAGAACTTTCAGGTTTGGCACCACCTGCCCTGGGACAGAGGATCCCGGACCTCCGGCCTCACGGGGGTGCCGTGACTATGGGCTGAGCCAGCCTCCTCCCGAGGGCCTTCGCTTGCACTGTATCCGCTCAGAGGAGCTTTTTGTTTTGTTTCTTCGGGAATGACTTTCAACCCCATCATGGTTAAAAACAATTGTTTTCCGTGGGGCTCGACCAGTTCTTTGGCAGGTTCTCGTGGGTAAGCACCCACTCCTTTCTCCCAGGCACCTTATTCTCATGCCGCACAGCGTAGAATGTGCAGTGAAAAAAATAAAACATAACCGCAGAACCCACCATCTGCTTTGTCAGGAGACACCTCCAAACAGAGGCCTCCAAGGGTTCCTCTGGCAGCTGTCTTCAGCCATCAGATAGCCCCCACATGGCCAGCCTGTCGTCCCACCCATTGTCCTTCAGGCATGGTTCTACAGGGATAGACACGGGATGGAAGGTTTTGAGGCTCATCACGTAACTGAGTGGCATGAGGGACCAAGGAACTCTTGTCCCCTGTCCAGCTGGTACGGCACATCCTTTTCCTTCTGTGTTTCCTTCTATGTACCTTGTGATCAGGAGACACTCTGCCCGGGCCTCTGGGACTGCTTGATCTGCCTTCTCCACTGAGTGTCAGCATGATTCTAGACTTTTCTGTGATGCCGATGTCCCACATGCTTGCACCTAGAGTCTGGTGCAGCTGTTCTCCCTACCAGCCCGTTCCCTGTCACCTTCCCTGCCACTGAGAGGCAATGTGTCAGGGTTCCCAGGGGAGGAAGGGGGCCTCATAGGATGAGCCAGGCATTTGGAGGTCATTTTGGTGGCCCTGTTCAGTGGGGCGTGGGTGACAGCGTAAAGAGGAGATTAGGATTTGGTCTGGTCAGTCCTCCGTTTGTTCGTTCATTCATTCATTCATTCATTCATTCATTCCACATGTGCCAGTACAGAGCTAAGGAGATAGGATACAACAGTAACTAAGACAGTCTTCATTTTGATGGGGGTCACATGGGAGGGGGGTAGGTAACAATATACCATATAATTTCAGAAGTTGATGTGTGCTATGAAGGCTATGAGAGGGTGCTGTGGGGGTCAGTGGCGGAGGACGAGGGCTTGGGGGCTGGGAGGCCCCTCTGTGGACCATGCACCGAGAGCCCGATGTCCCAGCACCATCTGCTCCTGGGGACAGCCGCACGGACAAGTGCCATCTCCTGTGATGTCTAGCCCACAGATGCTTCCCCCCTTTCCTCCCTCTGTTGGTTTAATAAATATAATCACTGAAACATCTGAGTGCAAAACTGTTCAGACTTCACCATTTAGAGTAAATGTGACATCTTCACTCACCAGTCATTTCCCGAGCGTCCTCCAAGCCCATGGTGTCCCGCGGAGGGATGGGGAGGAGGTCCTGCCCTCAGGAGCTCCAGTCTGGGGGTGGGTGCAGGGGTAGACACCTCTCAAAGGCAGGAGGGCCCAGGGGACCTTCCCAGGGCTGGAAGAGGCCCGTCTGCATTTCAGGTCAGTTGGTACCCGGCACTGCAAATGTCCACAGTCGGTAGAAATGAGGCAGCAGCAACTGGTTTTATTTTTAAATGTTAAACCGAAGTTCAGAGCCAGAGCAGGGATCGGTCTAACTAAGGCTTTTTATCTCATCACGATTAATTCTTTTCTTCCTTCTTTCCTACAATGGGTGATTCCTGATAAAACCCAGCATTTTCATCTTATAGTTAAGTGACGCTCCGTTGAGCACTTTATGAGTGCGGATACACTAATTTTTTATTTTTATTTATTTATTTTTAGAACAGAAATTTATTTCTCACAGTTCTGGAGGCTGGAAGTCCATGATCAAGTCGCCAGCCGGTTCGGTTTCTGGCGAGGGCTCTCTTCTCAGCTTGCAGATGGCCTCCTTCTAGGGTCCACACGTGGCCAAGACAGAGGGCTGTCTTGTGTGTCCTCTCATGATGGCACTAATCCTACTGCATCAGGGCTCCACCCTGATGCCCTCCAATTCATTATTTAAAATGCATATTTCACTAGTGATAAGTAGCCTACTAGGCTGGAAAGAAAACCAAGCTATTTAAAGTGGAAGAAATCTCTCCCTTGATTACTGTGAGTTTCTCCATCCAGACATTGTATTTCTTTGTTTATTTTATTATTTTTAAAATGTTTATTTTTGAGAGAGAGACACAGAGAGAGAGAGCAGGGGAGGGGCAGGGAGAGGGAGACACACAATCCAAAGCAGGCTCCAGGCTCTGAGCTGTCAACACAGAGCCTGATGTGGGGCTCGAGCCTACGAACTGTGATATCATGACCTGAGCTGAAGTTGGATGCTTAACTGACTGAGCCACCCAGACACCCCTCCATCCAGACATTTTAAATACTTTCTGAATTGTCCTTGGAGGGTTTTTGTGTGTGTGTGTGTGTGGTAAAGTACACATAAAATTTACCATCTTAGCCATTTTTAAGTGTACAGCCCAGTGGCATGAAATACATCACATTGCTTCTCACTCATCACCTGCAGAGTCTTTCCATCTTGCTCAAGACCTTGGAGTGTGTTCGTACAGCTTCCTTTGCTAGTAGGCATGTTTTGTTTAGCTTAGGTACCAGGTGTTTTATATGTTATCTAATTTAATTGTCGCCATAATCCTTTAAGGGGACTTTTTTTTAATTAACATTTTTATTTATTTTTGAGAGACAGAGACAGAGTGCAGGCAGGGGAGGGGCAGAGAGAGAGGGAGACACAGAAGCGGAAGCAGACTCCAGGCTTTGAGCTGTCAGCACAGAGCCCGATGCGGGGCTCTAACCCACGAACCGCGAGATCGTGACCTGAGCAGAAGTCGGACGCTCAACCGACTGAGCCACCCAGGCACCCCATAAGGGGACATTATACACACTATTTTTATGATGAGAAAAGAGACTGAGAGGGGTTACCCTGCTGAAGGGTACCCAGCCAGTAGAGGTTGGGATGGGAATTTGTACTCAGCTCCTCCAAAGACATGGCTTTCCCCGCCCCCGCCCCCCGCCCCCCCCCCCCCCCCGACTTGTTCCGTGGTGATTTTCAGCTTGCAGTTCTGATTCTGGCATCTTGCCTCCCCGCAGTCACTGTCTTCAGCACAGACAAGAGCACTGTTCACATTTTTCTCAGAATGCTCGGCATGTTTCCCTTGTGCTCAGATTTTCCTAATCGATAAACGTGAGCGCCAACACAACAGGCATCTGCAAAGACGGCTAAAAATTAAAACCATGCTTTCTTTTGGAAGACGATGTGGAACCGTATCCCTAAAATGTGACGACCGTGTACCTCTGCTGAGAATATTTCCCCCTCTAAAAAGTCACGCGGTGGTTTTTTTAAGTAACGCGAGGCAGCAAATATCTTCCCCGTTACATGTATCTTTCTGCCCGTTGACGATGGCATCTGTGTCTTTCTTTTGTGACAACACGTGGACGTATGACATAGGATTTCCTTCTTAGCCTCATCCTTGGCTGGGATGTGTGCGGTGGTAGGCTGGGGAAATGTTGATACTATGGAAGGTCCAGGGAAGATCCCCATGGTGCTGGTACCAGACTTGCTAATGTACAGGTGCCCTCGTTTTTTGGGGGTGGGGGGTCCAAGTCAGTTGCATAAAATCGTGCAAATGTTAGCCATCTTTTTTATTCTTGGAAGAAACAGTCTGTTAGAGAACATGGTTAGGAATTAGCAGTAAAGCATCCTCAGCTCCTTCCCCGTTATGAGGCTGTGGTACTATATTAAGGCATATCACTCAGATGGTAACATCAAACATATGGTAGAAGAGGGAAAGAAACATGTGCTTTCTCTAGTTTGACATGCAAATAAGAGGGAAAACACTGCAAAGGCAGAAGCTGGCTTCTAATATTAGAGAGCAGGGGAAGGCCACCCAGCACCCCGACCGGGAGCCCCGTGACATCCCCTCCTCACCTCCCCACTACCACCCCTCCTGCTGGCCGGTGCCTCCAGTGACCACAGGCAGCAGAATGATGGGAGGAGGTGGGTGGGGCTCCCGAGATCCTTGTGGTGAGAAACCCTCAGGGAATGGAAGGAGACCCCTCCTCCTCTGTCTCTCCCCCCCATCTCTGCCTCCCCTTCCCTTCTCCCTTGTCTGACACACAGTAGCGCTTTCCTCATCCACTGACCCAAAGGTCAATGTGAAGGGCTGGGGATTGACAGAGGTCAAGGTCCCAGCTGATTTTTCAGTTTTTCCCATTCGCAGATCCGTAGTTTTCATCCTATGACCCTCCTCAAGTTGACTTTTAATGGCTCTGCGTTGCCGTCTGGATAAAGTCCAACCTCCTGGCCTGGCTGTTCTCCATGCTCTAGCCCTCGTTCTTGGCTTCACCCCTGCGCCTCCACCATCCTTCCTCATCCCCACCCCCAGTGCTTTATAATCCAAGTCCTCCATGCTGTTCACAACGTGCCGTGCTCTCTGCCCGCCCCCCCCCCCCCGGCCCCCATTTTGCAAAGCCTCTTCTCTGCCTGGAGGACACCGTCTGCCTTATTCCCAGCCCAGCCCAGCTCACTTTGCTTGAGTAAAGCCTACTGGTCCTTCATCTGTCTCATTCATTTCCATCAGGAAGTCTTTTCCAAGCCCCTGCAGCTGCTCAGGCTCCCCCCCCCCCACCCCCGCTTGATCCCACAACCCCAAGTTGACATGCCACTCACAGCATAGCCTGTCCACTCCAGTCTCCGTGTCCTCTGAGACAACCTAGGGGGTTTGCTCATAGCTCTGTCCTCAGATTCAGTGAATGTCTGCTGAAGGAATAGGCTTACCCCCTCTGGCACTGCCTGTGCAGACCTCCCTGCCTGTGCCTCATTTTGTATCATCAGATCCTCTTTTTTTTTTTTTTTTAATGTTTATTTGCTTTTGAGAGACAGAGCACGGGTGGGAGAGGGGCAGAGAGAGAGGGAGACACAGAATCTGAAGCAGGCTCCAGGCTCCGAACTGTCAGCACAGAGTCCAGCGCGGGGCTCAAACCCACAGACCGTGAGATCATGACCCGAGCCGAAGTCGGACGCTCACCCGACTGAGCCCCCCAGGTGCCCCTGTATCATCAGGCGTCCGACTGAGCCCCCCAGGTGCCCCTGTATCATCAGATCCTTAAATGTGGTGGAAGTGTGGGAGGGGGAAGGTGAGACTGTACCTTCTCTCCACTGTGGTGGGGAAAGCCTCTCAGAGACACCTTCTCTGGCCACTGTTGTCTCCATCACGGTCTCTGTCTCCGCCAGTTGCCTCCCAGTGTTCAGTACAACAGGCGATCTCACCTGTCTCGTTCTCTTCTGGGGTGGGGGCCTCATCCCTCAGTTTTTTCCTGCGACACACAGGTGTTCAGTATCTCGTGCCGAATGTGCACATTAATTCATTTGGTGGCAGTAAAGTACAGGACTCTCAGCGTCAGAAGGAAAAAAACAGCTCTCCCTTTATTTGCCTTACAAATATGGAGAAAAAGTTTTTCAAGAAGTAGGATCAAAATCAGAAAGGGCTTTGGGGGTTGGTCTATTCTGCTCACCCCGACTCCCAGGAAGCCCCAGGAGAATGTGCTTCTCCATTTTTTCTAGGACACACTCATGTGAAAACTTGCTTTAAAAGAGATCTAATGTTTATTTACTTTTTAACTAACATTTTGTTTTTCACTGTCCATCTGTTTATTATGTGTTTAGTTACATTGATTTGCATATTATTGCACTCATTACCAGATCCTTTAAGCCCTTAGGTGGTTCTCATTACAGTGCTCTGTGGGAAAGGATTATTATGTAACAATCCAATGACTCGTGGATATATATTCCCTAATTGGAGATTCTGTCTGCATCCCTGGTGTTCACCTGGAGACTTCCCTGCACCTGAAATTTTACATGAAAACTCCCTCGGTGGATGTGCCGGAATCATTGATGATTTCTGATAGCACTAGTGCCTCAAACTCTGTGACTGTAATGAGGGAAAAAAACTGTATTGGATGATAGAAACCGACAGATGTCCTTATTATTATTCCACAGAACAGCTCCTTCCTCTCACCAAGGAGAATCTGTGTTCCTAGACCCAGTAATTTCTGCTCCTAGAAAACTCTTCCCGTTCACTCTGCTTGGGAGTATGTTTTTCCTGATTTGGGATTTTGGTTGCTGTCAGCTTGCCTCCATCCGATTCAATTAGGCGAGGCTCTGTGTCAGTTACAGGTTTTGCCAGCAGGGGGCGGTAGAAAGTAAAAGGATTTTAGATTGGGCACACCTGGGAGCCTCTCGGTTCCCAGGCCCCCTCCCTGTAGAGATGGGCGTTGTGCTTTCTGTGTCACACGTGGCAACCCCACGTGCTAGCACAGAGCTTTCCACGTGTGAGTGCTTCGTGAAGGTGTGTTGTATCAACGGCATTGAACCTGGCTTGGGGAGCTTATTCATTGCAAACCTATTGGACAGACCAGCTACAACAGCTCAGCGGCAGTTGGTACTTTATTTGGAAACCACGAGGATGTTAGTAATGGACAACCCTAAAGCATTTTTTTTGTTGTTGTTTCGTGAGATAAAATCGGGCTCTTTGCATCTGTCTGCAATTCGGTAAAAAGAAGATTGAGCACACTTTTTACACATTCTCAGAGAATATTCCTGACCGAAGCTCTCCTGTGTTGCTATGTGTTGCTCCTGAGTTTGCTGGGCGTGGCCTAGCTCTGTTTTTACTGCAGTGCTCCACAAATGGGATCTTTTTCGGTGTGGTGACATGGAAAAGATTGGAATCTCTCTCTTAACTGTGTATTCTGGGTAAATTCTTTCTTTCAAGTTGATTAAAAAAATTTTTTTTAATGTTTATTCGTTTTTTGAGGGACAGAGCGTGAGTGGGGGAGGGGCAGAGAGAGATGTTGACACAGAATGCGAAGCAGGCTCCAGGCTCTGAACTGACAGCACAGAGCCTGTCGAGTGGCTGGAACTCACAAACCATGAGATCATGACCCGAACTCACAAACCATGAGATCATGACCCGAGCCAAAGTCGAACTCTTAACTGACTGAGCCACCCAGACACCCCTCTTTCAAGTTGATTTTAAAGAATGCTTGCTTTATCAGGGTTGCCTGTCCGGCTCAGTCAGTAGATCATGTGACTCTTGACCTCAGGATCATGAGTTCAAGCCCCATATTGTGGGTGGGGCTTACTTAAAAATAAAATAAATAAACAGAAGATAAAAAAAATAAAGACTATGCTATCAGTTATCATTGATATCCTTTGGCTTAAAATACAGTTTTCGTAAATTATTTTGACTTAAAAATGAGTGAATATTTAAACGATAGAAACAGCTAAATCTATAGCTATAAAGTTGATTCTTTATAGACTGTGAAACACGTCATGGAAGAGAGCTGTGTTGCGAGCACCTGAAAAAAAGGAAACAGGAAAAACTTAGAGGCAGCAGTGAGTTTTCAGCAAAATTTTGACCTGGATGAAATTTCATGTGCCGGCAATGCTGTACCTGTTACCGTGTGTTGTAATTATTTATTGGCCTATCGATGGACTAGACTGTGATTTCCTTGAGGCATGGGCCGAAGGTCATTGAGTGCAGCCCTGACATGAGCTGGTGTATAGTAAGTTTCAGTAGATGGTTGTTGAATGAATTAGTGAATATCCTTGGAGGTGAGATAGGAATCTCTCTCTCTCTCTCTCTCTCTCTCTCTCTCTCTCTCTCTCTCACACACACACACACACACACACACACACACAATGTCACACTTAAATGGATGGATGTTTGGTTGAGCAGTCATGCCCAAACGCTGTTGATCAGTGGACAGGAGGAACCTGAAAGGAAATTTCTAGGGATTTTCCCCAGGGCTGCCTCAGAACATATTTTTTCCAATAGCATACTTATTAAATTTACATATGGCCAGAGGCTAGATTCAAAAATAATTCTACCAGTAATAGATGACACAATAAATTAAATTTACCCTAATACTGGTCTCTTTTAATTTTTTTTTTTGCATGTTTTGTATGCTTTTAATTTGATTTTCCACCCACTCTCTTTATTTTAGGGTTTCTAGTTATGATTGGGTCTTGACAATACAGAAGGATATAGAATGCTCTGTAGTCATTTCCAGTGAGTATAGGGGAGTGTTCTATGAAGAAAATTTCAGAGTTTTTCCTAGTATATTTGAGGTTAAAAAAAAATGAGTCAAAAGTAGTCTTGGAAGAGTGAGTTACGTAACTTTTCTTTCTTTCTCTTTTTCCCCCCAAATGACTGTAAAAACTAGGGTAACTTATTTATTCTCCTTGGCAAGCAACACATTCTTTTCATGTGGTCTGTGCAAGCCAGCCTTCTTTGGGTGTAAAAGTCCCCTGTCCCCCAGTCCTCTCACCCATTGCCCCTTCCCCCAGAGCTGCCTGAGTAAAACAAACAGGACAGAGTTACCTCTTTGAATGTCTCAACAAAAATAAATGTCTCTTTTTTCCACTCGTGTGAGTCCAAAACATAAATGCAAGCCAGACCCAAGGATTATGCCAAGGGACTAAACCTTTAACACCAAAATTCAATTCCTTTCATGTCTGTGACAGATCAGATAACCCAACATCTCACAACGCCATCAAATTCAATATTTCCTTACCTAAAGCTTTTGCCTCATCACTGGAAACCTCCATGACCTTTCTCCTCAGAAGCTGGCTCATCTTCATTCCTCTCCCGGGTTGTCGCTCCTGCCTCAGCATTTGGCTTGCCTTCACCTTTTCCTCAGAGCTCCTGGCGCTTCCCAGCCATCTGGGCTTTGGAACTTTCCCCGTAGAATCTCAGTAACCTCAGACGTGGAGGTTCTCCGCTGATTCTGAAGGAGCTCCAAGCCTTTTGTACTAAATTATATATTTTCCCTACTGGTTGTGCAAGCTCTGATTCCTATCTTCTGTAACTCTGCAGAGAAATCACTTTCTACATTATTTTTTCATAAGCCATTACAAGTTCCTATGAATTTCACGTTAATATTCCAAAAGGCTGTGTTCAGTGGATCTTTTCTTTATCTGTGACGAAAGTGGAAATAGGTGTCAGGTTGCTCACAAAGAAGTTTCATATGTTAGGATTTGACTTCTTTTTTTTTTATGTTTAGTTTTGAGAGAGAGAGAGAGAGAGAGAGAGAGAGTCAGGGAGGGGCAGAGAGAGAGAAGGAGACACAGAATGTGAAGTAGGCTCCAGGCTCTGAGCCTGATGTGTGGCTTAAACTCATGAACTGTGAGATCATGACCTGGGCCGAAGTCAGAGGCCCAACAGACCGAGCCACCCAGGCGCCCAGGATTTGGTTTCTGATATGCAGAAATCTAAGTGGGATTGTTTGAAGGTTAGATAATTTCACAAATGGTTTCAATCCACTTCCTTCTTCTATAGAGCAGATTTTTAGCATCTCACCTTTATCATGTCTCTCAGATATCATCTTCTGTCTTGTTATTTTCACAAGTCTCAGTGGCTGAACACTTCCTTGAAGGGTATGAGGAGCAGTTAACACTTTCCCCACACTTTCTGTTGGATAGGAGCAACCATTTACCCCCCACTGTTTTTAGCCAGGATCCATAATAATGACATATTTGTCATTACACTAACCCTATGGTTTTCAACTGGATTTCTAAAGCTGGATACGAACTATAATTCTGTTTTTGTTCAAACTTAGGGAACAACTCAGAATAATGCAAACTTCTTCAGTTATTGGACCGTCTGTATCAATTGGGATGCCTTTGATTGTAACCAACAGAAAACAAAGCTGAAATTGACTCAAGCAACCAAGGAGGGAGATTGGTTGGTGTGTTTGACTCTCCAAAGACAGGATGGGTTATATTTGGTTTGATTCAGTAAAACAATACTTGAGATCAAGACCTTGGCTTCTGCCTTTTTTTTTTTTTTTTTTTTTTTTTTTTTTTTTTTTGCTGTGCGGTCCACAGCTTCATTCTAGAGTTTCTTCTTTGCTCACAAGATGGCTGCCAGCAGCTTCTAGAACAGTTGTGTCCTTGCTCCAGGCCTGAGCCAGATGCCTCACACAGTCTTACTGCCAGAGGTAGAGGTGATTTTCCCCAAAGCACAGGCTGTGAGTCAGCAATGTAGACCCAGTGAAAATCAAGAACTTAATGAAGGAAGAGGTTCATGGCCAATGAGAGGCAACCTAGTGCCTGCCACAACCATGTGAAAATAGCCTATGGACAGACAGTTCATCTAAAAATACTCCCTATGTTGTAAATAAGACTAAGGATATGTTACAGTTAATGTGTCCATTTTCATTATGAGGCTACCTGGCTTTATTTAAATTATTTTCATACTGTTTGAAGAATTTCTGTAATTCATCACACATGCTTAGTTTTTTGTTTTTTGTTTTTTTTTTAAGTAATTGAAACGTCATAAATAGCTTCTGTTGAGGATCGTCTGCTAAAATAGAAAATAAATGTAAGAAGAATGACTTACTATTCCTGTTTCTTCTGTTAAGTATTTTTATCCAGAAACTAGGTAAAACCTTGAATCTTTGTATGAGAGGTGATTTCTGAAGTAAAACAGTCTTTCTTTAAATTTTTTTATTTAAAAATAATTTTTTTAATGTTTATTTATTTTTGAGAGACAGAGAGAGCAGAGAGAGAGGGAGACACAGAATCTGAAGCAGGCTCCCAGGCTCCGAACTGTCAGCACAGAGCCCAATGTGAGGCTCGAACTCACAAACGGTGAGATCATGCCCTGAGCCAGAGTCAGACACTTAACTGACTGAGCCACCCAGGCACCCCTGAAGTAACGCATTCTTGTAATTGATTTTAAAATAGTTTTTTCACGGATGTTAAGATAGTAATTTCCTGAACTGTCAGTGAGACTTTTCAATATTCTTTCATTTTAATAGTTCATAGTTTCTCCCCAGCTGACTTTCAAGAACCCTCTCTGACCACAATTATAGATAGAGTAGAAAAGTGAAAAAAATCTTGTTATGTAACTAATACTGTCATGCTATTACAGAAATAGTCAAACTTCTCTTTCTCTGGAAAAATTAACTTTTCTCAAAGAAATACGGCGAGATACATCCATGCTTTTGTTTCAAAGGCAATTCCTGTGGTAGAAAGAAGTCCGTTTAGGAATGAGTCATGGGTTGGAATCCAGAATGTGCCACATAAGTAACCCGCGCTGATTGCTAAATCCCTTGAAATGTGTTTCCTTTCTTGTAGCGTAAGGATAATACGCCCCTCCCCAAGCATTTCAGTTATTTTTTTTTAATTTTTAACGTTTATTATTCATTTTTGAGAGACAGAGTGTGAAGGGGAGAGGGGGACACGGAATCAGAAGCAGCCTCCAGACTCCGAGTTGTCAGCACAGGGCCTGTTGTGGGGCTCGAACCCATGAACCATGAGATCATGACCTGAGCCAAAGTTGGATGCTTAACTGACTGAGCCACCCAGGCACCCCTCAGTTGTTCTAATAAGACATTGAAATGAGGGGTGATTAACCCAGTGTCCTGCACGTAGAAAGCTCTACGTACATGGTAGTGATTTAAAAAAATATGAGACTACCAACATCCAACTGAATTGCAGAAATTATTCTACTGCTTTAAAGCTTTACAAATTCTCTATCCTTTGTCATGTTGGATTCTTTTTCTTTAGAAACATAATAATTGCCTTCAAAATGTTCTGTATGCCAGGACTTAGTAGAGAAGCTGTCATTGTGAAGTTTATATACACAGTTCCATGTGTGAATGTATATGGAGAGGGGAAGAGGCTGGCTTTCATCTGGGGAAGGTTCTGTCCTGATCCCCAGCAAGAAGAACCCTGGCTCACGGGTCCCTTCTAGCCCCTGTGCCAGCCATGCCCTTCTCCTGGGTGAGGTGTCTGCAGGGAATGCAGGCCCAGGGAGATAATTCCCACCAAGTACATGTACCCTCCACTCTGCCCCCAGAGACCCTCCCCATTCCATCACCTTGAGAGGAATCAGAGAACCCCAAATTCAGACTGGGTAGGAGGTAGAAGGTGTTTTACTTACTACCTTGTTGTCTTCATTTATCACTTCATTTCTACAACAACTGTTTATTCATAGAATATAAAGAAATGATATACCGGGACATATTGTCATAAGTAGCTGAGAGTTTATTGGACAGTCGTCTCATTTTTCCAACTGTAAATGGAGGGCTGGCTACAACAAACTGGTTCCCAAATTTGACTAATCATCTGAATTGCCAGAGACTTTATTTATTTTTGTATTTTTAAAAATTTTTAGCATTTACTTATTTTTGAGGAAGAAAGGGTGAGCTGGGGAGCGGCAGAGAGAGGGAGACACAGAATCGGAAGCAGGCTCCAGGTTCCGAGCTGTCAGCACAGAGCCTGACGCGGAGCTCGAACTCACAAACCGTGAGATCATGACCTGAGCCGAAGTCGGACGCTTACCCAACTGAGCCACCCAGGCATCCCAGAATTGTCAGAGACTTTAAAAAATATACATGATTCCCAGGTCCCACCAGCCTGGCAATGGTGTTTTAGTAGAATCTGGTATGAGGTGCAAATGTATGTTGTTGTTGTTTTTTTCTCTGTTACTTGGGGGAGCTTGATGATCAGTTGATCTCTGCCACTGCACTAGACAGACTTTAGGGTTATTCTGTTTATTTATTCTCCACTTCAAAGATTATTTTCCAATATATGTGGAGATCAGGGGCCATGTGCTCATTGGGAGACGCTTTATTTATTTGGTATCTCTTAAGATCTGTGGTGTGCCGAGTTTGAACACACACTAATACAGAGAGGCAGCCGTGAGGTTCACTGCCTTGACTTTCAGTCTGTGTTTTTATTAGGTACCAAGTTTGAAAGACAGTTAAGAAGAAAAAGAGCAGATAGTCTCTGAAAGGAAAGAGGCCAAACTGGTAAATGGCCCGAGGCTGTTTGCTGGGAGCCCATGGAAGGTTAGGCGGGTTTCTGAATTACCAGAAATTCCATTAAGTAACTCGCATGTTCTCTATTCAAGGTGTTTGTGGTTGTCAAAGATAAAAAAGTCTTTCCAATATGTACAGTGTGTTTTCTGGAGACAACGGTCAATGACATTCCAATTTTGGAGATATAGGAAAACTGAAGAACAAAACCCCAGATAATGACAGATAGGTTTTCTTTCTTACAACCCCCCTTTCCTTTAGAGAAAAAAAACAAAAAACAAAAAACAAACAGCGGAAAGAATCATGAACTTGACATTTCACAAGACTCTAGTCTTCCCATCACTGCCTATTAAGAGTTCCTAGTTAGCCTCGATCCCCAAAGAAGTCTAGACATTTACACTGTTGTCAGATTGACGTTTTATACTTGCTCATGATGAAAGAGAAACGTACATATGAACTTTCCACTTGGGAAATTAAACATGGACTGGAGTAAAATGAATTTCATGTTCAAAGTTACCCTGTCTGCAGGAGAGATAGGGTAGGTCTTCAAGCATGGTTTTTAAGGAGCTTTTTCACCCTGCTCAATTTAAAAATTTCTGCAACATAAAACACTCCATTTCCTTTCTTCAGAGCTGGGTCTTTTGCAAATTGCTTCTTCATTCTTTTAGCGTAAAACCCCCACTGTTGAACTTGGCACCAAAGCCCCTCATGAGGTTCCCCAGTGTACCTTCATCGACTGGTCTCCCCTGACCCCTACCCACCCGAGCACTCTTCTGTCCCAACACAGCACACTACTCTTCTGTGTCTTTGCAAATGCTGTTCCCTGCCTCTGGTGTGCTTTTTTCCTTGTCTTCCTCTACGTGATAAACTTGCTGGCACCCAGAGCTCATGGAAGACATGGAACCTGGCTGTGTTTCACCGCCTCCCCCACCCCCCACCCTTGGCCGGCTTCCTGGCAGGACATGGGTCATGATGTATCATGATGGTTATAAGCACATCTGTCTTCCCACACTGTATTGGGCGTTGCTTGGCTTTAGGGACTGTCTCATTAGTCTTTATTCCCCACTGCTTACTTAGCCCCATGTCTGGTTCTTGTAGGTACTCTCTCACTGTTTTATGAAGTCTAGGTCTGTGAGTTTTATGCGTGCTATCTGCAAATAAGGGATGCAGTGAGCTTGGGACAGGACCGTGGTGACAGCAGAAGTCGCACTTCTGCCCTCCCTTCCCCTTCTCCCTGCACACACTTCACCCTGCAGCACAGTGGTGGCTGTCATGCACAGTGCTCTGTCGTGACATCGCATGGCTGTCTTGTCAAGCAGAACTTTTCCGCATTTATTCAGCATCAAACCATGTTAGATCTCCAAATGCTACCTCTACCGCCAGCCCCATTCCTCACCCCCCAAGAAAAAACGAGGGAGAGAAAAAAGGGAAAAGAGGAAAAGCCGCCAGATGGTTCTTCTAACTCCACCTCCTTACTGCAAGAGCCTAGAACTGTCCGTCTTCATTCCCGGAAGTAGAGCTCGCTTCCCCCTAAAGCTCCTGAAATCCACCAGCGCACGGCCACACGGGGCCTTCGGCTGCCTTCTGCTTTTGCATAGTGAGACTGGGAAATAATCCTGAGTCAGGATTGTGTGTGCTTTTCAGGAGGCACACGCTTTGCTCCTTCCTCCACACACGCCCTTTTTCTCTCTGTTTCTTTGCTCCTCAAATGTTCTTGGCACCCTTTCCCTAAGATAAATCATTCTGCTGGGTTCTCTGTGTACAGAGTGTATTACACGGTGCGGGCTGTTCCCGGCCTTGTGGACCCAGCAGTGTGACTTGAGACTGGGCTTAAGGACAGTGGCCTCCAAACTGTATATATGTATGTATGTATGTGTATGTGTGTGCACGTGTCTGTGTGTGCATGCACGCACACGTGTGGATATGTGTCTGTGTTTTTATCTCCTCACCACCCTGCCTGTCCCTATTGTTACGTTGTTAGTTTCTTCATGATTTTAACATAACTTAAAAAGACTCCACAAAGAGGTCAAGGATTGAGGAAGAAGAAGTACATTAGCATCTTCGGGAATAACTTTCCCAGGGACAGCACTTCTCCTTGTACCTGAAAATATACTAATAGTCTTCTTCTAGGGAAGAAACTTTATTCTTTACCTCTGAATTCTTGATTGTACTAGTTTCCTGTCTCCTTCCCTTTTCCCCCCACTCTGCTCTGTTGTTTTCCTTCCTTCTTCATTTTTTAGTAGCAGAACCCTTGTAAAAAATAAATTCTTCTACAGAACCCCGAAACGTAAGCAGGTAAGAAGTGTGGTATTTTACCAGAGTGAATTTGCAAGTTCAGTTTTATGACTTTATTACAGATCCTGGCAAGGAGGCTGCCGCTGAACATGCTGGGGGTCTCCACTGTGTGTTCACATCTGGTATCTCTTGCAGTTGGGTCTGTGCAGTTGTATTTCATTACAATTCCTAAAATATTTATTGAGAACCTGGGGGCTCTGGGGGAAACCGGATGGAGAAGCACCGGCCAAAAGTGACCTCAGTGGAGTCTAGCCAGTGGACAATATGCTCTGATGCTCAGAGAATAAATATCTCTAAACCTGGTTCTGCAAAAAGCAGAATCACCAAAGATGTACCCAGTGGCCTGTGTCTGACCTCAGCCTGGGCCAGTCCCCCCTGTTCTTTGGCTTGGAGACCGTAGACACCACTGGGACACAGGAATTTGGCAACTGCCATCCTCCCCTTTCTGGCTACCTTTGTGTCATTGTCAGGGCTCCGATGGCTGGATCCACGTGGCTGGATTTCTCCTACCCCGTCGTCCCTCATGGCACAATTGCCTTCCTAATTCCCTTGCAAACTCAGGACTCGAGAGCTGGGTGATTAGCAACTGGTTTATTCACTGTAGTTAATTAGTATTATCATTCCTGAGAATTGCACATAGCCCCGGAGCTCACCCTGGCAAGTTTCTTGAGAACTGATTTCCCCATGGGTTATCATGATCTTTTATTAGCAGGACATAATAAAACTACAAACTCAGAACTGCTTCAGCGTTTAACATCCATCTCCCCTGAAACTATAATTTGGAAAGATGATGTGTATATCACACACCTTTTAAAAAATCGTCAACAAAGGGAAACACACTGTTCTTTCTAATCATGACCCCAGTCAGTCGCAGTTATGAAGAGGTCGCCCTTTTCGAGAAAGAGTATAGAGTTGCCCTTATGATACACACTAACAGAGATGATCTCTGTGTTTTTGAAATGTATATATTATACACAGCCAACCACAAGCACCCTTATGAATCCCCAACATGTGAGTGCTTGAAAAAAGTGATGTTTTCCATTTGAATGCCCCTGATGATATGAAGGCCTGGGTCTGACCTGAACAGACCGTGTGGCAGCATTAATTACTGATGTGCAAAAACTATCTCTGAACGTGGGTGCTTTCCTAGAACAGCAAGGAATGCTTTAGGGTGCATGTTCAACCCTCTGAAGTCTGAAATGGACTGATGCTAGATGGTTTTCCAAAGAAGACTTTGCTCCTTTTCTATTCTTCTTCTTACTCTTTTCCACCCCATCTTTTTTTTTTTTTTTTAACATTTTGCTTCTCACTGTATAAATAAGTGGCACAGCAGTCTAGCAGACTTAGGCAGATGCTCACCTGGCCCCAGATGCTTCATTATCTGGAGGGAGCATAGGCCACAGTCCCATGCCTCTTTGCCTGCACCCCTGGGTCTCTCTGTCAGTGTGAAGGCTGTGCCTGTGCCAGGATCAGGTGGCTAAACCTGTCAGTCGGAGCACCTGTTGGCTCAGCGTGATCTTGGGTTCAAGTTGTGAAACCCAGGGTGCTCACTGTGGGGGTCAGCGCAGGGAAAAGCATGGGGATTTTATGGTCGGAAAGAAAAAGGAAATGATGTCTTTCCCCAGGATTCCAATGCACTGTTTTGGTCCCCTTTCCTTTTTGCTCACATAAATCCAAGTGTTCAGAGCTAGAAGCATCTAAGATGCTTCTTGGATTCCAGCCCAGAGTCTTCAGTCTGGGGTGCAAATTGTGTGTAATGAAGCCACAGGATGCGGTGCAGGCAGGCGGAGCCTGCTTTTATGTCAGCAGTATTTCATACGGGCATGGCCTCTAAGTTCGCATTGTAATTATCTGCAGTGAACCCGGAACACCTTTGGATGCTGTATTTTCATATCAGTGGAGGTAGTAAATCAAAGTTACAAGGCTTCATCTCTGTTCCGAGACAGGCGAGCCTCTCGATGTTCTCCAGGATTCCAGGCGTCTCTTCTCGTATTGAAACATCCAGAAAATATATATTACTTTGACCAAAGGTTACCAAAAAATCAGAAGAAAGAAAGGACAACATTCCCCTAAATGTCTTAGAGTTTCAAGGTCTGACTGAGAAATATTAGAAGCTGGTGTCGTAGTTGACCAGTTGACACTGGCTCATTTTTCCTACTCTCTTCCTGAGGGGACTGAGTTGGCTATAGGTACACTTGATCCTTTCTCCTCAGGACACCTTACCTTTAAATCAGACCTGTGGTGAATGAAGTAAGTGTATTCGGCCGAGACAACTTCAAGTGGACACCTCAGCTGTGGCACCACCAACCTCCCAAGTATCTCGTGGGGAATACTTGTGCCGTGTTCCAGGGTTTTCGTGGTGAACTCAGTGGTTTACCACTGGATCTCAGCCTTTGCATCTGAACCGATTGAGAGGCTTCAAAAATCCTGATGCCCAGGCCACATCCCATGCCGATTAAATCCTAATCCCCAGGGATGGACCTGGGAGTCAGTACGCTTTCAAACTCCTCAGGGAATTCAAACATACAGCCGATTTTGAGACCCACTGTAATTTCTCCTGGGTGGTCATAGGAGTAGGAAAGAAGCATAAAGTTAAACCTTTTAATGATTTGTGTGTGTGTGTATGTGTGTGTGTGTGTGTTTTGTTTTGTTTTCCATTCAGGTATCCAGATTTTGATTATCTTTGGTCTGTAAGACTTTAGGAAGGCCAGAATTTGTTGTGCATTCATTTATTCATTGTTTAGAACATTCAGTGAATGTTGGTATGTGTTGGGTTTTTCACACTGATTTGGACCCAACTTCTTTCTCTTTCATACTAAAGACCACCAGGCATCAGCTGGGTCTCCTGGAGCTCTTCTAGACATGAGCAAAGTAATTAGCCATTTCTCACTTGGTCCACTGCATTGCAGAGGCTGACTGTGGGAAGAGGGAAAAGGAGGTCTTTTCCATGTAAATGGCTTCCTACCTTAAGAAATTCTATTCCATGGCTAACTGATGAACTTACCCACACAGAAGAGCCTGTTGAAACAAGAGTTGTCATCCAGGCTTCTGTGCAGCAAGCACTATCCTAGAGAACCCTGAATATCAGTTTAGAGTCAAGCTTTGGGGGCTCCTATATACTTTGCTTCACTCTGCCTCATTATCATTTTAAACTCATTGATTACTAGAGAGGCCCTCAGAGAGGATCCTGTTCGACAAGTTAATTTCTAGATGAGAAAACTGAGACCCTGGGAAGTGACATCACCAGAATACGGTCCCATAGAGACAGAGCCAGTCAAGGTAGTGCCCCCGACCCCCACCCCAGGGTACCGTTACAGGCGCTAGCCTTGCCTCCCAAGGCTGTCAGGGAGTGCTGGCCAGGCCCCCACCCTGTGTATTCTACATGGTGCGAAGGATGCCGGAGATGCCTTTTTTGAAAACGTGGTCAGCTGCACACAAGGATTTTAATTGTTGTTTGTTTGTTTTTAAGAATTCAAAGCAAAACTTATTTCACAATGAGAGAGTATCACATGTGGTACTTACTCCTTAAAAACAACAACAATAAAACTGCCTTGCATTCTTAAGATGTAGTTGATACACTTACCCATCTTTGCTCTTTAGTCTCCCATTGATTACAGCTCCATCTGCTGGTGGCAAAGAGATGATTTGAAGCTTTGGATTTTGAATTCTGGTCTTTCCTGTGGCCGCCCATATTGTCAACAGACAAGATCTCACCGTATATGTAATATGATACATACATGTGTACCTCTACACATAGATATGTATGTGTAAACAGATAAAAAATGAGACCATATGTTTTAAATTTTTTTTAATGTTTATTTTTGAGAGAGAGGGAGACAGTGTGAGCAGGGCAGGGGCAGAGAGAGAGGGAGACACACAGAATCTGAAGCAGCCTTCAGGCTCTGAGCTGTCAGCACAGAGCCCGACACAGGGCTCGAACTCATGAGCCATGAGATCGTGACCTGAGCTGAAGTCAGACACTGAACCGACTGGGCCACCCAGGCGCCCCGAGACCATATACTTTAATGTTCATTTAACAAATGAGGAAATCAAGACAGAAAGTATTTAATGGCTTGTCTGAAATCTTGCAGTTAGATGTGTCAGAGCTGAGATACAACCTAATCTCTTGGTTTCTTGAGCAGTTAGACTAATTAGTATGTATTTCTTTGTGTCTGGCATTTTGGATATATTTTGGTGAACCAGGTGTTAATGATTTTGATCAAGAACTTTTGAAAAAGCACCTCTTTGTGAAAGTCTGGCAGCGTAGCGGTCTGGGAGCATTTTTCTACTTGTGTTCAGTGAGAGAATCAAGCTCAAATGCCCCAAGGCGTTCATGGTATGTTCTGAATTAACTTTCTCTCCTATGCAGCTAGAATGGTACCTTCCTCTGGAGAAGTGAGAAAATGGTCCCTTGAATCCTTTTTCTCTGTTCTTTGGTTCAGATGAAGAATCCTGGCACAGGAAAACTACAAGGTGAAAATCCCCTACCACCTTAGCACACTTTCTGAGGTTATTAGTAGCTGGTTGATGTGTATCCTTTTAGACATTTTTTCTGCACATAAAACCATTTAAATGTGGACACACATATACATACAGACAGATGGATGCAATGCAGTATAGCAACAAAGTGATCAAAGAACTGGGCTGGTCCAGAAGAGAGAGGATCCATCCTGCATGAGGTGAGGAATAGCAAAGGGTCCTCATTGGATGATGTAGAATGAATCCCGTCTAGGAGAATGCATCGGTTGGTGAGAAGATACGAAAGGGAAGGTGTGCGTAGGTATGTGGGAGCTGCCCGAGGCCAGTAAAGTTTTGGTGCAATGGTGGAGATGGGAGGGCAGGTAAGGACCAAGCAACATGGGACGTCGTAAGTTGTGTCTAGTCATTTGGACTTCATCCTGCTCTATGAGGAGCTATGGAAGGATTTCAAGCTGAGAAGTTTAATCACTTTTATTTTGTGGGCTGATGGTTCAGGAGACAGCCTGGAGAATGGTTAGCAAGAGCAAGGGAGGGAGAGAGAACAATTAAGTGGTTATAAACTGGGAGCGATCATCTGCAAAATAAGAAAAATAATGCCTACTTTGTGGAATTGTGAGAATGAAATGAAGTACCATCTGTGAATGTGCCTGGTAAGTTATAAAAAGGGAAGGTATTCTTTTTTAATGCCATCTGGCAAATATTTCAACTCTACCACTTTCCCTTGTGACTGACAGTATCCTGATTTTCTCAGCATTATTTCCTGTGCTGCTTATAACTGGAGGGGGTGGGGGTGAGGGTGGAGATAATCTGACCTAGGAAAAAGGAGGAAATGATTTTCTTTATTTCCTGAAAGCATTGTGTTTACTTAGACAAACCAGAGTGTTTTCCAAGACATCACAATATTCTCCAAATGTTTTTGAGGCAATTTGCCATGCCTGAGAACTATAGGATCTTTTTTGTGACTGGCATTTAAATTTTCCAGGTGGTTTAGAAAAAAGGGGGTGATGGGTAGTGAAAGACCTAGTCTTTTATGGTCTTTATCTGAAAAGAGGGGCTTGCTTTTCCCCCGGAGAAGGGACTTTTCCTGACTGGACAATTAACGCGTAAGTGTTTGAGACACGAGGACAGGAAGCCTGTCTCCACTCATTGACGTAACTTCCTCATCTTGAGCTCCCGTGTGGAGATCTGTTCTCACCATCCTCTGCTCTGTCTCAGTTAATAATCACCTTGTCTCCTGTCTCTTATGTTCCAGTGGCCCCTTTAACCAGAGTAGATGATTGACCATTTCCAGTGATCACACAATGGAAAGGTGTTTTTTTTTTGCCTTTTCCTTCTTCTGATAATTATAGCAATACTCATAATTGCTGCCACCATTCCTCCCGCTCCAGATCAACGATCCATGATAGGATAAGGAAGGGAAAATATACGGAACTTTCCTTTCTCTCCTCTTCTCTGTTTTCCTAACATTCCTTGTTTTAACATGGAGTTCAAAATTTGTGAATCTTTGACCTGTGGAGAATTAACGGGAGGGAGAAATGGTGCGGCTGTTTCAAAGACGCATGTGTGTTCCATAGAGTGCCTGTTCTCTGGGTCCCGATGCTCCCTCCAGCTTGGGGGCTTTGGAACAGGGCCTACTTGTGCATTTGGTACAATTTTTTGCATGAATTAACTTTCAAATGTTTTCCTGGCTCTTTTTAGCGATTTCTTGCTTGGCTGTCAGTTACCACGTGTGCAGGCCTCTGCATCAATGCCCATGTATGCTGTGCTCCCAGTCAGTTTCTCTCTTTTTCACTCTCTCTCTCTCGCTCTCTCTCTGTGCCTGAGTCCACTTTCCTCTGTCCAGCTCATCTGTCTTTCATTGGTGATTATGGAAACTTTAGCATAGATTGCCATGTAAAGCATTTACTTTCTGAGCATGGATGTACCAGCTGATGTTTGCTTTGGGCCTGGTAGATGCCAAGTGATTAAAACTAAGTCAGGTTATCTTCACCTAAATTTGCTTTTAGTGACATTGTTCCTTTGAAACATGAGCATTTTAGAAAGGTATGTTTTTTGGGGATGAATGTTCCTTATGTATGAAGGTCTGTTTGGCCTTTGGAAAGACAATGATGAACTATAGGATTTAGCTATATAAGCTATGCAAGGTTAGTGGCACCTTGGTTTGCCATTTGCTTGTAGCTGACATCCCCAAATCTTTGTCCACTTTATTCTTTTTTTAAAAATTTATTTTCCATATACACACACATACACACACACACACACACACACACACACACACACACAGAATCCCAAGCAGGCTCTGCATGGTCAGTGCAGAGCCCGATGCAGGGCTTGAACTCATGAACCATGAGATCATGACCCTAGCCAAGATCAAGAGTTGGACACTTAACCAACTGAGCTACCCAGGTGCCCCTGTTGTTCCTTTTGATGACACTAGCAGATGTGGACTGATGCAAGGCCCTTTCTAGTTTCAATTTCTAGACTCCTAACTATTCCTTCTGCTTCTGAATATCTCTTCTTTTGGCTCATTTTGACCCACTGGGATTTCATGTGTCAGGATGTTTCTAAGGATCTTGAGAGCTTCCATTAGATTTCAGGATAGTTCAAATCTCTGTACCCCCAGAAGTGGGTATTGTATCATTAGTTAGGAAATGTAATGTCCTGGCTTTAGGTGTTATGATTTCATACAAATAACTGAATTTATATGCGTTCTTCCATATTCTCATTATAACTTAGTTTACAGAAAGTTATAGTATAAGTGCTTTAACATGGACTTGGGAGTTAGACTCTTGGCAATTCCAGTTACCAGTTGTATGACCTTGGAATACTTACTTAATGTCTTGGTGTCTTAGTTTTCCTCTTTTAAAAATGGGGGGAATGATATATTGAACTAATTTTTCCCATTTTACTATCTCATATGTGGGAAAAAACCCAGTTCTTGCCTATTGTGTGTTTCTTCCCTATGTATCTCCTTTACTACTTAACATAGAACACTGCAAAAGTTCACTTCTGATCACTAAATGTGTGGGTGTCCCCCACATCCAAGCAATTCTCTGGACACCAGCAGGGTGTCCTAAACTTAACTCAATTCTAACCCAGAGATAGTGTCACATCCCACAGGTTAAGGGCTCAGCCCAAGACTGCTCCCAGCCCCAGCACATCAGATGCCAGTCTCAAGCCCAAGTGGTCACCTGTGTTTCTGACCAACTGGCTCAAGAGTAGAGGTTCCAGTGACCCCCTCTTTGGGTTCAATTAATTTGCTAGAGCGGCTCACAGAACTCCGGGAAATACAATGTTTACCAATTTATTAGAGGGTATGATGAAAAATACAGATGAATAGCCAGATGAAGAGATACGCAGGGCGAGGTCTGGGAGATTCCCGAGCATAGAGCCTTTTATCTTTGTGGATTGGGGGCATGTCACCCTCCTGGTATGGATGTCTTTGCCCACCTGGAAACTCTGAACCCTGTACCTTTGAGATATCGTGGAAGCTTCATCATGTAGGTAGAATGGATCATTAACTCTGTTTTAAGCCCTTCTCCCCTCCCCAGGGAAGTGGGGGACAGGGATGAAAATTCCAATGATGACTTGGTTTTTTTCAGTGACCAGCCCTCACCAAGGAGTCATCCAGGAACCCACTCAGTTTCATTAGAACAAAAAACACTCCAGGGGTGCCTGGGTGGCTCAGTCGGTTAAGCATCCAACTCTTGATTTGGGCTCGGGTCGTGATCTCACAGTTCCCGACATTGAATCCCACCTTGGGCTCTGTGCTGACAGCATGGAACCTGCTTGAAGTTCTCTCTCTTCCTGTCTTCTCCTCCCCCACTCATGTGCACTCTCTCTCTCTTTCTTAAAATATAAATAAACTTAAACAAAAAGACACTCCTATCACCCAGAAATTTGTAAGTTTTAGAAGCCATATGTCAGGGATGGCATCAGAGGCCAAATATTAACATAAGAGATGCTCCTAGTTTTCTTACCACTCTGTGCCAGGAACCAGGGGCAGAGGCCAATATATATTTTCATTATCTCACAGTAGCGGCTTCATAGGATTGGTGTATTAAATAAACTAATGAAAAATACTTAGTATGGTCTTGATACATATAGGCATACCTCATTTTATTTGCACTTTGCATTTATTGTGGGGTGTGTGTGTGTTTTGGAGGGATTTTGTTTGGTTTTAGCACATTGAAGGCCGTGGCAACCCTGTGTTGAGAAAGTCTGTTGCTGCCATTTTTTTCCAACAGCATTTACCTACTTCGTGTCTCTGTGTCACATTTCGGTAATTCCTGCAACATTTCAAACTTTTTCATTATTATTATATTTGTTACGGTGACCTGTGACTAGTGATCTTTGATGTTACTATTGTAATTGTTTTGGGGCCCCACAAATCATGCCATGCAAGATGGCAGACTTCATTGATAACTGTTGTTGTGTGTGTTCTGACCGGTCTGTTCTTGATTTGCCTTTCCTGCACCTCTCTCCTTTTCCACGGGCCTCCCTATTCCATGAGACACAACAGTATTGAAATTAGGTCACTTAATAACCACAGAATGGCTTCTAAGTGTTCAAAGTGAAAAGAAGAATCACACATCTCTCACTGTAAATCGAAAGCTAGACATGATTAAACTGAGTCAGGAAAGCATGCTGAAAGCCGAGATAGTCTGAAAGCTAGGTCTCTTGTGCCAAACAGTTAGCCGAGTTGTAAATGAAAAGTAAAAGTTCT
Organism: Panthera pardus; assembly: GCF_024362965.1. Classification (NCBI taxonomy): domain Eukaryota; kingdom Metazoa; phylum Chordata; class Mammalia; order Carnivora; family Felidae; genus Panthera; species Panthera pardus. The sequence continues at coordinate 129,548,389 of NW_026526991.1, read as the reverse complement.
TGAAGGAAATTAAAAGTGCTACTCCAGTGAACACACAAATGCTAAGAAAGCAAAACAGCCTTATTGCTGGTGTGGAGAAAGTTTGTGTGGTTTAGACAGAAGATCAAATCAGCCGCCAACAGTCCCTTAAGCCAAGCCTTCACCCAGAGCAAGATCCTTACTCTTTTCAATTCTGTGAAGGCTGAGAGAGGTGAGGAACCTGCAGAAGAAAAGTGTGAAGCTAGTAGAGATAGCTTCATGATGTTTAAGGTAAGAAACCTCGCTTCTCGGCCTTTTGCCTAAGATCAAGTGTAAGGTTAGAAGCTGTCTCTATAACATCAGAGCATAAGGTGAAGCAGCAGGTGCTGACGTAGAAGCTGCAGCAAGTGATCCAGAAAGTCTAGCTGAGATAATTAAAGAAGGTGGCTACACTAAACAACCGATTTTCAATGTAGATGAAACAGCCTTCTATTGGAAGAAGGTGCGTCTAGGACTTCATAGCTACAGAGGAGAAATCAGTGCTTGGCTTCAAAGGACAGCCTGACTCTTTTGTTAGGGGCTCATGCATTTGGTAACTTTAACATGAAGCTCCCTTACAATTCCGAAAATCTAGGGCCTTTAAGAATTACCCTAAGTCTACTCTGTGTTCTTTCAACGGAACAACAAAGCCTGGATGACAGCACATTTGTTTACAACATGGTTTATTGAATATTTTGATCCCACTGTTGAGACCTAAAAAATGGATTTCCTTCAAACTATGACTGCTCATTGACAATGCATCTGATCACCCAAGAGCTTTAATAGAAATGTACGGTGAGGTTAATGGTGTTTTCATGCCTGTTAATACAACATCCATTCTGCTGCCCATGGATCAAGGAGCATTTTGACTTTCAAGTTTTATTACTTAAGAAAAACATTTTGTAAGACTAGAGCTTCCATAAAGAGTGATTCACCTGATGGATCTGGGCAAAGTAAATTGAAAAATCTGGAAAGGATTCACCATTGTAAATGCCATGAAGAACATTTGTGATTCTGGGAAGAGGTCAAAACATCAACATTCACAAGAGTTTGGCAAAAGTGATTTTAAGTGTCTCAAAGGGCTTTGAGGGGCTCAAGACTTCTGTGAAGGAAGTATCCGCAGATGTGGTGGAAACAGCACGAGAACTAGAATTTGATGTGAAGCCCGAAGATGGGATTGAATCACCTCAATTTTGTGATAAAATGTTCATGGACGAGGAATTGCTTCTCCTGGACGAGCGAAGAAAATAGTTCCTTGAGATGGAATCTAGTCCCAGTGAAGATGCTGTGAAGACTGTTGAAACCACAACAGAGGATTTAGAAGACTGTACGAATGAACCCAGTTGAGAGAACAGCAGTGGCGTTTGAGCAAACTCCCGATTGTGAAAGAAGTTCTACCGTGGGTACAATGGTATCAAACAGCATCACCTTCTACCAAGAGATCCTTCATGAAGGGAAAAGTCATTTGCAGCAAACTTCATTGTTTTATTTGAAGAAATTGCCATGGCCACCCCAACCTTCAGCAAGCACCACCCTGATCAGTCAGCAGCCATTAACATTGAGTGGGGACCCTCCACCAGCAAAGAGATGATGACTCACTGAAAGCTGAGATGATGGTTGGTCAGCACTTTTTGGCAAGAAAGTACTTTTTGAAGTAAGCCCTACGCCCAACGTGGGGCTTGAACTCATGACCCCACTGTCAAAAGTTGCATACAGTAGTGACTGAGCCAGCGCCAGTGCGTGCCCCAGCAATAAGTTATTTTTTTCTACTAATGTATGCACATTGTTTTTTGGTGGGTTTTTTTTTTTTTTTGGACATAATGCTATGACACATTTACTGGACTGCAGTATAGTGTAAACTTAACTTTTATATGTACTGGGAAACCAAAAAATTTATTTGATGCTCTCTGTTGTGAAATGCCCTTTATTGTGGTGGTCTGGAACCAATCCAGCAACCTGCCAAGGTGTGCCTGTAGTAAACACTCAGTAAATGGTCTATATCAAACAGCTGTGTAAGCAGGGCCTAATGAAAGTGATAATATTCATTCGTCCCTAGATTTAGATGTCTCACATCCCAGGAGACTGAGGAGATTCCACTATCACAAAAGAGTCACAGTTGAAATGCTCAAGAAAAGAATGTAAGAGGTGTTGGCAAGTTTTCCAAACATAAACCAGGTAGGCTATGAGATGTGTAGATTGGGAAGTCTGGCTTCAAGGCACAGCACAATTCGGGAACAGTAAATTAAGCAGATGGTTCGTGATCGTTTAGTAAAGACTGTAGTGGTTGCTAGGAGCCACCATGGGTTTACTAAGAACAAATCTTCCCAAACGTTCCATTTCCCTTTTAAATAGTATTACGTGGTGTGTAAAACTGAGGAATGTCATTTCAGCAAGGAATCTAATTGTTTCCTTATGGATAGGATGGTAAAACATAGGCTAGATGATAGCCCTGCTGGGCTTTTACAGCATGACAGCCGTCAAAGCCAGCTGATTCATGTCATGGGTTATCTTGATGAGGGTCTCTGGCGTGATATCAGAGCCCAGCTCTGACTTGTAACCTTCCCACTTAAGACTTTAGGAATTTGGATCCAGACATATCGGGATGGATGTGTACCAAGCAAATATGTAGATCGCCCAAAGTTGAGAAGGGTAGTAAACATAATAGACGAGAGGATAAAAATTCAGAATATTCTCGATCATTTGAAGCACTCCATTGAACCTCAAAAGATCGAATTTAATGAAGCTGAAGGTGAAAACTTTAAGCTCAAAAGCTCAAGACTAAGAAAGGAGATTTTGTTTGGTAGAAGTTCAGATAAAACTGATCTGGTCATTTAATTGACCCAACACTTAAAATTTATTCATTCATTCATTGATTCATTCAACAAATACATATTGAAAATACTACCTGCTGTTTACTTTTCTTGGCATTAGAGAGATGGTAGTGAACAAACCAGTTAAAAATCCCTACCCCTGTGGAGCGTATATTCTTTATATGCCAACAGTTGTGCAGCTGCTTTAAAAAAAAAAAACAAAACAGAACCCGGAGAGCCTGGGTGGCTCAGTGGGTGAAGCATCCCACTTCGGCTCAGGTCATAATTTCACGGTCCGTGAGTTTGAACCCTGCACTGGGCTCTGTGCTGACAGCTCAGAGCCTGGAGCCTGCTTCGGATTCTATGTCTCCTTCTCTCTCTCTCTGTCTCTCCCTTGCTTGTGCTCTCTCTTTCTCTCTCAAAAGTAAGTAAATAAACATTAAAAAATTGTAATGAACCTAATATTAGGCTTTATTTGCGAAAGTATAACATCCATTCTCAATGGTTACTAGTTCACATCTCTTACTTAATACCGTGTTCTTGGTGCTAGAATTTACACTGGGATGACTGCTCTCAGGTCTGGAAAAGTGAGAGTGGCCATAGCATGATTGGAAAATAAACCATGTTGGAGGACGATTGGTCGGCCATAGGAAGAGAACAGTAGGCAGATGTTCTATCCCTCAGATATTTGTAGGAGTAGGAGACGAGGGTCTAAGCTTGTTCTCTGTTGCTCCCAGGAGTCCCTACTAATTACGAGGAGGCTGGTTTCTGGTAAATATAAGGAAGGTTGCCTGTGAAGTGTCCTTGCTGCAGCTGGAAGAAGCCCACCCGTGTGAGCTCCATGCAGGCTGACCTGGCATTCTTGGGACTCCTCATGCTGCACCTGGTCCCTGGTGGGTGCCCAGACATGTGTGCATGGATGTTCCTATGGCATTTGTGAAGGCCACCTAGTCCTAAAACAATGTTAAAATCTATTTTATTTATTTATTTATTTTGAGAGAGAGAGAGAGAGATAGAGAATACACAAGTAGGGGAGGGGCAGAGAGAGAAAGAGAGAGAATCTCAAGGAGGCTCCATGCTGTCAGTGCAGAGCCCGACATGGTACTCGAACCCACGAACTGTGAGATCATGACCTGAGCCAAAACCAAGAGTCAGATACTTAACTGACTGAGCCACCCAGGTGACCCGGCCTTAAAATCTTGAGCTCAATTTTTGTAGATTTTAAGAGTCTGAGGGTGGCATAAAATACCTAAGCACAACTGTTGGGAGCCAGAATGTTTTCTTCTATCATGTCTTCGTATCTACAAGTTAGTTAAACCACTTTCTTAAGAGACATTTAAGAGGCCATTCGAGGATTTCTTTGAAATTTCTGAAGTATGTTTATTCAAACATCATCCATCCAGCCCAGTGCCTGTCCATTCTGAGGCCTTCTCTGTAATTCTGGCCCCTCCAGGGCCTCGCTTTTTCTTTTCTTTCTTTTTTTTTTTTTAAATTTTTTTTTTAACGTTTTATTTATTTTTGAGACAGAGAGAGACAGAGCATGAACAGGGGAGGGGCAGAGAGAGAGGGAGACACAGAATCGGAAGCAGGCTCCAGGCTCTGAGCCATCAGCCCAGAGCCTGACGCGGGGCTCAAACTCACAGACCGCGAGATCGTGACCTGAGCTGAAGTCGGCTGCTTAACCGACTGAGCCACCCAGGTGCCCCAGGCCTCGCTTTTTCTGAACCTAATGGTGGTACTCTAGAGTTTGCCTCTTAATTTTTTTCTCACTGCTTTCGTGGGTGTCTCCAGCTAGGTGATAAGTTTTTGAGAGAAAAATCTCATTTTGTATTTTTCTTGTGTTCTTCCAGGAACATAGAAGCAACTCAGTAAATGACATTTGCTTGACTACTTGATTCATTAGTTGAGGGGGGATAGCCAGGACCTGTATCGTTCCAGCCACTGCAAGAACTCATGTAAGACATGGCAGGTTAAGTACACTTTAATTTCTCCATCCCTTGCCTCCAAAGAAGGGATTATATTCTTAATTTATGAGAGTCTTCTATTCTGGCGGGGCAAGCACTTTGTGCATAGTTGATTCTTTGTATATAGTTGAATTTGTGTTAATGGCTGTACTCCAGGACTCAAACAGCCTCCTTGGCTCAACCTTGAGAGAGGGTAGAACGGCAGGTACAAATCTCTAAGCTCAGTTTAGAGGCTCATTGACTGTGATTCATGTAACTAGGGTGGCCAGATTTAGCACATGAAAATGGAGGGTGCCCGATCACATTTGAATTTCAGATAAACAACAATGCGATATTCGGGACAGACTTACACTAAAAAGGTGGTTGTTGTTTATCTAGAATTAGACATACAGGATACCCTGAATTTTGTCTGGCACCCTTTCACATGAACCCTATTATTTCATTTTCTCATTGGTCTGAGCTCTTACTTAACCCCCCCCGCCCCCCCCCCCCCAGTTAACTTCACTGAAAGACAATGTTTGTGCCCCTGTGAATGATTCTAACTGCGAATTTTTAAAAATGTAAAAATTGGGAAAAACTCATATGCTGTATACTTTTTTTGTGGTCATAATTCTTTCAGAAGACCCATTAATGATAATTCCACAAACATCTGGGATCTCAGCAGTCCTAACTTAATGTGTTGTGGTTTCCTTGGTAGCATAGTTTACTTGGTTCCTGTAATATACTGTGATCTTATTGTGCTCAGGTATCAAAGTAGCCACTGCTAAGAAATAAATAGCAGGCTGGAGCTCTATGGGCTGTATGCGGATGAAATGTGAATTTCGTGCAATGCCGTCTTGGCTTCTGCAAACGAGCAACTGCATTGACTAAGCAGAGCTGTAGAAATCAAAGCAAAACATTGCCACCCTCAGTTAACTTTTTTGTTCTCTTTGTTCATCTGCTCAGAGGGAAGATCATATTCTGGTTTGTTCCACCTAATAAGCTTCTTTTTGAGGGAAAGGCATCTCACACTTAGGAAAATGGCCTCCATTTCCCCTAAGTTAATAATGATTCTCGCTGGTTAATAGGGACAACCTTCACGTATCGGTCATTCATCCAGAAGACGTTTATTAAGCAGACGATGCTAGGTATGAGGGGGGAACAAAGTAAGTGAGACGTGGTCCCTGCTTTCAGGGGCTCAGGGGAATCTGCACATGAAATGCTTGCTTTTAAATGGCTCGGCAGTCATTTAAGTGAAAGGCTTGTGGTAAGAGTTCATTAGCTCATAGAATAATGAGATGATTCTTCTCTCAAATGCTTTAAGTAAATAGCAAGCCTTATAGTCTGAGCAACAGCTACTCTTAATGGATATTTCCAGGGACTGGCCTTAGGCTGTTTCCTTCTCTCTTGGTTCTGTGGTTAGGACTTTGCTACCCGGACCAGGGACTTGTCAGAAATGCAGACCCACAGGCCCGCCCCGCACCCACCGAATCAGAATGTGCAGTGTAGCCAGAATCCCAGGTGATTCGCTGAAGCTCGAGAAGCACTGGTTGACTGCAGAATTTCTGCTTTGGGTATACAGATCATCTAAGGATCTTACTAAAAACACTTCCTGGCCTCTGCCCTCAGGGATTCTGAATCTGTTGGGACCAGGGTGAAGCCTGAGAACTTGCATTTCTAACAGACTTCCAGGAGATGCTGGTTGCTGTGCTTGGGAACAATATTTTGATTAGCACCAGTCTAGTTAGCTTGGGGTGCTGGGTTGACCTTTGGTGATGGCGGTGACTAGAACCCACCCCAAGGAGGGGTCAGTCTGGTGTTCCTTTGCCTGCACTGGAGTCATGAACTTGACAGTGGATCTGTTCCCTGGCACATCTAGCCTGTGAGGGGGATGGGTTTGGTTTGCACACAGTGACCTGTTGAGGCCGGTGTGTGAGGGCCGCTGTGGGACTGTGGAAGAGGGAGCGGTTACACGCCCCATGGGGGCTCAGCCGGATGAGGTGGGCCCTGAAAGGTAAGGGGATGTTTACAGGTTTGGCCCATTGCTGGGATTCACATGAATGAATGCAGGGAGGCTGGGATGTACATGCCGGAACAACCGTAAATCCACAGTCACCAGCTTGTAAATAGCACCTCGGGGATGAAGGGGAGCAGAGAGCAGGAGAGCCATATCGGGAAATAGGTCTGGAAGGAAGCTTGGGGACAAGATTGTGAAGAGTCTCAAAAGTCACTTTATGGAATTTGGATTCGGTCTTAGAAGTTTTTGCTCTAATGATGTCTGTTTTTTAAAGTTTTCGTGTCTAATTATACTCACTCTTCTGTGTGTGTGTGTGTGTATGTGTGTGTGCTTTTTTCTCTTTCAGGATCAAGCATGAAAACATCGTTGCCCTGGAAGACATTTACGAAAGCCCAAATCACTTGTACTTGGTCATGCAGCTGTAAGTACCGTATCCGCCTGAGGAGCGCAGAAGGGGCTGGGAGTGGGGATCGCAAACTCAGATGTCCGAGGGGCCACGGGGTGGTGAAAGACACGGAGGTGGCGGGCCAGCTGAGCCGTGGGAGTGGGAACAGGCACACGGGGGAGGTGTGCGACTCATCTAGACAGGGGTCTGCGGGCCTCTCTGGATCTTATCTGCACCAGACCGACGACCTCTCGTCCTCACAGGGGAAGCCATACTCAGGATGTCTCTTTTGCTTTTAACGTGCGGGGTCCAAATGTTGCTTCCTGGAAACACTCCAGTGGGCGCACCACGAAGTACACTCTGCTCCCGTCTCTAGGAGAAACTCCCACCTTGTCTTCATTTCGAGGGATGCTGGGGGAGGGCAGCAGATGGTAGCTGTGGGCTCCGTCCCTCCATCTACACTGCCGGCAGATAAATGCACATGTGACTGAACTGGCCTCCTGACAGGCGTTAAGACAAGTACAGTGGGGTCAGACTGCAATGTTGTCACCCCCAGCAGATTATTTCTGCATTCCAGTAACGCTTGAGATTACCAGAAGAGGGAAGAAATCAGAAAGCCGAATATTCGGGCTGAAACTTGACTCGTGCATGTAAGGCCTGTGTAAAAGTTAACATGTAAACTGTTAAGTGAAATTAGCCTCCCCACCAGTAGGCTTTTTTTTTTTTTTTTTTTTGTATGAACATTTTTATAGGACATTGGAGGACATTTTTTGAAGTATCCGGACTGGAAGCATATGGACGATTTTTCTCTGTCCAGTGACCGTTCTGCATGGTTACCAGAAGTTTTACAGTCAGCCACGAGGCTGGAGGTTTAAGCAGCTCTGACTGCTGGTTCCTCATTAATTCCCAATTACCTAAATGCAATCTTTCCTAGTTCCTTGCTGTTCCGTTGGCTTTATAATTTGCCACATTCTGGTTCTTCCTTGAGAGCAATGGCTCTCCCCACATTCGGGGTACTCCCTAGAAGCTCATGTGACTGTGTTTGGTAGAGTGTTCAAAAACAAAATTCACCTGAGCAAATTTGAAGATCTGGTTGGCTTTATCAAATGATTCGTGAGGTGGGCAGCGTCCCATCAAGCAAGTAAAGGGAAGCTCCACTGAGCTAAACAGAAGGAAGGTTTTTGAAGGCAGAGGGAGGGCACTAAAAGAGAGCAAGAAAGAAATTTCTTAACAAGGAATGCACTGTATAGGCAAGGTTGCCCTCTTAAGGGTAGTAAAAGGGATCCATCAGTAAATTTCCTAGAATTGACCAGGAAATCCTATATTGACTAATTAAAAGTTACGCTCCTAGGGAGCCGAAACTGTGGTGAGTTTAGGTCTTAAGTCTTAGTTTGTTGACTTGGGGCTTTAACCTAAGTGGGCCCATTTTGGGGCTGTGGTTTTCTTTTTTTACCCTTACAGGCTGTTCTTACAAAAGCAGGTGAACCACTTTTCCACCACATATTGACTTCCCGGTAGAAAGAATATGACATTTTAGTGACAAGATTAAGGCCCACAAAATGTCAGTAGTATATTTCAATGTGTGCTTTTTTTATCGGTGATGCAAAAGAAGAAAAAGAAAAGGCATTAATACTTGAAACCAAAGCTATGTGTGTTCACTTGCTTTAAGTTCTCTATGGATCTGTCACTAAATAAATCGGTTGAAAGTGTCCCCCTTATGTAAATCTCAGTTCTGCCTCTTCCTAGCTGGGTGCATTTGGGCAAATACCTGAGCCTCTCTGAGTATCCATTTCCTTAGTGGGGAGAAATAGTAATATTTACATAATAACAACAATATTTACATTGGAAGGTTATAGCGAGTCCTGAATGAGAAAAATGTGTGGGAAATAAATAGTGCCATAAATAGCAGGGCCTCCATACAGACTCTTTCTTTGTGGACATCTGTATCATTTCATCTGTATCTCTACAGATGGTCTTTCATTTTATGAGATGAAGTTCAAGTAGATTTAAGTTCTAACTTTCGAAGCAACTTGACTGTATGCTTATCAGCAGAAGTTTATGTAAAGATAGGTTGGCATGAGAGCATAAAAGTGTCTGCAAGGGGAATGAACCTTAGAACAAAGTTTGGAAGTCTTCCTGGGGACACAGCTGTCCCACCCCTTCACTGAGCTTTGCCATCAGGGATTTATCCTCTCTTTTGCAATCGTCCTAAAACGTCTTAGATATGGATCCCATTTGTTCAGAATTTGTAATTAGACAGAGAAGGTGGGCTAGACTTGACTGTTGGGGGTACCATATGAGGTTTGTCAGGCAAATTCGTTACAGAATCAGTGGGAAGGGATGTTTGAAGTGCCAAAGGAGAACACTATTTACGTGCACATGTACCACTCAGAGGTTTAGAGGCGCTATTTATACAAACATTGGATTTTCTGGTTGTGAGCTGTTTACTTGTATATAAATTCTCTTCCCATTGGTTCTCATTACTTTTTGAAGGTCAACTTTGTTGAGATAGAACTTACACCTAATCAACTGCACCCATTTAAACTGAACAATTTAGTGATGAATGTGAGCGTGAATCGTACTCCTGAAACCACCACCACCATCAAGAACGGAAAATTTCCGTTACCCCAGATATCCCTTTGATGGACTCCCTTCCTTAGCCCCAACCCTAGAGGCAACCACTAACACTCATTAGAGATTATTTTGCATTTTCTAAAATACTATGTCAACAAAATTATACAGCGGTACATCTTGTGTCTGGCTTATTTCACTCATCGTACCTCTTGACATTCATTCGTATGGTAGCGTGGTCAGTACTTTGTTCCTTTTCACTGCTGAGTAGCATTCTGTCATCACAGATGTTCCACATTTTATCCATTTATTATTGCTAGACACTTGGATTATTATGGACACAGCCTCGGTGTGGATATATGTTCGGGTGAGGACCTAGGAACAATGAGTGGGCCATATAGTAGGTGTTAGATTGAACTTTTTGAGAAACTGCCAGTTTTCTAAAGTGGGTTTACCTTTTTACATTTTTATCAACAGTGTATGTAAGTTCTTGTTACTCTACATTCTTATCAATATTTGCTACTTTGTTTTTTCAATTTTAGCCATTCTTATGGGTAGACACCCATGGGTGTGTGCATTTCCCTGCTGATGAATTATGATGATCATCTTTTTGTATCCTGATTGGCCGTTTGCTTATCTTCTTGAGTAAACTGCCTCTTCAAATCTTTTGCTCACTTTTTATTGGATTGTTTATCATGATATTATTGGGTTCTAAGTGTTCTTTATATATTCTGTCTTTTGTCAGATATATGTCATACAAATTTTTCTCCCATTCTATAGCTTGCTTTTTTTTGGTCGTTTTCTTAATAGTGTCTTTTTAAAAACTAGCTTTACTGAGATATAATTCACATACCGAACAATTCATGCATTTAAAGTATACAGTGGTTTTGTTTTAGTCACAAGATTGTACAACCATCACACAATCTAATTTTAGAACATCTTATGTTCTAAAGGAGAACATGTAAGTGGTGCCTGGGTGGGTCAGTCAGTTAAACATCAGACTCTTGATTTCAGCTCACATCATGATCTCACGGTTCGTGTCATCGAGCCCTGCATTGGGCTCCATGCTGACAGTGAGGAACCTGCTTCGGATTCTCTCTCTCTCTTTCTCTGCCCCTGCCCTGCTCGTGCACTCTCTCTCTCAAACTAAAGAAATAAATATTAAGGAGAACACCTAAAAGAGATCCATACCCATTAGCGGTTACTCTCAGTTCTTCCCTCCCTAACCTCTCACTTTCTGTTTCTTTAGAATTGCCTATTCTCAATATTTCATATCAGTGGGATCATACGATGTGTGGTCTTTTGTGACCAGCTTTTCATGTGGCTTAATGTTTTCAGGATTTATCCATGTTGTAGCATGTGTCGATAGTTCATTCCTTTTTATGGCCAAATAATATTCCATTATATGGCTATATCCCATTTTATTTATTTATCGGTTGATGGACATTTAGGTTGTTTATACTTTCAGCTATTGTAAATAAAGACGCTAGACATTTCCACGTACAAATTTTTGTGTGACCATATGTTTTCATTTCCCCTGGGTATATACCTAGGAGTGGGATGGCTGGGTCAAATGGTAACTCTGTGTTTACCATTTTGAGGAACTTCTGAACTGTGATCCAAAGTGACTGCCCCATTTTACAATCCCATGAGTACTATGTCAGGATTCCAGTGTCTCCACATCCTCTCCTGTACTTGTTTATTATTTGTCTTTTTGTTGATAGCCATCCTCGTGGGTGTGGAGTGATATCTCAGTGCAGTTTTGATTTACATTTCTCTGATGACTAATGATGTTGATCATCTTTTCATGTACTTCTTGGACACTTGTATGTCTCATTTAGAGAAACATCTGTTCAAATACCTTACACAGTTTAAAATTGGGTCATTTGGTTTTTGTTTTTGAGCTATAAAACTTCCTTATATATTCTAATACAAGTCCTTTATTAGACATATTATTTACAAATGTTTTCTCCTGTCCTAAGCGCTGTCCTTTTACTTTCTCAGTGGCATCACTCATAGCACCAAAGTTTTTAATGTTGACACAGTTCAGCTTATTTTTTTCTTTTGTCATTGATGTGTTCTGTGTCATACCCAAAAAACCAACACCTAATTCTTAATGACACCTTTTGAGTAGGAAACATTTTAATGGTGATAAAGTTCAACTCATCAATTTATTTTCTCTTATGGTTTGTGCTTTTGGTGTCGTGTATGAGAAGTCTTTGCCTACCCTAAGTTTGCAAATGTTTCTTTCTTCTATAAGTTGTATAGTTTTGGGTTTTCCACTTAGGTCTAATATAAGGTCACCTGCAGGTTAATTTTAATGTATGGTGCAAGGTAAGGATGATATTCTTTTATTTTTCCATTGGGATATACCATTTTCAGCATCATTTGCTAAAAAGACTTTCTTTTCTCGATTAATTGCCTTCGTACCTTTGTCAAAAATCAATTGACCTTTACACAGCTGACTTAATTTCTGGACTCATTCTATTCCATTACTTTATATATCTGTCTTTTGCCCATACCACACCATCTTGCTTACTGTAGCTTTCTAGTAAGTCTTGAAATCAGGTATTAGAGTCCTCTAACTTTATTATTCTTTTCTCCAAATTGCTTTGGGTATTATAGATTGTTTGCACTTTCATACGAATTTTAGAATCGGCACGTGTGTTTATTTTGCAGAAAGCCTTGTAGGAATTGGTTTGGGATGGCATTGAATCTGTACATTAGTTTGGAAACAACTGATAACTTAAAAAACTCAAGTGTTTCAATCCATAAACATGACCAATTTCTCATTTATTTAGATCTTTCATTTCTTTTAGTGTTATATAGTTTTCTGTGTATAAATCTATATCTTTGTTGAATTTATTCTGAAACATTTTCTTTTTTTTAACTGGTTTGATTTGATTTTGTTTCTAAACACTTGGGGAGTATCTAGAACACAACATTTGGGGGGACTTGTTTCATAATATTTGTGCTTGGGCGGTTTCTGATGTCCTAGGAAACATCATCTTGGGCATTTGTGCTCATATATAACGGGATGCTCAGCACCCTCATTTTTTTTTTAATATATGAAATTTATTGTCAAATTGGTTTCCATACAAAACCCAGTGCTCATCCCAAAAGATGCCCTCTTCAATACCCATCACCTACCCTCCCCTCTCTCCCACCCCCCATCAACCCTCAGTTTGTTCTCAGTTTTTAAGAGTCTCTTATGCTTTGGCTCTCTTCCACTCTAACCTCTTTTTTTTTTTTTCCTTCCCCTCCCCCATGGGTTTCTGTTAAGTTTCTCAGGATCCACATAAGAGTGATAACATATGGTATCTGCCTTCTTCTGTATGACTTATTTCACTTAGCGTAACACTTTCCAGTTCCATCCACGTTGCTACAAAGGGCCATATTTCATTCTTTTTCATTGCCACATAGTACTCCATTGTGTATATAAACCACAATTTCTTTATCCATTCATCAGTTGATGGACATTTAGGCTCTTTCCACAATTTGGCTATTGTTGAGAGTGCTGCTATAGACATTGGGGTACAAGTGCCCCTATGCATCAGTACTCCTATATCCCTTGGGTAAATTCCTAGCAGTCAGCACCCTAGTTTTATTACTTAGCTAACTGCTAATATCTGAAATATCAGGTCTGAGTTCTGTAGCATATTTGCTCCTTTGCTGCTACAGCAGAAGAGACTTGATTTTTTATATTGGTCTATATGTAAAATTTTATTTGGGGTTTTTGAAGAATTATCTTTTTTTTCAGAGTGCTATTCTTTTAGACCATTCTTCTATAGATAGTATAAGGTCAGTGACACTGAGATAAGTTACAGGTGAGAAGTCAGTTTGTTTAGAGTTAATTCCTCATCTGACTTTGGTTGTGGAATATCCGCCCATACATTTGGAGATGATAAAGGATGCCCCCTCAACTCCTCCCCTTTGGTGTCTGTACCAGCGTGGGATGTAAGCTGTATTTCAGGCTGATACAATTCAAAGGACATATCAGAATGACTTCTTTTCCCTAAAAATATATCATATTCCCTAATGAATTATATTTTCAGTAGGACTTAAATTTCTATATATGGGTCACTCCTGAATTTATATGATCAGCCTGGACTCCTCCCCTGAAACCATGGATGTGTATCCAATTTTCTGCTTGAGAATTCCACTTGGCTGTGTAATAAGCATCACTCACTCACCAGATCCAAAATAAACTCCTGAATTTTACACAAAATCTGCTTCTCCTGCTGTCTACCTTGTCTTAGCAAATGGCAACTCTGTTCTTCTAGTTATTCAGGCCAAAAGCCACAGTCATGCTTGACTCGTCTTTTGCTCTTATGCCCCACAGTCCTATCCATTGGCAAATCCTCTGGTCCCAACTTGGGAAAGTTGACAATCCCACCACTTGCCCACCATCTCTACAGCCACCACCCTGATCGAAGTCTCCATCATATATAAAACTTATCTTTCTTCCCCCAGCCTTCTCTACTTCACTGTTCTTTCTTAGCAGATTGGCCAGACTTTGCTTATACCTCTTTTGAAAACTCCCATTGGCTTTTCATCTCAGGATAAAAGACCAAGTCCTCAGAACAACCTTCAGGGCACTGTGTGTCCCCAGCCCCTGGTTACCTCCCTGATCTCATCTTTCACTTCTCCCTCATGATTTCATTCACCCGCAACCATACTGGCCTCCTTGCTGTTCCTCAAAGATGCCAAGCCTGCACCACTGGGGGCCTTTGTTCCTGCTGTTCTCTCTGCTTGGAACACTTTCCCATAGATATCTTAATGCTATTGTAGAATGAAGTAAAAATTAGAAATGTTGCCAGGTAGCATCTTCTCACTGAGCCATTCCCCCAGATCTCCTGTATCAGATATCCTCTCCCCCAACCACCTCCTGCCACGCTCACATTTATCCCCTGCCACCTTCCCCAACTTCGCTTTCCTCTGTAGCACCTGTTGCCATCAGAAAATGTCTCCCTGCTTTGTTCTCTGCTAGAACAGTGCTTGCACAGTATGATAGGCATTTAATACATATTTGTCCAATTAATATAATTACATATAAAAAGACTAATGGCTAACATGTATTTATTCACTTATTTAACCCTTACAAAAACAAAAACCAAAAAACTTAGGAACCACTTTAATCCCAATTTTACAGGAAGAAGCTGAGCAGAAACGTTGAATCATTTACCCAAGCCAGCGAGTGACCCAGTGAATGCCCTTAACCAGTGTGATGCAATACACTGATGATATTTTCTAGGAAAAAATCTTGTAGGTAATACTAATGTGAACAGTTTGGTTTACTTGGAAAAGATTAGTACTTATGATTCAATAAGTATTTTAAAAGCAGAGCTGACTAGAAAATGCCCTATATTTTGTCATGGTTTGTGAGGAGAAAAAGTTTGCTGATGAATATCACGGGAAATCACTAAAGTAATCTCAACATAACAGCAAAGATCATGTTTCTTTCTTAAATAATTCTGTCAATTAATGAAGGAGTAAATGAGTATGTTTTACTGATATGATGATATGTTGCATTACATGTATTTCATGTAAGATACAAATATTTCTAGTATCTCTTTCATTTCATGGTAGCATTAAGATATGTACAAGTTATTTGCTGAATTTGAAACACTAATGATTAAATGCACTTTCTTTAAAGAATAGTAGATTCCTGAGTGGCCTAAGACATGAAAATATATACAGCTTCCAGGAGAAAATATGGTTTATCTACTCCCTTGGCTTGTGCGTGAAGCTGTTTGAACTGTTCCGTTTTGGGGGGTTTGCCAGTGTTAGCTTCATGTGGATATTGTCCTCATAATTCATACAGTGTGTTCCCAGAAACAGTTTTAATTAGAACACAAATTACTACTCCCAACAGAAAGTCTTTTTAAGTAGCCAAGCATAATAATGAAGACGAAAGTGTTTCTGCCTATGACACCGTAATATATTCACATATAAATTTCCAAAATCTCACCTTTGCTCACAACAGACACTCATTGAGAACCTAGGGGTGGGTGACTTTTGTTGAGTGTTGGGTGGGTGGGAAGGGGTTGGACACGTGGTTGGTCCCTCCAGTAGTTCTCTTTGTGGAAGAGCCATCATGATGCAAAACCACTGCAGGGACTCTGGGTCACAGGGAAGGCTATATGGAGGAGATACCCTTGGGTGGAAGTGATTAGGACAAGCCAGATGGATGTGTTGGGCGTGGGTGGGGTGGGACCTGTGTTCCAGGCTGAAGGGCTGATATAAGAAGTTTTAAGGAGCCTGGGTGAGACATGAGGGGTTCAGTCTATGAGGGGGTCCATTCTATGAGGGGGTTCAGTCTGTGAGGGGGGGTCAGTTTATAAGGGGTCTAGTCTATATGTAGGGGGCCCAGTCTATGAGGGTTTAGTCTGTGGGGTGAGGGTCCAGACTGTAAGAGGTCCAGTCTGGGAGGGGGGGATGGGTTCCAGTCTATGAGGGTTTAGTCTGTGGGCTGGGGATCCAGTCTGTGAGGGGGTTCAGTCTGTCGGGTCTCATCTGGGGTGAGTCTAATCTATAAAGATTTAATCTGTGGGTAGTCCAGTCTATGGGGGTCCAAACTGTAAGGGGTCCAGTCTGTTGGTGGGTGGTTCCGGTCTATGAGGGCTTAGTCCGTGTGTGGGGGGTCAGTCCAGTCTTTGGGAGCAGTCCAGCCTGTGGCGGGGGCGGGGGGGGGGGGGCGCAGCGGGTTCAGTACTCTGGGCTCTGCTGCTGCTGCGACTGCTAGTTTTTCATCCTCCAGGCTAGTAATTTAATATATGTTGTTATTTTTTTCCCTCCTGCCCCTGGAAAACCCACTGAGATGTACAGGGTTTAGATTGCTTAGAAGGTAAAGAAAACCAAGGTCCAATGTAATCATGAACCACCCAGGTTCAAGTCTATGAAATTTCGAATGTACAATCATGTTTTCTGAGAACTTTCTTCTCTTTTAATGTAAGCATGTGTGACTATTAATTTTCCTCTTAGCACTGCTTTTGCTGCAGCCTCTAAGTTTTGCTATGCTATGTTTTCATTTTCATTTGTCCAAGATATTTTCTCATTTCCCTGTGATTTCTTCTTTGTCCCCATGGCTGTTTAAGAATGTGTTGCTTAATTTCTACATTTTTATGAATATTCTGGTGTTCTTTCTGCTGTTGATTTCCTAGTTTCCTTCCACTGTGGTTGGAAAAGATACTTTGTACGATTTCAGTCTTTTAAAATGTATTAAGCCTTGTTTTTTTTTGTTTTGTTTTGTTTTGTTTCCTAACATATGGTGGAGAATGTTCTGTGTGAACTTGAGAAAAATGTGTACTTTGCTGTTGTTGGTTGGCATTCTGTGTATGTCTGTCTGGTCTTTGGTGTTGTTCAAGTCCTCGGTTTCCTAACTGATGTTCTTCCTGGTTGTTCTGTTATGGAGAGTAGGGTGTGGAAGTCTTCTACTCTTTTTATAGAGCTGTCCTTTTCTCCCTGCACTCCTGTCAATGTTTGCTTCGTGTATTTGGGAAATCTCATGTTCCGTGCATATTTGGTGCTTTTATCTTCTTGGTGAATTGACCCTCCCATCATTTTATGATGTCCTCCTTTATCTCTGGTAACAGCTGTTACTTTTTATGACCATGCTTTTAATATAATCATTGACTTAAATATTTTTGCAGTACTTTTCTAAATATTGTCTTATCTGTTCTATCCAATTTGAATGAAATTTAACACCTTTCATTAAATTTCTTTTTTTTTTAATTTTTAGTGTTTATTATTTATTTTTGAGAGAGAGAGCGCAAGCATGAGTGGGGTAGTGTTAGAGAGAGAGAGAGGGAGACACAGAATCTGAAGCAGGCTCTAGGCTCTGAGCAGTCAGTACAGCCCAACATGGGGCTTGAACTCAATGAACCGTGAGATCATGACCTGAGCTGAAGTCAGACACTTAACTGACTGAGCCACCGAGGTGCCCCTCATTAAGTTTCCAATGAGTTCTTTAAAGTATGCATACTTTAAGTATCCCATACATTATAGAACTGTCAAAAAATGTTGTTGTTTTTAAAGTTTTATATTTTAATTCCAGTATAGTTACCATACAGTGGTATATTAGTTCCAGGTGTACTATAAATATAGTGATTTAACAATTCTGTGCATTACTTATTGCTCATCATAAGTGTGCTCTTAATCCCCTTCACCTGTTTTATCCCTCCCCCCCACTCTCCTACAGTTATAAAAATTTTGGTAAGTAACAACTGGTTATTAATACTCAAATTTGAGAACCATAAAAGTACATGGAAGAGTAGAGTCATGTTTAGAACATAAAACATCAATTTCAGAAATTATCCATTTATTAAGTTATATGTTGTACACATATTTATTTGACTTAAGGAAACATCTCTAAAGTCAGCAATCTGAGGCTTGTAAAGTTAAAAATCTAGAAGGTATCGCCATGGACTTCATTGTTTCTGATATCCTTAGTTGATAAAAAACAGGGCTTGTGGGGCACCTGGGTGGCTCAGTTGGTTAAGTATCTGACTTTGGCTTGGGTCATGATCTCACAGTTTGTGAGTTCGAGCCCTGCTTCGGGCTCTGTGCTGACAGCTTGGAGCCTGGAGCCTGCTTTGGATTCTGTGTCTCCCTCTCTCTCTGCACCCTCCTCCACTCATGCTCTCTCTCTCTCTCTCTAAAAAATAAATATTTTTTTTAAAAAACAGGGCTTATAAAAAACATGCCTACGCAGTAATACATTTCTGACTATATCAGAATACACATTTTGGCCTGAGATGCTCCTGAATTACAGTTCTGATGACTTATGAAAACAAACAGGCTCCCTACTCCAGCAAAACCAATTTCCTCATGCCCTGCAAATAGGATGTGTACCTTCCAACCTCAGGTTTGCTCTCGTGTTTTTCCAAGTTCAATAATGCTCTTTTGACTCTTGTCAGGCCTCTAGATCCTTCCTTTCCTTTCACAGCATCAGAGTAAATCCCTCACCATCCCACCCAGGCTCCTCATAATGCCTGTCTTTGTACCAGCCCTTCATCCCGGAGCGCTGTCCGCACCCCACGCGTGCCCAGCACACCCATCATTTAAGTCCTCTTCACTGTCCCCCTGAGGGTGTCTCCTCCACTGAGGCCTTCCCTGTGACCCAGAGAAACCTGCATAAACCTCGAAGAATGCATTTGTGGGCTTTAATTGCTCCCCTCTAAAATGTATGCTGTGCCCTCTGTGATCCCAGGGGTACTTTTCACTCTTTCCCGAAATTTTTTGTCTCTGCTGATCATTATGCATCATGATAACCATTCATTCATTTACTCAACAAGTACTTATGGGGGAGCCCTTTCCATGTGTCTGTCATTGTTAGCCAGTGGGGATCCAGTCATGAAAAAAATGGACTCCCTTCCCCTCTAGGGGACTACTGGATAAATACCCAGTAGCACGATTGCTGGATCATAAGGTAGTTCTATTTTTAACTTTTTGAGGAACTTCCACACTGTTTTCCACAATGGCTATACCAGTTTGTATTCCTACCGATAATACATGACACCTGTTGTTTCTTGAGTTTTTGATTTTAGCCATTCTGACAGGTGTGAGGTGATATCTCATTGTAGTTTTGATTTGCATTTCCCTGATGATGAACGGTGATGAGCATCTTTTCCTGTGTGTTGGCCATCTGGCTGTCTTCTTTGGAGAAGTGTCTGTTTGTGTCTTCTGTCCATTTCTAATTGGATTATTTGTTTTTTGGGTTTTGAGTTGTATAAGTTCTTGATATATTTTGGATAGTGATCCTTTATCAGATATGTCATTTGCGTATATTGTCTGCTATTCCATAGGCTCCCTTTTAGTTTTGTTGATTGTTTTCTGTGCAGAAGCTTTTTGTTTTGATGTAATCAAGTAGTTTATTTTTTGCTTTTGCTTCCCTTGTCTCAGGAGACATTTAGAAAGCAGTTGCGACAGCTGATATCAAAGACGTTGCTGCCTGGGTTCTCTTCTAAGATTTTTATGGTTTTAGGTCTCACATTAAGTCTTTAATCCATTCTGAATTTATTTTTGTGTATGGTGTAAGAAAGTGGTCCTGTTTAATTCTTTTGCATGTGGCTGTCCAGTTTTCCCAATACCATTTGTTGTAGAGACTTTTTCTCATTGGATATTCTTTCCTACCTTGTCAAAGATGAATTGACCATATAATTGTGGGCTTATTTCTGGGTTTTCTATTCTGATCTGTTGATCTGTGTGTCTGTTTTTGTGCCAGTACCATCCTGTTTTGATTACTACAGCATTGTACATAACTTGAAATCCAGAATTCTTTTTTTTTAATGTTTATTTATTTGTTTATTGAGAGAGAGAGAGAGAGAGAGAGAGAGAGAGAGAATATGAGTGGGAGAGGGGCAGAGAGAGAGAGGGAGAGAGAAAATCCCAAGCAGGTTCCATGCTGTCAGCGCAGAGGCCGATGTGGGGCTCGATCCCAGTAGTGCGGGATCACGACCCGAGCCAAAAGCAAGAGTCGGACACTCAACCATGCCACGCAGGTGCCCCAGAAATCCAGAATTCTGATGTCTCCAGTTTGCTTTTCTTTTTCAGGATCACTTTGGCTATTCAGGGTCTTTCATGGTTCCATACAAACTTCAGGCTTATTTGTTCTAGTTCTCTGAAAAATGCTGTTGGTAGTGATTGTATTAAATGTGTACATTGTTTTGGGTAGTACAGACATTTCACAATATTTATTCTTCCAATCCATGAGCATGGAAATGATCTAATCCCACCCTAACTTCTGTTCTTTTGAGGGAATCACCGCCCCTTGATTAGAATCATGGAAATTCAAATGGTTTTCAGATTGTTTCATGAGAAAATGTGGGATTATTAGGGGTAAATCTCTCATGTTTCCATTTGGGAGATGTTGTCAGGCATCTGGAAGAGATCTGGGGGGGGGGGGAGATGTCACAGGGATTATTTAAGAAATTTACTTAGGAACGCTGTGAAATGGGAAGAACATGGATTGGACTCAGAAGCTGTGGGTTCCAGGCTCCCTTCTGCCTCTGCTGGGCCCTGTGACAGCTCAGCGCCTGGTCTGTCTTGGTCTGTCTGTGACGTGGAGGAGTTCTTAGTGTTGTTTGTTCATTTGTTCAAGATGAGCCTAAGGCCTCTGGTCTAAAGTCCTGTGGTCTCGTGTGTCTTTTGCTGTGTCCATTTCCTCAGGGTAAATCCCCATGGAATAATCGCAGATGTTAGAAAGCCGTTGGATTTTCTGCGTTTGCTAGCCAAGGTTCTCCATTTCCCATGATGATGTTTCTAAAAGCATGTCTTACCTCTTTGAATCCATGGCTTTATACATAAGGCACGTTGGTGCTGAAGCTGGCTTCGCAGCCCTGATGAACGTATGCAATTTGATATTTCACATGATGGGAGGAGGGCCTTTCTGTAACGGCTGGGTTACGCAGAGGGTCTTTGGTTCCTATTCTGAAGCAGGCCTTCAGAATTCTGCTGGATCCCCCATTGCCACATCTAGATGGTTAATTTTACATCTGGAAGTAAAACGCCCTGCTTCCTTTGTAGCTCAGGCTCTCAATCTGTGTTCCCACCAACCTTCCTTGCTCTTCTCCTACCCTTGGCCGCCCTCTACAAAGGTGCTCCCAGGGCCACCAAGGCTCTGTAGACATAACCTCCACCACTCCGTACCTGCCTTCAGCCCAGCTGACAACAGTCGCTCAATGTTTACTTTCTGGCCGGTTCTTTGACGTTGCTGAGAACCCCCCAGTGCCTCCCTCCCTGGGCTCCCCTACCCAGCCTCACCCCCGGCACGGGCCAGGGCACTGGTCCTGCCAGGCCAGAATCCTTCCCTCTGCGCCCACCACATCCACCCTGCAGGTGCAGAGCTGGACATGAGTGTAGCAGCTTGCATCTTCAGCTTCTACGCGGGGCTGCTGGGGACCGCTGGAGGACAGCACATGGCCCGGTGGCTCAGAGCTGCTGAAAATTAAATGGTGCTCATCTCAGAAATGATGGCCCGTTTTATTACCTCTGCCATGACCACGTATTCTCAGTCCCCGGCACCGCTCAGCTCTCCTTTCACGTGATTCTGGTTAGATTCCTTTCCCGTTCTCTTGTATTCTGTTTACTCCACACATTTATCGTTTGTCCTAAGCTGCCAGCTCCATCAGTTGCCTATTAGAACCCGAGGAGCCTTTGAGGGAGGAACTTTGCGAATCAATTTACGTGTACTAAAACAGCATCACCCTTCTTTATAAATAAATCCCCCATAGTTTGGTGCATTGGTTAAAAGACAGTCGGAAATCTGTAGTCGAAGTATTCGATGAGTGAAGTGCAAACAACAGCCACTTTGAAGCTTTTCGCAAATCGCAGTTATTGAAAACAAAACCTGCAACGTCTCCCTATGAGAGGAAGAAAGAAACGGAACCAATTTGGTGAGGAGAGCTTGATGGTATATAAGAGTTCGGAAATTCTAGAATTGTGCTTTGGCATAACTCAATCTGTGGGAAGTGTCTTGGTGGAACCCCTATTTTGAATTGGATAATTTTATGTCTATACTGCAGTGGAATGAGATTGGGAAGGCTGACTATTTCGCAGCCCCCAAATTTGGAGAAGCATTTAAAAATCCATTAATAGAGACATGTTCTTTGACAAGGTTTATTTTTTGAGATTTACTGACGAAAGGTATTATTTGTTGAAGGAAGGTAGCAAAATGACAGTGTTTTCTAAGTTAAAAACATCATGGCCACTCGAGAAGAATCCATTGAAGGTGCTGACAGGTGCAAACGCAGTGATCATAAAATACAACTTTGAAGATGATTGTAAACAATCTTGTGAAAAAATACAAAATAATAAATCCACATTGGAAAAAAGTAAATTCTTCAGATACGCTAGAAATAAAAATTGATTATAATATGTGAATATATGCTGAGAGTAATTAATGATGCTGTAATTATTTTCTGATATTCAGACAATGAACAGAAAGAAATTAAATTTTTTCTTGTTTTCACATACATTGATAGAAATTATTTTAATTTTTTGGAAATAATTTTATTTAAAAAAATAGTTTTTAAACGGAATTCCTTTTGTGGGCCTACCAATGTGATAAACCAGTTTGTCAGTCCATAAATGAAAATTTCAGACATTATGCGGTTCTGTTGACTCTCAAAATGGACTGGTTGGATACGAAATCATACAGCACTTCTCTTTGTGCTGCTGTTTCTGACCTGCCTTCTCTCTGGGAATGAAGCCCGTCCTTCCTGGCTGTTCCACCTGTTACCGTATATGATTTTATCATGCTTTTTCTGCTTTATTTGCTCATACGTGTTCATCTACCTAAGCTCTTTGAGAAGAAGATCATTGTCTTTTTTTCTTTTTCCTTTTTTTTTTTTTTGCATTTGTCAATGCCCAGAACATAATAAGTCTGTCATAAGATTATTAAGTAAATGAATTTAGGGATCTAGGGTTGCTGTTGTTGTTTGTTATTTTGTTTTTCGTTTTTGTTTTGTTTTGTTTTGTTTTTTGTATAGCTCCCTAATAAATTAAACTATCAGCAAGTATTTGTTTTCAGCACTACACCTCTGTTTTCATTACCCCTCCGATAACCATTTATTCAGACTCTTAGTGACTGAGCAAATGAGACAAATATTTCAAAGCAACTATTTCAAAAACCTGGTGTTTTCCCTCATAATGGATGCATAGGGCGTGCTGTCCTATGCGTTGCATACAGATGGGTCATCTGATGCCTTTAAAACAAACAAAGCAAGCCATAGGGAAGACAGGACCTGAAGGGAGAGCAATTTCTTGTTCTGTGAAGGGAGTGATGTGCACAGACACCCTTAGTACACGCACCTCGGAGCCCAGGGGCCCGTTTGTGTGGCTCCCAGTACGGCAGCCAGCGAGCTCCTGTGTAGGGAGTCAGCTGCAGCAGGAAGTTTGCTACCATCTTGGTATTTTAAGAAGCCATCATGCCCCCTGGGAGAGTGGAGTACTTTGAGTTACTGGGCGCTTTCAAAGGGTCAGTGACCTCCCACTGCGTCTCTGGAGGGTGTCAGATGGGATCGGGGTAGCAGAGAAAGTGTGTTGGGTCAGACATGAGGTGAGTGCATTAGAGAAGTGAGGATCTCAGAAGCAGTCCTAGCCAGGGTATTTCCCACGGATTTATGCCAAGTTCTTTGGAAGAAAGGACTCCAGCCATGTTAAGTTATGAGCCCTTGTTGTAAGAGTCCTTGAGGGAGATAACTGAATTTTTAAAAGACATCTCTGAGTATCCTAGATTATTGATTCATGTGTCTAAATACTAAAAAAAAAAAAAAACATGCAAATAATGGAGTTATTTTAAAATATTTTTAAATGACTGCTTATTTAAAAAATTGCATCACTGTATGGATTGAACAACTTCCTATAGCCACAGCATTTAAAGATAATGTGGTCTGTCACCTTCTTGTGTAAATATATATTATATATCTCATTGGTAATCCCTATAATGAAAAAGAACCTTAAGAGATTATATCCAGAAGATGTTGGGAGTTGGGCAAAATCCTTTTCTGTCACTGGGCTTTTTATTTATATTTTTGGTGTCGAGATCTCTAAACTCAGGAAATACAGTGAACCTGGAATAGGTTAGCTTTCACGGTGGAAAACAGAGAAACCTTTATGTAGAGTAGTTCATAGGAAATACTCCAGATGGAAATGGAAACAGAGTGACTACCTCCTGATATCCCAGCAGGAGGGTCTGTAACTGAGGGATGTTTTCCAAGGGTCTGTAACTGAGGGATGTTTTCCAAGGGTTCCTGAAGGCTAAGCCTTGTCTTCTGAAGGTTACCTAAAAATAGTCATGTTTAACTCCACTGTACCGGAACTGTGATCTTGACTATAGACGTGTTAGAACTAAGAAACATGCCTGAGTTTTAGCATCTTTTACAAGGACTCAGTGCTGAGGGACTGTCCCTCCCATGTTGGAAGAGCCACCACAAGTCAGTAATAAGTACAGTATTCACTTTGCTCAAGCACCTGCCTTCTCACGAAGTGCAGCTTGTTTAACTGACGGCAACTTGACCGGGGCCCCTTATGAAAAGACTGAGTTGTTCCTCATCTCCAGGAATAGTTCTTCAGCCACTGAGTTATACATATTTTTATTCAGAAAAGTCACTCCAGGCCCCTCTGGGCAGTGATTCACTCTCTCCCTGTTCTCAATTATCCTGGGCTTGATAGGGAGAGAGGGGATGGCAGTTTTGAGTGGCAGAAAGTCATGGACGATTGAGCACAGGTGAGTGCCCGGGGATGGGTAGACTCGCACCTTGAGAACAGGTGAGTGGGCCGTAATGGGAATTTTAGACTCTTAAAGTTTTGCAGGAGACGATGAGGCTTAGGTAGGACCCTGCCTTGCCTGCCTCTGCCCGTCAGGTGTACCTTAAGCTGTTCCATCATTCCCCCAACTACACGTCTGGCCAGAGAGCTGAGAAAGAGATGCTGTTTCCCAGATTGGAGTAATGGTGTCAGCAGTGAGTCCCATCAAGTGGCAGACGCGAGTTGGAACAGCAGGAGCTCCTGGGGACGGTTCGTTCCTAAGATTCATTGATTCTCCATTTAGCCTATTCCGAAGTTAACGTTATTTACACTTTGAAAGTTCCATATGCATGTGTGGAAATGTTATGTCCCGAATGAGGTTGCTTTATATGTACTGATGTGGGATGGTGGCAAAGATGTGATATTAATGAAGAAGCACTAAACACTAACATTGTGTAGTGTACTCTCTTATTTCTGTTTTCAAATACGGTTATGTAGACACATGTAGGCTTAGCTGTGCAGGAAGTGTCCGGAAGCATGTTTCGAAAATTGATAGGGGTTGATTCTTGGAGGAAAGATTGGGTGTTTAGAATACCAAGAAAACCTGTTTTGTACCCTTTTGTACAAATAAAATT
Organism: Panthera pardus; assembly: GCF_024362965.1. NCBI lineage: Eukaryota > Metazoa > Chordata > Mammalia > Carnivora > Felidae > Panthera > Panthera pardus. The sequence continues at coordinate 129,522,782 of NW_026526991.1, read as the reverse complement.
TCTTATTTTGCCGTACTACAAACATTTCCTTTAAAGAGCCCCCATCTGTCTTTATTCCCAGGGCTTTAAGACTATATTGTGAAAATTACTTACCAGATCTTTAAGAACCATGGGTTACTTAAGCAGACTGGAGCTCTCACTAGCAATTTTGAATAGTAGTGATTTCATGGCTTCCAGTAATTCTGACATGAGAATCACTTGTCCACATGACAAACAATTTCATTTCGCTGGCACAATCAGAGCCCAAGTCTTCCTGTGTGGGGATGGGATTGAAAGAGGGAGGGAAGAGATTGATGGGTAATAACAGACTCTAAATGGGAAAAAGTCTGATGTGATGCATTTTCAGAACAGATTCATTTTTAATGTCAGCCTTTGTACTGAGCCCTTAATGATTTGGGTCTTTAATTATCTCACTGAGCAACTCCTGTTGATTCGAGACCAGCCTTTCTTTCTGATTTATTGATTCTGTGCTCAGGGAAAAAAAAAAAATATTTCACAGTGTGTTTTGACAAAGAGCCTTTTAACACGTTGCCTCCTATGTTGTGCCCCAGCGACTGTGTGTCAGAAATCTTTATATCTGTTCTCTCCCTACTGGGTTTTACATTTGTAGTATATTAAAAATGCTGTTTAATTTTTATTATGACTTTAATACATGATTGTGGAATCTTTGTGAGTTTATGAGCATCGCATTTTATGGTGATGTGCAGTGGTTGATGGATGGTTGTGAATGGTGGCTATATCCTAACAAAACTACATTTTCTCACGATCAAATCACTCAACTAAACCAAGGCCTCTGTGTGTATAGCGTAGGAGTGTCTGAACCAAAGGGCGTAGGCACCAGGCTAGGACAGGAGGCAACATTTGCCACAGTGCAAGCAAGAGAGCCATTGACTGAAATAAAGGCCACTTCTTCCAACTCTGGGGATAAATAAAAAAGAGGGGAATGCCAAAGGGGACAGCTGCCAAGTGCTGCAGTGCCAGGGAAGCTTGGCTTCCCCGCCAAAGAGCTGTATGGCTGTAATAACTTGTGTTTCCTTGCCAATTATCCCATGTTCTTCCCTCATGATTTCTCAGGAACATCGTGGCACGTAAGCTCAAAAACAGTTGTGTTGCAGTGTTTGTGACCAACTGGCTTTGAGAATGGCCCTAAATTCGACTGACGAATGACCTTCATACATGTGGGCCCTTCATCTGACTGTAAAAATTAGTTGAAAACAAAGAGTCCCTGCCCACCATAAATGGACATGACGAAGAGCAGAAGGGGAATAAAGCACAGCTCATTTTTATCCAGGCTCTGCTTGGAAAGTATCCCCAAGTTCTCAGTTTTCCAAGGTGAGAAAATACCATGGTGATCTGAGCCCTCTCATCTTCCACAATATCTCTCTTCAGGGCTGTTTGGTTCTTTCCAGGGCTGACATCTCTCTCGGCCACCAGGGGAACAAGTGGCTTATGGCGATGCCAAGCTCTGTTTGGCCATGGATGACTGAACCATACTGTCATGGTGTCTGCTTTCACCTTAGAAAAATAAATAATTTATTGAAATAAGAATGGTTGCAACCCTATCCCTAATGACTAACCTCTGTTCTCAAGGAGGAATAATGAGGAGAAAGATTTAAAGAAATACAAACCACTCAACAGAATTTGGTGCCTTAATGTTACAATTTTAGTATAATCTTGGCAGTTTTTCCCTGCCACGTGTGGGTAGAAAACTCATCCAGAAGCCTTTAGATCCAGAGGTCATTGAAATGGCGAGGATCCTTCACCACTTTCAGATTTCCAGAACGCTCACAGCTTCGGTTTGTCCTTTAAGGTGTTTCGGAAGGCTGTTTACACTTCTGAGAAACGGAGCAGGGAGTCCATTTCTCAGTGGTCCCATATGCACCCTGGAAGGGGGAGAGGGTCCCCCTTGGACTTTCTCTTCCGTGCAACCTGGATTAAGCAGCAGGAAGGGGGATATGACCACCCTAAGCTGTGACTGCATTTTTGCACTTAGAAGGGTTCCTTAGCAACTAGTTGAATAACTTATTCGTTTCTCTCCTCCCACCCTCTTGGCTTCCAAGCACCTCGTAATCTCTATTAACTGGTTAAGTATACTCATTAGCTAAACAAAGTATACTCTCTAATACCCTATTTTTCCTTATGGCAGCTTGACGGCTGGCTTCATGAAGAGATTTTGCTTCTCTTTCACTGCCCCTCATCTAAAATTTAAAATCCTTCTGAACAGAAAACCCACCTAAAAGCAGTGGGTAAAGAGGTTTTCTCACAAAAGCGTAGATACTAGGAATCGGTTTGAACTGAGCTGAGTCTGCAATTTATTACTTGAAAAGTTATATTTAAGTTTCTATTTATATGCAGTTTATCATTAAGTGGAAAACAAAATAAGGTTGACATTTGGTCATTTCATTTTTATGGTTCATTCTGATTCACAGTTTCATTGTAAAGTGTACAGAGTGAACAAGACATTAACATACAGAGATCTCGTCAAAGTGCAGAGATCATGGATGTATTTTATGATTTGACAGGAGCCCCGCCCTCTAATCTGAGCACCACGCCGTGTGTTGAGGACTGGCTGGTCCTCTGATCTCCATGTGGACCTGTGAGCTTCACTCGGGCTTTGACCATTTATGCCACGTGACCGTAGACTTGCAGAGAGTCAGAGAGAACTGGCAAAAATATAGAAGAGTTACCATTTATTGAGCCCTTGCTGTGCCGGCCACTGTCCATGCACTGTTTGTGCCTTGACTCTTTTAATACTTCAGTGCCTACTGAAGTTAACTCAAGTCATATTTTCTACTGACAGTAGGCTGACCCATTGCTTCGTAATGCACATGATCACACATGTCTGGCTGAACCAGGGTTCCCTGGGATAACAAAGAGGGTCTCTAGAGACTTCCTCTTCCTTGTCTGCAAATTCTTGAAGACTGTCTCTGAAGTGATGCTTGAAATAGCAGAAGAGCCAAGGTAGGCAGGGCCTTCTAGAGATTGGACTGATACGTGGTTATCAGAGTGTGAGAAGCAGAGAAGCTGAACAGATAGGAAGGCAGTCTAGTGGCGGTATGGGCTGGCACTTGAGCGTGGGGTTCGAGGATCTTGGGCAAAAGAGGGAGAACTGACATGGGCTCCGTTCCTCAGTATTGTAATATGCAACATACGTAGTGCGTCTGTTCTGTGAATAAAATGAAGAGGAGAGGGAGGCCTTGCATAACCAATCCAACATTTACACGGTGTGGCTGTAGATGTTGAAATTGCCAGCGACAAGGAGGGAAAGTGGCGCCAGTTACATCGTAGCTGCGGGACCACCTCTGGCAGGGAGCCTAGTTCACTTTGGCTTCTACAACTGACAGTTAGCGTCCCCTTTGATTCCAAAGGGAGATGATACAGACCTGGCACTTCTATCTTGCTATAAAAGGCAGAGTTGGCTAAACCACGTGAACTTTTTGCCTCTGTCACAAAGGGCTGTATTAACAAAGCACCTACTTTATTGCACACATTGTTAATTTTATTTCTCCTTCACAGGTATTTCTGGATTTTGATACAGCTTTTCAATTTAGCTGCAAAACTAGCCCCTTCAGTAATCTGATAATAGACTGTGGCCTGTTTCTTACTGATAGAGTAGAGCTCATTGGTACTGAGTGATTTCCTTAATATGTGATATTGGTGCAAGACAGATAAAGGGACAGAGGAGAGAGTTCAGAAAATAGACCCCCACAATTATACTCTCTCTCTCTCTCTCTCTCTGTCTCTCTCTCTCTCTCTCTCTCTCTCTCTCTCTCTCTCACACACACACACACACACACACACACACACACACACACACACACACGATTTATATGGTAAAGAAAATATTTCAGGCCAATGGGGAAGATAGATTATTTAATAAATCCTGCTAGTAATTTGGATCTCTACCTTAGTAACTCATGCAAAATAAACTCTAGTTGTACCAAAGATAAAACTGTAAAATACTGAAATAATAAAATACTAAATGTCATACTGCTTTTTACTTATTTATTCATTTTTTTATTTTTAGAGAGAGAGCGTGCGGGTGGGGGAGAATGGCAGAGGAAGACAGAGAGAGAATCACAAGCAGGCTCTACACTCAGTGCCGAGCATGATCTCATGACCCTGGGATCATGACCTGAGCCAAAATCAAGAGTTGCACGGTCAACCAACTGAGCCACCTCGGTGCCCCATACTGCTTTTTATCATGCTGAGTTGCAAAAAATTTCTGAGCTCGACATAAAACTAAGAAACCTTAATAAATAATGATATCTTTGACTACAGGAAAATAAAAATAAGGACTTCTTTACAGCTAAAAGCAATTTAAAAAGTGAAGGGAAAAGGAAAAATATTTGCAAAACATGTAACTGACCAAACCAAACTTTAATTTTTGTGTTCGTCAAAGTGCAAATCAACAGGAAAAGTCCAAGCCATTTAAATTTTAAAAATGGGCAAATAATGTACATAAGTAATTCCGGGAAGAGATGGCCATTCATTCATTCAACACACATGGATGAGTGTTTTCTACTGCTGTAGGTTTGAGTAGGGCTGGGAATTAGCAGTCGACATGCAATGATCCTGCCCAAAGAGCTTATATTCTTCTGCGTTTTTTTTTTTTTTTTAATGGTTATTTATTTTTGAGAGGGAGAGAGAGAGAGAGAGTGTTGGCAGGTGAGGGGTAGAGAGAAGGAGACACAGACTCTAAAGCAGGCTCCAGGCTCTGAGCTGTCGGCACAGAGACCGATGTGAGGCTCCAACTCACAAACTGTGAGCCAAAGTCGGATGCTTAACCAACTGAGCCACCCAAGCACCCCAAAAGGAGCTTACATTCTGGTGGAGTTAACAGAGAGCAAACAGTACATGAATACATTAGCAAAGAAGTAGCAAGTTGATAAAGTGTTGTGGGATAATATGACAGTATATTAACCATGTGTTTCTGATGTTTTGACATCTTGGGGACTTGATAGCCTTCGAGAGACTGTCCCTTCCAGGTTAGCCACTTTCTAGAGAGAGTAAACGACTCACCTGTGATCGCACATGCACACCAACCAGTCTAGAGGCCACAACCTAACCACCTCCTCCATTGGGCTCTTACACTCAGGAATGCTGTTCCTCCCATGCTTAACCCCCCAGGGCCAGGTACCAGACAATTTAGGGCAACCCTTGTACCCTAGAAATTATTCAGACTGAAATGATTAAAACTAGCTAATCGTAGGGCACCTGGGTGGCTCAGTCGGTTGTATCCAACTTCAGCTCAGGTCGTGATCTTGCGGTTCTTGAGTTCAAGACCCGCATCAGGCTCTGTGCTGACAGTGAGGAGCCTGCTTGAGATATTCTCTCTCTCTCTCTCTCTCCCTCTCTCTCTCTCTCCCTCTCTCCCCACCCCTGCCCTGCTTGTGCATGCACTCTCTCTCAAAATAAATACACTTAAAAAATGTACTTGAAAACAGACTAGCCAATCATAAACCCCCTTGCCCTGCCTTGCCAGTTTCTTCCTGGAAACTACAATAAAGGCTCTTGTCCCTATTTCCCCACTCTTTCTGCCTCCCAGCTGTTCCGGGTGCTTTCCTCATGTGGCCCCCGAATGGTACCATGTGCCTCCTTCTCTTGGAAACCCTCAGTAGCAATCTGCCTTTTCAGTGCCAACCATCCCCTGGTCTGTTGGCCTCACTTTGCTAAATAAAATTAAAACCTACATTAAAAAACATTTTTTTTTAATTTTTGAGAGACAGAGTGAGATAAAGTGAGAGTGGGGGAGGGGCAGAGAGAGAGGGAGACACAGGATTGGAAGCAGTCTCCAGGCTCTGAGCTGTCCGTACAGACTGTGAGATCATGACCTGAGCGGAAGTCGGACGCTCAACAGACTGAGCCACCCAGACACCCCTAAAACCTACACCCCTAAAACCTACATTTTAAATTTTTTTTTTTTTAACGTTTATTTATTTTTGAGACAGAGAGAGACAGAGCATGAACGGGGGAGGGTCACAGAGAGAAGGAGACACAGAATCTGAAACAGGCTCCAGGCTCCGAGCTGTCAGCACAGAGCCCGACGCGGGGCTCGAACCCACGAACCGTGAGATCATGACCTGAGCCGAAGTCGGACGCTTAACCGACTGAGCCACCCAGGCGCCCCCTAAAACCTACATTTTAAAACACAAGGGTGGCTTGGAGTTTCCTTAGGCTTGTTGATCGGAGAAGGCTTCCCGGGAGAGATGACATTCACATAAAGATCTTTAAGACAAGGAGGGGCCTGCTGGGCCAAGAACTGGGGAAAGTGCATTCCAGGCAGAGGAAGGAACTTCTGCAAAGGTCCTGTGGGGGGTATGCTTGATGCAGAATTGGAGCTGGAAAGAATGTTAAGATATGAAGTTGGAGAGGCAGGCAGGGACCTGCAGATGAAATCAACAAAATGGCTTTAAAAAAAAAAACGATCACATGGTAAAGATGTTAAAGGTTGATAATACCCACGGAGCACAGAGTGTAGGGTAGTAAACATTCTTGTGTACTAGCAGTGAGATCAGACGTTTGTACAGTCTTTATGGAGGACAATTTGGCTGTATCGCTCAGGGTTTTAAATATACATGCTCTATAAAAAAAATTTTTTTTTTTACTTGGTATAGCTAGCACACAACGGCTCATTAGTTTCAGGTGTACAATAAGGTTTCACCATCTCTTATGCTGTGCTCAGCGCAAGTATAGTTCCCATCTTTTACCTTACAGTGCTGTTCCAATACCATTGACTCTATTCCCTGCACTGTACCTTTTATTCCTGTGGCTTATTCATCCCATCACTGGAAGCCTGTGCCTCGCAGTCCCCTGCACCCGTTTTACCCCTCCCCTCCCTCCCTTCCCTATGGCAACCGTCAGTTTGTTTTCTGGGTTTATAGGTCTGATTCTGCATTTTGTTGGTTCATTTGTTTGCTTTTTAGATTCCACCCAGGAGTGAAACCATATGATATTTATCTTTCTTGGTCTTATTTTACTTATCATAATACCTACTAGGTCAGTCCATGTTGTTGCAAATGGCAAGATCTTATCCTTTTATCGCTGCTTTTATGTAGATATAAAATATATAGTATATATAAATATATATATAAGTATACTATATATAATAGTATACTAAATATAGTATGCTAAATATATTATATATATGTCATATAGCTGACACAGTGTTACATTAGTTTCATATATATATATATATATATATATATATATATATATATATATATATATGTATGTTTGGGGCTCCTGGGTGGCTCTGTCGGTTAAGCATTTGACTCTTAGTTTCGGCTCAGGTCATGATCTCACAGTTTTTGAGTTCAAGCTGACAGCACAGCCTGCTTGGGATTTTCTCCCTCTCTCTCTGTGCCTCCCCTGCTTGCACTCTCTGTCTCCTAGAATAAATAAATAAACTTAAAAAAGATGTGGCAGGGGCGCCTGGGTGGCGCAGTCGGTTAAGCGTCCGACTTCAGCCAGGTCACGATCTCGCGGTCCGTGAGTTCGAGCCCCGCGTCAGGCTCTGGGCTGATGGCTCGGAGCCTGGAGCCTGTTTCTGATTCTGTGTCTCCCTCTCTCTCTGCCCCTCCCCCGTTCATGTTCTGTCTCTCTCTGTCCCAGAAATAAATAAAAAAAAAAAATAAAAATAAAAATAAAAAAAAATAAAATAAAAAAGATGTGGCATCTATAGATATATATAATATATATGTCAGTTACATCTTCTTTATCCATTCATTTATCGATGGACATTTAGGTCACTTCCATATCTTGGCTATTACAAATAATGTTGCAATAAACGTGGGGTGCATAAATCTTTTCAAGTTAGTATTTTTGGGCTTGGGGGGGATAAATTATTGGGTCATTTGGTATTTCTATTTTTAATTTTTTGAGGAGCCTCCATACTCTTTTCCACAGTGGCTGCACCAGTCTGCATTCCCACCAACAGTGCACGACCGTTCTCTTTTCTGCACACCCTCCCCAACACTAGTTATTTCTTGTCTTTTTGATGCCACTTATTCTGACAGGTGTGAGGTGGTATCTCATTGTGGTTTTGATTTGCATTTCCCTGATGATGAGTGATGTTGAACATATTTTCATGTGCCTGCTGGCCATCTGTACATCTTCTTTGGAGAAATGTCTGTTCAGGTCCTCTGCCCATTTTTTAATTGGATTGTTTGGGGTTTTTGGTGTTGAGTTGTATCAGTTCTTTATATGTAAACGCACATACTTCTCTTAACCCTGAAATTTCAAGTCTAGAAATTTGTCCAGCAAATCAATTTATTGCCTCATTTGTGTTAAAAAACAGAACAAAGAGAAGTAGAAATAAGCTATTAGAGATTAGTTGAATAAATTATGGAACTTGAATACGGCACAGTAGTACACAGATGGATATGTACTGATATGAGAATTATCTGTTATTCTTATGTTATATTTGTTTACGTATGTATTTATTGATCACATGATACACATAGACTCACACATACATATACCCTTTTTAGGGAAAAGAGGGCAAATCTGTTGTTTAGGACGGACGTGCAGTAACTTTTAACTCCCATAAGAAACATCTTTGGCTGATGATAAGGAGTGGGATGGTGATGAGGGAAACTTCTGGACTAGTTGCAGGGAATAATATTAGGGGGAAATTGTGAGATACACAGGAATGTGCTGTACCATTTTTGCAATTTTTCTGGAAATCTAAAACTTCTGAAATAAAAAGTTTATATAAAAAGTGGATTTTTCCTGGGGTGCCAGGGTGGCTCAGTCAGTTGAACATTGACTCTTGATTTTGGTTCAGGTCACGATCCCAGGGTCGTGGGATCAAGTCCCACATTGAGCTCTGCACTGAGCATGGAGCCTGCTTAAGATTCTCCCTTTCTCTCCCTCAGCCCCTCTCTCATACTCAAGCTCTCTTTCTCTCTAAAATAAATAAATAAACAAACAAGCAAACAAATAAATAAATAGAAGTAGATCTCCCCCCAGATTTTGGAAGTGTATATATTAAAGCATCAACAGAGGTTGTCTTATGTTAGTGGGATAATAAGTGATGTATTTTCTTCTATGTTTATAGTTTTATACAACTGCCATGTATTATTTGTTTAATTTTTAAAGACTATTTGAGGAGATTTTTTAAACTGTTGGGCTGGCAGAACATGGCTGGTATATTCTGGACTTTATTGTTCTCTCCTAACCTCCCTACTCCCCCAAATTTATTTGCCTGCTTTAAAATGTCAGCGAGCAGGTGTTTTTATTTGAAGAAGAAAGAGAAGTTTCACAATGATGGTGTATGATTCAGGGCTCATTCAGTTACAGTATTAGCAACCCAATTCACCTTGGCTTAAGCAAAAAGTATTGCTTCAAAATTGAAAGTCAGCGGGGGGAAAGCAAGCGTTTGACACAGTTGGATTCCAGTCCAGATCTGTTTTCATCTTTTAGTTCCGCATCCTCTTCGGTTCTTTATTTTTAGGTAGTTTTTCCGGCTGACAGCCCTCCACCCTGCACAAAGAACTCTCCTTTTGTTCCCAAAAGTTCAGCAGAAACCAGGGCAGGTGAAGTCGCTGCCTAATGGCCCCTCGGCCATGGTCTTGAATGTCCAGGCACTGGGACAGAGCACCTGCCATGGTTTCCATTTGTGCCTCCAGTCGAGGCACTGAGTTTGTTCCCGACTCTAAAATCGAACAGTTTTACAAGATAATCCGTGTAACAATGTAGTCAATTAAAAAAATAAAGGAATATTTTATCTCTTTGGAAATCCTGCCATAGCTTTGCCTTATAAAAGAGACATGTGGAGCTGGAATGTTTTCCAGACTTTTTCAATAATTGTCCTGGGGTGAAAAAGCTTGAAAACCGCAGCTTTAAAATTATCCCAGGAATCTGAATGCCTGCAGAAATATCCATCTACTTAAGTTATACATTCATATTCATGTTCAACAGTAATTGTCTTAATAGACGAAAATGTCATTCTCTAAAAGCTGTCATTTACTGACTAAATTCTACTTATAATTCTTGATGATGTTCTTCATTATATTTGGGAATGTAAGAATTTTCTACTCAGTTGAACAAGTAGTTCTGGTAATAGATTTCAAATTCTTGCTTTCATAGGAAAATGAGACTTTCGAAGAAAACAGCTTATGAAGCTGTGTCAGTTTTCTATAAATACACAGTTTGGGGTTCGAAATGGCTCCATTTTGGCAGTCTCGTTTGATATTCTAGAATATTTATCTGCCTGGATCCTTTGAAAGTAGATCAGAGTTCCCAGCTAAGCTGTTTGCTGTCACACTGATGGTACTTTTCACTGAATTTAGGAAAAAAGAAATAATACCGAATTCAATATAATTTACAGTGAAAAAAGTAGGCTACCTTAGGGGCAGGGGAAGATAAGCCCAAAGCAGGCTATAGGAATAATACTTGAATTCACCCAGAATTTAGAGGAAACAATGGATTCGGATTTGGGTTAAGTTGTGCTAAAAACTCTCAAAATGGTTCTTAATTTTTCGTATGTCAGAGAACTAGAATTTGGGATTCTCTAGGCACCAGAAAATGTTTCTCTACTCTGACCTCCTGGCTTGCTGTTTGTTCTGTTGTTCAATGTAAAGCAGAGAAGATGAAGAATCTGGGCTCAACTTCTTCAGTGTTGCCAAATTTTTGGCGAATGCAGTGTTGGTTTTCAAAATCACGAGGGAAAGACCCTTGACCTGGACGTATTTCCTGTGTTTCTACTGATGTTACCGGGCCTCTGGCTCTGGTCTGGGTTTCAGCCAAGCATCGCTCAGGGTTTGGGATAGAGGCGGTGGGCTGTGTTCACTTTAGCAGCCATGTGGCATGAAGGGTCAGAGGGCTTTGTAGACAGTCCACAGGAAATGGCTCGGGTAGTTTCCAAAACTACTAAATCTCACAAAGTCTGTTCGGTTGACTTGGCAAGAATTGTTTGTTTGACAGGAAAGCTTGTATTGGCCTTGGAATGGCTGCTGTTTATTGAAATTGTGATACTCGTTTTCTCCAGATATTGACTCTGTAAGAACTACTCTATTGTCAGGCCTGGTACAGTTTTTTAAGTATGCCTAAATTGCGAACACGTTTGTGAAATGTTTAGCGTGATGTGTCATGCAAAATAGATGCTTCTGCCGTTTACTCCCTGGAATTCTCAGGCATATAAAGTCACCTTGAACACCAAATTAGCAAATTCTGGCCATTGCTCCTAGGGGAAAACAGGGTTAGGTGCCTGCGAGCCTCTGGTCACACCTTTTTCATCAACCCAACAGGACATAACCTTATTTATTTGTGTTTCTGTTTAATATGTATTATTGATGCATTGCCATTGGACTCATGGCCAGTAGAGCACTACAGTTCATGCCTCAACAAAGCTTCTCTAGCACATGTATTTTTGTCAGAAGACACATCCCATCTTTTTTGTAGTCAAGAACACTAGCCAGCATTTCAGTACGGAGCTTGGGAGCCATTTGAACAACACAGTCACCAGCAGAAAACACTGGCACTAAATCGATTTCAAAAAGAACCTCATTTATAGTATGAGGGCCGAAACAAGAAGGCAACGTGTCACCTTGGTTGACCCACCCTGGCGTCCTGTGAGTCGGGACTCAAATTTTCTCCTCTCTGCCCATGTCCACCGATGACCACAAAAGGGCCACGAGGATTGATTTTGGTGTTACAAAGAAATTTCAGCAAGTGGTAGAATTTACAAATATGGAATCCACAAAGAATTGAGGACTGACTGTACCTGCATTTTGATTTAGTTTACTGCACATCTTTCTACAAATTTATAAAAATTAGGCATTTCCCCTTTCTGATACTGGCCAAAATCCAGACCAGAGCTGGAGGCCCTGTAACATCAGTGGAAATACAGGAAGTACGTCCAGGTCAAGGGTCTTTCCCTTGTTCTTGATTTTGAAAACCACCATTGCATTCTCAGAAAACTTGGCAACGCTGTGGAAGTTGAGCCCAGATTTCTACTCTTCATCTCCCCTGCTTTACATTTAGCAATAGAGTAGCAAGCAAGCCAGCAGATAAAAGTAGAGAAGCATTTTACAGTGCCTGGAGACTCCTAAAATCTAGTTCTGGTTCTCAAACACATGAAAGGAAGAATTGTTTTGAGAGTTTTTAGGACAGTTTAGCCCAAATCTGATTTCACTGTTTTTCTAAAATCTGGGTGAATCCGTGTATTATGGATTTCACCTTACACTGCTCCTAGGTTAGCTTTTTGCTTTTTTTAAACTATAAATTATATTAGGTTCAGTATGATTACCTCCTTGGGTAAATACACTGTCATTTAAAAGCTGACATTTCCACGTTGTAGTGGCAATAGCTTTGTCTTTAGTGTCCAAAGGATTTTTACTTCCGATTTGCAAAAAGAAAAAGAAAACAAATTAAAGCCCCACCGAAATAAAAATCCTGTGCAGGGATTTTAACTAATAAATGAATTGCAATTAATTATCATCATGTCCCTGTTTTTAAGTACGCCGTGAACAGGCTTTAGACTTCTTCCAGTAAGAGCTGAGCTGGGGATCAGGAGAGGAATGGAAGGCTATGCCAGATCTTTCTGGCCGGCTGCATGGCCTCTTCTGTGTCAGCTTAATTTTGTTTAGGGTCGTGTGGCTTCTTAGGTGACATCTCTGTGATAAACCACCATGTGCTTTGCATTGTAAGATGTTTCTTAAGTGTCCATCTTCCCACGAACCTTAGGTCATTCCCCAGTATTTACTGGGGAGCCCTGTATAAATGAAGGAAGCCCTGTATTTATTTACTGCAGGAGCCCTGTATAAATGAAGGAAGTTTTCTTTTTCTCCAAACACATGGTGCCTGTTCGCCTGCTCCTAGAAAGGAAAACTAGGGTTCTTTTCTGCTCGAGTGGATAAATCCCGGATCTTAGAGGCCAGATAGGATAGAAGCGTATTTCTCATTCTTTTAATACCCAATTGGGAGCCCAGCCAGGGGCCAGGGGTTCCCCTCCAGCTGTCATTCAGGCCCCCGGGCAGGCAGAGACTAGTAGATATATATATCCAGCTAGTAGCAGGGAAAAGAAAATGAATAGGAAAGCAGGCAAGAGGTTTTTATGAGGCCCTACATAACACTAGAAAAGTGTGTACCATGCTTTACCGTGGGCCAGACCCTGTGCTGAGCACTTAATATCTGTTATCTCACTTAATCTCCAGATCACCATTATGAGGCAGCTTCTGTTAGTATGACCCCAATTTTACAGCAGAGGAAATCGTGTGGCACCAAGACATGTAACCTGCGCACAGCACATAGCCTGGGAATAGCAGGGCTAGGATTTGGACCCAGACCACTCGTGGAGGGTGAGGGAGGCTGGATGAAGAAAATGAGCAGCGCTGGGAATGAACAAGAGTGACGTATCACCCCTCTTTGGTACTTCCTGAGGGTTTCACACAGTGTGCACCCTAGTGACTGAAGGTCGTCGGACTGGGTGTTAGTTTAGATTCCCTACCAGTGAGGTACCGTTGTTCCTTTCGGATCACAAATGCCAGAGACTAGGCCCAATGGGGATGTTACAGTTACATAATCCCCACTTTACAGACAGAGAAACTGAAGTTCAGTAAGTAAATGCCTCGCCCACAGTTACATGATAGGTCAGAGCTGCCTCGCAAAAAGTTCATCTGATTTTTGGGGGTTCCTTCTAAGCAATAGCTTATCACCGTCAAAAAAGATAACCAGTTGTAAAATAAACCTGAGATTTTCCTGAAGTTCAGCCATATTCACTTAAAAAATTTTTTTTGAGTAGCGTAATATTAGTTTCAGGTGTACAGTATAGTGATTCAACAATTCCATACATCACCCAGTGCTCATCACAAGAAGTGCGATCCCCAAGGTTAGCCATTAAAAAAAATAATAAATCTATCATTTGGTAAATAGCTGTCCATATCATAAGCAATTCTAGTCAGTACCAATGCCTCAGTCTTTCCAGAGTTGGAACAGACACAAACGCTGACCCTCTCGGACCTACGCGTTCAGCCCCAGAATCAGGCCAGGTGAGGGATGTGGTGCCGGGAGCTGGCGGGTCACATGCTGCAGGTGGCAGTGGCTCAAAGGGTCCCGCTGGTGGCGCTCGGGACAGCCTGTGTGGAAGACATCGGACCCGCGGGTGGTGGACGTGGGGTCCCCAGGTTGTCTTGTCTCCTGGTGACTTAAGTCAACTGCTCACACTGTAAGAAAGGCCCTTCCACAGCACCAACCTGGAAATGGTCCATATTTAGCTGCTTTGTCAAACAGCAGCCTTTTTATACATTGCCCAGATCCCTCTTGAGCCGAGTTTGAGTTCAGTTAAGTGAAAAGCTGTCACAAAGTAAGTTCTTATATTTATTCAAAGGTATAAATTCCATAGATGAATCGTCTAACGTTTGGCACTTGATTAACTCTTCTCGGTGAACCAGAAATTAAACCAGTACTGTTTTCTGAATGATTTCCTAGCTTTTTTGAAGTGTGCGTAAGCGTGTGTAGATGTGTGCAAAATAAGTACTTTAACTGACCCTCCAATTCGTTGTATTAATGAGCTCCTCCTGCAGCCGTGTCCACTGCCATAGTATATTCCTCCATTTTTAGCCTTTTAAATATAATTTTAAGAAGTAGCTTCATTAGGCAAAGTTAAAAAATAGACCCATTATTTATGTAAAACCCCTTGCTGGTATCAGTATTTCATATAAATGTAGCTGATTACAGTCAGCAGCCTCCCACTATTGCTGGATTATAAACACGAGCTCATTATAACAAGTACACTATTATCTTACTTTTGTATGAAACACTGAGTAATAATGGCTCGGGACAAATGGAAATGTGGGCAGTGTGCAAGTCCGTAGACCCTGCATCTGGCCATTGGAGTTTTGAGTTAAGACCTCTGTCTGCCAGAGACAGTCCTCCCAGAAGATGTCACATTTTCAGGAATCTCTTATTTTGCTAACACTCAAAACGAAGAGAGACTTCCCCGCGAATGAGTCAGCAAGTATCGAAACTCAGGTGAAGTGAATATTCTGGATGATTGACAGTTTACAAGATGACAGTTGGGAATAAAATGGCTTCCGTCCAACTTTGTGAGTTGGTGGCAGGGCAGGACATGGTGATCATTAGATGTAAAGCACTGTTTGTGTAATTCCTTTATGTTGAATGGCGTTCATTCCATGCATCTCCCATCGTGTATATTTATAACACGAGCTAAGTAGCACTTCTTTCTCTTCTTGGTCTAGTAAATTACTGCCTTGCAGTGGTGGTGTTGGTAGTAATTTTGGTTTCAGAGGCATGAAATGAGACCTGGTAAAAGCTGTTGGACAGAACTGAAGTACAGAGGTAGTGGGTGTGCTGTTGCTCACAGCCATTTTTCCTGACCAGTGTTGAGGGGAGGGGATCAGGCAGCTGACCGGTGCACCGCTAAATTGGTGGGTTTTGGATACAGTTTAGATTTCTTTATACTCTGGTCTTGACGCACCATGGGATACTAAAACCATTTTGATGGATTTCAACTGGCTTTGAAAAAAGAAAACAGAACAGAATAGACAATAACTGTATACTATACATAGTAAGGACAAGAAAAGATTCTTTTTTGCAACTTTTATTTCACTTACCTGCACACGGGGGTGTGTAAAATGGATGCTGGTTTAGGAAGACTAGCCTGGTCTTTGCTTGTGAGTATGGCGGTCCATTTCCATTTGGACCACTACGTCTCTTCGGCTCTGGTGCCCAGGATGGAGACGTACTATCTGTAAGTGTCACTGACGTATGGTGTGTGCTGCTCTAAGAACAGCCATCTCTCCCTTCCCTGGACTAACTGGAGGACAGGAATGCTTCCGCGAATTGAACAGTGGGATTAACTAAAGTGACATTAACTAGAAACTCGTGTTTTCATGATTCCAGCAGTGATTGAGCATCTTTATGAGACGCATTATCATACTTCAGCCTCCTTATTTAGCACTTAATTGTACTAAAGTCATTTCGTCTTTACCGATTTGGTAAATTACACCATCATCATTCCGAAATGAGGAACCTTGGTGTAGCAATGTAGCTGCGGAGATCAAAGGCAGAAAAGATTGCTTTTCCTTCATTCCCTCATTTGTTCTTTTTTTTTAATTAATTAATTTATGTATTTATTTATTTATTTTTTCAATATATGAAGTTTATTGTCAAATTGGTTTCCATACAACACCCAGTGCTCATCCCAAAAGGTGCCCTCCTCAATACCCGTCACCCACCCTCCCCTCCCTCCCACCCCCCATCAACCCTCAGTTAGTTCTCAGTTTCATTTGTTCTTTAATACAAGCATTTTGGCAGAACAAAGATGATCACCTTGGCCCTTGGTCCAGAGGCAGAAACATAGGTGTAGATCCACAGGGGCAATTCAGGATAATAAGTGCTTGAGTAGAGACAGAAAGATGTGTAAAGTTACCTGGGATTTTATTAAAATATTTAAAAAAAAATTTTTTTTTAACGTTTATTTATTTTTGAGACAGAGAGAGACAGAGCATGAACAGGGGTGGGTCAGAGAGAGGGAGACACAGAATCTGAAACAGGCTCCAGGCTCTGAGCTGTCAGCACAGAGCCCGACGCGGGGCTCGAACCCATGGACCACGAGATCATGACCTGAGCCGAAGTCGGCCGCTTAACTGACTGAGCCACCCAGGCGCCCCTATTAAAATATTTTTAATGCTTATTTATTTTTGAGGGAGAGACAGCACGAGTGGGGGAGGGGCAGAGAGAGAGGGAGACACAGAATCTGAAGCAGGCTTCAGGCTCTGAGCTGTCAGCTCACAGCCCGACTCAAGGTTCGAACTCAACAACCACGAGATCATGACCTGAGCCGAAGTCGGACACTTAACCTACTGAGCCACCCAGGCACCCCAAGTTATCTGGGATTTTAAAGAAAGAAGGAGTAAGTGTGGGGTGTGGGAAGACATTACTTGTCACAAAATCATAGAAAGAAAACCCAACAGGCAAATAAGAGTTTTCTAGCTATAGAAAGATAGGTGTCAGAAAGGGGTGGGGCATGCCCTGACTCCAGAACACAGCCCAGAATTTGTTTTGCTTAGTTAGCACATGATGAACTTTGAGCATTGATTATCTTTCTCTTAAAGATTGAATTCAGAGAAAAGTAATTCTAGTTATTCAGAGTAGACGTTAGTGGAGGGCTGGCTACTTAAGGGTTCACTGTGAACGCAGGATTATAATAATGTGTTTCACTTTCATTGTTTCTAGAGGTATTTTTTATTGTTTTTGCTTGTTTGGGATGGGATAGAAATTGGTCTGTGCCATTTTGATTTTGAGTTCTCCCTTACAAATCCAATGTGTCGTCCATATCCTGTCCCCAACGAGACTATGTAGTGTTTATTGAAAAGGGAAGAGAGAGAGAGAAGGTGGACTGAAGTGTGGAAAGCAGTGAAGGTGGCCAAATCCAGTGAAGAAGCAGGGTATGTCTGCTGGGCATGATCAGAAAACAGACAACAGAGGTGAGGACCAGCAGGGGAATCCAGAACATAGAGGGCAAAGGTCAGTTCCATTGATTCAACATAGTTTCCTCCCTCTGGCCTCTCAGGGATGGATTCCCTTGTTCTTTGAGTGTGATGAGGGCTAGCAGAAAGAGCCTGGGTTCTAGAAGACCTGCTTTCAAAGTCCAGGACTAGAACCTCTCTGAGCCTACTTCCTTAGTTTAAAATCAGCCCTAAACCGACTCCCTTCAAGCCATTGTTCGGTGGAGATTCCTAAAGATTTGTATGTGTTTAGCACAAAGCCTGGGGCACTGGAGGTCCTCCTTAAATGGTTTTCCTCCCCCACCCCTCACCTCACGTGTAATCCTGTTAGCCTCTCTAGGAATTATTAAGGTGACATTGTCACTGCAATGACCAGGGCACACGTTGTATTTAGTTTAGCTTTTTCTGACTAAAATGCAGAATGTGTTTCTACAACAGAGTAAATTTCAGAGGTGCACACATAGTACCATGGTTTTAGTTTCGACCTTAATGGCCTACCCCATAGTTTTATGTGTACACAGTCAGCCTTCTGCCTCTTGTGACTCAGGCAGTCAAGCTGGCGGTGCGCCCCCTGGGGGAAGCCTGGAGCTTCAGTTCCAGGGGTGTTTGGATGTGCTTACACACTCTCTTGTTGAAAGATAATGGACTTGGGGGCGTGTAGGGAGATATTTATTTAACTCCATATAGAGATTGAAAAACGATAGGAAGCATGGCCAATATGGCCTATATGTTTACTTCCCTGCTTTTCTGTCTGATTCCTAATCCCAGTCAGATCTAAATATAGAATAACGGTGGTCAAGGCAGCATCGTCGCAAACCGGGTTTTTGTTAAACTCTGTGATATACTTTCGTTACTTGTTTCTATAAAATCTTTGGATGACCGCAGCAAAAGAATTGGGGCTCTTTTCCTTTGCCCGTAATTTGAAAACATTTTGCGTGTCTCTGTGCTCTTTAATAGCATGGATTTCCTTGAATCATTTTATATATATCAACTCCCAAGCCAGTGCAATCATAACAGCCTTGCATGATTATGGAGGCTGTTTACTTCTTTTCATTTTTGTTATATAGTGAGTCTACATGTAATTTTACTGATCTAGGATGTTGTCGGGTATTGACTACAGGCCACTTGTTTGATGTGCTGGGGTGTATTTTAAATGACCCCACTTAGATGTCAGGGTCCTGAAGCTGTCAGGTGCACAGTGAGAAGCTGAGCTGGAATCTACCTTCCCCTTCAGTGTTCGTTTTCTCGGGCCCTTCCCCGTTCCCATGGGTCTTTCTTAGGTAGCGTTAACCCCCAGATGTTTGATATTTGGAAATACACAACACAGACCGCTGTATTCTGTATACAACTACATACAGAGGCACATTCTTTTGCTTTGTAAAATTAAAGTGAATGGGGCCTTGATGTCCGGTTAAGATGCTGATTTGGAGGAAGGCTTAGTAATTGCAGGGGGAGAAGTGTAATGGATGTTCATGGCTCTAGGCTTCTGCGAGATATTTAAACCGAATTCCTCTCCTCGTGAAGCGAACTGAACACTTACAGGCAGAAGGTGAGTAACAACTTGTATCACGTAATTAGTTCAAAATACCATGGTCAAAAAAATCTCCAAAGGCTAGAGCTGCTCAGGCCTCCCCCCAAGGCCTCACTGGGGCCACCTTGTGGCTGCACAAATTGCAGGCTTTGAGGGACTTGGGCTAATGGATGGCATTTCTTTTGTTGCCATTCAGGAGCCTGGTGAGCTAAGGAAACCCCCGGGTGGGGAGATGATTAGTTTTGAAACTTAATTGCAATTTTGAAGCTGTTGTCAGAAACCCTAGATAGTATGAAAGTATAGGGAGCTTGGGTGTTCCTGTGGGGGTGATGCTTAAGACATGAGAGATTTAAACTGATCCAGGATTTAAATACCAGGTCTTCTGTCATTAAGAGATTTGAAAGCCAGAAGCCACACAAGGGCCTTTAAGAGATGGTGGGGGAGGGTGGTGGTGGGGGAGTGAGGGGGCGCTGACCTTTGGGAAGAACCTGTGAGCTGGGGGTGGGGTGTGGGGGAGGTGTCCCCTCTCAGCATCAGCCCACACATTGCGAAGGTTGCAGCCCTGACTCTCTGGGGGCTTGGATAGTGGCGGGGGAGGGGAGGGCTATATTGGGATGTGGTGGCAGCCCAGCACATTGTTAGACCTCCCTCCTGGGTGAGTCACCCTGTCTGGGGGCCGGGTGAGAACCTGATTGTGGAGGCTCAGGGGAAAGCCCACGTGAAGCCTGGAGCCTCCACAATGATATAAATGGAAAGTAAAAAGAGAGAGAGAAAAAAAAAAAAGACACTGAGGGTTTGTAACGATGGAATACATGTAGCTAAGAAAATTCTTGGCTGAGAAAATGTGGGGTGAGCGCTAGGGCCTTTGTTGGAGGGTTTTTGTTGTTGCTGGCCCAGAAAGGGGCCAGCTGGCCCCACCCCTTTGCCATTGTGGAAACAAACAGACAAATGGAAAAGAAGACTTTGCAATGCAATTAGGAGTCTGGGGAGGCAAAGTGAAAGAATGGGGAATATAAAGAATTGAATGCATTCCTACATTTTAGGGGGATAAAAATATCTAGAATGGAGGCGAAGAGTCTGCTAACTCCGAAACAGCAAGAAGCATGTTATTGTTCAGTTGCTGCAGGATTGGGTCATTCCCTGTCCTCTCTACACAGCATCTAAGAGAATGTTTCACCCACTGCCTTGGGAGGACATTAGAAGAATGTATGATTCAGTGGGTTTTAAACTATTTCTGTAGAGTTTTCTCACTTTAATTTAATTTCGAATTTTTTAGTAGCTGGTGGACTTTAGGCATATTTAGCAGGTGGGACATTTCGAAGGAAAGGTTATTTTGATAGGAAGCCAATAGGAAATGAATTAAACACAGTGGATTAGCTGCCCAGAATTTCTTGCTTTAAGTACTGTTGACCATAATTAAAAAAAAAATTTTTTTTTTAATTTGTTTTTGTTCGTAAGCTTGTCATACCTGGAGACCACTTAGGGCACTTCCAAAAAATAAAACAAAAGCACTGATAGTCTGTTGAGTAGAATTAAGGGGAGCACCTCCAAGTGACTCGGGCGTAAGGTAAGATCTGGTTGGGACCGTGTGGTCTCTATTTAGAGTCCACTCATTGATTAATCATTTTGGATACACAGATGATTTCGCATTACCTGACGGGGAAAAAAAATGCCATATGATGGATACTCCTTGCGTGGCGGTTGAGATTTTCATTATTTTCTAGAGCTGTTTACTTGATCCTGTGTGATGCTGGCCAAACTGTGTTATAAACCGGTTTTGCTCCCCCTGCCCCTGCCCCCGCCATGAAACCATCTGCCCCTATTACAGGGTCCTCAGTGGTTCTGATGCAGGCAGGCCAGGTCCGAGGACCCAGAGGAGGTCCCCCAGGACCAGCAAAGAGAGTTGGGTAGAAATCAAACACGAGCCAGCAGGAGGTGAAAGCAGAGTTCACTGAAGGCATAGGGAGAGTGCAGGTGCGGACAGAGTGTCTGGGAGACACAGGAAAGGAGGGAGTCTCCTCTTTGCTCAGGGCCTGGAGTTTTTACTGAGGCTGCTGGTCTGGTGCATGTGTCCCCTCAGGCATCCAGGAACCGGTTAGAACAAAGACCGGGGTCCAGGCGTTCTTCCTTGGAGCCAGGGGGTCTTGGCGTTGAGACATCTGTTGTGGGTGGTCCGGGGTATGCGTGTGATGGCTTCATCAGGGCATTCTCACCTGGTCCTACCTTCGATGTTACCTCTTCTAGAGAAATCATTTACTCCTTGTCCCTTACAAGGAAGACAGACACTGTTTGCATTCTGAGGCATGTGTAGAGTGGGGGTGCAAGTCCTAGCAAGAACAGAAACAGAAAAAGGGGCAAAAAGCAGATTTTTGTGGAGTCCTTCAGTTTCCTGATCTTGGTTTTCGTTATTTGCGAGGTCTCATCCCCAGTGCAAAAGCACACTCCTTTGTTACTTGGTTTAATAAAACCTGGAACATGCAGGTGATAATACACTTTGAAACTTGAAAATGAAAATGTAATGGATGTGGTCTTCAAAAATCTGAATTTGCATCAGCCACACTTTGCATCTACGGAGACCTTGTATCTTCTCCCAGCAGCTGACCCTTCTGTTGTCCCACAGCCTGCTCACAGCCCCTCCCCTGCCTGCCTGCCCTCCCCCCCCCCACCACCATCTGCGAGAAAGACCAGGAAGTATCATTTTCATTTCAAAATGCTGACAGTGAGGCCCAGAAGAGATGTGCATTATTCCATCCAAATTGTAACTCATCAGCTATTTAGCAAAGAAGATAAATTCCCATTCCAGATCTCCTGGTTCCTAACCAGGGATTTAGGCCATTAAACCAGGCCTGGGGAACCGACTGTCTGCAGGGCTTGGACTCATTTTCATTTTATCTGTGGGTCAAGGGCAAAGGGATATCTCCTCATCTGATTACAGTATCTTCTTTTGAAAATCTAACACGGCTTTAAGAGTATTTCAGATGTGAGGGGCCCGGGTGGCTCAGTCGGTTAAGCATCTAAGTCTCAATTTCGGCTCAAGTCACGATCTCATGGTTCGTGGGATCAAGCCCCGTGGCAGGTTCTGTGCTGACATTGTGGAGCCTGCTTGGGATTCTCTCTCTCTGGTCTCTCTCTGACTCTGTGCCCCGCCCCCACTTGCATACACACGTATGTGCTCGGGCTCTCTCTCTCAAAATAAATTAAACTTTAAAAAAAGAGTATTTTAGATTGTATCACAGTGGTCTCCTCTCTCCCTCTCTTATTTGTAAATTCATTCATTAGTTCCTTCCTTCCACAGCTATTTGTTAAATCTGTGAAATATTATATATATATATATATATATATGTATATATATACACACAAATGTATGTTAAATCTGTGAAATTATATATATGTATATATATAATGTTAAATCTGTGAAATTATATATATGTATATATATAATATATATTATATATATGTATATATATAATTATATTATATATATTATATATATACAATATATATTATTACATTATTACATTATACATTACATTATTACATATACATTATTACATTATATTACATATATATTATATATGTATATGTATAATTATATATTATATATGTATATATATATAATTATATATATATAATATATATATATTATACTGTTATATATATATATATAACATATATATGTTATATATATAAGTATATATATAATATATAATTATATATATATAATTTCACAGTGGTTGGCAGAGGTATTTTACAAATAGCTGTGGGAGGAAGGAACTAATGAATGAATTTATAATCATGATATAAATATGAATGAAATATAATCATGATAGCATCATTGTCCTTCTTATAATATGAAAGAGGGGAGAAAACCAAATCAGTGCAATGTTGTTCTATCTTCTGGAATTAGAATTATGTGTATTGTCTAAAAGGTAAATCCTTAAGGTAGCTAACTCATCAGAAAGGCTTATGAGGGATTGAAATGCCCTGGTTGAATATCTTTGCTGCCTTATATTACCAGCCACTCTGTGTTCAGTTTTAGACAGGAACTAATTTGGGGTCCTACTTGCTTAGTTGATTTGGTCAGTTAGAAAGCAGTGGGGGCAGGGGCCAAAATAGAATCCTCGTCTCAGGACTGCTGCTGGAGGTGGTGTGATACCCTCCGTTGTCTGCAGTGGCACAGGGGTTAGCACCTGGTGGTCTCCAGGCTGGTGGAGGCTTGTGAGCTCTCTGAGCATAAGCCCCTGAAAGACTCCAGCGTTGCATAGAAGGATGATCTGACGACAGGAACAGACAGGGATCCATCCATCATTTTGCATTCAAGAGCATTTATCCTTAGAAAAGGGGCACCTGAGCATCACATAGTGTCTATTAATTAAAAAAGCACAGCTGTAGAAGGTAGTTGTGGAAATACTGACTCCCGAGACAGTAGCCCAGAATTATTTTTCAGTCTGTCTGTAGCTCCAGACTGCTTCTGAGCAGAAGTTTTCAGACTTGACACCCCGGAGTCCTAAGGTATGCAGGGAGTGGGGTCCAGAGAGGAAACATGGGAGGAGCCCAGTGCGTCGCTCCCATCCCCCAACCTCCCTTCCCCCAGAACGGGTTCACCTTTTTTGTGATTTCTGACACCATCAGCACTTTTGCCTCTGCCATCTGTCACTTGTGGGGGCACTTGCGTCAGGGGATGGAATGAAATACTGGCTGTGGTTGTGTTCCCTGCGGTGACTGCTGAGGGCAGCCTCCTGGAGCTGGAGCAGCCATGACCGAGAGGCAGTGGAAGGAGATCAGCCCTGGTCCCCTTGTGCGGAAGAAGACACATTAGCAACCGAGAAGCTCCAGGTTCTCCCTTTGTTTTATTTTGTATAACCTCTCACAGACTGCACACAGCCTGTTTGGAGAGCATGGCGAAAACCAACCTTGAAGTCCTAATGTAAAATAAAGAACCCGGAAGTTCCAATGTCATGGTTCTCTCCCTGAAAAAAAAAAAAAAAAAAAAAAAAGTGATGTACTGTAATAATGCAGGGGTTTGAAATTCTCTTATTGATTGCATCTTCTGTTAATTCTAAGATTAGCCTGTGTGGCAGAAGCTGGCTAGCTATTTATCAAACCCATTTCCTTTCCTTCCTGGGCATAGTGCTGCATTGCATTTTTCCAGTTAATCCTGCAGCTAGATTCAGCCCCAGGAGTGTGTTCTGCCCAGTGGTATGTGAGTGGAAGTGATGTGCGCCACCTCTTGGCCCCGCCCATCGAGCCCACTGTTTCAGAATTCCTTGTGCCCTTTCTCCTTCTGCTGGGTTGATGGAGCACCCTTTGTGCTGAATATGGATCAATCTGAAGGAGGGATCTTGGGTCCTGGAGTCACTCTTGGGAGGACAGCAGTAATCGAGGACATATGAGCTGTGTGCACGAGAAGTAAATTTCTACTGCATTGGAGCCGTTGTACATTTTGGGGTTTGTTTCTCCCAACAGAGCTTGCCATCAGAATTTCGTTAGTTAATTTCATTCATCCTGATGAGCAAACAGGATCTCCAAGAAGCACTTGAAGTTCCAAGAACAACAGAAATCCTGAACCCAAGTGCTAGAAACCTCCCTTAGTGGATGGTGATGAATGTGTTGGAGAACATGGTTGACCATCTACTGATAGGGTTGAGTAAGGTCAGATTTGCAAAGAACTTCCTCCCCCAGGCCCCCACCTCCCTGTGAGAAGCTACTGGTATTAGTGTGGGTGCTGCTTAAGACTTTCCATTAATGGAACTGGAGATACCCACACAGTACGGGGAGGCAGGACACATAGTGATTCAGAGAAACAGCTCTCAAGTCAGACTGCACGGGTTTGCACCCTGACTCAGCAATTTACTGTGTGATTTAAGCAAATCAGTCAATTTCTCCATTCCTTAGTTTCCTCTTTAATATTTTTCTTTTTTTTAAGTTTATTTATATTTGAGAGAGATAGAGAGACAGTGCAAGCAGGGGAGGGGCAGAGAGAGGGGGAGACACAGAATCTGAAGCAGGCTCCAGGCTCTGAGGTGTCAGCACAGAGCCCGATGCGGGGCTCGAACCCACGAACCGTGAGATCATGACCTGAACCGAAGTTGGACGCTTAACCAACTGAGCCACCCAGGTGCCCCTCCTGGGTGCCCACCCAGGTATATTTCTACTGGTGCAGTAGCCGGGTCCAGATGGAATGTCACTGGTTTATAAATAAGTGCTATGCCACCTTCACCAGAACACTTGAGCCATTCCACACATGTTTCCTGAGCACCTATTCTGTACTAGCAACAACAGCAGCTATGGAAGATACCCAGAAGGAAAATAAAGAGCTTGCAGACTAGCGGGAGAGACAGAGAAGCAACCAAATCCTTCTTGATACCCAGCTTTTGATTTTGTATATAACAGTTGTTAGCACTCTGGACAATGACTGGGAAGACCAGGGCAGTAGGCTTCTTTAGGGCTCAGATCCTGCAGATTGTGGGGTGATGTGTGGCCAGCAGTGCTTGGATTAATCTACCTGCTGCAGCCCAGAGCACTCTCCAACCTCAGCCAGTGAAAATGCAGTACTTTAAGAGGCCCCAGGCAGAGGGAGATTTTGTAAAGAACAGACTATATCCCATTAAGAGCAAATAACAATCACACATCATACTTCCAGGACAACAGAGAAAACCGGGATGATCCGAACCCTATCACAGACAATGTCCCCCCAAGCGTACATTGAGGCATCCCTGAGCACACTCAGCAGGCAAAAAGTTACACCAATCCCTGTCGTGTTTTGGTCAATCGTAGTTGGGATTTTCATCAGCTTGTTCAGACTGTAACACGGATTTCTGTTTGGCAGAATATGCTTTTGTATGTTTAGCTTCTCTGATTCATCAGGAAGTCAAAATCCATCCCCCACACACACCTGTCATATAGAATTCCCAGTCATGGATGCCTGTTCTTTTTCTTCTTCGCGGCCCCTTTGTATTAATTTCCGCTTAATAAGGTCTAATGGCCCTGTGATTCCCAGAACAGTTGGTTTCTGGCTAAAAGCAAAACAGAAAACCGCCTGTTTTAGTTACATAAGGTGATGTGGCCAAGTACTTGCTTCTGAGGAATCAAGATCTATTTATAGCTGGGCGGTTTGAACGCACTGGAGCAGAGGCGCCACCTGCAGGGCTGGGGGAGAAAAACACCACGGGGAAAAAAAAACCCAAACAAAAAAAACCCGAATCCAAACCTTGCTTTACAGGAAAGGCAGGAAACATAAAAAGAATGAAAAGAAGCCAAAGAAAGCAAAGAACTCAGCAGGATCACTTGCCGATAAATATGTGTGACGACACATCCTTGCAAGAGTTCTGCCAAATCCCCTTTGCTCCTGTATTTTCTTTCCTTTTGTTTTTCTTTTTCAGCGTGGGGAGAAACTAAAATTTTCCTTCATAGAACTTGCTGCTTCATGCTGCTGCTGGCTGATGTTTTAACAAAAAGCAAAGCATTCTTTGTTTTGATAAGATAAAGTGAATGTTATCGCAAACTCTGTTAGTATGCGTTAGGGAAGGACACTGGCCCTCAACCCACTGCCCCCACACTGTTTTGGTATCTCTCCTTTCCAGAGCCCTAACTATCTTGTCCCCCTGCACCCACCCACCTATTCCACAGAAACAACAGCACTAGTCGAGAATGAAGGGAACATTGGTAATGAAGATTGTCAAACATTAGTTTTTCTGTATGCCATGGAAAACAACCTGGTCCAAGACAAGTTTCCACCAGAATTCTTCTGTTTAATGCATGCTTCCATAAAGGTAGCGCATTTTTCTTGGACAGACCTAATTTCAAATATTCTATGTGCCGTGCGATCTGATCATGTTCCCCGTATGCTCAGCCACGAATCAGCTGTTTAGTTTTGTTTATTTCGAGGGGCCAAGTGGGGTTGATTTGCAGATTTAGACATTTTGTCAATATCTGTGAAGCATCTGCTGTTGTGCCCGGGACAGGGGACACAGCAGATGCAGAAGGTACTTTTAAGAGTTTCACCACGAAGCTCAGAAGTCAGAGTTTAGGTGCCTCTGATGGAAAACCCACTCTTCTCCACGTGAAGCTCTTCAGAACCATAGATGGCAACAACAGTCGCTAAGGGCCGACACTTAATGAAGCGTCACATTGTAGTGGTCATTGTGGAGAATTCAGAGGTGTTAAGATGCAGCCCTTACTTCCAGAGTGCTTAGAATCCAGTGCAGGAGAGGGGCTGGGATAGTCGTGCATTCTAACCGTCACTGACAGCCAGGCTCACCAAGTGCCATGGATTGAGGTATGCAAGGCAAAGGAGGGGAAGATTCAGCCGTGGGGTTATTCGAATCTAAGATCCCTTTCTCCCTGCCCAGCGCACAAACACACCTTTAGTGACGAGAACTAAAGTGCAGAGGGCACAGAGCTTAATGGCAGCCGGCCACCTTGTCAGTCTGACACTTTGAGGAGCTTCAAAGACCACTCTCTGTGAAAGGAACAAAGCCTCATCACATGGAAAAATACATTTCTGTGCAGAAAAGGTCCTTTTAAGATTCCTGGAGGCATCGGACCTATTTCAGATCTTTTTAGGGCTTCTGCTAAGTGGGTGCCAAGTGGGTGCCTCCTGCAAGAAATCAAACCACAGGGGACTTGTGGGAGCCACCTCAGGTATACTGTGGGTCTCGTTTGGGCGTTGGGGTTTCCATGAATTGCCTTTTATCCAGAGGTTGGTTGAAGGGTGGCTCTCAAGAATTCCCAGGGTGCTAAGTGCTAATGAGTTTTTTTGCAGCGGTGACATTAACACCTGGATGTGCTGTGTTGGCACAGCAGATACTCACTTATCTGCTGCCTCTTGGTGAAAAAATAAAACCAAGGAGAGACTTGGTTTTATAAAACCCAAACGCAGACTGTGATCGCGTTTGTAGAATCCAGAATAGAAAGAGAGGAAGAGAGGATGGTCCGGCCATCCCCAAGCCTGAAATTCATTCAGCTGCAGGGGGATTATTAGGATTGTGGAAGACCTGGGAAGGTCAACTGCACACATAGGCAGCCCCCAAGGTGTGGCCTTTACGTGGATCAGTTAATTCCCCATAGTCCGAGGTCTTGGCCTCAGCTGATATGTTGACATACCAAGATCGGGTCTTTTGGTCAGAGCAGGATCCCATTAGTCAACAGTGAGCAGCAAGCCAAAACTGATTAGAGGGCAGGTCACCACTGTCACTCACCCTCACCCCAGCTTTGGGACTCTCTTATTGGAGTAAGGAGAGCAGAGGACAGGGAGAGTGGAGTAGCAGCGATCTCCACCCCCTTTCAGACACTAGATGCCATAAACAGTGCTTCTGACCACGGAAGTTACCAGGGTATATATCCACTGGGACTACACTGATCATTTCTCACGTTAAGTGTATTGGTTAACATTTTTTTAAAAATGCCAGTCACAAAAATAGACAGATTGATCACTGGAACAGAATAGAGAGCCCCAAAATAACCCATGATTATGTGGTCAATTAATCTATGACAAAGGAGGCAAGAATATACAATGGGGAAAATACCATCTCTTCAACAAATGATGCCAGGAAAACTGGACAGTCACACGCAAAAGAATGAAACTGGGCCACTTTCTTACACAATACA
This sequence comes from Panthera pardus, assembly GCF_024362965.1. Lineage (NCBI taxonomy): Eukaryota > Metazoa > Chordata > Mammalia > Carnivora > Felidae > Panthera > Panthera pardus. The sequence continues at coordinate 129,494,168 of NW_026526991.1, read as the reverse complement.
CAAAAATAAACTCAAAACAGATTAAAGACCTAAATGTGAGACCTGAAACCATAAAAGTCCTAGAGAAAAAAAAAAGCAGTAATTTCTTTGACATTGGCTGTAGAAACATTTCTCTAGATATGTCTCCTAAGGCAAGGGAAACCAAAGCAAAATTAAACTATTGGGATGACACCAACATAAAAAGCTTTTGCACAGGAAAGGGAGTCATCAACAAAACAACAAGGCAACCTACTGAATGGGAGAAGATATCTACAAATGATATATTCAATAAGGGGTTAATAGCCAAAATATATAAAGAATTCATACAACTCAATATCATAAAAACAAATAATCCAATGGGTAGGGGACCGGAATAGACATTTCCCCCAAGAAGACATACAGATGCCCAACGGACACATGAAAAGTGCTCAACATCATTCATCATCAGGGAAATGAAAATCATAACCATGAGATGTTACCTTACACCTGTCAGAAAGGCCAGAATAAAAAAACACAAGGAATAACAGGTGTTGGTGAGGATATGGAGAAAAAGGAACCCTCATGCACTGTTGGTGGGGATTTGAATTGGTTCAGCCACTATGGAAAACAGTATAGAATTTCCTCAAAAAAATTAAAAATAGAATTACCATATGATCCAGTCATTTCACTAATGGGTATTTACCCAAATAAAATTAAAACACTAATGTGAAAAGCTACAAGCACACTTATGTTTATTGCAGCATTTTTTATAATAGAAAAGGTATAGAAGCACCCAAGTGTCCATCCATAGATGAATGGATAAAGAAGACATCCATTCCATCCAAAGAAGATATATATATATATGTATATATATATATACATATATATATATACATATATATATACACATACACACACACACACACATATATACACACATAAATATACAGACACACACACACACATATGTATATATACACACACATATATACACACACAATTGAATATTTCTCAGCCATGAAAAAAAATAAAATCTTGACATCTGCAATGACATGGAGACACCTAGAGGGTATTATGCTAAATGAAATAAGTCAGAGAAAGACAAACACCATGCGATTTCACTCATATGCAGAATTTAAGAAATAAAACAAATAGAAACAAACCAAAAAACCCCCAGACTCTTAAATACAAAGGACAAGCTCATGGTTGCCAGAGGGGAGTTGGAGGGTGGGGGATGGGTGAAACAGATAAAGGAGATAAGGAGTATACTTATTGTGAACACTGAATAATGTATATAGAATTATTGGATCATTAGGTTGTGCCCCCACACTAACACAACACTGTATGTTAACTAACTATACTTCAATTAAAAAAAAATACACATTATAATAACCCATTGGGGGTTAGGCAGTTGGACTTGGCTTGAGGGTCTGGGCAGTGGATGGCAGGGAAGACACAGCAGAGCCACCAAGGATGCCCAGTGTTGCTGGGACAGGGCCAGAAGAGACCTCAAAGGGCAGCAGAGGAGCTGACTCCAAAGAAGAGAGAGAGAGAGAGAGAGAGAGAGAGAGAGAGAGGCAGACACACGAAGGGAGAACCCATATGACAGCACAGGAATTACACAGCTGTAAGTCAGGAAGCTTCAAGGATCGACAGCCACCACCAGCAGCTGAAAGAAAGGCGTGGAACAGATCCTGCTCTCCAGCCTTCAGACGGACCGTGGCCTTGCTGACATCCTGATTTCAGACTTCTGGCCACCAAGACTGGCAGAGAATACCCTGGGTGTTTTAAGCCACCCAGTTTGGGGCAGTTTGTTGAGCAGCCCTAGGAATCTAATACACAAACCTTCAAAAGTGGTGTTGGGACAATTGACTTTTCTGTTTGGAAAAAAACCAAACAAACATGAAGGTAGATCACTAGTGTCTACTATCAAAAAACCACATTCATGCTATATTAAATTCCCAAACACGAAAAGCAAACCTTCAGCGTTTTGGAAGAAAATGTAGAAAATTTTTGTAGCCTCAAGGTAGAAAAAAATTTCTTAAAATGCAAAAAGCAAAATGACCCAAGAAGAGGTCAGTACATTTGGATCAAAATTGAAAACTCCTGTAAGACACCATAGATTAAAAGATAAACCACAGACTAGGAGAGAGTATTGGTAACCTAATGTAGTCCACCAATAATCAATACACAGGTTATATGAGGAAATGAAACTGTCCTAGAAATGAAAGGACAGGTGGCCTAATAAAAATGTAGGCAACAAAAAAAAGCAGGCACATCACAGAAGTGAAAACAAATGGCCAGTGGAGAAAATGGGTTAAACATATCTATTCAGAGAAGGAAACTCTATACAAAATAAAAATAAATCAGTTCTGTATATATCAAAATATGCAGATTTGAAGATGTCGAGTGAAAAATGCAAGCTGCCGTATAAGAGAGCACTTGTCCGTAAAAGACAAAGCAGTACCACATATTTATGTGTGGATACATATGTGTAGTAGAAAATTAAAAACAGGAACTGAAAAGCTAACCGCATCCATCATAATGTTTGTTTCTAGGGAAGAGGGAGAACAAGACTGAGCCTGCAAACAGGATTGAAGAGGGGGACAAGAGAACTTGAGTTTCCTCTGTTGTGTTCTATTTATTTCATTAGAAGGAAATCTGAAGGAGAATGTTAAATTTGTTCAGTCAGTGGTGGATCCTAGAATGCCTGTTACAGTGCTCTCTGTACATTTTTTAGATCTTTTGAACTTCTGAAAATTCAAGTAACAGTGAAGGCTTTTTGAGCATGCTTTGGAAAACATTTTCAAAGTAAGGAATTTAATCAGAGAAGAGAAGGAGTGTGTTTAACACAGAAACAAAACCATGCCTTCCGTTCTATAATACATCAAGTGTATTTCTAAGACAGCATGATGCGAAAGCATGCAAACAAACACAGAGCTTATGGGGGAAAATGGTATTAGACACACAACACTCAATAAATTCATCAGTGACGTTAAAATGGGAAGGTAGGAACCTAATGAAAGCAGCACAATTTTATGCATGTTAAATGATGAAAAAATGAACCATTCCCCTAAAACCTACCGGAGATCTGTGGGAGTGGGCGTAAAGAGGGGTGGAGCTTGCCAGTTACCCTGAAGGGGTGGAAGTCAGGTTACCTGAAATGAAATAAGTTGTGATCGAGGACGTGGCTGGGCGGGGCTCACAGCACAGGGTAATCGGGGGAGGCTGGTAGACGCTGGAAAGGTTGGTGTGCGTGTACGTGGGTATGTGCGTGTATGTGTGCGTGTGAGTGCTTGCGTGCGTGCGCGCGCGCGCGTGTGTGGTGTAGATTTCTGCTCAGCTCGGTTGTCTGTGTCCACCTAGGGCAACGTCTCGCACCCTTTTCACTGCTGACATTTTGTACCACATAATTTCATGTTGTGGGGTCTGTCTTGGACATTGTATGTTTATTATCATCCTTGGCCTCTGCCCACTAGATGCTGGTAGCAAACCCCTCAGTCATAGCACGGATGCCTCTCGACATTGCCAGATGACCTCTGAAGGGGCAAAAACACCCAGATTTGGAATTGATCTAGCATTTCTGGCAGACAAAATGGCATATAGGCAAATGTGAAATTTTGTGGTATATTATTCCCTATAATATATCAATCACATTGGAACAAGTTCACAATTTCTTTCTTAAAATTTTTGTTAATGTTTATTTTTGAGAGAGAGAGAGAGAAAGAGCAAGCAGGAGATGGGCAGAGAGAGGGGGACAGAGGATTCGAAGCAGGCTCCCTCCTGACAGTAGCTTCAGCACGGCAACCCCATGTAGGGCTCTTAGTCACAAACTGCAAGATCATGACCTGAGCGGAAGTCAGTCTCTCAACCTACTGAGCCACCCAGGTGCTCCCAAGTTCACATTTTCAAAACAGGTGCTATAGGAAAAATGGCTGGATTTCATTAAACTTAAAATAATGAATTTGTGATTTAAATATGAAGGAATCATTTGAGTTTTAAAAACTGAATTATAAGTTTCCTATTGAATACAACAGAAAGATGAATATAAACTAAAAATAAAAGTTGAAACAAGTTACACTTTAATACCCATAGGAAATAAACATATATGACAATAACAGATTTAAAACTGATTTAAAGAAAACAATGCAATAAAAGGTAGAACATACAGGGGCGCCTGGGTGGCTCAGTCAGTTAAGCATCCAACTTCAGCTCAGGTCATGATCTCATGGTCTGTGAGTTCGAGCCCCACGTCAGGCTCTGTGTTGACAGTTCAGAGCCTGGAGCCTGCTTTGGATTCTGTGTCTCCCTCTCTCTCTGCCCTTCCCCTACTCATACTCTGTCTCTCGCTCTCTCTCAAAAATAAATATTAAAAAAATTTTTTAAAAGGTGGAACATACAATTAAAGTAATTAGAGTGTGTGAAACTAACAGATACATAATTTACATACTTCTAGTCATGAACTTCATGTTTAGTTTATCCAAGACAACCACAATAATAAATAAACAAAAATGTTAAGCAACTGGAAAAGAACCCAGAATGCCATCAATTTTGGAATAGTCCAGTGACAATGTACATTTCATAGTACATTTCACGGTTTTAATATTATATGTGGTTTAAAATATAGTTTAGGAGACATATCTCTTTTTTAAAGTGATCTTTGTATTGGTTTTGTAGGTCATTTTGAAAATTACATTTTGATTTTTAACATTTACACTGATTTTCAAGTACATTTTTATAGCCAATTTATACTTTAACAATGATGTATAAAGGCAATAATAGGAACCCTTAACTGCTTGTTCTTCATGGTTACCAGTAAAATTGATATAATTAGGCTTTCATGTTAGGAACTGGGTTTTGCTCATGCAAAAAAAAAAAAAAAAAAATCACTTCCAGTAACTTATTTGGGACTGGGCAAGTTGGAGTGATGGAAGCTTTAGAAGAAAAGTTTACCAAGTATATTGTTATAGAAGAACCATCTCTTATTCAAGGCAATTATCTAAAACTTGAAGTGATCTTGCCTCCATAATAAAAATGATACATAGACATTTTTCAACATGAAAAAAATAAAGAGTAAGAGTATTTGATGAAACAGATACTGACTTGAAACCACTAACAATTTCAGTGTGACATTATAGACCTGAAAGAAAGTATGCATTAAATATTAAGGTATTTTTAATTACAGTGCTCAGAATCTGAATTAAAAAAATTTTTCTGAGTAGGAACTATATCTCCTCCCGCCCCCACTCAACTGCTTCTCTTACAAAGTAGGAGCAAGATATAAAGATACAAAGCTAAGTAAACCTGTGCATCATTTCACTGAGCCATTGATTGATGTTTTTTGGTTTGATTTCTACTTTTGTCTCTGTATTCGATGTGAAAAATGCTATCTTGAAATAGAGTTAAAACACAATTTTTGTTATTCATAACCATTATTTGGTTTCTTTTTCAGAGCAGGTAGGGACAATAATATCAGAATTACTCTTAATCATATTCAGCTTTAATTTTCGTTTGATTGTTTCTTTTTTTTATTAACTTTTTTTTTTTATGTTTTATGTTAGAGAGAGAGAGAGACAGAACGAGACGGGGAGGGGCAGAGAGACAGAGACAGAATCCAAAACAGGCTCCAGGCTTCGAGCTGTCAGCACAGCCCGATGATGATGTGGGACTGGAACTCAAGAGCAGTGAGATCATGACCTGAGCCAAAGTCAGACACTTAACCGACTGAGCCACCCAGGTGCCCCATGGTTTGATTGTTTCTAAATTGGTTTTCGTTGACCATCAAAATGCTTTTTGTCAACTCTCTTTTGTCTTGTGCCATTTGTTCCAATGACAGTGCTCCCAGGACAGCAATCTTGTGCCCAAGAGAAGAGTGTTAGTTAGTAGGCACACAAGCCACCAGATGGCTCCCTCAGTTTTTTGAATCTCCATTTGGATAAATAAGTTGGCTTTCTCTGAAAAAATTACTTGGGTAAATTTTGAATAATGCCCTAAAGTGGTAATGTGAGCAGATCTTCAAAACTGAAGATAAATCAAACTGCTCTTCAAACTGAATTTATGGGTTTAGAGCTGGCAGGGGGTTACTATACAAGGTCACCAAGATGTTTCTACTTCCTGCATCATTCGGTAGATCTAGTTGGGAAAGGGGGTATACATTTGCATTTCAAATGGGCTCCCAGGTGATGCTGAGGGTCCAGGGACTAGCCTCCAGGCAGAAAGACCTGTGAACATAGGCTTTTCATTCTCAGTTTTTGTCACCTGTAGGGAGGAGTGCCTTTGTAGGTAAACAACAGGTGCAGCCACATCAAACCATTTGCAGTCTGAACCAAACATGATTTTATGTGACTTGGGACTCATGATTTCATTAGGGTGTAAAGAAGCCTAATTTGGTCCATCTCCAGAATTTCTAGCAAAGAGCACTTTTGGGATAGAGAAAGGACATCGGAACATCCTAGAGAATGTTCCTTCTTGGTTTTATGTCTTCAGTTACATCTAGAAGGAGATGACTGAGATACATCTCAAGACATCATCCCATTAATGACACAGAAGAATTGATGCCTGTTGCTGAACGTGAGGAGACATGACGAGTGATGAGAAACGTGCCAAGTCTGTGACCAGCCTCCTCCAACAAGTCACTGCAGGGCATTCTTACCGATCTTTCAACCCAAACACTGCTTCCGGGCAATGAAACCCAAAGGTGACATCTTAGATAAGATGACTGCTGATGGATTCTCTAATCTCAAGTCAAGTAAACAGAGATCCATTGTCCCAAGCCAGTGGCTGGTACAAAGCCCTGATTCTCTTAACAGAATTTTGATATGAAATAGCCTTTCAAACCTTTTTTGAGAATGAAACCGCATCCCTGGAGAAAAAAAGTTTTTCTCTTCAATGACCCTGCAGAATCAATAAGGATTCATATCTAAGGCTTTTCAAATCCATGGAAAGGAGGCTGCTCTTGGCAGGTTATGCTGAGGAACCTATTGTGTGTGCTATCATCCCTGAGCCCTTTCAGCCTTAGAATTAATTGCAGCCCAAAGACATACATCGAACCAAGCATGTGAGTAGTTCTCAGAAGCCAACAATAGGGCGCCTAGCTTCTGGAGTTTACCGATTCACTCAACAGACACCTTTGGCAAAGACTCTGGGTGAGCTGATATAACACAGGCCCTGGCCCGTGGACTTGTTGCCTTTGGGTGAGGTATAGATGTATATACGTGAATAATTATAGATGGGTTAATTTACACCACATGAGTAGCAGACATTGAGCCATCCCCAGGGTGCTTGGGCAGCATCAGGGATGGAAGGACTGGCATGGGGAGGTGCAGGTGGGTACAGCCTTGAGGAAGGACTCAAGAACCAGGACTTGAAGAACCAGGATCTTGAAGGCCAAGGGATTGGGAGTCTGGAAAAGCATGGACACATGAACATATGAAATGGGGACAGGGACCATGTTGCAACTCATGTAGTCTCATTGGCCACCCCCAGCTTCTGGGATATTTTCAGTCCCTCAATAAGTATTTTGAGACTGATTGCAATACACGTTCTTACAGAGTAGACAGCCTTACTGAGAGTTAGCAGCGTCTCTGCTTCTGGCTCCCTCCACATTCAGCTCATGAAAACACCTTGTAGAACTCCATATAAAAACAACGAAATTTCTCTAGAAGAGATGTGTTAGGGAGATCATTTATCACTCCATTTTGCACTGTTTGTGGCACGTCCAAATCTGGGATTCTCGTGTTACATAGCTCAGGGCTTCAAAATTCAATGTTGCTTTCTCTGGACAAATTCATGTATTTGTTCATTCATTCAAAAAATATTTACTCAACATCTGCTAAGTGATAGGCCCTTTCTAGGCAAGAGGGATATAGCAGTGAACAAAACAGTCAAGGACGCTGCGCTCACAGAGCCCGTTGCCTAGTAGAGGGAAACTCATAGTAATAGGTAAACACATAAATGATCAAGGTACTTCCAGGTGAGGTAACGCTGTGAAGATCTGATGGAAGATCACTGGTGGGAAATAGTAGGTTTGAGTTGAGTGGGAAATAAATGGTGGGAGAAAGTTTTGGTTGGTTTCTGTCCTGCAGACCACTACCAGCTGTGGACACAGTGCTACTCTCTAGAGGCCAAAACTGCCAGTAATATTCGGTAACAGAAGTTTGGGAGGAGCTATTTAAACCCCTTGCTGGTTTGGTTCCTAAGAGCAGTGGGCTCTGTAACCCGGGCAGCCCCTATTTTACTGATCACAGAGGCGCATGAGGGAGCATGAGTAGAGAAGGGGTCTCAGGACAGAGTGAGTTGCTCTGTACGTGGAAGGAGTGAGAAATGGAAGCGATTCGGGGGAGAGAACCCTGAATCTGGGCAGGCCAAGGGCAGGCAGAGCTGGGGGAAAACTAAAGCCTCTGCTGAGAGCTTGGGCGAGGAAGGACTCTGGAGCAAGAACGGAGCTATCTTGTGAGACCGTGTGTCTCCATTGTTGTCTGTGCAGAGCGAGAGGTGACCTCCATCCTCCAGGTGCCCTCAGACTTCAGCAGGGTCTGCGTTGCTTGTTAATGCTATTCAGTGGCTGGATCATTTTTGGTGAATTCAAAGCAGGGCTGAGTTGTGTGTCTGGGCTGGCGTCAGGGATGACACATTCCGATCGGGGGGACACGGGCACTGGAAGATCGGCAGGCTACACTTTAAAACCATTCCAGAGAGGTCTGGAATGAGCACAAATCGTACGTCATCCCCTGGAGGTAATAGAAACATGTCCTTCAGTATCCTCCTATAGACGGCGGAGAAAATTATTCTCTGTGGAGGTGTTGTGAAGAATATGTCCCCAGGTGCTTGGCACATTGTAGCTGTTATGGACTAAATGTGTGCACCCCAAATTCATATTGGAATCCTAGCCTCTAATGTGATGGTATTAGAAGGTGGGTCTTTTGGGGGATCGTTAGGTCACAGGAGTGGAGCCTCATGATGGAATCCATGCCCTTGTAAGAACAGGCACCTGAGGACTTCCTTCATCTCTGTCTGCTCTCACCACGTGAGGGCACAACCATGAAAACCGGGAAACTGGCTCTTACCAGACCCAGAACTGCCAGCACTGTGAACTTGGACTTCAGGAACTGTGGGAAATAAGTGTTTGTTGTTAAAGCCACCCAGTCTATGGTAATTTGTTACGGCAGCCGGAGCTAAGATGCCATCCCCTTCAACAAATGTTGCCTCCTCTCCCACAGCCTACTGGGGCATTTGGATCAGGTCCCTCTAAGGGCCTTACCATTTAAATTTGAAGAAACTCTCCAGTACCTCTCCGATAAAAATCTCTGTCCTCACTGAGTTTCCAGTCTTACAGCAAGAGCGAAAGAAACATAATCACTGAAACGAATGCCGTCTAATTAGGACCACTTGAAACAAGAGTGAAAAATGAGGAAACAAAGCAAACCCTTTACAGATACTATCTAATAAATAAGTGACAGGATGCTGAAAGTGTTAATTAGCCCACCTCGCTTGGCAGTAAGTAGCACGGGGAGCTGTGTGGACTGGAGCTACAGTAGAGTGGAGATTGGGGCAAAAGGTAGAAGGGTGGTCTAGAGTCCATAGCGGGAGGAAAACAACGTAGGCACAGGTATGAAGGCAAAAATAAGTGGGCATATGCAGAGACCAAAGCCTCCATGACACTGCGTTGTGGGTGCCCATGTGTGAGCCCACACATTAATCAGGCAAAATCTCATTGAGTCATACTTAACTTAGAGTTACCATTTACAATTTTAACTTAACGATTATTTGGAAGGAGACAGTCCACCGTTTGGGAGGATGGAGATCTCTTCACTTTTTGAACACCCTCAGCAGGAGAATTGGAGAATTTCAGCTCCAAAGGGAAAAGGTGAGGTGTCCGCAGCTCAGAGAGGTGAAGTAGCTTTCCTAACCCAACACAGCTGGTCAACGAAAGACCCAGAATTAAAGCAAGCCTATCCTTCCTGGCATCATGTTCAGGGCATCTCATCTTAGCTCAGAAAGAAGGGGAGGGTTCTCTGCTTAAGGAAACAAATTATTAAAAATACCCTGGGCGTATCAGTTACACAAAAGCATGCCGAGTTGCAGCCTGACACAGGTGAACGTGCATCTTGTGTCACTTTGAGCTCCTCGCTCAAATGGGAGCAGGACCTCCAGGAGGCAGCACATTTTTTTCTGCAAACCCAGCGTAATTTTTTTTTTTCGATTCAAATACACAAATTATCATGGTCGTGTTCTTGCAGTAGTTTTAATATGCATGAGCAGGTTTTTAAGATGTATTTCTGGATCTGGATCTTTTTATCTTTGGTTGTCTGTTATCTTAAAAGTGTAAGGAAAATGGCATCGGTACAAAGAGAGAAGGTCTGATGTTTGTACTCAGGGACTTTTATTCCCCTGAGAGTGTCCCGTAGTAACTAAGGGTAGGAGTCCTCTCACTGCCGGTGCTTGTCACTGCCTCAGATATCTTATTGTTGTAACTCTGTATCTTCTGGTGGTTGTTAGACAAAACCAAAATTTTGTAAATCAGCTTTGAAGAACACAGTTGTGGGGTGCCTGGGTGGCTCAGTCAGTTTTAGGGCCCGACTTCGGCTCAAAGTCATGATCTCACAGTTCGTGGTTTTGAGCCCCACGTCAGGCTCTGTGCTGACAGCTCAGAGCTTGGCTCCTGCTTTGGATTCTGTGTCTCTGTCTGTCTCTGCCCCTCCCCTGCTTGCTCTCTCTCTCTCTCTCTCTCTCTCTCTCAAAAATAAATAAACATTAAAAAAAATTAATAAAAAATAAATAAATAAAAGGGTCTTTGTGGAAGTGTTCATATTTTAGAGCTTGATCCCAGGCAGGGATCTAATTGGAAGGAGATGTTCCTTCTGTGTTGGAATAAAGCCCTGCCCAGTTATACTTCTCTGGACCTTCCCTCGGGTCTAACCAGGTGACATAATATGCTTTCTTGTCCAGATTTCTGCCACCAGAGATGTTTGATGTAACTGTGGAAGTATTAAAGGTGCATTTCCTTCCACCCAACTGGTCCAAAAACTTAAATGTCTCAGATAATAACTAAGCATGTCTGTCTAGTAGTCTGCAACAGAAGAGAGTCCCGGCTGTGTTCCTCTTTAGCTACATGGTTTTGGGGGAATGTGGGGAGCATCCCCAGAGCCATGATCCACTATCTCTGACATCAGCTTGCAGACCCCTGTCCTGGGTCCCCAGCAGATCAGCATGGACTTGAATAAGAAAATGCACGTGAAAGCACTGGGTGGTCACAACTTTGGAAATTGTCACCAACGTGAGCCGTTAGTATATTTCTATGTGTGAATGGATTGCAAAGCTCCTTGACATCTAAACTTGAAAATAGGGTGTTTTTTTCCTAAACAAAAAGAACGTGAAAATAGTCCTTTTAAAGAGAAAGTAAAATGTAACCTCCTCTCAGAAATATTAATCCAAACAGGATTTTTAAAAATTCTTTCAGAGAGTGCATGTTCAGCCGGAATTGTGACTAAGCATATAGCTGCTAACAGCTCCCTTAAAAAGTGCTAAGTAGCCACAGGAAATGTCAAGCGATGCTTTATTTTCTCAACGTCCATCTCTCATCTTGGAATCTGGCAGGTGAGATTAATAGCATAAGGCATGTCTACACCTGTTCCTGAAAAGGAAAGAATGTCAAGGATTCCAAAATGGGTCACGTTTTCCTGGGAGATTAGACACTACTGAATGGTATGGTGTGCATTTATTTGTATAGATGATTTCTCTTTTTAGCGAATATTTCTAATTCATACATGCTGCCGGTCAAAACAAGTTTTTTTCTTTTCTTCATACATGCTGCAGGTCAAAACAAGTCTTTTCTTTTTCTTTATTTACTTGAGGTGAAAGCCATTTTAACATGCTCCTGAGTTCTTTAAGTGTCAGACGTATACCCAAAATAACATTTGCTGTGGAAGATTTCCAGTTTTGTTCTACCATCAATGACCATCATAGAATGAAATTTTGATATTCGATACTGCATATATTTTAAATCGATGTTGGGGCGCCTGGGTGGCTCAGCTATTAAATGTCTGACTCTTGATTTCAGCTCAGGTCATGATCTCATGGTTTGTGGGGTTGAGTTCCACGTCAGGCTCTGTGCTGAATGTGGGACCTGCCTGGGATTCTCTGTCTCCTCCTCTCTTTGCTCCTCCCCCACTCGCACATGTGCTTTCTCTCTTCTCTCAAAAATAAATAAATAAACATTAAAAAAAATAAAATGGATGTGCTCACTCCCCCCCCACCCCAGAATGGTTTATCATTTGTTTTTCTTTAAGTCCCATTGTTTACATAATGGATTTACAGGCAGCACTTAAATTTCTCAAAATAAAATGAATACTAATTACTCTCCCCACACATAACAAACACATTGGAAAAGAATTCTGTGGCTGAACTTCCCAGTATTTCACCACTATGCACATGCCAGATTCTTTTTCTAGCTATTGCATACTTCATCAGGATTCATACCTAGCTTATAAAATAGAATTGGTGACATTTAATATTATGGAGAGAATACTGAAGTCAAATAAAAAACAGACTCTCATCAACAGCATCTCATCAACTTTAATTAGATCCTTCTCTGCCACAGCATGAAGAGAGCCATGTTCCAGAAAATGTTCTATGGCAGCTACAATCAGAATATGTTGCTGTTGGGGAACCTGGGTGGCTCAGTTGGTTAAGCGTCCGACTTCGGCTCAGGTCATAATGTCATGGTTCCTGGGTTCGAACCTCGCATTGAACTCTGTGCTGACAGCTCGGAGCCTGGAGCCTGCTTCAAGGATTCTGTGGCTCCCTCTCTCTCTGCCCCTTCCCCTTTCATGCTCTGTCTCTCTCTCTCTCTCAAAAATAAACATTAAAAAAAAATTAAAGAACATGTTACTGTTGGTATTAGTAATTTTAGACCTCCAGTCCATAGAGCAAACCATGCTGAACACTTGGTATTGTTTACTAAGTACTCACACCCTTTCTGTGCTGGTTGAGGTGCAGAGAGTTGGAGAAAGAAGGGACTTGCCGAAGTGACACAGCTTGGATTTGTTGTCCCGTCTCCCAGTTCCCAAGCTGTACCTGTGACGACTGTGGTTTCCAAACAGATGGCAGGATGTTGAGTCCCTACCTTTGTTTCCACCAGAATATCCCTCCGTTGCTCTCGGGCTTTTTCTCTCTTTCTCTCAAACTCTTTGCGTTTCTTTGTGCATCTGGCTAAGCGGTCATTGGAACCAAGTTTCCTCTGAGCTGCGCACCCAGGCCCGGTAGTAAACCCGTGGGGCTGGTGGCTGAGCCTGTGACCACATGCAGACCCACCTGCATAGTCCCCAGCTGTTCGGCCCAGGCACCTGGCAGGTGCGTGGGGCTTGTGGGCGGCGGGACCAAAGAGCCAGCAGCCGAGGCTTTGCCGCTGTGTGAAAACTCATTACCCAGGTGAGGGAAGCAAAAATAAGGCTCGTTTTGATTAGAGTAGGCTACAACATAAAGCCCTCTGCAGACTTTAAACAATCCCTTTCAAGTCCAGAAATATGAGAGAGGTTATGACTCAAAACCATCAAGCCAGGGTGATTTGTGAGCCGAGGTTAAATAATCAGGGGGCTGTGCTTATTCGCAATGTTTCTTGATGTCTTGCTTCAGGCAGCATTTTTACTGACAGAGTGTGTGAATGCCTAAGCAATTTGTGTCCTGGGATTATGTATACTGTATTGGGATGATACATCATTCAGAGGTGTGGGGTACATACACTGCGATGAGGGTGTCTTTGGGCACTCTTCCATACCAGGCAGTGACCCCTGGCATACAGTCTTAAATGCAACTCCCAACATCAAAGAAATTTAAAAAAAAAATTGGTTATTCTCAAGGTCAGATTCTGGTGCATCTCGGTATATCATAGTGTACATCTAAAAGCCACAGACTTTGTCAAACATAGTGCATTTCTGAGTAGATCATAGCCATTTAACCCCGAAAATGTGCTCCAATGCCTTCCTGTGAGCCAAGCAGAGAGGCCACCTCCGTAGGGCTGAGTTACGTTTCCAGACTTGCGCGGTGCATCGGAGGGCTGACAGTCGTGGTGTTGCGTTTCTTAATAAATGCGGCAGGTTGACAATTTTTAAAATTAAAGATCTAAGGAAATACTGCCTGCTTTTCTAGCAACCATTTTGTGCCAGCATCTCGCAGGGACAGCCCTGTCTGCTTCATGATCCCAGTTGGCTGCTGGTATGGATCCTTGGGCTGGACGGCTTTGCAGCTTGGGCTGCAAGCATTTGAGAGGTGTGACGATCTTAGTCCATTAGCTGGGCTCCTGTCTGAGGCTAATAGCCATTGCAGGGCTGAGATAGTGTGTGACGGTGAACTGGCATCAGAGCAGCGATAAGTGGCTTAACACAACCCGCTTTCTAAGAACTGTAGGCTAGGAGTTACGGTCTTTTGGAAGAAGTGCTCCAGTGTCGCCTTGCTGGTGTGGTAACAAGACCAAGCAGAATACTTTGCTTGTACAATCACTATAAAAGAGATGCTATCTCTGTGCTCTTGATGGTTGCAGGAGATGGGGCAGCCTGGGTTTTCCACCTGCCCTCTAACTCTCCCTTCTTCCCCTCACCGACCTGTGCTACAGAGGTGCAGACCTTGGCTGCCAAAGTCAATGATTCCATAGAGGTCCCTACTGTTGTTTGGCTTTTGGTATATGTGTGTGTGTTTCTGCCTTCTCTCACTCTTTGGTCAGGTGCCTGCTTATAGAAAAGTCTAGAAGAGATGACAGTCCTGGAGATGATCATTTGCAGCAGCTTTTCCAAAAAGAAGTCATTGTAACTACTACAAATTCTGTGACAAGGGAAAAAAAAGTAAAAGGTACTCCAACACATAAAAAAACTAAAAAGTAACTGAAATCATTCTTTCTTCCTAAGGTTCGGTATTTTGACTGATGCCGTCCTTCATGCTGTCATGTCACTGCAGTTGGGTATAAAAGAATTCCCAGCATAATGGAGCTTTGGAACCTGGGACAAGGCAGTTCTGGGTGTATTTTTCATTCAACAAATTGTGTATATTGTGTATGCAGTGAGGGCCAGGGATGGTTATAGTTTTCAAAACAGACAAAATTTCTGCCTCTTTAGAGAAGGGGAGATGGGCAGTACCAATAAAAATAATCAGCAAACCAATAAAAATAATCAGCAAATACAGTCTGTAGTATGGTGGAAGGTGGTAAGTAGTCTAGAGAAAATTAAGTAGTGTGGATTGATGAGGGTTCCAGGAGGAGATGGGTGGTCAGGTATGAACCTCATTGAGCAGGTGACATCTGAGCAGAGACTTCAGGAGCTGAGGGAGAAAACAGAGTGGATGTTGAGGACAAGAGCATTTCAGGCAGAAGGGAAAGTAAAAAAAAAGGTCTGAAGCAGGAATATGCCTAGTGTGGCCAAGGGACAGTGGAGAGGCTAATGTGGCTGGGGCAGGGCAAGGGAAGGGAAAGATAGACAAACATAAGGCTCCAGCTGCAACAGTAGGACCACTTCTATAGGACCTTGTAGCCCTATGTGGACTATAGGACTTTGGGTTGAGGCTGAGGAGAATGCAGGGCTATTGGAAGATTTTTAGCTGGGGCGAATTGTGATGTTTCTTTATAAAAGTATCACTCTGGCTGCCCTGCTATGTTGAGAATAGACTGTAGGGGGCAGTGGTGGACACCGGGAGACCATCACAAGGCTACTGTAGTGATCCACTTAGGATGTGTTTTGGACCAGGGTGGTTGCAAGGGAGATAGGCAGATGTGATAGGAATCTGGATATATTTGGAGGGTCAGTAATATTCTCTGGCAGGTTGGTTGTGGACCAGTAAGGGAAAGAGAGGACTCAAGAGTGATGCCAAGATTTCTGACCTGAGCAACGGGAAAGGATGGATTTGCCATCAACTGATATCGGGCAGAGGGGGGTTAGAGCAGATGTGAGGGAAAGATCAGAAATTCACTCTTAGAGATGCTGAGTCTGAAATGCCTGAGACCTATCCAAGTGGAGAGTTTGAGTAAGCAGTTCTGTGCATTCAGGCTAGAGGTCTGGGCTGTAGATAGAACTGGCATTGCCAGCTAAATTTTTATCTATAACCCAGGATGAGCTCACTGAAGTAGTGAAGATAGATACAGAGGAGGATGGAGGACTGAGCCCTGGGACTCCCCAATATGGAGGGGCTGGGAGAAGAGGAAGAGTCAGAAATGAGATTGAGAAGGAGTGACTGGTGAGGGAGTCAGGAAATGAGATCCATATCTTGGAGGTAAGTCAAGAATAATTTTTCCGGAGGGAAGGTATGGCCACTGATACATGATGCTGCTGGTGGGTCAGGTAGGTTGAGGACCAAGTCTTGGCTGCTATATTGGTGACTCTGGTGAAAGCCTTCCAGTGAAGTGTTAGGGCAAAAGACTGACGGGAGGCGAAGGTTTTAGAGAGAATTGTGGGGAAAAGATTTCAATGTAATCATAGAATGTGTGTTTGAGCTGCTTTGCTGCCAAGGAGAATAGAGAAATAGGGGAGTAGCTGGAGGGGAAGCGAGGTCAAGTTGGGGGGTTTGTGTGTTTGTCTTAATGGAAAAAGGACTGTATATTCATGTTCCAATGACAATGATTCAGCAGAGAGAGGGGAAGGCTGGTACTATGGGGGAAAATAAGGAGAATCATTCAAATGGGTCTCTTGCATGGTGGAGAGGGTATGCGGTGTGGTGCAAAGGCAAAAGGGCTGGTATTAGAAAGATAGATGTAGTTGTCCGTGAAAGGGGAAGAAGACAGAATAACTTGGTGCAGATGCTTTATTTAGGTGGTGAGAGTCTATGGACATTCTTCTCTGATTTTCTTAGGGAAGAAGGAAACCAGGTCCTTGTCTGAGAGTCTTGGAAACTAGAGATTGGGAGAGGAGAAAAGTTGTGAAATGACTGTCTGCAGAAGGACTCAGAAAGTAAATGGACTGGGGACATAGAATATGACTGCCAGGCATCGTCAAAGGTCAGCATGGTCAGGAATTTGAAGTGGACCCATCAATGGACTTGGGTGTCTTTCTGCCTCTGTGTTCAGCTGCACAGGTGCAGACACAGAGTACGTAGAAGGTTGGCTCTAACCAGGGTCATGACTTTTCCGGGTAAATGAGACAAGGAGAGGAGCAAGGGCATATAGAGAGGGTGATTTTAATGAGTGGCTGTGGAATTTAAGCTACTTAAAGAAGCAAGAGAGAGCATGGAATTGGTTAAGGACAGTGAAAAGATGGCAGATGGAAAAGATGGATAGGAAGCCCAATGGGTTGAAGGATTATTGGAGTCTGGGTACTAGAAAGAATGGGCTGGAAAGATTGAAGGTGGAGATGGAAAAGGAGGCTGGACGCCTGGTGTTGAGATTATGGAAGGGGTTAGTGTTATTGGTGATGCCAAGCAAGGTCTCAGTTACAGCTGGGAGCATGAATGGATGATGAGGTGGGGTGGAGACCTAAATCCTTGGATGCTCTGAGAGGACCTCCATTCAAGACCCAAGAGTCCCAGGTATAGGCAGTGTAATTTCCATGCATATTGAAATGACTAAGTACTAATGATTTTGAAGTGCGTGACCATGAACGAGGAGCTCAAATCATTGACAAATGAGAGAAAGTGATCTGGAGTCAGGAGTCAAAGACAGCAATGAAGGGCAGTGGTGCTAGCTCATGGGGGCGGGATCATCTATGTCATATGATTGACAGGCATTGGCGCCTCAGTGGACTTCATTTCAGATCTTTGTTCCACCACTACTGCCAGGCGAGTACTAACCCCTCTCATTCCTGGTTTCTTCATCTGTTCAGTGGACACAATAAAAGTACATACCCCAAAGACTGGGCAATTCATGACGGTTAAATAAGACAATATATATAAAATGTTAATACGTACAGTGCCTGGTATATAGTAATTACTGAAGATATCACTGTGATGTCCCTCTCCTGCTTTGAATCTT
Organism: Panthera pardus; assembly: GCF_024362965.1. Lineage (NCBI taxonomy): Eukaryota > Metazoa > Chordata > Mammalia > Carnivora > Felidae > Panthera > Panthera pardus. The sequence goes on along the minus strand of NW_026526991.1, from coordinate 129,476,269 downwards.
CATGTGAGACCCTGTGCCTCTGGTTTCGAGCATAGTGACAGTTTATCTTTCTATTTTTATGTAGCAGCAGCTGTTTGCTAAATATGGTTCCTTTGCCTTTGTTTCGTAGTTTCTGTTCCATAATGGTGTATGGAGGGCAGATTTGAGAAGGATCTGCCGGCAAGAAAAGGAGTGCACTAGAATGCTAACTAATAGCTGAGAGAGGTGAAGAAGCCATCTTCCTTAGGAGAGACGATGAAGACGAGGGGAAAGATTAGAAATATATTAAGACCAAAAGTAGGCAGAATTTGAAACCTGAATTAATGATGGATGGAGAGTCAGAGATGGTCTCCCAGGTTTCTGGCTCTGGTGACCATGCAGATGAGAAGAAAAGCTTGGAAGGGAGCTTCTAACACTTCCTGGCACATAGCTGCTTCATTGACTGAGTGAGTTTCCATCAGATTTGACAATAATCAGGGCATGGACCCATTTCTGCAATCCTCAGCACATTGGGAATTGACTTCCTCACTGTAGACAGCCACAGAAGAATTATAACACAGGGTAGTGTTTTAGAAACATCACAATTAAAATGCTAACCAGTGTCTCTTTACTCAGTACATTTCCTTATGTTCTGCCACAGACCCAGTCCGATTGGTTTGTAATGATCATATATGCTAGTATTCTTTGAGCCATATGGCCCAAATGGTTTCATGGTTCTGGAATTGAACTTGTTCCTTTAGCCAATGAGTTCAAAACAGACATTCATTTTATTGTGACTTGTAAAACCGTACGTATCTATTATAAATGTACTCATTGTACGTATGCTCACTTTCTAAATTATTTTAAAGGGGCTCCTGGATGGCTCAGTCAGTTAAGCGTCTGACTCTTGGGCTCTGCACTGACAGTGTGGAGCCTGCTTGCGATTCTCTGTCTCCCTCTCTCTCTCTGCCCTCCTCCCTCTTGCATTCTCTCTCTCTCTCTCTCTCTCTCAAAAATAAATAAATGAACATTTAAAAAATAAACTATTTTAAAGTTTTTGAAAAGCCAGAAGTTCAAAAGTGAGAAAATCAAACCTTGAGCCTTGTCAAGACTGTGTGTGATTAAGTCTCCTGCAGTGGCTTCCATTCAGATCCTCATGTCTCGTGATTCCCACGAGCAATTGATTTGTGGTCAATTATAGGCACACACCTCTTGGACTTGGCTGTAGGAAAATGTTACAGCCACATTGTGACCTGCTTCCACCAGGTATGGAGAACTTCACGGGTCTGTGCGCTCACCTCTCCCTCACCCCGTCTTAGCTGTATTCTCTTCCTTAACTTTGTTTGTCTTATATTACATATGCTTTTGTTTTTTGAATTGCCGGCATTCTTCCCAGCCTGCTCTCTGGGACAGGGTTGGGCATAAAAAGTAGTTCCTTTTGATGGATTTGGGCCTTTGGGCTGGTCCCTCCCCACTCCTAGCAGAGTGCTGTCACAAAACATGTACTCAGTAAACATTTGCTAGATCAGTGAAGGTTTACTGGATCCCATCTGTGTGATGGAGATAGGATCTCAAGTGTTTGCCTAGCATGAAGTGCCTTAGAAGGAGAAGGAGGAGGAGGAGGGGGAAGGGGAGGAGAAGGAGAAGAAGGACAATGGCTGGTATTTACAGAGTGCTCTCTCTGTGTCTAATTGTTTTTCAGAGTACCTTCATCCTAATGGTCCTGTGAGACCAGCACAATTATTGTGCCCATTTTACAGATGTGAGTTCCAGAGGGGAAAGTATCTTATCCAAATGCAGGGAGCTAGAAGTAGGGGAGCAAGGATTGAGCCTCCGGCACCCGGAATCCTACCACCACCCTGCAATACACCATCCACACAATAAACTGGCCGAAGCATGTTTTCCCTAGACAGAACTTTGTAACACTATGGTTTATAATAGAAGGCAGGAAATAGATATTTGCCTTTTGTCCCATGGCACAGAGCTCCTAAAACCAATGGAATTTTCTAAGTGACAGGAGCAGCCACAAATGTGTTTTTGTCATGTTAATTAGGCAACTTTTGGAAAGCTAGGGGGAGGGGGAGCCAGCCAGGCAGTGAGAGCTTTGCAGCCTTCAGTTCTACCTGCCAGACTTTCCGGGAAGGGAAGAGGGTCCGAGACTTTCAGTCACGTTCAGTCACCAGCGGCCAATGATTTCATCACTCATGCCTGTGTGATGATGCCTCCAAAAACCCCAAAAGGATGAGGCTCAGTAGCTTCCAGGTTGGTGAACACGGGGAGATTTGGGGAGATTTGGGGTGAGTGGCGCGAGAAAGCTCCACGCCCTTGTCCCTGTACCTTGCCCTATGCGTCTCTTCCATCTGGCCATTTCTGAGTCATATCCATTTATAATAAACCAGTGATCTAGTGACGAACATCAAACCCAAGGAGGGGGTCGTGGGACTCTCTGATTTTGAGTCATTTGGTCAGAAGCACAGGTGACAATCTGAACTTGGAATTGGCATCTCGAGTGGGGGAGGACACAGTCTTGTAGGACAGGGCCGTTAACCTGTGAGATGTGACATGGTCTGCAGGTAGACAGTGTCAAAATTAAGTTAAATTGTAGGATATCCAGCTGGTGTCTGAGGATTGCTCGGTGGGGTGGGAGAAGCACGTCATAGAGCTGGACGCTCACCAGTCTGTGGGACCAGCCCTCAATGTGCTCTTTGGTTCAGGTCACCAAACCCCACGTGGATTGCCCTGCCTGAGCCAAGAACAGCAGTCTGACACGCGGGGCTGCTGGCCCAGCAAGTGCTAATCCCAGCAGAGTCACGGGATGGCAGAGTCAATCAGTGTTTTTAGTTTCATTTTTTTAAAGAAACAAAGAAATGATGGGGCCCTGGGTGGATTAGTTGGTTAAGTGTCTGACTTCGGTTCCGGTCATGATCTTGCGGTTCATGAGTTCACGCCCCCCATCAGGCTCTGTGCTGACAGCTCAGAGCCTGGAGCTGCTTCAGTTTCTGTGTCTCCCTCTCTCTCTTTCTCTCTGCCCCTCCCCTGCTCACGCTCGGTCTGTCTGTCTCTGAAAGTAAAGAAACGTTAAAAAAAATTTGTTTAAAGAAACAAAGAAATGAGAAAGCTGCATTTGCCATGAAAAGACATGGCGAAACTTAAATACATATTAGTAAGTGAAGAAGTCAATCTGAAAACGCGACATACCGTATCTTTCCAGCTCTATGACCTTCTGGAAAAGGCAAAACTCTGAAGACAATGAAAGGAATAGTGGTTGGCAGGGGTTACTGAGGAGGGAGGGGTGAATAGGTGGAGCCCAGAGAGGATTTTTAGGGCGGTGAAAGTACTCTGCATGATGCCAACATGGTGGTTGCCCATGCCATTGTACATTTTTCCAAACCCATGGAACATACAACACCAAGACTGTCCCCAGTGTAAACTGTGGGCTTTGAAAGAGAAGACTGTGTCCGTGCAGGCTCACCAAGTGTAACAAATGTCCCGCCGTGGTGGGGGGGTGTTGAGGAGGAGAGTGCTCTACATGTGTGGGGGCAGGCTAGGGGTGTATGGGAAATCTCTGTCCCTTCCTCTCAATGTTGCTGTGAACCTAAAACTGCTCTTAAAAAAAGTGTGTTTAGAAAAAAGCTGTACTCCTGTACCTCTGACCCCCATCCTCCACTGCTGTAGGTGGCTGGCAGGTGCTGAGATCACAAGGGAAAAAGAAGGATAAGCTGATTTTGATTGAAATTCCACTGAAGGCACCTTGAGGAATTTTCAAGAATCTCTGAGCCGGTGAATGCTGTGGGATCCTTTTGTTTAGATCTGGCACTGGCTAGAAGGCAGTGCTGGCAGAGGGGCCTAATGTGGAGGACAGCCAGACCTGCAGCAAGTCCCAAAATGTGCCATTTTTCATCTAGAGATCATGGTGCCAGAAGCCAAAACTTCCGCGGAGCCTCTATTGCTTCAAGCAGCCTACAAGTTTCTTCCTTGATGGAGAGGAGAGAGGCCATGCTGTCTCCTTCCTCCTCTCCTCCTTCCCTCTCACCTTCTCTTCTCCTCCCTTAAAGCCCCAGCCCCACCCCTGAGCCCTTTCTCCTGCTACTACCCTCCCCTCTGTGTCCCCATGGAGGGTATAAGACGAGCACGTGCTGTGAGTGGCCTCGACCCAAGAGACCCGGGTTTCTAACGTTTGAGGAGAGAACCATTGTTTTAGATCGGGTAGTTTTGTTCATGTAACTTCCAAAACTCAAAGACTATATGACAGTGAATAATGAGAAAGTCAAGTCCATACGCTTATGTATAAGAGCGGCTGTATGTGGCTACTTGGATCTATCCATATGCTCTAATTTCAGACTTTCTTTTCCCTTCTAGTCCTTTTTTTCCACCTCGCAAATTGCTTCTCTAGATGCATGGCCCCATCGTCTGCCTGGTTGCTCATGCCAAAAGCCGGCATGACATTTGTGTTTAGTTAAAGACTCCTTTGCTCGCCACTGACAGGAACCTCAAGCAGAACTGAGCTCCAGAACGGCACCTCTTTAGCCACCGTTGCTTCTCTCGTGTTCATTCATTCTCTCTCCTGGCCGCTCTCACTAATCTCTGTTCTCCCAGTCTCTCGGGATGTCGGTTCACTGTCGCTGCCATGGAGGAGCTTTGCCCCCGCAGTGGGGCCCGTGGCTACAGGTTTGACTCCTTCTGGGTTACCAACCCAAGACAGCAGCGAGCATCCTTGAACAACTTCAGGAGATGCGGCTTCCAGAAAGACATGCCCTGGCTTAGTCTAAGTCACAGGACACTCAACAAAGCCTAAAGCTGCGTTTTGTAAATTTTGAGTTTGAACATTTTAAATGCTTATTAGCTGTTTCTAAGTGACCTATGTGATTCTTTGTATCTCTTGCTCACGAATTACACGAGGTTAGTGTTATCTTATTGGTGGAAAGGCTGCTAGACACACACCCCACTCTCTCAAACCTTCTCCCCGGCTCCCATCCTTCCATCCCCCCAACATCCAATTGAGCACCGACAATCCTCTTTCCCAGCGAGCTGTCAGACTCCTTTCTTCCCTCTGCTCCCTGCTGCCCCTTTAGACATCTTCCCTCATCCTTCTGACTTGTTGCAGTAGCCTTTTGATGGTTTCTGGCAAGTCTCAGCACTAGAATGCTCATCCCAGAACATAAGCCTAGACATGAGATCTCTGTGCTTAGCACACTGTCTCTAACACCAATAGAATAAAGTCCCAAGGCCTTCTCTCTGTGATTTATTTGACCACACCACTAAGATCTATGATGATGGATAACATTTCTATCATCAGCGCTTTATATTGTGAATGTTTATTTATATAGTCCTGAGTATGGAGTACAATTTTTTGAAAATTATCAATAATTGTCACTTATTACCACATCCTAGATTCTATAGCTTTCTGCTCACTTGTAGGGTATATGAGCTATGAGATCAGCACAAATAATTAAGAAATAAAGAATGGGTGTTATAGTACCTAAAATAAACAAAAATACTGCTCCTTTAGATTTATTGACCTCATGTGCCAGTTATATAACACAAGACTGAGATACCACACCAAAACAAACTCTAGATGGAATAAATCGTATAGAACAGCAAATAAAATCACAAAAATCTCTGGGAAGAATTATTTGTGACATCTCTGAAAGAGGGAATACCTTTCGTCCGTGAAAGAAATAGAGAATATGTGGACAGATTGAACAACCTAATCAAATTGAAAGCACCTGTAGGAGACAAGGCATGAGGACAAAATTAAAAGTCAAAGAGTAAACTGTAAAGAATACTTCAAAAGTTGACAGACCCCAGGGTTGATCTCCTTGCCATACTAAGAGTTCATACTAATTTCTACCACAAGATGCTCAACCTCATGAAATGACTAAACAAAAATATAGTCTCATAGATGCGTGAGGAGTGGCTACTAAACATGTAAAATGTTCCAACTCACTAGCAATTAAAGACATACAAATTACAGCAGCATGTGTGAGTATGTGTGTGACCTATAAAATGAAAAAAAAAATTAATTTTGACAAGGAATCAGGCATTCAATAGGAGACTGTTGGTATGAGTGAAAATGAGCACTTTCTTTCCTCCTAGTGTCTTGTCCAAGAGCTTTGGTTCTTTCTAGGAATGGAACCCAAAGGCATCATCAAAAATGTAAACAAAGATATTTATACCAAGATATTCTCATTTTTATAACCAAAATATCCCCAAGGAGTATATTGTTAAAATATTTTTAATCACACTTGGTTTTGTGAAAACCTCCAAAATATTTTATGAAATATCTTTATTGAACATTTGTTATATATTATTTGAAAAGGTCAATAAAACGTGTGTGTGTGTGTGTGTGTGTGTGTGTGTGTGTGATTTGATCTCAGTATAACTTAAATAACAGATTGAGAGGTTAAAGGCAAAGTGTTTATTGTGGCTGCCTCAGGGTGTAGTTTTGGGTGATATTTTAAAGTATTGTATGTTTTGTGTGCATTCCATATTATCTCCAATGAGCGTGTATTATTTGCAATCAGAAAATTTGAAAGTCCTCTAACTGTATGATACTCTCTGACTTTGTGTTCATTTCAGCTTACCTACTAACCCCCCGAATCATTTATCCCTTCTGTAACCCAGGGACTTGACCCTTAAAACAACACCGGTAATAGCTGGCCTTGTGAGAAGCAAGTGAAATTTATATGTTTGCACGCATTCTTTTTTCCCCAGCTTTTGAAATATAATGGACACATGATATTGTATAAATCCAAGGTGTACAATGTGACTTGATACATGAAAACGTATTGTGAAATGATTAGAATGAGGTTAGTTAACACATTCTTCACCTCACATAATTCTCATTTATTTTTGTGTGGTGAGAACACTTAAGATCTACTCTCTTAGAAGCTTTCAAGTATATAATACAATATTGTTAACTGTAATCACCACACTGTACATTAAATCCCCAGAACTTATTTATCTTACCAGTGGAAATTTGTACCCTTTGACCAACATTTGCCCATTTCCCTCACACCTCAGCACCTGAAAACCACGATTCCACTCTCTTATTTCTGTGAGTTTGGCTTTTGTAGATTACATGGGTGAGAACATACAGTATTCTCTTTCTCTGTCTCACTTACTTCACTTAGCCTAATGCCTTCAAGGGTGATCCATATTGTCACAAATGGGGGGATTTCCTTCTTCTTTATGGTTCAATAATATCCCATTTTATGTATATATACCACATTTTCTTCATCCACTCATCTCTCCATGGACACGTAGGTTGTTTCTATCTCTTGGCTGTTGTGAATAATGCTGCAGTGAATATGGGGGTGCCAATATCACTTTGAGAAAGTGATTTCTTTTCTTCCAGATATATATCCAGAAGTGGGATTCCTGGATCATAGGGTATTTCTATTTTTAATTTTTCGAGGCACCCTCCATATTATTTTCCACAGTGGCCACACCAATTTAATTTCTAACAGCAGTGTTCTAGGGTCCCCTTCTCTCACATCCTCACCAATACTTATTATCGCTTATCTTTTTGTTGACAGCCATTCTAAAAGACGTGAGGTAATATCTTCTTAGTGTTTTGATTTCCATTTTCCTGATGATTAGTGATGTTGAACATCTTTTAATGTACCTGTTGGCCATTTGTATGTCTACTTTGGAAAAGAGGGTTTATTCAGGTCCTCTACCCATCTGTTAATCGAATCATTTAGGGTTTTGTGCTATTGCGTTGCATATGTTCCTTATACATTTTGGATATTGACCCCTTCTCATATATACGATTTGCAGATATTTCCCCCCATTTTGTGCGTTGCATTTTCATTTCACTATTTCTGTTGCTAGACAGAAGCTTTTTAGTTTGAAGTCCCACTTGTTTATTATTGCTTTTGTTGCCTGTGCTTTTGGTGTTACATCCAGAAATTGATTGCTAAAGCCAGTGTCTCATAGTTTTTCCCCAGCATTTTCTTCTAGAGTTTTGTAGCTTCAGGTCTTTGATTTAAGTCTTTAATCCATATTCAGTTAAGTTTTGTGAGCAATGTAAGACAAAGGTCCCGTTTCATTCTTTTGCATTGCACGTTCAGAAATTGATTGCTAAAGCCAGTGTCTCATAGTTTTTCCCTAGCATTTTCTTCTAGAGTTTTGTAGCTTCAGGTCTTTGATTTAAGTCTTTAATCCATATTCAGTTAAGTTTTGTGAGCAATGTAAGACAAAGGTCCCATTTCATTCTTTTGCATTGCATGTTCAGTTTTCCAAGCACCATTTATTTTTTTTTTAATTTTTTTTTTAACGTTTATTTATTTTTGAGACAGAGAGAGACAGAGCATGAACGGGAGAGGGGCAGAGAGAGAGGGAGACACAGAATCGGAAGCAGGCTCCAGGCTCTGAGCCATCAGCCCAGAGCCCAACGCGGGGCTCGAACTCACGGACCGCGAGATCGTGACCTGAGCCGAAGTCGGATGCCCAACCGACTGAGCCACCCAGGTGCCCCCAAACACCATTTATTGAAGAGACTGTCATTTTCCCATTGAGAATTCCTGGTTCTCTTGTCAAACTTTAGTTGGCCATACATTCATAGGTTTACTTCTGGGGCCTCGATGGTCTATGTATCTGTTTTTATGCTGCCATTCTGTTTGGATTACTGTAGCTTTGCAGTATGGTTCAAAGTCAGAAGTGTGATGCCTCCAGCTTTGTTTTTCCTTCCCAACATTACTTTCGTTGTATGGGATCTTTTGTGGTTTCATATGAGTTTTAAGATTGCTTTTTCTATTTCTATGAAAATATCAGTGGGAATTTTGATGGGAATTGTACTTAAAATTTTTTTAAATATTTATTTTTAAGAGAGAGAGACAGACAGAGCATGAGTAGTGGAGGGGCAGAGAGAATGACACAGAATCTGAAGCAAGCTCCAGGCTCTGAGCTGTCAGCACAGACCCCAACTTGGGGCTCAAACCTACGAACTGCAAGATGATGACCTGAGCTAAAATCAGACGCTTAACCTATTGAGCCACCCAGGTACTCCTTGGTTGGAATTGTATTGAATCTATTCAATTGCTTTAGGTAGTATAGATATTTTAATGACATTAATTCTTCTGATTCATGAACATGGGATATCTTTCCATTTATTTGTGTCATCTCCAATTCCTTTTATCAATCTCTTATAGTTTTAGTGTACAGATCTTTTGCCTTCTAGGTTAAATATGTTCCTAAATATTGTATTTCATTTTTTGGATATTTTAAATGGGAATATTTTAATTTCCTTTTGGATAGCTCATTGTTAGTGTATTGAACTACAACAAACTTTTGTATTTGTATTTGCAACTTTACTGCATTCTTTGATTAGTTGTAACAGTTTTTTGGTGAAGTCTTTAGGGTTTTATCTACATAAGATCATATTATCTGTAAACAGAGAAAAATTTACTTCTTCCTTACCTATTTGAATGCCTTTTATTTCTTTTTCTTGCCTAACAGCTCTTGCTAGGACTCCCAGGACTAGGTCGAAGGCAAGTGTTAGGAGTGAGCACCTTTATCTTGATCCTTATCTTAAAGGGAAAGCTTTTTGAATATGTGATTTCTGTAGGCTTGTCAAATATGACTTTTATAATGTTCAGGTATATTCCTTCTATTGCCAGTTTATTGAAAGTTTTTATCATGAAAACATGCTGAAATTGTCAAATGATTTTTTCCCCATCTATTGAGAAGATCATATGATTTTAATCTACCATTTTGTTAATGTAGCGTGTCACATTGGTGTATATTGAACCATCCTTGCATGCCATGGATAAATTCTATTTGATCATGGTGTATGATCATTTTAATGTGCTTTTGAACTCAGTTTGCTAGTATTTTGTTGAGGATTTTTGCATCTATGTTCATTAGATTGGCTTGTAGTTATCTTATTGTGTTCTTTTTTGGCTTTGGTATCAGGGTAAGACTGACCACATAAAATGAACTTGGTAGTGTTCTCTCCTCTTCAGTTATTTTGGGAGAGTTTGAGAGGTGAGAAGGCTTGATATTAATCCTTCTTTAAATGTTTTTTAAGATATTTTTTTAATGTTTATTTATTTTTGAGAGAGAGAGAGCGAGGGAGGAACCGAGAAAGAGGGAGACACAGAATCTGAAGCAGGCTCCAGGCTCTGAGCTGTCAGCACAAAGCCCGACTCAGGGCTCAAGCCCACAATCCGTGAGATCATGACCTGAGCTGAAGTCAGACACTTAACCGACTGAACCACCCAGGCGGCCCCTTCTTTAAATGTTTGATAGAAATCACCAGGGAAACTATCTGCTATGAGCTTCTCTTTGTTAGGATGTTTTTAGCCACTAATTTAATCTCCATACTTGTTATTTGTCTGTTCAGATTTTCCATTTCCTCTTGAATTAGTCTTGGTAGGTTGTGTGTTTCAAGGAATTTATCTATTTCTTTTAGATTATCCAATCAGTTGGTGTATATTTGTTCATAGTAGTCTCTTATGATCCTTTTCGTTTCTGTGGTAACAGTTGTAATGTTTGCTCTTTTTATTTCTGATTTTGTTTGATTTTTTTGCTTTATTATAGTTAGCATAACTAATGGTTTGTCAATTTCATTTATCTTTTCAAATAACAGCTCAGGTTTTCATTGAATTTTTCTATTGTTTTCCTGAGCTCTATTTCAGTTATTTCTGCTATCATCTTTATTTCCTTCCTCTGTTAAATTTTGTAGTTTTTCTCTTGTTCCTTGAAGTGTGAAGTTAGCTTGTTTATTTAAGATATTTCTTTTTTATTTCTTTTATTTTAAGTTTTATTTAAATTCCAGTTAATTTGCATATAGTGTAATATTAGTTTCAGTAGTAGAATTTTGTGATTCATCACTTATATACAACACCCACTGCTCATCACAAGTGCTCTCCTCAATGCGCATCACCCATCCCCTGACCACCACCCTCCATCAACCCTCAAAACTCAATTTGTTCTCTGTAGTTCGAAGGTTGTTTTATGGTTTGCCTGTCCTGTTGTTTCCCTATGTTCATCTGTTTTGTTTCTTAAATTCCACATATGAGTAAAATCATATGGTATCTGTCTTTCTCTGACTGACTTATTTCCCTTAGCAGTATGCTGTCTAGGTCCATCCACATTGTTGCAAATAGCAAGATTTCATTCTGTTTTATGGCTGAGTAATATTCCATTGTATGTATGTATGCATGTATATGTATATATACACACACATACCACAACTTCTTTATCCATTCATCAGTTCATGGATATTTGAACTCTTTCCATAATTTGGCTATTGTTGATAATTCCATGATAAATATTGGGGTGTGTGTGCCCCTTCAAATCAGTATTTTTGTATCATTTGGGTAAATACCTAGTAGTCCAATTGCAAGGGCATAGGTAGTTATATTTTTAACTTTTTCCTAAAAAATGTGTTTATGTATTTTGAGAGACAGAGACAGAAAGAGAGAGAGAGAGAGAGAGAGAGAGAGAGAGAAAATGCTAATGGAGGAGGGGCAGAGAAAGGAGAGAGAATCCCAAGCTCAGTGTGGAGCCCAGTGTGTGCTCAATCTCATGACCATGAGATCATGACCTGAGCTGAAATCAAAGGTTGGTCGCTTAACCAACTGAGCCACTCAGGTGCCCCTATTTTTAATTTTCTGAGGAAATTCCATACTGTTTTCCAGAATGGCTGCACCAGTTTGCATCCTCACCAACAGTACCAGAAGTTTCCTCTTTCTCCACATCCTTGCCAACATCTGTTGTTTCCTGTATTGTCCTTTCTTTTTTTCTTAATTATGCATTTATTTCTATATTTCTAAAACTTCCCTTCAGAACTGTTTTTACTGTGTTCCAGAACTTTTGGTATATTGTATTTCCACTTTTCATTTGTTTCAAAAAATTTTTTTAAATTTCTGTTTTGGCTTTACTTTGACCCATTGGTTGTTCAGGAATGTTTTGTTTAATGTCCAGTAATTTGTGAATATTCCAGTTTTCCTTCTGTTTTTCTAATTTCACACCACTGTAATTGGAAAAGGTATTTGGTATGATGATATGATTTCAGTCTTCTTAAATCTGCTAAGACTTGCTTTGTGACCTAATATATGATCTATCCTGGAGAATATTTTATATGCTCTTGAGAAAAATGTGTATTCTGCTGCTGTAGTATGGAATGTCTGTGTATGTCTGTTAGGTCCATTTGGTCTAAAGTATAGTTTAAGTCTAATGTTTCTGTATTGATTTTTTTTCTAGAAGAATGTATTGAATCTATCACTCTCTCCTGCCCTGTAAAGTCTCTGAAGAGAAACACCCTGATAGCCATATGGAAGTTTGCTTCTATGAGAGGATTTTTTTTTTTGTTTTTGCTGCTTTAAAATTCTCTTTGTCTTTAATTTTAGATAGTTTTATTAGAACATATCTTGGAGAATATCACTTTGGGTTGAAATTTTGGGAAGACTTAAAAGCATCCTGAACTTGAATATCTAAATGTCTCTCCAGATTTAGGAAGTTCTCCATCACTGTTCCTTCAAATAAGCTTTCTGCCCCTTTCTCCCTCACTTCTTTTTGTGGCTCTCTGATAATACATATATATTATGTCTCTTAATGCCATTCAATAGTTCACAAAGACTTTCTTCACTGTTTTTCTTTTTTTTCCTTTGTTGTCCTCTGACTGGATCATTTAAAATGGCCTGTCTTCTACTTCACAGATTCTTTCTTCTACTTGATCTAGTCTGATGTTGATACTTTCTATTGCATTTTTAAATTTCATTCACTGTATTCCTTGGCTCCAGAATTTGTTTCTTTTTTATGATGATTTCTGGCTATTAAACTTCTCATTGTGTTTGCATATTGTCTTCGTAATTTTGTTGAATTGCCCTTCTATGTTTCCTTGTAGCTCACTGAGCTTCCTTAAAACAACTATTTTGAATTCTTCATCAGGCAAATCATAGATCTTCATTTCTTAGGGGTCAGTTGCTGGAGAATTATTGTTTTTCTTATGAGGGTATCATGTTTCCTTTATTTTTCATATTTCTTAAAGTCTTGCTTTGCTGTCTTCACATTTGAAGTGAAGTTACCTCGTCCAGTGTTTACTGGCTGGCTTCAGAGAGAAAAAGATTCCACTGGTCCTGCTAGAGCTTCTGAGGCTTTTCCAGACCTTTTCTCTGGATCCTTTTGCTCCCCATTTCTGTTCCTTTTTGGGAAGGAATTCTTAAGATTGTATGCCTTCTCTCAATTCTTCAAAGTCATGCCAGGTGCTGACAGCCTCCCGTTTGTTTGTTTCTCCCTCAGGCAGTGGTGAAAATGCTCAAGTTTATGGTCTCTATCTCAGTTTCATAGAGTTGGCCCAGCTTTTCACATGTGCTCACTAGCCATCTGCAAAGGCTTACTCTTGCTACCGTTCGGGATGTGCATAGGGAACTGGCCACAAGTTGGAGGGCTCAGGTACATGGAGCATTAGGGGTGCCCCTTGACCACTTGGCAGGATCTTCAGGAAAGGCATCCCCAAAGGTTCATGGTGGACTTCTGATAGAGTCGATGAAGCAGTTAATAGTATCTGTGTCCCTTGGAGGGCATCAAAGAACCCTGACTACTCGTCTGCTAGCATCTTCTTGCCTTCCAGCCGTACAGCATACCACAGTTTTCTGGTAGGGTAAAAAAGAAATTGGTCTCTTTGGTGGTATCGTGCACATCTAGGGAAGCCAGATGCTTGCTCATATGTTCTCATTTCCCCAAATGGGAGAAATCATGGGCCAAAAGGTCTCCCTTGGCCCTGAGATGTGCCACCTTGGGAGAGGGATGACACTGGTAAAGCTAAACTATTCCTCTTCAATGGGTCCAATACCCTATTCAATGGGTCCCATCTCAGATTTTTTTTAAGCTCCAGTTGTATGCTGGAACATCTTCTCTTACTTGTAGACTTCCACAAAGGCATTCTCACTGTGGGTGATTATCAAAATATATGTTCATTGGAGGAAGATAATAGAAAACTCCTATTTTGCCATTTTTATCTCACAGATATTTTCAAAAAGTAAAAGACAACAGTTACGAGTTGAAACATGGTACTATTTGTGCCAAATGTTTCCTAACTTGTAAGAATATTATATAATAGGTAACATGGTCAGAGAAAGACAGATACCATATGATCTCTCTTATATGTAAAATCTAAAAATAACTAATTAAAAAAAAAGCTCATAGGTGTGGGGAATAGATCGGTGGTTGCCAGAGGCAGGAGCAGGGGGTTGGGAGGTGGAAACATGAGTGAAGGGGGTCAAAAGGTAAAAGTAAAATAAAATAAGACAAACATAAACAATTTTAAAAATAGCGTATGGTAAAGGAGTAGTGCTGTTTGCTATTTCTTCTCATTGTCTGGGGTTTAATTTTCCTGATTTCTCACTGTGTACTTCTCTGCCTGTGCCCAAGAAATCCCCTGTTCTCCACTTGGGCAGTGTTCCCTGAAGCTGGTTTGGGGTTTTGGCAAGGCATACACAGATAGCAGCCTATGGGGGAAATTTACAAGTAGGAGAGGACTTTGTGATATGAGTAAGTGATTCATTCATGGAGATGCCACATCAAGGGAGAAAGACAAGGTGGGAAGGAGGAGATGGATTCAGAAAGGTAGGCAGGACAGATGGATAAACATAGGTGGGCTTACAACTGGAGAAACTAAGAGACCGAGCAAGGCAGAAAAAGGTAGACTTCAGCAGTTCTGCAGCAATTTGTAAGAACTTGGAAGGCAGTGCCTCCGCTGGGGAGATCTGTTTTCACATAGGACAACACATTCCATAGTGCTGGGTACTGAGTTGGACCTAACATAACAAAATCAATAATTTATATCTGTTTGGTTGAAGACACTTGGTAGAGTACCAGCATTCATGAAATGGGGCAATAGGAGTTAGTGACAATAAGATAACCAGAGGCTTCTAATAAGATTTGCAATTTTTTTTTTCTTTTAAGCAAGGCAATTTCAGATAATTGGTTCCTGGGCTCCCTAAGGAAAGGGGATTTTCCAGATGATCCTTTTGATGTAACAGACAGAATATGTGGAATGTTCTGTAAAATGTTAGACTATCGGTGACTTTAAATAATTTAACCACTGAAATCTTATTATCTTCCTGCCTGTGGGCTCTCTAGCAGAGAATGCAATTATATTAAATGTAGGAAATAAATGTAGGACTCTAAATTCAAGTGTGGGTACAGACTTACTTGGCATCTCATTGCCTTTCCGAGAGTCTCATTACTCTCAGATTCCTTGTTTTCCTTTCTTCATGCTTGGCAGAGACTGCATAGTCTTAAAAACGATTGCAGACCGTCAGGGCAAGACCTTCTGAATTCAAGAACCCTGTCTACCCAGATGGGTAAATGCAACTCCGTCCTTAAGAAGGAGCAAGGAAAGTGCTGGTAAAGATGAGCCAGGGTTCTGATGTAGGATGCATCGAACAATAAATTTAGTATTGGCTACACAGTCTTTGAAACATCAGATCTAGTGTTCCTGGAGTTTGTGGTATTTTCGTTTGGGGAATATCAGGGTTTATTTTACTCCTTATTATAAAAATTTTTGAATGTTTGCATACATAGAAAGAATATATTATGAGCCTCAGTCTTAGATCGGGTTCCCTGGAAACAGACTCTGAAGCACCCGTTTGGGTGTGGGTGGTTTTCTGGGGAAAGCTGCTGTGATTAGCATCTGCAGGGAGTAAGGGAAGCAGGACAGGGTGGAGGGAGATGCTGAACCGCAAGGCGGTCTCAGAAAAAGCCTCAGCCAACTCTGGGGCCTCTGGATGGGCATGGCCCTTAAAGGATCTCTCCTTCCTTGAAGCAAGGGTCTGGTCTTTGCATGTGGTCTCTGCTCAGAGAGGGAGGCACAGCCTTGGACAAGAAACACTCTTCTGCTAAGGGAAATGCCTTTACGGCAACCCAGCCAAGAGCCACCAGTCCCTCATCTAGGGTGGCCTGAAGGGGAGCACAGAGCATCGCATGACAGTATCCACTCCATTCACCCATCACTCAGCTTCCATGATTGTCAGCTGCCATGATTGTTAGCCTAGAGCCCATCTTGGTTTTTGTCTACCTCCACCCACTTGTGCCCCTTTCAGCCCCATGGTTTCTTTATTTTTTGTTTTTGTTTTTTTTGACAATTTATTAAGGTGTAACTTATATACCATAAAATTCACTCATCTTAAGTGTACAACTCAATGATTTTCAGTAAATTCACCAAGTTATGTAACCCTACCCACAATCCAGTTTTAGAATCTCTTTATCACTGTAACAGCACACTCCCTTTTTAAAATTATTCCTGGTATAGTTTGAAGCAAATCATTTTAGTGAGGTTTTAATGCAATTAAGTTCTTAACTGAAGGCATCTGTTGATAGGAAAAAGAAAAGACTCACATTTATATGAGTGAGGTGCCATTTAACAGTTATTTGAGGTCACAGCATGTAAGACCTTGGAAGATGTCACGAAGGCTTTTTCCAGAGAGAATGACTCTCACTCCCTTTAAGTGAGTTATTCCCAGAGGTCATCTGAGAATATCACATCTGACAGATGGCTCTGTGCATATAGTTCTACTGCGTTCCTGAAGAGAACTTGTGTCAGAGACCGGGAGCTGTTCAAGTTAAGTGTGTACGAGACAGCAGGCAGTGAGAGAGGGCTTTCTAAAAAAAGGAAATAGTGGTTCCAGTGAGAGACCGACCACCTTTGTATAGCATCAGAAAGAAGGGATGGATATGGAGAAGACAGAAATGATAAACCACGACAAAGGGGGAAAATTCCATTTGTTGAGTGGCCAAGGTAAAAAACAAGGCATTTTCTAGAGTTTGTATAAAATCCTTTGCACACTTGTCATCCTGTTGATAAAATAAGGGGTCTAGAAAAACAAAAGAGAAGATTTTTTAAAGATAAAATATAATTCGCTACCATAAAGCCACCTTTTGAAGGTATAACATCCAGTGGTTTTAGTTTATTCACTAGATTGTGGAAACATCACCACTATATAACTCCAGAAACTTTTCATCACCCCCCAAATAAACTCTGTACTCATCAGTGTTTACCCACCCTTGCATCTCCACCCCACCGCCCAGCCTTTGGCAACCACAAATCTCTATAGATTTGCCTATTCTGCATATTTTGTATAAATGGAATCATGCAACATGTACCCTATGTCTCATTTCTTTCCCTTAGTATAATGTTTTCAATATGTTGCAGTGTTGTAGTAGGTACCAATACTGAATTCCTTTTTATGGCTGAATAATATTCCTTGTATGAATTATATGGATATACCACTTATTGTTAATCCATCCATCAATTGGCGGCCATTTAGGTTGTTTCCACTTTTTGGCTAATATGAGTAATTTTGGTATGTACTTCACATACCAGTTTTTATAGACAATTTTGTTTACTGCACCTAGCAATGCAATTGCTGGGTCCTAGTGTAACCCTATGTTTAAATTTTCAGGAACTGCCATACTGTTTTCCCCAGAGGGGCTGCGCCATTTTACATTCCGCCACCCACCCCCCCCCTCCCCGCCAGCAATGTGTGGATTCCAGTATGACCACATTCCCACCAACACTTGTCATTCTGGTTGTTTTGTTTTGCTTTAAGTTTTAGCCATCCTGTGTTTCTCTCTCTCTTTCAAAAATAAATGAACACTAAAAAAAAAGTTAAGTGACCAACTTTGCCTCAGGTCATGATCTCCTGGTTCGTGGGTTCAGCCCCTCGTCAGGTTCCGTGTTGACAGCTCAGAGCCTGGAGCCTGGTTCAGAGTCTGTGTCTCCCTCTGTCTCTGCCCCTCCCCCTCTTGCGCTCTGTCTCTCTCTCAAAAATAAGTAAACATTAAAAACTACTTAAATTATAGTCATCCTAGCTTGCATGAAGTGGAAAGGCACATTTCAAAAGACTCTGGCAGGAAAAAAAAAAAGGTGAATGCTAGAAACATAAGCTCTATGCTTGGGGCTCTCAATTCTGTGCCCATAAAGCTTCATTCTTTGTACTCAGTGAGTAGGTTTGGTGGCCATTGGTGCTGAGAGCCCTGTCACTTGCAGGACCGTGAGGATGTCCCTTCCAGCCTCAGTCGTTAAACAGAGGCTGCTCTCTTATAACATCCAGAATGATCAGAGCTCACGGTTATTTTCAAATAAATGTCTTTGTCAACACTCACCCGTAACTAAAACACTAGAAACAGAATGTGCTGAAGAGAATAGGAAAGGTAAATACTTCCGGTCCCACTGAAGAAAGTGTGTCGCTGCCTACAGTGATTTTTGTGGGTTTTTAGAGTATTCCTATATATGGATTTTTTATTTGTCTTTTTGCTTTTCCAAATATAAGAGAGGACAGTCTAAGAACCTCCTTCTAGAAAACTGTGAGTCAAGGACAGTGGCTTTGCTGAAAGTGTGTCCTGAGCCCCGTTTGCATTTGGACGGCATGTTAGACTGTAGTTGTCCTTGAAGGGTTTTTGTCATCAAAGGTACATTTAATATTTGGCTTGATGTCTACAATTAACCTGTAGAACACAAGTTATGGAGTCTTAGAGCCGTCTGCTTGAGGCTCAAGTACCTTAGAAGAGCTTACCAGAAATTGTGGGGATATTATTTATAAATGTGAATTCTCCAGGGTGTATACTCCTGTTCCGTTCTGGAGAACATTTCGGGGATCTCTGAGCAGACAGACAGCTCCTGAAAACACTTCCTCTTTTTGTGTTCCTTGCTGCCTCTTCTGTTCCACTCTTACTGCTTTCCTCTTCCTTTGCCACATTGTTTTTTTTTCTGCTGTCTGGTTTCTCTTCTAGAATCATGACTAGAGTTGCAGAGAAAAGCATCTCCCAGAAGGCAACATGAGGCAATGCCCTGCCATGGAGAACTATGTGACCGTAGATGAGTCACACTGCAGCCCAGGGCACCACTTTCCTCGTCAACAGAACGAGGAGCTCAACCAGAGGGCCTTGAAGGTGCCTATGTTTTGGAGGCCAGACATTTATTTTTCTGAATACCACAGATGATGCCATTAATTGGGGTTGAGCCAAGGAGTTCTAGAAGCTTCAGAAACCGGGAAGCTGAAAGTCCCTGTCTGAGTCATGCATTAGTCAGGGTTCTCCAGAGAAACAGAGCCAACAGGATATGTGTACACATGATATTTTATATGTTTTATATAAATATATACATCTATAAAATATATATAAAGAGATTTATTGTAAGGAATTGGCTCACACTTTTGGGGAGCCTCACAAGTCCTAAGATCTTCTGGGTGAGTCCGCAAGCTGGAGACACAGGACTGCTGATGGTGTAGTCCTCATTGAAAGACCAGTCGGCTCAAGACCCAGAAAGAGCTGATGTTTTGGTTCAAGTTCAAAAGGCAAGAAAAAACAGATGTCTCAGTTCTGAGGCACTCAGGCAGGAAGAGTTCCCTCTTTCTCAGATTTTTTGTTCTGTCCAGGCCTTCACCTGATTGGATGGGGCCCACCCGCATTAGGGAAGACATCTGCTTTACTCTCTGTATCTGGTCATATGTTAATCTTGCCAAAACCCTCACAGACACACCCAGAATAATATTTGACCAAATATCTGAGTATCATGTGTTCCAGTCAAGTTGAAACACAAAATGAACTGTCACAGCGCCAATTGGAGATGCAGCAAAGAGAAGCTAAGGAACTATCCTGGTGTGTAGTTTGCTGGGACTCCCCTACTCTTCACCCTCAGCCCCCAGCAGCTCATGGTATTTAAACTTTTCCAGTTGTTATTTGTTAAAATCTATGTATTTAAAAAATGGTTCAAAAGCAAGCATGCTTTATGTGTGTTTCAGAAAAATCTTGAGTAAGAAATATTTCCTTCAAAGTCCTCTCGTGGAACTGGAGTAGTGAAGAACCATACAGTGCTTAGAACATGGGGAGGAGGGGCGCCTGGGTGGCTCAGTTGCTTGAGCCTCTGACTATTGATTTCCACTCGGGTCATGATCAAGGATCATAGGATCAAGCCCTGAGTTGGGCTGTTTGCTGAGTGTGGAGCCTGCTTAAGATTCTCTCTCCTCTCTCCTCTCTCCTCTCTCTCTCTCTCCTCCTCTCCCCTGCTTGCATGCTCTCTCTCTCTAAAAATAAATTAAAAATTAAAAAAGAAATAGAACATTGGAAAAAAGGAATGGAGTAAGGATGCATGGGACCCATGTGAGCCCCGGACCTTGAGTGCTGGAGGGAATGCTCGGTGTTGGAAGAGGGACCAGGTGGGCAGGGCTCAGAGTTCTCCTTTAGGACAATTTTAGAACTTGAGGAAAAGAAAGCACTTCTGGCAAGAGCTTTCTTTTTGGAATCTGAAAAGCCACTGAAAGTTGCTCTGAGCTTCTGGTCTGGGGCTCATCTGCAGACCAGAGTGACTCTTCTGTCTTTAAGGACAGCAGCTACTTACACGGTCTGTCAGAAGGGGCTCTTTACTGTGCTGTGTCCCCAAACTCCTGCTGGCAGTGGGCGTGGCCAGGTGAGGCCCTCAATGTTCCTCAGCAGTGATTGATAATGAGCGAAGTGTGGGCTACAGAGGTTCAGATTCTTTCCAGGTCTTCTGTTTCTCTATTAAATTTGATGGTCACTAAGGAGGTTTTACACTCTTATTTTAACAATTTGGGGTTTTTTATGTTTACTTACTTTTGAAAGAGACAGAGACAGAACGTTTTTACAGAGAGACAGTTTCAGTTGTAAAAGTGTGAACTTGAGGTCTTACCAGCGATTCATGCCTTGACCAACAGTCTTTGCCCAAAGGCTGCTTCTAAGTTTCGGGCATGGCTCTTGGAATATAGTAATTCTAAATTATCACCCCAATCTCAAGATGGTAATTTTCACAAGGTTGCTGTCCACTCTTTGGGGTTAGTGGTGTCCATTCTTAATGGACCTTCTCGACTTTGAAGAAACCTTTCTATGTCACTTTTTTTATGCTGAACGCAAACATAATATGGCTTTCTAGGTTGTTAAATGTTGTCCTTGAACATGTCGGAGTGAATACCTTCAATGTCCTACTGCTTCTTATTTCCCTCTGTGCTAAGTGTGGAAGGTCAGTGTGCAGATGCTAGAAAGAAAAAAAAAAGAAGAAATCCACCAGCAAGCATTATTTTTGCCCACTATGGGGGAGTAGGACTCATAGGAAATTCTATGTTCTAGAAGCCGCTGGCATCGTAGCCAAGAGTGAAGGTTTTGTTACATCCTCGAGCTTAGAGCACTTTGAGCAGAATGAAAGAGCAAGTGCAGTGGCTGGCTTACCTGGGATGTCTGGCACCTGCCTCATTTTATTACCTTCCTCCTAAAAGAGCACATTAATCGAAGAAGACATTTCAGTGAATATATAATGCGTGTTTGTGCAGTTACAAGGGAGTGCTTTCAGATATTTATCCATCAAAATATATAAATGACAGCAAGCTCCCATGGCTTAACTGCTTTTGTCTGCAGCCTGTTTGATCTATTTTAATCTGCCCTGTCCAGTCCACGTGCACAGATGGGGCTGTGTCATTGCCAGCCAGTCACTCACACCCTGGGGATCACGCTGTCCCCATGCACTGCTTTATATCACTCACTAACTTACCCTTTAGCAGATCATCTGAAATAGGTTTGGGACATAATTTTATGTTTGTTTTTGCATTTTTAAAAATTTTAATTCCAGTTAGCATACAGTGTTGTATTAGTTTCTGGTGTACGATACAGCGATTCAACACTTCTATACTCCACCCGGTACTCATCATGGCAAGTGCACTCCTTAGTCCCCATCACCTATTTCACCCGTTCCCCCTCTACCCCTCTTCCCCTCTGGTAACCATCAGTATACTCTCTATAACTAAGGGTCTTTTTTTGGCTTATCTCTTTCCCCCCACACACAACACACACTTCGTTTGTTTTTTTCTTAAATTCCGCATAGGAGTGAAATCGTATGGTATTTGTCTTTCTTTGACTGGCTTATTTCACTTAGCATCATACCCTCTAGATCCACCCATGCTGCTGCAAATGACAAGATTTCATTCTTTTTTATGGCTGAGTACTATTCCATTATATAAATTTATATACATACAGCATCTTCTTTATCCATTCATCTATTGATGGCCACTTGGGCTGATTCCATAATTTGGCTATGGTAAATAATGATGCAGTAAACATAGGGGTGCATGTATCCTTTTGAATTAGTGTTTTTTTATTCTTTGGGGAAACATCCGGTACTGAACACTAGCTCATAGGACAGTTCTGTTGTAATTGTCCAAGGAGTCTCCATACTGTCTTCCACAGTGGCTCCACCAGTTTGCATTCAGCCCAACTGTGCATGAGGCTTCGTTTTTCTCCACATCCTCACCAACGCTTGTTGTTTCTTGTGTTTTTCATTTTAGCCATTCTGATAGGTATGCGGTGATATCTCACTGTGGTTTTGATTTGCCTTTCCCTGAGGATTAGTGATGTTGAGCATCTTTTCACGTGTCTGTTGTTGGCATAATTTTTTAAATGAGTGATTATACAACTCTGATGAAGGGTTCTCTTATTTAGACACTTGTAGGTATGACCTTCTATTGAGGGGAAGTCACAAGGTCTTGTCTGCTCAGGGTCCCTGGGCAAAGCTAGGACATTCTTCAGAGTGTGGGTGCCTACTCCAAGCAAAAAGTCAAGACCCGGAGCAGAGGAGGCCCCAGTAAGATAAGATGGGTGAGGCAAAGCTCTAGCATACAAACCAGCAGCAAGTTTAGGTGGCTGAGAGAGCCAGGAGGAAGTGAATGAATAAGGGAAGGGAATGGGTGAGATGGAGAGAAAATCGGTTCAGCCGCCAGCCTGCTGAATGGAGGAGGCTCCAGAGCCCTTCCGTGGGACGCTCTGCAGCACACACTTTGAGGATTTGCACGATTGCTTAAGGATGCCATGCGCAGCAAGATCCAGACCCCACTCGCCGTGCGTTTCTTGTACAGCATCTTTTCTTTATTCAGCAAATATTTAGTCAGCTTTTCATCTGTGGGGGGTACCATTCAAGGGCCTTGATAGAGGCAGCAAAGAGGCTGACGCTGCCTCTGCCCACATGGAGTTCACCGTCTGGGGTAGGTGGGGGCAGGGTAGGAGGGCAAAGCGTTACACGGAAGAACATACCAATAATTAGCTCTACCAGGTGAATGTCGTGTCAAAATACAGGGTCTAAGAGACAATGTAATGGGAGGGGGCCTAATCTGGTCTGGGGGTCAGGAAAGGCTTTTCTGAAGTAATGACATTCAAGCTAGGACCCAAACACTGAGTAGGAATTAGATTTAAAAAATGTGGGTGGGTTCAACAGATACAGAGGTGGCCTGGAGCCAGGCACACTGCAGTGGGCAGCTGTGACCATGACCTTTGTCAGTGCTCTTGATAGAAAGGAAACTTGGGAACTCCACAGAGCTCCTCAGCAAAGGCATGGAAGATATTGCAGGGCTGAACAAGAGGCAATTTTTAATTTGTTTTTGCTTTTTGAAGGCGTTGTTAGACCTTTCTCACATTCCCTGAATGCATGTGCTCTCCCACACATCTGCTATAAGCTTTTCAGTAGAGATCCTCATTGGCTGAGAAACACTAGAACTAATATAAATATATATATATATAATGAACTTAATGACAAGTGGAAAAACAAAAAAAAGAATTTAAGATACCATCTTTAGGGGCACCTGGATGGCTCAGTCAGTTAAGCATCTGACTCTTGACTTCGGTTCAGGTCATGATTTCATGGTTGGTGGATTCGAGCCCTGCATGGAGCTCTGCACTGGCAGTGCAGAGGCCTGCTTGAGATTCTCTCTCTCCCTCTTTCTGTCCCTCCCTGCCTCTGTCTCTCTCTCTCTCTCTCTAAATGAATGAATGAAATGCACTTAGGCTTGTCATAAAATCAGGGTCTTACCCAGTTGCCTTCAGATTCTGCATCTCTGAGCATGTATGAAAGTACATAGTTGCTCTCCATCAGCTTTGAACATAGTCCCTTATCCAAGATAGACAGAGATGTGTCTACAGCCCAGTGGCCACTCCCTACACGGGACTTAGCAATTTATGGACTATCTGTAACCAAGCTGTGTTCCTAGACCTATTCCAGAGCCATCATCTGCCTCTTTCAGATTTTACTGCTCCAGGAACGCAAAGCTATTTTAATACTAGAAAAATTATAACAGAAAAATGCACTGCCAAGTAAAATCTTCCTAATTGGAGCTAATTCTGGAAAGCCAGTGTGTAATAGTCAAACAATTCATTGCCGAATTTTTCTAAAAAACTGTATTTAAAACATTCAAGAATATCTGTTAATACAAAGCTCGTGCTGCGTGCGTGTGTTCTACCAGAAGGTCACTATGTGGGGCTACCGCATGTCAGTTAGTGCTCGACTAACCTTGAACGTCTCAGGAATTATGCCGTGCTAGGTTGGTAGCATTCTGACTGTCCCCTTGAGGATCCTCTTTATATAAGGTTAGAGGAAGATAACTAATGCAGAAGGAGCCACAGTACTAAACTGTGAGATTATGTAATCAGGCTTAAATTTTCACAAGTTTCCATCCTAATCAAGGTCATGGGTATTTTCCCAAATCCCCCACGCGTCTGTGGGGAGCAGAGAAGAGCAAGTGTTCTTCTGTCCAGAGAACCAAGGGCCCTGTGCCACCTTCCTCTGGTGGCAGCTCTGCTCCTGGCAGCTGCCACATGTGGATGGCATTGGCAGCCACTGGCTTGCACCTGCCCGAGGTCCTCAGTGGGAGGGGAGAAGGCAGTGACATTTACAAGACAGTGAAACATGCCAAGCGTCTCCCTTGGGATTTCCTTGCGTTGTCTCACTTCTCAAAGCAAACATAATTCCCCCTTTTATAAAGGAGAAAAATGAGGCTCGGAGAGCTCAGTCCTGGGTACCTTCTCTTCTCCGTGTCCTCCGACATCTCCAGTCCCGTAGTCTGGAGGCTGCCTCATACGCCCGTGACCCTCGGCTCTCCGCCTCCTTCCCTGGCCTTCATCTTGCGTAGTGCAATGAGTATTTCTATGTCTTCATGGTGCTTGATCTCTCAGACCCTTCTCTTTGATTTCCGTGGTACCACACTCTCCTCCTTTGCTTCCTACATCTCTGTCTGGTCCTTTGCTGACTCTGCTTTATCTGGATGTCTGTATTCCCAGTGCTCAGACATCCTTCTCTTCTCCAACTGCAGTCTCTCCAGGGTTGGTCACATCTAGCCTCTTGGCTTTGGGGACCATCTCCATGCTGATGACTTGTTAATCTTAAACTCTAGCCTTGATCTTTTCCCCCAAACTTCAGACTTGTATCCACGGCTACCTGTTTGACATCTTCCTCCAAAAGGCGCCTCAGATTTGTACTCAAGGCGTCACATATTGTACTCAAGGCTCTAGGTCCGAGCTATCCAATGTGGTAGGGCCATGTGGCTATTTACATTAACTAAAGTTAAATGTAAAAGGCAGTTCTTCAAGTGTGCTAGCAATATTTCAAATGCACAATAGCCTCCTGGAACTAGTGGCTACCATATTGGATATTGCAGGGAAAGAGCCTTCCATCATTGTGGGAAGATCTGGTGGTCATTGCTGCCCTAGTTGTTCTTACCCTTCCAAACCTTTTCTTTCACCAGAGTCCCCCATTTCAAATAATGGCAGTACCATTTAGATGTTCCTCAAGTCAAAAATCTAGGAGGCATTCTTTGTTTTTTAATTTTTTAAACATTTATTTGTTTTTGAGAGAGACAGAGTGCGAGCTAGGGAGGGGCAGAGAGAGGGGGAGACACAGATCCGAAGCAGGCTCCAGGCTCTGAGCTGTCAGCAAAGGGCCTGATGTTGGGACTTGAACTCACAAACTGTGAGATCAAGACCTGAGCCAAAGTCGGCTGCTTAACCAGTTGAGCCACCCAGGCACCCCTAGGAGGCATTCTTGATCCGTCTCCTTCCTGCATGCCCCACGTCAACCTCATCAGTGAGTCTTGTCTACTGTGTTTCCAGAACATCCCCCCGTGTGTCCACTTCTGTCCATTTCCAATGTTCCCCAGGCTGAGCCACCGTCCTCTCTCATCTGGATGCTTTGCAGCAGCTCCTCAGTGATCTGCCAGCTCTACTCTTACCTCTACAACCCATTGTCCACATAGCAGCTGGAGTGATCATTAAAAAATATAGGTTCACCTCTCCCTCAACAGAAAACCTTCTAATGATTTCTTACTAAACCTAGAATAAACACACCCCATTTGAACATTAGTTTGAATGGTGCCTTAGTCCATTTGGGCTGCCATTACAAAGTACCATAGACAGGTGGCTTATAAATAACAGAAACTTATGTCTCACCATTTGTGAGCCTGGAAGACCCAGATCGGAGAGGCAGCATGGTCCGGTGCTAGTGAGAGCCCTATTCCAGATTGTAGACTGCCAGCTTCTTGTTGGATCCTCACATGGCAGAGATAGGGCAAGCTACCTCTCTGGGGCTCTCTTATAAGGGCACTAATCCCATTTGTGTGGGCTCCACCCTCATAGCCTAATTATCTCCCACAGGCCCCACCCCCCAAATACCATCACATTGGGTATTGGATTTCAACATGTGAATTGAGGAGAGGAGGGGCACAAGCATTCTATCCATAACACATGGCCCCACGTGATCTGGGCCTTCCTCTATCTCAATCATTCTACCCATTGCCCACCAGATTCTGGTCTCTGCTGTACTGCTGACCTCCATTTTGGTCCCCAAACATTGTAAGACCTTTCCTGTCCTAGGATCTTAGGACTGGCTCAGAAGCTCTTTGCTCTTTGCCCAGAAGCTCTTCCCCTACATGGTCACTTGGCCGGCTGTTTCCTGCCATCCATGCTGGAGCCCACTCAGAAGTGTCTACACCGCTCATCTCAGGCTGCTTTCAGTTCTCTGCACACCATTATGGACTCTGTGAATGGTTAATATTTGTTTAGTTGTTGATTTATTTATTTTTCTTTCTCTTCTTCCCCCGCTGGAATATAATAGTCCAAGATACTGGGGACTCAAGTGGAATGAGACATGCTTTGCCCTCTCAGAATACAAAAAACTAAAAATGATTTGTAATTATCTTTTATGTTTTTTGAAATGTGAGCAGGTGCTTCGAGTTAAAACAGATGAATTATTTTCTCTTGAAAACTTGAACATGCTAATAATTTCTTAAGAAATCCTTTTGTCCTTTTCTCATGAGTAATGCAAAAGTAGAATTTCTTTATCAGGGTCTCAGCAAATGAGTTTCCCATACAAAATTAAAATGCCTCCAATTGTTTCTTATCTATGGTTTTGGCTATAACTACACTTTCCCTGGCCTGCCTTGAGGGGGAGCCAGCTGGGAACCAAAGGGGCTAGTTGGAAACAGAGGAAGATGATTCCGAGGAATCCCTGAGGCCCCTTGGAAAACAATGGAAGTTGTTGCCTGGGTGGGTGGGAAATCAGTGCACACTGCAGAACCGGGCCAACATGGACTTGGAGGATGGGTTTGCTCTTGTGAGCACAGCACAACATGGATTTGGAGGATGGTGGCAGGAAGCCTGCTGGACTGAGAATCTAGAAGCAGACCTTCGTTGGAAGACAGTATGCACGCCTTAGGAAGGACCCTTGTCCCAAGATGCCCCTCACCCCACACCCACATCCACAGATGGTAACTCCCTCAGTAGCATCCCTTTCAGAAGTGGGTTACCTTAGATCCCAGGCAGCTAAGGATTTGCTGTCTTCCCGTGCAGCCCTTCCAGGTCCACTGCTTGATTTTCAGAATCCTTTATGGTTTGACTTCATCCTCACCAGTTGCATTTTCTAGATAAGTGAGGCTTCTTTACGGACATGGTTCCTTCCTGCCTCTACCCTTTTCTTCCGCCTGCCAGGCCCTTGCTCTTGACTCTGGGTCTCTCCTGTCTGCCCTGCCTCCAGGAATCCTTTTTTCTGCAGTGCAGACAACATTGTGCTGGCCTCTGGAGGCAGAAGGGAAGTTAGGACCTGTTCTGCAGGCCACCTCCTGTGATCACTGATCTCTCCCCTCCACAATGTCCTGTGGTCATCCAGCCAGGGTCGGGGCTTGGCAAGTCCTTGCTCGCTAGTGGTCTGACTTGTCAACCTGGGCTTCTGTAGCTGCCCAGATACAGACTAACACTGCTGCCAAGTGCTGGGCTTATCGGAGGTGCTCAGTCAACACTTCTTTCACTGACTGTATTCCCCAGAAGATACTTAGTTCACCAAAGACTCCTTTCATGATAATTCAAGTTACTGGGCTCTTCCTGCCCCCTGGGCTTTTCTCCACTGGACTAAATATCACCCCTTCTTTAAGACAGCTCAGATTCTCCTCTTTCTGCCCTGCCCCTGGGCCCTTCTACATGTCTTTCTGTGGTTTTCCAAAGCACCTTCATTGCCCCCTACCCCACAATGTTGGAACTGTCTACACTGTGCTTTACTTGCCTGTGTACCTTAGTCCCCATCCCACCCTGGGCCACACTGCCCTCTGTGCCCCTTGGAAACAGGGGCAACATATCATCTGGTTTGATGCAAGATTTTTGATGATTTGGTGAATAAACAAAGCATAGAATGCAAATACAGTAGAAGAAACTGCCCCCCTCCCACCCTGCCCATTAATCTTGAAAACAATTTGAAGGGAATCTAATTCAGAGATCCCCCACATGGTTATGGGATACCCTTTATATTCCCCAGTCTTTAGTTTGCTAGGGATGCTGTAACAAAAATACCACAGACTAGGGGGCTTAAACAGCAAAAACTAATTTTCTCACACTTTTGGAGGCTGGGAGTCTGAGATCAGGGTCTTGGCAGATTCGGTTTTTCCAGAGGCCTCTCTCCTTGGCTTACAGCCGCCTTCTTACCATGTGTCCTCATAGTCTTGTCACTGTGTGCTCATATTCTGCGCGCTCTCTCTCTCTCTCATAAGGACACCAGTCATATTGGAACCATATGACCTTATTTAACTTTTATTATCTCTTTAAAGACCCCATCTCCAAATACAGTCACCGCTGAGATATACTGGGGATTAGGACTTGCACATCTGAAGTTGAGCTGTGGAATACAAGTCAGTCCATAACACCCTGACATTGAGAAGGCAAAACGGCCAGAATCAAAGGATAATGGCACCTAAGGAGTTACACTGATCCGGTCCATGAAGGTGGAGAGGCATGTGTTTGTGTTTTGGAATTTTCTGAACAGACTGAGCCAGGAAGATATTGAGAAACTGAATTCTATGAAAAAAGATGTTTTTATTATTAGAGTAGGATTTGTCAAAAGAGGAAATACAGAGAAAAGAGGTTGCATGAAATAAACCCTTAATCTCCCCAGAGTGGCTGGGAGACTGCCCCCAGGAGCAGGATGTGTGGGTACCAAAGCCAAGGGAAGCGGTGAGGATTAAGAGCGCAGGCCCAGGAGCCGGACGGCTGCCCTGTGTGGGAGGAGGGAAATCCCAGGCACCGCCAAGCCGGGACTTAATTGAGGAAAGGGCCTGTAAGATAGGCCTTTCTTTCTCCAGGCTGGGTGAAAAAACACACACATCTGCCATCTGGACCTTGGGGTCTCACAGTCGAAAAATGCTTCACTTCTAGCCTCACTCAATTACAGCCTGCTTATTTCAAGACTGTCTTCTCCTTAGGACTAAATGTGAATGGGGGAGATGGTTCTGGAGAAACACATTTATAACCAGCCTTGCTCTGGGGCACACAAAGGCCATCTTGCTTTGTAACCATGGCCCTGGCTCTTTTCCACGGTCACTGCCTAGTTATGTGACAGTCTTTGTGAATTTCAAGGCATATTAGCTATAACACTGCTTTTTAATGATCCTAGCATTACTGCGAAGATTTCTCAGACCCCTCGCTAAAATTAACAGCACAGCCCTATACTGTTTGGCTTTTGAGAGGGAGAAAAAGTTTTCCTTGACCCTGGTAGGGTCCCTGGCCAGCTCTGTAGATGAACCTGACAAAGACAGATGAGCAGGAGGAAAGCCAACACCCGTTAATGAACTTTTGCAGGTACTTGACATCCTTCACCCGGGGGAGTGATCAGAGCCTGAAGCCTTTGTAACCTTTTACACAAACAGTATTTGTGAAGATTTGACAGGAACAGAGGAGTTTGGGCCAGAGGCAGTAAATGGTAGAGAGACTTGGGAGAAGTTGAATGAGGATTGTTGCCATATTCCTCTGGTCCAGTCTGTGGGCTGATAGAGTATGTCTCCAGTAAAAGGAGAACTTATTTCTTGCCTTTAGACCAAAAAGGGGGAACTTTTTCCTACATCTCCTGCTTAATTGCTCTCAGCTCAGAATATATTTTATGGCAAGGAGGCATGTTTTGGGGTGACATATTCTGGTTTCCTTCAGCCTTCTTCATATTTTATTATACCTAACTTCTAGAGGAATAGGTTTTTGGAGCCCATGTGTCAGCATTAGCACAAGTGCTGTCTTTTAACGAACGTGTAGATATTGTTATAAGATAAGAAAACATTTTAAATTATAATTAGCAGTGAATTTTAAAACAATGGGATAACATCTGTGGAAACTACACGGAGAAGTTCAAGTGCATGGAAAGAACAGCACAGTCTACCCGGTACTAACAATAGAGCATGATTCGCTGACCAGGTCCCGTCGCTGTATGGGTGTGTGCGCCACAGTGGAATCAGAACTTGCAGTGTACTTGATCCAGCGACTTTGGAATTATGTTTCTTGACAACGATTTTTTAATGTGAGGAGATTCGCGTTACTTAAAATTTTGCAAATAACCTGAATTTTGTTGAGGCTGTGACGTCAAAATATTTCGTATTTGCGTATTTAAAATTCACATGCAGTGATAGCCATACAATGTGATAAGCGAGGAAGATCAGAGACTGAGCAAACCCAAGTTCAACGCAAATGCAGGTTGCTGTAAATTAATGTCAAAATTTATGGGGTGCCTGGGTGGCTCAGTCGGTTCAGTGTAAGACTCTTGATTTCAGCTCAGGTTGTGATCTCACGGTTCATGAAATCAAGAAATCAAGACCCACGTCAGGCTCCGTGCTGACAGCATGGAACCTGCTTGGGGTTCTCTGTCTCTCTGTGTCTCCTCTCTGCCTCTCTCTGTCTCTCTCTCAAAATAAATAAATAAACCTTAAAATACTAAAAATTAATTAATGTCAAAGTTTAAATTGAGAAGAGTAGAGATTTTTTAATGATCTCTGTCCTCTCCCTTAATCTTGAATAGCCAGTCTCTTTCTACGTGGACATCCCCCAGTGAACCTCTCTCCCAGAGCCACCATTAATTAATTTTATTTGTGGATCCGTCATGATGGTTCTTCTCCCTTTCCCCAGTCACCTGACCGCTCCCCTTCTAACTCCATTCTGATGCCTGGCAGGCTGTCATTGGAGAACTCCATTTCTAACATGGAGCTTTAACCCTTGCACTTGGGAAAGGGTTTTGATTCAAGAAAGCAGCCTGTCAGCTCAGCAGCCCGTCAACCCACCTCCTCATGATCCAGGGGCCTGAAAATGAGACACCCCCCTCGCCACTCTTCCAAACTTATTTCCCCATCAGCGAGTCTGGGATTCTGGTTGTTCACAAATGGCTTTCGAAATAAGCAGGTGTCTTAGCTCAGGCTGCCATAACAAAATACTGGAAACAGGGCAGCGTAAATGACAGACATGTATTTCTCACAGTTCTGGAGTCTGACATATCAAGCTCAAGGTGCCAACTGATGTGGTTCCTTTTAAGGACTCTCTTCCTGACTTGCAGATGGCCTTCTGCTTGCTGTGTCCTCACATGGCGGGGGGGGGGGGGGAGGTGGGAGAACAGAGGAGAGAGAGAGGGATAGAGGGAGAAGAGGGGAGAGAACTGGACTGGGCTTTCTGATTTCTCTTCTCACAACGACGCTGATCCCTTCATGGGGACCCCACTCTCGTGACCTCATCTAAACTAAATACCTGCTGGGGCACCTGGGTGGCTCAGTCGGTTAAGCGTCCGACTTTGGCTCACGTCATGATCTCGTGGTTCGTGAGTTTGAGCCCCACATCAGGCTCTGTGCTGACAGCTCAGAGCCTGGAGCCTGCTTCGGATTCTGTGTCTCCCTCTCTGTCTGCCCCTCCCATACTCACTCTCTGTCTCTCTCTGTCTCAAAAATAAATAAACATTAAAAAAAATTTAAACTAAATACCTGCCAAAGGCCCCTGTCTTCAAATACCATCACACTGGGGGGTAGGGCTTTGACATATGAATATGGGGGGTGGGGTGGGCATAAACATTCAGTCTGTAACAGTAGCCATTCGAAGTGTATGCTTAAGGAGATTTTTGAAGAGTATAAAGCGATTTGCAAGTTTTAAGGCATTTTTATGAGTATTGTTATGTTTTGGCAAGTGTTTAGACTTCTCTCCTGTGCCTTGGTTTCTAAGGAAACCAAATACTTTCTGAGCAGTGTTCAGAACAATGAAACCCTGGTGCCGTTTGAACTTTCAGAAGTGAAATAGCAAATGTGCGGAGCATTGAGGTTGTGACAGTACATGCTATAGCTGGACCTTACCTTTCAACTCTGATGCTTCCATTCTTACTGCATGGCTGCCCTATCAGGGTACAAGTATTTGATTCAATAGCCTCCGTTAATACCTTACTTACCACATTGGAGAAAAGAGGACTTTGAGAGAATGGGAAGCAGGAAAGATCAGTTTTGAAGGAGGGAATCTGGTAAAGGTGGGTCATAGGGTAACAAGGGCAGGAGGCAGGGGTAGAGGAAGGGGTGCGCATTCTTGCCTGAGGTCTTCTGGTAGCCTGCAGAGCAGAGGGTGTGAGCAGAACCGGTATAAGAAAGCACTGGAACACTCAGAAGGGGAGCCATTATTGGAAGGTGGGCCAATGGTGGAGAATGAGGAGGGGCACGATCAAAACAGACCTTTCCTTCTTCACAGCTGCTGCTGCCTTGATTGGCACCTGTGGTTCATGGTAGGTGGCACATAGTGGGCACCCAGTAAATCTTAAATGAATGCTCGAACAGATCATCACCTGAAGTGAATGCCTCCAGGTGAATGTGCACAGGTTCCCCCTTGCCCTGGCAGCTGGGCGTCTTCCAGAGTACATCCTCAAGGTCTCCAGAGTTCTTCCACTGAAACTCATTGCATGAAGGTCTAGAAACACGAAGACTGGGGAGAGCTTGATGTATAGCTGCTAAGAGGGGATGTCTTGGGATTTTGGTTTCCTTAAGGATGGACCATTTGGACAACCCGGTCATCAAAAGGTAGTTTCTCCCCTGATGTTTCCATTTCTTTTCACTCTTTGAATTGCTTCTTATTTCTCCTGAGCATCTTTCCTTTTCTTATTTCGATTGCTGTTTGCTTTGGAAACGAGACATTATCCAAGCACAACATCGCTTAGAATGACTCTAGGTAATGGGAGAGACTCGAACACCTAGGCCTTTTATAGCCACAATTGGTTTTCTTTGTTGGCTTTTTAAGAGGAAGGTTTTGACGGATCAGATATTGCACATTAATTGTCATGAATTGCAGAAAATGAATCCTAGCTTCATGTGTTTGTGTATGTGTGGGTGTGTTACTGCTAGGGCATGGCTTATACTACATCTCTTAAAGCTGAAAGAGTGGTTTGTGAAACTGTTTTATGAGTTTAATATTTCAAATAAGTCTTCATTTTGCTTTTGGAAATTCTGTTTCTTTTTATAAAAGAGAATAGTATTAATATATCTCTTGAACCTAATATTCGAGATGGCTTAATTATCTGAAAGAAGCACTGTTTTTCTTAGAGAAGTATATGTTCTAAGAATTTGAAGGCTAAAGTGTCCAACTGTTCCTATTCAGAATTGTATGATTCTGTCACTTTGTTAAACCCAGAACAGCATTAACTATCAGAGCTGAAGGGGCTATAAGGGTTGCCCTCCAGGGCATTTTGACTTTTGACAACCTAGGCAATAAATAATAAACACGAAGAAAACGTTAAGTGCAATGTGAAACTCAAAGCAAATTAAAATTAAATATTTTTTAATTTACAGTGCAGATGATGTAATGGGGTGTCATTCTAATTTCTTTTTTTCGTAAATGACAATTAGCTTTCAGGTTCTGAAAGCCAGTGTTGGATATGGTTGACTAAGTTAACCCCCTTATTTTACGGATAAAAAGACTGAGGTCCAAAGATTCAAGGAATGCCCATGCCTTCAGCATATTAGGGGCGGAACTTGGTCAAGAGCCCAAACATCCTGTTGGCTGTTTACTGCTTTGCCCACAACACTGCCCCCCATACCCCCTATCCTTCCAGACCTTTAAGGATATTCTCTTATGCAAAAGAGGCATCCTATCCATCATCCCCCTACATCTGATGATGCCAATATTCTGGAAAGTTATTCTGACTTTACATTGTCATAGCAGGATGGATGCAAAGACCAGAAGACTTCTCAGGCCGGGCTAGTCCATGGGTCCTGGTTTATTTTTATTCTCTTTATTTCATTCTGGATGTTTATACCATCGTGAAATAGAAACACTTCCCTGGTATAGCTTCTGGGGCATAGATGGGGCAAAACCTAAATCTGAAAATGAATATTTTTGGAAGCCAATTTGGTTCTTCTGTCATATTGACATCTCTTAATGATGGCTTTCCCTGAACAATTCAATAGGTCCTCTCAAACTTCTTATTTCTTTTTCTTTTTTTTTTTTTTTAAACAACAACAGCGTATCCGGTGGAGAGCTGTTTGATCGGATAGTGGAGAAAGGATTTTACACAGAGAAAGATGCCAGCACCCTCATCCGCCAGGTCTTGGATGCCGTCTACTATCTCCATAGAATGGGCATTGTCCACAGGGACCTCAAGGTAAGGCGTTCGCCTAGCAACATCTTCCAGCAGCTCTTCTACCCACAGTACACCTGTCCAAGGGGATTGGCTCCAGAAGATGGCTGAGGTTGCCTTGATGGAGATATGGGTGGAATGAATGGGAGGCATTTGTGTTGTTAGTTGTCAGGGCCATTGGGAGCCAGAGGTAGCTTGAAAAATGATGAGGGGCTGGCCACCATTTGGGAGATTTTATAACTGCTATGCAGCCAAAGGGCCACAGGGAGATAGGTTGTGTATTGCTTCAAGCCCACCTAAAAGGTAATTTTGTTCAAGACACAGAGGCCATGATAACCCTTCTCCCAATACAGTTTTTCACAGTGTTCTCCCAGTTCTGGCCCCATTTCAGCATAGTACACTGTGTGAAAGAAAGGGAGCAAGTAAGTGGAGGGCATAACACGAGAAAGGAAATGGAAGGTTATTGGGAAAGATGGGTTAAACAACCTACAATCACAGCCATCCCCCAGCGTCCTGTAGGTCACAGGCTTACCTGTTCTTTTTTTTTTTTTTTTTTTGTATAAAAGATTCTTTTAACGTTTATTTATTAGATAAACAGAGATAGAACAGAGGAGGGGCAGAGAGTGGGGAGGGAAAGAGCATCTGAAGTGGCCTCTATGCTGATAGCAGAGAGCCCGATGCGGGCCTCAAACTCACAAACTAGGAGATCATGACCTGAGCCAAAGTTGGATGCTTAACCCACCGAGCCACCCAGGCGCCCCAGTCTTACTTGTCCTTGATGAGGTGTTGGCATACTGACCCTTCACCCAGTAGCACTGAAGGACCTGGGCCTTACTTGGGCATCTTGGCATCACATCCCTCCCCGGCTCAGTATAGATACCAAAGGGCAGATATCCAACATATGCTATCAAGAGTAGATATCGAACACATTGATTTGAGGAACAGCAAAAGGCAACATTGGTCACCAAGGCTGTAATGTGGCTTCATCCAACAGTGGACACAGGTCCAGGCCCCAGGGCTCCCTGCACCTGTCAAGATAGAAACTCCACCCCAGCCCACATACCCGCTGCTCATATCAAAAACACAGGGATTATAATGTACTGAGCCATGCTATGCGTGACTGTGTGAAATCTAAATCAATTTAAAGAACAAACCATAAACATTTGTTAAAACAGAATTTCGGCATCTGCCTGTTATCTAGTACTGGGTGTGAAGGTATAACATGGTGTAGCTTTTCTCTTCATAAGGTCTCACTGTAAAGTTTTCTCTTCTCTATATTATTTTCCAGCAACCAGAATAGTGGCTGCCAAATGTTAGCCTGAATCAGAATTGTCTGGAGGGCCATTGCTTGCCCCACCCCAGAGGTTCCGATTCTATAGGTCTGCAGTGGGCCTGGGAATGTGCATTTCTAAGGGATTTCTAGGTGATCCTGATGTTGCTCTGGGATTACTCGTGGAGAACTTCCGGACAAGGGTGTTTGTGAATGTCGATGGGGTCCTTACAGACTTTGCCCTTTGCAGGCTTCTTGATGGCTGAAATGGCTGTGGGCACAAATTAGCTAATCTTCAGGACCCGGAGGTCCTTTCCGGGGCTAAGTAAGGGCTTACTAAGCCCACTTGGCGCCTCTGTGCCTGCTCTGCTCTCTTGTGCCCTCACCAAATGCCGATTCTCTGCTTCCAGAACACAGGAGGCAGGTCTCTGAACAAGTTAGTGCGATGCCCACAGAGGTGTGATGCAATGCGCTGGCTGTGTGTACTTGATAGAAATAATTCCCACTCAGATGACATTCCTAGAGGGGCCATGTTATGCGTGACTGTGTTTATTCCCCCTTCGAAAGGCAGATGGGCTGTGCAGGAGTCATAGCTGTCTACGCCCACATGGCGCTTTCAGAGAAGTGCTTGTAGCTCCCAGCTGGTGCAGCTGTGAGACCGCCAGGCTTGTCCCCGCAGAGAGAACATTGCCATGTTAGGACTGTTCGTCATTGCTTTTCAGAGGCACAAGGGAGTTTGACCTATGTGGCAGGAGTTGGGGTTGGGATAGTAAATTTTCACAAATATCTTAGAAAATGAAAACAAACTGTATGATCCAGGTCAGAGCAATAGAGAACATGATCAGATTAATAAAAGATTAGGTCGCAGTCTGGGATACCGCCATGCCCCTGGGAATACACCTCCACCTCCCTCCAGCAAGGTACTCTTGTGTCGTCTTGCCCCAGGAAGCTACTAGAGATAATGAGAGACTGAGACAGGAAGTGCCCGCTAACTGACCCCTCAGATTAGGACAGGGCTTCTCAGCCCCTGCAGTGTGTCCTTTGCCGCGGGGGGCTGTTCTATGCATTGTTGGATGTGTAGCCACATCCCTGACTGCTACCCACTAGATGCGCATAGACTCCTGCAGTTGTGACAACCAAAGACATTGCCAAATGTTCCCCTGGGATGCCAAATTGCCCCCAGTTGAGAATCACTGGATTAGGAGGGTGATTATGTATAATATAAACTTTATAGGAAGTGTTGATTCAGATCTTTTAAAAGCCTGTTGGGGCACCTGGGTGGCTCAGTTGGTTAAGCGTCCAACTTCGGCTTAGGTCATGATCTCACAGTTCTGGAGATTGAGCCCCACCCATGTCAGGCTCTGTGCTGACAGCTCAGAACCTGGAGCCTGGTTCAGATTCTGTGTTCCTCTCTCTCTCTCTCTGCTCCTTCCCCGCTTGCACTCTGTCTCTCTGTCTCTCTCAAAAATGAATAAACATTAAATTTTTTTTTTAAATTAAAGATTGTTATGTGAACTTTTTAAAAAGTTTATTTATTTTGAGAGAGAGAGAGCACAGCAAGGGATGGTCAGAGAGAGAGGAAGGGAGAGAGAGAATCCCAAGCAGGCTCTGCACTGTCAGCATGGAGTCTGATGTGGAGCTTGAACTTATGAACCTTGAGATCATGACCTGAACCAAAACCAAGAGTCAGATACTTAACCAACTGAGCCGCCCAGGTGCCCCTC
This sequence comes from Panthera pardus, assembly GCF_024362965.1. Taxonomy (NCBI): domain Eukaryota; kingdom Metazoa; phylum Chordata; class Mammalia; order Carnivora; family Felidae; genus Panthera; species Panthera pardus. The sequence continues at coordinate 129,438,654 of NW_026526991.1, read as the reverse complement.
TTATTATGCAAACTGTTAACGGGTTGGTATTGACCTTCCAATTCCAGTATTGTCCATCAGTTGTCTTGCAACGATGTCACAAAATAAAGAATAATATTTTTTCAGGTGAGTCCTGGGCCTCTTGGGACCTCAGGCAGAATTGTGAGATCCCCTCTGTGCCTCCCACCTGACCAAGCACTCCTACTGCCAGCTGGGGGCCTCCACCTGGATTGCCCTTGAGCCTGTCTTCTCTCCCACTTTCCTGTTGCCTGACTCCCCTGAAGAAAAGCCCTGCTGCCTTGACTGAGTCTTGAGATGGTTGTAGATAAGTATCTATCTAAGTTGTGAATGACCAGCCGATTTAACCCTCCTTGGTAATTGACCCAAAGGAGGGATATTTGATTCCATGCAGTCTTTTGCCTAGATGCAACCTTGTTTAAGAGCATGAGATCATTGGGACAGGAAGATTAAAAGTCAGAAACTTAAGGAGAGTCTGGGTGGCCCAGTTAGCTAAGCATCCGATTCTTGATTTGGGTTCGGGTCATGATCTCATGGTTCATGAGAGGAATCCCATGCTGACATTGTGGAGGCTGCTTGGGTTCTTTCTCTCCCTTTCTCTCTACCCCACCTCCCACTCACATGCACATGCACACGTGTGTGTGTGCTCTTCCTCTCTCAAAATAAATAAACTTGAAAAAAAATCAGAAACTTAAGAAAAGTCCTCTCTGCCCCCATGATCAGATCCTTACCGTTCATCAAAAGATGATCTCAACATTCAGACAAATCATGAACCACAGGCACCTTTTGATTAGATTATTTTGGCCTGCTTTTTAAGCATTATTCTTATTTTGATTATTGATTGGGCCATTTTATTCTCTTTTCAAACTCATTGAAAGCACCTTCAAGTGTGCATTTGATTTTCTTCTAATCTCATGCTTCATCCACAGGATCGACGTCACTGTGAATGTGTCATTCCTTTTTGTGTTATGATTTTAGGAGAAGGGTAGTATTTTTTTTTTCTTTTGTGTTCTGTTAAAGTTATTTTGACACTTGTTAAGACAAGACTTTATTTAAGACTACTGCAAGAAGGGTATCACAATAGGGGAGAGAATTGGGTTCAACTCCAAAATCATCAAGGGCATGTGAGGACTTATAGCCATTGAGCAGAATGACGGTTGTGGATAGAAACCTACTAAGAGGGGGTATCAAGGATGGAGGGATCCTTCCTAAAGCCTGGCCAAGAACTTAGACATTGGCAGTCTCTCTCCATTGACCAGGTTCTCTTCCTTCTGGCCAGGTTCCATCCTTGGGCTCTGTCCTTAGTGCACTGGCTCTGCCCATGTAGTCCAGGCTGAGCAAGAATCCTGCTGAGCCAGGGCACCTGGCTGGCTCAGTGGGTTGAGCATCTGACTTCAGCTCAGGTCATGATCTCTCAGTTAGTGAGTTCAAGCCCCATATTGGGCTAACTGCTGTCAGCACAGAGCCCACTTCACATCTTCTGTCTCTGCTCTCTGCCCGTCCCCGCTTGCGCTTTCTCAAAAATAAACAAATATTAAAAAAAAAAAAATCCCACTGAGCCACTTTGGTGAACATCCCCCACCCTTGATATCTGATCAAATCCTTTATCTTCCACCTTTCATATCTGCCCACCCTGGCCTGCCTTCAGCAAGGATCCTCTGAAATTGGCATAGCCAGAATCCCCCCACCCTTGATGTTCCCTCTTAGTAATTTTCTATTCTTTTTAAATTTTTGTAAAATGTTTATTTTATTTTTGAGAGAGACCGAGTATGAGTGGGAGAGGGGCAGAGAGAGAGAGGGAAGACACAGGATCTGAAGCAGGCTCCAGACTCTGAGCTGTCAGCACAGGGCTTGAACTCCCAAACCGTGAGATCATGATCTGAGCTGAAGTTGGCACTTAACCCACTGAGCCACCCAGGCGCCCCACCTCTTAGTAATTTTCTGTTCACTGACCCTCACCCTGATCCTGGGCTATAAATCTCCACTTTTCCTTGTTGTATTAGGTCTTGAGTCCACTCTTCCTCTCCTACTGCAGAATCCCATTGCAGTGGTCCCGAATAAAGTCTTCCTTACTGTCTTTACCAAGTGTGTGAATACATTTTCTTTAACAACATCCAAGGTGGAAGGTAAAGAGCTTGGCCAGATATCAAGAGTGAGGGGTTCTGTCTATTCTGACTTAGCAGGTTTCTTGCTAAGACTGGACTTTGCAGCCCCAGCAAGACAGGAGGGACACAGAAGGCCAAAACCGAGGCCTAGAAGAGGGCTCAGGGGAGCCCGACTATAGTTTGGTTAAGGCGGGGCAGGGGGGTGGGTCTTGAACACTTCTCAGAATGTCCTCACAGAAATGGCTACAGCTCAGAATTGCCCCGTGAATTCTAAAACCCAGAAGTTCCAGGCCCATCTCAAATCTAAATAGCCCTCACCACCAGATGAGAGAATGAAAGAAGAGTTGGTAAAATTCAATTAACTCAGAAACCAAAGATCCACCGCAAACCACTGACAAGAGACTCTTGCTTCAATCACTCTTGGGGATGGGAGGAGAGCCAGACAGGAAACTGTGGGAAAGTGGCTTGCCCAGTCCAGATTCCTCCTGGTGTGGTATGTGTGTGTATGTGTGTATTTATTTATTTATTTTGGGGGACAGAGAGAGAGAGAGTGAGTGAGTGGGGAAGGGGCAGAGAGAGACAGAGATAGAGAGAATCCCAAGTAGACTCCCCACTGTCAGCACAGAGCCCCACGCAGGACTCCATTTCTCTGACCCCGAGATCATGACCTGAGCCGAAATCAAGAGTTAGATGCTTAACCAACTGAGCCACCCCCCAGCTGCCCCCTGTTGTGTTTCTTTTAAGGTTGAACGTAAATCAGAGAAGTGATTGCTTCTTCACTGGGCAAATCTTTGGAATTTCCTGAGTTGGGGGAAAGGAGTGGTGTCCGTCCTCAGCATTGTGTCTCTCAGGGACAACATCATTAATTGAGGCAGCCCTTCTGTGGTCAGGCTCTGCCTGGGCAGGACAGGTGCAGCCCTGAGGCTGGGACATCTCCCTCGGTCTCCACAAGCTCCACCCCCCCTTTTTTTTTCTAAGAATGATACCTTGACTTTTCATAAAACACTATGCAAATAAAGCTTCATTGTCTCCCTGCTCCACCCGTCTGCCTCCCCTTACCCCTCCTGTGCAGCTGCCATGGAGGTGCCCCTGCTGTGCAGGACTGTAGCAGAGACAGGAGCTGTGGTCAGGCCTCAGCCATGTGTCCTGAGTTACTACCATCTGAGCTCCAGCATTCCCCATTCCATCCAGCTCCAGCTTCCCCATTCAGGGAAGCAAACGAGGAACCACCACGACCCGTGTTTTCCCGAAAAGGCAACCAGAAGCTCAGGGCACTTAAGGACACGTGGCTACAAAGTGCTGGATCTCTGGACACGATTCATCCATGATGACATCCCTCTGTTTCCCAGGGAGCCCAGCGAGCAGGGGTCAGCTGGCTCAGTAAAGGGGAAAACGCAACGCATCTGCCAGAGCCTCAGGACATGGGCTGTTACGGAGGGCAGGGAGAGAGACCCTGGGTTCGAGAAAGGTTGCTAAAGGGGTCAGGAAAAAGGAACGGGGCAGGGGTGGGGGACACCTGGGTGGCTCAGCCGGTGAAGCGTCCAACTTCTGCTCGGGTCATGATCTCAGGGTTCGTGAGTTCAAGCCCCGCGTCGGACTCTGTGCTGACAGCTTGGAGCCTGGAGCCTGCTTCGGGTTCTGTGTCTCCCTCTCTCTCTCTCTCTGTCCCTCCCCCACTGGCACTCTGTCTCTGTCTCTGTCTCTCTCAGAAATAAACATTAAAAAAAGAAAGAAAGAACAAGGAAATGGAAGAGCACCTACAGAAGTGACTTCATTTCTGGGAACTCCCTTTCCCCTGACCCAGGAAATAAATTGACAAGTCTTAGGGGTTCTCTAGGCAGCCCCAATTTATGGTTCACTTTTTGAAAGTAGACAAAGGGACTCACTTTTCTTGAAAACCTCTAAGTGCCCCAAACTGTGCAGTGTCCCCTTCATCACTCCTATTAAACACGGCTTTTCTTACTGCATTCGCTGTGTCCCAAGTCAAGCGTATCCTTAAATTGTGGTTAGGCTTTGTGGCTTCGTGAGTCTCCCACAATTAACCCATATTTAAACACACTTTGTCGGGGCGCCTGGGTGGCGCAGTCGGTTAAGCGTCCGACTTCAGCCAGGTCACGATCTCGCGGTCCGTGAGTTCGAGCCCCGCATCAGGCTCTGGGCTGATGGCTCGGAGCCTGGAGCCTGTTTCCGATTCTGTGTCTCCCTCTCTCTCTGCCCCTCCCCCGTTCATGCTCTGTCTCTCTCTGTCCCAGAAATAAATAAAAAACGTTGAAAAAAAAAAATTTAAACACACTTTGTCAGTGTTTTTTTTCTTTTTTTCTTTCTAGCCTGAAAACCTCTTGTACTACAGTCAAGACGAGGAATCGAAAATAATGATCAGTGACTTTGGACTGTCAAAAATGGAGGGCAAAGGAGATGTGATGTCCACAGCCTGTGGCACCCCGGGCTATGTTGGTAAGCACAGTGTGGGTGTCCATATCAGCTTCTTTGGTCTTAAGCACTTCAGCCCTGGCACATGATCGCAGCTGCCTTCATTCCCCTTAAGTGGAGAATAAAAGGCCAAGAGACATTGGAACGAGTTAGAAGAGAGGCGATTTCCCCTGAAACCTTTTAATAGTCGGGCAGAAATCCTGTCTCATTGGGGTGTGGGCCTGGGTGGAAGCCAGGAGTTGATTGGATGAATTCCCACGTTCTGATGCCAGAAATAGTGCCTCCATATCTGTGTTTTCAAATGATTTACAGTGAGACACTGAGATAACCATGAAGTGCAGACACAAACATGTTGAGATAGAAGCGGCCAGAAAGAGAATATCGATAGGAGGAATCTAGTTCATGCCTTGTCGAAGTCACTCTCTTGAAGTAGCCAGTCCTGATCTGTACTGGAGAAGCCAAGAATTAAAGTCTTTCCTAAAATCAGAACCCCAGGGCCCTCGTACCAAACATACAGAGCGCAGAAAGGGCTACAAGAACCGAACACTCGCATACTGAGAACCATCTTGTGTCTTCTGGGGACCTGGAGAAAGGCCATCGGTGCCGTTTGTGTTTTCGAGACGTTGACTTACATGAATGTATTCATTCATTCAGCAAATGTATACTGAAGCGCATACTATGGACCAGCTGCTGTTGTGGGCACTGGGGTGAAGGCTGTACATGAGTCAGACAGCAGGCCTGCCCTCATGAAGCTTATGTTTTAGTCGGGAGTCACAGACAACAGACAAAGTACAGGGTTGTTTCAGGCCACGGTAAGTGCTATGGAGAAACTCAAATGAGGACATGCCACAGAGCAGCAAGGTGATGGCGGGGAGGGGGACTAGGACGGTTAAGGGCACAGGAATGAGACCTGGGTATTGGCTTGAATGTGGAGAAGCAGACAGCCTTGGGAATGTTAGGGGACAGAGTGTTCCAGGCAGAAGCATCCATTTGTGCTAAAGCTCTCAAGTGGGAAAATCCTGGGAAAAGGGTATAAACCGGGAATGTCTGAGAGCAGGAAAAAAATGGGGTTGGAAAAGACTTCTGGAAAATAGAGACCGAGGCTGAATTCTCATTGTACAAACCATGATGGCTTTTCCTAATGAGAACAGGAAGCTCGCCCTGAAAGAGGAGAGGGAATGTTCTGTGACTGGCATCATTCCTGTTTGGTATTAGGTGCAACCGCGTGATCCCCCAGGCAGGCTGAGGAAAGCAGTCCTCCCACCTGATGAGCCTGGGCCCCAGAGCATTGTGGGAAACTCCAAACGCCCTTTGGGGCCCTTCCTGGCCCTTCAGGTGCTGGCATAACACGGGTGTTATGACGCAGCCGGTTCATTTGCAAAGGTGCTCAAAGGAGAGGGGAGAAGAGCAGGCTGAGGGGAACGGAGAATAACAGGAAGGGAAGCCACGGACTCGGGGGCGGGAGGCGGGGGAGGAGGTGGCCATGGTGTGACCGGCACAGGCGGGGATCGTGTCCCTGGCGGGTGTGTGCGCTGGGCAGAGCCGGGGAGGTTCTTCTGATGGCAGAGGAGCCGGTGTGGCACAGGACTTGATGAGATTAGCGGTACCCTGAGTGCTCTCAGGTCTGGGCCAGCGGAGTGGACCCCATCGGGGGGACTGGGAATCACGGCCGTGGTGGGAGATGCACGCGAGAGCGCACGTGTGTGCCCCAGGGGCGTGGGGGTGTGACGGGAGCAGGAGCGTGTGCGGCAGGTATGTGGACTCTCTCCGGGTCAGTCCCGGCCGCCAGGCGGGCGGCAGATAAAAGTGAAGATGCGCTTCTTCTCGTTTGTCCTCAAAGATGGGGAGGGAGAAGGCCCGTTCCAACAGTGGCAATTCCCAGACCCCAGAAAATGAAAAGGCCTGTGAGGGCGCGCTGTCCACGCTCCTTGCCGGGATGGCTTTGCCACCTTCTGTGCGGTCTGCTGCCCTGGCCACCGCGGCCGAGAAGCTGAGGGCTCTGTGGCCGCCCCGCTTCCCCCCCGGCAGGAGGCCGACTCTCGGGCTGCAGTTCAAATGTTCCGGCAGAAGTGTCCGTATTTACATACGCATCGCACTGTTCTCATATTTGGCTGTGATGTTGGAAAGCTCCAGCACTTTCTAAATGGATTTTTGCTTCTTTGCGTCTTGGCAGAACCCAGGAATGGCACTTTCTCCGGGTTTCTAAGTGGCTGTCATTCGAGTGGTCTGGTTCTGCTTAGATGTCAGACACTGACGAGTCTGGGAACTGGGAAGCATGTTCATATGTGGCCCTTGCTCTTTCTACCCTAAATGGTGGCCAGTGGGGCCATCAGGTAACGCTGTTGTCAGATACGGAGTTTTCTCTGAGTGGGGAGGGGTGCGAATGTAGTGGTTCTGCTCATTCATGTGTGTTGAGCACTGAGCTGCCTAGGAAGGCCTCTTAGAGCAAGGAAGGGGCGACACTGGGGGAGCTTATAACCTGTAGACGTACCTCGGGCAGTGAGCAACAGAGATCGGGCTGTTTCCTCCCCTGCCCCCTCAGTCTGCATGGCCAACTCCTGATATTCAGCCATCAAAGCCCAACTTACACGTTGCCCCCTTTTGGTTGCTTTCCCAACACCCATTCTCTCTTTTGTCCTCCTAGTTCTTTTCCTGACCCTTTTTACATCATTGCATCGGGGTCCATATGCACCGGTGTCCCTTTCCCACTGCACCACACGTTTTTTCTCGGGCAGGGACTATCTTATTCATCTTTGCACAAATGCTTGTTAAACTGGTAAAAACCCAAGGTTCGCAGAAATTAGCATTTCTCTCTGTCTCTTCTTTTCCCATTCATTCAGCATGCATTTATTAAGTTTATGTGCTGTGCTCAGTGGTTTGGTGTTAAGAATATGAATGTGTAGGGCCAGAGTTTCAGACTTTAAAATGCTCACAGTGTTGTGAGAAAAAGAGGGAAAACCAGTAAATTGAATTATGTCTGGTAAGTGCTATGTTATTCATCATTCAAGGATTATGTATTTAGTGCCTACCTGCTGTTCTAGAGACTGGGGATGCATCAGTAGAAAGGAAAAGAAAAACAGGGGGCACCTGGGTGGCCTGGTCAGTTGAGCATCTGACTTCAGGTCAGGTCGTGATCTCGTGGTCCATGAGTTCGAGCCCCACATTGGGCACAGAGCCCACTTCGGATCCTCTGTCTCCCTCTCTCTGCCTCTCCCCTGCTCATGCTCTTTTTCCCGCAAAAATAAATAAAACGTTAAAAAAAAAACAAGAAAAGAAAAACAGATAAAAGTCCCTGCCCTCAATCAAGGTACTTATATTTGAGCAAGAAGGAGACAGACTGTATGCAAACAGCTAAGTCTGTTAATATCTTAGGTTGACAAGTGCTATGAAGAAAAATAAAGCAGGAAAGAGAATAGTTGTGTGTGTGTGTGTGTGTGTGTGTGTGTGTGTGTGTGTGTGTGTGTGTAGGGGGTGGCAATTTTAAATGTAGTAATAATCAAGGCAGCCCTCACTGAGAGGGTGACAGTGGGGTCAAGGTTTGATAGAAGTGAAGGAGCTGGCCATGTTGTTATTTGGAGGAAAAGCGTTCCAAGAATGGTGCAAAGGGCCTGAGGCAGGGGTATGTGGGAGAACAACAGGAGTGGGGTGAACAAAGAGAAGAGCAGTAGAAGATGAAGTCAGAGAACTAATAGGCAGAGCATGTGCAGACCAGGACTTAGAAGTCATTGTCAAGACCCTGACTTTTACTCAGGGTGGTGGGGAGCCATTGGAGGGTTCTGAGACAAGGCATGGCATGATCTGACCTGTACCAGGATCCCTCTAGGAGACAGGTGGAGATTAGGAGAGATGCCAGGGTGCAGGGCCAGGGTGGAAGAAGGGAGACCAGTTAGAAGGCTCTGGAATTATTCAAGTGAGAAATGGTGGGAGCTGGGCTAGGTTGGCAGAGTGGAAGTGGTAAGAAAGTATCAGGTTCCAGAAAAAAATTTGAAGGTAATTTCATGAAGATTTTCTGAAAAATTAAAAGTAGGGCTTGAGAGAGAGAAGCCAATGATAGTTCTAAGGTATTTTTTGGCCTGAGCCTCTGAAAGGAGGCTGTTACCTTTACTTTAGATGTCAAAGTCTGTGGAAAGAGCAGGCTACAGAAGTATCACCAGGGGTTCGGATTTTGATTTGTTAAAGTTTGCAAGGTCCAGAAGGCGGTTGGACTGTAAGTCTGGAGTTCTCTCAAGAGGTCCTGTCTGCAACAAGATATAGTTGATTCTCATCACACGTAGTAGTTATGCTCTGTAACGTCACCACCAGCGCTGAACTAGTAAATACTGACCTACTGTTACCCGGGAAATAGAGGTTTAGGGTCCTTGTGAGTCTCTGGTCACAGCATTGTCATCTACTGATGGATACATGACCTTGTTTTATACGTATTTCTATTTAACGACATCTTATTTAACATATATTATTTTTTTAATGTTTATTTTTGTTTTTGAGAGAGAGACCGAGTGTGAGCAGGGGAGGGGCAGAGAGAGAGGGAGACACAGCATCCGAAGCAGGCTCCAGGCTCCGAGCCATCAGTACAGAGCCCGATGCAGGGCTTAAACTCACGAACTGCGAAATCATGACCTGAGCTGGAGTCAGATGCTTAAGTGACTGAGCCACCCGGGCGCCCCTAATATATATTCTTGATTCGTGAACGATGAACTCATGGCTAACAGCACCATAACTTACACCTAAGTGAAGCTGGTCTAGCCACACATTTTCTCTGTAGGCACGTTTCCACTTTCTTGTGCCAGGAACACTAGACGGCACTTCATCGCTACACTTGGGAGCTGTTTTAAACCATGAATCTACAAAATGCGCAAAAATGTAAAAAACATGACAGCAGCTAGACCATGAAAATGATACTTGTTTGTAGTGTGAGAGGGGAAACAGGAGGGCAGTGTGTCACCTTGTCTGACCTCTAAGCAGGGAACGTGAGCTTTGGAAACTCAGTTTGAGCCTCTCTGCTCATGTCCACACGTGACCGCAAAAGCACGGCAAGTATTGATTTGGGGGCTACAAATAAATTTTAGTGAGTAGGCGAATTAAAAGTGCAGAATCTGTGAATAATGAGGATGGACCGTATTTGGAGGCTGATGTATTTTTTTTTTAATGTTTATTTATTTATTTTTAGGGAGAGAGAGAGAAAGAGAGAGCAGGGGAAGGGCAGAGAGAGAGGGAGAGAGAGAATCCAAGCAGGCTACACATTGTCAGCCCAGAGCCTGACACGGGGCTCAACCTCACAAACCATGAGATCATGATCTGAGCTAAAATCAGGAGTCGGACACTCAACTGATTGAGCCACCCAGGCGCCCCAAGAGGCTGATGTATTTTGAAGCTGTGAACCTGGATGAAGTGGCTAAGGGGGAGGCAGGGAAAGATGGAGGAGAAGAAAGGTCCCAGGGCTGAGTCCTGGAGCCCCGGGGACTCTGAAGAGGCAGCATGTGAAACAGGAAGGGAACCAGAGTGGTGTTGTATCCTGGGAAGCACTTTGAGTTGGAGAAAGTACCTTGTGTCAGTTGCTATTAAGTCAAGTAATATGGTGACTGGGTGTTGATTGTTGGCTTTGGGGGCCTTGAATTATGGATTAATTGAACCATTAATTAATTAAGCCAGTGGGAGCCTGACAGCCAGAGTAATGCTGTGAAGTGGCTTTTTGTAAGAGGACCCCAGCGTGCTGTCAACCCTGGGGCTGGACACCACCCCCCCCCGCCCCCCCCCCCCCCAACACTGGCTTATCTCTGCAAGATCAGGACGCTGTTGGGATCTTGGACAAAGAAACCACCGCCTCATCCCTACTGGCCAGTCTCGATCTAAACAGGGCAGAGCCCAGTCCCAGTCAGCACTCCTCTGATTCTGGGGGCCTTGCTGTCCGGGAGCCCGAGCCAGGTGCAGACTGTTGCTGTCTGCTTTTAGCCATGGTTCAAACTTCAGACTCCTTCTCGGTAGAAGTATTGATTTCAATTTACGGGCACTGTTGTTTTGTTTTTGTTGTTCTTACGGCTGTTGCCTAAATGACTGTTCAGCTAAATAGTGAACTTTGGCAATGTCAAAATGACTTCAGTTTTTTTTTTAAGTTTATTTATTTATTTATTTGTTTTGAGAGAGAGAGAGTATATGCAAGTGGGGAGGGTCAGAGAAAGGGAGACAGAGAATCCCAAGCAGGCCTTGGGCTGTCAGCACAGAGTCCAACGTGGAGCTTGATTCCACTGTGAGATCATGACCTACGTCGGATGCTTAACCGACTGAGCCACCCAGGCGCCCCAAGATTACTTCAATTTAAATGAGCTCTCTAGCTATGAATAAATAGTGAAAAAAGGGCTGTTTATACCACGTATCCCAGCACACACACGGTGCCTGAAAAGGCAAAGGGATCTGATCACCCTTGAATTCATCCTTTACCCTGAACAGCTGCCCTGATGTTACATGTCCTTTAAAAGAACAAGGGCCCTTGCAGAACATCACATCACTGATGGCAGGAGAATGTGGGCCTCGCTCCATCCCTGTGTATGGGGGTCCCACTGCAGGCATCTCTTAGAGCCGCTCCAACACCGAGGGCCCCTCCAATGGTGTATGACCAGTGGTGATACAGACCCATATTTGGTAGCATGTGTGCAGTATGAAGTAACCGACATATTTCAGAAGCAACATTACAAATACAGGTGAGAGAGGAATCAGCAAGGCCTGGAACGACCAGGGAAAAACTCTTGGAGGAGGCGTGATTTGAAGGAAGAGTAGAATTCCAGGCCAAGACAAGGAGAGTAATGGATGTGGGCAAGCAGGAGAACAAAGGCTCAGAGTCCCCAGCTGCTTCTTATCGAGTGTGGAAGAAATATGCAGACTCGTTTGGCTTGGAGAGGGGGCTTGCCCAAACAAGGACTCGGACCAAGAGTCAGATGCTCAACCGATTGAGCCACCCAGGGGCCTCCACCCTTCTGCAATTTCTGAACGGCTCCTCTCTAAATACTGGATACTGTGATGGAGTATCATGGTTTCTAAACTTCACTGTGGTGTCGAGGAGGGAAAGAAACCTTGCAGCATTTTGGAACTTACTCTTTTTTTTTTCTTTTAATGACTAAAACCCAAAACACCGGAATGCCTGTAAAGGTCCTCTTAATCTTGAAGTGAAGCTTGTCAGCCTTCAGGAGGAGCGAAGTAGCCATCCCACTGTGGTCACAAACCCATGTTGGCAGAGGCTAGATCTCAGGACAACCTTTGAGGGCGACATCACAGGGTTATTTCTTGCCACGTTGCCCTGAATTGCCTTAACTCCGAACAGTTCCTTTCCTCCCTCCCACTGAATTCCAAGTCTCTCCCACATTTTAGAACACCAGCTGCCCTCCCATTTTCCCCTCCCTTCCCATTCCTTAGCCTCACCCCTCCACCCACTGGCCACATTCTGGCTTTGGTAGCATTTGAATAGTACTCCAGCTCAGATCGGAACGGTAATTATAACCAGGACGGCACTTTCGTGGGGACTTTTCATGCCTGTGGTAAAATTCAAGAGGCTACTAGGAAAATCAGAGCAAGCCACTGTTTTGCGATGCATTTTTAGTAAATTACAACTCTGAGGGAAGGATGAGAAAGCTTTCCAAGGGAACTTGTCCGGCCGAGGACAGAGCTAGCCAAAGAGAGCCCTACTCCTCTTAACTTCCGTGACTTTGGGTTGAAGGCAAACCACAGGCAAAGAACGGGTCTGTGTTTCAGCTGAATTTTTAATTGCCGGCAATCCAGGCTACAGTTCTCCAAACCTTGGTGAAGCCACACGGTTTATGGAGAGGCTTGTAGTAAAGCCCCTCATTAACTGGTGTTTTCTTGTCTAACCCCACCTGCTGCAGAGTCTGCTTACAGAAAGAGTCGTGACTAAGCATGGTTGCTCATACTGCCTGTTGTAATCAGTTCTTCCTGAAGCCAAACTCCACCCAGAAATGGATGCCCGAATTTTCTTTTCCTTGATGTGTAGAATTTTATTTATCATCTCCGAACAGGCAGCCGCTGGGCAGAAATGTCGTTTTTCTCTCCCGGTGTTTCAAAGAAAGCCTTCTCGGGGTGCGTGGGTGACTCAGTCGGTTAAGCTTCCGACTTCGGCTCAGGTCATGATCTTGCGGTTCGTGAGTTTGAGCCCTGCGTCGGGCTCTGTGCTGACAGTTCAGAGCCTGGAGCCTGCTTCGGATTCCGTCTCCCTCTCTCTCTACCCCTCCCCTGCTCATCCTCTGTCTCTCTCCCCAAGATAAATAAACATTAAGAAAAAAATTAAAAGAAAGCCTTCTCACCACTTGTCCAACATGCAGCTTCTCCAACTCGTTGCAACCGGATTACAGCTCAATTTAAGGCCTTCTGTACTAATCCACCACATGAATTGGTGCTGCACGGATTCCTTCTCCCCACCCCACCCACCTCCCCACTCTCTAAAACGCAGAGTCCCATGCAGCTCTTCACTTGAGCTCAGATTCTTTTCCACAAAGGCGTAACTTCAGGACAAAATAGCAGGTGACCTTCAGGACAAGAGACTGAGGCATAGAAAGATAACACATCTGGAGCGCCTGAGTGGCTCAGTTGGTTGAGCGTTTGACTCTTGATTTCGGCTTGGGTCATGAGCTCATGGTTGGTGAGTTCAAGCCCCAAGTTGGGCTCTACACTGGCAGCGTGGAGCCTGCTTGGGATTCTCTCTCTCCCTCTCTCTGCCCCTCCTCTCTCTCTCTCTCAAAATAACTAAATAAACTTTAAAAGAAAAAAGAAAGATAACAAATTCTCCGAGATACATTGGCTCAGGGCTCAGCCTGTAATTCTGTCCTCCAACTCACTGCTGGATCTTAGATGGCAGAGATGTGGCACCACTCTGTGTGTGTAATCTAATGATTTTAAAAGCCCTCTGCTAGAAGATCACTCCTCTCACTACTTCTCTGTTAAGCTCCTCCCTGTAAAGACCCTATCACATTGCCTAACCTGGCTAGCACAGCCGAACTTGAATCCAGGCCCTCCCATCTCCTTCCATGAGCCACTTGGGGGGAAGCCGTGATAGTAAAAGAAGTCTCTACTACTACCTCTGACCACGACTGACTCCCATCTCTTAGGGCCTTTTCGTCATGACACACATGAAGTTCAAGTCAAGGGCCTTTCTCCTTGACCTCCACAGAGAGGTGAGGTCAGCCAGCAAGAGGCACAAAGGAGCCTTGGACTAGGTCACAGGATGGCAAGCAGCCTGTCTGCCAGCCTCTTCTTGCTGATGTCACAGGCAGGTTGGACATTTCCAACACATTTCCAAAGACAGAAGCACATTCGAGGAAAGGTAGAGTGCTGCTAATCTTAGTGTCCCATTGGCTCTGTCTCTGCAGGTAGGGGGAAGGCAGGAGTTTCATACACTGCAAAGAATTAGGGAAAAAATTAGGATATGCCCATTTTTATAAGTAGTCTTCTGGAACACATTTTTCTAACTCCCCTTTAAAAAAGAATTATAATTGGGGCCAATGGAAAGAAGAATTGGTTGGATCTGGGAAGTGCCCCCTTGCTGCTGGTTAAAAGATTGGAAAGAGCTTAGGGTGATGGGGAAGGTAATCTTGATACACCTGGCCTGGAGGTAGGAGATGGTGGGATGCTGTGGGGGAAGGCAGAGGGCCAGGGAGAGAGAATGGAGGAGTACAGTCACTCTCTTCTCTCACTGAATGCAGAACCATGAAGGTACCATGGCCAGCCAGTGTTCCTCAGCCATCGTGGGAATCTTTGATATTATGGTGGACTGTTCCCATGCCCAGGCACTGTCAGTAATGATCAACAGGCAGTTCCTGGGTTGTGGTGTCTAGAATGGTGCCTGGACCTGGAGGGGATGTATGAGTGTGTCGGTGAATAAGCGAATAAAAGGATCGACAACTCGGTGAACAAAGGGACCCAAGTGCACAGGAGGTTGGTATGGGGGTTGTAAGTCTCCTTCCGACTCCAAGATTCAAGTACTCAGATATGCCCTCCCATCACTTGTGGGCCCAGTTCAATTCTGATTTCTGAAGGCTCTGATCAAAAGGGTGGAAATCTCCATTTACGAATCATTTCCATTATGTAAAGCAAGAATGAAGGGAAAGTACCAAGTGATGTCAAGGAACTGTCCATCCTTCACTCTAACAAATAATAAAACCTCCATTCTGTTTTTATCCTATGGTTCTCTCAACCCTTCATCCTTACATAATAACTACTACTAGCTCTGACTATACTTTATTATATGTTTACCGTTTCCATTAAGCCTCATTACAGTCCTGAAGGTTGGGCTCTGTTAATGTTCTCATTTTACAGATGAACAAAATGGAGGCTTAACAAGATTAAATGACTGGCCCAAGTCCACAGGTGTAGTAAGTGGGAGATCCTAGATTTCTTTCACTGCAAAGCCAGTGTGCATGGCTATTTAAAACTTCTTAAATCCGGGGCACCTGGGTGGCTCGGTGAAGTGTCCGACTTTGTCTCAGGTCACAATCTCATGGTTCATGAGTTCAAGCCCTGCGTTGGGCTCTGTGCTGACAACTCAGAGCCTGGAGCCTGCTTCAGATTCTCTCTCTCAAAAATAAAATAAAATAGCATTAAAAGAAAAAAACCCTAAAAAATAAATAAAACTTCTTAAATCCAGAGGCACCTGGGTGGCTCAGTCAGTTGAGTATCCGACTCTTGCTGCCGGCTCAGGTCGTGATCATCATGATCTCACGGTTCGTGCGATTGAGCCCTGCATAGGGCTCTGTACTGACAACAAGGAGCCTGCTTGAGATCCTCTCTCTCTGCCCCTCCCCTAAGCACATGCACTCTCTCCAGCTCTCTCAAAATAAATAAATACACTTAAAAAAAATTAACTCCAGACAACTAAAGTTGTTTCAAGTTACAACCACCTAAATCCATTTCACATTTAAAGGAAACCATTTCACATCTTTACCTCCCATTTAATGACAAAACAGTCCTTCCTACCTTTCCCACTCTTTCGTCTTTAAACCTGTTAATTTCTTCTCAGAGCACAACACAAGGGCATATGCTCAAAACTTACTAGCCACAGCCTTTCTTCCCCACCCCGTGTCTTTCCTGTTCTCTAGTCTTTTTATTTGCACCTTCTCCACTGTTTGACTGTTGGAGGTAATATATCCTTTCCTGGATACTTGGAGTTTTATTTAGAGTAGGTTCAGTATTTTCAGGGCTGTATTCAGGGTTAAAGATCAACACCTGTGCCATCTTGCCACACTCTTGTCTGGCTTAGTCTGATCGTCTCCTTAAGAAGGCAGCTGTGGCTGGCGTTACTTCTGCAGCTGTGTCCACCCGCGGCACCCAGGAGAACAGGTGCTCCGTGGCATAGGGCCCACGTCTGCTTCCCTCACACCACAAAGCCAGTGCCTGATATGGAACCCAAGCTGTTAAATAACTGAGGAACGCAAGAAACACTGCCTGGGTCCCATGGTTCTCGGTCCCGGGCTTCCACTTTCTGGCATGGAGGGCTGCTCCCACCCCAGGCCACCCCTCCTGCGTGTCCTCTGCTTCACCCACTGGAGGTGGTCAACTTTGAGGTACTGAGTACAGCGGTACTTAGACTTCCATAGAGGAGAACAGACGGCCTTGACCATGAACCTGGTAACAGGGGGAGATATTCTCAATCTCCTCCCCTCCCTCTGTAGAAACTGCTCTTCAGCACTCCCTTGAGAGCACAGGGAAAGGGAAAATTCTTTTTCTGTTTTCTTTGAGCCTGGGGGTTGAGTGCCACCCCTGCTTCAACAGAGCCCCTCTTCCCGCTTCCAGTTAGACTTGGTTAAGCCTTTTGCTCCTCTCTCTTTCAGGAAGGAAAATGGGCAATTTAATTGTTTCAAAAACAAGATGAAAGGTTTCTGAATTTTTTTTTTCCTCTTGGAATCTCTGAATTCCTTTACCAGGAACCCTTGCTTTCAACCAATATAAAACAGCTTGGCCTGGAGGACGCTTCCCACCAAGTGGAATTTTCCACAGTGGGTTGGTCGTGAGTCTCACAGCAGTAAATTCAATTATTTCAAATTTTGAACCAACTGTTTCGCTGAACAGAATGAGACGAGCGTGGGGCTCAGAAGGAGGGCCCCGTCTGTCCACACAGATCTCCAGCAGCTCGGGCTGCCCTGCTGAGACCGCGTGGTTCACGTGATTGACTTCTATTTGCTGGAGTAAACCGACCCGGCCAATGGAATGCTCTTTCTACCAGGGAGAGCTAAGAAAACGGAATCGTTAACCCCCAAGGTCTGACCGAGAAGGAGGTTCTGAGAGATCACTTCCCTGAAGGTCTTTCCTGCCCATTAGCCCTAGAAGTAGTGATTCCGAAATCCCTTTGAGAAAAGGTTTTAAACGGAGAGTGGCATGAACTACACAGTCAGCCACAGACAGAGGCATAGGGCTAATTCTGCCCATTTCCTCCCCTCACTTCGTGTCGGGAGTCACCATTGGTTAACCAAACAGAATGTGCTAAGCCCTGAAGATCCAGACCATACGTCCCCGCTGTCCAGCGGTACCAAGTGTGGTGGTCGGCAGTGTGATTCACACGGTAGGGAGGAGATATAGAGGGGAGGGGAGGTCCAGGAGGCTGGCGTGTCACGGGAGTTTGGTGATGAAACCTGGGAAACCAACACGTGTCACCCAGGTAGAGCTGTTCCCCCTCGGCTGCTACCTATCTTGTGTGTGTCCTTTTCGGCGCCTCCGGGTCGGTCTGTTGCCGCTCACGGCCCCCAGGACTGTGCCTTGAGATGCACTAGAGGAACGTCTGTGTCCTCCGGCCTGGAGTCTTGTCCTTCTGTCTCTGCTGTACCAGGAGACTGAGCCCTTTCCTGCTCTGCCTGGGCGCTGATGGCATCTCGAATGAGCCGCAGTGCCCGTTAATGACGGCTCTCTTTGTCAAGTGTCAGTAGCACCAATTAAGTTATTTCCGTGCGAAGCCTCCCTCTGTGAGAAGGTGTGGGGGTGGCGAGAGTCATTGTCACCCTCCCACTGCACGTGAGTTGTGCTGGGTACAGTCAGGAGAGAAAATTGTTTCTCCTTCATTAGGAAGTTCTTCGGCATCTGACTGGTGTTGGGGGAGAGATGGATTAGTGGTGGGTGTGACTGAGAACCCTTCCCACTCTCCGAGGCCCTGTGGGGACTGTGTGCATTTGTTGTCTGAGAGTTTGTACCTTGGAGGCTGTGACATTTTAGAATTACAGCCGAGGGGCGCCTGGGTGGCTCAGACGGTTAAGCATCCAACTTTGGCTCAGGTCATGATCTCACGGTTCGTGAGTTCAAGCCCCACGTCGGGCTCTGTGCTGACAGCTCGGGGCCTGGAGCCTGCTTCGGATTCTGTGTCTCCCCCTCTCTCTGCCCCTCCCCCACTTGTGCTTGCTCTCTCTCTCTCTCTCTCAAATAAATAAACATTAACAAAAAAGAAATACAACCAAATTCTTGCCAGTGGTACAAGATTAATAACATAATACAAGGGAGTGTGGCCAGTTCTCAAAGTAAAACCTGGCCTCTCCCAAGATCAGAGCGAGAGTGGACTGTTGCAGAACTACAGGCTGCAGGCTCCAGGCTGAAAGGATCGGGGAAAGGGTAGGAGGTGAGGAGAATTCAACAGGTTGGCCAAACAAGGGGAGCCCACTGTAGGACCCAGAGGAGAGCAGGAGAGAAAATATCCCAGCAGATCCCAGAGGTTCGTCACGATTTGGGTGGCCATTTCAAATTGTCAGGAGGGTTTTGAATATTGCCTGAGAATCGGTGTTTTCCAAGAATCACTACGAGATGAAAAGTAGCTATTTATAGGGATGTAGGCAGGCTTGTTCAAACAATGTCCTGAGAACATTTGGTTTCACGAATCAAATCAAAAGAGCAGTTGGAATCAACACACGTTAGTGTGGTTTGCCATTGCATAATTCTTTAATTATTTTAGGTTGGTGAGAATATCATTTCCAAATCAATCTACTTTCTCTTGTTTATTGTTACATTACACATCCAAGGACTTTCACTCTCTGTGTGTTTCAAGTGCAGTTCAGAACTTCACCCCAAGGCAAGCGATTTACCTGCCAACAATTGGTTAAAAAAATGTTTATTGTCTTGTTGATAGGACCTAGGGAAGACACAACACCAGAAAGAACAAGAAATGTTTGGCACAGGTATACAGACCTCCACCCCCAGGATCGCTACCTTGATATTTGCTTGTTAATCATTGAGAACTTTCCCCCCAACACCCATGCTACCGATCCTGGCATCTCTCCGTCAGTGGCTCCCTTTTGTCCGTTGCGAGAATAGAAGCATCTGAGAAAGATCCAGACACCGTTTCTTTATCTTTTTTTTTTTTAAACTGTATGTGTGATGTTATAAACTTTACCATTTAAACAAAATCTCTGGTTTTGAAAATGGTGGATATGTCATCTGTGGCTTCAAGAATCTAAACATCGGAAGCAACATCCCAGTTCCAAGCTACCTAAAAGTCAGCCACTTGCTTTTCAGGTGCGTGCCATGTCTCGCACGGTTCTCCAAAATGTAGGTCTGTTTGCCGGGCTGAAGGTAGATCTGCTGAATGTGCAGGTGCCTTCGGATGTACAGGTTCCTGGAGGGCCATCGCGTTCTTTATTCTTTTGTTTTCTGAGTAATGGATGGTGACCAGAATTTCCTTCTTTCTAACAGTCAGGGAAGGGGGGCGGGGCGGGAAGAGAGGAAGGAGAAGGAGGAGAAGGAGGGAGGAGGGGGTTCTCTAAGGAGTCCTCCCTCCCACACCCACAGGCTAGAGAACTGAGGATGGGGTGTGCAAAAGAACACAGACAGTATCAGCTCTTCCCAGGAGTGAAGCCTGCTTTGCAGGTGCTGTGACGCTTACCCTCCACACACCGTGGCTCAGTGGATCGTCTCAATCTTTGCTTATAAACTGTGGAATCAGCTGTTGGAGGTGCCTTCGCACCTTCTCAGGGCTCCTTCCGCATGTCTGTCGCCATGTCATACCTGGTGTGACACAAGAGCTTGTGCCCCCAATCCTGCCCTGAGCTCTAGCTGCCCCTGCATCACTGTTTGACATTTGGTGTCATGGAGTGGCTGGGCCGGGCTGGCTTGCCGTCTTCCTAAAGAGCCCTGTGGACCCTGTGACGTGGAAGCCAGGGCTCCTACCTGCCAGCCTGGCTGTGGGCTCAGGATATTCTGCCGTCTGTTCTGCTGGGGGGATGACACTGGGTCAGGCGTCACCAGTGAGCCTTCTCTGCCTCCTTTGAACTTTCCACCAGCCCACGTGGATGGCCCTGGAGGCTTAGAAATAAGCTCCTTGCAGATGCAGTCACCTCCCACCATCTGTTGCCTTGTAACCACTCATACCAGAACATCAGCTCATGGAGAGCATGCCTCCCAAATCAGCGAGACACTTACTGTGGTAAACGGCTCCCTTTCGTCAGTTGCCGTAATAGAAGCATCTGAGAAATCTGCTCTTAGTAGGCACGGGGACAAGGAAGTGTGGACAAGTGGGGACAAGGAAGATGCAGCCAGCTCCCAAGTATCCAGGGGCCGCTTCTCCAGTTTGTGAGCTGCCCAGCGTTACAGTTCTGTGTCTCCTTCTGCTACCATGTTGAGGCTGAATGTAGCCAATAAAGGACATACCGACCTATTTATTTTGCTCTTGGGGAAAAAAGGAAAAAAATAAAGTCTCATCAGAAGTTTGGAGGAATTGGGGTCGAAACCTACAAGCAGATTTGGGGATTGTCTGTGGTTGGTATTTCTTTTTTTTTTTTTTTTTTAATTTTTTTTTTTAACGTTTATTTATTTTTGAGACAGAGAGAGACAGAGCATGAACGGGGGAGGGGCAGAGAGAGAGGGAGACACAGAATCGGAAGCAGGCCCCAGGCTCTGAGCCATCAGCCCAGAGCCCGACGCGGGGCTCGAACCCACGGACCGCGAGATCGTGACCCGAGCTGAAGTCGGCCGCCCAACCGACTGAGCCACCCAGGCGCCCCGGTATTTCTTACCGTCGTAACCAGAAACATTCAGCAATAGTTTGTATGCGTTCCTAGTCCTGCTTAGGAAAGCACGCAAGGCCTGGAGTAGCAAGTGTGAGAACAGGGACAGAATAAGCTGAGACCCCTGGGCTAGAGGACCCTCGGGTTAGAAGCGAGGAGTTGAGATTAAGGAGCGTTTTTGCTGTTTGACAGGGGAGAGGCTGTTTGACGGGAGACCCACCCCAAATCTTAGAGAATGAGCTGAGAGCGGGCCTGGGCCAGGCCCCCCAGGGGCCAGATTTCAGGTCTTCACTGCCCTGGATTGTGAGCTCTGTGAAGGCATTAGGAACAGGCTTCCTGTTCATGCCCCATGGCACCCAGGGAGGCCCTGTGCTGGGCCCAGAGAGGCTTCCCTGAGTTAATTTTAGGTGGAGTCACACCCCAGACTCCCTTGAAGTGTACCTGTCCCCGACTCAGTCTCAGCTGAGCTGTAGTACTTAGCACAGCACTGACATGAGAGAGCTACCTATTCCTATTTGTTGATTGACTGATTGAATTTGACTGATAATCTCCAGTTACACACACACACACACACACACACACACACGCACACACACACACACGCACGCACGCACAAATGCTCTCACTTTTTTCTAGTTAAGAAAGCCAACACCAAAAATAGGTCCTCTATCTCTACTCAGTTTTTAGAATGACAGAAAGTTCATCCTGAGGCGCAAAGAGAAAAAGAAAAGAAAAATCTAAGAAATGTTTTATGTCTTCAGCTTTTGAGTTGTCAGGCTTGTGTCTCTCCTTTGTCATTTCACAGCTCCTGAGGTCCTGGCCCAGAAACCATACAGCAAAGCTGTGGACTGCTGGTCCATCGGGGTGATTGCCTATATCTTGTGAGTATTGCTTGCTACCTTGGCTTCTTTTTTCTTTCTTTTTTATTGTGAAATACACTTAACACAGGATTTACCATTTTAACCCTTTTTAAATGCACAGGTCAGTGGCGTCCAGTTCATTCACACTGTCGTGCAGTCACCACCACCCATCTCCAGAATGTTTTCATCTTCCCAAAACTGAAACTCTGTCCCCATTAAACTCTGACTCCTGTTGTCCCCTCCCTGTAGTCCCAGATACACTCCATTCTTCCTTCTATCTCTGTGAAGTCGGCCATTCTAGGTTCCTCACGTAAGTGGAATCATATGGCATTTGTGCTTTCGTGACTGGCTTTCTCATTTATAATGTCCTCAGGGTTCATCCATGTGGGAGCAGGTGCCGGAATTTCATTCTTTTTAAGGCTGACGAACAGTCCATTATATGCATATGACACATTTTGTTTATCCATTCATCCCTCAGTGGACACCTGGGGGTTTCTACCTTGTGGCCGTTATGCATAATGTTGCTATGAACATGGCTGTTCAGATGTCTGCCTTTGGGTGTCTACCCGGATGTGGGATGGCTGGATCATACGGTAATTCTACGTTTTAACGTTTCGAGGAAGCTCCACGCTGTTTTCCATAGCAGCGCCCCCACTTTACGTTCCCAACAGCAATGCACAAGGGTTCCAGTCTCACCACATCCTTCCCGCCTTTTCATAACAGCCGTCCTAATCGGTATGAAGTGCTTTCGTCGTGCGTTTGATTTGCGTTTCTCTTTCTTAAAATGTATTTCTAATGTTTTTGAGGGCAGTTGACACACAATGTTACATTTGATTCAGGCACACAACATAGTGATTTCATAACTCTATACGTTAGGTTGTGCTCACAACAAGTGTAGCTTACCCTCTGTCACCATACGACGCTATCCCAATACTGTTGGCTCTTTTCCCCATGCTGTACCTTTTACTCCTGTGACATATTCATTCCATCACTGGAGGCCTGTACCTCCCACTCCTCTTCACCCATTTTACCCCTCCACCCTCCCTTCTGGCAAACCATCAATTTGTTCTCTGTATTTATAGGTCCAGTTCTGCTTTTTGTTTATTTATTCATTTGTTTTTTTAGATTCCACATACGCGTGAGATCATATAGTATTTGTCTTTCTAGGTCTGATTTATTTCACATTGCAAAATACCCTCTAAGTCCATCCCTGTTGTTGCAAATGACAACATCCCATCCTTTTTATAACTGAGTAATATTCCAGTGTGTGTGTATGTGTGTGCATGCGTGTGTGCATGTGTGTATCACATCTTCTTTATCAATGGACACTTGGATTGTTTTCATATCTTGGCTGTTATGAATAATGCCTCAGTGCATTTATCTTATGGCTAATGATGTTGAGCATCTCTTCATGTGCCACCTTGGCTTTCCTGGGGATACAAATGACTATGAAAATATTAGGACATCTTCAAAAGAAATCAAAATGAGAAAAATATGGTGAAAACCAAAATTTAGCCTTTAGATACCTCATCTCTTCTCAGGTGCCTCATCTCCACAACCCAGGAAGGGCTGTCATAGGCATAGGGTTGTTGCAGTTGTTTTCACGGTTATCAGTTTTGGTTATTATTATTATTTTTTGTTTTGCTTCAGTCCACTGTAAAGTTGTTTTTTAATTACAATTTCTTTTGGCAGTGATACTTTCAAACACTTACAATGGAGCACGCTGCTAGGCTGGGTTTAGGCCAACTGGTGTCTGTAATTGATAGGAAATGAATTTCTTCCCAAGGAAGGGAAGGCTTTCTAGCAGACAGAGTCTGCTACACACAATGAAAGACCGTGGGGGATTGTGATCAGAGAAAGGTCTGACAGTATGTGGCATCCTCAGGGACTGCTGGAAACATCCCCCCTGTATTGGCGTTGTCTCATTATCTGGAAAGCAAGCGGTCTTTCTACAGCATACATTGAATCGGGCAGCTTTTGTAATTTAATGTGGGTTTAGTTGACAGCTCCTGTAGATTCCTGCCATTATCACAGGATTTATCCGTTCTGATATCCTTGGCCCGTAGGACTCCCACTTATGGAAATAGGTAAAGGGCAGATTCATCTGAGCCATAAAACTAACATTGCATTTACATAGAGCTCTTACTTTTAAAGCATCTTGACCATCTTCTATAGTAGTTTCATCCTTTTTAGTGTGTGTGTCGGGGGAGTTACAGACCCTTTTGAGAATCTGGTGGAAGCTCTGGACCCTGTCCCCTAATAAATTCACACACACACACACACACACACACACACACACACACCACACTTTAGCATACCTCATTAGGGGGCTTCCTGCGTAGGTAGATATCAGACACAGGCCGTGTGTTATTTACTCTGGCCCCCTAAACTCTCAGCTGAAATTCATATCAGAGGTCATGCCTTGACAAACCTGACATGAAAGATGAGAAGAAATGAATGATGGGCCACTGTTCTTCCTGCAGAGGACCAAAGCTGGCGTCACCTCGAGAAATCTGGGGCTAGGCACAAGTGTCCCTTCATCTGGGCCTCTGCTTGTTTGTGCCTTCACACTTCTTCTGAATCTTGACCCATCTGGCCTACACTAATGTCTATAGATTCCCTTTGTATGTATAATGGTTTCCCTCAAGTCTTGGCATTGGGGTAGGATATCTGCACAGCTAGAAGGAGGTACATACAGCTTTACTAGGATGGGCATTGGTGTCTTAGACAGCTCTGGCTGCTATAACAAAACACTATGGACTGGGTGACTTAATAGGCAGACATTCATTTCTCACAGTTTAGAAGGCTGGGAAGTCCAAGATCTAGGTGCCTGCTGATTCAGTTCCTGGTGAGGACCTTCTTTCTGCCTAGGTTGCCACCTTCCTGTTGTGTCCTCACAAGGCAGAAGGGGAATGTTCAAGCTCTCTCGTGTCTCCTGTCTCTTCCCATAAAGGCACTAATCCCATTATGGAGGCCCCATCCTCATGACCTCATCCCAACCTAATCACCTCTCAAAGGCCCCATTTTCAAACACCATCACAGTGGGGGTTAGGGCTTCAACATACGAATTTGAGGGGGATGCTATTCAGTCCATAGTAAATGATTTGGTTGTGTTGTGCTTGATAAAATTCTTATAGCAGAATCTCCTCAAAACATGGACATTTCAGGATGGACATAGTACCTACTTTATAATATCAATGATGTATATGTAATAAATACGTATATATCTATATTATATATACACATATATTATATATACACATATATATTACATCAAACATCTGTGTAACAGTGCAAGGATATAAATATTCTCACAGGTTTTATCTCCCTTCACCTCCCTGCAATCCTACAAGATAGGTGTAGTTATTATTAAACCCACTGAGAGAAGATGAAACTTCAGTTCGAGGACATTAAATAATATAACTTGGTGTCAGAATTGACATTTGAACCCCAGCCCAGCTCTGACTTCCAGTCCAGCTCTTTCTGCTACGCCACATGTCCTTCACATGCAGATGTGGCCATGTCAGTGAGAGAAGACAGGATGTTTCTTTCCCTGTGACATCCAGCTTGTGTTTATTTCTTTCTTTCTGCAAATGTTTACTGAGTACGTACCATGCACCTGTCACTATGCTACATCCTGGGAATGAGCTTTAAACAAAACATACACAGTCCCTGGGTTTGTGAAGCTGGCTCTCAGTCTCATGGAAGAGACAGGCATTCAGAGAAACCTCATAAATGAACATTTAAACATGTGCAACATGTGCAACACATTTAAAAACGTGCAGAGCGCCTTAAAGGAAGAGGATGAGGTGCCCTAGTAAAGTGGAACAGAGGTTGCCTCGTTTCCACTGGGGTAAATGGCTGAGGAGGACTTCTTTGAAAAAGGGGCCTTAAAACAAAACCTAAATGATGTGTGAGTGTTCAGCAGACAGAGTGAGGAGAAAGTGTTCCAGGCAGAGTGAATAGCATGCACAGAGGAGGCTTTCAGCTGCAAGTGACAGGAAATTCTGGCTTAAGCATTTAAAACAAGAAAACAAGTCATACCTCACATAATAACAAGTGTGGATCTAGGGGAGCCACAAGACTGCCTAGGTCAGAATGTCACTCCCAGATGGTATCCATCCCTGCTCTTCACCATCCTCAGTACGTTAATCTTTCCTTGCGACCGCCCCCCCCCCCGCCCCCCACAACCAAACAAGATGGCCACCGCAGCGTCGGGCATCTTGGACAGACACAGCATTGACTGGTGGAAGAAGAGGTGATGTTTATCCCCACGTTCCTGGAAGAGCTAGAATATCTTCCCCAGAAGTCCCTCAGGCAACTTTCCCTCATGTCTGATTGTCCAGAAATGCCTCCCATGCTGTTTCTAAAGGAGTCCCTGGCAGAGAAGATGGGATTATCGCTGGTTGGCCAAATGAAGCAGGTGACCTCTGCTGGTGAAGAGGAAAGCAGGAAATGGATTTGCAGTAGGTAAAGAACACGTCTGCCATGGCCCAATAGGTAGGAAAACACCAGAAAGGACAGCAAGGGGCCACCCAGGTGGCTCAGTTGGTTAAATGTGTGACTTGTGTTAGGTCATGATCTCACGGTTCATGGGATCGAGCCCTGCACCGGGTGCGGTGCTGACAGCCCAAAGCCTGGAGCCTGCTTCGGATTCTGTGTCTCCCTCTCTCTCTGCCTCTTCTCCGCTCGCCCTTTGTCTGTCTGTCTGTCTGTCTGTCTCTCTCTCAAAAATAAATAAATGTTAAAAAAAAATTTTTTTTAAGTCCAACATGGTTAGAGTATGATATCAAGACAGGATATCAGAAAGTTATATGCAAGAGCCTGGGGAAGGAGAGACGTGGCAGAAAGTTTAGGTTTAACAAATGTAGTGGGAAGCCAAAGAAGGATTTTGGCCAAAGATATGAACTGATCTGATTTTCACTCAAGTATTATTCCAGCTACTCTGTGAACGGGGGTTAGACAAAGCAGGAGTGGAGGGTGGTGACTGTTGGGAGGCTTTGTCAGGTGAGCAGTGACAGTTGCTTCCACCAGGGAGGCAGTGATGGTGATCGAGTGGCAGGTGTATTTTGGGTATGGGGTTAAAGGAGAGAAAAGTTTCAGGTATAAACCCAAGTTTTTGGCATAAGCATTCATGTAGATGGCTAAGAAAAAAGAATAGAGGGTGGTGAAGGAGCAAGTCTAGGGGGATCAGTGAGATCAAGAATTTCATTTGGGGCATGTTAAACTTGAGATAAACTTTGAGATATCCATGCAATTGTGTATGCACATGTGGAGGTCAGAAGTCTGGGATAGAGATGCTTGGCATATATATCTGGGTATGGTTTGAATGTAGTATATCCAAAGCCTTATAATTACAGTATACAATACAATACTTGCCTGGGTTAAAATATAGTATTAAGTAAAGCAGTACTATATTTCTTTATTTCTATTTTAAGTATAAATTGATAAGCTCAAACTTGGTGGTCACCTGGTCACCACTAGTTTTGCTCCAGGGATTAGTCTCTGGTTGATTTATCAGCTGTGTCATATTTCAAAATGGCAGCTAGGGTGCCTGTTTTCCTTGGTGCCTTCCAGAGCTCTGAGAGTCTCAAGCAGAGAATAAATGGAGACTTTGAGCCTCTCTCTTATACCTTCCAAGATGTTCAGATCTTTATGGCTAATAGGCCACATTCTAGATAAAGTTTTTCTACATAATATGGCTATGCTTGGAGAACCACTCACTTCAAATGTATCATTATTAGTGTCAACAACTAGCATTTCTTGAGTACCTTCTCTATTCCAGGCACTGTGTTAGGTGCTAAAGATGCCAAGATGACAAAAGCATGTTGCCTCCCATGAGAATATTAACAGTGTATATGGTGGGACAAGAAGATTCATAAAGTAGATTAAGTGACATGCGGAGGGGCTTGTGTGCAGCTGTAGGAATTCCTGGGCTGAAGCCACCAATGGGGACAGGGGTGTTCGGGAAGGAGGAGGCACCATGCCAGGTATGTCTAGGAGGCTGGATAAGACTAGCATTTCAGAGAGGGAGAGGGATGCTTGCAGGCACAGGATCAAGGTTGCCTGAGGCACATTCGAGTGCTGATGAAAATACTCAGTAAAAGGCCCCTGGCCTTGGTTGGGGTTCCTGGTGCAAGGCTGGCTCCAGGTTGAACTAGGGTTAGAAGTTAGAACTCCTGGATCTCAGTCTCAGACTCTTGCTACTTCCCACTGACCAGCTGGAGGGTTAGGGTGGGTCTGCCGTAGGTGGGGAGGGCCCCTACCCATGTTGGGACTTTTGACCTTCCTACTGCACCCCAACTCCCTGCTTTCATCTTCCGTCTGGAGACCAGTGAGCAAGGCTGCTGAGCAGGTCGTGACCCACAGGCAGCGCACAGGGGAAGGCAGCTGTCCCACGGGGGTCAGCACTGAACCCGTGTTCTTCATATCACCTGTAATGGGAAAAAGGTTAGCCTCTGCAGTTTTTTGAAGTGCAGCATTATTTTCATTTGCTAAACCTGTCACACTGAGAAATCAATCACAGCAAAAGCGGCTGTGACCGGCCATGTACCAAACGTCCCCTCTGCATGCAGACATTCTGTATTTTGTCAGTGCAGATACCTGATGTATTCCTTCTCTTTTGATCTCTGCACTCATTCCTATGTTATCCATCATGTTGGAAGGAGAAATATTTTTTCCTATGAGGGATACTCATTTTTAAAAACACATTTAATGGGTCCTTATCCAGAGTCCCTCCAGGGATCTGGACTTAGGAAAAACATCTTTGCCTGCATCACTTAAGCTACTGAGAAGAATGAGGAGAATGTGAGGGACACCCTGGCGGGCATGTCGGTGTCCAGCCTGGAGGTGTGGTCAGCCAAGATCCCGCAAGTTCCAAGGAAATAAATGCGCCCACTGGAGATGAGAATCAGCATTTCATTGACAAGACTGAATTTTGCCATCATGTGCACACTGCCTTTCTTTCTCGAAATTTCAAGGAGATGAGTTAATGATGGCTTGCCTCACTTATGCTCAGGAATACAGCATGCTCTGTGCTATGGAGAAACACAATGGATGTGTGTCAGTCTAAGAATCAAGCAAGGCCTTACAGAGTTTGGGCATGAGAGTGTTTGGGAAGGCCAGAGGGTTAGGGTGGGTCTGCTGTGGGTGGGGAGGGCCCCTACGCTTGTTGTGGCCTTTGACCTCTCTGCCTAGCAGAAACTCCAGGCAAAATACTTACAGTAATCCCCTTACTTTTTGACTGGCCTCCTACATGGTTCAGTCTTTAAAACGAGGTCACATAAATATCTATCGGCCAGCTGGTACTCAGTGTAATTGGCTTTGTAAAGAGTGGTGATAAGAGTGCCTAATCTGTATGGTAGGTCCATTTTTGGAGACAAAGAGTGTTCCTTGTCAAGGTAGTCATCATCATTTTAAACCATTGACAGACGCGGCTTTGTGGATACACATGTCCCAGGGAGAGAGCCGGAACCCAAGCTCCAGTAGGAGAGAATGTGGTGTAATTACTCAGCCCCAGGGAAAGAGCCAAGCATGGGGCATTATGATGGTGGTTACTACCATTAGTATGAAAAGTGTTAGCACTAATAAGAATAATTAACTGGCATTGCCAGTAGGCAGCAATCATCTTGTTATATTCATAAACTTTGTGGGAGGGGACACATTGCCTTGTTTAGACTGCCTTGGGCCCATGGGCTGCACTTTGGCTTTCGAGGTTCAGGAACTAAATTAATCTATTTATTCATCTTGCTCAGACAGTCCCGGTGAATTGGTTCACACTAGCCAGACTCAAAAGAGATTTAAAAAAAAAAAACCTGGAGTGTCAGTTTACTAAATCATGAGATCCGTGCCCTGCAGGGTAATTGGATACACATGTCATCAAACTAGCATGTTCTCCCCACAAGAGGAAATGCTCCATGAGAAAGCAGATTAAAAGCAGAAGTTGTCTTTACAAACAAGGAATCAGAGCCTAAAGCTGGATGGCCTTACGTGTTTTCACAAAGCCTAGAGTCCTCTCCAGGGTTCTTCTCTATATCCGAGGGTATTTCTGTCCCTCTGTGACACAGCTGTCCCTGGTGGCTGGTCAGAGTGGCCACAGACTGGCCAGGGCTTACGCCTCCCTCTCCTCCCTCCTGCCCTAAAGATCAGCCTCCAGCCTTCTCTATCTTCTATCATTCAGGCATTATTATTGGTGTTTGAGCAGGCTTTGGTTGTCATAATTCTCAGGCTTACTGACTTTATTTCACTGACTGCATTTCACTATGGTGCTTTCCAAGGATTTCCAGAAAGGTGCTTCATCTCCCGTCCATAGTCTACACTGAGTGGATCCTGTATGTGGCTAAATGCCTTTTGGTTACCTTTAGTCTCAGACACAAGTACTGCTTGACCATATTCCTGCTTTGTTGTGGGCCTGTGACCCTCTCCCTGCTGCTTCTGGGGAAAGACTTTATTGGTTGTCTGTTGATGGTTGGTTCACTTCTCAACCCTTAGGAAATAGTCAAACAAATATTGTCTGGTTTCAGAAAGTGGGTGGAGGGGTATGCACGGATGTGATGGAGGAAATTTTACAAGCAGCGCAATGGAGGTCAAGAAATTCTGCACTTTAGTTGGGGGAGGGGGAGCAACTTCCTGCCAGTCATTTCAGGGAAGGTGGGATCCACTAATGTCTTTGTCTCGCAAAGGCCCTGGGGTAGAAAGGACACCTCAGGGAGAAGCTGGAAGGGAATGTCTCACCTATACCACCTTTACACTCAATGGCAGGGCTTCAGGCCAGATGGAAAAACATTTCACTTCCTCTGCTCTCTTCTGTTCACGTCAGCATCATCAGTATCCTCTCCTGGAAACTGTCATTTAACGCTTCAGGATATTTCTCCTGGAGAACAGAAGGCAGAGGATTGACGTGCATTCACTTAACTAACATTTATTGAGCCGAATATGTGTCAGGCAATACGACGGGGTTGCAGAGATGGATTCATTACCAACTCGGACTTGGGGGTGCTCACTGTCTGCTGGAGGGGACAGACAGTAAACAGATCAGTTAAAATCCAGTCTTGGTGGCTGTCACCGAAATGAGAGGCAAGAGCTCCCAGGGCAGAGCTGTAAACCCTGTCCTGGCCTTGAGGAAGTCTCCACAAGGTGATGGTGATCTGGCTTTGGACAGTCTTCAAATATTGGCAGGGCCATCATGCAGGGAGATTGATGGTTTATCCTTCAAGACCAATTATCTGAAGATAATGATGTGCTTACTGTGTTGGAGAGAAGATGTACTATTCAGTCTGAAACATAATTTTTGAAATAGAACTTGAAAGATGTGATCCAGCTTTGACCTTCTGATGTCTAAAACTTGATGATGGGGAAAATATAATCTCTGAATTATCAGGATTTTTTCCAAGTTTATTTATTTTGAGAGAGAGAAAGAGAGTGAGTGTACAAGTGGGGGGAGGGGCAGAGAGAGAGAGGGAGAGAGAGAGAATCCCAAGCAGGCTCTACACTGTCAGCACGGAGGCCGGTGGGGGGCTCAAACTCAGGAACCATGAGATCATGACCTGAGCCAAAACCACGAGTTGGATGTTTAACCGAGTGAGCCACCCAGGCGCCCCTGAATCAGGATTTTTAACTCACCTATCACCATACTGAGCAAACGGAAGACTCAAAAGAGGCCCTTATTATGTTTTACCATCTGGAACGTAGCACAGCAGCCCAGAGGCAGGAAGGAGGTGGCACACAGCTAGCGTAAAGCTGCAGAAAGTGCATGGGGGGTGTAGGAGCAAGTCATGAGTTTGGACCACTTACTCTGAGCTGGGTTTGTGACCAGGAGGCGCAGGTGATGGAAGTGAGAAGGGGAGAGTCCCTGATTTCCACGAGCAAGTGAGGAAACGCTCGTGGAGGTGGTAAGGGGACCCACGGAAGGACACACCAAAGCCCGTGACTCTGCACCGAGCACTGCACTATGCGTTGGCGAGACAGCACCCGGGGACCGTCTTCAGCCCTCTAATCCCCTTGCTGTGCTCCGAGGGCTTGCCGGCTAGGCATTCTCAGCAGCGCTTCGTACGCGAGTAAGCAGAGGCCAGGGGACAAGTGGACAGCCCATGGCGTGGCTGTACCGACACACTTCCCAGGTGCAGCAGCTGGTCTGCTTTTCACCTGCAGAATCGTAACTGTGTGCCCGTCAGAACGGGAGAGAGAAAAGGAAGGAAACAAGCCGAGAGGGAGGAAGCAAGAGCCCTGCAACCAAAAAAAAAAAAAAAGTCAAGATGCAAAAGTCGAATTGGAAATCCGCCCGGGTTCAGAATCATCAGTTAGCGCTGGTGTTAATCACCTCCAGACTGGATGTCTGCACCCCTCAGAGCTTCGGGATGAAATCCATTACTCGTGAGAACTAATTTTAGCTGCTGGAAGTTTCGCTGGGTTTTTCCTAACACAACAGTCCTGGCTGTTTGAAGCTCTCCCTGCTCATCTTCCTCCCCGCCTGCCCTCCCTTCCGTGGTCAGCGCGAGCAGAGTGCAAAGTGGCTTTGTCTGGGCTTCCTTTGGCTGTGTTTCACCTGCAGCAGGGGGCTCAGTGCCTCTGTGTCCGTCTCCCAGACAGCCTCAAGGTGCTGTCCATGTGGCTAACGCAAGAATCAAAAAGTGATACACTTGGAAGCGGCACTGTGGATCACGATCCAACAGCTGTGGATGCTGCATTGTCTGGTCCGCTCCTTTACAAACTCTTTTACTCCAAATGGAGTATGCTACTCTCTTCTCACGCTTGGAGAAGTGCTGAATCTCCTTCCCCCCCACCCTTCCCGGCGGCTCCCAATCTTCAGCCCCAGTTGTATATAAACTGTCCAAGAAATGTGTTTCCTTTCTCCCCTAGATCTTTCCCTGATCTGCTTACACATTCTCAGCTTTCAAGGCCTTATCCAAATCTCCGGGGATGACATGGGACACTTGTCTGTTACATTTTCATCAACAGTGTTTTGCTGAAGTCAGCCTGCACATGGTTTTAATACGTGAAACCATTCCTGCTTTCTCCAGCCTGATCTCTTCCAAGTTTGCGAGGAGAAAGTTCTGGAGTGTGCATGGTCAAACATATGGTCGCTGAAATCATTGGATTACATCTCTGTAATGATTCAGGTCTCATTGGTCATTCTGTTTTATAAATCCGCATGATACGCTTAAACCTGTTTTGTTCACTAAGTGGGCCTTGCAGCTAAGTACAAGAGGTTTATCAGCTTAAAAAGCTTTGCTTTATTTTATGAAAGTTACATTGCCCAGAGTAAGATGAATAAAACTCAGATTCCTTAGCACAGGACCCAGACATTCATAAATACACACCAAGTGCCGAGACAAAAAGGCAAATGGGGGCTTACCAGAGTTATTGCGTATCAGACAGACCCTGGTTTCCAATGGAGGATACCCAGATTTGATTGGTTTTGTGAATGTTTTCCAGAGACTCTTTGGGCCTGGGTTGACCTTATGTGGCTTACCTAGTTTGCAATAATATACATAGGGGTTTGTTGTTTTCGCCATTTCCATGGCGCCTTGGCCTAACTCCACCAAAATATTCTTCTTCACAAATAATGCCTTTGCGTCAATGTTCTCTGGAAATCTTGAGCTCTTCCTGGAATTGAGGGCTCCCGGGCTAAATGCTTGGAAATAGTGGGATACAAAGAGCGGAGTGAAAACCTGATCTCTGGTACACTCTACCCTTATCTTCACCACACAGGGCACGAAGTTATGACCAGAATGCGATCATGGCTCTTCCTCCTTTTCTGTAGCAAGCTTTATAGTTTAGGTCAGGAGGGATGGGCCTTCGTGGATGATTCTGAGACTTTGCACAAACTTTAAAGGTATGTCGCTTCATTTTCACGTTGAGGCCACTGGACTGAGTCCCTCGGGCCGCGTCTGCTCCTCTGCCCCCAGCCCTCCTTCCCCCGCCCCATTGTTCTTCCTGGTGGTGAGCAGCGACCCACGTCAGTGCTTCAGCTGAAGGAGCCTGAAAGGGATTACAGAGCATTGGTGGGATGGAAAAGACAAGACAGGATAAAGGAGAGGGAGCCTACATTTAGTGATCACTGTGTGACAGCACTTTCCGGTGGTATACCTGTTACCTTCATGTCTCTGCATCCATCTGTCTATCCATCTTTGTGTGTGTTTGTATATAACGCATATTATTATATAGTATGTGCTATACATGTTATATCTCTCTATAAGGTGGGTGTTATTATTCTCATTTCACAGAAGAAACCGAGCCTCGGAGAGGATATGTCATTTTCCCAAGGTCACTCAACCAGTACTTGTTGGAGCCAAGATTGGATTTTGTGTCCTTTTTTTTTTTTTAATGTTTTTTTTTTTTAATTTATTTTTGAGAGAGAGAGACAGACAGAGTGCAAGAAGGGGAGGGACGGAGAGAGAGGGAGACACATAATCAGAAGCAGGCTCCAGGCTCTGAGCTGTCAGCACAGAGCCCGACACAGGGTCGGAACCCACAAACCACGAGATCATGACCTGAGCTGAAGTCGGACGCTTAACCGACTGAGCCACCCAGGTGCCCCTGAAATCTGTGTCTTTGTTTCTCTAAATCCCAGGCTGAGGAAGCTACACCACGAAACCTCTCTGAAAACAAAGCGAATGGCGGTCGGCTCTCAGAGGACAATACCAACCTTTCCTTGAAAAGTCACTTCTCCATTCTCCTTCAGAGCCCTTTTATCCAGTTAAACTAAACAGCAAATTCTGGGTTGCCATTTTCTGGTGACAATTCGATTGTCAGTATGGACTGTTGCACCCCAAATGCTTTTTGCATAAAATATTGAAAATAAGTTTTGGCACTTAAGCGCATTTCAAGTGCTTAGAAAATTCACTTATGTATGTTATTTGATTTCCCACCTGCTCTGGGTCAGTGAGGGATGCCTGAACTCTTTCCCAGTCCTGCCGGGCTCCTTGATGTCTTGACAGAAGGGTTTCTAAACATTACTTCCTTTCTAGGCTCCATGTGGGAGCAAAGCACTCAATGAGGCTACTGGACATGATCATATTGGAATCCGGTTCAATATAGACTCAGGTTCATTTTTCTCCAATTCCTGTCTCCCACGGCCAGGCCATAATAGTCCCAGCTGTTCCCCTCCTTCTGTCTTTCCAGAAAGCAGGCTGGGTAGAAGGGTAGGTGTTGATTTTCTGAGTGCAAGGACTCGGAGCTGTTCTTTATCTCTTTGGCAGGTCATATAGCCTTGTTTCTGGCTCTGTTTCATCATGTACAAAAACACAGCACCCTGACTTCAGAGACAGGTTTAGGAAGAGGACGTGTGTGGCATTTCCTCGTCTTTGCCATGACCTATCCAGCTGCAGGGCTCCTATTAAAGGTTAAGATGACTTGGCTCTGGAATTGGATGAGTAAAGTTAAAATTCTGTTCTGCCCCTTAGGTGTGAGAAAGTTGCCTCATCTCACATGCGTTTCCTGACCTGGAAATGGAAGATGAACACGCTTACATCCTAAGTACACATGGCTCATAAATGAGACAGAACGTGTAAATTGCATAGCCTAGTGTCTGATACACAGTAAACACTCAACACATAGTGGCCATTGATTTTCACTTTACAGAACACACACAACGAAGTCCCTCTTCTATAGAAGAGTCAGGGCCCTACTTGTCTCACTCACATGTGGCCGGACTCTGAACTCTGAGGAACAGGAACAGGGCTGGTCTTCACGACCATGTGATCAGCGTTTGGCTCAAACATTGGTGCTCCATAAATCTCCGTAGAATTGGACTGAAGTTGCTTTTGTTTCTCTAAACAAGAGCCCTGGGCAGATAGATGCCCGGGCCTGCCACTTGCTGTGGTTGAGACCACCTCTCCCACTGGGGCCCCGCTTTCCCAGGCTCCTAACTGAGGCGCTAGGCCAGGCGATGACTGCTGGACCCCAGAATAAAATTTGATTCTGTGCCAATCCCCCTACTATGTAAAGTCCTTCTCCAGGCATACATTTCAGCTTCTGGTTTGAGGATTCATACTGGGAATAAGCAGGGGGTATAGTCTATGGGTTATGTCCTCTTATGGGCATTTCCTGGTTGGAGGGCAGCCAGACCTGGGAGACATTACATGGAGGAAACCTTCAGGGCACAGGACAAATGTGAGCTAAACGGTTGTTGATGATTAGTTGTGCTTATTCCAGTCTGCTTTGAAGATGCTACTGGGCATTAGGAGGCTTCACTGCAAAAATGACTCAAAAATTGTAACACATGAGAAAGTTTAGTTGAATTATTTTCTCCGGAAACTATTCATCCATTTCAGGATGATCAACACTACTTTGTAAGTCAACTGGAGTGTGTGCCACTGTGCACACAAACATGCACAAGCATTTTTCATGTAAATATTTCCCACTTATCAAAGAAAAATCAGCCAACAAATATGTATTGATTGTTACTGAATGCTAATGAAACATACAAAGGAAATACAATATATGACAAAGTCTTCTCTCCTCTAAGAACTCACAATCAAGGTGGTAAGACACATGCAATAGCCACGAAGAGATCCTTTCGAAATTCTTTGAGAGGACCCAAGAAAGAGACGGGATTGAAGTAGAGTAGGAAGAATGGCGAGTGTTCAGAGAGGGGTTGAGTGCATGGGGTGGTAGTCCCAGAAACACCGGGAGATGTTTATGGGCTCATTCATCTGGCAGATTTTTGTGGAACACATACTGGGCTGGGTACTGGGATCACAAAAGTGAATGAGGCACTGTCACCTCCCTCAGGGAGCTCAGAGTCTAACGGAGGAGATGGTGGGACACAGATATCAACCCATATGTGCACCATGATGACTGTATCTTAGAGGCTGGGGAGCTCAGAGGAAGGGTTCTGCCTGGCCAGGGTGGGGGTCAGGAGAGATATCACGGAATAAGGCCATACACACAGAGCTCTGGGAGAAAGGAGGAGCCACAACAGTGCACACAGGAGGAAGAGCATTCCTGGCGCAGGGAACAGTGTATGAAAAGGAATACTTGCAAACCTTCCCATTATCTTTCCTGTCTATTTTTATACATCCTGTTTCTTTTTAAAATTTCCTGTTTATTTGGAAGCTTAGTGTTGAGTGTCTCTTTCCCCCATCCCCCAAATAGAATGTAAACGTCATGAGAGTAGGACTCACCGTCTCCTTGGACACTATATCCCCAGGCCTAGGACACGGCCGATGCCCAGTCAGCATTTGGGGACAGTCAGAGGAGGACCTGATGGGTGGTTTTTTATCCGCTGTCCTCAGTGGGGGACCCGAGGGGGGTACTCAGGGAAGGCAGCCCCGCCTCCCGGGCTGGTCCTTCCCTCCCAGCATCTCTGCTTCTCTCTCCACGTCCACACCGTCAGCCTCCCTCTTGCTAGCCTCTTAGTCTTCATCCCAAACGGAGGTGAGACCCGGGGTGCACTGGTGTCGGGCTGCCTCCCGGGCCTGCTCCCCTCCCTTGCACTCTTTGCCACCGTCACGGTCCACACAGCAGCTCCAGGCATCCTGTTGCAGGGCTAGGCATCACGCTGGCCTGCATGGGCCACGGTCCCAGACTCCAGACCTCCCAATCCTCTCTCTCAACTCCTTTTGGAATCTACCTGCCCCACTGATCAAACTCCACTGCCTGCGCCCTCCTGCCTTTCCTTTGCCTAAATACCAACTTGTCTTCCTGCCTCAAATCCGCCCCACTCCAGCTGCAAAGCCACTTGCCCTTGTGGCTCCTGTGGCTGGGCCTTTTGGGGGGACTTCCCATAGCCTACCTGCCTTAGTGGGGGAGCCCAGCAGCATGGGGTCTGGCCACTGTGCATTCTGCCAGCTTCATCTCCCACTGCCCGTGGGCTTCCATTTCACACTGCAGCAGCAGCAAACTGCTCCGAGGCTTGGGAACACACGATTCTTTTCTGTCCCCACGTCTTTTTTCCCGGTTAGCCACCCCCACCAGTAGCCCCTGTGTCTCCTGTAAAACTCCTGCTCATCCTCTGAGATAAAGCATAGACATCTGCTGCTTCTGCCTCCCCAGAAGAGTTTGGAGACGATGTCCGTGTTCTTATGTATCATCCTATCTCCAGTATCAAACCCAGGACCTGGTATGCAGTAGGTCCAAAATCAATATTTGATGAATGCATGAGTGCTCGGTATACGTAAGACGCTAAGTGAGTATGTGTATGTTGGCTGATTAAAACTGACAGTGAATTACGATAACGTCCACATGGAAATACTTTGTGGAAGTTGCTGCCTGATGATAGCCACCCTGACAGGTGTGAGGTGATATCTCATTGTGGTTTTGATTTGCATTTCCCTGATGATTAGAAATGGTGAGTACCTGTCAGCCATGTGTGTCTCTTCTTTGGAGGAAAAAACAAAAGAAAAAAACCAAAAACAAGAGAAAGTGTTGGTGGGACTGTGGAGAAAAGGGAACCCTCATGTACTGTTGGTGGGAATGCAAAATGGTGCAGCCACCGTGGAAAACAGAATGGAGGTTCCTCAGAAAGTTAGCAATCCCACTTCTGGGTGTATATCCAAAAGAATTGAAATTAGGATCTCAAAGAGTTATTAGCTCTCTCACGTTCACTGCAGCATAATTCACAGGAGTCAAGACATGGCGACAGTGTAAATGTCCATCAATAGATGACTGGATAAAGAAAATGTAGGGGCGCCTGGGTGGCTCAGTTGGTGAAGCATCTGACTTCGGCCCAGGTCATGATCTCACTGTTAATGAGTTCAAGCCCCGCATTGGGCTCTATGCTGACAGCTTGGAGCCCGGAGGCTGCTTCGGATTCTGTGGCTCCTTCGCTCTCTGCCCCTCCCCCACTTGCACTCTGTCTCTCTCTCTCTCAAAAATAAATAAACATTAAAAAATGTTTTAAAGCAATGTAGAATATGTAGAAATGGAATATTATTCAGCCTTTTGAAAGATGGAAATTCTGCAATATGCGACAACACAGATAAACCTTTAGGACATTACACGAAGTGAAATGAAGTCAGTCACAGCAAGAGAAATACTGCGTGATTCTACTCACATGAAGTGTCTAAAATAGTCAAATTCATAGAATCAAAGAGTGGAATGGTGACTGACAGGGGCTGGAAGGAGGGAGA
Source organism: Panthera pardus (assembly GCF_024362965.1). Lineage (NCBI taxonomy): Eukaryota > Metazoa > Chordata > Mammalia > Carnivora > Felidae > Panthera > Panthera pardus. Next base: position 129,400,219 of record NW_026526991.1, on the reverse strand, counting down.
TATGGGGAAGCAATGGATGTAACGTTTCGATTACATAAAATGAGTAAACTCGGGAGATCTGTGCGACATCGTGCCTGTTGTCAACAGTACTTGACTCTACACTTACAGTTTGTTAAAAGAGTAGATCTCATGTTAAGTTTTCTTTTAAGCTTCAAGAAGTGACCTTTTTCAAAGTCACTGCCTTATGTTAAATGTGGCTGATCCTTTCTCTTTTTTCAGTAGAAATTGTATATATTTAAGGTATGAAACACGATGATTTACTATACATAGTGAAATGATTGCTAGTCAAGCTAGTTAACATATATTCTGACATGTTACCATGTTTTCTTGTGATGAGAGTACCTGAGATCTACTCTCTTAACCAATGTCCAGTATTCAGTGCCGTGTTAACTATTGCTTTCACACTGTACCTTAATCTCTAACTTACTTGCCCTACAGATCTGTGATTTTGACCTTTGACCACCATCTCCCCATTTCCCTCACCACTCCCCCCTGACCCTGGCAGCCACCATTCTGTGCTTCTGCATATTTGACTTTTTTAGATTCCCTGTATAGGTGGGGTCATGCAGGTTTTTAAAATTTCTGTGCCTGGCTTATTTCACTTAGCATCATGTCCTCCGGTTTCATTCATGTTGTTGCAAATGACAGGATCACCTTCTTTTTTGGCTTGAAAATATATCATTTTATACATATGCCACAATGTCTTTATCTATTATCTGTCAGTGGGCACTGGGGTCATTTCCATGTCTTGACTCTTGTGAGTAACGCTGCAGTGAACATGAGAACGTATATCACTCTTCAAGGTACTGACTTCATTTCCTTTGGGAATATATCCAGGAGACATGTTGCTAGATAATATGGTTGTCCCATTTTTAATTTTTTGAGGAACCTCCATACTGTTTCCCCCCAATATGTTGAGGTGAATTTTGGAAATAAAATTACACAAAAGGGTAAAGAGGTAGCAACTGATTATTGCATGGGAATCCTTTTAAGCAAGCACCCATTTGCAGAGGGACACAGATACATGGCTAAGGGCAGACAATCAAGAGGACCATATATGTAACATGATTACCCCGTTAAACCCACAGGGCCTCTCAGCAGGAGCTCTCAAGCTATTACAGGATTTCGGTTTCCAAGAAAAATTGTGCACTGCCGAATCAGCCATGGTTGGGCATCGCCGATTTTCACATTCGTTTATGCTAAAAGCCTTCTCCTTCATGGAAAATCTTCTCCCCGATGAGCTGTGTCCACGCCCAACAGGGGCATTTTAGGTCAACCAAACCACATTGCATTCTCTCTACAAAGACAGTCCAGGTTGCTCCCAACACCGGGCCTTGCACACTGAGTTCTTCTGGAATGTCTGTCAATGATGCAGAGCATACTGCCTCCCGCAGGGGAAGGTAAAGGAGACAGGAGTCAGTGTAGGTGGGATCTTCGAGGACTCTCTGGGCTGGGGACGTGGGGGGCTGTCCTACATCTTAGATCCTTATCTCTGTTTCAAAGCCCAGCCCGGGGGCTCAACAGCCAATGGTGCAGCCTCTTCTTCCAGAGCACATTTGTTTATCCAAGCATTTACTCGGCATCTGCTATGAGTGGACCTGGGGCTGGCCACTGGGAATCCAAAGACAAGAGTGAGACCTAAGACATGGTCCTACCTTAAGGACAGGTCAGGGCAGTGTGCAGTGTAGGAAGTGTCACTGGGGGTGTTGCCCACTGTCACTGGGGCACAGAGCAGAGCACCTACCCCACCTGGCAGAAAGGGGCTAGGTCTTCCTAGTAATAGCTCCACTGGTCTTCAAGGGTGTACCAGAGGCAAGTGAAGGGGGAGGGTAGCCCAGGTAAAGTACATGCCTTTACCTTGGTCCAGAAATAAAAAGTGCCCAGTGGGGAACCAACTCTGAACACCTTAGCGCACAAGACCCAGAGCATAGGAAAGGGGGTTAGAAAGGTAGGGTCCAATCACTGGGTTCTACTTGCAGATGAAGGGGCAGGTGGGCAAACTAAATGACCTACAGAGAGGATTCAAAGTCAAGGCTGCAGCATAAGGTTCAATTCTCAGTTCTCTTCCCTTGAGTGAAAAAGCAAAATATTTAAGAACACAAAGCTGGAATCAGATGGATAGGCCTCGAGTCCTGACTTTGCTGCATATTAGTTTCTTTGCCTTTAAAATGACAATTGTGCAAGGGACTGTGACCCCAGGCTTCTTAGCGACTGAGACATAAACACCCCTAGATCCAAGGTGGCGAAGGGAGATGGGGAACAGTTTCCAGAATCCGAGGCGGAGTGCCTGGTAGAGTCTGCTCCCTGAGAGGGAGCAGTGGCCTTCAGTCAGCAGGTGTAGCCAGCCTGAGTGTTGGATGAGAGCAGCCAGGCCAACACATATCCCATCCCTGACTCCCCCCTTCCTTCACCATCTCTCCTGGAGGCCCCATTGGCCACCTCCTATCAGATGTCAGAGTTCACCCCTCGTTCAAGTATCCATACAGGTCAGCCTCCCAGGGCACAAAGCAGAGTGGAAAGTGGCTCTAAAGGGTGAACAGAGGTGTTGGGGACCCACACCTCCTGGGGGAGTTGAAGTTTGAATGAGATCATACAGCAAAGCTCTTAGAGGCACTTTTTACCTAAAACAAGTGCTCAGTCAAGACTAAAGTAGAATCCAGCAGTACATTTGCATGAATGTGCCACAGGTAGACAAGAAGCATAGTAAGAAAGACTGAAGATATAAGGGTTCCCCTTGGATGACCGTCCTAAGGCTGGGATGGAGGAAATCGATGAGCCCCGGAAATGTGTGTTGCCTATAATTGGGCATGACCATCAATCGTTGGGTTGGTAAGTTTAGATGTCGTTCCCATTTTTTTTCTTTTTTCAGTTTATTTATTTTTTTATTTTGAGAGAGAGAGAGGGAGAGAGAGAGGGCATGAGTGAGCAGGAAAGGGCCAGAAAGAGAGGGAGGGAGACAGAAAATCCCAAGCAGTCTCTGTGCTGTCTGTGTAGAACCCAATGTGGGGCTCGATCCCAGGAGCCATGAGATCATGACCTGAGTTGAAACCAAGAGTTGGACTCTTAATGGACTGAACCACGCAGGCGCCCCAGATGTTCATTCTGAACCACAGACTTTTAGGTCTAGAACATTGGGAATGGCTTTATTGTCTTTGACTATGCATGGTGAGATAACTTGTACATTATTTAAATGGTATGATATATAAAATAAGAACACAGAGATTCCACTTGCCAGTAGGTCTAGACTGCAGAAGTCAGTGTTCTTGTATATGGAGATAAACCACTCAGAGTTGTTTGTTCTCCTATTTGGACCCTCCACACAAACCTACTAATGAAATAGCCTGGCCAGGGAGCTCTGTGAAATTTCTAGATCTGAGAAAGATTCGACAACTTCTATTTGTCCTTCTCTTCCTTTACAATCCTTATTTTAAAATCCTCTTTCTTAATGTTAACTTCATCTCCAAGCTAGATCTGCGTCCTTTCCTTACATCCTCAGTATACCCACATAAGCAGTATTCTATCCCCCGTCCAAAAGAGCTTAAAAACCAGAAGAAATACAAGAAATTGGGATATACATTAACAAAATTGGCATAAGAAGAGTAAATCTTTCCTGGAATTTTCTTAAAGGTTTTTTTTTTCCCTTGGAAAGAAAGCCAAACTGTAAAGTAAAACACACTCAGCTGTTAATAAACAAAAACCTATCATATCTAAAATTCAGTTATTTTCCAAGACGAACTAACATTTTGCTCTGTCTGTTTTTCCTAATATGCACATTTCATTTAGCCCAAATCCTCATTATGGGAAACATTTACATATCCATCTCGCGGCTCCAGCATTTCCTGGGCAGTGAAATATGTGCTCCGTGGTTTCAGAACCCTGGTTCTTACTCATTTTGCCAAAAGCAGCAAATCTTTAAAAATGAAATTTTCCAGGCACTTAGCCCCTAAATCAACCTTGTGGGGATAGATGAGTTTGAAACTTATCGGCCCACAAAACGTCTCACAGCCTTTAAAAATGTCATCAGCCTTCCCCCTGGGTAGTGTGACCGGTGACACCCTGTGTCACAGCCCGAGCAGCTGAAAATGAATGTACCAACCCAGCGTTTTGAACCTTTATTAAGTTTCTTCTTTGCCGACAGCCTAATCCCTCACAGGCCTGTTGATTCCTGTTCATTTGTTCTCATTAAATGGATCTCTATGCTGGAGCCGTGTTTTGAACAAAGTTCAGCTATGGGGGGAGGTTCAGGGCTCGTCTGGGGGCAGAACTCCCACTGCAGCTGTCACCCGCCAGGCTGACGTGGGCCCAGAACCAGCCATGCGGCTCTGTGTCCGGGACTTCTAGAATCCAGCCCTGCCTCCCGCTCTGCCCATCCCTTGCAGCTCCAGACTCTATCTTACCCCTTCCTGGATGTCCAGTCCTGACCAGAGCCTGCGCCTGCCCCATGTGGGTCTCAAGCATGTACTGGATCCTTCCCTAGGTGTCCTAGCCATGCAAACAAGTTGAAACGGGGGGATCATAGAGCCACAGCATCTTAAAGCCAGGAAGAACATTAGGAATTTCTAGTCTGGCCTCCTCATGTTCAAATGAGGAAATCTTGGTCCAGAAAATGCATCATGGCCTGGTAATGCACATCAGTGCAGAAAGCAGGACTGCCTGAGAACCCATGGTCTTATGGGATGAATTGTATTTGGAGCATCTAAGAAACATTTTCACTCCTGTTAGGTTGGTCAGCTGACTGTTGGTACCTCCAGAACTGTATGTGGCTTGCACCAACACCCTAATATAATCTTGTAAACATCAATTTTGAAAGGGTTCGGAGGAAGAGGGGTGATAGCATTATGATTTGTGCCGTCTTCTGCTTTTATATTTATTGTATATTAATGGCCCAAACTGTGACCTTCCAAATACCCAGTTTGGGCATGGTAGGTTGGTAATGTGCATTTTAGGGGAACTTGTGGCAAATTGGTTACCAACCCATCATCTGCTGGGGATAGTATTACAGACAATAAGATGAGAAGCACTTGCACACAGAAGGTTTGGGGGTTGGTTTGGGAGTATACGGGGCTGTGGTTAATAACATGGAAAGGTGGACTTACATGCATGTTTACTTTAGATCATCACCTCTTTGCCACTTATCAAATCACAGTTTTAGCTCTGTGCCGCCTCTGCCCATAGAATGTGTGATTTCTTTGCTCACATGGTACTTGTAACATACACACAGCAGGTTTTCTCAGTTTGGGTGGAAATGGCTCTTCCTTCCGTACAGAATGTCCAGCCGCCGCCATAGATGTGCAGCCACTACAGATCCTTACACTGTCTTGTCTTCCAGGCTCTGCGGCTACCCTCCCTTTTACGATGAAAATGACTCCAAGCTCTTTGAGCAGATCCTCAAGGCGGAATATGAGTTTGACTCGCCCTATTGGGACGACATCTCTGACTCTGGTAGGTATCTCCGCTCCCCATGGGTGGCCCCTGGGACCCTACGTCCAGACCACCTGACTGTGACAGGGCTGGGGGGTTCGGAGTGGTCCTGAGGCTCCCAAGGACGTTTCCTTAGCTTCGTACTTGGACTTGACTTGCCACGTGGAAGATAGGCTGGGGACGTCTGACCTGAGCCAGATTGAGGGACGGGACTGACTCCTCCACCACTCTTAGCCGTGCCCTGATCTGGGCGCTCCAGGACTGAACCAGTATCAGCTAACATTTATTGAGTGCTTATTGTGCCCATGTGCTAGCTTACTTGGTCCTCAGGACAACCTATCCGATAGGTGTTACTATTATCCCCACTTGACAGGTGAATTAACTGAGGCCCCAGAAGTGAAATGCCTTGACTGAAACCACACAGCTAGTAAGTGGCAGATCTGGGATTTGAACCCAAGCCCTCATGCCAGAGCCCACGTCTCAGCTCCTGTGCCACACTGAAACGTTCCCAGAGCCGTTCACCATTTCTTCCTCAGGGATAAAGATCAAAACCAAGGCTCATGTAAACTGACGAATCTCTTGAGCCTCAGTGTCTTCCTGAGGAGGTCAGGATGATAATAATACTCCTCCCTACCAAAGCGGGTGGTGCAAGGATTAAATGAAATAATAAATAGGGCAGAGCCCTGCACTTACCAGTGAGCTGTTCAGATATCGCATTTTATTATTTGAGTTATTTCCTCCTAACTGGAAACACCTGCTTTATTCCTCAGCAAAATTGCATGTTCATCGTGATCGGCTAAGTGGGCCGTGAGGGGGCTCCTGGAGGGCTGTGTATCCACAGGGCCTGCCCAGGACCTGGTGGCCTTGGTAGAGGCCTTGGGGATTTTGTTGAATCAGTGATGTCTGAAACACAGAGAGGACGTCAACAAAGCAGCTCTCTTGGCAGCAGTGAGCTCAGGGAGAGGCATATGATAACAAAGACGTTTGATCTCTGAACCAAAGATGTCACCAGCTGCCAGAGAAGGGCTTTGACTTGGGAAGGCTGGGTCCGACGCCTGGCTTGGCTGCCTCCTCGTTCGCAGTGTCACCTCTTAAGAGTGCCAAGTCTTGGCTTCCCTTTCCCCCAAACACTGATTCCCGCCTGCCTCCCATGTCCAGGTACCCAAGAGGGTTGGGGGGCATGGGAGGGGCTGGTCTGTTTTTCATGTGCCACACAATGTTCCTGAAGGCCTGGTGACATCAGATTGTCACATCACAAGCCACAGACTGATTCCACCCCTTGTGCTTTCTTTTTGAACAGCAAAAGATTTCATTCGGAATCTGATGGAGAAAGATCCAAATAAAAGATACACTTGTGAGCAAGCCGCTCGGCACCCATGGTAAGAAAAATGACCCAGTAGAAGGACCTAATGCCATCCGATGCCTTCCCAGAGTAAAGTCCCTCTTAGCCGCTCTTAATTGTGGAATGATTTCATCTCCAACCAGTGGCTTTCACCCCGTCCCCCAGGCGACACTCGAGCTACTCTGTTCCCTCAGGACACAGTCTTCTGAATGCATGGAGGACAAGCGAAGCATACAAAATGTAGCTGTAGGGTTTTCATTTTACATCAAGTATTTTAGGATCGTTTTTATTGAAGGTCATTCTTCAAGGAGTCATTCAGATTGGAGTTTGATTCCTTGAGCTTACCGTTCAATAGGGAAGTGAATTGATGTTATTCTTCTCCTCATAAGATGCTTTTCATCTTCGTGTGCCTTCAACCCCAGAGGCATTTATCGCTAGTGCATGGTGTTGTGTATGACTACATTTCTCCGCAGTGCCCTTGAAGCCACTTACCAGGTTTGAACCCAGCTTCACGATCCCCTAGGTGTTACTCTGCATTTATACTTTACTTCTCTGAGCCTCCATTTTCTTTACCTTACAATGAGAACGGTGATACCCAGTTTACGGGGCTGATGTAAGAAATAATTGAGATTGTGCCTGTGAAGGGTTTAATACAATGTCTGGCACATAGTAAATGTTTCATTAAGGTATTTTCATTAAACTGCCAGGAGCAGCCATCTGAAAACAAAGACCAGGAATGGCAGAATATGTGGTCTGATGAAAACAAACAGACTTCGACTTCAGGAGAAATTCCCCTAAAAAGCATTCGAGAAAACTGCCCCCTTGTCTATTCTACCCTGTAGCATTTCCTCCAGAGTCTCACACGCTGGTTAGTCTTCCAAAGGGGACCCGCTCAGGGGAGCTTCATGACCTGGTTTCACAGACGGTCCCCAACCCGATGATTTTTTTGACTTTACGACGGTGTGAAAGAGATACACATTCAGTAGAAACTGTACTATAAGCTAAAGTGAGTGGTCTGAGTACGGTTAGGGTAGGCTGGGCTGAGCTCTGATGTTTGGTAGGTGAGGTGTCTTAAAATGCACATTCGATATATGGTATTTTCAACGTCTGATGGATTTATTGGGACTTGGCCCCACGGTAAGTCAAGGAAGATCTGTAACTTAATGTATAACAACAGTTGTCATTTATGGAGCATGAGTTCTGGTTCAGGTACTGTTCTCATTGCGTTAACATATCATCTCATGTTTTTCTTTATAATGGCTCCGTAAGGTAGGTTTTATCTCCATTTCAGAGATAAGAGAATCAATTTAGAGAGACAAGGTAACTAACTTATCCTTAGCCAAGACTGCACAACCACTACCTAGTGGTGAAGCCAGAATGGTTTCCGGGCAGAACTGACTTCAAAATAAGTGCTCTTCACCACCACCCTGTAAAGACCAGTAAAAGGAAGACAGGAAGGGCCGCAGGGAAGGAGAAGATGTTTCTGAATAAGGAGGTAGATTTGATTGTACGTATTTTAATCAGCTTATATAAATGATAGTTTTTAATAAGTTACATTGGACAGCAGGTTAAAGTATAAGGCAATAAAGTTAGTAAAGCTTTTTCTTACTTTATCAACAATTGGAGGAAATGCTTGGGATGAGAGTAGGGGGCAGGGCAGTTTTCTTGCATGCTGTTAAGGGGAATTTCTCCTGAAGTCATACGGCCTTTAAAGCTGCATGAAACTCTATTTTCTCCCAGTTTTGTTGAGATATAGTTGACGGACACTGTATAAGTTTAAGTCTATCATATAGTGTAAGGATTTGGCATTTGTATGTATTGTCAAGTGATTACCACAATAAGTTTAATTAACATCCATCCGCTTACATAGGTACCCTCCCCCCCAGTTTCTTTTCCCTGTGATGAGACCTTTTAGGAGTTACTCTCTTAGAACCATAGCCATCGTGTCGTACATGACACCCCAGCGCGTGCTTATTTTGTACGTACAAGACGTTGGAGATGATCTGACAGAAGAGGAAAAAGAGAACCTCTAAAGAAGGGAAGCAATTTCCTTCCTAGGACTTGTCCACTAATCCGGCCTCGCTGTGTGGAAGACAGGAAGGATCCCCGCTGAGACCTGGTCTCTCCTTCACCAGGTGTTTTTGACGAACAAAAGAAGGGAGAGGGTCTGGCAGAGGCCTTCCAGAGGGGCCGAGTCTCCCTGAGAGAAGGCCTTCGCAGACTGTCCAGGGAGGGGAGGTGTTCCAGGCGGGGCAAGCGGCCTGGGCCTCGCTCAGGAGCCTAAACCCACCTCTGTCCTGGAGCCACCACTCTCAGGTTCCTGGAGGGGGCGTGGGCACAGGAGCGAGGCGGGAGGGCACGAGAAGGAAGACATGGCCGGCAGAGTTCTCTGGGGTAGCCTGCTCGAGGGCAGGTCCCAGCTACCCCCCTCCCAAAGACCAGGAATGGTAGAATATGTGTTACTGCATCTGCGGGCTCCTGAGCTCTGTGGGCCCCTGTGTCAGACTGAAATCATAAATGACAGCAGTGTATATCCTGCAGGGCTTTTCAAGGGATTCGTGACATACAAATAATACAAATAAGAGGACCTAGCACCTAACAGATCTCTGATCTATAGGAGTTGCCCTGAATTTACGACCGTAGGAAGTAATTTGTATTTTCCCTTTGGGCGGTGGGGGCCGCTGACAGGTTTTAAGCCAGGTGATGAGATTTGTGTCTCAGAAAGCTCAACCGGTTGCAGAAGAGAGGCCGAATTGCTGGCCATGGGGCAAGGGAGGCTGGCGGGGAGGTGCGGACTGGAGGCGGAGTGGGGGATGGCCCAGAGAAGGGTGGAGGGGGCCTGTCCGGAGCCACAGGGAGGAAGCAGGATGGAGAACACACTGAGGGGTGGGGAGCCGCAGCTTGGGGCAGAGCGCTGCTGGGACAGAGGGGTCTGAAGTCCTTCCCGAGGTGCCAGGGGGAGGGCCTGGGCGGGTGAGATGCTTCCACTGTGAGGAGCAGGAGGGAGGGCCCAGGAGCCCTCTGTCCCGGTGCTGAAGGTGGGGGCCCTTTGCCGAGTGAGTCTGGAGCCCAGGAAGGGGGTCGGGCTAGAGACAGAGACTTCACAGTTATCTGCTGGGTACGATGTATCCGCGTATCCGCGTGTGAGCTGCACAAATTAATGTCTTTGTACTGTAGAGCTGGGTTTTTGCCAACGCTTTACAATTTTTTTTACGCGCATTTCAAAAATCCCAGGAAGTCAAACATTAGAAAATGGTACCAATGAATGCACTTGACTCAGACATCATTGAAATGCCCCACTGCCTGCATTTATGATATGCCTGTTTCTTTTATGTAAAATTGCTCGGGCTGAGAGCACCTGATTCAACAGAGAGCTGGCAGAAAGTGGGGTAATTATTCCAGGGAGCACAGCTTTATCAACACTATCATTCTAGAAGCTGTGCTCTTGGCACATCGATTATATCCAGAGAACATGATCTCTTATTCTGCACTCGCTCTTCCGGCTGAATCAAGGCTACCAAGAGCCAGGAGGGGCTCTGGAAGTCCCAGACCCCTTTCCTCAGACTCAAAACAGACCGTGCCAGACAGGACAGGGTTCCTTTCAGAGCTGTCTGTGTGTAGGGTGGTTGGACACAGGTCTTTCCTGTGTCCCCCTGATCTTTTAAAAATTTTAAATGTTTGTTCATTTTTGAGAGAGGGAGACATCTGCTTTTGTGAGTGGGGGAGGGGCAGAGAGAGAGAGGGAGACACAGAATCTGAAGCAGACTCCAGGCTCTGAGCTGTCAGCACAGAGCCTGACATGTGGCTAGAACTCACGAGCCAGGAGATTATGACCTGAGCTGAAATTGGACGCTTAACCGACTGAGCCACCCAGGTGCCCCTCCCAAGCCCCTGCCATGAGAGGCTACGGCTTTCTCGTGGCGGCACATGGTGAGGAACCAGCAGCCTGCAGCTGCTGGCCAAAGGTAGGAACTGGCAAGTGGCAGGATGGGAGCCGTTCCTTCTTACAGGGAGGCATCTTGATGGGGTTTGTTCATCTGGTTCGGAGAGTTCTGAACCTCTGTCTCTAGTTGCGTTGACAAGGAAACCAAAGTGGTGACTCTTGGGCATCCATGCCCCAGGCAACACTTGGCAATGTGTCCACCTGGGAGGGGACATCGTGTGTTGGCCAGGCCAGGGTGGCATCTGCAGCCCTCTCCTCAGTGTTCCTGGGTCCCCTCCCCTCTTCTGGGCTCCAGCCAGCCGAGCTCTGGTTGACCGTAGGAATTGGGAAGCAGCCCAGGAGTCTGGGAAACTGGTCTCTGGGGGTACACGGCAGCATCACCAAGCCTGTCCTGAGAAAGTGGCTAGAAAAATGCAAAATCAGACCTATGGAGGTACAGCAGACCACGTACAGAACACAAAAACACCAGAAGGCAAGGAGAGATGAGTTTGATGATTTGGGTGTGGAGAAAGAGAGCAAGAGAGACCTCACAAAGTGTGATGTACACGAATGCCATCTGCATTGTTAGCATGAGGTTAAAACTGGAAAGCAAGGTGGGGTGCCTGGCCGGCTCAGTCGGGAGAGCACGCAACTCTCGATCTTGGGTGTGTGAGTTCAAGCCCCACGCTGTGTGTAGAGATTACTTAAAAATCAAATATTAAAAAAGTAGAAACAAGGGAGATAGGAATGGAATGTGGGCGCCATAGCTTTGTGTGTGTGTGTGTGTGTGTGTGTGTGTGTGTATGTGTATGTGTGTATGTGTGTGCGTGCACAGATTTATAAGGAGATTCCTCTGTGTCGGAGGCATCATTCAATTCCTAGGACCATCAAGGTACTAGAGTCCCTTCCAATTCTAAATTCTAGGATTCTGTGCCTCTGGTGTTGCTGATGGATCATGCTAAAGCCAGGAGCACCGAGCATTGTGAGTGTCATATGTTGTCATTGTAATGTCGCTGGCTCGTGAGCAGCAGTAACCATTTCCATGGCGGTGCCCATTTGAGGAAGATCGTGTGCGGTCATGGGCCAAGGTGGCCTCGCTTCCCCAAGGAGAGTGCCCCAACAGGGGCCTCTGGGCCACGTCTGCCCTGCCTGGTCTTACTCAGCTACAGCACACCCCGGGACTGTGGGAAGCGAGCATGGAACATTCCTAAAATAATTGGAAGTTTGCATTTTCCTTACATCTCAGCCCATGCTAGCCCACAAAGAAGGGAGTTTCCCTGACCCCCTCGCGGGTCTGTTTGGTTTGGAGCGTCGCTCTGCCCTGCGGTGGTGCTCGGCCCAAGGAACCCCGTATTCCTACCACTTCTGCCTGCTCGTTTCCAAGAAAGCACTGGCCACCAATGAGTTGGAATTGGCCTTCTTTTCTGAGGATGTAGCATTTAGAAACGGTGCAGGAGGAAACACTCACATGAATTGTCTAGCAGGAAGAGCTTAATAAAGATGTCTGCAGTCCGCTAACCTTGTTCCTTGGATTTGCCCGCTAGTCTGTTTCTGTGTCATTGATGTGTGTCTGGGGACAGGGGGCGATTGGCAGTCGTTGGAATTGGAAACCTGGTTCTCTTGAGTCAGTTTCTGAGTGTCCCCTTGACTAAGGATTTGCAGCCCCGCTGGGAAAAAGACAGAGCCTATGGTTGGAGGAGCGGGAATATCAGACCGCATTCCAAAGTTGGGCCCTGCCTGGCACAGACTAAACATCACATCCATCAACCATGTTTTCGATTTTAAAGTGAAAGGCTGGGTGGGTGGGGACAGATTTTTCTTCAGGGGTAATCTGTCTGAAGAAGTCCTAAGCTTATTCTTTTCATGTCCCCAAAACAGTTGGACATAATACTGTGGCATCTAGGCTGTTTGGGGTTCAGGGCCATCTGGGTCTGGGAGATGACAGGTTTCCTCACTTCCTTACTAACCAGTCATCTTCCAGCCAGAAAGGATGGTCAGTGTTCCTGGCATCTCTCTCTCTGCCCCTTAACTTTTCAGATGCAAAAAATGATTTCATAGGTAACAGATACCAGCCTAGAATTTAACAGTTTGGTGTTAAATGAAAGGGAAGATGGGGCGCCTGGGTGGCTCAGTGGGTTAAGCGTCCGACTTCGGCTCAGGTCATGATCTCACGGTTCATGAGTTCAAGCCTTGCGTCGGGCTCTGTGCTGACAGCTCAGAGACTGGAGCCTATTTTGGATTCTGTGTCTCCCTCTCTCTTTCTTCCCTTCCCCACTCATGCTCTGTCTCTCTCTCCTCCAAAAATAAACATCAAAAACTTTTTAAAAAATGAAAGGGAAGATACCGAAGGTTCTAAGTGCAAAAAAGAATGAGAGCAAAACACAGCTTCCTCTGAAACTAGGGGAGAAGGCCAGGTGATTAAATGTAGAGCAGGGGTGGTGTCGAGGTTGAGGGGAGTGTGTGGGAGAAGAATGAGCTGCAAGTGACCTCCAGGTGACCAAATGAGCCTGGAGATTGTAAGCTGAGAGAGAGAGGAGGGAGGAGGAAGGGAGGGAAGGAGAGGTGGTAAAGCAGAAGGAGGAAGTCACAGGACGAGGAGGGTAATTCCTAGGTAGTTTCTAAGGACAGAGGTGAAAAGCAGACCCACCCTCTTCCCTGCTGGTGGAAGGCTAATGGAGCAAGCAAGAACTAATGCCCAGTAATATCAGGGACCCAGCTGAATGCAGAGTGGATCCAGTCCTGGTAGTTCAGAGAATTCTTACAGGAAATGCGAGGGAAGATTTGGCAAGCAGGGCTGAGCTGAGGCTGGGCACCCTCTCCCTGAGCATGGAGGAAGTATAGGCGAGAACATGGCAGAGCTTAACTGCTGGAAAGGACCAGAAGGATGCTCTGGGCCCGGGATGTGAGCAGGTCCGTGATGCAGAGGGCCTGGAGAGGGCAGAAGGAAGGGGCCTCTAGCAGGAGAAAGCTGGGAAGACGGCCCTGGGCAGGGATCTGGTGGTCAGACCAGGCAGGAAACACATGTGGGACCTCAGAACTGCAGGTGGAGAGCTGGTGGAGACGGAGACGGAGGGAAAGGAGGGAAAACTGGATTCAAGTTGCCTTGTGGCTTCTGATGTCGCAGGAATTGGGGCCGAAAGGGAAGAAGTGGGAACCAGGCAGAGAGGTCAACGAATCTCTGGGAGGGTGCTGAGTATAGAAGGGGGACAGGACTTGGTGGTGGTGGCAGATGGTGTGCATGTAAGACAAGAGCCACACAGCCTGGAAGGGCAGCGGGAAGCCACCCTCTCAGTGAACCTCAGGACAGGGACGGGGTTGGGGCTTCCCTGGGAAAGCAGTGTGCGACCCGGTGTCAGAGCACCCCGCACCCCGCACCCCTCAAGAAACCCTTTTGAAGAAGCATCTTTGCCTCTGTTTCAGGATCGCTGGTGACACAGCCCTCAACAAAAACATCCACGAGTCTGTCAGTGCCCAGATCCGGAAGAACTTCGCAAAAAGCAAATGGAGAGTAAGTCTTGGGCTCATTACATTTACAATGAGGGGCACCTGGGTGGCTCAGTCAGTTAAGCGTCCAACTCTTGATTTCAGCTCAGGTCATGATCCCAGGGTCATAGGATCGAACCCTGCGTCGGGCTCTGAGCTGACAGCACTGGAGACTGCTTAGGATTCTCTCTCTCTCGCTCTCTCACTCTGTGTGTGTCTCTCTCTCTTCCCCCTCTGCCCTTCCCCCACCTCAAAAAAATTTTTTTTGCGATGAATTGAACCACCCCCATGAAACTTGCCCTACAGTTGGAGCATTTATTATTTCTCAAGGTTACTATCACCCGAGTTTGATGAAAGTCCCCAGAGCCTCACCCAAATAATCTTGCTAATTTTAACTAATAACCATTAAGACTCAAAGGGGATGTCATGGTGTGGGAGGGATGAAGTATGGCTTTAATATTTCCCCTCTGTGATTCAAAAATAGCAATAGTGTCAGCCCTTACTCATTTGCTGTTTCTTAAGAACATAATTCCTGTTGTCTTCCTTTCTGCTGCTGGAACTTTGACTGGCTGACTTTTATGAAAGTGATAGGAAAGGGGGTGGGGAAAGACAGGGAATCTGAGTTGAACTCATCGATATTTTCGGCTAAAAATGTGATGGAGTTATACCACTGAGCTTTCCTGGTCATCGACTGGTTACCCAAACCCTACGTTCTAATCAGTGCGTGGAAACAAAATTAATTCCACTGACCTGCTTTATTCGGAGGAAATGCTATTAGTTAGGACACAAGCACTAATAATAGGAAAATTAAAACTACCTTAAAGCATCACCTTTTAAGAGACCATCTTACTAGAATACACCTTTTATTCTAAAAGTCACTTCCCTTAAATGACGGAGAGTATTGGTTTACATTTATCCTCTACGTTTACTATGTCTAAAGAGGAGTATTTGTTTAAATCTCCAGAAAACATTTCGGTGGGGGCGAGGGGTGCAAAACATTAGCATCGTTTTGGAAGAAGGGGCAAGACAAGCTTCCTTTCTAAAGTATCATGAGAACGTTTTAAGAAGCTGAAAATGGTTGGGGTAAGTAAGAAGAAACAACCAGACACAGTCT
Source organism: Panthera pardus (assembly GCF_024362965.1). Classification (NCBI taxonomy): domain Eukaryota; kingdom Metazoa; phylum Chordata; class Mammalia; order Carnivora; family Felidae; genus Panthera; species Panthera pardus. The sequence continues at coordinate 129,384,937 of NW_026526991.1, read as the reverse complement.
GAGTCTTTTCTAATTAGCTGGACTATTGTGTCTGCCTTTTTTCCCTTTCTTAAATTTCAGCAAGCATTTAATGCCACGGCCGTTGTGAGACACATGAGGAAACTCCATCTCGGCAGCAGCCTGGACAGTTCAAATGCAAGCGTTTCAAGCAGCCTCAGTTTGGCCAGCCAAAAAGATTGTGCGTATGTAGCAAAGACAGAACTTTCCAACTGGCGTGTCAGACAGATCTGGGGTGGGGAGGCGAGCACAGTCCTTTGTGAGCTCCTGGTGTCAGGCACTTCTGATTTAATTCCTCTCGTGGCATGTCCCCCAGCAACCCTGGGACGTTATTTAATTTTAAAGAATGTTTTCGAAACGTTTAATTATTCGATACACACACAACCGTAGGTATGATGAGTTCCATTTTTAGATGGGAAATCTGTGGCTCAAGCGCTGCACAGCCATACCTGTCTGGACAAGAGCCCAGACACTTTCGGATCCGTCTCCTTCCCCCGAGGCTCGCTTGTCGCTGCGCGTCATTCTTAGGGGTTGAGGAAAGGGTGGCAGAGACTCGTGACAGCCTGATCTCATTGGCTTTTAATACCTACTTTTTGATGAGGAGGATGATGCTTGGAGCTGAATTATATGATGTGCACTGGCTTTGCAGTCAGAGTAATAGTAAGAATATTTCACTTTCATCTTTGTGTTAGGCTGTTACATCATTGAGGGCATGTAACATACTCTATTTCTCTCCCCTACTCCCCACCGCTCCCTGGTCTATTTATCTTAATCCCATAGTAGGCCATCTCAGGGGCTTCTGTCCCCCTCAGGGCAGTTGCCTTGATGGTCCCTATTGGCCCTCATCTCCCTGATCACTGAAACCCTTCAGCTTGGTCCCCCTCTGGGCATCACATTCCATCCCATGACCCTCAGAAAAGGGTTCCCTCCCTCTCTAAATAGTCATCCCATCTCATTTGGGAATGTGAGCCCGTCCGTTTTGCCTGGAAATCTCCATGCGCGTCCCCTGACCCAACCGCACGCTGTGGTAGACCCACACTTAATGGATCTCCCCGCGTCGGAGCCTGTAAAGGTCACCGGGAACTATGCTACCGGAGCTGAGCTGCGGGATACTCGTCCCACATCAGTGTTTTCTGATGCCACCGCATACTCTCAGGGAGCATAGTAGGGCGGTGTGTGAGCAATTTTTCTAGGCCGGGGCTGCTGGAATTGGAGGAAGAGGCAAACGGCCCCATTTCGATGTGCTCTGTGTCACAGCTGGTCCTTAGCCAGGAGTACAGACCACACACGAAATGGGTCGGCAGAGAGATCACATTCTGTCTTCACTCCTCAAACCTCTACTCATGGGGCCTGTTATAAACAACAGTATGTATTCAACACCTAGCCTGCAGCCTAGTACATAGTGAGTGCTCGGTGAGTGGTACCTACCCTGTTACGGATGCCAAACCATGTCATGTTCAAATACAAAGCAGTCAGCAGCGTCAGAGCTAGAACAGGAGGGAAGAGTTGTGTCTAGGAAGAAAGCATTTCAAGGACACATTGCAAAGGTTTTCCTACAGGTAGGTGAACATTTAGAGACAGGAGTGTAAGAGTTCGCCGTCCCCCCAAACCCTGGAGTGGGAAAGGGGAGCGAATACTTTCTTCTGAAGCTTCGACCCCCTTGTGTCCACTGTCCCCCTTGCAGGTCTGGCACCCTCCACGCTCTGTAGTTTCATTTCTTCTTCATCCGGGGTCTCAGGAGTGGGGGCGGAGCGGAGACCGAGGCCCGCCACTGTGACCACAGTGCACTCCGGGAGCAAGTGACTGGCTCTGGAGGTGGGGCCCAAGGGCGGGGCCGGGGAAGGGGGCCCCCACCGCCCCCGCGGGGCCGCCAGCGCCACCAGCCGCTCCAGAGTGATCCCACCTTGCATGGTGCGCCTTCCTGCACAGGACTGGAAGACAGAAGTTTTTTATGGCCATATTTTATACTGCAATTCTGAAGTGTTCGTTTCTCACAAACTGTACTGACTCAAGGGAGCTGACGTGATAGGATCTGGTGCTGTACATATGAATCTTGCAAAGCTCTGATAGAACGGACCTCCCTCGTCCTCTTTCCCAACCGTCGTCACTTCTGCTCTTCTAGGTGTGGGGAACCGTCTATGTTGTATTTTTTCATTAATGACAAAAAAGGTTTCAACTGGATTATTTAAGTCTTGGTAAATATTGCGCATTAGGGTTTTATTTTTTACCCTTTAAGAAACATGCCCTTCTGATCTTTACTTCTTAGTCACATGACCTGTATCTTTTGCTTATCAGTAGTTGAGTTTTATGTTAACCTTTAAGAGAGGTGTTTTGTTTTGTTTTTTTCCCTCCAAGGGGAATGTAAAGGTATTTTTAAAAATTCTAATAAGAGGATCGAGAATCTGTCTCCAAGGCGAAGAGTGCACTTTACTTCTATTTTTTCCTCCTTCTCTCCCCTTCCCTGGAGAGGCAGCTCTTTAAGAAAACAACTCAGCAGTCCAGTGAGGCTGCCTTGTCTCCAGGGCCGCCTGGGGAGGGAACGTGCAGAAGACCTTTTCCAACAGCCCTTCCAGCATGCCCCTGGCCAACCAGAGACCCTAGGGGCCTTCACCGTCAGTGGTCAGAAATAAAGAAGCCTGCTCCCCCAAGACTGAAGCTAAACTTCAGAGGCTTCACTTGCTGTGAAGGAGATGCCCACCCGGCAAGGATATAAGAGCCTCCCTTCCAGAAGGAACCAGACGCCATTTTGGTTAAAGGGAATGTCTCACACAGCTTATATTTCTCACGAGGGTAACACAGAAAAGTCTGCTCTCAGCTATGCAGTTTTAAAGTTAATCTCTCTCGCGCTCTCTCTCTCTCTGTTTTTTAAAAATGCATTTCTAATCTTACACTTAAAATGGCCTCCAACTCACACAAGTTGTTTCTGCAGATTTTTACCCTGTTCTTCTATGAATGTTACCCAGGCGAGGAGAGGGAAGTGGCCTTGGAAAAGAGTCCATTTATCTGGGGTGGTAAGGAGAGGTGACCTGCCAGGCAAGCAGGACACTGGCCAGCGCGGTGATGGCCAGCCAGCACTCGCAGCCCTCCCTCTGACCGGGGCAGTCTGAAAACCAAAGACCCGTAGTGGTGGTGTCACCAAAGGTGCCAGTTGCCTGGGATTTAAGAATTTCTTGGGAAGTAGAACTTACATTGCTAAAACTGGCAATGTCCCAGGCAAAGCGGGCAGCGTTGTTTACCCATGTGATGCATAGGTGTGCAGGGTAGAGCACGGCGTGAAACCCAGGGCAAACCACTTCCCAAGGGGGCCTTGAGGATGCTCTCTTGCAGAGGCTTGCAGGTGGCTCCAAATGCTAGGTTTGCAAAAGCCCTCCCTTGACCCCCTGCCCACCATAATACCGTGAGTCTGCATTTCACACCGTCAGCCTCAAGCCTGCCATGAGTCCCTGTAGGTCTGCCCGATGGCACAACAACTCTACTGGCTGTGGTCCTCCTGCCCATCTCCTATAGCTAGCCACATTCAGCAGGTCCTGTTGGTCAAGCCGTCTTGTGGTCAAGCCACACCTATGCCTGTGTCCAGGCCAAATATTTAGTGATAGCCACGCCCCGCCCCCCCCCCCCCACACACATACACACCATGTTTCTAGGCTCAGCAGCTCCATTCTGCCTCCATTAGTATGGCAGTGCAGGTACGTATAAGAGCAGACAGGAAGACAGACAGCTGGTCTACCCTGTACCCAACATGCATCATATGCACCCAGCCCCTTGGCAGGAATCCCACTTGGCATCTGCCACACATGCATCCAGAGCGAAAATCAGGCTGTCGCTCTTCACGATTAATAAAAAAACCTAAAAAAGTCTATAAGATGACCATAGACCGAGTTGAGAAGCAGGTATTGTGTGAGTTGGATAAGTGTCAATGCCATGCCCGCAGAGGGAAAATGGCGTGAATATTACAGAGTATCAGAAAACTGTGGTCTCTCTCCGGGGGCTTTATTAGGGTGTTGCTTATGAACAAGTATAATGGAACGTTCCTGTTTCTACAGTACAAGAAAACAAGGAATTAGATGTAACAGGGTGATAATGTGCCCAAGTCTGGTACCTGTGATGTGTGCCTGACTGGTTATCCGTTCTTCGCACCTTGTACTAGGTGCAGTCAGTTGCATTTGGAGGGCAACTTCTGAAGCCAAATTCTCTCATGGGTGATTAGATTATTTCCTAGAGCTGATATTTGGGGTGTACCTTCTATTCAATTAGTTTGAAGGTATGTCTCACCAAGAAGTGCAGAACAGGCAGGAGATGAGGCCCTGTGGCCAGCGTCCTCTTTGTGGTTCAGATGAGCCTGTGGCTGCGCTTGGCCTGGAATGCGTCAACAACACAGTGTGATGTGTAGGGACAGGTTTCCGCTCAAAAGCCAACTCTGTTGAACTTGACATCAGGCAAATCCATTCTGTCGCAGTGCCACTGGACTTAGGCTATTTCCTATCGTTTTAGGAAGAGAGGAAAATAAACCCAGAATGTGCCTTTTGTTAAGACCTGCCGAGCAGGGTGGCTAAATCCCGGGACCCTTGCTGATGTCAGATCCCGCCAGTCGTAGCTGAGCCTTTCATACATGCCCACAGCTTCCACTCGCTGTGGAAGCCAGCATGTGGCCGAGGCTAACAGATGGCCACCAGCTCCATCACAGGCTTCCTTTCAACCCCAGCCCCTCCCCCCACCATTGGTCTCCTCACCTTCTCAGAGCTAGTGGATTTTTTTTTTTTCATTTGAATATGACGTTTTGAACTATCCTTGAGTGGTCTTTCTCTCAGCCGCCCTGTCTGTCCCTCCTCCTCTTCCCCACTTTTCATCTCATCAGTGAGGCAACAGGCAAAGCCATCACTGGTCTGAAATGAGCAGTGAGTGCTCGCCCACATGGGGCCCCCACATGACCAGCTGCTTTTTGCTCTTAAGCAGGGTACCCTGGGGTCTGGACTGCTCACTGCTTTCCCTCAGTACACTGCAGCCTGGGGTATTGGGTTGGGATGGGGTAAAGGCAGCTGGATCTGAGAGGGCAGGGAATGCCTACGGGGAGCACACAGGGCCACAGAAAGCCCTTGGGAAAAGAAGAAGGTGCCCAGATAGATTGACAACTAGTCCAGGACAGTGCATGGCCATTGTGGCAGCAGGTCTTACCATCTCCTACTGCCTCTGACCCCATAAGAGAACAGCAGGATAATGTTCCCCTTCATGTCTCCTTTTTAAAGAAAAGAGCCATGTAAAAAGCATACCAAAAAAACAAATGAACAAACAAACAAAAAACCAAAAAGCATGTGTGGCTTAGTGTTGTTGACTATGGCAATGATTCTGGTCACTTCTAAAATCCCACCTCACAAGCAGGGAGCAGTTTCATATCCCCACACAAGAGCTTATCTCCTTTGAGAGGGTCCCACTCTCCAACTAGCTGTCAGCACAATGTCCAAGGAACTCAGTAGTCCACCGTGGGGCAAAGCAAGATGGCTTGGTCAATGGGCAAGACTCTGGCACTTAGGAAGCATTGGCCGTCTGATGGCAGGGACTTGGCATATGACCCTCAGACTCATTTGCCTGCCAGGCACTGACCTCATCCTGTTCATTTACCTACCTTGGTGTCCAGCCTATCCTGGATGGGTTGTGGGTGGGAGAGGGGAACTCCCCTTTAGAACAAAGGTCAAGAACACCAGGGACAAAGGGGAGGGAGCCCAACTGACCCCTCCTGAAAGGGGGTTGACCCTCTCTCTCTCGAGGAGTGACAGCTTCATCTGATTTACCCATTGGGATTTGACATTCTATGAGTAATTTTCAACAGAAAGAAAAGACCATTTCCAGTGGGGATGACTCAGCATGTTAAGGCTCTGGCCACCAGGGCTCCGCGGCCCACACAGAGCTCTAGGTAGGGTTGCTTCCTCGCACTGGAGAAGCCAGGCAGGAACCATGGCCCCAGGGCTGGAGACAGGAGAGCTAGGGTGACTGCCTCTGTGTTACAGCCAGCAACACCCCCTCCTCTGTGTGACTCCCAGGGTTTCCTTTGGCTGTGCAAAAGGAAAGCAAGGGCCAGCAAAGGGCAGATCCTCCCATTTCATAAGCAGAACTAAGATGTACTCTTTCCCAGGGTCACACGCTCACTTCTGGCAAATGAAACGAAGGCCCTCTGATTCAACCGATGCACGAAACCTTTGCATGTTCTTCTGAACCAGTACTATTCCGCGTTCTGTCCCCCCTCCCTCGGCAGAGTTTGCCTTTTCCTTAAACACATTCCAGACCAAACACTGTTCAGTTTGTTTCAAAAAAAAGAAAAGGTGTATACCTGTATGGAACCCACCATTTTTTGTGGGGAGGGGGCACCCGGCTGCAAACGTACCTGACATTTGCACACAAGGGTTCCAACCCTTTGGTTTTCAGAGTTGAAAATGTTGAGATAGCAAAGGCGAATTGGACAAAGTCCGAAAAGGGGGAGGGGGCTTATTTCCTGAAGACCCCAAGAAAGGCAGCCTGCAGATGAGCTAGCCTGAAGAGCTCTCCTGTGGACGGCGGGCAGGGAGGAGAAGGAGGAAGACAGAAGCCCAGGCCCCCTTCCGCCCCTACCGTCCTTGTGGCCCCAAGTGCATCACGGTCCGCAGCCTGGGCCAGGGCGCAAGAGCCCGGCCCCACTGTGAAGTCGGCCCCGCATGCCGGCCAAGGCCCGGCCCGCCGCCTGCTCCGTGCTGACCCCGACCCGAAGGAGCAGCAGCGCTTCCAGGCCGGCCTTCCCCACCACCTGCGGCTGCGGCTGCAGCGGCTCGGCTTTTGGCTCCGGGGTGGGGGGGTGGGGGGCTCCGCTTCTGCAAACCCAAAGGCTGTGCATTCAGCAGCCAAGCCCGCTGCATGTGGCTGCCAGGTCTGGTTTCGTGGACAAAGTGTGGAATGGCTTCTCGGTGTCTGTATCTTTCTACACCAAAGGGACAAACTGTTCCGTTCACCCTTTGTACTTATGCTGCTTCTGCATTTGCCAGATCTACTTTTAACCTTTTGGTCCCCAGGGAACTTCTCATACAGTGATTATGTCTTCTGATTATTTACTGAATTATTTTACTTAGAGGTGATTTTATTTTCTTATGGACAGGAAAAAAAAAAAAAGAGGAGTGTGTGAGGCTTCGGTCATAGAGATGAGTCACCACCAGGGACCCCAAAGCCCCAAACACTAAGTAAATTACTCCTCAAAGGGAAATCTTCATCTGGACAGACTGAGATTGTCAGGCCGTCCTGCCAGCCTTGCACTTGACAGGCAGGGGACGGGGCAGGGCGGGCAGCCGGGCTTTGCAGAGAGAGAAGGAAGGAACTGGAGCGCATCGCTTGTTTGGACATTGGTCATACACACAGAGGCCTGTCCCCCTCCTTCCGGGGCCCTGGCATCAGAGTCATGACATGCCATCCAATGACAGCAGAGAGACTACAGCATCTTTGTTTCAAAAGACGGGTGGCTTGTTTCAGAGAACATTTAGCTGAGTGCCACATTCAAGTTGGACGACATAAAAGACACGTTCCGTCCAGAATAAAATTTGGAACAATTTCTAAATTGGCTGTAGTCAACTACACATAATGTCACTGCCCTTCTCGGAGCCCTCCCACCAGCGAGCGAGCATGTTTTCCAAAAGCTTACAGCGACGAATCCAGGAATGTCCCTGCGTCTATTATTATGAGGCTTGTGATTGGTTCAATTTTTCCATAAAAAACACGTTCGTCCCAAAGAAGGGAAACTGTGCATTTATTCCATGCATGTAACACTCTGCAAGAAGTTTAACCCACCTAGGTTTGCGGCACTGCAAAATTGTTCATGGGCCTATGTAGCAAATGATTCTCTGCCTTGACAATCATGTACACATATCAAGATTTCTATCATAATGATAACGAGATTGATGACTTCTTGTTTTCCTCCAATAAAGACAATTAATCACCTTCAGATGTATGTGGTTTGTTTCCTTCATAAAGAGCAGGAGGGGGTTGTGCTAACAGCTCTCTTCTCCTCTTTGCAGAGTTTGGATTGGAGGGAAGGGAGTTTGAACCCCTGGAAACACATAGGGTTCCCTAAATATTTTATGTCACCCGCCCAATGAGCCTGAAGTGCCAGGGACAGGAAGGGGCGGGCAGATCTTGGCTTCAGGACCCAGGGAGGGTGCCCCACTTTACAAAGCTCTCCTTTTCATTGCTGCTGCAGAAAATGGCTGGTGTGCGCCCATTAACTCAAATTGCACTAGCTGGATATTGAGTTGCTTAGAGGAAAAGCCGATTTCTGGGAACCCCTCTCTGAGTAGGGGGTGAGCGGGCACACGCCTCTACCTGTATTTTTGCTCAGCACAGCTTTGGAGTTCTCCATGCCCCCCAAAAGACTCATTCTGAGCAGAAGGCTGCCTGCTATCTTTCTTTCTTGGGGGCGTGGGGGGTGAGGCTGCGTTTCATAGGTCACCAAACATATGGTGGGGACTAGCTCTGATGACCAGACAATTCCTCCTATCTAAATGGTAAGTGGCTATTTGCAGGGGGAAATGAACTGGACGTGTGTTAGAGAAATGTAGAATTAACGCTGTCCCAGCAGCCATATCAGATGAAACGGCATGGGCCGTTGTGGATCTAAGTGAGCCCCAAAGAAATATGGTGCGCACCATCGGACGTCTAGTCTTTTCTGATTTGATTATGGCGTCTCTTAGCCCAGACCCTAACTATAAAGCATATGAAAGCAAAGGGGTCATTCAGGGGGTTCATAGGTGACATTGTTGATGCAAATTTTTGGACCAAAAAGAACTTTGGTAACCTAACCACCTTTGAAAACTCTTTGTAAGGATTTATTAAAGAGAGGACTTGCCAAGTGTGACTGAAAATTTAGCCAAAGCAAATGCGCTGAAGTATAAAATGAATCCTGATAGAAAGCTGGTGTTTATAAATGCCTTAGAGTTGAAATGTTTCAGGTCAATTTTTTTTTTTGTACTTGGCTCCAGGCACATTGACCAAGCAAGTTTCTCTGTCCTTCCTAGATTTACCTAGCCTCCAGGCACCGAAGTTCACTCCAAATTTCCTATATTTTCCAGCTAACATTTGGTCTTACACATTCTCTTGTGAATCATTGATCATAATGCACTTAGGAGCTGACAGTACAAGAAAAAGGAAAGACTTCTTACATAGTTACAGGATTGTGCCTCCGGAAAAGAGCTACGCCTGATCACAGCAGGCACAGAGCTTAATGGCAAGAGGGGGTACAGATTGTGTACACCCCAATCCTGATTCTCCACGCCCCCAAGAACGGCGGCTGAAACGAAACTACTTCATAGAGAAAGGTTCTGAAAACAGGATGTCTTCAGTTCACACGCGTGCTGAGCCGTCTGGCTGGGCTAGTTGTGGTCTTGGGGGCATGTATGTACTTGGCTATGCCAGCACTCTCTAGCTGAGAAAGACCAAGAAAGAGAAGTTGTGATTAGTTCCTTTTTTTTTTTTTTTTTTTTTTTTTTTTTTTACATATTTGGTTGCAAAGTCTATGCTGAGCCCCTAGGGTGTATAATTTCCCCTGTTATATTAGTTGTTCATGAAGAGTGTCTGTGTGGGCACGCACACACGCTCTTGGACCCACCATACAGGGTCTTCCAGTTGAGGGAGTAAGTAGTGGGGGCCGATTGCTGGTCCACACCCTCCACACCAGGCCCTGCACCCTGGCGCAGGGAAAAGGGTGCTTGTTTATCTGCCCAGTCCACACAAGGGTACCGTCCGGTGCCTGCTGGCTTGCATGTTCCCAGCAGACCGTGGGGCATCAGACTGAGTGGTGGGACAACCAGAACTTTTATCAGGTTTCCAAGGCTGAGGAGAGCTGCCAGCTGAGAGCTCAGGACCTGGCACAGGCTCTTGGGGGATGGGGGGAGGGTTCATCCAGAGATGTGAGAGGAGGAGAGGAGTATGAGCCTTCAAGAGGCTATTGCAGAGAGTTGGTACATATAAAAACACTTTACAGACATGAGGTGGCTTCATAGCTGTAGGAAAACGTGTTAGCCTCCTTTGTCACATGCAAGGGTCTCAAGGAGAGTTTACCTCCTTGAGCACAGAAATTAGACTGCAGTGCCTACAGAACCCTCAAACTCTCCCTCACCCATTCCCTGCAAGGCTTTTTAGGTGGACCCTGTGATAAGCTTTCATTCATTCATTCATTCATTCAACATGTTTTGAGCACCTGCTATCTTCAAGGATTTTTATGTATACTGAAAAAAACAAGGTAAATCTGACATGGACCCTACCCTCAAAGGTTGCATGAAAAACAGAGTTCTGGAATGAGCCTGGAAGGAAGGGTAGTGTTTGATGGGAAGAATAGGAATGGCATGAGCAAGAGCATGGAAGCTGGATGCACAGTATGTGGCTGGAATCATACATATCTCCCTGGGCAGGAGCCTTAGGTGTGGGCAAGCCACAGGGAGAGAAAAGCAGGTTGGAGGAGGCTTGTTGTTAGTATCATGAACAATAACGAATAGTAATGATGATGTCATGTATCCATCATTTACTGAGCTGTAGAATAGTGCTAAGCACACTCCATTTGACATCTCATTTAACCATGATCCTGACAAAGAAGGTGTCCTTAGTACACAGATGGGTTCAGAAATTTTCAGTGATTTTCCCAAGGTCAGCTGATTCAACTCAGCTGGGACTAAGATCAAAGGCTATCCTGCCACATCGCCTCTCATGATTTTGTCCAGGCCACTGAATTCCAAACCATGAAATCTGGACTTTATTTAGTAGGTAACTGGGGACCACTGACAGTTATTGAGTTGGGGATTGACACAATCAAATCAGTTAACATTACATCACCATTACTAGGGTCCATTCCACATCTCCAAGAGAAATTCATCTGTAATAGCTCAGCTTGGTGCTACATGTCATCCAACAAATGAGGAACCAGAGAAGGGACATAGGCGTCACTGTGTAAGCAGCCCATATGTTTTCTGCTGTTCTGTTGTTCCATGTCTCAAGGACAAATGTCACAGAAGCTGGATTTGATCTAGAATGAGAGATGCAAACAATAATCGTAACAGTGCTGAATTTTTTTAAATTAGTCTATCCTCCTGCTCTGACTATTATCTCTGGAAAGTTCTGTTCATACACATAGAGTTTCATCCCTGACATGCAGACTTCCCTGTCATCTGCTGTTCTCCTGCGGACCATCTTCAAAGCTCTTGATTTATTTTCAAGAAAGTGTCTCAGATCTCTTGTTTTCTTCCAGCCTCCCTTGAGAGGAACTGTATTTAGCATGAGCTCATCCACCTAATATGTTTCCATCAGCAAGGGGACTCTTTCCAGAAAGACAGTGGGCCAGGAAAATGCAGCTCGTGGCCAATTTATTAACCCTTTTCCTCTTGCCTACCTCTTTGTCCCTCTTCTCCTCTCTCTATAACATGGCCTTAGCTTCAACACTCCATCTTCTTTCTTGAGTGCATCAAGATCTATTTATGTGGGCCATACTGTTTCTGTCAGCTCATGGAGAAATTCACTCGGGATGCTGAGCCACCAGCATTCACATAGAAGAGCGTACCTACAGACCCCTCTAATGAGGGCCAGCTGTTCCCCAGCATGGACCTGGAGAACAGCTGACTTCTGTACTCACCTGGCCCAAGGTGCTTGTCACATGGCACCCTTGAGGGAGAAAAGAAGCTTACTCAGAGAGTAAGTCTTTAAAATTAATTGTCTTGTATCTGGACAGTAATCCCCACCAGGAAAGAATGTCTCAAGGGCACAGCAAGTGGGGGGAAACTTGGCATCACTTCTGGCTCAGGTGAGTCAGACTGTCCTAGAGGAGAGCCTCTCCTCCTCAGCTATCCTTCTGGCTAGAGACCTCCAGCCTGCCACTACCCAAAAAGCCACATCCCAGCACTTCTCACTCGTTTTCTTGGGGAATCTTGCTAAGATGCAGACTCCTATCCAGCAGGTCTAGGCTGGGGCTGGAGCATCTGCATTTCAAATAAGTTCCTACTGCCGCTGATCCCTGGACCCCACTTTAAGGAGTGAGGGATCTGAAGGAGCCTCTTCAAGGTTCTCATGCCTACCTGTGTATTCGAATCACCTTGGGGACCATTTGAAAATAATGATGCCCAGGTCAACTGAACCAGGATATCTGGGGGAAAGGTGCACTTAATGATGGTCAAGTGCAAAACCATGACAGCCTAGTCATCCTGCCACCTTGAGCTGAGACACTTCATTGCTTGCAACGAAACACATCTGGACCATAAGTGATAACCCATCTTCCTCTGAGGGCCCAGGGTCAACTCTAGCCCCGGCCTTCAGGTACAGCTTCAACAAGCACGTGGTGCCTCCTCTTATCTGAACCAACCTCTGTTCTTCCCATCACTCTGAGGCATTCCCACTGTGCTTTCCAGAACTCACTGTCTCTCATCAGCAAAATCCATTATATTCTACATGTAGGTGGAGAGGGACAAGGAACCATTTCTACACACAGCAGAAAGACACCCACAGACCTGGCCATTGAAGAAACTGCTGTAAACTAGATAGCCCCCCATTTCTCGTGCCTACTATCACACGATATAAGAGATTGAGTAACTCATGCAACAAACACTTATAGTACTGCGTGCCAGCCACTGTTTCAAACACTTGTCAAATATTAACTTGTTCCATCCTTATAACAACTTTATTGTATGGGTACTATAATTATCTAAATGTTATAGAAGAGGAGACTGAGGTAGCTTAGGTGACTTCTCCCAGACATACCTCTAACAAATGGCTGTTTTGGGCTGAATTGTGTCCTCCCCGCCCCCAAATTCATATACTGAAGTACTAACCCTCAGTACCTCAAAGCATGACCTGATTTAAAAATAGGATTTTAGGGTGGGTCCTAATCCAGTATGACTGACGTTTTTATCTTTTTAAAAGGGAAATTTGAACAGTGACAGACAAACACACAGGAAGAATGCAATGTAAAGATGAAAATAGAGGTCTACAAGGCAAGGATTCCAAGGATTTCCAGAAATCCCCAGAAGTTAGGGAAGAGGCATAAGCAGATTTTTGACCTCACAACCCTCAGAAGGAACCAACCATACCAACACCTTCATCTCAGACTTCTTGCCTCTGGAACTGTGAGACAATCGATTTCTGTGGTTGAAGTCACCTAGCGTGTGGGACTTTGTTACGTCAGCTCAAGGAGACTCATACAGTGACAGAACCAGGATTTAAACGCAGGCCATCTGGTGCCAGAACCCAGGCTCTTACCACTCTGCATGGTGGTGGTTGGGGGTGTTCTGTCCTGCAGAGACATAGCCACTCTTCGTCTTTCTTCCTTCGTTCTCTTATTTCTCCCTCTTCTCTTTACTTTCTCCAGCTCTACCATTTCTGCTTTTCTTTCCACATGTGTTAGTTATCTATTGGCTATGCAACAAAATAGTGCAAAGGGAGACCTACAGTAGCAAACACTGGCTATCTCACAGTGTTTGTGCTTCAGGAGTTGGGGTATGGCCTAGCTGGTTGCTGTGGCTCCAAGTTGCTAATGAGATGTTGTCCAGCTGCTGTCAGCTGGAGCTGGGACATCTCAGGTCCTGGCTGGGACTGAGGGATCTGCTTTGAAGCTCACTAATGTGGTTGTGACAGGTTTGATGCTGCATAGACTGTTGGGTTGGGGGCCTCCCTCCTCGTCATACCATGTGGATCTCTTCATTGGACCACCTATAACATGAGTGATCCAAGGAGGACAGAGAGAGGACAAGTACCCAGGATGGAAACCGGTCTTGTTATAACCTAATCTTGGACATGATACCCCACTGCTTCTGCCATATTTTATTCATTAGAAGAAGGATTACCCAAGGGTGTGAGTGACAGGATGTGGGGATCACTGGGGCCTCTAGAAGGCTGCCTGCCATACCATACTCCCTCTGGGGGTCCACTCAACAACCACTCAGTCACCCTTGCTGACTGGGAGAGGGGGTGGGATCTGGACTCAGATTTGGGGTACAAGTAAGTATGAGCAGTAAGAGACAGTCAGTATAGGGACAGACTCACTTGGTGTTGGAAAGAACCATGGTGTTCTCAAACTATATACCTACAATTAATGTCTTTAAAGTCTTTTATTTGTTGTAAAATATATATATATAGGACAACATACCAAAGTATTAGCAAACTGCCCTGAGGAGAAACTTCAACCTATAAGACACAGCATTTCCTACTTGTGCTAACAAGGAGCTTTTAATTCCTCGGAAGGAAAATAAGCTTTGGCCAAACACCTCAAATCCACAGGCAAACGCTATCTACCAAATGATGTCAACAAGTTCCTTTTTAAAGAACTCATGAGTTCTGATGATCCACATGGAGACAGGAAATGAAGTCGTGCCCTGAAGCAGCTGGTCCTCCTAGCTAGCTAAGATTAAACCCATGCGCTGAGACTGGCTGGAAGGAGATTTTCTCCCGTGCCAGTTAAACATGGATCCCTGTACCTGTAGAGGAACAGCAACAAGCTCCCAGGCGAAAATCCACCACTGGCTCCAGCAGATGTGGCCCCTTCCTCTAGTACCAACACACATGTGCCGAGGGGTTTCCAGTGTCTGAAGATAATTTTCATTCACTCTTCACACAGCCATGAGGTGAGTGGAAATGGTGTATATCATTATTTCTGCTTTGTATATGAGAAAACTGAGTGTCGGAGAGAGGAAGTGACTTACTTGCACAAGGGCCAGAGGCGGGCCTGGGGCGCAGACCTGCTCTCCACAGATCCCAGCCCAGTTTCTCTCTCCCTCATCTGAGCAAATTAGGAAAGGCAATAGCTAAGCAGAGGGTAATGGCTTTAGAATAAAAATAAGAATAGTTTTCACTAAGCCCTCCTGGGCCAACAGTTGATATAACTCAGCCCCGAGTGGGTCACTACCGGACTGTTGCTTGGGTCCTTCCTGACCTACTCTCTTGGTTGGACTTCCATTCTTGCTTCTGTGGCCACCCACAAGCCCAGCACGATAAGGGCTGAAAACGTGGTCCTCTGCACTTGTCCCACCTTCTTGGGTGAGGCCTTCTTCACTCAACAAAAATTTCCTGAGCACCTTCTGTGTGCTAGGCACCATTCTAGGCACTAGGGTATGGCAGTGAGCAACGTACCCACAGACCTCAGTCCTCCCTGAGCGTCATGCTCCCCCACCCCCTTTCATTGCTGTCTTGTCAGCCCTTCAGTGTGTACTGGAGCTGGAGGTGTGATCAGAGAGCTGAAGTGTGTGTCTGTCACCCAGGGTTGAAGAAGTAGCAAGTAACTTTCCTACTCTCTAGAGGCCAGGCTATGCCAAGCAACCTTTCCCAGGCAGGTGGGCTCCATGACTCCCTTGTAATGGATCCCACATAGAGGCACTGAGCCAGTGTGTGTGGAAGATTGCTATCAAATCACCAGCTGGGATCAGGGAACACCAGACATTATCTGGCATCATAAGCCAACAATTCCCCATGTTTCTCATGGTGCCACTACCCTGCATTAACGCTGAGCTCTCAAACCCTCTGATGTCCCCTCAAGTGGAGCCCAAAGACTTGGTCATGGTCTCAGACATGCCACTAACAAGCTGTATAATCTTGGGTGAATCTTTGGCCTTCTGTGTCCTCAATTATACCTTGATGGATCCCAAAGGCAGCTTCAAGCTCTGGAACTCTCTGACACTCAGACACCTCTGAATCTTCATGTCATGATTGCACTGGATTCTGGTGCTTCTCTTTGGGTTTTGCTCTTTGCCTGGAAGAGGTTGTTGCCATGTCAAGTGTATCCCATTTGCTTCTCGAGAAACGTGGAGAAGGATCTCAGATGAACCTGTGAATTTCAGGCTTTTCCAAACTTGGATCCCAGCCCAGAGGCAAGGAAGAGCGTGAGGTAGAATTGTTTCTAGGACTTATGAAACCCACATTTACTGTAATTTCTTTCCAAGTCTGGTGTTAAATTAACAAGCTCAAATATGAATGTTAACAAGGATGACTCAGGCCTGGAGAATGTGGTAGCATGACACTGGCTTTAACTAATTGCAGCAAAAGAACTTTTCTGATCCATTTGTTGACAAAAGACAGCAAGGTATCATTAATCTAGTTCTATGATCTCTAAACAGGTTTGATAGTGCACCCTTCTGATAAATTTTTTTGAGCATGCAAGCACTCCAAACATATGAATATTTATATGTTTGGAAATTATAGGCATGTAGTATCATATGTACCTATGAACCTATAAAACCTACACAAAGGGAAAAATCAAAAAGGCAAGATCAAAACAAAAGAAACACTTTCGACAGAAGAAAGTTTTATCTTTGTTAGATCAATGTGATTTAGCAGGCTACTATTTTTGTAACACAATATGAAAATCTGATTTTAAGTCCAGTTTATCCACATCCTTGGCTTCTAAGCATTGTTGTAACTGAAAAGTTGCAAAGCAAAAATACATAGATCTAAATGGGAGAGAATTATTGGTGGGGTGGTTGTTATTGGGGACTTGGACAAATCCAGACTGGAAACTTACATGACCCCAAGTAATGACAATACAGCCAATCGGCCTTCTACCCTTCCTGCCAATGACCCTTGAACCCCTCTAGGTCATGTTACACAACCATCACTATAATCCAGGTGCAAAAATTTCCTCAAAGACTTTATTTCTAAGGTAAAATGATGGGTCAGTGTTTATATTTTAACTTAAAAAAATTTTTTAATGTTTATTTAATTCTGAGAGACAGAGCATGAGTAGGGGAGGGGCAGAGAAAGAGGACACACAGAATCCAAAGCAGGCTCCAGGCTCTGAGCTGTCAACACAGCGCCTGATATGGGACTCAAACCCACGAACCACAAGATCATGACCTGAGCCTAAGTCAGACACTTAACTGACTGAGTCACCCAGGTGCCCCTATATATTTTAACTTGTAATAAACACTTAAATTTTTTGAAAAGTCATAAGTGAATAAAAATATGTACTGATGCCTGTCTCTTAATTAAAGCACTCCAGGGAGCTTGGGGATTCAGACTGTTTAGAGCAATGGTCCTCAAACCCTTGAAGAATGTGGCCTCTTTTCATGGAACTCAGCACACTAGCA
The DNA here is from genome assembly GCF_024362965.1 of Panthera pardus. Taxonomy (NCBI): domain Eukaryota; kingdom Metazoa; phylum Chordata; class Mammalia; order Carnivora; family Felidae; genus Panthera; species Panthera pardus. The sequence continues at coordinate 129,367,883 of NW_026526991.1, read as the reverse complement.
AATAGAATTGGCTAAGAAAAGACACAATGCAAAAAACTTAAAAAAATGAATGTATAGGGGCACCTTGGTGGCTCAGTCGGTTGAGCATCTGACTCTTGATTCTGGCTTAGATCATGATCTCAAGGTTGTGGGATAGAGCCCCACATTGGGCTCTAAGCTGATTGGGGAGCCTGCTTGAGATTCTCTCTCTCTCTCCCGCTCTCTCTTCTCCTCCACCATTCGTACCTGTGCTCGCTCCTTCTCTCTCCCTCTCTCTCAAATTAAAAAAAAATGAATGTGTAAAGAAAAGGTGATACATACATTCGATGAAATATTACCCAGTCTTAAGAAAGAAATCCCACCATTTGTGACAACATGGAGGACATTATGCTAAGTGAAATGAGTCAGTCACAGAAGGACAGTTACCACAGGATTCTACCTATATGAGGGATCTGAAATAGACAAAATCACAGAAGCAGAGAATATGGTCATGGTTGGCAGGGCCTGGGGGGAATGGCAAGTTATTCAATGAGTATAAACTTTAAGTCAAGCAAGATGAATATATTCTAGAGACCTGTTGTGCAACATTGTGCTGCTAAGAGAGTAGATCTCATACTAAGTGTTATTACCAAAACAAAGATAAAATAACAAAAAAGAACCCCAAAGGGACTCTGGGAGGTGTTTAATGTCTGTTCTTTGATCGTGGTGGTAGTATCACAGGTGTTAAAAAAATTTTTTTTAACGTTTATTTATTTTTGAGACAGAGAGAGACAAAGTATGAATGGGGGAGGGTCAGAGAGAGAGGGAGACACAGAATCTGAAACAGGCTCCAGGCTCTGAGCTGTCAGCACAGAGCCCGACGTGAGGCTCGAACTCCCGGACCATAAGATCATGACCTGAGCTGAAGTCGGATGCTTAACCGACTGAGCCACCCAGGCGCCCCAGTATCACAGGTGTTTATAGAAGTCCAGACTCATCACATTGTACACACTCAGTATGTACTATCCTTTGTGTATCAATCCTACCCCAATAAAGCTGTAAAAATTGAGTTTGTATTTTACTCCTCAGAGGCACCCGTGTCTGTTAAGCAATAATAAATACATGTAGGAGACCTATTTCATCAATCTATAGTCAAAGCTTGGAGGATATAGGAATTAAGTAACCCTTGCAACCAGTCTGCTATCCTTGACCGTAGCCAAGACCCCTTGATCACATCCCCTAGTGGGAGGGCAATTACTTAGGAATAAATATCCAGACTTCTGAGTGGTTGTCTTGAAAACTCAAACCTATTACGTTGAGTCAAACCTTCTAACCAAAGGACCTTAGAGTAAAGCAGGCATTGTGCTGATTGATACTTGTGACCTCGTGGAGCCAAAAGGAAAATGAAAAAAGAAGAGAGGGACACAGATAAAACACTTGCACGGAATAAGAACCATCTGTGCTAGAATTGAGATGCAAAGATGTCCCCTTGTGCAGTAGTCCTCAAATTGAACTGGTCACAGGGAACACCCAGGTGCCTTGTTGAGCTGCAGGCTATGATTCAACAGGACCAGGATGGGCTGATCATCTGCATTGCTAACAAGCTCCCAAGAGACACAGGTGCTGCTGGTTGAAGACTATACCATGAATGACCAGGCCCTAGAATATGTGTCTTTGACAGTCTTTCTTGAGTCTCTCTCAATTTGCTGGCAGCAGCCAACAGATGGGAATCCTATAGTGGCTATCCCGGGGCAGCTGCCTATGAAGTATAGAAGCTCGTGATCAGGAGGGTGGCTGCCCACACAAGTCACAGCTCCTCAGCATTGCCTCCAGCCAAATCAGATGGCATCTTTGGGCTAAACCTCTTTAACTTCCAATTCCATCGCCTCCAAAGAGCAGATGTAGCAATAAAGCCAAGAAGGAGCCCTGCTTCTTGGAAGGAACCCCAACGGGAGCCCAGCCACGCTTTAGAGAAGAGTCAGCAGCTGAGTGGCTGAAGTTGAAGGCTACAGGCGAATGAAGCCCTTGAGTGTCAGCCCACAACCCTTCCACTGCTGCTCTTCATAGAAAGTCCTCTGTCACCTGAGCCACCCATGTCACAGCCCCAGGAGGAATAAGTTGGCTCTGGACTGCAGGGCAGGGCTGATTCCAGCACCCTGAACTTGAAGACTCAGGGGCCATAGGGATCAGCCATTTCTATCTCTCTCAAGACTACATGGCTCTCCCCATCGTCTCATTTCCTAAAAGAAACTACCTTCTGTGATTCCACCGTGATACCCAGGCCCCCACATTACTATGAAATAACTGGAAACTTCTATTGTCTTTAAAAGCAGAGAAGATGAAAGATTAATCTGTGCTCCGGTGGGGGTGGGGGGTGTCCCCTCTACAGTGAGAAAAACTGTTAGACCTGGCTAAAGGGAACCAAAGCACCCCGACCATCCCGGCCCCCAGGGAAATGTGAATGTGTGCAATCCTCTTTTTCTCACAGGAAGTGAGATGGTTTTGAACAGTTTTAAAGTGACAGTGAATTCTTGCAATGCTCTTAAAAACATCCTCCCACAGATTCACACTTTGAGCAGACTTGCCGATGAATCACTTGAGGAAGCCGCCAGGTTAATTTCCCTGTTGAGGGTGAGCTCCGGGAGCCCCTTGTCTCTCCCTACCTACCCCCTATTTGGTTACAAATGGCAATAGCAGAGGGTGGATATGAATGAATGAGGGCAAGGGCTGCGACTTTTCCACTCCCCCTTTTATCCCCAGCACACACCGGGCAGCACCATACAGCTGTTTGTTGGATGAGTTAATGAATCACCAAATTACCGGGCCTTCTGTGTCTCCTAGTGGGTCAGCCTCTCTGCCAATTGCATGTGCTGGATGAATGCCCGCAATCCCATAATGCCACTCACCTCGGGGCACTCCCTGGAGCACACGTTTGGGCATTGCTAGTCTCTGCTGTCCTGGTTCTGTTTCCCTTTGTCCACACTCCGTTCTCCCTCTGGCTGGTCATTGGCCTGCCAGATTTAGGTCCCTCTTAGGAACTGCCTGGACACTTGGTCTGCTTCCCTGCTTACAGAGGACAGGCAGGAGGAGACTTGTCACAGATCTCTCACCAAGCATGTGTCACCAGCCCCGTGTCTGCATGAACCTGCTCATGAAGGCTGTGAGAGGCGGGGTTCCTGGAAGGTAGGGCTTTTCCACATTTACCTTGAGGCCCAGCTGCGGTAGGGTTCAAAACCCTCCTTGTACTGCTTTGTCCTGTTTGTCTTTCCTCTTGTGTCCAGGAAGAGCGGCTTTAAAACTTGAAAAGTAGGGGCAACTAGGTGGCTAGGTCGGTTAAGCGTCTGACTTTGGCTCAGGTCATGATTTCATGGTTCACGGGTTTGAGCCCCCTGTTGTACTCTGTGTTGACAGCTCGGAGCCTGGATCCTGCTTCAGATTCTGTGTCTCCCTCTCTCTCTGTCCCTCCCCTGCTCTCATTCTGTCTCTCTCTCTCTCTCAAAAAAATAAACAAACATTAAAAACTTGAAAGGTATTAGTTAAGAACTGAGCATCCCAGCTTGGCATACAAGGGCAGAAATGACTTCTGGGAAATGGCCAGAACCTGCTTGGAGCCACTAGGGACATGAGTCCACTAGCCTGCCCTGGACTTTGCCCAGTGTCAGCAAAGTGTCATCTTAGGGTCAACATAATGTCATCCCACCACTAGGATGGATGTTGACCCAGTATTCATTTTTAACCATGCCTGGCCCCCTGGTGATATTCATAACAGCCAGAAGAGGCTGTGTTCCAAGTTAATTTAATCAGAGACAGTTCCAGATGTTTCCTTTCAGTTGGCCAATTGGGTGTATCTGATGCATTCAGGATGGCTAGAAAGATGCCAGGGGCTTTGAGGACCTAATTAAGAATAGACATGGCCAGGCAGTGATTTCCAAGGGTTAGTGACTGCCAAGCTGGGAGGGAGGAATGAACAGGTGGACAGAGAGGACTTTTTTCAGAGCAGTGAAAATACTCTGTGATACTATAATGATGGATACATGTCATATATTTGTCCAAACCCCCAGGGTGTGCAACGCCAAGACTGAACCTAGTGTCTGCTTTGGACTTTGGGTGATGATGATGTGTCCATGTGGGATCGTCAGTTGTATCAAATGTTTCTCTCTGACAGGGGATGTTGGTAAGGAGGGAGGCTGTGCATGTGTGGGGGCAAGATATGTGTGGGAAATCTCTGTATTTTGCTCTCAATTTTGCTGCAGACTTAAAACTGCTCTAGCAAATAAGGTCTTAGAGAAAACACCTGATTTCCTCCCTTAAGGGTGTAAGGGTATGATAGGGTTGACCATGTTGGCAGGTGAAAAACTGGGTGAGGCAGACTTGGGGGTAGTTGAGGAGCCCTCTCCCCAGGTGTCTTCTGTGATTCTGAGGAAGTTCTCCTGTGAGAATGGGGTACAGGAATAGAGAGCCATAAACTAGAACCCAGAACTGGCAGGGCTGTGCTCAGGCAGACCTTTACCTGAAGGGTGGGTTGAGAGTGGGAAAGGGGCAGGAAAGAAATGCTGTTGTTATCACAGAAGCTCATCTCAGGCACCTTGCCCCCACCCTGCTGCGCCCGTCCCCTCCCTCCCTCAGCTTGAGAATGTGGTTTATCTTTGCTCTGGGCACATGCACTGAACTGCGTGTAGGCAGGAAACTTGTCCTCTCCGATGCTTTATTCGTTCCGGAGCGGACCACAGTCAAGGCTGGGACTCCCTGTCTGCTTCCCTGGGGCCCAAACTCCTGCTGGCCACATCACCACGTGTGGGCAAGCCTGAAACAAGGACCCAGTGCTCTGTGGCTGCCACGGTGTCCAAGCAGTCGGGCTGCATTTCAGCTAATTCCCATCTGGCGGTGATTTGCTCACTCCCAGTAGCTCCTTGGAGTGTGGGTGGGTGGCTTGAAGATGACTTTTCTCACTTTTGAATTTTTGCAATTTGCCCGAATCTTCTTATGGGCCTCACCCAGTGGTTCTCAGCCTGGCTGAGCATTGAAATTACTCGTGTGAGTCTTTGCTGGTTCTGATGTAATTGGTCTGGGCTGTGACCTGTGCCTTGGGAATTTTTAAAGCTTCCTCAGATGATTCTAGTGTAAGGGAAAGTGAGACTCGCTGGCACAGCTGAAGCATTTCTGGATCTGATGAGGATTAAATAGCCTGACCCTGAAACTCCTTACTGCCCTTGTCTGGTGAATACAAAGCAGGAATAACCCGGAGAACAAAGAATTAGGATGCTTCTGTCTGTGGCTTCTGTAGGAATGTTTCTTGTCTACTCTCTGTGTTCTTTAAGGGCAAATCCATGAGGTGACTGATCCCTTCCCTTTTGAGCAAAGGATTTAAAATGCTTTTGACACAAATTCTATATCCCAGATAATGGTGACAGACAAAATATGGAACACTCAGTTAAATTTGAGTTTCAGAAAAAAAAGACTTTTTTTTTTTTTTTTTTTTTTTTTTTTTTTTTTTTTTAGTATAAGGGTATCTTATGCAACGTCCAGGATATACCTACACTAAGAAATTAATCAAATTCCACTGGGCATCCTGTATTTTTAACTTGATAAATCTGGTGACTGTAATAGATACATTAATCAGAACTTTTTGTTATAGATGACAATACCTAACTCTAAGTAATTCAAGGAAAAAAAAAACCAAAACCACCACATGGACCACCAGTCCATGTATTTGGGCTGTGTTCAGATGTATCTAGGGACCTCTCTCCATATTTCTTTACTCTTCTCTTCTCCATCCAGTTCTTTCTAAAAAGAAGGAAAGAAGCCCCCCTAATGGCCTATGATCCCACTGGAAGAAAGTCTCTCTGAGAGCTTCAGAAACTGGGAAGGCAGATTATTCTGGTTTGAGCCACAGGTCTCTCACTGAATCATTGTAGCCAAGGAAGGTGAATACTCACTTTGCTCTGGTGTTTATCACATGCCCACCCTTAGGACCAGAGCGGTGGTCACTTCCTCTCCAAATCACAGGGGCTGCTCAGCTTTACTATAGACCAGATATGGGTGGTTTTCCAAGGGAAAGGATTTTGAGCAAACATATGTGTATTCCATTCAAAGAGGAAATGTATTTCTTTTTCATCCCAAAAATGTGAGCATTACTGCCTAAGGAAGGGAGAATCTAAATTAGGATGGCTGTGAGGTCAGAGAGGGGGCAATTCCCCCCTACTAATGGTCTCTAAAATGAACTGCACAGTTGCTCAGTAGGTCTACAGGGAGAGCACACAACACCTTGCCTCCCACTCTGCCATCCAGCAAGGACTTCTACATGGAGAAGAGATGATGAAGGTCCCCAGTATATCATTTAAGGAGTGAGAGGGACAGTGCTGTGCTCAAAGGAAGCCTCCTTTGAGGCTCTGTGCACCTCTCCAACTACAAAAGTGGGAGAAACCTCTAGATCTGCTGTGAAGAGGCGGGCTTCTGATGCCTGAATGACTCATCCATATGCTCTTGACCCACTGTACCCCCAGTTACCTCACCAAGGTGACACCTGAAAATTCACTGGCTCCGTGGGCAGGTGGATGACTATGCTCCTGAGAGAGCGGGAGATCTACAGGAGTGGCTGCATTCTGCTTTGTGCTGTGAAGTTCCTGATTATGTGTCTCATGTTTGAGTTCTTGACCAAAGCATAAGCTTCTTGCCGGTAGGGATTCTTGATTCTTTCATAGAAGCCACAATGGGGCTTTGTGGAATGTTTTAAGTTACTAGAAGGATGGGGAGGAGGCTCCTTTATCCTCTTGTCCCCAGCTCTTGTAAATTAGCATTTCTATTTAACATACCTCACCATCAAGAGATGTATCTCAGAATCAACTTTTTAAAATGAAATTGCCTATTACATATTTCAAGAAATTCTGATTGAGAAGATTGAGATGTAGGGTTGGATTGGAATGTATATTTTGGTTTTTGAAGAGCTCCACCAGTAATTCCGAAAAACACTCTTCTTGCCACAAACCACCTTCAATTGAAAATGGTTTGAGCTTGATTCTCTTCAATTGCATGGAATATCAGAACTAAGTCTAGAACAACAATGCCTGTGGTTGATTTTAACACATCTTCACACTATGGTCTACCACAGTTGTGATGGAAATAATTTAAAAGAAATGTGAGCCAACCTAAATTTGCATGCTGCTAACCAACACTAGTTTTATATTTAGAACTACTTTCATGAAAACACACACAAAAAAAACATTTCTAGAAAAAAAAAACATTGCTTAATTAGGGGAGGTCATTCCTCTTCTTAGGTTGGCTTAGGTATGTTCTGACAGAGCATTCCCCTCTCTTTCTCTCCTAACTCCTGGAAAACATGTGACAGTAATCCCCATGATTATCCTGGGGTAGAACTGCCATTGGCAACATGGATATTAAATACGGTGATGAATGAATGCACTCATTGTTTTATCTTGTGTTACAATAAGTAAGAATCTGATTCTTCCCAATAAAGCCAAAAGGAATGGGGAGCTGAGAAGCATAAAGCCAAGTAATAGCAGTATGGGATTGTTAGGCTGGTAAAACAGGAAAGGGCAAGTGAGAGCTTGGAGAGAATCCCACAACCAGAGTCTCTGACTGTGATGCAGATGCCACCTGTTGAACTGTAGGGTCCCAATGACCAGAAACTATAGAAGATTTTCTATACATGGGTCACTTTCATGCCCATCCCACTAAACTCCAGGCAAATTCCTCTTCTCAAGAGCCAGTGGAAAAATAACAAAGCCCTACAGTTATATTGTGTAGATCTTTTGATGGTCCAGTCCTTGGGTCTTAAATGAAAACAAATCAAAACCATTCACAGGGGCACCTGGGTGGCTTAGTTGGTTAACCATCCGACTTCAGCTCAGGTCATGATCTCATGGTTTGGTTTGTGAGTTCAAGCCACACGTCGGGCTCTGTGCTGATAACTCAGACCCTGGAGCCTGCTTCAGATTCTATATCTTCCTCTCTCTCTCTGCCCCTCCTGTGTTAATGTTCTGTCTGTCTGTGTCTCTCTCTAAAATAAATAAACATTAAAAAATTAAAAAACAAACATTCACAAAGGGACCTCTCCTACCCCAACTCTTCACAACCCCCCACCCCCAACAAAAGCAATAATTTCCAAAGTTTCCACATTTCAGGTTTACATATGAGGATATTAACATCCAACTAAATCTATTTTCAGATTCATATTTTAACTGAAATGATAATACTTTATAATTTAAAAAATTCCCATTGAGTTCCTTCTCTAGTACTGGAAGATTTTCCACTAAATATGGCTATATACCTCCCTACTGCCTTTGATGGGATCTCAACTCACTGTCTAAAGAAGACATTCACAGGCCTAAAACTTGTCTGAAATGTAAGATAAACCTTGAACACCACTGAAATTCTTCTTCTTCTACATCATAAGAGATCTGGGATTATTTTAATGTAAGATAAAATTTTAAACTATTTGTTGGGAAAACTGAAACAAACATAAGGGATACCGTATAGCCCTATGTTAGGGCTATAAAAATTTAAGAACATAGAGTCATACAAATATATAATAGTTTTTTTTACTGCTTTATAAGTTATGAAAAATAATTAATAAGAAAGCTGCTCAGAATATTGATAAAGAATTGGTATGGTATAATGTTTGAGGTAATTTTTAGTATAAATTTCCTAAGACCATTAAGTGAAGGCAGATTGAAAAAGTTCCTGATCTAATATATCTTTAACCATCTTGCAAAGTCTTGATTGAGAACATTTTCTGCTGACCTAAATGTGAGACAGGAAACCATCAAAATCCTAGAGAACACAGGCAGCAACCTCTTTGACCTCAGCCATAGCAACTTCTTACTAGACATGTCACCCAGGGCGAGGGAAACAAAAGCAAATATGACCTATTGGGACTTCACCAAGATAAAAAGCTTCTGCACAGTGAAGAAAACAAACAAAACTAAAACGCAGCCTATGGAATAGGAGAAGATATCTGCAAATGACATATCTGATAAAGGGTTAGTGTCCAAAATCTATAAAGGGCTTATCAAACTCAACATCCCAAAAACAAATCAGCCAGTTAAGAAATGGGATGAATAGACAGTTTTCCAAAGAAGACATCCAGATAGCTAACAGACACATGAACAGATGCTCAACATCACTCATCATCAGAATTACAAATCAAAAGCACGATGAGATACCACCTCACACCTGTCAAAAGGGCTAAAATTAACAACACAAGAAATAATGTGTGTTGGCAAAGATGTGGAGAAAGGGGCACCCTCTTGCACTGTTGGTGAGAATGCAAACTGGTGCAGTCACTCTGGAGAAAAGTATGGAGGTTCTTCAAGAAACTAAAAACAGAACTACCCTATGATCCATCAATTGCACTATTAGATATTTACTCAAAGGATACAAAAATACAGATTCAAAGGGATACATTGCACCCCAATGTTTATAGCAGTGTAATCAATAACCAGATTGTGGAGAGAGCCCAAATGTCCTATTACTCAGCCATCAAAAAGAGTGATCTCTTGCCATTTGCAACAATGTAGATGAAACTAGCATATATGGATGGAACTAAGTGAAATAAGTCAGAAAGACAAACACCATATTATTTCACTCATATGTGGAATTTAAGAAAGAAAACAGATGAACATATGGGAAGGGGGTAGGAGAAGAGAGGGAAACAAACCACAAGAGACTCTTAATGATAGAGAACAAACTATGGGTTGGTGGAGGGAGGATAGTGGGAGATGGGAGCGGGTAATGGGTACTAAGGAGGACACTTGTGATGAGAGCTGGGGTTGCATGTAAGTGATGAATCACTGAATTTTCCTGAAACCAATATTGCGCCGTATGTTAACTAACTAAAATTTAAATTAAAAAAACCATTTTATGTCACTTGGGGACTTGAGTCCCCTCATACACCTCCCCAGGTGTCCCCCATTCCTAAGGCCCAGGCCACTAAATAATTCAATCTCCCCCACCCCCAAAATTAAGAAAAGATGATGGGCCCTTAGATAGGGTCATTAATTTTACCATCAATGTAATGATTTTTGTTACACATCAAGTGATTAAGAGTCCTGAACACTTTATAGTTCTTTCAATCCATTATTTTCTTTTAACTCCCAAGGCTTTTCTTTCATTGCAGGAATCTGGTCATGTTTAATTGTTATTAAATGCAGAGTGCCTTGAAATCACTGACAGCATTTAATCTTGAAAACATCTCTGCCTAAATAAGCCAATTTTGAGGTCATATTTTTAAAAAATGTGTTACCACTTTTAAGCAGTGGTGTGCCATTAAACCAATTCTTCAGGAAAAGAAAAAGTCCTGATTTGTTGCATTGGGTGGTGACAGTGGTGTAAAGAGTCCCTCCAAGCTGATTTCAAGCTACCAACGCGCATCACCGAATGTGGAGGTACGGAGAGACCACACAGCAGGCTCTCACAAGTTGGCTCCAGTACACCACTGATGCTAACCTGTGCACGTAAAGATGTTTACCACCTGTACACATAATTTAACAAATACCTGTAAGAAGAATACCCGCATCACCAAGGTCAGGAAATGGAACATGGCCGGCACCCTAAGCGTCCACCACGTGATCTTGCCCATCCAGAATCCCCTTGTTCCCCGTTAGAGTTCACAACATCGTCATTCCCAAGGTGATCCCTGCCCTGCTATTCTTGATACTTTACCACTTACATGTCTACCCCTCAGCATCCTGATTTAATTTGTTCTATTTTGAACTTTGTATAAATGGAATCGTGCTTTATGTATTTGTGAGATTTATCCATGTCGGTGCGTGTAGCTATCGTTCATTTTTATTACTGAATAGTATTCCAAAGTGTGTATCTATTCAATGATGTACTAGAACCGGCAGGTACCTCTGATGGGTAAATGATAAAGAATTTTGCAAGCTAGCTGGTACCATGTTGGTATCCTGAAATTGGCCATAGTAAGAATATTTATATCCTGGAAATTGGCAAGTGCTATAAATCAGAGCTTTCTCCTCCTGTTGTTAAACATCTGCCAGTATGCTACTGCACATACGATAATGTACTTATCCATTCTACAGTAAATGGGCATTTGGTGTGTTTCTAGTTTTTGCCTGTGAACATTCTCTTACATATGTACTGGTAGATACATTTCTAAAGGATAGGATATCCCCACTCCCCAGAGGAAAGTTAAGTCACAGGTTATGCACATGTTCAATTTTAGTTAATAATGTCAAATAACTTTCCAAAATGTTTGTACCAATCTACATAGAACCTCGGTGGTTTTATTGTGATATTATTCAATATCCTTGCCGTCCCCTGGTATTGCCAGACTCGTAAACTTTTGCCAAAATAGTGGTTGTATACTTATACATCATTATGGTTTTAAGTTGCATTTGCCTGATGTCTGATTAGGTTGAATACCTTTCCTTGAGTTATTTGAATGTTTCCTTTTGTAAAGTACTTGTTAAACTCTTGCCAATTTTTTTTTTACTCTTTCTGCTACTGATTTTCACACTTCTTTATATATTCTGGGTATTCTAGTATAAGTAATTCTATAAATTTTCCTCCTTTTTTGATCTCTTCTTGAAGTTTGTTAGCATAGTTGCTATGCCATTAATGAAAAATACCTTGTTTATGGTTAATGTGGACAGATTAATACAGACTTTCCATTTACTATGATGTGTGCCTGAATTTTGCCCGATAGACTTCAACCCTTGAGAATCACTTCATTTCTCTTGATCATGAGCTATAATTCAAAGATGGAGTATAAAAAATCTGTTTCTCTGAGTCTCAAAGAGGCAGGAAGAAGGGAGAGAAAATTCTGCTTGTGTCGTGCTTTGGATCCTGTCCTCTACTCTCCTGCCTCAAATATTTTTTAATATCTTGGGTCCAGTCTGTCTAGCCTGTGTATTTCATTCTCTTGGAGTCTAGAAACAGCTGTAACTCAGCACAGTACACTGGGAGATTGCCTATCCCAAACACCCTTTCTACATTTGCTAAGGTTCCATTAATACCTAACAAAGAAGAGAAAAAAGGAAGCAAAGATTACCATGTAATCAAAAGACAAATAGCTTAGCCTTCTCAGGCTGCTATAACAAGGTGCCATAGACTGAGTGGCTTTAAGAAAACCAAACTTTTATTTCTCACAATTCTGGAGGCTGGGAAGTCCAAGATCAAGGCACCAGCAGAGGGTGTTTAGTGACAGTCCACTCCATAGACAACTGTCTTCTCGCTGTGTCTTTATATTGTAGAAGGGGCAAGAGAGCTCTTTGGTGTTCATAAAGGCACTGATCCCATTCTTTGACTCTACCATCCCACTAATGTTCTCCCCATCTGAATGATCAGGAGAAGCTCCATATATTCACCTGCCCCAGCCAGTGAGAAGGGAGAAGTGATGGGCAAGCGGCTCCCATTTCAGTGTCCAATGAGAATTCCATATATCACTCTCACTCCATCAGGCAGAACTTAGACAAAGAGTCACACCTAGTTGCAGGGAAGGCTGGGAATTGTAGTCTTTAGCTGAGGAGCCAAAACTTGATGTGTTCTAGTAATAAAAAGGGGAGAAGGTCTGTGGAGAGTCAAGTGTCTTTTCCATAGGTCTTCAATCAGGCTGCCTGGTGACAACATCCTGAGATCCAGGGAAGTGACTTACTCCTGCCTCTATCTCTGGTCTCTTTACCCTATAAGTATTTCTCCTCCCCTTCCTGTTTGTGCCCTTATTCCCTTCTTGGGTTCGTCTGCCCCTTTTAGATACCAGGCCTTCATAAGTAGTTCAGATAAATTGTTTCAGAGCCCACAAATCTCTATAAAGTAGGAACTATGGAAAATCTAAGGATTATCTTGAGACAGATTGTACCCATAGTCCTTTGGTTGCTTGGTAAGTGATAAAGACTCTAATTTTCTTTTTCTCAGTATTTGGGGTTTGGCCTAGGAAAATGAAACTGCTTGGGGAAAAGGAAGAGAGACTAGAGAAGGAGGTTGGATTACTTTGAACAATAGGTGTTGATCACTGGTTCTTAAGGTTATGGTCACTCAGGGAGCTTCAAGTTACCACCAAGGCTAAGAACCACCGACTTAAGTTTATATAGAGAGAATACATCTCCATTTTGCAAACTCAGCTGCAAAGCTGGTAGATAGAGATGGCAAGGGTCCCTGTAACACATCAGTGACTATGTCTCAACTCTGGCAGCTAGAACAATATCCCCATGGCCTAGAAGCCTTCTGTAAGTGTTTGTGAACCATAAAAGACCATTCAGGTTGTAAGACAGAAACAATGGTCCTGTGATAAGCCACCTGGAAATGAAAAGCACAGCAGTGAACCTCACTTACTACATCTGTCAGCTTTCCCTCTGCTCTCTCTTCTGAGCAGCTTCTCTTGTCCCCAGGGCCATAGCTATTGTCCTGATATTGTTGCCAACAGTAGGGGACAAGAGGGCAGCTGGAGAATTGGGGGCTGATTTATAGAGAGACTTGAATGTCCTGGAGTTGTTCCCATTTCTAAATTCTCTCTTTTATGTGCCTCCTTTTAGAAAGTGAATAATCATGTGTGAGGGCAGTCATCTTTGGACGGTGATGGGCACATTGAAAAGAGAGGGACCTCCACAGACCCTACCTCCACTGAACATGCATACTCCCAACACCTACCTTTTTTCTCCTTGACATTTTGGATTTTTCCCTTTGTTCTTTCCATGCCAACTCCATATTTCCCTTGACTGGTGTAGCCACTAAAAATCATCTCAATGTTTGGCTTCTGAGACTTTGTTCTTATTTATCATTCTACCATTCTGAAAGCAACGTATCTGCCTCCTTACAGTCACTTCATGCCCAAGAGACCAGGGCTCAGCTCTCCTCTTATTATAATCTCTACTAAGAAGAGATTTCACTTCTCCTTTGCATAACAAGACCCTCAAATACTACATGCAGGGCTCGAAGTGTGGTCCATGACAAGAGAAAAATACAGAAAGTAAGTGTAAGTATCTAGAAAAGGTTTAGTAGGTTGACATTGCTGCAACATCCAAGGGGGTTATTTTGAGCTTTGCATGCTATTTCCCATTACCAGCCCCTTTCCAGTTGCTAAAGTGGACCCTGGAGTTGATAAAGCAGTATGGGTAGAATGATTACCCACATGGCATGCAAGTTATTACTGCATTATAATTGCAACATATAGGATATAGGATGACCTACGTCTTGGTTTTTCTGGGACAGTCCCAGTTTAAAACTCTTGTGTCAGCATAAGTATGTTAGAGTTCTTCTTTCTCAGTAGCTCCCAGTTTGGACAATAAATTATATGGTCACCCTACTTGATCCCCGTCCACAATGCATGACCACTCCTCACTCCATATCTCGTAATAAGCAGTCACAGTGCTTTCAGGAGAGGCCAGAGAAACTTTTCATCCAATTCAAATACATTTTTACTTCATGGATCTAATCCAGTGATTTTTTTCATAAGCTCTTTGTGTCTTGTGAGTTACTTATGAATCATCACTGAGAAATTTCCTCAATGAGTTTAAAGAGCCTTTAATAAGTAACTTGCTGCCATGAGACTTCACAGGATGCAAGCAGATGGAAAAGGGTGATGTTTTCTTTGCAATATAAGTTCTCTGTAAATGACAGATAGGTTTGTCTCGACCTCTCATTATTACCCATGTGGTCTCATTGGGAAGGCACTGGAAGTCCATCTTACTTACAAACACATCGGCCCCTTAACCTGTTACTGTGCCTAAAATTCTTATATTCTGGGCTGTTCTGTTACATTTGGGAGAAGATCTCTGTTAAAATGCAAATATCATAGCTTAGAGAGCTAAACCCCAAGAACACCTTAGTGCCAGGGCTCAGAGCCCTGGGAGAATGGAATATGGATATTTTTTATTTTTGTTTTTTTAAATTTAATTTTTTTTTTAATTTACATCCAAGTTATTTAGCATATAGTACAACAGTGATTTCAGGAGTAGATTGCTTAATGCCCCTTACCCATTTATCCCATCCCCCCTCCCACAACCCCTCTAGCAACCCTCTATTTTGTTCTCCATATTTAAGTCTCTTATGTTTTTGTCCCCCTCCCTGTTTCTATATTATTTTTGCTTCCCTTCCCTTATGTTTATCTTTTTGTATCTTAAAGTCCTCATATGAGTGAAGTCATGGAATATGGATATTTTAAGAAGGATGTGAGTCAAAGAACAGAGCGATAGAATACTTGTTGAGGAAGGCAGGACAAGGGCATCCAGTAATGTGGCAGAGGGTGTGATAGGAGGCCATTGGGCACCAAGAAAGAGAGAGGAGGCATCATCTCTATTCCATAACTTGGCCCATCATTGGCCTGAGGTCACTGTGTATAACAGAATGCCAAGTACAACTTTGTAACCTCTGAGAAGTTCAACCAAGGCCCAAAGTTAAAACAAAAGGTTCTAAATTAGTATCCCTACCTTCAATAGAGAGTTGGCCAAGGGAAGCCTCCAATGCTTGAGTCTTAGATACAAAATACCGCTCCATCCCCTTTACCTATGTCTTATCACCACCAAAAGAGAAATGAAAGGGGGAAAAAATGGAAGTTGTAGTTATCTTGGTTGGCAACGCCATATTCATATTGGTAAATTGTAGGGGTGAAGAGGTGTGCCTTCCCTTCACAGAGGCCAAGTGGCAGAGATTAGGGTACAAGCAAGAAAGAGACTAGCATTTCTGTTTCCAGTTGAGCTTTGGTTTGGGCACCTGCTGGTTGGCTCCCCTTCTCAGGGAAGGACACATTTTAGTTAACCATGCCGAAGAATGGCTGATCCCAGTTCATGATGCCTAACCATGAATAGATCTCTTTAGTATGAGGGGTATCTAGCATAGCTTTTTGGTTTTTTCATCTCCAAGATGTGGCCTTTAACTGAAATTCTGGGACAGGAAAAGTCTTCATCAACGCTTGTCCTTGATCTTTCCCATCCCCCTCAATTGCCATTATTTCTAGGAATTGAACTGAGGAGTGAAGGCTCTCCCTACTTTAGCAATATGTGGGAAGCAGGGTCTGAAGTGAGCCATGAGGATAGTCAGACGGCTGACACAAATGATGCAGGGCAGGCAGGTAAAAGGTGGGCACAGGGCCTATAGCAGGGAAGATGGTGGATCAATAAACCCAGGAGCATGGCAGGAATGGCTGTGTGCCTGGTGGATTTGGGGGAGTAGAGAGATTTTATGGCCAGTTTGGAGCTGAAAACATGGAGAAGAGCCCTTAATGTCTGCCAAACTTGGCCAGCACTCAGTACTGCTGGCAGCCCCAGCTAGAAATCTGTTTACCTAAATGAATGAAACATCAGATAAGGTTTGTGGTGGAAAAGAGCCATGATTCTTCATCTAAATTTTGCCATTAGAAGGAGACAAAAAGCTCATTTAATGGAATGTGAGGCTTTGGTAAAGCTCTGGTGAATCTGAGGCAGAAACTTCAGTCTGGGGTGAAACCTTGTTTAGTTGATGGAGAAGTGATTCCAGAGGAAAGGACTTTGCAGCCAGAGTATTAGAGAGATCAGGGTTGACCCAGAATTAGGAATTTGGTATTCTTTACTTTTTTTCTCTGATTTTTTTTTCTTTTGGGTTTTATTTAAATTATGTTTCATAGAAAAAGATTTATAAATTGGCAAATTCTTAACTTTCCTTGGCAATGAGGGTTCCACTAGGGTATGAGGATGACTAAGAAGTGGGCATTGGAGTTTTTATGACTGTGTTACTCAGAGTTCTTTAGAGAAACAGAACCAATAGAATACATAGATGGATAGATAGATAGGTCTACAAGGAGTTTTGCCTCAAGATATTGGCTATATCTATCTATATCTATATCTATATTTCTATATCTGTATATCTACTTAGTTATTATAAGGTATTGGCTCACATTGTTAAGGAAGCAGAAAAGTCCATGCCTTGTCACCTGTAAGTTGGGGACTCAGGAAAGCCAGTCATGTAGTTGTAAGGCTAGAGAGCCAATAGTGTAGATTCCAGTTCATACCTGAAGGCCTGGGAACCAGGAATACCAAAGACGAGATCAATGTCTGAGCTCATTCAGTTAGGCAGAGAGTGAATTCAACCTTCTTCTGCCTTTTTTCTACTCAGGCCCTCAATGGATTGAGTGATGTCCACTTGCATTGGGAAGGGCCATCTGCTTTACTCAGTCCACCGACCCAAGTGCTAATCCCTTTCAGAAACACCCTCACTGACACACCTAGAAATAATGTTTAACCAGCTGTCCACTTACTTCCCAGTCAAATTGACACACAAAGTTAACCATCACAATGAATAGTGTATTGGGAGCCATCATGAGCTGTAAACCAACTCTCCATGGGAAGACAGATCCCTAATTTGTATCATTTACTGATTTCTGTGGTGCAAATATTCTGACCATTATCAGTATCCAGCTACCAATATGAAGTCACTGAGCACTGAGTTGGGAAGAAATGCACACCGTTCGCTCTCACAAGTGTCTGTATGATCTGGCTCCAACACAGGATGGGTTGAGAGCAAACATTTGAGACCAAATAGAAGTCTTTTAGACTATTCTACTAGAGAGGGGTGGAAGGGCTAATTTTGGGCATCCATATTTTTGTGGTAGGTGTTTTGGAACATTTTTGAAAACTAAGCCACCTTCCCTGGTTCTAATACTAGTATCTTTCCTGATTGTGGGATTTAGGGAATTTGATCCTACCTCTCATATGAAAATTTACATCAAGTCAAACATTCCTCAAGCTGGAGAAAATTTTGAGGGTCTTCTGTCCCAACCCACTCATTTCAATATAAGGAACCTAAGGCTCAAGATGATAAAGTGACTTATCCATGATCCCTGGGAATGTTCTTGAAGAAGCTAAAGCCAGACTCTAGATCTGCTGACTCTCTAGCCAAACACTGTGTGTGTGTGTGTGTGTGTGTGTGTGTGTGTGTGTGTGTCTGTGTGTGTCTGTGTTTCTAACTACAGTTGGCTGCTCCTCAAAGATGGAGATATTAGAGATGAAAACAGAGGCTCTGAGTGACACAGAAGGGAGGAGCTCAGAGTGAATTGTTCTAGATGGGTTAGGAGTGGACATCAATGTAGAATACATAATTTTACTTCATTATTTTTGCTGTGGTAGAATGGCAAGAAGTAGCATTGTGGGAAGGAGAAAAATTAGGTTCTGACCACAAAACAGCATTTACCTCAAAATCAGATTGAACAAAACTGACAGGATTCAATGCCAGATCTCCAAGTGTAAGTTCCATGAATCAAAGAAAAACCATGCCTGACACTAAGCTCTGTAAGAGGCAAAATTGCACAATACTTGATAAAGCTGTAGGGTTTTCTTGTGTGTGTGTTTGCTGGGAGGTGGAGGTGGTGGCAGAATCATCTGAAATAGTGGTGATGAAAAAGAGCAAGAAAGTGGAAAGAAGAGAGGAGGTTGCACATTTCCTCCTCAAATACGGAAGACACAGTAGCCATAAAGTCACCAGGGAGAGAGAACCCCCAGAAGCGGCCCATCCTTGGTAGTTGGTTTTGAGCTAAATTACAAAAGAACTGAAGGATGAGAGATAAATGGCTATTGTTTAAAATTGTGGCCATTCAAATAAAGCTTTCTCTCCTCTGCCTTGTCCTATAATGGTAAGAAAATTCTTGGTGGATTTTGAATGGCTAGGGTCATCATTTCCATGTTTGATGGAAATCAAGTTATCATAACCAGGATAACCTCCCCTACTGTCCTCCCACTCAAAATTTTCCTTCCACTTTTTAAAACACCAACAGCATTCTTGCCCCTTAGGGATTTCCCCCTGAGAAGCAACAGTTTCCTGTCTCCAGTCCCTGAACTCAGCACAGCTCTGACCATCTCCTGGGAAAGGAATTCATATTTGTAGACCTTCCTGAGAACTGTGTTGGAAGAGGGCCTCCATGGGCCATCTGGGGCTCTTACATTAACTTCTACAATTTTCTGTAGTGGAGAGATGCTGGCGTTCTCACAAGGAAATGACTTTGTTTGACATTCTCAAATGAAGAATAGAGGTAGGGTAAAACTAAATTTTAGTTACGAGTCAAACTCGAGCATCAGCCTCCCTCTCTTTCAAGGCTACCTTCCTCCTGGAACATATGGTGAAGGTGTAGGTGTTAGCTTTAGAAAGAACTTCTGGCCTTACTTCTGGAGTCTGAAAGCTCTCCCACCCCCTCAGGATCCCACTGTTGTGCTGCCCATAATAGGATGCCCTTTCCTGCTCCTGAGTACCAGTGGGAGGAGGGATGTGGGATCTACCACAGTGTCTCTCCCTGTCTCGCACATGAGGGTCCATACCAGCACCATACAAAGCAAAGTCTGCACACAACACCTCTTTAGGTTTGACATGACAACATGGGAGAGAACCACCGAATAAGACTTCGCTCATAGTTTACAGAAAAAGTGCCCCAGAATTTAACCCTCCATGGATACTATATTACCTGCTCTAAGAATGAGGTATTTCTTCGTGTACTGATACAGAGGAATCTCCAATACATATTTTTAAGTAAAAAGATAAAGCACAGAATAGTATATTGTGTGACTGTGTGTGTGTGTGTGTGTGTGTGTGTGTGTGTGTGAAAGAAGACACAAGAAACCAATAATTTGGGCTGTTCTGAAGAGGAAACCCAGAATGGCTGGGTGATTCAGGTAGGACATTCCGTGTGTATCCTTTGCTACCTTTTGAATGTGGGATCATGCAAATGTATTACCAATTCAAAAATTAAAAATGAAGTTCTCAGTGTTTACTTAACATAGTTTGAAGGGTTTTCTATCCTTTGCAACAGAGGCATTCTGACTGAGATATCTTTACTGTTTTATGTATATTTGGTTTGATTCCAGCTCTGAGGAAAATGTTTCTCACATATGAAATTCTCAATGTTAACTTACTTCTTTTTCTTCCTTAATGAGTTCTGTGTGGATTTCTCAGTGTTTCCACCTGCTCCCTTGTGCCCTGTACTAAAGAGTTTGGGTAGTTAAATGGAATTTCATCATGGGGGTAGAGAGACCTTATAAGTTATATGCTAAATATAACTTTCCTCCAAGTCCAAAAGCAAAGTAGTTAAAATTGAAGTCTTCCCAGGGGATCCCCTTAATAGCTTATTCCAGTTCCTGCCCACTCCCCAAGGTACTTCATCTCCATAATCATCCACCTTGTGGGAATCTTAGCTTACCTAGAGTATGCATTGCAATACCTTAACATCGAGCAAGGGCTCCCAACATAGAAGCTCTCACTAGTATTGCTTCTCTGCAAATAGTTTGGCTAAGAGAGTCCTTGGGAATGAGATAGCTCAAAGTTCCCAAGCCTAGTTCCATCACCTACTAGCTATGTGAGTGGGAAGAAGTTAGCCTTTCTGGGTTTTCTTTTTTTCATCTGTAAAATGAAGCTCCATTTTATATTTGTAAAATACTTGCTCCAGGATGGTTGTGTGGATTCAGTGAGATAACACAGTTTGAAAAGCGTTTAACCCAGAACCAGGTGCAGAGTCAATAACAGCCCAGCCCTCATGGTGAGGCCTCTTCGTGTGGACCACAAGCCATTAGCTATAGTTGCCTATTCAACAACAGTTGTCTGCCAACCAGAGTGCAGCTCTTCAATGGTGCTGAACATCTTTTTAATAACATCCTACCCTTACTGTAGCCTTCTCTTTCTCCATCTTGTAACACTGCTTTAAGGAAAGAACTACTTGGCAATATCAAACGAGGCCACTTTCCCTAAATTAAGTTTTCAAGCATTTAATTTGGTTGTACTTTGAAGAGGACTAAATGTCTCCCAGGAGATCTGAGAAGTGTATTTCTTTGGGAAATAGACCATTTTGTTCTCGCAGTTCCTTGAGGTTGGCTCTTCAGGGAGCATTGCATTTTTTGATTCAATAATTAAAACTTAGGCTCTATCTCAATGGTAAAACATCCTCCTACACCTTCTCTCTCTCTCTCTCTCTCTCTCCCCCACCCCCCATCCTTCGCTCTCTCCCTCTCTCTGTCTCTGTCTCTGTCTCTCTCTGTCTTTGCTGAGATATAATTGACATTATAACAGTGTTTTAGTGTTAGGTGTAAAACATAATGATTCGATATATGTACATACTGCAAAATATTTGCCACAACAAGTTTAGTTAATGTCCAAGCCACACAAGTATAATTTTTCATACTCAGATAAGACTTTTAGGATCTACTCTATTAGTAACTTTCAAATGTACAATACAGTATTGTTAATGATAGTCATCATGCTGTATGTTATATTCCCATGCTTATTTATCCTATAACTGAAAGATTGTACCTTTTTGGCCATCTTCACCCATTTTGCCCACCTTCTATACCCAGCCTCTGGCTACCAACAGTCTGTTCTGTGTATATGTACATTTGGGATTTCTTAATAGAAATATAGTTGATATACAACATTACATTTAGGAGTAAAGTATAGTGAGTCAACTGGTATATACATTGTGCTATACTCACCAAAAGTGTAGCCACCATCTGTCACCATACAGTACAGTTACAACTACCATTGACTGTATTCCCTAAAGCTGTACTTTTTATCCCTGTGACTTATTTATTCCATGACTGGAATCCTGTGTCCCCCACTCCAATCACCTGTTTTGCCCATCCCATCAACCTGCTCCCCTCTGGCAACCATTAGTTTGTTCTCTGTATTTATGCATCTGTATTTGCTTTTTATTTATTTGTTTATTCATTTGTTTTCTGGATTCCACATTTAAGTGAAATTGTATGGTATTTGTCTTTCTCAATCTGACTTATTTCACTTAGCATAATATCCTCTAGGTCCATCCATGTTGTTGCAAATGGCAGGATCTCATCCTTTTAGGTTGGTAGTATGCCATTGTGTATATAGCACGTCTTCTTTATCCATTCATCTATCGATAGACATTTAGTTTGCTCCCATATCTTGGCTCATAAATAACGCTGCAATCAACATAGGAGTGCATATATTTGTTTTAAAATTAGTGTTTTTATTCTCCTTGAGATAATACCCAGTAGTGGAATTACTTGCTGATATGGTATTTCTATTTTTCATTTCTTGAGGAACTTCCATACTGTTTTCCATAGTGGCTGCACTAAGTTACATTCACACCACGGCACGCAAGGTTTCCCTTTTCTTTACATCTTCACCAAAACTTGTTCTTTTTTTGATAATAGCATTCCAACAGGTATAAGGTAGTATTTCCTGGTGGTTTTCATTTGCATTTCCCTGGTGGCTAGGAATGTTGAACATCTTTTCATTTGTCTATTGACCATGTATATGTCTTCTTTAGAGAAGTCTTTATGGGAGCATCTAGGTGGCTTAATTGGTTAAGCGTACGACCTTGGCTCAGGTCGTGATCTCATGGTTTGTGGGTTCAAGCCCTATGTCAGGCTCTGTGCTGACAGCTCAGAGCCTAGAGCCTGCTTTGGATTTTGTGTCTCCCTCTCTCTGTCTGCCCCTCCCCTGCTCGTGCACTCTCACGTGCTCTTGCTCTCTCAAAAAATAAACATTAAAATTTTTTTAATTAAAAAAAAGAAAGAAATCTTTATATGTTTTGGATATTAACTGCTTGTGGAATATATCATTTGCCAATATCTTTTCCCATTCACTTGGTTGCCTTTTCATTTTGCTGAGGGTTTTCATCCCTGTGAAAAATCTTTTTATTTTGATGTAGTCCCAATAGGTTATTTTTGCTTTTGTTTCCCTTGTCTGAAGAGTCATATCCAGAAAATGTTGCTATGGCTGGTATCAAAGAAATTGCTGCCTATGTTTTTTCTTTGAGAAGTTTTAAATTTTTAGGTCTCCCATTTAGGTCTTTAATCCATTTTGAGTTTATTTTTGTGCATGGTGTAGAAAGTGTTCCAATTTCATTCTTTTGCATGTAGCTGTCCAGTTTTCTCGGCACCATTTATTGAAGAGACTGCCTTTTCCCCATTGTATATTCTTATCGCCTATGTCATAAATGAATTGACCATGTAAGTATGGATTGTGATACCTCCAGCTTTGTTCTTCTTTCTCAAGACGATTTGTCTAGTCCAGGTCTTGTGTGATTCCATACAGATTTTAGGATTATTTGTTAAGGTTTTGTGAAAAATGCTGTTGGTATTTTGATAGGGATGGCATTGAATCTAATTTGCTTTGGGTAATATGAACATTTTAACAATATTAATTTTTCCAATTCATGAATGTGGAATATTTTCCATTTGTGTCCTCTTTAATTTATTTCATAATTTTCAAAGTATATGTTTTTCACCTCCTTGGTTAGGTTTATTCCAAGGTATTTCATTCTTCTTGGTTCTGTTGCAAATGGAATTGTTTACTCAATTTCTTATTCTACTTTATCATTTGTGTTTAGAAATGCAACCAATTTCTGTGAATTAATTTTGTATCCTACAATTTTACTAAATTCATTTATTACTTCTGATGGCTTTTGGTGGAATCATTAGGATTTTCTATGTATAGTACCATGTCATCTGCAAATAGTGACCAATTTGAATGCCTTTTATTTCTTTTTCTTGACTGATTGCAAGGCTAAGACTTCCTGTACTGTGGTAAATAAAAATGATGAGAGTAAACATCCTTGTCTTTTTCTTGATCTTAGAGGAAAAGCTGTCAGGTTTTCACCATTGAGTAGGATGTTATCTGTGGGGTTTTCGTATATGGCCTTAAGTATGTTGAGTTATGTTTCCTCTACACCCCCTTTGTTGTAAGTTTCTTAAAATCATAAACAGATGTCGAATCTTGTCTAATTTTTTTGCCATCCATTGAAATAATCCTATGATTTATATCCTTCGTTTTGTTGATGTGGTGTATCACAATGATTTGCAAATATTGAACCATCCTTGTGTCCCTGGAAGAACTCCCACTGGGTCGTGATGAATGATGCTCTTAACGTATTGTTTAATATAGTTTGCTAATATTTTTTTGAAAATTTTTGCACTTATGCTCATCCAGGATTGTCTTGTTATTTTTGTTTTTGTAGTGTCTTTGTCTGGTTTTTGCATCAGAGTAATGCTGGCTTCATACAATGCATTTGGAAGCTTTCCTTCCTCTTCTATTTTTTGGAATAGTTTGAGGAGAAAAGGCATTCTTTAAATGCTTGTTAGAATGCACCTGTGAATCCATCCAGTCCTAGACTTTTGTATTTTGAGAGTTTTTTGAATAGCTGTTCTATTTCATTATTAGTAATTGGTCTGTTGAGATTTTCTATTTATTCCTGATTTAGTTTGGAAGATTGTATGTTTCTAGGAATTCACTTATTTCTTTCAGGTTGTCCAATTTGTTAGCATATAATTGTTCATAGTGGTTTCTCATAATCCCTTGTATTTATGTTAATTGGTTGTTACTTCTCTTTCATTTCTGATATTATTTATTAGTATTTTTCTTTTATGAGTAAGTCTTACTAAAGGTTTATTAATTTTGTTTTTCTTTTCAAAGGACCAGATCTTGGTTTCATTGATCTTTTACCTTTTTTTTTTTTTCTTTTTTTAGTCTCTATTTAATTTATTTCTACTCTGGTCTTTATTTCCTTCTACAAATCTTGGGCTTAGTTTTTTCTTCTTTTTATAGTTTGTTTAGGTGTAAGATTAGATTGAGATTTTTCTTGTTTCTTGAGGTAGTTCTGTACCTACTGTGTCCCAAAGATAATGGACCATTGTGTTTTCATTTTCATTTGTCTCCATGCATTTTTTAATTTCTTTTTTGATCATTGACCTATAGGTTGTTTGGTAGCATGCTGCTTAGCTACCAGATATTTGTGATTTTTGTCGTTTGCTTGTGATTTATAGTTTCATGCCATTGTGGTCACAAGAGAGAGATGGTATGATTTCAGTCTTATATTTATTGGGAACTTGTTTTGTGGCCTAACATGTGATCTATCCTGGAGAATGTTCCATGTGCACTTAAAAAGAATGTTCCTTCTGCCTTTGGATGGAATGTTCTATGTATACCTGTTAAGTCCATCTGGGCTAATGTGTTATTCAAAAACACTCCTTATTGATTTTCTGCCTGAATGATCTATCTAACAATTTTAGTCCACTACTGTTAGGGTATTACTGTCAATTTTTCCCTTTATATCTGTTAATATTTGCCTTACATGTTTAGGTGCACCAGAATTGAGTGCCTATATATTTATAATTGTTATATCTTCTTGTTGGATTGACTCCTTTTTCATTATATAATGTCCTTTATCTCTCATTACAGTCTTTGGTTTAAAGTCAGTATTGTCTGATGTAAATATTGGTACCTCAGCTCTTTTTCACTTGCATTTGCATGGAATATCTTTTTCCATCCTTTTACTTTCAGTCTATACATGCGTTTGGGTCTGAGGCAGCATATAGATGGGGCTTAATTTTTATCCATTTATCCATTCACCACCCTATACGTTTGAGACTTTTTTTTAAGATTCCACATAAAAGTTGGATCTTAAAGTATTTGTCTTTCTCTGACTTATTTCACTTAGCATAATGCCCTCAAGTTCCATCTATGTTGTGACAAATGGCAGTATTTCCTTTTTATGGCTGAATAATAGTCCATGTGTACATACAGCACATTTCTGTTATTCATCTGACTACCAAGGGACACATATCCTGGCTATTATAAATAATGCTGCAATGATTGTGGAAGTACAGATACCTCTTTGAGATTGTGATTTCGCTTCCTTTGGATAAATACCTCAAGGAAGAATTGCTGAATCATATGAAAGCTTTATTTGTAATTTTTGAGGAAACTCCATATTGTTTGTCATAGTGGCTGCACCAGTTTATATTCTGACAGCTCACAATTTGTAAATATTTTCTCCCATTCAGTAGGTTGCTTTTTTTGTTTTATTATGATTGTTTTGCTGTACAGAGGTTTTTCAGTTTGAAGTAGTGATGTATTTACCTTTGCTGTGTTTGTTTTTGGTATCAAATCCAAAAGTCTTTGCCAAGACTGATTTCAGGGTGTTTACTCCCTATATTTTCTTCTAGAAGTTTAAGGATTTCAAGTCTTATGTTGAAGTCTTTAATTTTATTTTGAGTTGATTTTTATCTTTGGTGTAAAATAGTGATCCATCTGGCTACCCAGTTTTCCCAGAACCATTTATTGATAAGGCTATCTTTTACCCATTGTATATTCTTGCCTCCTTTGTTGTAAATTCATTGACTGTGTGTGTGGTTATTTCTGAGCACTTTATTCTGTTCCATTATTCTGTTCCATTGATCTATTGTCAGTACCAAACTTTTTGATTACTGTAGCTTTGTAATATGGTTTGAAATCAGAAAGTTTGATGTCTCCAGTTTTGTTCTTCTTAAGATTGTTTTTATTTGGGTTTTTTGGTAGATCCATACAAATTTTATGACTTTTTTTTATTACTGTGAAAATGCCATTGAAATTTTGGTAAGGATTGCATTGAAGCTAGAGGGTAGAAGGCACATTTTAACAATATTAATTTTTCCAATCCATAAGCACAGATTATTCCCTTTGAGTCTTTAAATTCTTTCATCAGTGTTTTATAGTTATCAGTATAGGTCTTTCACCTCCTTGATTAAATTTATCCCTGAATATTTTTTTTTAATTTTAGAGAGAGAAAGCATGAGTACGGGAGAGGGGCAGAGAGAGACACAGAGAGACAGAAGGAGGGAGGGAGAATCTTAAGCAAGCTCCATGCTTAGCCTGGAGCCCAATGCCAAGCTTGATCCCATGAGCCTGGGATCATGACCTGAGCCAAAATCAAGAGCCAGACACTCAACTGACTGAGCTAGCCAGGCATCCCTATTCCTAAATATTTGATTTTGATGGTATTGTAAATTAGGTTGTTTTTAAAATTTCCCTTTTAGACAATTTGTTTTTAGTGTATAGAAATGCAACTGATTTTTAATGTTGACTGTGTATCTTGCAACTTCATTGAATTTATGTAACTTTTTTTTTGTGGAGTCTCTAGGATTTTATGTGTAAGATCTTGTCATCTATAAATGGAGACTATTTTATTTCATCTTTTCCTGTTTGAATGCCTTTTATCTTTTCCTGCCTAATTGTTCTGGTTAGGACTTCAAGTACCATTTTGAATATTGGTGGCAAGAATGGGCATCCTTTACTTGTTCCTGATTGCATAGGAAACTTTCAGCTTTTTACCTTTGACTTTTTGCCATTGACTTGATGCTAGCTGTGGGTTTGGCACATACAGTTTTTGTTATGTGATGTACATTCTCTGTATACCCACTTCGTTGAGAGTTTCTACCATGACTGGATGTTGAATTTTGTCAAATGCTATTTCTGCATCTATTGAGATGATCTTATGAATTTTTTTTATACTTTATTTGTTAGTGTAGTATATCACACTGATTTGCAGATGTTAAACCATACTTATACCTCTGGAATAAATCCCACCTGATCATAGTGTATGGTTCTTTAAATATATTATCGAATAAATTAAAACC
The DNA here is from genome assembly GCF_024362965.1 of Panthera pardus. NCBI lineage: Eukaryota > Metazoa > Chordata > Mammalia > Carnivora > Felidae > Panthera > Panthera pardus. The sequence continues at coordinate 129,340,569 of NW_026526991.1, read as the reverse complement.
ATGGGCAGAGCACCTACTTAAAGTCAGGCGTATGGAAGTTTCTTTACCTACATAATCTCATGAGTACTTGATTAAATTCTGTGGGTGGCTGTCATTATCTATATTTCACAGATTCCATTCCAGAACTGTCTGGCCCAATAGCCTTGCCCTTTCTACTACTGTGGTCTTTCTCCCCTCTGGAATTGAGATGAGACAACTGTCATAAAAGGGTACTAGAAAAGTCACCAATTCTTTAAGGAAATATCATACATCTTCCCATTATCATTATTAATATCATTCCGATGGCTTTGGTAAGGAGGGAGGAAGACTAGAACAATGGAATGAACATGTCCCCAAGGGCCCTGGGGGGAAGTCTCAACTCTGATGTTTACTAGTTGAATAACTTTATGATAATGACGACTACCATGGACTGAATTGTGGCTCTGCTGAATTCATATGTTGAAGGCCTAATTGCTAATATGATGGTTTCTAGAGATGGGACCTTTGGGAAGTAAGTAAAGTCAAATGAAGTCACAAGGGCAAGATCCTAATCTCATGAGATTGGTGTGCTTAAAAGAGGAAATTAAGACACCAAAGAGCTTGCTCATTTGCTTTGGGTCTGCACATGCAAAGAGGAAAGCCTATGTGAGAACATAGCAACAAGTTAGCCATCCACCAGCCAGGGAGAGAGCTCTCATCAGGAACTGAATGTCATCTAGGAACTCTGCTGGCACCTTGATCTGGGACTTCCAGATCTGTGGTAAAATAAATTACTGTCTAAGCCTCCAGTCTGTGGTCTTTGTTATTATAGCCCAAGCAGACTAAAATGGATTTTGGTACTGAAAAGTGGGATGCTGCTGTAACATACCTAAAAATGTGGAAGTGGTTTTGGAACTGGATAATGGGTAGAGATTGGATTGCTTTGAAGAGACCATGGATAGAAAAACGAACATTAAGGTGATTCTGGTGAGCTCTCAGATGGAAATGAGGAGTATGGTTTTGGAAACTGGAGGAAAGGCTATTCTTGTTATAAGGTAGCAAAGAATTTGGCTGAATTGTGTTCTAGTATTTAGTGGAAGGTGGAGCTTGTGAGGAATGAAATTGGATATTTGAGGAGATTTTAAAATTTCAGTTTTATTGAGGTATAATGGACATAGCTGAGGAAGTTTTTAAGCTAAGTGTTAAAAGAGTGGCTTAGCCTCTCCTTACCACTTACAGGAAAACGTGAGAGCACGGAGATAAGCTGAAGGAATTATTAAGCAAAAAGGAACCAGAAATTTAAGATATGGAAAATTCTCAAGCCTATTATTATTGCAAAAAAAAAATGAGAAAATTATGCTTGGAAAAGAACATCCAGGATGTGGGTGGGAAATCATTTGATAAAGAGGTCACGAGTGTGAACCACAGATTTAATCAGCCATCTCTGTAGAAGCAGGGATAGAGACGGGAATACACAGCAGACACTGCCAGTTTGGACCAAAGGGAACAGGATGGTAGAGCTATTTGGCTATGAACATTTTGTATCCTTCACGGAAAGAGAAATGACCCCAAATGTGATCCAGAGACCATCGTGGATGCCACTCTGACCACAGGATGCAAAGTTTCCTCCTTAGTCTCAAAGACTTCAGAAGATGGGCTCCCCTCCTCAGTTTCAGCGTGTCAGGCTGCCCCACCAAAGACCCAGGAAGGTGCAGGGGTGGAGCCATCCCAGAGGGATGCAGGGGTAGGACCACCACTGAGATCTGGGGTCAGGGCTGCTACCTAAACTCATGGGGCTGTTGCTGCTACCCCAGTGGTCCTAGTATCAAGCAAAAGAAGATTATTCCCTATGCTTAAGATTCAGTGGAATTTGTCTTGCAAGATTTTGGACTATGCTTAGGGCCTATCTCCCCTTCCTTCTTTCCAATTCCTCCATTTTGGAATAGGAATGTCCCTATGCCTGTCCCACCATTGTATTTGGGAAGCACATAACTTGTCTGGTTTTAAAGATTTATAACTGGAGAGGAGTTTTGCTCCAGGATGAATCCTACCTCAGGTCTTCCCCATAATTGATTTAGATGATACTTAGGTGAAACTTTGGACTTGGAATCAATGCTGGAATGAGTCAATACTTTGGAGGCTGTTAGGATGGAATGAATGTATTTTGCATGTGATAAAAATATGAATTGGAGGGGCTGGGGGGGGGCAGAATGTTATGAACTGAATTATTTTGAAGCTCTAATTCCCAAAATGATTATATTTATAGATATCTGTGGGGGTAATTAGGATCAAATGAGGTAATAAGGATAGGTCTTAATCTAATGGGATTGGTGTCCTTAGAGGAAAAGACACTGGAGAGTTCTCTTTTCTCCATGCATGCCCAGAGGAAAGGCCACATGAGGACACAGTGAGAAGTGGCCTTCTATAAACCAAGAAGATAGACCTTGCCATAAAATGAATCTTTTGGTGCCTTGAGACCTATAGCATCCAGAACTGTACAAAAATAAATTTCTGTGGTTTAAGCACCCAGTCTGTGGTATTTTGTTATGTCAGCCCAAGAAGATTAATACAGTGGCTAACACCATTATAAGCACTTGATGTGCATCAACAATTCCGATGTACTGGCTAACCCTTGAGTGATGTAGTAGTTAGGGGTGCCAACACCCCACACAGTCAAAAGTACATGTATAACTTTGGAGTCCCCAGGAACTTAACTATCAATAACCTACCGTTGACTAGAAGCCTTACCAGGAACATAAACTCATACACTTTATGTGTTATATGTATTATACACTATATTCTTATAATAAAATAAGCTAGAGAAGAGAACATTTTACTAAGAAAATCATAAGAGAGACACCTGTGTGGCTCAGTCAGTTAAGTGTCTGACTCTTGATTTTGGCCCAGGTCATGATCTCACAGTTTGTGAGATTGACCCCATGTTGGAATTCTCTCTCCCTGTCTCTCTGCCCTTCCCCTGCTTGATCTATCAAAATAAATAAATAAAATTTTGTTAAAAGGAAAAAAATCATAAGAGAAAATAAATTTATGGTTCTTTGTGTTTAGTTATTGGGGAAAAAAATCTATGTATGGGGAGCTGGGCCAATGAGTTAGGGGTGGCAACAGTGGTAGGGGGTCAGGCTCTGAGATGGTGATTTCCCACAGCCTGGTGGCCTCAACTAGGCTATGGGAGCTACGGGGTGGGCCTACAAACTGTGGCAGCAGCCTAGAGGCACATAACAGCTGCTCCATCTGCCGGAAGGTGTACTACTGGGTGTGGCCATTGGCAGCTGTGGCTACGTGAGAGTGTGCTGACCTCTGGGAGGCCACAAAGCTGGGTGTCTGTGGTGGGGAGGGTGTGCATCTGGCCCAGCAGAGTCATGAGACAGTTGAGTGGCCTTGTGCATTCCCAGAGCTCAGTACACAGAAATCTGGGTGCCAGGGAGCAAAATTTCTCTGCAGCACTGTCCCTGCCTTCTGGGCATATTCCTCCACTCTAACTAGCCACCTGCCTGCCAGCCCCAGGCCCTCCACCCAATCACCCTGTCAGCACATGGGGCAACCTGCAGCCCTGCCAGTCCCAGGACCCTAAGGGGCTTCTGACTGCCTCTCTGGCCTTCTTCAGGCATTCAGCAGGGAACAGGTGCATCCTCTGTGACAATCATCTTCAATTTGGTCCTGTGGAGACTGGAGTTAGCAGTTGTAAATAAATGCCATGTGGCTTTTGTCTTCAACCCTTAAAAAAAGGCCCCATATAATCAAACCTGAGTTACTCAAGGATCAGCTGTATACCTATGAGGAAGATAATACATTATCATTATCTACATAATACAAATGAGAAGCCTGAAGCTTAGAAAGGTCCTATATCTTAGTGCTAAAAAGTAGTTCAGGCACGCACACACACACACACACACACACACACACACACACACACAAAACAAACAAACAATCAAAGAAAAACAAAAACCCCAGAACAAAAACCCAGTAAAATACAGGCACCAGTGAAAAAATAGTTTTCTGATGACAGATCAGTGGGGATTGGCTGCAAAGGGGCACAGGGAGATTTGTGGTTTCAGGGGTGTATGTATTTGTCAAAGTGCCTCTAACTCTATGCTTCAAATGGGTATACTTTATTATAGGTAATTCATGACTCAAAAATGACTAAAATTTCTATTATTTATTTTTTAAATATTTATTTAATTTGAGGGAGAAAGTGAGCACAAGCTGGGGTGGGGCAGACAGAGAGGGAGAGAGAGAATCTCAAGCAGACTCTGTACTGTCAGCATAGAGCTTGATGCAGGACTCAAACCTACAAAACATGAGATCATGACATGACCTGAAATCAAGAGTCAGTTGCTCAACCGACTGAGCCACCAAGATGTTCCACAAAAATGATTAAAATTTTTAAAAGAAAGATTCTTGCTATTAAAAAGAAAAAAGATAACCAGAATGACCATTTGGGTCTGAATTCCAGCATCATTACAAATTGTGTGATTTTGATCAAGTTATTTCATCTCTCTGGTTCTCTCAGTCTCCAGTTCCTCATCTGTAAAATAGGAATAAGAACATTCATTTACTTAATATAGATTTCAAGACTATCGTAAAGGTATTTTATGCTGTATTTTATTCATTTATGCATTTATCCAACAAATATATAATAAATATATACTGTGTGTCAGGTTCCATTCTAGGTGGGAAGAAGAAACCCACCATTCTGGGCAGTGTATCAGTAAACAAAACAGACAGTACTTCTGTGCCCATGGAGCTAAATTTCTAATTTACTAGGGGGAGACCATGGACTAGTAAAAAAAAATTGCCAGCAGAATAAATACTATGAATATGATTAACCAGAGTAATGCTATTATCTAGGGAATGTTTTAGAGAATGTGCTCAAGGAAAGGCATCCTGTAGGGGTGACAATCTTATAGGGAGAGGGGGAGACCTTGCAAAGTTCTGAAGGATAAGAGCTCCAAGCAGAAGGAATGGTATGTGCAAAGGCCCTAGGCTGGAATGAGCTTGAGAAGTCAAGAAACGAAAAGCCCAATATGCCTGGAGTGGAGTGCACAAAACTGTAAGTCAAGAACAAGGGGAATAGTCTGAAGTGAGTCTGAAGGAGGCACAGATTAGTAGCTTTTCAGGAATTGTGAAGCCTTGAGAAGCCCTTGGAAGGTTTATAAAGCGGATTAAGAAAATCTAATATAACACTGAAGGAAAATAGTTGTAGTGGAGACAATTACAGAGCCAGGAAGTTTGCAGGAAACTGTTGCAGCAATACAGGCACTAGGCCCTGGACCTTGGTGGTGCCTTGGGGAAGGAAAGAAGTAGGTGGATTCTGGATATATTTTGGTGATAGAGTCAGCAAGCCTCACCTATATCTTGCATGAAGGGGATGAGAAAAACAAAAGAATCAAGAAGGGCTCTTGGGTATTTTTAGCTTGGGCAACTGGGTAGATGTTGGTGCCATTTGCTGGGGTAACAGAGTCTCAGGCAGAAAATCAAAAGTTCTGTTTTAGACCTACTAGCTTATAAAAGAAATTGAAGACAAAAAGAAATGGAAAAACATTCCATGCTCATGGATTGGAGGAATACATATTGTTAAAATGTCTATACTAGCCAAAGCAATCTACACATTGAATGCAATCCCTATCAAAATAACACCAGCATTCTTCATGGAGCTAGAAACAAACAATTCCAAAATTTGTGTGGAACCAGAAAAGACCCCGACTAGCCAAAGTAATATTGAAAAAGAAAACCAAAGCTGGAGGCATCATACTCCCAGACGTCAAGCTGTGTTACAAAACTATCATCATCAAGACAGTATGGTACTGGCACAAAAACAGACAATGAGATCAATGGAACAGAATAGAGAACCCAGAAATTGGCCCACAAATGTATGGCCAACTAATCTTTGACAAAGCAGGAAATATTCAATGGAAAAAAGACCATCCCTTCAGCAAATGGTGTTTGGAAAACTGGATAACGACATGCAGAAGAATGAAACTGGGCCATTTTCTTACACCATACACAAAAATAAATTTACAATGGATGAAAGACCTAACTGTGAGACAAGAAACCATCAAAATCCCAGAGGAGAAAACACGCAAAAACCTCTTTGACCTCAGCTGCAGCAATTTCTTACTAAACATGTCTCCAGAGGCAAGGGAAACAAAAACAAACATGAACTACTGGGACCTCATCAAGATAAAAAGCTTCTGCACAGTGAAGGAAACAATCAACAAAACTAAAAGGCAACCAACAGAATGGGAGAAGATATTTGCAAATGACGTATCGGATAAATGGTTAGTATCCAAAATCTATAAAGAACTTATCAAACTCAACAACCAAAAACCAAATAATCCATTGAAGAAATGGGCAGAAGACACGGATGGACACTTTTCCAAAGAAGACGTCCAGATGGCTCACAGACACATGGAAAGATGCTCAACATCACTCGTCATCAGGGAAATACAATCAAAACCATGATGAGAAAATACCTCACACCTGTCAGAATGGCTAAAATGAACAACTCGGGAAACAACAGATGTTGCCGAGGATACAGGGAAAGGGGAATCCTTTTGTACTGTTGGTGGGAATGCAAACTGGTGCAGCCTCTCTGGAAAACTGTAGGGAGGTTCCTCAAAAAAATTAAAAATAGAACTACCCTGTGACCCAGCAATTGCACTACTAGGTATTTATGTAAAAGATACAAAAATGCTGATTCAAAGGGGCACATGCCCCCCAATGTTTATAGCAGTACTATCAACAATAGCCAAATTATGGAAAGAGCCCAAATGTTCATCAGCTAGTGAATGGATAAAGATGTGGTATATACTTACAATGGAATATTACTCAGTGATCAAAAAGAATGAAATCTTGCCATTTGCAGCAACGTGGATGAACTTGAGTGTATTATGCTAAGTGAAATAAGTCAGCCAGAGAAAGATAAATATCATGATTTCACTCGTATGTGGAATTTAAGAAACAAAATAGATGAACATAGGGGAAGGGAAAAATAAGATAAAAACAGAGAGGGAGGCAAGCCATAGGAGACTCTTAAATACAGAGGACAAACAGACGGTTATTGGAGGGGAGGTGGGTGCAAGGATGGGCTAAGTGAATGATGGGCATGAAGGAGAGCACTTGTTGGGATGAGCACTGGGTGTAACATGTAAGCGATGAATCACTGGGTTCTACTCCCGAAACCAATACTACACTATATGTTAACTAACTTGAATTTAACTTAAAAAATGAAAGAAAGAAATTTGAAATGTGTATCAGACAACTCTGTGGAGGTACTGAGCACACAAATAAATATGAGAGTCTGGAGCTCAGGGGCAAGATGGAGGCTAAATATACAAAGAAATGTCCCTAGCAGTGTAAAGTATATTGTTATCACTTCTTGGAATTACAGTGGCCACCATCTCCCCTGTCTCCCTATAAAGTACCATTCACTCTCCCTCTAAGCCTACAGGGAGCAGAAGTGTGGAGGCAGGAAGGGGAGGCAAACACAGAAGGGATTTTCAACAGACAGTGATAACCAATGACCACATTCCCATGAATATTTTCCATTCCTGAGGAATCACATATATTGGCAGACTCTTAACTCCTTCAAGTCTCATGTTCAATGTCACCTTCTCAGAAAGACCTTTTATAACCATCCTATGTAACATATGTCTCCTCTCTTGGTTTCTACCCCCCACAGCGGCATTTTCTCATTTAACATATAATTTCATTCATTTTATCAGTTTATGGTTTTCTTTTTTCTCATGTCCATTGGAGAGAGAATTAAACTGCATGATAGAAGGGAACCTGCCAGTCTTGGTCACCACTGTCAGCCAGAACTAGCACAGTGCCTAGCACATAGTAGGTCTCAATAAATATCCGTTGATGAAGTAAATGAGCTTCTCCTGACTGAGATATCATGAATGAATTCAGAAGTCCTCACAGCATATTCTGGAATACCCTTATTCCAGATTACCAAGCCCTCGGGCCAGGACAGTGAATGGGTTTTGTTCTGTTTATTTTAGTAACATTTAACATGTAATCTACCCTCTTAACAAAATAGTCAAATTCAAAGAAGCTGTGAGTATAATGGTAGTTGCCAGGGGTAAGTGGGAAATGGAGAGATGGTATTCAATGGGTACAAACTTTGAGTTATGTGAGATGAATATGGTCTAAGACACTGGTTTTTAATGATCGCACAGGGAATAATAATGAGTGAATGTAGAGGCAAACAACATAGCGGATTTCCAAGGCCCTTGGGTGCTGGGCACCATTTACATCAATAACTGAGCACCATGGCATATGCATCGTTTTTAGCAGGATCATGGTCCAGCAATGGACGGATCTACTCCAACTCCCTGCTAAGCTTCTCAAACAAAAGACTTTTAAATGTACTTTGAGTTGTTCTCATGGGATGTCAGGGCCAGCAAGCTGAAAAACCATGTGGCTATTTGCCAGCTGCCTGGTTTAAAATCTAGTCCCTTCTATGGAAAATGAAATTGGGAAAATATTTCAAGATTTCTAATCAGGATCTATCCCCTGCAGGGAAGGCTATTTTTATGTTCCAAGCCAACACACTGGAGAGTTCTGGGAATGCAGCATGGATCCAACTTCTTTGAGAGAGACTGAAAGGAGAAGCTAAGTGCTAGCTCTCAAGCTGAAAATACCACAGAGATCTCTGCTTCTCAGCAAGGTCTGTTTTCCAGGTATTTTGTGAGATAATAAGAAGGGACACAGTCCAATTAAGAAAGTAGACCGTGAAGTGGCAGAAAAATTGTAAAGGGATGTTGAAATGGTGAAGACGTTTGTTAATCTGAATGGAAGGCCTCATACCATTCTGAAGAGTATTAATTTATGCATGTCCATTAGCCAATAGAGAGGCATGAAGGCAAAGGGCAAACCTGGCAAAACTTCCATCATTCTGAAGAATCTCAGAGTTCATGGGTTGAGAGAAATCTGGATGCATGCAGGAAGTTGTTAGCGTTTGTGTTTCTTTTGAAACATTGTTGATGCCTTTCCTTGATGAAAAGCTGCCTGTTTCTCACTAAACAGTTAGGGCGATAAAATGCTGAAACATCCGTGTGCATCAATCACAGTATTCTGTAAGGGGAAAAAGAAAAGGGAGGGCTTAAATCTTTGTAGCCTGAATTTCCAGTAAGGAGCAACTGATCATTCTACTAGCCAAAACCTTGCCGATAATGGATTATTTGAGAGCCAGAAAATGGAAAGCACTTGTTTCGTACAACTGTTGGCTTGTTGGTACTTGGTGTCTGATACCAAAATGATGAAACCAAGTTGAGAGTAGAGGCTCTTCTTCAGAGATGTAAGAATTGTTCCTTGTGAAATGCTGCTTATTCATTTTTTGTGTGTGTGTACTCTGCTTTTAACGTTCCTTTTTGTTTTACCACTACCACTCTCAAAAATATAAAGGACAATAATCCAATCTTTGAAGTGAAAGTCCCAGTGCAACAGTAAAATGAAAAAATAACCAATAGCCTGAGTTGAAAATATGTATAACCATGACCAACATGTGATTTTTAGGTGGAAATAGGTTCTTTGTGATAGGAGTTAGGACTGTGGGAGAATTTCTCACATTCTCTTCTGCTATTCCTGAGAATCCCACCCCCAATGACTCCTACCACCATCAGTGACCTCACTGCATGCCACTGGTGGGCCATTGGTCATGGTGTGCAGACTAGGCAGGGCTGCTGGAGGCCCACCCTCATTCTTCTTGCTGGGATGGGAGGTAGCTGGGATAAAAATCCTGTCATGATGGCAGGATGGATGCTCTACCATCATCACTGATGGTCATGATCTAAACAAAAAAATTAGGGAAGTGTTTAAAAAACCACGTCTCTCAAACTGATGTGTCGAATTGCTCTCAGAATTCTCCATGGTGTGTAATTCTTGGCAATCTGGCAGACTGGGTAGATGTGAAAGGCTTATGCCTCTAAGACATTGACAGGGTTACCTGGAGGAGAGCCATGGAAGGGCTCAGTTAGCATTTCCTTCTAGTTGATACTTAGAAAAACTTTCCATTTGGCCTTGGATTGGGTAATCCAGAGATTGGCTACAGCCTTCGCCTTCCAAACTAAGCATTTGGATCTGAGTTATTAACTCCAAGTAAAAAACTGCTTTGGGGAACCCAAAGTAAAATCAAACCTAACAAAGAAAGCCAACTTTAAACACTGCCTGCAAACAAGGTGCTCTTTGGAAGATATCCAAGTATTTGGACAAGTGTAAAAAAATCCAATCCTCTCGAGGCACCTGGCTCAGTTAGTTGAGTGTCCAACTCTTGATTTTGGCTCAGGTCATGATCCCAGGGTCGTGGGATCAAGCCCCGTGTTGGGCACTGCATTGGATTTTGAACCTGCTTAAGATTCTTTCTCTCTCTCCCTCTGCCCCTCTTCCCAGCTCACGTGCACACACTCTCTTTCTCTCTCTCTAAAATAACAAAAAAAAAATTCATTCCTCTTCATCTACTTTTAGGGGCTATCTTGGAAAGCAAATATATAAAGATGATAGATAAATTGATTTTTAAAAGTTATTTATGGGGAAACTAGTACAGAGAAGCTAAATCACCTCCACAATATCATAGAGAAAACATTTACAAGGAACAAGAATAAATATCAGCATTGTGGGTTTACTTTTGCAAAAATGGCTTTCTGCTTGGGAAGTATTCTGTTTATCATTGGAAGTTTCCCATGGACCCTGAACAGCCGGGAGACAGAGGGTGGGGGGAGGGGGGGCAATATACCGAATGTTTGTGACCCACCCCCAAACTCATATGTTAAAACTCTAACCCCCAATGTGATGGTATTTGAAGACGGGGCCTTAGGGAAGTTATTAGGTCATGAGGGTAGAACCCTCATGATGCAATTAGTGCCCTAATAAGAAGTTGCACAGATAGCTTGCTTCTTCTTGTGTTCTACACCATGTGTGGATAGAAGACAACCAGCTGAAAATGAGGAAAAGGGCCCTCACCAGACACCAAATCTGCAGGCAACTTGATCTTGGACTTCTTAATTTACAATACTGTTAAAAAAAAAAAAAAAGAAGGATGCTGTTTAAGCCACCCAATCTATGGTATTCTGCTCTAAAAGCCCAAACTAAGTTGGAGGGTTAAAGAAGAGATTGGAATATAAAGCTGGCTACAGAGTCTTTAGTTTCTTTTCACTCTGGATTTCTATGTGCTTTTAATTGAATCTCAATCTCTCTCTCTCTCAGATATTGTAGTGAATGAAGGAGGTGGTAGGTGACTTATCAGTACTTCTGTGGTTTTCAGCTACCTCCAAGGTTGCCAATGATCCTTCATAAAAATATCTAGCTGTGGAAATGGTGGAGACAGTGATAAAAAATTGTGTTTATAGGAACCCTCAACTAACATTATACTCAATGATGAAAAGCTGAGAATTTTTCCTCTAAGATCAGAAATAAGACAAGGATGCCCCCTCTCGCTACTTCTTTCCAACATTGTGTTAGAAGTCGTAGCCATAGCAATTAGGCAGGAAAAATAAATAAAAGATATACCAATAGGAAAAGATGAAGATAATCTCTTTTGCACATAACATCGTCTTATATACAGAAAATCCTAATGACTCCACCAAAAATACTGTTAGAACTAACAAATGAATTCAGTAAAGTTGCTGAACACAAAATCAACATACAAAAATAAGTTCTTTCTATATTCTAACAAACTATCCAAAAAAGAAACTAAAATAAACCCCTTTACAATAGCATCAAAAACAGTAACAGAGTTAAGAATAAATTTAACCAGAGTTAAGATGGAGGAGTAGCAGGGGGACCCTGGGCTTATCTTGTCCCTTGAACACAGGCAGATCAACATCAAATCATTCTGAACACCTGTGTTTACTGATAGGGAATCAGAGGATTAAGGGAACAATCTGTATAATTTGAGGGAGAGAACATGGCAGGTAAGCCATGTAGGGAGGGAAACTGGGACTCAGAAAAAGCCCTGGTCCTGCAGAGGGTTGTGAGTCCATTTTACAGAGAGGAGAAAGAGGAGAAGAGAGAGAGCAGGGCATCAGGTTTGTGCAAGAAAAGCACTTCCCCAAAATCATCAATGGGGGTGGGTATCACGAAGAACCGACTATTGCAGGTTTTTGCAAACAGTGGAGCTGATATTCTGAGTTTCTTGAAATCTGTGCCATTTGCTAGAGTATATCTGAGCAGGCAACAGTGCCCCTGGGGAGAAGAAGGAGAGGCCTGGGAATGGATAGTAGACAGTGTGGCATAGGGATCCTCTGGTCACAATGGGAGAAAACATTCCTTTTCTGGACTGCATTTGGAAGAGGGTATATTGTCTCTCCAAGGACAAAAGACCCTGCAGGCACCTTTGAGTGGCCATTCAACAACAGGGACAGAGGCACATGCAGAAGGTGTATAAAGTGGTCACAGATTTTTGCTGTGTATCACCATAAGCTCCAGGCACCCGCATAGCTGTGTACCTGCTTTTCTGGGACAGAATGGCATTAGGCACAGCACTGTGAGGCTCTCCAGACGAAGAGCCTTGCTCCATGCCTTGCTGGGCCCTTTAAGATTTGGAGTTGTGAAACCCTATCAGGTGCCAAAGATAAAACACAAGAGAGCTGTGGCACTGGGCACGTCAAAGACCCAGGCTCAGAAGGGTTGAGGGCAGGGATCTGATGGAAGCCTGGGACACAGGAGGGGAGATTGTTTGCTTGTCTGTGAGGGCTACCTGAACAGCAGCTGGTTGCCAGCCCCCCACCCAGGGATGAGAGAGCGGGGTGATGCCATCTTCCCCTGCCCGCCACACAGCCAGACTTCAGTGAGCAACACAGCACCCCCAGTCAAGGTAGAAGCTGCTTACATCAAACCCTGCTCCCCTGCACCCTACAAGGACATCTTTACAAGGGCATTGTGAGCCAGTGCAGCAGGATTTTCTCCAAGAGGACCAACACAGTGCCCCACTCCCCAACATGCACAAGTCTACTACTGATCATAGAGTACTCCAAAGCATCAGCTTCTGTTATGGTGGAAATAGGACCAGGGTTTTTTCTTTTTCTTTTTCTTTTTTAAATCAGGATTTTAATAGTTTTTTTGTTCATTTGCTTTTTCATTTCCTTTTCTCATTTTTTCAATAAGGCTTCATATTTTTTTCTTCTTTTTTGATTACTTTTTCTTTGGAATCAGATTTATAAGTTATTGTTTATGTTTTTTGTTCCTTTTCCTTCTCTTTTTTTTGGATCAAGACTTTTAAAAAATCAAACTTATTTTAACAGACAAATCAAAGCATACCTAGTTAAAGGTCCAGACACTACCCACTGCAAGCAAGGAGGAGCTCTGCAGAGGACCAACCTGGGGGGAAAAGCAGCCAGACCACAACAGCAGAGTACACACAGCATGCATCAGAAAGACTTCCTGAAGCACGAGGCCCTGGACAGTGTATAAACTTTTCTTAATATAGCATTACTCTCAGGGTCAGGAAACATAACAAGCTTTCGTAACACACAAAAGACAGAAACCTATACAAAATGACAAGACAGAGGAATTGTCCTCAAAAGAATTATCAAGAATAAGCCACAACTAGGGACTTTCTTAAAATAGATATAAGCAATATATCTGAACAAGACTTTAGAAAAACAGTCATAAGAATACTAGCTGGGCTTGAAAAAAGCATAGAAGATACCATAGAAACCCTTGCTGCAGAAATAAAAGATAAGACATTAAAAAGTAGTCAGACTGAAATCAAAAAAGTTATAACTGAGATGCAAGACCAACTGAATGTAATCACAACAAGGATGGAAGAAGCAGAAGATCCAACAGGTGATATGGAAGATAAAATTATGGAAAATAATGAAGCTGAAAAGGGGAAGTAAAGAAAACTATTACATCATGAATATAGACTGAGGGAATTCAGCAAATGTATAAAGCACAATAATATCCTGATCATAAGAGTCCCAGAAGAAGAGCAGGAAAAAGGGACAGAAAGCTTATTTGAACAAATTATAGCTGAGAACTTCTATAATCTGGGGAAGAAAACAGGCATTCAAGTCCAAGAGGCACAAAGAACTTCCCTCAAAATCAACAAAAACAGGTTAACACCAAGACATGTCATAGTGAAACTAGCAAAATACAAAGATAAAGAGAGAATTCTGAAAGCAGCTAGGGACAAAATGTCCTTAATCTAAGGGTAGACACATAAGGTTAGCAGCAGACCTGTCCACAGAAACTTGGCAGGTCAGAAGAAGGGTGGCGTGATATACTCAACGTGCTAAAGAGTAAAAATATCCAACCAAGAACACTTTATCTAGTAAGGCTGTCGTTCAGAACAGAAGGAGAGATAAAGAGTTTCCAAGACAAAGAAAAACTAAAGGAATTCGTGAACACCAAACCAGCTCTGCAAAAATTATAAAAGGGGGCTTCTGAGTAGGAAAGAGACCAAAAGAAACAAAGACGAGAGTGGAACAGAGATAATCTACAGAAACAGCAAGTTTATGAGTAATACAATGGCACAAAATTCATATCAATAATTACTCTGAATGTGGAGTAAATGCTCCAATCAAAAGACATAGGGTATCAGAATGGATAAAAACCAAGACCCATCAATATGCTGCTTACAAAAGGCTCATCTTAGACCCAAAGACACCTCCAGATTGAAAAAGAGGGGATGAAGAACAATGTATCATGCTAATAGACATAAAAAGAAAACTGGAGTAGTCATACTTATATCAGACAAATGAGATTTTAAACCAAAGGCTGTAATAAGGATGAAGAGGGGCACTATATCATAATAAAGGGTCCATCTAACAAGAAGATCTAACAATTGTAAATATTTATGCCCCCAACTTGGAAAAGCCAAATATATACATTAATTAATAATAAACTTCAACTCATTGATAATACAATAATAGAGAACTTTAACACCCCACTTACAACAATGGACAGATCATTTAAGCAGAAGATCAACAAGGAAACAATTGCTTTGAAGGATACACTGGACTAGATGGTCTTAACAGGTAAATTCAGAGCATTTTGCCATTAAGCAGCAGAACACACATTCTTTTCAAGTGTGCATAGAATATTCTCCAGAATAGATTAC
This sequence comes from Panthera pardus, assembly GCF_024362965.1. Classification (NCBI taxonomy): domain Eukaryota; kingdom Metazoa; phylum Chordata; class Mammalia; order Carnivora; family Felidae; genus Panthera; species Panthera pardus. Next base: position 129,325,526 of record NW_026526991.1, on the reverse strand, counting down.
ATAGTGGGTCAAAAAATCAGGCCTCAACTAGTATAAAAAGATTGAGATCAATACTATGCATATTTTCAAACCTAACGCTATGAAACTTGAAGTCAACCAAATAAAAAAATTGGAAATACCACAAATACATGGGGGTTAAAGAATATCGTAGTAAAGAATGAATGGGTTAATCAGGAAATGAAAGAAGAAATAAAAAGTACATGGAAGCCAATGAAAATGAAAACACAACAGTTCCAAACCTTTGGGATGCAGCAGAGGCAGTCATAAGAGGTAAGTATATAGCATAGCAATAGGCCTCCCTCAAGAAGGAAGAAAAACCTCAAATATACAAATTAACCTTAAAACTAAAGGAGCTAGAAAAAGAACAGCAAATAAAGCCCAAAACCAGTAGAAGAAGAGAAATAATAAAGATTAGAGCAGAAATAAATGATATAGAAACCAAATAAAAAACAAAAACCCCAATAGAACAGGTCAACAAAAATAGGAGCTGGTTCTTTGAAAGAATTAATAAAATTGATAAATCCCTAGCCAGACTTGTCAAAAAGAAAAGAAAAAGGGCCCAAATATATAAAATCATGAATGGAAGAGGAAAGGTCACAATCAAGACTGCAGAAATACAAACAATCAGAATATTATGAAAAATTATATGCCAACAAATTGGGAAGTTTGGAAGAAATGGATACATTCCTACAAACACACAAACTACCAAAATGGAAACAGGAAGAAATAGAAAATTTGAACAGATCCATAACTTGTAAAGAAATTGAATCAGTAATCAAAAATGTCCCAACCAACAAGACTCCAGGGCTGTTTGGCTTCCCAGGGGAAGTCTACCAAACATGTAAACAATTAATAACTTTTCTTTTGAAACTTTTTCAAAAAATAGAAATGGGAGGAAAACTTCCAAACTCATTTTATGAGGCCAGCATTACCTTGATTCCAAAACCAGACAAAGACCCCACTATTAAAGGAGAAATACAGAGCAATATTCCTGATGAACATGGATGCAAAAATTCTCAACAACATGCTAGCAAATTAAATCCCACGGTACATTAAAATAATTATTCACCACGATCAAGTGGAATTTATTCCTGGACTGCGGGGAGTGGTACAATATCCACAAATCAATCAATGTGATACACAACATTAATAAAAGAAAGATAAGAAACATGATTCTCGCAATAGATGTAGAAAAATGATTTGACAGAATACAGCATGCTTTCTTGATTAAAAACCCTCAAGAAAGTAGGGATAGAAGGAATATACCTCAACATGCTAAAGCCATATATGAAAGGCCCACAGCTCATATTATCTCAATGGGGAAAAACTGAGAGCTTTTCTCCTAAGGTCAGGAACACGACAGGGATGTCCGCTCTCATCACTGTTACTCAACATACTACTGGAAGTCCTAACCTCAGAAATCAGACAACAAAAAGAAATAAAAATGCAACCAAATTAGCATGGAAGAAGTCAGCCTTTACCTCTTCACAGATGACATGATACATGGAAAATTTTGGAAGATACCACACACAAAAAATTGCTAGAACTGATACATGAATTCAGCAAAGCCACAGGATATAAAATCAATGTAAAGAAATATGTTCATTTCTATACACCAATAATGAAGCAGCAGAAAGAGAAATCAAGGAATCAATCCCATTTACAATTGCACCAAAAACATAAAGTATGTAGGAAAAAAACCTAACTAGAGAGGTAAGTGATCTTTACTCTGAAAACTATAGAACACTTAGGAAAGAAATTGAAGAGAACACAAATAGATGGAAAAGAAGTCTATGCTCATGGATTGGAGTAATAAATATTGTTAAAATGTCTATACTATCCAAAGCAATCTACATATTCAATCAAAATAACACTGGCATTTTTCACAGAGCTGGAACAAACAATTCTAAAATTTATATGAAACAAGAAAAGACCCTGAATAGCCAAAGTAATGTTGAAAAAGAAAACCAAAATGGGAGGCATCACAATTCCAGATTTCAAGTGGTATTACAAAGATGTAATCATCAAGACAGCATGGTACTAGCAGAAAAACAGACACATGGATCAATGGAACAGAATAGAGGACCCAGAAATGGACCCACAACTATATGGTCAACTAATCTTTAACAAAGAAGAAAAGAATAACCAGTGGCAAAAAAGACAGTCTCTTCAACAAATGGTGTTGGGAAAACTGAATAGCAAGATGCAGAAGAATGAACCTGGACCACTTTCTTACACCATACACAAAAATAAACTCAAAACAAATGAAATACCTTAATGTGAAACAGGAAACCCTCAAAGTCCTAGAGGAGAACACAGGCAGCAACTTCTTTGACCTCAGTCATAGCAATAAGTCTCTACTGGCAAGGGAAACAAAAACAAACATGGACAATTGGGACCTTATCAAGATAATAAGCTTCTGCACAGTGAAAGAAACAATCAACAAAACTAAAAGGTAACTGATAGAATAGGAGAATATATTTGCAAATGACATATTGAATAAAGGGTTAGTATCCAAAATATATAAAGAACTTATAAAGCTCAACACCCTCAAAATAAATAATCTAGTTAAGAAATGGGCAGAAAAAGTAAAAAGACATTTTTCCAAAGACATACAAATGACTAGCAGACATATGAAAAAAAATGGTCAATATCACTCATCAGGGAAATACAAATCAAAACCATGATGAGATGCCACTTCACACCTATCAAAATGGCTAAAATGAACAACCCAGGAGACGACAGATGTTGACGAGGATATGGAGAAAGGGGAACCCTCTTAAACTGTTTGTGGGGATGCAAACTGGTGCAGCCACTCTGGAAAACAGTGTCGAGGTTCCTCAGAAAGTTAGAGGTAGAGCTACCCTGTGATCCAAGAATTGCACTACTAGGTATTTATCCAAAGGATACAAAAATGCTGATTTGAAGGGGCACACGCACCCCACTGTGTATAGCAGCATTATCAACAAGAGCCAAATTATAGAAGGAACCCAAATGTCCATCGACTGATGAATACATAGAGAAGGTGTGATATATATGTATGTATATACATACATACAATGAAATATTACTCAGCCATCAAAAAGAATGAAATCTTGCCATTTGCAACAATGTGGATGGAACTAGAATATAGTATGCTGAACGAAATGAGTCAGAGAAAGACAAATACCATATGATTTCACACATATGTGGAATTTAGGAAACAAAACAGATGAACATAGAGTAAGGGAAGGAAAAACAAAATAAGATAAAAACTAGAGAAGGAGGCAAACCATAAGAGACTCTCAAATATTGAGAACAAACTGACGGTTGCTTGAGAGGAGATGGGGGTGGGCTAAATGCATGATGGACATTAAGAAGGGCACTTGTTGAGATGAGCACTGGGTGTTATATGTAAGTGATACGTCACTAAATTCTCCTAAAACTAATATTACACTGTATGTTAACTAACTTTATTTTTTTCATTTTCTCTTTTTTCTTTCTTTTCCTTTTTTTTAAATTTATTTTTTAATTTACATCCAAGTTAGTTAGCATATAGTGCAACAATGATTTCAGAAACAGATTCCTTAATGCCCCTTTCCCATTTAGCCCACCCCCCCTCCCACAACCCCTCCAGTAACCCTCTGTTTGTTCTCCATATTTAAGAGTCTCTTATGTTTTGTCCCCCTCCCTGTTTCTGTATTATTTTTGCTTCTCTTCCCTTATGTTCATCTGTTTTCTATCTTAAAGTCTTCATATGAGTGAAGCCATATGATATTTGTCTTTCTCTGACTAATTTCGCTTAGCATAATACCCTCTAGTTCCATCCATGTAGTTGCACATGGCAAGATTTCATTCTTTTTGATTGCCGAGTAATACTCCATTGTGTGTATATACCACATCTTCTTTATCCATTCATCAATCGATGGACATTTGATCTCTTTCCATACTTTGGCTATTGTTGTTAGTGCTGTTATAAACATTGGGGTGCATGTGCCCCTTTGAAAGAGCATACCTGTATCCCTTGGATAGATACCTAGTAGTGCAATTGCTGAGTCATAGGGTAGTTTTATTTTTAATTTTTTGAGGAACCTCCCTACACTTTTCCTGAGTGGCTGCACCAGTTTGCTTTCCCACCAGCAGTGCAAAAGAAATCCTCTTTCGGGGCTCCTGGGTGGCTCAGTCAGTTAAACATCCAACTTCAGCTCAGTTTATGATCTCACAGTTCATGAGTTCAAGCCCCGCGTTGGGCTCTGTGCTGACAGCTCAGAGCCTGGAGCCTGCTTCAGATTCTGTGTCTCCCTCCCTCTGCCCCTCCCCTGCTCATGCTCCCTCCCTCCCTTTCTCTCTCTCCCAAAAATAAAAAAATGTTTAAAAAAGATTCTCATTCCCTGCATCCTCACCAACATCTGTTGTTGCCTGAGTTGTTAACGTTAGCCATTCTGACAGGTGTGAGGTGGTATCTCATTGTGGTTTTGATTTGTATTTCCCTGATGACAAGTAATGTTGAGCATTTTTTCATGTGTCAGTTGGCTATCTGGATATATTCTTTGGAGAAATGTCTATTCACGTCTTTTGCCCACTTCTTTACTGGATTATTTGTTTTTTGGGTGTTGAGTTTGATAAGTTCTTTATAGATTTTGGACACTAACCCTTTATCTGATATGTCATTTGCAAATATCTCCCGTTCCGTTAGTTTTGCCGATTGTTTCCTTCACTGTGCAGAAACTTTTTTATTTTGATGAGGTCCCAATAGTTCATTTTTGCTTTTGTTTCCCTTGCCTCCGGAGACGTGTTGAGTAAGAAGTTGCTGTGGCTGAGATCAAAGAGGTTTTTGCCTGCTTTCTCCTCTAGGATTTTTATGGTTTCCTGTCTCATGTTTAGGTCTTTCATCTATTTTGAGTTTATTTTTGTGCATGCTGTGAGAAAGTGGTCCAGGTTCATTTTTCTGCATGTCGCTCTCCAGTTTTCCCAACATCATTTGCTGAAGAGACTGTGTTTATTCCATTGGGTATTCTTTCCTGCTTTGTCAAAGATTAGTTGGTCATACATTTGTGGGTCCATTTCTGGGTTCTCTATTCTGTTCCATTGATCTGAGTTGAGTGTCTGTTTCTGTACGAGTACCATACTGTCTTGATGATTACAGCTTTGTAATACAGCTTCAAGTCTGGGATTGTGATGCCTCCTGCTTTGGTTTTCTTTTTCAAGATTGCTTTGGCTGTTCGGGGTCTTTTCTGGTTCCATACAAATTTTAGGATTTTTTGTTCTAGTCCTGTGAAGAATGCTGGTGTTATTTTGATAGGTATTGCATTGAATATGTAGATTGCTTGGGGTAGTATTGACATTTTAACAATATTTGTTCTTGTAATCCAGGAGCATGGAACATTTTTCCATTTTTTTGTGTCTTCTTCAATCTCTTTCATAAGCTTTCTATAGTTTTCAGTGTATAGATTTTTCACCTCTTTGGTTATGTTTATTCCTAGGTATTTTATGGTTTTGGGCGCAATTATAAATGGGATTGATTCCCTGATTTCTCTGTTGCTTCGTTGTTGGTGTATAGGAATAAAAACGATTTCTGTGCATTGATTTTATATCCTGCCACTTTGCTAAATTCATGGATCAGTTCTAGCAGTTTTTTGGTGGAATCTTTTGGGTTTTCCATATAGAGTATCATGTCATCTGCAAAGAGTGAAAGTTTGACCTCCTCCTGGCTGATTTGGATGCCTTTTATTCCTTTGTGTTGTCTGAGTGCCAAAGCTAAGACTTCCAATACTATGTTGAATAACAGGTGCGAGAGTGGACATCCCTCTTGTGTTCCTGACCTTAGGGGGAACGCTCTCAGTTTTTCCCCATTGAGGATGTATAAGGAGTGGGCCTTTCATATACGGCTTTTATGATCTTGAGATATGATCCTTCTATCCCTACTTTCTTGAGGGTTTCTGTCAAGAAAGATGCTGTATTTTGTCCAATGCTTTCTCTGCATCTATTGAGAGGATCATGTGGTTCTTGTCCTTTCCTTTATTGACGTGATGAATCACATTGATTGTTTTGCGAATATTGAACTAGCCCTGCATCCCAGGTATAAATCCCATTTGGTTGTGGTGAATACTTTTTTTAATGTATTGTTGCATCCGACTGGCTAATATCTTGTTGAGGATTTTTGCATCCATGTTCATCATGAAAATTGATCTATAGTTCTCTTTTTTAGTGAGGTCTTTGTCTGGTTTTGGAATCAAGGAAATGTTGGCTTCATAGAAAGAGTTTGGAAGTTTTCCTTCCATTTCTATTTTTTGGATCAGCTTCAAGAGAATAGATGTTAACTCTTCCTTAAATGTTTGGTAGAATTCCCCTGAAAAGCCATCTGGTCCTGGACTCTTGTTTTTAGGGAGATTTTTGATTATTAATTCAATTTCTTTACTGGTTATGGGTGTGCTCAAATTTTCTATTTCTTCCTGTTTCAGTTTTGGTAGTGTATATGTTTCTAGGAATTTGTCCATTTCTTCCAGATTGCCCATTTTATTGGCATGTAATTGCTCATAAACTAACTTTAATTTAAATAAAATCTTGGAAGAGACAAAATGAATTTAACCAAGGAAGTAAAAGATTAGTATACTGAGAAGTATAAAACATTGAAGAAAAAAATTTAGGAAGGCATATATAAATGGAAAGATACCTCATGTTCATGGATTGGAAGAAATAAGATTGTTAAAATTTTCATACTACCCAAAGCCATTTACAGAATCTTTGCAATCCCTATCAAAATTCCAATGACATTTTTCATAGAAATAGAAAAAAATCTAAAATTTTTGTGGACCCACAAGGAATCCCCAATAGCCAATATAATCTTGAACAAGAACAAAGCTGGAAACATCACATTGCTTGATTTCAAAATAAAGTACAAAGCTACAGTAATCCAAACAGTATGGGTCTGGCATAAAAACAGACATTTAGACCAATAGAATAGACTTAAGAGCCCAGAAGTATATCCACACATTTATGGTTAACTGATCTTTGACAAAGATGCCAAGAACACACAATGGGTAAAGGATAGTCTCTTTAATAAATGGTGTTACATAAACTGGATTTACATGCAGAAGAATGATAATGGACCCTTATCTCATACCATATACAGAAATTAACTCAAAATAGATTAAAGATTTAAATCATAGACCTGAAATTGTAAAAATACTAGAAAACAATGAAAAGTCCTTTTGACATTGGTCTGGGCAATAATTTTTTGGTTATAACCCCAAAAGCACAGACAACAGAAGCAAAATGGGCAAGGGAGTTGCATCAAAATAAAAGGCTTCTGCACAGTAAAAGAAACAATTAGTAGAGTGAAGAAGCAACCTATGGAATGGGAGAAAAATATTTGAAAATCATATGTCTGTAAGGCGTTAATATAGAAATCAATAAGGAGCTCAAATAATTGAAAAGCAAGAAAACAACCCAATTAAAAAATAGGCAAAGGATCTGAATTAGATATTTCTCAAAAAGAAGACTGACAAATGACCAACAGGTATATGAAAAGGCATTCAACATCACTAATCATCAGGAATGCAAGTGAAAAACATAATGATTTATCAGCTCACACCTGTTAGGATGGCTATTACCAAAAAGAGAGAAGATAACAGGTGTGGGCAAGGATGTGGACAAAAAGGGAACCCTTAACAATGCTGGTGGGAATATAAATTCATACAACTATTAAGGAAAAACTGTACGGAAGATCCTCAAAAAATTAAAAATAGGATTTAGGATAAAAATGGTGGCATAGCACAATCCTGAACTCAACTCCTCCTATGGACACAACAAATCTATGACTGCATATGTAATGTTGCCTCTGAAATGGACCTCAAAATTGAATAAACAGGGCTTCCACAACAAAGAATAAAAAAACAGCATCAAGAAGGCAAAGAAGAGCAGATACACAGTACCACCCACAAATGAATTGCAGCAGTAACAGCTACATCCCACAGCTGGACCAAGGACCAGCCCCACCCAACAATGTGTCACAGTTGTGGCCCTGCCACAACAGGAAGGCTACACAACCCACACAAGCATAAGCCTTGGGTCCCTGGCTCTAGTGGCCAGGGGAGATTGTGCTTCTGGGCTCCATAGGCCATCTCCTACATAAGGCTACTCCTTTGACTAGAATGGGTAACTGACCTACCTAATACATAGAAACAAACAGAGAAAACCAAAATAAGGAGACAGAGGAATATATTCCAAACAAAAGAATGAGACAAAACCTCATTAAAAAAAGAACTAAATGGAATGATGATAAGCAATCAACATAATACATAGTTCACAGTAATGATCATAAAGATGCTTACTGAACTGCAGAGAAGAATGGATGAACATGGTAAAAACAAAGTTGTAGAAAATATAATACCAAAGAAAAGTCATAACTGAACTGAAACATACTTGAGTGTTGAATAGCAGACTGGATAAAGTAGGAGAACAGGTTAGTGAACTAGAAGATGAAACAATGGATCTCATCCAGAGAGTAGCAAAATGAAAAAATTACATGAAGATAAGAGGCCTTTGGAACAACGTCAAGCAGAATAACATTTGTATTATAGAAGTCCCAGAAGAACAAGAAAGAGACAGAAATTTTATTTCAAGAAATAATTGATGAAAACTTTCCTAATATGGGGAAGAAATCAAACATCCAGGCCCAAGAAGCCCAGAGAGATCCAAACCAAGATACATTATATTAAAATGGTAAGAGTTAAGGATAAAGAGAGAATCCTAAAAGCATCAAGAGAAAAATAACTTGCTACATACAAGAAAAACCCCATAAGGCTCTCAGATTTTTCAGCAGAAACTTTACAGGCCAGAAAGGAGTGGCTTGACATATTCAAAATGCTGGAAGGAAGAAACTTCTAACCAAGAATTCTCTGTTCAACAAGGTTAATACTCAGAATTGAAGGAGAGATCGAGAGCTTTCCAGATAAGCCAAAAGTAAAGTTAGGAGTTTGTCATCACTAAAACTGTTGTACAAGAAATGTTAAAAGGAGTTCTTTAAGCCAAAAAGAAATGGCACTTATAAAAAAATATGCAAAAGTAAAAATTTACTGGAAAACAAATATGTAACAAAGGTAACTGATAAATCACTGATAAACCAAGCATAAAGGCTAAAAGACAAAAGTATTAAAATTAACAAAAGTTACAATAATTAGATAAAGGAACATAAATTAAAAGCATGTAAAATGTGTCATCAAAAATATAAAACAATGTTGGGTGGAAGTAAAAAGGTAAAACTCTGAAATGTGTTTAAATTGTTATCAACTTAAGGCAAACTGCTATTTACACAAGTATGTTTATATGACGTGAGCCTTATGGTAACTACAAGGAAAAAATTTATAGTGAAATCACAAAATAAATGAGAAAGAAATGTAAACATAACACTAAAGAAACTCATCAAACCACAAGGGATGAGAGAAAGAGGAGAAGAAAGGAACAGAGAGGAACTAGAAAAACAGCCAGAAAAAAATTAACAACATGGCAGTAAATATGTAGTTATCAATAATTACTTAAATGTAAATAGACTGAATTTACCAATGTAAAGACATCAAGTGGCCAGATGGATAAAAAACAAGACCCCATCTGTATGCTGCCTATAAGAGACTCCCTTTGGAAGTAAGGACACATACAGACTGAAAGTGAAGGAAAGTACGAACATATTCCACACAAATGGAAATGAAAAGAAAGCTGGAGTTGCTATATTCCTGTCAGATAAAATAGACTTTAAAACAAAGAATGTAATGAAAGACAAAGAAGGGAATTACATAATGATAAAAGGATCAATCCAGCAAGAAGATATAACATTTATAAATATGTACGCACCCAGCATTGGACACAAAAATATATACAGCAAATGTTAACAGATCAAAAGGGAGAAACTGACAGCAATATGATACTAGTAGAACACTTTTAATGCCCTCCTTTCATCAATGGATAGATCATCCAGACAAAAAAAATCAATAAGGAAACATTGGCTTTACATAAGACATTAAACCAGATGGACTTAACAGACATATACAGAACATTCCATCCAAAGGCAGCAGAATACACATTCTTTTCAAGTATACATGGAACGTTTTCTGGGATAGATCACATGTTGAGCCACAAAATGAGTCTCAGTAAATTTAAGAAAATTGTAGTCCTATCAAGCATCTTTTCTGACCACGATGTCTGAAACCAGGAATTAGTTACAAGAAGAAAATGGGAGAAACAGCAAAAATATGAAGTTTAAACAGCATGCTACTGAACAACATATGGGTTGTCAAAGAAATCAAAGAGGAAATAAAGACCTAGAGGGAAAAGAAAATGGAAATATGATATACCAAAATGTATGGGATGCAGCAAAACTGGGTTTAAGAGGGAAGTTCTTGGCAATACAGGACTATCTTGAGAAAAAGCCTACCTCAAGGAAGCCATCATCAAAATGAAAAGGCAACCTACTGAATGGGAGAAGATTGCAAACCATATATCCAATAAGATATTAATATCCAAAATATATAAAGAACTCCTATAATTCAATAACAATAAAAGTAAACAATCTAACTTAAAAATGTACAGGGAATCTGAATAGACATTTCTCCAAAGAAGACATACAGATGTACAGCAAACATGTGAAAAGATGCTAAATGTCATGATTATTAGGGAAATGCAAATCAACCACAATAAGATATCACCTAATATCCGTGATATTAGAATGGCTATTATCAAAAAGACAAGAAATTAGTGTTGAAAAGGATATGGTGAAAGGGAACATTCAAACACTATTAGTGGGATTGCAAACTGGTGCAGCCCCCATGGAAAGCAGCATGCAATTTCCTCAAAAAAGTACACTGCTATTCCATTTCTGGGTACTTATCTGATGAATACAAAACACTAATTCAGAAAGATATATGCACCTCTATGTTGATTGCAGCATTATTTTTAAGAGCAAAGACATGGAAACAACCTAAAGGTCCATCAATAGATGAATGAATGAAGATGTGGTATATTTATACAATGCAACACTACTCAGCCATAAATAAATGAAATTATACCATTTGCAACAACATGGATGCACCTTGAGGATATTATGTTAAGCAAAATAAGTCAGACTGTGAAAGACAGATACCATATGATTTCACTTGTATGAGAAATCTTTAAAAAAAAAATCATAGACACAGAGAGCAGACTAGTAGCTACCAGAGGGGAAAGGGGCTGGGGAGTATGGGAAATAGGTGAAGGGGATCAAAAGTACAGTGATGGATGATGACTAGTCTTGTTGTGGTTATCCCATTGTAGTGTATGCAGATGTTAAGTTATAAAGCCATATGCCTGAAACTCACAAAATAAAAAAAAATTAAAAACAGACCTACTGTATGATCCATCAATCCCACTCCTGGGTACGTATCCAAAGGAAGTGAAATCAGTGTCTCAAAAAGATCCCATTCATTGCAGCATTTACAATAGCCAAGATATGGAAACAACCTAAGTGTCCACTGATGGATGAATAAATAAAGAAGATGTGATATGGAAGTACACTGGACTATTATTCAGCCTTAAGAAACTCCTTTTCTTTAAAGAAAAGGAAATCTCGCCACGTGTGACAACATGGTTCAGCCTGAAGGATATTATGTATGCTAAGTAAAATGAGCCAGACATAGAAAGTAAAATACTGCATGATAACACTAATGCATAGACTCTAAAAGAGTCAAACTCTGAGAAGCAGAGAGTAGAATGGTGGTTACCAGGGGCTAGAGGGTAGGGGAAATGGGGAAATATTGATCAATGTATACAACGTTTAGTATATGCAGGATGAGGGGTTCTGGGTGGCTCAGTAAGTTCAGTGTCTCTTGATTTCAACTCAGGTCATGACCCCAGGGTTTGTGGGATTGAGCCCCTCCACGCTGATCATGGAGCCTCCTTAAGATTCTCTCTCTTCCTCCCTCTACCCCTCTCTAAAAAAAATGAAATGAAATGAAATGAAATGAAAGAAAGAAGAAATAGAAAGAAAGAAAGAAAGAAAGAAAGAAAGAAAGAAAGAAAGAAAGAAAGACAAGAAAGAAAGAAAAATATATATGCAGGATGATTAAGTTCTGAATATTTAACATAGAGGAGGCTGACTATAGCTAACAATACTATATTGTATAGTTGAGATTTGCCAAGACAGTAGACATCAATCATTCTTCCTAAACAAAAAAAGAAAAAAGAGAAAAAAAAAATGTGAGGTGATGAATACGTTAACTAGCTTGACTGTGGTAAACATTTCTCAGTATATATAAACCTATCAAAATATGTTGTACACTTTAAATATATATAGTTTTTGTCGACTATACCTCAATAAAACTTAGAAAAAATATCAGGATATATCCTCTTCATGAAAGGACATGTTTGTATCCCATTAAATTGAATGGGATTTCAATTTAATTCAGCACACAAGCTCTGAGTTGGCTCTCACAGATCCCCAAATCCTGGTATTCATGTCCTTGTGTATTTTCCTCACTTTGGGTGATATGAAGCCAGTGACTTGCTTCTAACCAATAGAATATTACCAAGACGAGTGGATGTTATTCTTGATGAAGACTGTAACTTACGCCTTGCTTTCAGACTTTCTCTGTTGCTCTCTTGGCTTGTACACTTTGATGAAGCAAACAGCCTTGCTGGAGAAGCCCATGTGGGTCTGAGAGCAGCCTCCAGCCAGCAAGCTGCTAGGAACTAAGGACATCACTTGAGCAGCACGAGGAACCAATCTTGCCAACAATCATGTGAGCTTGGAAATCAAGTCAAGCCTTCAGCAAAGACCCCGGCCGTGGCCAACTCCTCAGCTGCTGCCTAGTGACAAGCCCTGAAGCAGAGAATCCAGCTAAGCTGGGAAACTGTGAGATGATGAATGTGAGTGGCTTTAGGCCGATAAAACGTGCATATTATTATCTCATAGCTTCACGAAATAATCACTAATGACACAGTTACTAATAACCTTGTGGTAATTGTTACACAGGAATGTATACCAGGCTAAAAGTATTTGCATTTGGACCAGCTTATCAATATTTAGAGGTGCTCCAACTACTTGAACCGTTATCGTCTTAACCAAGGGGGCTCCCCAAAATAATTTTTCCTGGAATAAAGTGCTTCTTCTGAAGATAATAACCTATTTTACCCTCAGAGTGACTTCTCAGTCCCTGCTGCATATTATCATCATATGGAAGGTATTTCGTTTTGCTTTTTTATTTGATTGGTTTTGTTTTTAAATGACATGATGCTAGAGCCCCATTCAGGTGACACAGGGAGTGGCTTGGCAGGCAGCCCTTTATGTACATTTCCGCCATTGTTCCTAAGGGCTGTCAGGGTTGAAAGCCACAAGTTTAGCGTCACACTATGTAATTGTCTGGCACTTTTAGAATGGCACAATCCAGTTTTATCTCCATTTCCAGCATTCAAAGATTTAGAAATGTTGAGGCTCACTCTCAGAGTACCCAACTACACAATTAAGAGATGTTTTTAATAAAAGAAAAGGACCTTTCAGTGCCTGGTTTGAATTTTCTCATTTTACTGGACAGGAAGAAATGAAATGCCAGGCCACCCAGTTCATGCTCAGCCATCTGGCCAATGAAGATTCATCTCAAAGGGACAGAGTGATATAGCCAACTCATGATCTTTTAATGAGGTACAGGATTAATTGGAAAAACCCAGATCATCAAAGATTCATTTTAGTTCCTTTGTTCAGCCTCCTCTCTGAGTCTTCAGCAAAAGCTGAAAAACAGCAAACTTACAGTTTTACCCTTAACTCTGTTCAGCCTTTATTGTCAAAGACAATAAGCTCTGTTGACAGGAAGGGGATGGCAGGCAGGGCTGAAGAGGGAAGAGAAAAGCAAGGGGCTTTTTAATTCTCTCCCTGGAGAGATGGTGTCTAACTAACCAAAAAGTGATTTTGCCACATAATTATTTTCTTGTGTTGGTTGTATAAGGTAGCAAGCAGATGGAGCGGCTCAAGGGTGTTTGCTATGGTCCTATACTCCACGAGAATTGGAAACGAGGAGGATAAATATTTATACACAAAACAGACAGCTTTGGATAATGGCAGTTCAGCTGCTCTAGGACATTAGCCATGGAAGAAGCTGTTCTGGAGGTAGGATGTTCCTTGAGGATAGCCGCTGAGGACTCAGGAACCCATGGAGTCATCCCCATGACCCCTGTGGTTGACCAAGGCTGAGGCAAGATATCAGATCAAGACAGAGGAAGAGGAGAAAGCCTGGGTGGATAAAGTCATTTTTGCTTCTCCCTCTTCAAATCTTTGGCTGTCACACTTCTGGGAAGCTCAGTTTGTAATGAAAGGCAGGCATTCTTCCCCCATTTATTTTTGGCTTGATGAACATTCAGTCAGTGTTGCTCGGCTGTGCTCGCCACTGAGAAATCAGGGCAGAATTAGCTACAAGCCCTGCACTGAGGGAGCCCAAAAATTAGTAAAGGAGACAGAAACAAAACTAACCAGAAAGAAATGTAGTTAACACTAAAATGGCAGTGTGCCCAAAATGCTATGGGATCACAGAGGAGGGAGTAATTGATTCGTTAGAGGGTTAGGGAAGGCTTCACAAATCAGGGTTTAAATGAGTCTTAGTGCTTGTGCAGGGTAATATAACTAACACTTCTGAACTGTATGCTTAAAAATGGCTAAGATGGGAATTTTGGGTGTTTTTTGTCAAATTAAAAAAATGATTCTTAGAGAAACTGTTAGGCAATCACCCAAGGCTTCTCAATAGTTACCCTCTTGTAAACTATAAAATGTTAAAGAATGACAAGTGTTGCTGTGGGGGAGTGAGAGTCATGGTAGACTTGGAATAGATTTGGAAACTTAGATAAGCTTTCCTGAGGTGGAGGGGACGAAGAACAAGACAAAAGGCAGGGGAGTAGTACAAACAAAGACATTAGGGGCTGAGCAAATTTCATTCAGTGTGGCTTAGGATGATGGGGCATAATAAAGGAGGGAAGACAGGAGGACCTGAATGGTGATTTCTTTTGGTTGAGATAAAGTTTGTGTAACAAAAAATTGTGAGGTGTATAATTAAGCAGTGTATTCATAATGTTGTTAACCATCATCACAATCTAACTCCAGATCATTTTTATCACTCTAGAAGAAACTCTGTACCTACTCCCCATTCACCCTAGTGCCTGGCAACCACTAATCTATTTTCTGTATCCTTTTATCCCCCTCTTTTCTTGCTGGGATTCCCATTATTCTGTGTTGGCAAGCTTAGTGCTGTCCCACAGGCCCCTTGGTCTCTGTTCATTTTTCTTTATTCTTTTTTACTTCTGTTTACCAGACCAGATAGTCTCAATTAAGCTATGTTTAAATTCACTGATGATTTATTCTGTCTGCTCATATCTGCTGTTGAGTCCCTCTGGCGAAATTTTTATTTCAGTTATTGTGCCTTTCCAACTCCAGAATCTCTATTTTGTTCCTTTTTATCATTTTTCTTATTGATATTCCTGATTTGGTAAGATAGTGTTCTCACTGATTCTATTTGGTTTATTATTTATATACATCAGCATTACTTAAGAGGAGAAGCATCAGGGTTTCCCCTTGACCTTCCCTGCCATATGGCCTTAATGCCATGGTTTAGGGATCCGATATGGGCATCTACTATATGCTAGAAATGTCTATTCTAATCACACATTCAGAAGCTGGGGTAAATGCCACAATGTGGGTTCACAAACCCATGAAACTTACTGTAAGATGGACTTGGGCCCAAACACCATTCACTAACCCTTAAGCATCCCCTCTGACTGTTGGCTCAGGCATAGCTCAGCACCATTATCCAATCCTATAAAGGTTTTAGGATTTCCCTTTCTCTGGTGCACATTTATTCTGGTGAGCACCTGAAGGTTCTTGATGGACAACTAGGAAGATTTATAGCATCCTGTAATGTTACCACAGGGTCTTTCTTCAAGGGTTTCTGATCTTCCATTTTATCAACAGGCTCTATGAAGTATCTCAGGTCTTGGAATTATTTGAAAAACTGTGAGTAATCCATAAATAGAGACTCAAGGCAGGTCCCTGTTTGATAGATATAAATATCAATATATATTAGGATAATATATATCAATATATATTAGGATATATATTAATATATATTAGGAGATATATATATATATCAATCAATATATATTGATGTATATGTATCAATATCCTATATAGGATATCTCTATCTCTATCTCTATCTCTAATCTCTATCTCTATATCTATCTATATAGTAGGATAGCCAATAGCCTATATATCCTACTATATATATAGTAGGAGGTTTATCAATTTTTCAATCCTGGGAACTCCATGATCAATCATTTGGATGGCCTACTTGGTCATGCTTTCTGTTAATTAAACACCTACTCTGTCCCTGGAAGGTGAGCACTGCTACATGGTTTCCATGTGTAGGATCCCATTCCACATTGAAATCAGGGACCCTTTCCATGGCAGCATCTTCCACACTTATCTCTGACCTTCAGAAGATAGGCACCTCCACTTTCAAGGGTAGTAACACTCAATACTTTTATTTTTCATCTTTTTCAGTTTTATTGAGATATAATTGGCATATAACATTAAGTTGAAGATATAAATTGTATTGACTTGATACATTTATATATTGCAAAAATGATTACCACCATCATTACCAATGACTACCATCATCTCACATACATACCATTGTGTTTTTGTGGTGAAAACATTTAAGATCTACTCTCTGAAGGTATGATGCTGAGTAAAATAAGTCAGACAGAAAATGACAAATAGCATATGATTTCACTTAGTGTGCAATCTAGCAATCTAAAAACAAACAAACAAAAAATCAGACCTATACAGAGAACAAACTGATGGTTGCCAGAGAAAAGGGGGATAAAGGGATGGACTAAATGGGCTGAAGGGGGGTGGGAGATACAGACTTCCAGTTATGGAATGAGTAAGTCACAAGGATGAAAGGTACAGCACATGTAATCCAGTCATTGGTATTGTAATAGTGAATAGTGTCATATGGTGACAGATGGTAGGTACACTCGTGAAGAGCGTAGGATAACATATAGAGTTGTCAAATCACTACGCGACACACCTGAAACGAATGTAACATTGTGTGTCAACTGTATTTCAATTAAAAAAAGAAAATGGGTAAATGTTAAATTGACAAATCTAGATAAATGATATATGGTAGTTCATTGAGAAAAAATGTACTCTTAGCAGCTCTAATGTATATAATACAATAGTGTTATTTATAACCACCATGCTGAACATCAGAGCCCCAAGTTATTCATTTTATAACTAACTTTGTAATCTTTGGCCAACACTTCTCCATTTCTTCTCCTTCGTTTTTATAATTGAATCAACAGTCCATTGTATATACATTACAACAGTCCATTGTATATATACATACACCACATCTTCCTTATCCATTCATTAATTGACAGACACTTCAGTTGTTTCCATATCTTGACTGTTGTGAATATTGCTACAGTAAACATGGGAGTGCAGATGTCTCTCTGAATTCTATTTTCATTTCTTTTGAATATATACCCAGAAGTGGGATTGCTGGATCATATGGTATTGCCATTTTTAATTTTTTGAGGAATCTTCATACTGTTTTTCATAGTGCCTGCACCAACTTTAATTTAAATTTTAGTGATTTGATTTGTATTTCCTGATAATTAGTGATGTTCAGCATCTTTTCATATTCCTGTTGGCCATTTGTATGTCTTTTTTGGAGAGATGTGTATTCAGATCCTTTGCCCATTTTTAAATCAGATTTTTAAACTATTGACTTGTGTGAGTTACTTATATGTTTTGAATATTAGCTCCGTATCAGACGTATCATTTGCAAATATTTTCTCCCATCTAATATATTGTCTCCTCACTCTGTTGATTGTAATATACTTTATTTTTAATTTTTTTAAAATTTTTTATATAATTTATTGTCAAGTTAGCTAATATGCAATGTATACGGTGTGTTCTTGGCTTCAGGAGTAGATTCCCGTGATTCATCACTTACATAAAATACCCAGGGTTCATCCCATTTATAGCAGCCCTATCAACAAGAGCCAAATTATGAAACGTGCCTAAATGCCCATGAACTGATGAATGCATAAAGAAGATGTAATATACTTTAAAATCAGGCAGTGTGATGTGTCTAGCTTTGTGTTCTTGCTCTAGATTGCTTTGGCTGTTTGGATTTTTTGTGATTCCATACAAATTTTAGGATTATGCTATTTTTTTGGGAAAAAAAGGCTATTGGAATTTTGATGGAAATGGGCTTGAATCTGTACATAGCTTTGGGTATTGTGGACATTTAAATAATATTAATTCTTCCAATCTAAGAGCATGGAATATCTTTCCATTTCTTTGTTTTTTCTTCACTTCCTTTCATAAATGTCTTAGAGTTTTCAGTGTACAGATCTTTTACCTCCTTGGTTAAACTCATTCCAGGTATTTCATTGCTTTTGATGCAAATGTCAATGTGATTGGTTTTTTTTTTTAATTTTTTTAATGTTTATTTTAGAGAGAGAGAGAGAAAGCGTGAGTGGAGGAGGGGCAGAGAGAGAGGGAGACAAAGAATCCTAAGCAGGCTCCAGCCTCTGAGCTGTCAGCACAGAGCCCAACATGGGGCTCGAACTCATGAACTCTGAGATCACGATCTGAGCCAGTCAGATACTTAACCAACTGAGCTACCCAGGCACCCCTCAATGTGATTGTTTTCATCTCTATTCTGAGAATTCATTGTTAGTGCATAGAAAGACAACTGATTTTTTGGTGATAATATTGGACATATAGCACTGTAGTAGGTTTAGGTTACAACATAATAATTTGATATGTGTATATATATTGCAAAATGATTACCACAATAAGTTAACATCCATCACAAAACCAACCAACGAACAAACAAACAAAAAACATAGTTAAAATTTTGTGTGTATGATAACGGCTTAGCAACTTTCAAAAATATGTTAACTACAGTCACCATGCTTTACATTACATCCCCAGGATTTATTTATCTTATTAACTGGAAGCTTGAGTATTTTTACCACCTACACCCCTACACCCATTACACCAACCCCCCTGCCTCTGGTAGCCACCACCCACTTCTCTGTATGAGTTTGTTTGTTTTTAGATTCCACATATAATGTATAATTCCACAAGTGATATCATACATATGGTATTTGTCTTTCTCTGTCTGACTTATTTCACTTAGCATTATGCCTACAAGGTACATCTATGTTGTCCCAGATAGCAAGATTTACTCCTTTTTTATGGCTGAATAATAGTGTGTGTGTGTGTGTGTGTGTGTGTGTGTGTGTGTGTGTGTGTGTACCCAACACATGTCCTTTGTCTATCTCTCTGTGGACTCTGGTTGTTTCAATGTCTTTGCAATTGTCAATAATGCTAAAATGAACATGGAGATGTAGATACCTTTTTAAGGTGGTGATTGCATTTCCTTTGGATAAATAGCCAGAAGTGAAATGTAGAATCATATGGTAGTTCTAGTTTTCATTTTTTCAGGAACTTCCATACTATTTTCCACAGTGGCTGCACCAATTTACATTCCCACCACCAGTGTATAAGAGTTCCTTTTTCTCCACATCCTTGCAACACTTATTTCTTGTCCTTTTGATTCTAGTGATTCTGACATGTCTAAAGTGATATCTCATAGTGGTTTTGATTTGCATTTCCCTGGTGATTAGTGATGTTGAACATCTTTTCATGTGTCTATTGGCCATCTGTAGGTCTTCTTTGGGAAAAATGTATATGCATGTTCTCTGTACATTTTTTAATTATATTATTAAGGAGTTTGGGGGACTTTTTTGTGTTGAGTCATATAAGTTCTTTATATATTTTAGATTAAATATCTCTAAATATATAGATATAAATATATCTAAACATTTAAATACATCTGTTGGATATATCATTTGCCAATATCTTCTCCCATCCACTAAGTTGCCTTTCCTTTTTTTATTGTTTTCTTGGCTGTGCAAAAGCTTTTTATTTTAGTATCATCCCAATAGTTTATTTTTGGTTTTAAAAAAATGAAATGTGTTGCTACAGTTAATGTCAAATAAATTGCTGTCTATGTTTTCTTTTAGGTGTTTTATGATTTCAAGCCTCACATTTAGGTCTTTAATCTTTTTTGAGTGTGTGTGTGTGTGTGTGTGTGTGTGTGGTGTGAGAAAGTGGTACAGTTTCATTCTTTTGCATATAGCAGTCTAGTTTTCCCAGCACCATTTATTGAAGGGACTGTCTTTTCCCCTTTGTATATTCTTGCTTCCTATGTCATAGACTGACAGTCTAGTGTGGGTTTCTTTGTGGGCTCTCTATTCTGTTCCACTGATAAGTGTCTATTTTTGTGCCAGAACCATACTGTTTAGATTACTAGAGCTTTGTAATATATCTTGCAATCTGGAATTGCGGTAACTCCAGCTTTGTTCTTTCTCAAGATTGCTTTGGCTATTCAGGGTCTTTTGTGATTCCATACAAATTTTAGAATTTTTTGTTCTAGTTCTGTGAAAAATATTATAGGTATTTTGATAGCAATTGCATTGAATCTGTAATTTCCTTTGGGTGCTATATTTTAATATTGATTCTCCCAATCCATGAACATGGAATATCATTCCATTTGTTTGTATTGCCTTCAATTTCTTTCATCAACATTTTGTACTTTGAGAGCACAGGTATTTCCTTGGTTAAGTTTATTCCTAGATATTCTATTCTTTTTGGTGAATGCATAAATGAGATTGTTTCTTAATTTCTCTTTCTGCTTCATTATTAGTGTATAGAAATGCAACTGATTCTGTGTATTAATTTTGTATCCTCCAGGTTACTGAATTCATTTATTACTTCTAATAGTTTTCAGTGGGGTCTTTAGGGTTTTCTGTGTATAGCATCATGTCATCAGCAACTAGTGACAGTTTAACTTCTTCATTACCAGTATGGATGCCTTTTATTTCTTTTTCTTGTCTGATTTCTGTGGCTAGGACTTCCAGTACTGTGTTACATAAAAGTAGTGAGAGTAGATATCCTTGTCTTGTTCCTGATCATGGAGGACAAGCTCTCCATTTTACACCATTAAGGATCATGTTACTTGCGGGTTTGTCATATATGGCCTTTATTGTGTTGAGGTATGTTCCCTCTAAACCCTCTTTGTTCAGAGTTTTTATCACGAACAGATGTTGATTTTGTTAAGTGCTCTTTCTGCATCTATTGAGATGATCATATGGTTTGTATCCCTTGTTTTGTGAATGTAGTGTATCAAGTTGATTTTGTGGGTATTGAACCATCCTTGCATGTCTGGAATAATTCCTGCTTGATAGATCCTTTTAATGTATTTTTGAGTGTGGTTTGCTAGTACTTTGTTGAGGATTTTGCATCTGTATTCATTACAAATATTGGCCTGTAGTTTTCTTTTTTGTGGTGTCTGGTTTTCATATAGGGTAATGCTGACCTCATAGAATGTTTTTGGAAGCTTTCCTCTTCTAATTTCTGGAATAGTATGAGGAGAGTAAGTGTAAACTCTTCTTTAAATGTTTGCTAGAACTCACCTGAGAATCCATCTAATTCTGGATTTTGATTGTTCATAGTTTTTTGATCACCTATTGAGTTTTGTTACCAGTAATTGGTCTGTTTATATTTTGTTTCTTCCTGGTTGGGTTTTGGAAGATGATGTTTCTAGAAATTTATTCATTTCTTCTAGGTTGTTCAATTTCTTAGCATATAATTTTTCACAGTAGTCTCTTTTAATCCTTTGTATTTCTTTGGTATCACTTGTTACTTCTTTTTTGTTTCTGATTTTATTTGGGTCATGTCTCATTTTTTCTTGATGAGTCTTGCTAAAGGTTTATTAATTTTGTTTATCTTTTCAAAGAACCATCTCTTTTTTTATTAATCTTTTCTATTGTCTTCTTAGTCTCTGTCATTTATTTTTGTTCTGATCTTTATTATTTACTTCATTCTACTTGCTTTGGGCTTTGCTCTCTTTTTCTATTCCCTTTAGGCATAAAGTTTGATTGTTTATTTGAGTTTTCTTTGTGTCTTGAGGTGCACCTCTATCACCATAAATTTTCTTTTAGAACTGCTTTTGCTGTGTTCCAAAGATATGTTGTGTTTTCATTTTCATTTGTATCCATTTTTTAAAATTTATATTATTTGATTTCTTCAAGAAGAAATGGTTTCTTGGTTTATAAGTTGTTTAGTAGCATATTGGTTAACTACCACATAATTGTCTATTTTTTTGTTGTTTTCTTATGATCAATTTGTGATTTCATACCACTGTGGTCACGAAAGGTGTGTGTGTGTGTGTGTGTGTGTGTGTGTGTTGCAGGTTTTTTCTCTTATGATTGATTTGTAGTTTAATACTGTTGTCATTGGAAAAAGATGTATACTACGATTTCAATCTTCTGAAAATATACTGAGTCTTGTTTTGTGGTGTAACATGTGATCTACCAGAGAATGTTCCATATTCCTTTGAAAAAACATGCATTTTGGGGCACCTGGGTGGCTTAGTTGGTTGAGCATCCGACTTCCGGCTCAGGTCATGATTTCATGGTTCATGGGTTCAAGCCCATGACAGCTCAGAGGTACTGACAGCTCAGAGCCTGGAGCCTGGAGCCTGCTTTGGATTCTGTGTCTCCCTCTCTCTGCCTCTCTCTCTCTCTCTCTCAAATATAAAACATTAAAACAATTTTTTTTAAAGAAAAAATATGCATTCTGCTGTCTGGGGTTGGAATGTTCTCTATATATTTGTTAAATCCACACTGTTTCCATATTTTCTGCTTGGATAATCTATCTAATAATATAATAGGGGTATTAAAGCTCTCTACTATTATTGTATTACTGTCAATTTCTCCCTATATGTCTGTTGATACTTGCTTTCTGTATTTAGGTGCTCCAATTTTGGGTGCAGATTTACAATTTTTATATCCTCTTGTTGAAGTTACCCCTTTATCATTATGTAATGTGCTTCTCTGCCTCTTGCCACACTGTTTTATAGTCTATTTTGTCAGATACAAGTATTGGTAACCCAACTTTTTAATTTATTTCTATTTGCATAGATTATCTTTTTCCATCCCTTCACTTTCAATCTGTTCATATCTTTAGGTCTGAAGTGAGTCTCTTCTTGGCAGTATATAGATGGGTTTTGTTTTTGTTTTTTGTTTGTTTGTATTTTGAGTATAGTTGACACATAATGTTACATTAGCCTCAGGTGTACAACTTAATGACTTGATGAGTTTATACATTATGGTATGTTCAACACAAGTATAGCTACCATCTGTCGCATTACATCACTATTACAATATCATTGACTATATTTCTTATTCTCTGCTTTTTATTCCATGAATTACTCATTCCACAACTGGAGGCCTGTATCTCCAACTCCCCTTCACCTATTTTGTCCAATTACCCACCCCTACCCTCTGGCAACCATCAGTTCTCTGTATTTAAAATTTTGATTCTGCTTTTTATTTATTCATTTTTTCAGATTCCATTTATGAACAGAATCATATGGTATCTGTGTTTCTCAATCTGGCTTATTTTACTTAGCATATTACCTTCTAGGTCCATCCATGTTATCTCAAATAGCACAATATCATCCTTTTATATGAGTATGTAATATTCTAGAGTGTGTGTGTGCGCGCACGCATGTGTGCATGGGTTGATGGAAACTCAGGTTGCTTCCTTGCCCTGGCTACTGTAAATAATGCTACAATAAACATAGGAGTACATATATCTTTTCAAATTAGTGTTTTCATTTCCCTGGATAAATACCCAATAGTGGAATTATTTAATCATATCGTATTTCTATTTGTAATTTTTTGAGGAACTCCATAGTGTTTTCTATGGTGGTTGTACAATTTACATTACAACCAACAGTGCATAAGTTTCCTTTCCCTCCAAATCCTCACCAACACTTATTTGTCTTCTTGATTTTAGCCATTCTAAAATGGTGTTAGCTGATATCTCATTGTGGTTTTGATTTGCATTTCCCTGATTATTAGTGATGTTGAGCATGTTTTCTTGTATCTCCTGGCCATCTGCATGTCTTCTTTGGAAAAATATATATTCAGATTCTCTGCACATTTTAAAATTAGATCATGGGGTTTTTTTTGTATAAGTTCTTTATATACTTTTGATACTAACCCCTTATCAGCTATATCACTTGCCAATATCTTCTCCATTTAGGAGATTGTTGTTTTGTTTTCCTTCACTGTGCAAAAGCTTTTTATTTTAGTGTGGTCTCAATAGTTTGTTTTTGGTTTTGTTTCCCTGGCCTTAGGAGACATCTAGAAAAATGTTATTATGGCTGATGTCAGAGATACTACTGCTTGTGTTCCCTTCTAGGATTTTTATTGTTTCAGATCTCATGTTTAGTGCTTTAATCCATTTTGAGTTTCTTTTTGTGTATAGTTTTAGAAAGCAATCCAGTTTCATTCCTTTGCATATAGCCGTCCAGTTTTCCCAGCACCATTTATTGAAGAGACTGTATCCCCACATTGTATGTTCTTGCCTCCTTTGTCATAGGTTAACTGACGTTTGAGTGTGAGGTTGTCTGTAGGTATGTCATATAGGGCCTTTATTATTTTGAGGTAAGTCTCCCTCTAACCCCATATTTTTGAGGGTTTTTATCATGAATGGATGTTGAATCTTGTCAAATTCTTTTTCTGCATCTATTGAAATAATTTGACTTTTTATCCATAATTTTGTTGATGTGGTATATGAAATTGATTGATTTGTGATTATTGACCATTCTTGCATCTCAGGAACAAGTAAATATATAACCATATAATTTTTTATATTATTCTCTTATAATCCTTTCTATTTCTGTGGTGTCAGTTGTTACTTCTCTCTTGTTTCAGATTTTATTTATTTGTAGACTTTCTCTTTTTTTTTCTTGATGAGTCTGGCTAAGGATTTCTCAATTTTGCTTATCTTTTCAAAGAACCAGCTCTTGTTATCACTGATTTTTTTCCCCTATTCTTTCTTTAGTATTTATGTCATTTATTTCTGCTCTGGTTTTTATTATTTCCTTTCTCCTACTCACCTTGGGCTTTATTTGTTCTTATTCTAGTTCCTTATAAAGTTAAATTGTTTGAGTTTTTTCTTGTTTCTTGAGGTAAGCCTGAATTGCCATATATTTCCCTCTTAGAACTGCTTTCACTGTGTCCCAGACACTTTGGACCACTGTGTTTTCATTTCAATTTGTCTCTATGTACTTGGGTCACAAACTAGCCCTCAACAGGTACAAAAATATTGAGGTTGGAAGAAGAAAAAGATGGCAGCGTAGGAGGACACTGGGCTCACCTCAACTTTCTGATCACTTAGATTCCACCCACATCAACCCAAATAGCCCAGACAACTGCTAGAAGACTAGCAAAACAGACTCTCCAGAGCCAAGCATAGACAAGAGGCCCACAGAAGAGGGTAGGGAGGGTGGAGAGGTGCTGCATGCTACACGGACTGGTGGGAGGGAGCCGGGACAGTGGAAGGGCAGCCCGCAGGGCAAGGCAGAACCCCTGAAGTCTGGCTTGCAGAAGTGGAGGGGTGGGACTGCATGAGTTCTGACAACCACCAGGACTTAACATCTGGAATGTTAAAAGTCAATAGCTCTGCTGGAAGAGCAGGGAGGGGGAGAGGATGCTGGGAGGGAGAGTTGTTGGGCCCCAGAAGGACAGAGCTCTCAGGGGAACAAAGGTGCTGGCAGGTGCCATTTCCCTCTCCCATCCCCCAGCCAAAATTCCAAAGAGAACTAGTTCCCATCATCGAACTTGTTTGCACTGCGCAAACACCCAACACTGTGCTTCTGTGGATCCATCCCTCTGACGGGGCTGCCTCCCTCCTGGTGCTGCAGGGCCCCTCCCCCAGGGGACCACCCATGGCAAAGCTAGCTAAGCCTGCCCCTCCTGCCCCTATGCACCTTCAGATCCACCCCATCTAATACGTCCTTGGCCAAATCCCATCGAAGCAGCACCACAAGTCTGGCAGTGTGCAAGCAGCCCAGACAGGGGCCACCCCACTCCACAGTGAGTCCTACCCCTGGGAGAGGGGAAGATAAAGTACACAGCAGTCTGACTGTGGCCCCAGTGGTGGGCTGCGGGCAGACATCCAATCTGACTGCAGCCCCTCCCACCAACACAAATTTCTCCAGACAGCACAGGGGAAGTGCCCTGAAATTTGGAGCTATTGCAGGGACTAACCAAAATGGTGAAAGGGAAGAATTCTCCTCAAAAGAAACTCCAGGAAGTAGCGAATGCTAACGAATTGATCAAAACCGATTTAAGCTATATTACAGAACAAGAATTTAGAATAATAGTCATAAAATTAATCACTGGGCTTGAAAAAGCAGAGAGAACAGCAGAGAATCAAGGGACTAAAAAAAGTCATGAGGAATTTAAAAATGCTATAAATGAGGTGCAAAATAAAATGGAGGTGGCCATAGCACAGATTGAAGAGGCAGAGGAGAGAATAGGTGAGTTAGAAGATAAAATTATGGAAAAAGAGGAAGCTGAGAAAAAGAGAGATAAAAATAATCCAGGAGTATGAGGGGAGAATTAGAGAACTAAGTAAAGCAATCAAACAGAACAATATCCCTATCATAGGAATTCCAGAAGAAGAAGAGAGAGAGAACAAATCATACCTGTGAACTTCCCTGATCTGGAGAAGGAAACAGGCATTGAAATCCAAGAGGCACAGAGAACTCCCTTCAGATGTAACTTGAATCAATCTTCTGCATGACATATCATAGTGAAACTGGCAAAATACAAGGATAAAGAGAGAATTCTGAAAGCAGCTAGGGATAAAAAGGCCCTGACATACAAAGGTAGACACATAAGGGTAGTAGCAGACCTATCCACTGAAACTTGGCAGGCCAGAAAGGAATAGCAGGAAATCTTCAATGTGATCAACAGAAAAAATATGCAGCTGAGAATCCTTTATCCAGCAAAGTCTGTCATTCAGAATAGAAGGAGAGCTAAAGGTCTTCCCAAACAAACAAAAACTGAAGGAATTCATCACCACTAAACCAGCCCTACAAGAGATCCTAAGGGGGATTCTGTGAGTGAAATGTTGCAAGGACCATAAAGTACCAGAGACATCACTACAAGCATGAACCCTACAGACATCACAATGACTCTAAACCCATATCTTTCAATAATAACACTGAATGTAAATGGATTAAATGCTCCAATCAAAAGACATGGGGTATCAGAATGGATAAAAAAAAGACCCATCTATTTGCTGTCTACAAGAGACTCATTTTAGACCTGAGGACACCTTCAGATTGAAAGTGAGGGGATGGAGAACTATCTATCATGCTACTGGAAGTCAAAAGAAAGCTGGAGTAGCCATACTTATATCAGACAAACTAGACTTTAAATTAAAGGCTGTAACAAGAGATGAAGAATAATAATTACAGGGTCTATCCATCAGGAAGAGCTAACAATTATAAATGTCTATGCACCGAATACAGAAGCCCCCAAATATATAAAACAATCACACACATAAGCAACCTTATTGACAAGAATGTGGTAATTGCAGGGGACTTTAATACCCCACTTACAACAATGGATAGATCATCTAGACACAGACTCAATAAAGAAACAGGGCCCTGAATGATACATTGGATCAGATGAACTTGACAGATACATTTAGAACTCCACATCCCAAAGCAACAAAATATACTTTGTTCTTGAGTGCACATGGAACGTTCTCCAAGATAGGTCACATACTGGGTCACAAAACAATCCTTCATAAGTATAAAGGAATTGAGATCATACCATGCACACTTTCAGACCACAATGCTATGAAACTTGAAATCAACCACAGGAAAAATTCTGGAAGACCTCCAAAAGCATGGAGGTTAAAGAACACCCTACTAAAGAATGAATGGGTCAACCAGGCAATTAGAGAAGAAATTTAAAAATATATGGAAACAAATGAAAATGAAAATACAACAATCCAAACCCTTTGGGATGCAGCAAAGGCAGTCCTGAGAGGAAAATATATTGTAATCCAGGCCTATCTCAAGAAATAAGAAAAATCCCAAATACAAAATCTAACAGCACACCTAAAGGAAATAGAAGCAGAACAGCAAAGACACCCAAAACCAGCAGGAAAAGAGAAATAATAAAGATCAGAGCATAAATAAACAATATAGAATCTAAAAAAACTATACAGCAGATCAATGAAACCAAGAGTTGGTTTTTTGAAAAAATAAACAAAATTGATAAACCTCTAGCCAGGGTTCTCAAAAAGAAAAGGGAGAAGACCCAAATAGATAAAATCATCAATGAAAATGGAATTATTACAACCAATCCTTCATATACAAGCAATTACCAGGGAATACTATGAAAAATTATATGCCAAAAAACTGGACAACCTGGAAGAAATGGGGAAATTCCTAAGCACCCACACACTTCCAAAACTCAAACAGGAAGAGATAGAAAACTTGAACAGACCCGTAACCAGTGAAGAAATTGAATCAGTTATCAAAAACCTCCCAAAAAATAAGAGTCCTGGACCAGATGGCTTCCCTAGGGAATTCTACCAGACAGTTAAAGCAGAGATAATACCGATCCTTCTCAAGCTATTCCAAAAAATAGAAAGGGAAGGAAAACTTCCAGACTCATTCTATGAAGCCAGCATGACTTTGATTCCTAAACCAGACAGAGACCCAGCAAAAAAAAAAGAACTACAGGTCAATATCCCTGATGAATTTGGATGCAAAAATTCTCAATAAGATACTAGCAAATCAAATTCAACAGCATATAAAAAGAATTATTCACCATGATCAAGTGGGATTCATTCCTGGGCTACAGGGCTCGTTCAATAGTCACAAATCAATCAACGTGATACATCACATTAATAAAAAAAAAGATAAGAACCATATGATCCTGTCAATCGATGCAGAAAAGGCATTTGAGAAAATTCAGCAACTTTCTTAATAAAAACCCTCGAGAAAGTCGGGATAGAAGGAACATACTTAAACATCATAAAAGCCATTTATGAAAAGCTCACAGCTAATATCATCCTCAATGGGGAAAAACTGAGAGCTTTCCCCCTGAGATCAGGAACATGACATGGATGTCCACTCTCACTGCTGTTGTTTAACATAGTGTTAGAAATTCTAGCATAAGCAATCAGACAACAAAAGGAAACCAAAGCCATCAAAATTGGCAAAGATGAAGTCAAACTTTAACTTTTTGCAGATGACATGATACTCTACATGGAAAACCCAACAGACTCCACCAAAAGTCTGCTAGAACTGATGAATGAATTCAGCAAAGTCGCAGGATACAAAATCAATGTACAGAAATCAGTTGCATTCTTATACACTAACAATGAAGCAACAGAAAGACAAATAAAGAAACTGATCCCATTCACAATTGCACCAAGAATCATAAAATACCCAGGAATAAACATAACCGAAGATGTAAAAGATCTGAAAAAAAAAAAAAAAAAAAAAAAAAAAGATCTGCATGCTGAAAACTATAGAAACCTTCTGAAGGAAATTGAAGAAGATACAAAGAAATGGAAAAACATTCCATGCTCATGGATTGGAAGAATAAATATTGTCAAAATGTCAACACTACCCAAAGCAATCTACGCATTCAATGCAATCCCAATCAAAATTGCACCAGCATTCTTCTCGAAGTTAAAAGCCTGATTCTCAGGCAATAGCTTTTTTTTTTCAATTGAAGAATAATTGACATAGAATGTAGTATTAGTTTCAGGTATACAACATAGTGACTTGATATTTATATACTTTAGTAGTAGTCACCATAATGTATCTAGTTACCATGTTGTCACCATACAAACTTGTTACAATATTGACTATATTCCCTATACTATATCACACTGTCTTGTTTATTTTATAATTGGAATATTATACCTGTTAATCCCCTTCACCTATTTCATCCATCCTTTCTTACCTCTCCTTTTTGGCAAGCATAAATTTTTTCTCTGTATCTACGAGTCTGTTTTTGTTTTCTTTTGTTTGTTCACGTGTTTGGTTTTGTAGATTCCACATATAAATGAAATCATACAGCATTTGAATTTCTCTGTCTGACTTATTTTTCCTTAGTACAATACCTTCTAGGTCAATTCAAGTTGTTGCAAATGGCAAGATTTCATTCTTTTTTATGGCTGAGTGACGTTCATATATATATATATATATATATATATATATATATATATATGTATATATATATAGAAGAGAGGGAGAGAGGAGAGAGAGATATATATTTCCATTATATATAATATATAATGTATATATATAATATAGTACACACAC
Organism: Panthera pardus; assembly: GCF_024362965.1. Lineage (NCBI taxonomy): Eukaryota > Metazoa > Chordata > Mammalia > Carnivora > Felidae > Panthera > Panthera pardus. Next base: position 129,295,239 of record NW_026526991.1, on the reverse strand, counting down.
ACACACCACATCTTCTTTATCCATTCATCTATTGATGGACATTAGTTTCCTTCAATATTTTGGCTTTTATAAATAATGCTGCAATGAACATAGGGGTGCATGTAATTTTTTGAATTAGTGTTACCGTTTTCTTCAGATAAATTCCCAGAAGTAGAAGTGGTGGATTATACAGTATTTCTATTTTTAATTTTTTGAGGAAAGCTCATACTTTCCATTGAAGCTGCCCCAATTTACGTTACTATCAATGCAGGAGTGTTTCCTTCAATAGGCATATATTTTCAGATTACTGGTCTTTCCTCTTTTGGTTAACTTTATTTCTAAGTATTTTATTCTTTTAGATGCAGTTGTAAGTGGGATTGTTTTCTTAATTTCTCTTTCTGATAGTTTGCTATTAGTGTGTATAAATGCCACAGAATTTACTTTATTGATTTTCTATCTGGCACATTTATTTAATTCATTTATTAATTGTAATAGTTTTTTAGTGGAGGATTTAAAGTTTTTACATAGTGTCATGTCATTTGCAAATAGTGACAGTTTTACATTCTCCTTTCCAATTTGGATGACTTTTGGTAAAAAAAGTTGAAGCGTAATTGACATACAACATTGTATTATTTTCATGTGTATGTCATAGCAGTTGATACTTTTATATATTACAAAATAATCCCCACAGTAAGTCTAATTATCATCTGTCACCATGATACATGTATTACAGTATTATTGACTATATACCATATAGGCTGTATATTACATCCCTGTGACTTATTCATTTTATAACTGGATGTGAATATGTATTAATCCACTTCACTTCTTTCACCCAACCCTCTCCCTTTGATAACCAACAATTTGTTTCCTGTATCTTTGGGTCCATTTCTGTTTTGTTTGTTCATGTGTTTTGTTTTTTAGAATCTACATACAAGTGAAATCATATGCTATTTGTCTTTTCTGCCCTATTTCTCAGCATAATACACTCATCTTCAATTTATTTCACCAGGATGTTACAGTGTCAGTATACAGATCTTTTACCTCTTTGGTTAAATATATTTCTAGGTATTTTGTTCTTTTTCTTGCAAATGCAAGAGGCATTGCTTTCTTAACTTTTATTTCTCATAGTTCCATATTAGTATGTAAAAATAAAACAGATTTTTATACATTGATTCTATATCCTGCTATTTGATTTGTTTATTAGATCTAATATTTTTGGTGGTCTTTAGGGTTTTCTCTATATAAGAGGATGTCATCTACAAATATTGACAGTTTTACATCTTCCAATCTGATTTGGATGTCTTTCCTTTCATTTTCTTATCTAATGGTCAGAGCTAGGACTTCCAGTACTACTTTGAATGAAAGTGGTGAGAGTGGATGTCCCTGTCTTGTTCCTGATCTTAGAGAAAAACTCTGCATTTTCACCACTGAGTATGCTGTTAGCCTAGCGTTTTTATATATGGCCTTCATTGTGTTGAGGTACGTTTCTTCCAGACCCACTTTGTTGTAGTTTTTATCATAAACGGGTGTTTTATTTTGTCAAATGCTTTTTCAGCATCTATTGAGATGATCAAATAGTTTTGTTTCTTCTTGTTAATGTGATGTATTAGATTGGTGGACTTTCAAATATTAAATCATCCTTGCATCCCTGGAATGAATCCCACTTGATTGTAGTGAATGATCCTTGTAATGTCTTGTTGAATTTTATTTGCTAATATTTTGTTGAGAATTTGTGCATCTATGTCATTCAAAGATACTGGCCTGTGGTTTTCTTTTTTTGTGGTGTCTTTTTCGTCTGATTTTGCTATCAGGGTAATGCTGGCTTCATAGAATGAATTTGAAAATTTTCCTTCCTCTTCTATTTTTGGAATAGTTTGAGGAGAATAAGTCTTAACTCTTCTCTAAATATTTGGTAGAAATCACCTGTGAATCCATCTGGTCCTGGACTTTTTTTGTTGTTGCAAGACTTTTTTTTTTTTAATTACTGATTCAATTTTGTTACTAGTAATTGGTCTGTTTAAATAGTCTGTCTTCCCGATTCAGCACTGAAAGATTGTATGTTTCTGGAAATTTATGCATTTCTTCTATCTAGGTTGTCCAATTTGTTAGCATATAATTTTTTGTAGTAGTCTCATAATCTTTTGTATTTTTGTGGTGTCAGGTTTTAATTCTCCTCTTTCATTTCTGATTTTATGTATTTGGGTCCTTTTCTTCTTGTTGCCCCTGGCTAATCAATTCTGTTTATATTTTCAAAGAACCAGCTCTTGGTTTCATTGATCTTCTCTATACTTAGTCTCTCTGTCATTTATTTTTGTCTCAAACTTTATTATTTTCTCTCTCCTACTAATTTGGGGATTTATTTATTCTTGTCTTTTTGGCTTATTTGAGATTTTTCTTGTTTCTTGATATAGGCCTCTATCACTAAATTTCCCTCTTAGGACCACTTTCAGAGTCCCAAAGGTTTTGGATTGTTGTGCTTTCATTTTCATTAATCTCCATGTATTTTTATATTTCCTTTCTGATTTCTTTACTGACCACCACTTGTTTAATTGAATGTTATTCAGCCTCCATGTGTTGGTGCTTTTTCCAGTTTTTTTTTTCATATACTTGATTTCTAGTTTCATACCATTGTGATTAGAAAAGGTGCTCGATCTGATTTCAGTCTCCTTCAGTTTATACAGATTTGTTTTGTGGCCTAACGTGATCTATCCTGGAGAATGGTCCATGTATACTTGGAAAAATGTGCATTTTGCTGTTTTTGGATGTATGTTCTGTATATATCTATTAGGTCCATCTGACCTAAATTGTAATTCAAAGTCATTGATTCCTTATTTATTTTCTGTCTGGATGATATACCCATTGTTATAAGTTGGTGCTAAAATCCCCTACTAGTATTGTAGAACTTTCATTACCTCCCTTTATGTCTGATAATATTTGCTTTATGTATTTAGGTGCTTCTTTAGTGGGTACAAAAATATTCACAATCATTAAATGCTCTTGTTGGATTGATTCCTTTATCATTACATAATGCCCTTCTTTGTCTCTTGCCACACTCTTTCTTTTAAAGTCTATTTTATCTGATACAAGTATTACTACCTCAGTTTTTTTTTGGCATACATTTGAATGGAATATCTTTTTCCATCCCTTCACTTTCAGTCTGTGTGTGTCTTAAGGTCTGAAGTGAATCTCTTGTAGGCAGCAGATAGATGAATTTTTTAATGTATTCAGTTACCATTTTTTTACTGGAGAACTTAGGCATTTCCATTTAAAGTAATAATGGCTATGTACCTATTTCCATTTTTACATTGTTTTCTGGTTGTTTTTGTAGTTATTCTCTGTTCCTTCTTCAGCTCTCTTCCCATGTGGTTTGATGGCTTTCTTCAGCGTCATGACTGGATTTTTTTCCATGTATTTTTTATCTATCATAGGTTTTTGATCTGAGATTACCATTGGGTTCACTATAACATCTTATGTGTTTGGCCATCTATATTAAGTTGATGGTCACTTAAGTTCAAACACATTCTTTTCTTTTCAAAAAAAAATTTTTTTTAATGTTTATTTATTTCCAAAGGAGAGAGAGAGAGACAGAGCGTGAGTGGAGAAGGGGCAGAGAGACAGAGAGAGAGAGAATCCAAAGCAGGCTCCAGGTTCTGAGCCATCAGCACAGAGCCCAGCACAGGGCTCGAACACACAAACTGTGAGATCGTGACCTGAGCCGAAGTCAGACGCTCAACTGACTGAGCCACCCAGGTGCCCCAAGTTCAAACACATTCTAAAAGCATACAATTTTTACTTTCCTCACCACTTTTATGAACCTGATGTCATATTTTACATTGTTTTATTTTATGTATACCTTGACTAATTTTTGTAGGTATAATTGATTTTACTATTTTTGTGTTGAATAAAAGTGACAAGATTGGGTATTCTTGTCCTGTTTCTGATCTTGGAGGAAAAGCCTTCAGCTTTTAATGTTGAGTATGATGTTAGCTGTGGGTTTGTCATATATGGCCTCTATTCTGTTGAGGTACATTCCCTCTATACCCACTCTTTTGAGGGTTTTATCATAAATAGATGCTGAAATTGGTCAAATGCTTTTACTGCATCTATTGAAATGATCATAGGATTTTTATCCTCCATTGTGTTAGTATAATGTATCACATTGATTTGTGAATACTGAACCATCCTTGCATTCCTGAAATAAATCCCAGTTGATTGTCATATATGATCCATTTAAAGTATTATTGAATTAAGTTTGGTAATATTTTGTAGAGCATTTTGCACCCAGGGATTTCATCAGGGATATTATCCTGTTGTTTTCTTGTTTGTCATGTCTTTGTCAGGTTTTGGCGTCAGGGTAGTGCTGGCCTCAAAGAATGAGTTGGAAGGATTCCTTCCTCTTCCATTTTTTTGTTATAGTTTGAGTAGGATAGTTATTAAGTCTTCTTGAAGTGTTTGGTAGAATTTACCTGTGAAGCCATCTGGTCTGGAATTTGTTGAGAGTTTATTATTACCACCAATTCAATTTCATTACTAGTAATCATTCTGTTCAGATTTTCTGTTTCTTCCCTATTCAATCTTGGAAGATTTTCTGTTTCTAGGAATTTATCCATTTCTTCTAGGTTTTCAAATATGTTTGCATATAATTGTTCATAATAATCTCTTATGATCATTTGTATTTCTGTGGTATCAGTTGTAACATGTCTCTCATTTCTGATTTTTTTTAATGTTTATATTTGAGATAGAGTGGGGGAGGGGCAGAGAGAGAGGGAGACAGGATCTGAAGCAGGCTCTGCAGTGAGAGCAGAGAGCCTGAACCATGAGATAGAGATTCATGACCTGAGCTGAAGTCAGATGCTTAACCAACTGGCCCACACAGGCACCCTTCTGATTTTATGTTTTTAGGCACTCTCCCCTTTTTTTTCTTGATGAGTCTGCCCAAAGATTCATCAGTTTTGTTTATCTTTTCAAAGAACTCCCTCTTAGTTTTATTGATCTTTTCTGTTTTTCTTTATTTCTATTTTATTTTTTTCCACCTGTCTAGTTATTTCATTTCTTTTGTTAACTGTGGGCTTTGTTTGTTCTTCTTTTTCTAACTTCTTTAGGTGTGGGTTAGAAATTTATTTGGGATATTTTTTTTGTTTCTTGAGGTGGATCTGTATCACTAAAAATGACTCTCTTAACTGCTTTTGCCATGCCCCATAGATTTGGAACATTGTGTTTTCATTTTCATTTTTCCTATAGTATTTTTTAAATTTCCTCTGATTTTTTTCTTTGCCCCATTGGATGTTCAGTCGCATGTTGTTTAGCCTTCACACATCTGTGTGTTTTCTACATTTATTCCTGTAATTGATTTCTACTTTCATACCATTGAGGTTGGAAAAAATATTTAATATGATTTCAACCATCTTAATTTTGTTGAGAATTGTTTTGTAACCTAACATGGGAGAATGCCCCATGTGAGCTTGAGAAGAATGTGTATTCTGCTCATTTGGATGGAGTGTTCTTTTTATGTCTATCAAGGACATGTGGTCTAATGTGTCACTTAAGGTCACTGCTTCTTTAATAATTTTCTGTCTAAATATATCTATCTATCTCTAAGTGGGTGTTAAATTTCCCTACTATTATTGTATTTCTGTCAATTTCTCTTTGTGTATGTGTTAATATTTGTGTTATGTATTTATATGCTCCTCTGTTAGATGCATAAGTATTTACAAATGTTTTATCTTGTTGGATTGATCCCATTTTCATTCCATGATGCCCTCAATTTCTTTCTTTTAGTTTCCATTTGTATGGAGTATCTTTTCAATCCTTTATGTGTGTCCTCAGATCTGGAGTAAGTTTCCTGTAGGCACCATATAGATGACTCTTGTTTTTAATCCATTCAGCCGCACTTTTTTCTTTTGATTGGAGCATTTAGTCCATTTACATTTAAAGTAATTATTGGTATGTATTTGTTGCCTTGAAAATTTTTTTTGTCTGATTGTTTTTGTAATTCTTCTCTGTTTCTTTCAAGTCTCTTTCTCTTTTCCCTTGTGCCTTGATGACTTTCTTTAGTGTTATGTTTGGATTATGATCTTTATTTCTTGTGTATCCCTTACAGGCTGTAGATTTGTAGTTATCAGGAGTTTAATATATATTACCCTACGTATATAGAAGTTTATTCTAAGTTGGTGGTCACTTAAGTTCCAATACTTCCTAACACATTCAATTTTATGTATTTGTCATACATTACATCTTTTTATTTTGTGTATTCCTTAATGAATTATTGTAGATATAGTTGATTTTACTGCTCTTGTCTTTCAACTTTTGTATTAACTTTTTAAGTGTTGATCCACTATCTTTAGCATATGTTTGCCTTTACCAATGAGATTTTTTTCCTTTCTGCCTAAAAAGTCCCTTTAACCAATTTAGTGGTAACGAAAACTCCTATAGCTTTTGCTTGTCTGGTAAACTAGCTCCCTTTAATTCCAAATGATAACTTTTCCAGGTAGAGTATTCTTAGTTGTAAGTTGTTCCTTTCAGCACCTTCAATATGTCTTGCCACTCCTTTGTAGCCTATAAAATTTCTGATGAAAAATCAGCTTATAGTTCTGTGGGAGTTTCCTTATACATAACTAATTGCTTTCCTTTTGCTGCTTTTAAGATTATCTCTTTAATTTTTGACATTAGTTATAATGTGTCTGTGCAATTCTCTTTGGGTTTATCTTGATGGATCTCTCTGTGCTTCCTGGATCTGGATATCTCCTTCCTTCCCAAGGTTAGGGAAATTTTCAGCTATTATTTCTGTAAATACATATTATGCTTCTCTTTCTTGCACCCATATAAAGCTAACATGATATGCTTTATGTTGTCTCAGAGGTCCTTTGAATTATCTTCATTTAAAAAAAATTCTTTTCATTTTGCTGTTCACTTTGGGTTATTTCTATGACTCTATCTTCCAGATTACTGATCTATTTTTATCATCTAGTCTACTGTTGATTCCTTCTAGTTATTTTCATTTCTTTAATGTATTCTTCAGTGCTGATTGTTTTTTTCTTTCCAAATTGTCATTTAAATTCCAGTTGGTTAACATACAATGTAATAATAGTTTCCGGTGTAGAATTTAATGATTCAACACTTCCATACATCACCCTGTGCTTATCAAAACAAGTGTGCTTCTTAATTCCCATCATCTATTTAACGCATCCCCCCCACGGGCCCACTCTCCCTCTGGTAACCATCAATTTATTCTCTGTAATCAAGAGGCTGTTTCGTGGTTTTCCTCTCCCCACCCCCATGTTACTTTTTTTTAATATATACTAAATATAATTTATTGTCAAATTGGTTTCCATACAACACCCAGTGTTCATCCCAACAGGTGCCCTCTTCAATGCCCATCACCCACTTTCCCCTCTCCCCCATCAACCCTCAGTTTGTTCTCAGTATTTAAGAGTCTCTTATGGTTTGCCTCCCTCCCTCTCTGTAACTTTTTTTCCCCATTCCCCTCCCCCATGATCTTCTGTTAAGCTTCTCAGGATCCACATATGAGTGAGAACATATGGTATCTGTCTTTCTCTGCCTGACTCATTTCACCTAGCATAATACCCTCCAGCTCCATCCATGTACGTTACAAATGGCCAGATTTCATTCTTTCTCATTGCCAAGTAGTATTCCATTGTACATATGAACCACATCTTTTTTATCCATTCATCAGTTGATAGACATTTAGGCTCTTCCCGTAATTTGGCTATTGTTGAAAGTGCTACTATAAACATTGGGGTACAATTGCCCCTATGCATCAGCATTCCTGTATCTTTGGGTAAATTCCTAGCAGTGCTATTGCTAGGTCATAAGGTAGTTCTATTTTCAATTTTTTGAGGAACCTCCACTCTGTTTTCCAGAGTTGTTGCACCAGTGTGCATTCCCACCAACAGTGCAAGAGGGTTCCCATTTCTCCACATCCTCGCCAGCATCTATGGTCTCCTGATTTGTTCATTTTAGTCACTCTGACTGGCGTGAGGTGATATCTCAGTGTGGTTTTGATTTGTATTCCCCTGATGAGGAGTAACGTTGATCATCTTTTCATGTGTCTGTTGGCCACCTGGGTGTCTTCTTTAGACAAGTGTCTATTCTTGTCTTCTGCCCAAATTTACTGGATTGTTTTTCAGGTGTATTTTGGTGAGTTCTTTATAGATTTTGGATACTAGCCCTTTGTGCGATATGTCATTTGCAAATATCTTTTTCCATTCCATCGGTTGCCTTTTAGTTTTGTTGATTGTTTCCTTTGCAGTGCAGAAGCTTCTTATCTTGATGAGGTCCCAATAGTTCATTTTTGCTTTTAATTCTCTTGCCTTTGGAGATGTGTCAAGTAATAAATTGCTGCAGCTGAGGTCAAAGACATTTTTTCCTGCTTTCTCCTCTAGGGCTTTGATGGTTTCCTGTCTCACATTCAGGTCCTTCATCCATTTTGAGTTTATCTTTGTGAATGGTGTAAGAAACTGGTCTAGTTTCATTCTTCTGCATGTTGCTGTCCAGTTCTCCCAGCACCATTTGTTAAAGAGACTGTCTTTTTTCCACTGGATATTCTTTCCTGCTTTGTCAAAGATTAGTTGGCCATATTTTTGTGGGTCCAAGTCTGGGTTCTCTATTCTATTCCATTGTTCTATGTGTCTGGTTTTGTGCCAATACCATACTGTCTTGGTGATTACAGCTTTGTAGTAGAGGATAAAGTCTGGGATTGTGATGCCTCCCGCTTTGGTCTTCTTCAAAATTACTTTGACTACTTGGGGTCTTTTGTGGTTCCATACAAATTTTAGGATTGCTTGTTCTAGCTTGGAGAAGAATGCTGGTGCAATTTTGATTGGGATTGCATTGAATGTGTAGATAGCTTTGGGTAGTATTGACATTTTAACAATATTTATTCTTCCAACCCATGAGCATGGAATGTTTTTCCATTTCTTTGTATCTTCTTCAATTTCCTTTATAAGCTTTCTATAGTTTTCAGCATACAGATCTTTTGCATCTTTGGTTAGGTTTATTCCGAGGTATTTTATGATTCTTGGTGCAATTGTGAATGGGATCAGTTTCTTTATTTCTCTTCCTGTTGCTTCATTATTGGTGTATAAGAATGCAACTGATTTCTGTACATTAGTTTTGTGTCCTGCGACTTTGCTGAATTCATGTATCAGTTCTAGCAGACTTTTGGTGGAGACTGCCGGGTTTTCCATGTAGAGTATCATGTCGTCTGCAAAAAATGAAAGCTTGACTTCATCCTTGCCAATTTTGATGCCTTTGGTTTCCTTTTGTTGTCTGATTGCTGATGCCAGGATTTCCAACACTATATTAAACAACAACGGTGAGAGTGGACTCCATGTCGTGTTCCTGATCTCAGGGGGAAAGCTCTCAGTTTTTCCCCATTGAGGATGGTATTAGCTATGGGCTTTTCATAAATGGCTTTTATGATGTTTAAGTATGTTCCTTCTATCCCGACTTTCTCGAGGGTTTTTATTAAGAAAGGATGCTGTATTTTGTCAAATGCTTTTTCTGCATCTATTGACAGGATCATATGGTTCTTTTTTCTAATGTAATTTATTGTCAAATTGGTTTCCATACAATACCCAGTGTGCATCCCAACAGGTGCCCTCTCCAATGCCCATCACCCACTTTCCCCTCTCCCCCACCCCCCATCAACCCTCAGTTTGTTCTCAGTATTTGTCTCTTATGATTTGTCTCCCTTCCTCTCTGTAGCTTTGTTTTTTTCCCCCCCATTCCCCTCCCCCCGGTCTTCTGTTGAGTTTCTCAGGATCCACATATGAGTGAAAACATATGGTATCTTTTCTTTTATTAATGTGATGTATCACATTGATTTGCGAATGTTGAACCAGCCCAGCAGCCCAGGAATGAATCCCACTTGATCATGGTGAATAATTCTTTTTATATTCTGTTGAATTTGATTTGCTAGTATCTTGTTGAGAATTTTTGCATCCATATTCATCAGGGATATTGGTCTGTAGTTCCGTTTTTTGCTGGGTCTCTGTCTGGTTTGGGAATCAAAGTCATGCTGGCTTCATAGAATGAGTCTGGAAGTTTTCCTTCCCTTTCTATTTTTTGGAACAGCTTGAGAGGGTAGGTATTACCTCTGCTTTAACTGTCTGGTAGAATTCCCCAGGGAAGCCACCTGGTCTAGGACTCTTATTTGTTGGGAAATTTTTGATAACTGATTCAAGTTCTTCACTAGTTATGGGTCTGTTCAAATTTTCTATTTCTTCCTGTTTGAGTTTTGGAAGCATGTGGGAGTTTAGGAATTTTTCCATTTCTTCCAGGTTGTCCATTTTGTTGGCATATAATTTTTCATAGTATTCCCTGATAATTGCTTGTATTTCTGAGGGATTGGTTGTAATAATTCCATTTTCATTTGTGATTTTATCTACTTGGGTCTGTTTTTTTTTTGAGAAGTTTGTTTTCCTTCTTAAATTCCCCATATGAGTGAAAGCATATGGTATTTGTCTTTCTCTGACATATTTCATTTAGCATAATATTCTTTAGCTCCATCCACAACATTGCAAATGTCAGTATTTCATCTTTTATGGTTTGGTAATATTCCTGTGTGTCTGTGTGTGTGTGTGTGTATCCACACACACCATATATATATATACACAAGTATATATACTATATATATATATATATATATATATATCCCCCACATATATACAAATACCCCACCCCCCCAACACACTACATCTTCTTTATCCATTAGTTGATGGACATTTGTGTTCTTTCCATAATTTGGCTATTGTAGATAATGTTGCTCTAAATACTAGGGTGTGTCCCTGCAAATTAGTATTTTTGTATCATTTGAATAAATACCTAGTGGTGCAATTGCTAGATCACAGGGTAGTTCTATTTTTAACTTTTTGAGGAAACTCCAGACTGTTTTTCCAGAGTTGCTGCACCAGTTTGCATTCCCATGATTGGTACTCTTTTTTCTCTTTGTTGAAATTTTTACTGTGTTCATCCATTCTTCTAAATACAGGAAGTAGCTTAATGACCCTTACTTTGAAGTCTTTATCAGGTAGATTGCTGATCTCTGTCTCAGTTCTTTTCTGAGGTTCTATCTTGTTCTTTCATTTGGGATATTTTATTTCCTCATTTTGCCTGAATCTCTGTTTCTATTTATTAGGTAGTTCAACTAGTCTCCCTCTTGAAGGAGTCACCTAGTGTAGATGTCCTGTGGGACCCAGAAGCACAATATTCCCTGGCTACTAGAGCCAGGCAATGTAGGGGTGTTTCCTGTGTGTGCTGCATGTACTCTCCTGTTGTGGGGCTGCAACTACTTCAGAATCACTGGTGGGGTGGGGTAATCCCAGGCCCAGGTGGCTGTCATGCCTGATTGCATCTGTTGTGGCACATTTTTGGGTGGGGATGGCCCCCAACTGTAGCTACTTTTGGAACTTTGGTGGAGGGAGCTGTCAACCTGTTGACTCTGAGGCCCAGCCGAGGTGCTTGGGTGTGTGGGGCTCTCAGCAGGGCATGCTTCCTGGCATTAACAGTCTAGGGAAAGGACTCCTAAATGGTGACCACCAGCACTGGGATCAGGATGGCAGAATTAGCAAAGATGATTGCTGTCAATATCTCAGTCCCTGGTGTTAGGTCCTGCTCCCTCTTGTGTCTCTGGCAGCCATTTGAAGGTTAGTGACTCTCCTCTACCTATGGTCTACATACTCTTTGATCTAGTGTTTCTGCCCTGGTTTCTGGGTTGAGTGTGTGCACAGGCCCTTTAAAAGTGGCTTTGCCTTTCCCTACAGTTCTGTAGTTTTCCTGGACATATTCCCCATTCATTTTCAAAGCCATGTGTTTTGGGGTCTCATCCCTCCTGTATGAGACCTAAGGGCTAAGGTGCATAAGGTGGAGCTTGAATTTTTTGTTCCTCAAGGAAAAGTTCTGTACCTTTGAGATTCTTCCCAACCATGGAACTCCAAGCCTGGGGTGTGTCCCCTCCCCCCGACCTTGGTGAGACCATCTGTCTGCCTCTTCTACCTCAGTGCTGTCCCTTGCTGTGGAGGTTCTGTTCATCCAGTTTCTCAGACCCCTTCAGAGGACATTCTTCCATATGTAGTTGTGGACTTATTGTGTCAGTGGAAGGATGTCAGAACAGGATCTTTCTATACTACCAACTTGAACCTCCTCCTCTGGGAAGCAATTTTTAAAGCAGCAAAATAGACCCCATTCAGGAAAAGACTAGTAGGTATTCTTGTCCTGCTCCCTCTGTGCTGATTTTGATGTGACAGCTGGAGTTGAGTGTACCTGTGCCCAATAGTAACTGCCTTTGTTTGCCATAGCCTTGTAGGGCTTGTGGACACAAATCCCGTTGGCTTTCAGAGCTAGGTGTTTTGAGGGCTTGTCCCTCAGATGGGAGTCTTAGAAGTTGGGCTTGTAGATGTGGCATCCAAAGTCTTCTCTCAAAGAAAAGCTGGTATTCGGAGATTCTCTCCTGATTGTATGGCACTGTGCAGTGTGTAGGCACCACTTATGGTAAGAGTGTGCCTAAACCTTTTCTACTCACTTTGATATGGATGCATTTAGTTCCTCCAGTGTGTAAGACTTGCTCAGCTAATTTAAGGGTTTCTTTCAGATGGAATTGTTCCATGTGTCACTGTTCATTCAGTGTGTCTGTGGGAGGAGGGGAGTTCAGGAGCCTTCCATGTTGCCATCTTTAAAGTTGCCTCTATATTTTCTAAACTGTGTTTCTGAGGGTTTTTATCCCCTTAGACTGGGGAGAATTGAGCATCGCTTGATAATAGGGGGAGTCCCCAATGAGGGAAGTATTTACAATAAAAAGAAAACATTGGGGGAGGGGGGGAGCTGGGTTTTGAGAGGAGAAATATGAATTCAAGATAACAGAAATGGGCTTGACGCTGGATGTGGTCAATAGGGATGTGCCTGCCTTTGGGGTGAAAGGGAGGAGAAAAGGATGGCAGAACTACACGGTGTGAGTGATATTCAAGGAAATTGGGGAAACACATTTCTGATGTGCCGTGTTTTCTTGGCAAATTTGGAGGAACAGCTTCTGATTGTGAGAAAAAGGGAGGTGGCTCAGAAAGGAACATGAAAAAGAACTGGAGACGGTGTATGGTGAATGGAAAGGAGGGTAGAATTTAATATAGAATCCCACCAAATGTGCTCTTATTTCTGACATGCATTGGTCGGGCCTTTGTGGTGAATATTAGAAACAAAAATTATTCTTGTGGTATCTATTGAGAGCTTGCAGTGTGTCAGGAGCCAAGCTAAGCATCTAAATGAAAATTTTTATTCAATCTTCTGAACAGCCTTTGAGGTAGTAGTGTTTATACTTGCTAACCTATAAAATCAGGATAATAGTGAAATCAAGAGGGAGTTGAATCCTTGATTGGCTACCTATACTGACAGTGGTCACTGTGCAATTCATTTAATCTCTTGAAAGTCCAGATTAAGAATGGCAATAGGATCACTATTTTATAAAATTATTAGAGCTAGTAAATGAGATAATATAGGTAAAAAAGCTGAATACTCTGAGTACTTGATTTTTTTACACCATTTTAGAACACGGGCTGTTGCTGAATGAACAATTTGATTCAAAGTCATTGTGATCTGAGTTTGTGTTCTCTCTCCCCTAAGGGAGACGGGACCTTGCACCACAGAAGGGACATTCTCTGTTGTTTCTCTTACCAGGAAAAGGGTGACATAGCCTGGTATAAAAAAAAAAAAGCAGTATCAGTAGAAACAGTGGTCTGGAGTCCAACAAGGGCATTCACAAACAAACTTTGGAGACCTAAGGATCCATCCCACACTAGCTGTGGTTCACATGTTGCAGCTGTAACTCCTGGGTCTATAGTTGAAATATTCTAGATTGTGTCTGCCTCTCATTTATTTGGTGACTTTGGGGTTTGAGGAGGCCTATTGACTTTTCCAAAGTAGAACTAAACAGTGGTCTGCTTCTCAGAGAGAAAGCTACGACAGGTTGGTTAAGCCTACACATTTTGGAGCAATTCTTGGATCCTTAGTGCATAAAAAATTTCCACTAGTACAATAAACAGTTGCAAGGGCCACAGTAGGATGACAAGGCAGCAGATAACTGGGGAGTTCCCTTTGGCAAGAGATTCAAATATATTTTTGCAGACATTGATTAATGAAGCTACTTGTCCCCTAGGAGGAGCAGACCTGGATACCACTGCTTTTCTGCAGGTGTGTTGAGAGAAGGGAACCCTGGGAAAGAGGGGGGCGGGGGGAGGCCATATTCCCAGGAGAGCATCAAAGGCTATTTGAGCTCAGTCTCCTATGTGCCCCAGGTGTTACTCATAGATGCTTCCCCAAAAGGATCTAAAGTACTTCTCCAGGCCAAAGCTGGAAATACTAAAATCTCCCTGACCCACAAGAAACACACATCGCCTTACCGTTGTGGCTGAAATACTGCTTTTATTAAAAAGGTTGAACATAATGCATCTGTAGGGATCCAGTTCCACAGTTCTCAAAACACTAGCTGTAAATCACCCTTAGGCTTGTCATTCCCTTGGGTGGAAGCAAAAGTGCTTTAATGAAATGGCCCCAGGAAGAATTAACCATTGTATCATGCTATGAAGAATACAGCTATAAAGGAGCAGCAGAAGCTTGGAAATGAAGCAAAAGCTGCCATTCCATCCAGTCCAGGGTGTAGACTTCTCCCCTTGAGCATCAGCTTGCCCCTCAAGTGACGCAAGTCCATCCTCCCAACCAGCTGCCAGAGCAAGAACTTGGTTTTCCTACAAGCAGTGGAAGGGAGATCTGACAGTATAATTGCCATTTCTAATGGAAAGGACAACATCATCAAGCACTGAAGTGTCTGGGGTGGTCTAGGGGGAGATTTCCTGATGAGGAACCTGCAGGTTCCATCTGGAACAGCACAGAAAGGAGACTTGTAGATTTGGAGGTCCATCAGAAGACAATCACAAGACGGCCACTCAGCTACCTTCTGAGTAACACAACTGGGACTAGATCAAATGCTACTAAAGTAAGGGCTCAGATGTTGGACCTAGTGGATACTTTTTTTACTTGCACTGTCTTTGAAGCTGTCTTGCCAAAGAGGGTGAAGAGTTCTGACTATGTACAAAACTGGATGCACTGACATGTGGACTCATGTGAAAACATTCCTCCCAGGATTGGACAGTCCAGGGAGGTGGAAAGTGCTTGGAATGCCTGGAACCATGTCTGATATTACTGGAACCATGTCCGGTATTTTCACTGTAGGCATCTCTGCCACGAGCATTTTCACTGCATAACACATTGGCCAGAAGGCAATGTGGCCATAAAAGATAAATTAACAAAAAATAAAAGAGGAGCCTTAAAAAGGACATAAGAAATATTTTTTTCATGTTACATTAAAGAGAGGTATTAGTTTTCCAAATACTAGGATGCACATTTGTAACTAAGCTTTGTATCGTATGATGAAAGCCTTCTAGATAGATGTTGTAATGCTTTTCTAGCCGAGTTATTTCAACTCATGAATTACCATTTTGCATGATAGTTTTGTTGCTGTATTTTACTATCAAGTCCATATATGTAGTTACCATGCACCATTTTAAGGCCACCATGTGTACTGGTCACTGTATAGCCCATTAGGAGGGCTAAGATTCATGCAATATAAAAATGGGAACTCTGTCAGTGGAGAAATTAAACCAAACTATCAACTAGTCATTTCATCTCTGACAGCAACATTACCTTACAGCTAATGTGTTACGTGGCAAAAATGTTTGCCGTGAAAATGCTTGCGGCAAGACTCTGTAGAACTGCCTGGATGGGAAACTTGACTCCATTAGGTAAGGAGATGTCTTTGCAGAACAGAAGTTAATAGTGTACTGGGTCAACTCACCTCAAAATCAGAGCAGCTAGATGGAGTTAATGAGCAAGCTATGCTAGCATTTAGCAGTGGCTGAGATAGTGGTCAGACTCTTCCAGCTCAGGAACATGGTTTGCTAAAACATGGCCAGTCCATAAAGGCAATTCCCCTTTAGATTAAAGTGACCCATAGGTGTCCTCTTTAGCTCTGGGTAACTGGTGTTAGAAATCAGGTATAATTCATATTACTCGATTACCTGCTCCCCACCCCCACCCCCTGCCGCAACTCAGTACGCTACCTGTTAAGACCTCATATGAAGTCTTACAATGCCTCAGCCGTGAGGAAATGCTGGCAGGGGTAGGGACACCATGCACAGGTTTATTTACAGGTATCCTTGGGTGCTTTGCAAGACTGCCATCCTCCTTCCAAAAATGTAGCAAATAAGACATCAGAAGGTTCCACGACTTGCTATAGATCCCTCCTCAGAACTAATGGTGGTCCTGGAGCTCCGAGCTGAGATCATACTGCTTCTCCTCTGAAATAAGGCTGAACCCCTGGGTTCTTGTGCAGCTAGAGATTCTAAAATGTTCTTTCCACAGTAAGTACACTTTCCAGGGTGGACAGGCCCTAGGCAAGCACGTGACACTCCAGGATCTTCCTGGCTCTGGCCTGGCAAGCACCAGGCCTGGGAGCAAGACAGGGAGGGAAGGGAGCCCAGCAGCCAAGGAAATAAGCAAGACTTGCCCCTTTAAGCAATGACGCTCGACCAAATTCATATTTAGAATTCATCTACAAGAGTGCACAGACAAACCTGCTATCCCTTCACATTCCCTGGTAAGAGGCAGCATGCTCCAGCAGGGCCAGGCAAGGCCACTGCTCAGTCCCTGCTACCCCCGCAGGTAGGTGGCAGCGGGTGGCTCCTGCCCCAGGGCATTAATGTGTGGGACGGCACCTGCTGCAGCCGCTAACTTCTCACTGAGCTTCTGGTTCACTAGCTCCAGGTGGCGCCCATTCTTCCGGGCCTGCCTCAGCGACCTCTTGACCTTCTTCACCCGATCCCGAAGCTGCTTGTTCCGCTTCTCAAGGGTGGCCACCTTCTGCTGCAGTTTCTTCACATGGTCCTCCTCCTCAAACAGGGCCTTCTGCACTGATGAACACATGAGCTGGGAAAGCAAAGGCCATGGGAGAGGCAGGTGAGTTTCATTATAACCTCCCCAGGGCAATTTTCCTGGGTGCTGCCAAGTACCCAACACAGACCCTGACCTAGCCAACAGCCCCAACCCCAGGATGAGGACTACCTTCAAGGCCCCTTCTCTGTCTCACCCTGTGAACCCCGTCCTCATGGCAAATATAAAGCCCCTCTTTTGCTTTCGGTATTTGGGTACCTTCAACAATTTAATTTTTAAGCACAAGGGCGTTGTTTGTCTTTTTAAATGCTTACCAACGTGTATACCATTGATTTCCTGAGGGGGCTTGTGATCTTTCCCTTTTTGTGCTGATTCAGCAACTTTGTTCAATTCTAACCTGGATTTAAAACATTTTCCAGTCAAGTCAATGTTTGAGGATCGTCGATAGAGGGCTTTCAGGGCATTTCTACTGAACGGGCATTGTGTACAGTAAGCATCAGATACCCCGACTCTGGAAATTGTTCTGGTCATGGCAGAGACCATGAGAAAGAAAGAAACAGAGCACGAGCGAGGGAGGGGTAGAGAGAGAGAGGGAGACCCAGAATCTGAAGCAGGCTCCAAGCTGTCAGCACAGAGCCTGACACGGGGCTCAAACTCACTAACCGTGAGATCATGACCTGAGCAGAAGTCAGAAGCTTAACCAACTGAGCCACCTAGGTGTAAAACTGAGTTTTTGTTTCTTACCTAAGCCACCTGGTTCTTTTTTTTTTTAACAGAAAAGATATTCTAAATTTTGTTACTCCAATCAAAAAAGAGCTGTAGTAAATCAACAAGTTAAAGATCAAAACCCCAGACAGAAAAATACAAAAAGTGGGGCACCGGGTTGGCTCAGTCAGTAGAGCATGTGACTCTTGATCTTGGGATTGTGGGTTCAAGCCCCATGTAGATGTAGAGATTACTTTAAAAAATAAAATCTTTAAAATACACAAAGAATATAAATAAGATTCATGCAAATTAGAGCTATAATGAATTGCTCTTTTTCAGATTGGTAAAATCAAAAAGTCAGTGTTTGCAGGAATAGGCACTTCTGTACCGTGAATATAAACCTCTAGAAAAAGTGATTTGGCTATATGTACCAAAATGAAAACTGCATGTAGCCTGTGACCTAGTCATTTTGGAACTTCATCTCATAGAAATACTCCAAGAAGAGACTCTTAAATAGAACACACCGAGGGTTGATGGGGGTGAGGAGGAGAGGGGGAAAATGGGTGATGGGCATTGAGCAGGGGGGCGCTTGTTGGGATGAGCACTGGGTGTTGTACGTAAGTGATGGGGGACTCCACCCCCAAAACCAAGAGCACACTGTATGTTAGCTAACCTGACAACAAATTTTATTTAAAAAAATACTCCCCCCTGGGGGCACCTGGGTGGCTCGTTTGGGCAACTGACTTCAGCTCAGGTCATGATCTTGCGGTTTGTGGGTTGGAGCCCTGTGTCGGGCTCTGTGCTGACAGCTCAGAGCCTGGAGCCTACTTCGGATTCTGTGTCTGTCTCTCAATAATAAACAAACATTAAAAAAAATGAAAAAAAAAAATACTCCCCCATGTACAAACATATATACAAAAACAAATAACACTGTCTGAAGACATCTCTCATTTTTGTCCCCTCATCCCACAACAAAAATTTACCATCCATCCCTAAGCAATAGTGCCTTTGAGAGAGCTATGGGATCCAGCATAATATGCCAAAGGACCCAGGAGAAGCATTGGCGACCCCATGTATCAGGTAAGAGGCAGAGAGACCTCATTCTTACCTAGGGACCCTTACGTGATCCATGAGACAGTTCTAGCCTCTCTCACCCAGAGGACCTCAATATATTTCTCTAAGAATACCTAAGTAGGGCTGGTAGATATATGAAAAGGTGCTAGACAGCACGAATCATTAGAGAAACGAAAATCCAAACCACAATCAGATATCATCTCCTACCTATTAGAATGGTTATTATGAAAAAACCAACAGACAGGGCACCAGTTCAAGACAGTGACATAAGAGGATCCTGGACTCCTCTCCTCCCATGGACACACCAAAGATACAGCCACCTAAAGAACACTTTCCTCTGAAAGACATCCACAAACTAGTTGAGTGACTCCGGAATATTATGGAAACAAGCAAAGATCCCACACTGAAATATGTACAAGAGGCTGACACACTTGTCATCAACCCCAACCCTAGTGCCACCCCCACAATTGGGAGGGAACTCACAGCTCTGAGCTTCTCCTTGAGGAGCAAAGTGTTTGAACCCCCTATCTGGCACTCAAACTTTTAAGATGTGTACCTGAGAGATGAGCCCCTGCAACAGGTAGCTTTGAAAGTCACCAGGGCTTGTGTCCATGATACTCACAGGCTATACAAAACTAAAACCATTCTTAAAGGCCTAATGGCTACCACCCTCCAGGGCCTAGTACAGAGGCAGCAGATTGAAAAGCACCCAATCCTTCTGTGTAAGAGGCATATTTGTTTATCTCAAAGTTTTGACCTAATAAGCAGGCTTCTAATTTCACACACAACAAAATGCCTACTGATAAGACTCTCCCAAGAGAGTGGAGGCCAGTGGGAGTCATCTTCACGTTCTCCCTCTGTCACCAGCGTCCCCAAGAAAGGAGTTGGTGTACACATCTGGCACCCTGGCTTTTATGTCTGACACACAGGACATGTCCCTTGAGAGCATGGCATATGTTCAGGGGTTCATCATGACCACAACAACCAAAGAAACACTTCTTAACTGTCTATCACCACAGAGCTCAGCACAGAGTGAGCAGACAAAAATGCCCATCTCTCCCCTGAAAGAAATGTATCTATAAACTTTACAAGTTGATACCGGAAGGTCTGGCTTCCAATTTGGCATGAATCCAGATGCGGACTGAGATCTGCCCCTCTGAGACACTAAAAGGTCTTGGCATAGCCTCCACCACTGGGAGCTACTAAGAATAAAGTAAGCTGCTTGGACAATCACAAATGCTGAGAGACAATCAAGAGCTAAGCCAGAGGAGAATAATATGGTTTATCTCCAACATGAGGCCATTCCTTCAAGACTGGGAGACTTGGTTATTTTATCTAATGCATAGAAACCAGTACAGAGATCAAATGAAGAAATGGAGTAATATGTTCCAAACAAAACAACAAGATAAAACCCCAGAAAAAGACCTTAATCAGGGTAAGTGATTTACCTGACAATAAGTTCAAAGAACAGTGATAAAAGATGTCCACAGAGTTCCCGAGAATAATGCATGAACCAGGTGAGAATTTCAACAAAAAGAAAATATAAGAAAGTACTTAATGGAAGTGACAGAGCTGAAGAATACAACACCTGAACAGAAAAATGCTACAGAGGAATTAAACAGCGGACTTGAAGAAACAGGAAAAGGATCCATGCACTCAAAGACAGGTCAGTGGAACTTATCCAATTAGAACAGCAAAAAGAGAAGAGATTGAAAAAGAGTGAAAATAGCTTAAGGGACTTACGGGACAACATCAAGCAGACCAACATTCACATTATGGGGTCCAAAAGAGGAAGAGAGAAAGAGGCAGAGAATGTACTTAAAGAATAATGGCTGAAAGCTTCCCTAACCTTTGGGAAGGCAACAGGTGTGCAACTGCAGGAAGCACAGAATATTAAATAAGATAAACCCAAAGAGATTAGCACTGAGATACATTAAAATTAAAGCATCAAATTTAAAGACAAGGAGGAAATCTTAAAAACAGCAAAAATACCAAAAAAATTATTATGTATAATGGACTCCCCCCAAACATAGGACTATCAGCAGATTTTTCAGCAGAAGTTTTGCAAGCCCATAGAAACTTGCATGGTATATTTGCTGTGCTTTACAAATATTGCATTTTCTACCAGTTGAAGATTTGTGGCAATTTGTTGTATAAGTCTATTGGTGCCATTTTCCCAACATTTGTTCACTTTGTGTCTCTGTGTCACGTTTTGGTAATTCTTGAAATATTTTAAACTTTTTCATTATTATATGCCGTGGTGATCAATGATCTCTGATGTTACTCTTGTTCTGGGGTGCCATCAACCACATAAGAAGGTGAACTTTGTGTGTTCTGACTGTTCCACCAACTAGCCATTCCCATTCTCTTTCCCTCACTTTGGGCCTCCCTATTCCAAGACACAACAATAGAGAAATTAGGCCAATTTATAACCCTACACTGGCCTCTAAGTGTTCAAGAGATATGTGAACATATCTCTCAGTTTATATCAAAAGCTAGACATAATTAAGCTTAGTGAGGAAGGAGTGGAAAAATCTGAGACAAGCCTCAAGCCAAACCTCTTACACCAGTTAACTGAGTTGTGAACGCAAAGTAAAATTTCTTGAAGGAAATTAAAGGTGCTAATCCAGTGGATACACAAATGATAAGAAAGCTAAACAGCCTTATGGCTGATGAGGAGAAAGTTTTAGTGGTCTGGAGAGAGGATCAAACCAGCTATAAGATCACAGAAAGGTCCTAACTCTCTTTAATTCTTTGAAGGCTGAGAGAGGTGAGGAAGCTACAGAAGAAAAGTGTGAAGCTAGCAGAGGTTGGTTCTTGAGGTTTAAGGAAGACACCATCTCCATAACATCAAAGCACAAGGTGAAGCAGCAAGTTCGGATGTAGAAGCTGCAGCAAGTTATCCAAAATATCTACCTAAAATAATTAATGAAGGCGGCCACACTAAAAGATTTTCAATGTAGATGAAACAGCACTCTATTGGAAGAAGATGCCATCTAGGACTTTCATAGCTAAGGAGAAGAAGTTAATACCTGGCTTCAAAACTTCAAAGGACTGACTGATTCTTTTGCTAAAGGCTAATGAAGCTGGTGACCTTAAGTTGAAGCCAATGCTTATTTACCATTCTGAAAATCTTAGGGCCCTCAGGCATTATGCTACACCTACTGTGTTTTATAAATAGAACTAAAAAGCAGGGTGAACACACATTTATTTACAACATGGTTTACTGAATATTTTAAGCCCACTGTTGAAAACTGCTCTCAAAGAACAGACAAATTCTTTAAAAATACTATTGCTCATTGACAATGCAACTGGTCACCCCATAGCTCTGATGGAGATGTACAATGAGATTAATGTTTTCATGCCTGCTAACACAACAGCCATTCTGCAGCCCATGGATCAAGGAATCATTTTTTTTTAAAGTTTTACTTATTTACTTTGAGAGAGAGAGAGCACATGCAAAGAAGGGGCAGAGAGGGACAGAATCCCAAGCAGGGATTCTGCTGTTGACAGCACAGAGCCCAATGAGGGGCTCCATCTCATGAACCGCAAAATCATGACCTGAGCTGAAATTGAGAGTCAGATGCTTAGCCAACTGAACCACCCAGGTGCCTCTCAAGAAGTCACTTTATATTTCAATCTAATTGCTAAAAATACACTTTATAAAGATTTAGCTGCCACAGATAGTGATTCCTCCAATGAATCTGGGTAAAATAAATGGAAAACCTTCTGGAAAGGATTCACTTTTCTGAATTTTTTTTTAACATTCATTCATTTTTGAGAGACAGAGTATGAGTCAGGGAGGGGTGTAGAGAGAGGGAGACAGAATCTGAAGCAGGCTCCAGGCTCTGAGTTGCCAGCACAGAGCCCAAAACAGGGCTTGAACTCACAGACTGCAAGATCATGACCTGAGCTGAAGTTGGATGCTTAACCAACTGAGCCATCCAAGTGCCCCAGGATTCACTATTCTAGATGCCATTAAGCACATTCATGATTCATGGGAAGAGGTTAAAACATCAACATAAAGAGAAGTTTGGAAAAAGTCGATTCCAACCCTCATGGATGATTTTAAGGGTTCAAAACTTCAGTGGAGGAAGCAACTGCAGATGAGGTGGAAATAGAAAGAAAACCAGAATTAGAAGTGGACCCTGAAGATGGGACTGAATTGCTGCAATCTCATGATAAAACTTGGATCAGGAGTTGCTTCTTATAGGTGAGCAAGGAAAGTGGCTTTTTGAGATGGAATCTAATCCTGGTGAAGATGCTGTGAAGATTGCTGAAATGACAATAAAGGATTTAGAATGCGACATAAATTTAGTTGAGAAAGCAGCAGAGCAGGATTTGAGAGGATTGACTCCAATTTTGAAAAGGAAGTTCTACTACTGGGAAAATACTATCAAGCAACATCATATGCTACAGAGAAATCCTTCATGAAAAGAAGTCAATCATTATGGTAAACGTCATTGTTGTCTTAAGGGAATTTTGTCAGTTACCTCTACCTTTTGTAGCCACTCTCCTGATCAGTCAGCAGCCATCAATGATTACTACTCAATGAAAGCTAAGATGAGGCTTAGTAATTTTTAGCAAAGTGTTTTACAATTAATGTATACTCATTGTTTTTAAGATATAATACTACTGTGCACTTAACAGACCACAGTACAATGTAAACATAACTTTTATATGCACTAGAAAACCAAATGCTTCACTTTACTTGCTTTATTGAAATATTCACCTTATTTTGGTGGTCTGGAACAGAGCCCACAATATCCCAGAGGTATGGCTATAGATACAAAGAGAAGAAAAAAAACCCTGCCAACCAAGAATACCCTACCTAGCAAAACTGTCCTTTAGAATTGAAACAGAGAGTTTTCCAGACAAGTAAAAGAAGAGTTCATCACTACTAGACCCACCTTTCAAGCAATATTAAAGACTGTTCTTCAAGGTGAAAGGGTAACAATATATGAAAATCATATCATCAAATCAAATAAGAGAGCAAGAGAAAAAGAAAGGAATGGAGGAATTATAAAACAACCAGCAAACAATGAACAAAATGGCAATTCATACATATAATGGTCCACATGTTCCAATCAAAAGACAAAGAGTGGTTTAATGGATAAAATACATGACCCATCGATCTGGTGCCTACAAAAGAGTCACTTCTGCTTTAAGAACACACAGACTGAGGGTGAAAAGATGGAAAGATATCTATGCAAATGGAAATTAAAGGAAATCTGGGGTAACCACACTGTTATTAGAAAGAATAGAGTTTAGGGTAAAGGCTATAATAAACACAGATAAAGCAATCAATTCATCAAAAGGATATAACATTTGCAAATATTTACTTACCCTATAGAGGATCACCTAAATATACAGAGGAAATATTAACATACCTAAAGGCCAAAATACACAGTAATACAATAATGGGGGACTTTACAATCACCCCATCAAAAAATGAATAGATTATGCAGAGGAAACAATAAGGAAAATTCTACTTAAAGTACATCTGAAACCAGATAGACCTAACAGATATATACAGACCATTTCATGCAGAAACAGAATATACATTCTTCTGAAATGCTCATGGAACATTCTCCCTGATCAATCCTATATTTGGCATCACATCATACATCTTAATAAAAGACTGAAACCCAAATATCAAGCTGCTTTTCAAACCAAAATGGCATTATAAGAAAATTGGAAAATTCACAAATATGTGAGATTAAACATACTCCTGACCCATAGGTCAAACAAGTAATCAAAACCAAAAAACAACACCAGGGGCCCCTGGGTGGCTCAGTTGGTTAAGAGTCAGACTTCAGCTCAGGTCATGATCTCACAGTTCCTGAGTTTGAGCCCCACCTCAGGCTCTGTGTTGACAGCTCTGAGCCTGCTTTGGATTCTGTGTCTCCCTCGCTCTCTGCCCCTCCCCTGCTCGTGCTGTCTCTCAAAAATTAATAAACATTGAAAACAACAACATACCAAAACTTACAGAAATACAGTAAAATCTGAGAAACAAGAAATCTCAGATAAACAACCTAACTTTACATCTCCAGAAACTAGGAAAGGAAAAAAATACAAAGTCTAAAGATCAGACCAGAAATAAATGAAATAGAGAATAAAAAGGCAACAAAAAAAAAATTAGTGAAACTAAGAAGTGATTTTCTGAAAAGATAAGCAGAATATGCTAGAAATCAAAGAGATGTTACAACCGTTACCACAGAAATACAAAGGTTTTTAAGAGACTACTGCGAGCAATTATATACTAAAATTGGACACTGGGAAGAAATGGATAAATTACTAGAAACATACAACGTACCAAGAGTGAATTTATGAAGGAATAGAAAAAAACAAATTACTAGTAAGTACATTAAATCTGTGATCCATACTCAAAACACCTGCCAAAAAAAGTCCAGAACTAGATAGTTCAATGGTGAATTCTACCATCAAAAAAATTTTTTTTAATGTTTACTTATTTCTGAGAGAGACAGAGGGGCAGGGAGGGGCAGAGAGAGAGGGAGGCACAGAATCTGAAGCACACTCCAGGCTCTGAACTGTCAGCACAGAGTCTGATGCAGGGCTCAACCCACGAACCGCGAGATCATGACCTGAGCTGAAGTTGGACACTTAACCAACTAAGCCACCCCGGCACCCCTCTACCAAACATTTAAGGAAATATCAATACCACCCCGTGTGCAAAACTTCCAAACTCATTTTATAAGGCCAGTAATTACCTTGACACCAAAATCTGACAAGAACACTACAGAAAACAAATTATTAGCAAATGAAATTCAATAATACATTCATAAGATCATACACCACAATTAAATAGGATTTATTCCAAGGATGCAAGTGTAGCTCAACATCTGTAATTCCATCAATGTGATGTATCACATTAATAAAATGAAGGGTAAAAACCATATGATCATCTCAATCAATGCAGAACAATCAGTTGACAAAATTTAACATCACTTCATGATAAAAACTCTCAGAGTGTTATAAAGGGAACGTACCTCAACACAATAAAGGCCATATATGAAAAGCCCACAGCTAAAATCATACTCAGCGGTGAAATGCTAAAAGATTTTCCCCTAAAATCAAGAACAAAATAGGGATTCCCAGTCTCACCACTTTTAAGTCCTAGCTACAGCAATTAAGCGAAAGAAAGAAAAAAGAAAAAAAAAAAGGCATTCAAATTGGAATAGAAGTAAAGCTGTCACTAGTTGCAGTTGACAGGATATTACATGTAGAAAACCCTAAAATTCCAAAAAAAAAAAAAAAACCTATTAGGATACACAAGTTCAACAAAATTGCAGGAGACAAAAATATATAAAAATCAGCTGTGTATACACTGTTATTAGTGTATACACTAATAACTACCAGAAATAGAAATTTCAAAACCCATTTACAACTGCATCAAAAGGTATACGAAACCTAGGAATAAATTTAACCAAAGAGGTTAAAGACCTATACACTGAAAACTTTAAGATTCAATTCAATCCCTATCTAAATTCCAATGGAATTTTTCACAGAAAAAGAATAACCATAAAGTTTTTATGTAACCACAAAAGACCCTGAATACCCAAAGCAATTTTGAGCAACAAAGATGAGACAACACACTTCCTAATTTCAAACTATATCACAAAGCTATCGTAATCAAATAGTATGATACTGGCACAAAAACAGATACATAGATCAACGGAACAGAGTCCAGAAACAAACCTGTGCACACATAATCAATTAGTTTACAACAAGGGAGGCAAGAATATATGAGGGAGAAAACACAGTTTCTTCAATAAAGGGTGCTGGGAAAACTAGACCCTTATCTTACACTGTACACAAAAATTAATTCAAAATGAATTAAAGACTTAAATGCAAAACCTGAAAATATTAAATTCCTAAAAGAACACATAAAGGATAAGCTCCTAGACATCAGTCTTGGAAATGAATTTTTGGGTTTCATGCCAAAACAAAAAAGCAACAAAACCAAAAGTAAACAAGTGAGGCTCCATCAAACTAAAAAGCTTCCTCACAGCAAAGGAACCATGAACAAAATGAAAAAAACAACCAGGGGTAAACTGGGAAGATGGTGGAGGATCCTGACCTCAACCTGTCCCACAGACACAATGAGACAACAACTACATGTATTGCAACTCTCCCTGAAAACAACCCAAAGACTGGTAGAGCAGGTCCTTCCACAGCTAGGGGTAGAGATAAGGCCCCACTGAAAGGGGTAATAAGGGGGAGAAATGTAGTCAGGAACCAAACCCTCTGACACAACCAATCACAAAAGAGAGGGGATCAGACCCCACACAGGGCACCACCCCCTGCCCTAGGGACTCACACTAGGAAAACAAGTCCCCGTAATGCCTGGCATTGAAAATCTGTGGTTCTTAATTCCAGAAGATCCTAATAGTGATAGGAAATGAAGTTTCCACCCTTAAAGACCCAGCATCCCAAATAACTCTGTCCAAACGTAGTTTGAAAAGCACCTCGGACACATGTGAAAGAGATCTGTTGACTAATTTTAAGACAAGTGCCAGAAAGGCAGCAATCTGCAAGAGACTTCTCTAAGAACAAAAGTGCTGACAGGTAACATCTTTCTTGCCCTCTCCCAGACTAGACAATACTTAGAGTATTAGCAATGGATGTCACATCTACCTTGCTAGCAGAGCATACCCCACTCTGGCAGGCAGTCCTCAAAAGTGACTCCCACCACACCACACCCAGCAAGCAGGCCCAGGATGGGACTGACACCTCTCAGAAGTGACTCCTACCCTGGGGTAGGAGGTAGCTAACCCCACACACCAGTACACCCACTGCTCCTGCAGCCAAGGCTTTCATTGGCTGTCCAGGGAGAAAGCGCTATTCATCAGCACACCCAGAGTAGTCCTAGTAGTAAGTGCAGACACCCAGGCTGAGTGCCAACCCTGCCTACCTGCCAGCCCAGCCTCTAAATTGGTCACATATGGAGCAAGATCTATACACCAGTGTGCCCATGGCATGTAAAGTGCGTCATTGCAGCCAGCTGAGCTGAGGGCCACGTCCACTAACCAGCATGCTCACATCAGTCATGGTTCAGCCACAAGAAAGCATACACAGCCCACACAGAGGACAACCCTGGAGCACCTGGTTCTAGTGACCAGAGGGGATTAAACTACAGGGAACTACAGGATCCCATCTACATAAAGCCACTACTTTCAAAACTTGGAGATGTAGTTGGTCTACCTAATACATAGAAGTGAGTTAGACAAAATGAGGAGACAGAGGCATGTATCTCGAATGAAAAAAAAAAGACAAAAGCACAGTAAAAGAGATAAATGAAACAGATAAGCAATATAGTTGATAAAGAGTTCAAAGTGATGGTCATAAAGGTAGTGGACTTGAAGGAAAAATAAACTCAGTGAGAACTTCAACAAAGAGACAAAAATATATAAAGGTAGTTGAAGAATACACTAACTGAAATGAAAAATACACTAGAGGGAATCAACAGAAGACTACAGGATGCAGAAAAATGGATTAACTAGCTGGAAGACAGAGTAATGGAAAGTAACCACACTGAGCAGCCAAAAGATAAAAGTATATTAAAGAAGAGGTGAAGATGGCAGCAGAGTAAGAGGACCCCTAAGGTCACCTTGTCCCACAAATAGAACTAGGTAATTATCAAATCATCCTAAATACCCCAGAAATCAACCTGAAGATGGTCAGAACAAACTCCACAAGTAAAGGTTGAAGAGACTATATTGAAGAAGGCATAAAGTGTGGAGACATGGTTTGGGAGAGAAACATCATGCTCAGTGAGGTCATGGAGAAGGATGAAAGACAGATGGGTGTCTGGGAATACCCAGAAAGACAGGGGAATGCACAGGGGGAAATGAATCCCTGTAGCAATTAGCTTAAAAAGTAAGAGAGGACAAATTTCATGACTTTTGGCAATCACTGGGGCTTAAAGCCTGAAGTTAAAGGTCAGTGGGCTTGGCTTGGAGAGAGCCCAGAGGGCAATGGGACTGCTGTTGGAAAGAAGGCAGGGCAGAAAGCCCCTGACAGACAGCATGGAAATAGTGATCCAAAGAGTGCCTGGGGCACACAGTGGGGAGGTTATTTGTTCATCTCAGAGCATGTCCCAGAGAGACAGTGTTCATGGAGAGACCCCTTCAGGCACAGAGGAACTGGCAGGTGCCATTTCCCTCTCCCACCCTTTTGCATAACCACAGGATCACCTGCAGGGACCAGTGCAGAGCAGACACTGGCTACCTAACTTGCTTACACCAAGACCTCTGTCCTCCTCGCTCTGGTGGAAGTGCCCTTCCCAGTCATTATTGATTTAGTCCCATTGTGGCAATCCCCATTCCCCAGAAGACCAGTCCAAAGCCTTACCCACACTGCCTCACCTGACCCAGGAGTTTTGCAGAGCCTCTGTTCTGACAGTGGTGATGATAGGTCTCATTTCACAAGCACACCAGAACACACTTAGTTCACATTCAGGTCAGGGGCCAAACACTCCCCACAACAGGCAAAGAGACCCTCTGCAGAGGACTGGCCTGAAAGATAAAAGGGCCAGGGCTAAACAGCAGAGTGGAGACAGCACACATTGGAGACACTCCCTGAAGTTCCACACCCTGGGGAACAGAGAACATTACATGGTAGGGCCTATAGGACTTCTTCTTCATAAAGCAATTACCCTCAGGAACAGGAAACAGCTGACTTTCCTAACAAAGAAGCAGGCACAGAGACTTAGACAAAATGAGAAGACAGAGGAAGCTGTCCCAAATGAAAGAACAGGACAAGGCCATGGCCAGAGACCTAAGTGAAACAGATATAAGTTACATGCCTGATAGAGAACTTAAATTAATGATCATGAAGATACTGACTGGGCTTAAGAAAAGAGTGGAAGGCATCACTGAGATCCTTAACACAGAGATAAGGATTAACATAGGAGAGAAAAAGAGCTTAATTAACAAAATGAGGAACATGCTTGATGGAATTGAACAGCAGGCTGGAAGAAGCAGAGAAATAAGTGAATGACCTATAAGACAGAGTAAGGGAAAGCAACCAAGGTGAATAAAAGAGAGAAAAAAAGAATTATGCAAAATGAGAATACCTAGGGAACTCAGTGACTGACTCAATCAAATGTATTATCATTTGTATTATAGGAGTCCCTGAAGAAGAAGAGAGAGAAAATGAGCCAGAGACTTTATTTCAAGAAACAACAGCTGAACATTTACCTAATCTGGGCAAGGAAATAGATATCTAGATCCAGGATACAAACAGAACCCCCAACAAACTCAACAAAAGCAGATCTACACCAAAATATATAGTAATTAATATGGCAAAATATAGTGGTAAAAAATATTAAAAGCATGAAAAGAAGACAGTAACATATAAGGGAAACCCCACAAGGCTAGCAAGGGATTTTGCACCAGAAACTTTAAAAGCAAAAGGAAGTGGCATGATATATTCAAAGTGCTGAAGGGGAAAAATCTATAGCCAAGAATGCTCTTTCCAGCAAGACTATCACTCAGAATAGAAGGAGAGATAGTTTCCCAAACAAAAACTAAAGGAGTTCATGAATATTAAATCAGCCCTGCAAAAAATACTAAAGGGGACTCTGGGTGGAAAGGAAAAACAAAAGCAGAAAAAATGAGTATTTTTGTAAAAAATCACTCAAGGAACTCACAAAATAAAGGGATGTAAAATATGATACTATATGCCAAAAATGTGGAAAGGAGTAAAGAATAGGTTCAAATTTTAAAAACCTTAATATAGACTTCTATATGCAAAAGATGTTATATAAAAACCTAATGGCAGCTACAAATTAAAAACCACTAATAAATATGCAAAGAATAAAGAAAAAGAAATCCAAATATATCACTAAAGAAAACAAGCAAACCATGAAAGGGAGAAAGAAAGGATCAGAGAAAATCCTCAGAAACAACCACAAAACAAGTAATAAAATGGCTGTACATATATATCTATCAATAATTACTTTGAATGTAAAAGGACTAAATGCTACAATCAAAAGACACAGGTTGACAGAATACATAAAAAAATAAAAGACCCATCTTGGGGCACCTGGGTGGCTCAGTTGTTAAGCGTCCAACACTTTATTTCTACTCAGGTCATGATCTCACAGTCATGAAATTAAGCCCCACATGGGGCTCCACACTGAGCTGGAGGTTAAGATTCTCTCTCTCTCCCTCTGCCCTTCTCCCATTCATGCTCGCTCTCTCAAAAAAAATAAATAAAAATTAAAAACTAAAATATTAATTTAAAAATTTAAAAATAAATAAAAGACCCATCTATATGCTGACTATAAGAGACTCATTTTAGACCTAAAGATACCTGCAGATTGAAAGTGAGGGGATGGAGAAAATCTATCACACAAATGGATATCAAAGCCAGAGCAGCAATACTATTATCAGACAAAATGGACTTTGAAACAAAGACTGTAACAAGAAACAAAGGACACTACATAATAATAAAGGGTACACTCCAACAAGAAGATATAACAATTGTAAATGATCACGCATCCAGCATGAAAGCACCCAAATACATGAAACAGTTAATAAAAAACATAAAGGAATTAATAAAATACAGTAACATTAGGGGAACTTGACAGCACACCTAAATCAATAGATCATCTAAACAGAAAATCAGTAAGGAATTAATAAAATACAGTAACATTAGGGGAACTTAACAGCACACCTAAATCAATAGATCATCTAAACAGAAAATCAGTAAGGACACAAAGGCTTTGAATGACGCACTGGACCAGATGGGCTTAACAGATATATTTAGAATATTCCATCCTAAAACAGCAGAATATATATTCTATTCAAGTGCACATGGAACATTCTCCAGAACAGATCAAATATTAGCCCACAAAACAACCCTCAACAAATTCAAGAAGACTGAAGTCATACCATGCATCTTTTCTGACCACAATGTTATGAAACTACAAGCCAACCACATGAAAAACTCTGGAAAGACCACAAATAAATGATACTAAACAGTGAATAAGCCAGCCGGTAAATAATAGAAGAAATAAAAAAGTACATGGAAACAAATGAAAATGAAAACAAAATGGTTCAAACCTTTGAGATGCAGCAAAAGTAGCACAGAGAGAAATTTTTGGCAATACAAGCCTACCTCAAGAAGCAAGAAAAATCTCAACCTAACCTTACACCTAAAGAAGCTAGAGAAAGAACAACAAAGCCTAAAGTGAACAGAAGGAAGGAAATAATAAAGATTAGAGCAGAAATAAATGAGATAGAAACTTAAAAACACACACACACACACACACACACACACAATAAAACAGATCAATGAAACCAGGAGACATTTCTTTGAAAAAAAAATCAATAAAATTCATAAATCTTCAGCCAGATTTAGCAGGAAAAAAAGAGAAAGGACTCAAAATTACAAAAGAGAGAGGGGAAATAACACCATAGAAATACAAACAGTTATAAGAGAATATTATGAAAAACCATATGCCAACAAATTGGACAACCTAGAAGAAATGGATAAATTCCTAGAAACATATAATCTATCCAAAACTAAAACAGGAAGAAATAGAAAGTTTGAACAGACTGATAACCAGCAAAGAAATTCAATCATTAATCAAAAAATGTCCAACGAAAGTCTAGAGCCAGATGTCTTCACAAGCAAATTCCACCAAACATTTAAAGAAGAGTTAATATCTAGTCTTCTCAAACTATTCTAAAAAATAGAAATGGAAGTAAAACTTCCAAATTCCTTCTACGAGGCCAGCATTACCCCGATATCAAAACCAAATAGAGACCCCACCAAAAAAGAGAACTACAGGCCAACATTTCTGTTGAACAAAGATCCAAAAATCTTCAACAAAATACTAGCAAACTGAATACAATACATTAATAAAATCATTCACCATGATCAAGTGGGATTCATTCCTGGGTTGCAAGGTTGGTTCAATATTCACAAATCAATCAACATGACAAATTACATCAATAAGAAAAAGGATAAAATCATTTCAATAGATGCAGAAAAAGTACTTGACAAAGTACATCTATTCATGATAAAACCCTCAACAAAATAGGTTTAGAGAGAACATACCTCAACATAATAATGGCCATATAGCAAAATTCCACAACTAATACCATCCTAAATGGGGAAGAAGTGAGAGCTCTTCCCCTAAGGTCAGGAACAAGACAAGGATGTTGATTCTCATCACTTTTTTCCATAGTACTAGAAGTCCCAGCTACAGCAATCAAACAACATAAAGAAACAAAAGTTATCCAAATGAGCAAGGAAGAAGTCAAACTTTCATTATTTGCAGATGACGTGATGCTACATATAGAAAACCCAAAGACTTCACCAAAAAACTACTAGAACTGATAAATGAATTCAGTGAAGTTGCAGAATACAAAATGAATGTACAGAAATCTGTTGCATTTCTATACATCAATAATGAAACAGCAGAAAGAGCAATTAAGGAATCAATGTCAATTACAACTACACCAAAACCAATAAGATACCTAGGAATAAACCTAACCAAAGAGGTGACAGACCTGTACTCTGAAAAATATAAAATACTGATGAAAGAAATTGAAGACACAAAGAAATGGAAAGATATTCCATGCTCATGGATTGGAAGAACAAATATTGGTAAGATGTCTATACTACCCAAAGCAATCTACACATTTAATGCAATCATATCAAAATACCACCAGCATTTTTAACAGATCTAGAACAAACAATTCTAAAATGTGTGTGGAACCACAAAAGACCCTGAACAGCCACAGCAACCTTGAAAAATAAAAGCAAAGCTAGAGACACGACAATTCCAGACTTCCGGTTCCAGTACAAAGCTGTAGTATATAAAAACAGTGTGGTATGGCACAAAAATAGACACATAGATCAAGGGAACACAGTAGAAAGCCAAAAATAAACCCACAATTACATGATCAATTAATCTTTGACAAAGTAGGAAAGAATATCCAAAGGAGAAAAAAACCTCTTCAAAAATGGTGTCAGGAAAACTAGACAACAACATGCAAAAGAATGAGACTGGACCCCTTTCTTATACCATACTCAAAAATAAATTCAAAATGGACAAAAGACCTAAATGTGAGACCTGAAACCATAAAAATCTTAGAAAAGAGCGCAGGCAATAACTTCTCTGATATTGGCCATTGCAATTTTTTTCTAGATAGGTCTCCTGAGGCAAGGGAAACAAAAGCAAAAAAAAAAAAAAACTATTGGGACTACATCAAAATAAGAAGCTTCTAAGCAGCAAAGGAAACAACAATATCAAAAGGCAACCTGTAGAATTGGAGAGGATATTTGCAAATGACATATCCAATAAAGGGTTAATATCCAAGAAATATAAAGAACCGATACAATTTAACACCTCAAAAAAAAATCCAATTAAAAATGGGCAAGAGACATGAACAGACATTTCTCCAAAGAAGACATCCAGATGGCCAACAGATACATGAAAAAATGTTCATCATCACTTATTAGGGAAATGCAAATCAAAACTACAATGAGATATCACCTCACAACTGTCAGAATGGCTAAAATTAACACAAGAAACAACAGGTGTTGGTGAGAATGTGGGAAAAGGTACCCTCCTGCACTGTCGGTGAGAATGCAGACTGGTGCAACCACTGTGGAAAACAGTATGGAAGTTCCTCAAACTGTTAAAAATAGAACTACCTTATGATCCAATAATCACACTCCTGGGTATTTACCCAAAGAATACAAGAATCCTGGGGCACCTGGGGGGCTCAGTCAGTTGAGCATCCAACTTCAGCTCAGGTCATGATCTCACAGTTTATGAGTTTGAGCCCTGCATTGGGCTCACTGCTGTCAGTGCAGAGCCTGCTTCAGACCTTCTGTCCACCTTCCTCTCTACCCCTCCACTTGTGCTCTCCCTCTCTCAAAAACATTTAAAAAAAGAATATAAGAACACTAATTCAAAGGGATAGTGCACCTCTGTGTTTACAGCAGTATTATTTACAATAGCCAAGATTCAGAAGCAGCCCATGTGTCCATCGATTAATTAATGAATAAAGTAGATGTGATATATATACATATACAATTGAATATTACTGAGCCATAAAAAGGAATGAAATATTGCCATTTGTAACAACATGGATGGAGCAAGAGAGTATTATGCTAATAATACTTATGCTAATAAGTCAGTCAGAAAAAGACAAATACCATATGATTTTACTCATGTGGAATTTAAGAAAAGAAACAAGCAAAAGGAAGAAAAAGAGTCAAACTAAGAAACAGACTCTTAACTACTGAGAACAAACTGATGATTACCAGAGGGATGGTGGGGATGGTGGGGATGGGTGGGGAATGTGTTAAACACATGATGTGCATCAAGGAGTGCACTTCTTGTAATAAGCACCAGAAGCTGAATCGCCATATTGTATACCAGAAACTAACATTACACTGTATGTTAACTGGAATTAAAATAAAAGGTTAAAAAACTATTAAAAATGAGGATACATTAAAGAGACCTCTTGTGACATCAGCAAGCATAATAACATTCCCATTCTAGGGAATTCTTCTCCCATGAGAAGAGTTAGACAAAGTAGCAGAAAACCTATTTGAATAAATAATAGCTACAAAGTTTCCTAATCTGGGGTAGGAAACAGACATCCAGGTCCAGGAAACACAGACTACCCCTAACAAGATCAACTCAGTGAGGTCCACACCAAGACAAATAATAATTAAAAGGACAAGGATTAAATATAAAGAGAGAAACTTAAATGCAAGAAGAAAAAAAATAGCAACAAACAAGGGAAACTCCTTGAAGTTACCGTGTGATTTATCAGCAGAAACTTTACAGGCCAGAAAGGAGTGGCACAGTATATTCAATAAAAGCCAAAAACCTACAGTAAAGAATACTCTACTTGACAAGTTTATTTAAGTTGGAGGGAAAAGCACCATAACTAGAAAAAAAGGTATGAAATGAAAAAATTACACAGGTAAAAGAAAACACATAGTAAAAATAATAGATTAATCACTTATAAAGGCAGTATGGAGGTTATCACACAAACCTATTGATGAAATGAAATCTATAATAATTAGTCAAAGGATACACAAAGTAAAAAAATGTCAAGTGTGATGTATACATAAAATATGAAGGGGGCAGTAAAAATTGAGTGCTTTTAGAATGGGTTCAAACTTTAGTGACCAGCAACTTAAGTTTGCTATCCACATAAGATTTTATATATGAACTCCATGGTAACCACAAACAAAAACCTGTAGTAGACACACACAAAAATAATAATAAAGAGAAAGGAATCCAAGCATAACTCCAAAGAAAACCATCAAACCACAAGGCAAGAGAGAAGAGAGAGAAACAACCATAAACAACCAGAAAACAACAAACAAAATGACAAGTATATACCTATCAATAATTACTTTAAATGTTGGGACCCCTGGGTGGTTCAGTTGGTTAAGCCATCTGACTTCAGCTCAGGTCATGATTTGAGGGTTCTTGAGTTTGAGCACCACATCGGGCTCTGTGCTGTCAGCTCAGAGCCAGGAGCCTACTCTGGATTCTGTGTCTCCTTCTCTCTCTGCCCCTTGCCTGCTCCACTGTCTCTCAAAAATAAACATTAAAAAGAATTATTATTATTATTTTAAATGTAAATGGACTAAATGCTCCAATCAAGACATATGTGACCAAATGGATAAAAAAAAAAAACAAGAAAAACAAAAAATCTATATGCTGCCTACCTGAAACTAACTTCACACCTAAAGACACATACAGATTGAAAGCAAAAGGATGAAAAAAAAATACTTCATGTAAATGGAAACAAAAAAAGAGAGACAGGGATAGCAATATTTATATCGGGGGAGGGGGGAGATTTTAAAACCAAAGCTAACAAAAGACAGAAAAGGTCATTACATAATGATAAAGAAATCTGTCTAACAAGAGGATATATCCCTTAGATATAAATATCTAAGGGCCCAACATAGGAGCACCTAAATATATAAAGCAAATAATAATAAACATGAAGGGAGAAATTGACAGTAATACAGTAATAGAACACTTGAACACCCCACTTACATCAATGGATAGATCATCCAGACAGAATATCAGTAAGAAATCAGTGGCTTTAAATGACACATTCAGATTTAACAGATCTATCCAGAATGTTCCACCTCCAAATGCCTGAAACACATTATTTCAAATGCACATGGAAGATTCTCCAGGATAGATCACATGTTAGGGCCACAAAACAAGTCTCAATAAATTTAAGAAGACAGAAATTGTATCAAACATCTTTTCTGACCACAACAGGACGAAACTCGAAATCATTTATGCATGAAAAAAACTGGAAAAAAACATGCACACATGGAGGCTAAACAACATGTTACTAAACAATCAGTGAGTCAATAAAAAAACTAAAGATGAAATCAAGACACACCTTGAAACAAAGTGAAAACCAATGGCCCAAAATCTTTGGGATATAGCAAAAGCGGTTCTAGGAAGGAAGTTTATAATGATACAAACCTATCTCAAAAAGCAAGAAAAATCTCAAAAAAATCTAACCTTACACATATATGAGGAAAAAATTAACAGAGCCAAAGTTAGTGGAAGGAAGAAAATAATAAAGATTAGATTAGAAGTAAATGAAAGAGACTAGAAATAAAATAGAAAATACCAGTGCGACTAAGAGCTGGTTCTGTGCAAAGACAAACTTGATAAACCTTTAGCCAGACTAATCAAGAAAAAAAAGAGTGGACTCAAAATCAGAAATGAAAAAGAAAGTATAAAAATTGTATGCAAACAAATTGGACAACTTAGAAAAAATGGATAAAATTCCAAGAAACATAGAAAATCTGAACAGACTAATTCATAGTAACAAAATTCAATGGGTAATCAAAAAATTCCCAACAAATTCCAGGCCAGCTGGCTTCACATGTGAATTCTAGCAACATTTAAAAGATAGTTAATACCTATCCCTTGCAAACTGTTTCAGAAAGTAGAAGAGACAAAAAAGCTTCCAAATACATTCCGTGAGGCCAGCGTTAGCCTGATACCCAAACAAAACAAAGACACTACAAAAAAAAAAAAATTACACACCAATATCCCTGATGAACGTAGATGTAAAAATCCTCAATGAAATATCAGCAAACCACATTCAACAATACATTAAAATGATCATTCACTATAATCAAGTGATATTTATTTCAGGGATGTAAAGATGGTTCAATAAATCCAAATCCACCAATGTGATAGATCGCATTAACAAAATGCAGGATAAAAAGCCACATGATCATTTCAATACATGCAGAAAAAATGTTTGACAAAATTCACAGCTCTTCATAATAAAAACTCTCAAGAAAATAGGTATAGAAAAAATACACCTCGATACAGTAAAGGCTATACATGACACACACATAACTAACATCAAACTCAATGGTGAAAGCTGAAAGTTTTCACCCTAAGATCAAGAACAAGACAAGGATGTCCACTCTCAACACACCAGTGGAACTTTAATTCAACATAGTACTGGAAATCCTAACCACAGCAGTCAGAAAAGAAAAACAAAAGGTATCCAATTAGTAAAGAAGAAGTAAATTATCACTATTTGCAGATGACATGATACTATATAGAGAGAATCTTAAAATTCCCCTAAAACCTGTATCTTATAAATCAGTAAAGTTGCAGGATACAAAATCAAAACATAGAAATTTGTGGTGTTCTGGTACACTAATAATGAAATAGCAGAAAGGGAAATAAAGAAAACAATCCCATTTACAACTGCATCAAAGAAAATAAAATACTTAGAAATAAATTTAACCAATTAGGTGAAGGACCTTCATTCTGAAAACTATGACAGTGATAAAAGAAATAAGTGACACAAATAAATAGATATGCCATACTCATGGACTGGAATAATGTTGTGAAAAGGCCCATACTACCCAAAGCAGTTTACAAGTTCAGTGCAATACCTATCAAAATATAAATACTGTTTCTCACAGAACTAGAACAAAAAAATACTAAAATTCATATGGAACCACAGAAGACCCCAAATAGGCAAAGCAATCTTGAGAACAAACCAGGAGGTTTCACAATACCAAATTTCCAGATATACTACAAAGCTCTAATAATCAAAACAGTATGGCACTGGCACAAAAAGACACACAGATCAATAGAACAGAACTGAAAGCCCAGAAATACACCCACACATATATAGTCAATTAATATTTAACAAAAGAGATAATAATATACAAGGGAGAGAAAAAGTCTCTTTATTGATGGTGCTGGGAAAACTGGACAGCTATGTGCATAAGAAAAACTCTAAAAAGGGGCATTTGGGTGGCTCAGCCAGTTGAGCGTCCGACTTCAGCTCAGGTCATGATCTCACAGCTCGTGAGTTCGAGCCCCTCATTGGGCTCTGTGCTGACAGCTCAGAGCCTGGAGGCTGCTTCGATTTCTGTGTCTCCCTCTCTCTCTGCCCCTAACCCACTCACATTCTGTCTCTGTCTCTCTCAAAAATAAACATTAAAAAAAATTAAAAAAAAAAAAAACTCTAAAAGAATTAAAGACCTAAAAATATGAGACCTGAAACTTTAAAACTCGTTTAAAAAAATGCATAGGCAGTAGTCTTTTTAGACATCAACCTTAGCAATATTTTCCTCAATCTGTCTCCTCAGGCAAGGGAAACAAAAGCAGAAATAAACAATTAAGACTTTAACAAACTAAAAAGCTTTTGCACAGTGAAGGAAATCATGAATAAGATAAAAAGGCACCAAATGGATGAAAATATTTGCAAATGATATATCGGACAAGGGGTTAATATCCAAAATGTATAAGGAAATTACAACTCAACACCAAAAAGGGGAATAATCCAATTTAAAAATGGGTAGAGGATTTGAATAAATACAGAGAACCAGTGGTTGCCAAAGGGGAGGGAGTGGGGGGAGGCAGGCAAAACAGATGAAAAGGATTAAGAGGTACAAACTTCCAATTATAAAATAAATAAGTCACAGGGGTGAAAAGTACAGCATAGGAAATATAGTCAATAATATTGTAATACACCTATCACGGTGAGCATTTCATAATATATATAATTGTTCAATCACTATGTTGTACATGTGAAATATTACATGTCTACCATACTTCAATTGAAACTTTTAAAAATTAAAAAAGGGGCACCTGGGTGGCTCCGTCAGTTAAGCATCCAACTTCAGCTCAGGTCATGATCTCACAGTTCTTGAGTTTGAGCCCCGCATCAAGCTTTGCCCTGACAGCCCAGAGCCTGGAGCCTGCTTTGGATTTGGTGTCTCCTTCTCTCTCAGCCCCTCTCCCACTCATGCTCTGCCTCTCTCTCTCTCTCTCTCTCTCTCTCTCTCTCTCTCTCTCAAAAATAAACATTAAAAATTTTTTTAATTTAAAGAAATTAAAAAAAAAAAGCAAAGTCAACCTCTAGGAGAAAATATTTCCAAATTGTATATCCAATAACAGGTTAATAACCAAAATATATAAAGAATCCTACAACTCAATAGCAAAAACACAAACAATCTGATTTTTAAATGGACAGAAGATCTGAACATTTTTCCAAAGGTATATAGTCAGCCAACAGGTACACAAAAAGGTGCTTGACATCACTGATCATCAGGGAAATGCAATTCAGTATCACATTGAGATATCCCCTCACACCTGTTAAAATGGTTATGATCAAAAAGAGATAACAAGTGTTGGTGAGGATGCAGAGAAAAGGGAACCCTTGTATACTTTTGGTGGGAATACAAATTGGTACAGCCACCATGGAAAACTGTATAGAGGTTACTTAAAAAATTAAAAATTCCCCTTCTGGGCATATACATACATAAGAAATAAAAACAGAATCTTGAAGAGATATTTGCACTCACACATTCACTGCATCATTAGTCAAAATAGCCAAATTATGAAATCAACCTAAGTGTCCATCAAAGGATGAATAAAGAAGATGTGGCATATATACATTATGCATATATAAAAAATATATACACATATTGTATATATATATAATGGGTTATTATTCCAGCTGTGAGAAAGAAGGAAAGCCAGCAATTTGTGACAATATGAATGGACCTTGAAGGCATTATCCTAAGTGAAATAAGTCAGAGAAAGACAAGTACTGTATGATATAATTTATATGTGGAATCTAAAAAAGCTAAACAGAAACAGACTAGAATAGTAGTTACCAGGGGCTGGGAGGTTGGAAAAATGGGGATGTTGTCAAAACTTATAAACTTCCAGTTACCAGATGATAAGTTATAGGAATCTAAGGTAAAGATGGTAATTTTAGTTAACAATACTGTGCTATAAACTTGAAAGTTTCTAAGAGGGTAGATCTTAAATGATTTTACCACAAAAGAGAAGGGGTAATTATGTGGCATGACAGAAGTGTTATCTAAAGCTCAAGTGGTCATCATTTTACAATACGTAAATGTGTCCAACCAACACGTGGCACATCTTAAACTTACATAATGCTTGATGTCAATGATATCTCAGTAAAGCTGCGGGAAACAAGAAGATTGAAAACAATCTAAAAATGTCCATCAAGAGAGGTCGGTTCAATAAATTATAGTAAATCCATATGATGGAAACATCTGCCATCTAAAAGAAAAAGGCAGCTGCCATGATGGGCACTATAACAATATCAAAGTTATGTCCTTACTATAAAATCAAGGTGCAGAACAGTGTGGATCTTGTGATACAAGAGTATGAAAATATGGCATCCCCATCTATCTATACTCAAGTACACATATACTGTGTCTGGAAGAATACGCAAGAAACTGTTCAGGATGGCTGTGTCCAAGAGGACAGGGGTGCGGAGGAGATTTTCACCGGACATCCTTTCGTACTCTCAGAATTTTGTAAATTTTTTAGCATTACCTTCATTGTAAAAAATACCTCACCTCCCAAATCGTTCTCCCACCCATTTACATGTCACTATCAAGAGTTATGCCACCAGGGGAGCCTGGGTGGCTCAGTCAGTTAAGCATCAGACTCTTGGTTTCGGCTCAGGTCATGATCTCACAACTCATGAGTTGGAGCCCCGCGTCAGGCTCTGTGCTGACAGCGCAGAGCCTGCTTGGGATGCTCTCTCTCCCTCTCTCTGTCCCTCTCTGTCCCTCTCAAAAATAAATAAATAAACTTAAAAAGAAAAAAGAGTTATGCAACCAAAGTAAGGCTTGAGCTGCAATTTACCTCTGTTTAGAAACATCCATCAATCCCCACGTATACACCTTGATGGTGAAACAGCCAGCCTCTGAGGCCAGGCTGCTCAAGTTTTGCCTCTTCCGCTGATGACTGGTAAGACTTTGGGCAAGTTTCTTACACTCAGGGTGGTGGGATCTGTGCTACATCAGCCAACCCCACTGTGGGACTGAGGGAGCAATTCCTCCTGCTTCCCGGAGGGCTGCTGGTTCACAGCCTTCCACTGAGGCTCTCCAGAAATTGCCCCTACCTTGAAAGCTACCACAGCTGAGGTCACACCTCCTTCCTGGGCACCCACATCCAATGACTGGTTGACACAGGGTATGAAGGCCAGGACCCGCATCCCAACTTGGAAAATGTCTGAGGGAACCCAGCTGGCTTCCCCGGGTCTGAAGGACCCAGTCGGTTAAGCGTCCGACTTCGGCTCACGTCATGATCTTGCACTTTGTGGGTTCAAGCCCTGCATCAGGCTCTGCACTGACAGCTCAGAGCCTGGAGCCTGCTTCAAGTTCTGTGTCTCCCTCTCTGTCTGCCTCTCCCCCACTTGTACTCTGTCTCTCTCTCTCTCTCTCAAAAATAATAAATAAACATTAAAAAAAATAACAACAACAAAAGTCTTCTCTAAAAACACCTTCCCGCCTACTACTCTCAGCTCAGAGTCTGCTTGCCACAGAGCCCAGCCTGCAATGCTTAGCATCCTCATGTGTGCAGTGGGATGGTCGCGGTACCCACTGCGGAGGGTTGTTTACAAGTAAAACTCCTTAAATCCTTGAAAGTGCTTAGAACCATACCCATGCTACCGTTTCAGTGTTTGTATCCTCTCCAAAATTCATACTGAAATCCTAATGCCCAATGTGGTAGCACTAGCAGGTGGGGTCTTTGGGGGCAGGGCCCTCATGAATGGGATTGAGGTGGTTATAAAAGTGGCCTGAGAGCTCCCTCACCCCTTCTGCCTGAGGATATGACGAGCGTGTGACTCCAAAGAGGCTCCTCACCCGGCTGTGCTGGCACCCTGATCTCCGACTTCAGCCTCCAGAACTGAGGGAGATACCCTGCTGTTGTTTATATGCCGCCCAGTCTGTGGGATTTTGTCATGGCTTTCTCAATAGACTAAGACCCCCTCATTCACTAGATGTTAGCCGTTATTAAGACAGAGTTCCATCTCTTAAAATCCTTGACCTCTGTGATTGGACCCAGCTTACATCTCCAATCTTTTTCATCCTTCTGTTCAGACACTTTATGCCCAAAGCAACCTGGCTCCTGGCTGTCTTGTTGGTTTGTTTCCTCATCTCTGAGCCTCTGCCATGTTCTTTCTTCCTCATGGAGGGCTGGTCTCGACCCTATAATGTTCTGCAGGTCTGCCTCCATGTTCCCTTCCGCAGGCCTCCAATTGTACGTAACGTCTGCATAGCGCTCTAGAGGTACTCA
Source organism: Panthera pardus (assembly GCF_024362965.1). Taxonomy (NCBI): domain Eukaryota; kingdom Metazoa; phylum Chordata; class Mammalia; order Carnivora; family Felidae; genus Panthera; species Panthera pardus. Next base: position 129,251,876 of record NW_026526991.1, on the reverse strand, counting down.
CACGGCACATAGCAAGTACCACACAGCCCTGGCAGCACGCTCACTGCCCAGCTTGTATCACAGATGCCTGAAGGCCTAATCCACCTTTGCATGTGTAGCCTTCTTGCACTGGCCATTTTAGCCATATACTGAAAGATCTGAATCAAGTTAGGCATTCCAAAAATACCTGTCATTTAGTCAAGAGCTTTGGCCCCCTGGGTGCCACTTCAACAGCCCGGAGACCACACATGCAACAGTGCCCTCTTCTGGCCAAAATGAGCCCCTCAAATAGAAAAGAAAGTGGGCATAGGTGACACCTGAGACCTCCTTATTTATGTTGCATATGACAAGATATTATCTGTATAACCTACTGAGGGTTTCCTGTGGGTTTCCTTATGCTAGCCTAAGCACTTTATATCCACTCTCTCATTAGGTCATGCTCTTTCTAGAAGGCATAGCAGATTCTGCAACCAAGAATAGGATCAAAGAGTCCAAGCAAATTCTATTAAACCAGAAGTACTGGGGTTTTAACATGTTTGTTCAAATTTTGGAAGGACAGAATCCAATATTGTGTTGGAACATAACATCAAAGAGAAAGTTAAGTTCTATTTTATGACATTCTTCAAAAGCTGCATTTTAAAATAAATAAAAGCAAACATACTAGGATACAATAAGATCCGTACTCTTGATGGGACTTTAGTGATCACTTCTAAGGCATCAACATTCTCCAAGGAGCCAGGTGCTACCTACTCCAGGGAGGCAGAGCAAGAGGAAGACCACTTGGACGATGGCCTAAAGAAACCGAGGTAGAAGAGTCACCCGGAAGTGTGTCTGTGTTGGCAGAGTGAGGGACAGGGGTAGTTAAGATGGGATGGACAGGGTGATGGCAGTTCCTTAGTGAATATGTCATTCTTGATCCCCCCAACCTCTCCCTGATCTGGATAGGATCTGAGTTGGAGAAAGACACAGAAGGAACTTGGCCAACATCACCAATCCAAGTTGTGACCCAGGACCCCTTCCCAGGCAGAAAGTCTTTCTGTGTCAAGTGGGCTATGCCTGCAAGTAGAGAGACTCTCAACCCTACAAACAGAGGCTAACCCTATAAAATAAGGAAGCCCTTATCAACAGTATCCCAAGGAAGCTGCGTGAATCCTGCCCATCACCTATTAAGGAAGCAAGAATTTCTACACAAGAGCTATGCTTTCAAATATACGTGTTCTTTTAAAAAACTGTCCTTTCTCTGGAATGCTTTCCAAATGAAATTAATCTCTTTAGAAATCTGCTATATAGGGGCGCCTGGGTGGCTCAGTCGGTTGAGCATCCGACTTCGGCTCAGGTCATGATTTCACGGTCTGTGAGTTTGAGCCCCGCGTCAGGCTCTGTGCTGACCGCTCAGAGCCTGGAGCCTGTTTCAGATTCTGTGTCTCCCTCTCTCTCTGCCCCTCCCCCGTTCATGCTCTGTCTCTCTCTGTCTCAAAAATAAATGTTAAAAAAATTAAAAAATATACATATCTATGTATATCTAGATATCTAGATATATATCTATATCTATATCTAGATATATATCTATATCTAGATATATAATAGATATGTATATCTATACACATATAGATATGTATATCTACTATATATCTAGATATATAGATTGATATCTAGGTATATATAAATATATCTATATATACCTAGATATCAATCTATATGCCTAGATATCTATCTATATATCTAGATATCTAGATATATATAGAGAGATAAATAAAGATAAGGCACATCATTGCTCATTTAGCTTTCTGGTAGTTTTCAGTAAGCTAAGGAGGGGAAGGAACAAGTCAAGCTGAAATAGGTATTGCCACATTTTCTTTGAAGAACCAAAGAGAAACAAATGATCCTATAAGGTGACCCCAAAACAACAGACTCCTAATCATTGGTGCTGATTGGCTGAGGAGGAAAAAGCCCTTGCCCAGCAGATGTCTGAACACCCCAGCATTTAGCCTGTGTCCAGGGTTGTCCTTCTCTGGAAAGTTCTACATGACCAATGAATGGGGTGCCTGCTTCAGGGTGGATGGGCAGATTGTTGTAGGGGAGCCTACTCTTTTATTCTAAGCAAGACAAAAAGTGGGCTAGGACCTTTTTTAAATAACACCTTTTTGAACTATAAAAGCAACACTTGTTTATTATAGAAAAACTTTTTTAAATTATGAGACCAAAAAGAGACCATTAAAATCATCTGTCTTTCTATTGTATAGAGATAGACACTGTTGAAATTTTAATATAGTTCTAACTAGGATCGTTTCTACAAGTATAAATATTTAAACAAGTTGGGATCATGCCACGTTAGACTTAGATCAAGCCATTAGGATCATGCCATCAGTTCTAATTGTTTTTCCCTTTGGCATTTATCATAACTACTTTCTGGACATGCGTGTATGCACTCCCATTGAGCATTTCAATGGGAGTTTGGGGAGGGTGAGTCAGGTGGTTGTGCCTCGCTATCATGAACTGTCAGACTGATTACTAATTGTTAATCCTCCTCTATCCTTAGGTCCACAGGCCAGCAGGGAAGGAGGCCAAGATGGGCCCCTTTGCATCCGTGAGGTTGAGTGATCATAGTGTGTGGTCTTCTGGGTGGTCATGTCTCCAATGACAGGAAAAACCAGAGAGCTTCTCACCTGTGCCTAAAACCATCCTATGTGTTCTCTGCTTTCCCTAGCAATCTCGGGTCTTTGGGGAAGTTTCACAAGAATACGAAAGATTAAGGATCAATAGTCTTACCACACAGAATCACTATATAGGATCCATATACCATCAACTCACGTCTAAATAATTTCTAAAATTATTTCTAAACAGTCTCAGCTTCTGTATGTGCACTCATTTCAGCAAGAAGCATTTATTCTACCATGCCTGGCATTATATGGTTTAAAGTTTTCCTGAATTATTCTGCAATATACCAATAAACTCTGTACCTGGCTAAACCAGAGTATATTAAAAATTACTATTTCAATGACAGCAGACATACCAAATACTCACTGAGAGGATTCTTGCCTTCCACAGCTGCTTTCAATTTAAATAACCACCTATAAAGACAAGACAAAGTGTACTTTCTGAAATGTTAAAAATGAGGAAAGGCAAGTCCAAAAGAAACAACACAGACCGACAGCTTGCCTTTTTAACACTTTGTTCCTCTTCTTGCGATTAAAAAAAGGGAAGAAAAAAAACGCGAGGATTAAAATCTAGAGCAGGGGGTCAGCAAACTATGGCTGGTGGACCAAATTGGGCTCACTGCCTACTTTTGTGAATAAAGTTTTATTGGAACAGAGCCACATTCATTTGTTTACATATTGTCTGCGGCTACTTCTGTTGCCACAGTGGCAGAGCTGAGTGGTTGCGACACAGACTGTAGGGTCCAAAAAGCCTAAAATATTTATTATCTGGCCCGTTGCAGGAAAAATTCCCAAGCCTTACTCTTGAGAGTGTCCTGAGGCAAATGGAGATGCAAAGGCAACATCTGACAACTGGATGGGTTGTTGGCTGGGGAAATGGACGACAACTGAAGATTGAAAGGGGAGCAAAGGGACAGGAAAAACACCCGGTACCTGAGTGCCCCCAGATCCGCACTGCTCATACCTCAGCCTTGTCACACTACTTTCAAAGCACTGATTTGTGATCACTACTCTGGGCTGTCAGGTCATAGCCCAGGCTCTCAACTATCCCCATCAAGGTTCCTTTTCACTCCATCTACTGGAGTGTTGCCAATTTCAAACCTCCAGACGGAAATTAACAAAACAGCTCTTTCCGAAATGACTAGCCAACTGTTTCCCAAATGCTTCCCAGGCAACACCGGGGAGAGAAGCTCTCTAGAGCCTACAAATGTTCACTGCTCAGGTACATTCACTGTCAGTATGGCGATGAGGGGAACCTACGGTCATGCAATTTGTCCATCAGTTCCGGAAGTTTATGTTGCACCACGTTTTCTGACCCAGTCAAGGCCAGAGGTAGGGATTCCTTCCTTCTCTGTGTGAGTCAGGACCTCTTTGGGGGGTCGATGGTAAGCCTCCAAGTTCTCCTTGCCCCTTGTCTTTGTGCCACTGTCGTTTTAAACCCGAGAGACAGAGAGGTGTGAGCAAGCGGGCAGGAATGCCAAGGTGCATGCAGAATGGCTTCCTGAATGATTCAGCACTAACAGGCTGGATGATCCCCAGAGCTACCGAAAAAACTCCCAAGCCACGGAAATGACAACAGGGCAGTTCTTCTGAGGACTCTCTGGAGAAACAGCCTGAGATTCCTATGACTGTATTTGACTTGGCATCTGGTTCTTTGCTCCACCCAAAGTCAAAAGAGGAGTCTCCTGTGCCAGGAGCCCAATAGATGGGAAAGCAAATGCCCCAGAGAGGCTGTGGCTAGAAGGTGACGGGGTGAGGATAGGCAAGCAGGGTCTGGGGAGGGAGCTGGGGCAGGAGTGCTCCTTCCCCTGGGCAGCAGGCCTGGAGGCCGCCCCTCCACCTGCCTCTCTCCTCCCCTCCCCTCCCACCAAGCAGGAGGCAGCTAGTATCCTGGGTAGGAAGGTGGGGATATTAATGTCTCCACCACAGACTTGCTTTGAAGATGAAATCATGTAATACATGTCACACACTTGACATAGCACCTAGCATAAAGTAAACAATAAATGGAACTTTTACTATTAGTTTTCGCCTGAGCTTAAGCTTTTCCTGGTCAGAGTACTGCTCCCTAGCCACACTGGGCTCTCTCCCATAACTGTGCCTTTGCACATATACCTCCTTCTGTTTAGAAAATTTCCACGGACCCACTCCTCACACTTTTATGCAACTGATAAAATTCTTCTGCTTCTCCAAGTGTCAGTTCAACAGTGACCTCCTCAGTGAAGCCTTCCCTGATTCCTCCAGGCAGAGCCACGTCACCATTCCAATTCCCTGGTCAAGTTTATCACACTGTGGCCTGTTGGCAAGTCCAGCTTTTTCCTAAGACTGTGAGCCCCTGGAGTACAATAGTTCCACCTTTTCATCTTTGCAACGAGCACCCCACCACACAGCAAGCACTTCATAAAGGGTGGGAAGGAAGGATGCAGATGGAAACCCAAGCAAGTCCAATGACTTAAAAGTGAGTAACTGACAGAGAAGCAGAAGCTACCTCTTGAAAGTGGGTGCTGAGTTCACCGTGATCCTTATGAAGTCCTGACTCTTAAAAGAAGAAGGTCGGTTTTGACTGCCTGTTCTGAGAAGCTCAGGAACAGGCTTTGAGGTTCGCTGAAATTCATGCATTTTCCTTTTCTGATACTCTCCCCGTCCACCCACTGGCTGGATTGTTTCCTATATCCCCGTACCAAATCCCACAAAAGTTGCAGAACAGTGAGGAGAGGAGAAAAGACAGTGAAAACTAAGGTGGAGATGCTGGGTTATGGGACACCCAGGTAAATGCAGGAGATGGAATCCCATTGCAGAGGCTGGCTCCAGAGAGCAGCAATGGCTGGGTGGCGACCGGAGGGGCCAGGGTCTCAGATAGCCAGGGCTTAAATCCTCAACTGATTATAACCAGGAAAGTCTGTGCTGCCTTGGATTAGTGACAGCCATCATGAAAAAGGAAGTGTACTGGTTAAGTTCAGTTCTAGAAAAGTAAAGTTCTATCTTGAGATGAATTCACTACAAAGCGTCGCAAAGAGCTGCTCATCTCATGAGACACTTGCATGGGGACAAAGGGATTTTTTTGGGCCACAGAAAGTTCAGATATGCCGCATATTATGTCTCTTTGATGTAATACTCATTAACATATCTTCCCTGCACACTGGTCCCGCATTAAATAAACATCTATAACTGTTTTACCGCAAATCTCAGTTGACTAGAGCAGAGCCCGCCAACAGGCAGCGAGAATGGACGACTACAAGCATGTGATACTGTGATCCTCTTGGCCAGGGAGGCGCTCAGAGCTGCCGGCCAGGCCACTGCAGCCTGCAGCATTTTCCCCAGAGAACTTCTGTTCAATGTCCACTGTGAAAATCCTTTGGTGTGGTTGAAAATGGCATAGGAGTTTAGTTACTTTTAAAATTAATTAACTTTAAAGAGGATCTTTTAATTACTACTCATACATGAAATGAATGAATTTCCTATTAAATCCCTACTGTTCTCTCTATATAAAAATATTACTCGGGGCGCCTGGATGGCTCACCTGGTTAAGTGCTGGACTTCAGCTCAGGTCATGATCTCATGGTTCGTGGTCGGGCTCTGTGCTGACAGCTCAGACCCTAGATCCTGCTTCAGATTCTGTGTCTCCCTCTCTCTCTCTCTCTGCCCCACCTCTGCTCACATGTGTGCTCTCTCTCAAAAATACACATGAATGAATGAATGAATGAATGAATGAATGAATGAATAAAATTACTCAATTGTATTCAAGTGGACCTCACTGATGGATACCAAACTTGTCCCATTCTGTGACAGGTCAGTCTAGGTTCTAAGCTTCTTGTGGGTGAATCTGCCTCTCCCTAAAGAGTTTTGCAAATATCATTCTCCACTGCCTATGATATAAAGACTGGAGAGCACTACACCATGGAATACAAATTCCAACCCTCAATGCTCTTCGACCTACCAAGGGAAGAGGAAAGTGAAACCACAGATCCCTGAGTAAGGCTGCTACCAGCTCTCAGCAAATGCCAAGCACTTTCCAAGGTGCAGTGGAGAAAAGACTCCCTGGTGAAGCAGGTCCACTAGAGACTTGCTGATGCCGGAATTCCCTTGGGAGGGATGGATGCCCTTGAAGGTCACTGGAATCTCAGGTTTTTGTAAAGATCTGACCACTTGGCTTCTGATGTGTATGTGCTCTGTGGCATCTCGGCCTCTGGGAGAGGAAAAATGAAAGGGCTTCATAATTCAACCTCCTCCCCAAACCCAGCAGATGACAGGTGTGCTACCATGGCGGGTGAGGAGCCAAGCTCATTCCTGCCTCAGCCCTGAGTGCGCTGACCCCTACAGAGTGAGGTGCACTGAACCACTTAATCTCCATGCCTTAGGTCATTGCTGTTGCCCAAGGGAACAGTAGGTTATTAACCAAGTTCAAGCTTCCACCTTGCCCTGTAGGCCTCTGAACTCGATCCAGGGTGATCTAAAGATAGTCCCCTCTCGGGGCACCTGGGTGGCCCAGTCAGTTGAACGTCTGGCTCTTGATCTCCACTCAGGTCATGATCTCACATTCTGTGAGATCAAGCCCCATGTCAGGCTCTCTGCTGATGGTGTGGAGCCTGCTTAGGGTTCTGTCTCTCCTTCTCTCTGCCCCTCCCCAGCTTGTTCTCCCTCTCTCTCTCAAAATAAATTTTAAAAATTAAATAAATAAAGACAGTCCCCTCTGATCTCAGCCGGTGCCCGTGACAATGCTCAAAGTGAGGAAACTAGACCATGGCCCCAGCAGCCTACTGAGGAGGGGACCCCCAGAGCCAGTCTGCTCTGCCCACGCTCTCTCCCCAGGGAAACCTTCAGCCTGACTCTCCTCCGATCTGATGCTCATTTCACTGGAGTCTCTTAAGGTCTTGCGTTCTGAGTACTTGGGGTTCAGTCTCCAAGCTCTTCCCTCTGAGAAGGGCAACTAAGGACCAGGCTCTACTTTTCCTCCCAATGGCTAGTGTGTTTTCCTGGCATCATCCCCGGCTGAAAACCCCAAAGAGCTCCTGCCACCTGCCCTACTGGGAAATAGGATGGGAATTTATGAGCTGTGAGTGTGGTCCTGTTTACTTCTCAGCAACTGAAGACTTGTCCACGTAGCCACCTCCAGGGCCTGACTCAACCTAAAGTCTGTTCGGTTGGGAGACTTTATCAAACCCAGAAACAGACTTTTCTGCTACTGAATCAAGACAGGTGGTAATGGTGCTGTCTCTTCTTGGAGACAGAGAAAGAGCTGGGGTAGGATTTGCTGGGACCTTCCTTCCAACCTGGCTCTGCCAGTCGCTGGCTATATAGACATTTTCCTTCTTTTGTCAAGTAGGGGTACTGAAAAGATTGGTGAGAATATGCCCAGATATATTTAGCCAGCCTTAAAGCCAGTAAATGCTGACTGTTATCCCTACATTTTGCCAACCTCAGTCAATCAACTCATGTCCCAGAATCAATTCGCAGTTAATATTAGGTAAAAATATTATTGGAAAACCTTTAAAGAACAGATGACAAATGAACACTAAAGCAAACTGATGTGTATCTGCCAACTTTCAAGGGCTGTCCTTTCTGGCATGGTGTCTGGCTCAAGTGCTTGTGAGCTTGAAAGTTTCAATAACATGGTTCAGGCTACATTTCCATGTGTCTGTCATGAGATCATAGAATTCTACCCAGGGCAGTTACAGCCAGACTCTGTGACAAATGAAAAATAGATATTAGCTGTGAGGAGAAATTTTAAATATGCCTTCTTCATGGCTCCATTATATAAGCAACGCAAGATATTCCTAGCCACCTCTTTAACAATTTTCTGTTCCATCTTTCTGGAGTGCTGTTCCATGACTCTGCATGGCAAGCTTGTCTGCAGCTTTCTGGTTCCTGTGTCACCTCCTCGGATGAGTTTCCTTACCACCGTGTGTGTGACCTCCCTTAATGCCTATCTCAGTACCCTGCCTGTGCCCCAAACAGCATTATCAAGTCTACTTATTCTTTGTTTCTTTTTTAATGTTTATTTTATTTTTGAGAGAGAGACAGAGCCAGAGCATGAGCAGGGGAGGGGCAGAGGGAGAGGGAGACACAGAATCCGAAACAGGGTCCAGGCTCTGAGCTGTCAGCACAGAGCCCGACGCAGGGCTTGGAATCACGAACTATAAGATCCTGACCTGAGCCAAAGTCAGACACCTAACTGACTGAGCCACCCAGGTGCCCCTTAATAAGGTTTTTTTAAATTTACTTATCCATATATCCTTTTATTGGGGATACACACTGTGTCTAAATGTTGTACTATTTTAAATAATGTTAAAGAGAAAAATATACCACATTTTTCTTTAACAGGATCGTTTCTTTAGGGGTAATGCTTGGAATTGAAATTATTAGATTATCAGATTAGAAGCAAATAAGTATTTCTAAGAATTTTGCTTTAGCTTGCCAAATTGTTTTCTTAAAGTACTATGCTTGTTTAAGGTTTATTATTTCATGTGTCTTTCTTGAATTTACCTAGAACTTATTTGGGTAAATGTGATGTGACTACATAAATTTTTTGGCCACATTTTTTAGATCTACAAGGATTCTAGAAAAACCTTTAAATGGACCTATGCAGCTCTATACATATTTTAAATAGATGAAAAACTACAGACTAATATTTGATGATTACATAACTTTAAAAATTAGCTCCTAGTATAGGCTTTTCTGATCTATCTCCCTGCCCATTATTTTCCCTTAAATACACTCTTGATTCTATCCCTGTCTTGTTCCTCTTCAAGGAATACAGACAGGAAATTTTCTGTTTCATACTGGGTTTAACCTATAAAAGCTGCATTATCTTCTCTGCTCATTCCCTCTCTAGAAAAACACGCACAGATGTTCCTACACGTTATGTTCCTAATGGCATAAACACAGAGGGTCACCGCAGAATTCTTTATAAGACTGAAAAATTGGGAACCACTTCCATGCCCTTTGGGAAGGGAACAGCTAAATAAACTACAGCCCATCCACCCTATGAAATACTATAGGAAATTCAAACTTGAAAGAGGACAGAGCTCCAACATGTATTATCAAGTGAAAAAATAAAAAATAAAACCCACCAACTTTTAGAACCATTCATGTTGTAGGATACAAAAGCGTTTTATTTTTAAGGTCCACATATCTGCATGTAAAGCCCTGCTCAAAGATCTGGAAGGATCTTTACCGTTAGCACGGTTGGTGCCAGGAGGGGCTTGGGTCTGAGCACACGTGTCAAGGAAGCTGTGCTTTTATTTGTAACACATTTTTACACAGATAATGTATGCACGCATGTTTCACAGGGACAATTAGAAATGATGAAGTATGTACAGGTCATACTCTCTGAACGGATTATCTGCTCTTGGGTTGCATTTTTGTCACATATGCCTTGGTGGCCTAGCACCATGCAGTTCCTTCTGTGGCTGCTCAGCACAGCGAGCTCCCCGAGCACCCAGGGCATGAAGACGCTGCAGTGGAGGTGGGCATTCGGCCCCCAGGGAGATGTGTTATGATGAAGTCCTCACCCTGCAGGAATCACTCTGCAAAGGTCATTTTAGGTGAGAAAACCTGTGCTCGGGAAAGAGGAGGACTGGCCCAGGGACTGGCAGTGACTCAGAGCCCAGCACACGTGGCATCTAGGCTTCCCAACCACGAGTCACCAAGGGGCAGTTGCTAAGCATGCGAACTGTCTCAGTCCATCACTGACCAGTCAGAGCTGGTTAATGGCTCTGGGACTGAGTCACCAGGGATGGGAGTAGTTATTTACCCAAGGCACTAAGATTCCCTAGACTCAGGACCTCACCTTCACTATATTCTGGTGCTAGAGAAAGAATAACACTAACTGCCCTTTACTGAGCAGTGACTATGTGCCAGGCACTGTACTGGGTGTCTTGGATTCATTCCCTTATTAAATTCTGACATTCAACCCATATAGCAGGTTGTACTATTTCCCCCATTTTAGAGATTATAAAAATGATGCCCAGAGAGCTGAAGTAACTTACCTTGCCAAGGGCCCTGTGGTAATGTGATGGAGCTTGAACTGGACATCAGACCATCTATCTAAGTATTTATAGCAGCGCTAGCAACAATAGCCAAATTATAGAAAGAGCCCAAATATCCATCGACTGATAAATGGATTAAGAAGATGCGGTTTATATATACAATGGACTATTACTCAGCCATACAAAGAATGAAATCTAGCCATTTGCAATGTTGCGGGTGGAACCAGAGTGTATTATGCTAAGTGAAATAAGTCAGAGAAAGACAAATACCATATGATTTCACTCATATGTGGAATTTAAGAAACACAAAAGATGAACATAGGGGAAGAGAAGGAAAAATAAGAAAAAAACAGAGGGAGGCAAACCATGAGAGACTCTTAAATCCAGAGAACAAACTGAGGGTCGCTGGAGGGGAGGTGAGTAGGGGGTTGGGCTAGATGGGGGATGGGGATTAGGAGGGCACTTGGTGGGATGAATGTGGGGTGTCTTATGTGAGTGATGAATCACTGGGTCCTACTCCTGAAACCAACACTACAGTGTCCATTAACTAACTTGAATTTAAATAAATTTTTTAAAAAATAGGAAAACATTAAAAAACAACAACCAGACCATCTATCTTAAAAGCCAAGCTCTGAAGCTCTACTGACAGACTACTGAGGTTTTCAAAGGAGGTGATTTACTTTGCAAACCTGAAGCCCCAAGTGGAGTTTCCAGGGGGCTCAGCTTTCCGCTCTAGGGCTTTCCCTGACCCTCAACCCTCGGCGGCAGCGCAAACAAGGGCACTCTCCTCACAGAAACACCACCTTCCAGCTGCTCCCATGAGAACACAGACACACTACGTATATTTATCCGGGATATAGGGATTCTAATTACTAAAAAATAAAACTCGAAACCACCATTCCAGAGGACTGTCTTCTCCTCCCTCTTCCATAATCCCACTTGCGAGCAGTCTGGATATTCAATTTTAAATGAATTAGGAAGGCAACTTAAGCGAGGAAGGACGTCAGCCCCGGCTTTAAAAAACTCCGTTAATGAATGTTGAATTCCCCTCCAGTCCCTGAGAAGGTGACCTTTTGGCTCACAAACTTTATGCGTCCTCTGTGGCCAGAGCAGCTTCTGTGCCATGATCCTGTCCCTAAGTCTGCTGGTGCACGTCTCCTGCGAGGTCAGCCCAAGCTCCCAGAGCAGGCAGCAGCCCTCCTTCACCCCAACAGCAGTCCTCCCAATGAACTGGAAGCCAGGGAGTCCTACCTGGAGACAGACTTCACTGTCCAGTGGAAAACCCAGGCCTTTATTTTTTTAATGATTTTTTTTTATTATGATGGTAAAAGAGAACATAAAACGAACCATTTTAAACATGTGGCATTAAGTATATTCACTCTGTTGTGCAGCCATCACCGCTGTCTTACCTCTGGACTCCCTAAGTGTTTCCACCCTGCCCTAACTTCTACCAGTGGGTCCGCTTCTGCCCGCACAGATGGATGGCCTTCGATTTTTACGGAGGTGCTTTGTCTGGGAATAAAGGCAGCATTGTGAACAGTCTACACACCACAGGCTCCTGAGGGGCCCCGGCTTCCTGGGCCTCCTTCCAAACCCGTCTAGACCTCCTTGCTGGGAGAGCTTAGGGTCTGCTGCCTGTGCCTCCTCCCAGCCTAGACCTGTAACAGCCCCACCCCCACCCCACCCCACCCTCCAGTCGTTCTGTGTCAGGAGCGCCAGGTTACTCTCTAGCGCCTCCTAGCAGCTGCATGGTCCTGGGCAGCTGACCCAACCTCCTGGACCCCATTCACCTCTCCACAAAATGAGGCCACCTTATCTAAAAGGTGGGGTGGCTGGCAAGGTCAGGCACCTGAGCAGATGTGTTGGACACTGAATTCGTGCCCTATCTGTCCAATGGCCCTGACCTGTTGCCCCCACTCCCATCCATCACTTTGCTCCCTGCTCTCCTCTTCCTCCTTCTCAGCTCTTTCTCCCACAATGCCCTGCTCACTCCCCTTTCTGGGGGAGCCCAGGAGGTGGTAGAAAGTAAGAGTCTCTCTGTTATCTGAACCCTAATGCGCCTGCCTTTCCAACCTCTTCCCTTTCGGTGGAGTCTGGCCAAAAATGCCCCCTTAGATGTCACATCTCATCCAGCAGAATGTGTAAAGAGAGACAATTCCCCAAAAGCCAATTTACAGCCTAGGAGGGGACCCTTCGAGTCTCTGGAAGACATACTCATGCTCTGATACTTAGGAAATCTTCACTCTTCAGACTTACGTCGTCCTTTCTTTGCCTCCTCTCTTTGTGAGACAAGAAAGACAATCCCTTGACAGGTTTGAAGAATAAATCATTTCTTTTTAAAAGTCAGTCGGGGGAAGGAGACTATCTGGAGCCTCTCAAAGCCTCAGAACACAGGAAAGAAAATGAGCAGACAAAACCAGATTGGAAAGGCCTACTATAGACGTCCCACAGGCCCACTGTCTGTAACTTTAATCTTCTAGAAGGGAAAGTAATCTCTGGATGATGTTCCCCTGCCTGGGGAACACATGCTGGTCACTTACATTATGTCATTTCTCTGCTCAGAAACCTTCAAAGGCAATGAGAGCTGCCAAAAGATGGTCCACACTTAGCTTCCCAATTTAAAATTCCTCCTTCACAAGTACTAAGTTACCAGGCATACTGAACTATTCTTTTTTAAAAAATATTTTAATGTTTGTTTATTTTTGAGGGAGAGAGACAGAGCATGAGCTGGGGAGGGCAGAGAGAGAGACAGGGAGACACAGAATCCAAAGCAGGCTCCAGGCTCTGAGCTGTTAGCACAGAGCCCGACGCGGGCTCAAACTCACAAACCGCAAGATCGTGACCTGAGCCGAAGTCGGACGCTCAACCAACTGAGCCACCCAGGCGCCCCAACACACTGAACTATTCTTATTGTTCCCTAAACATGCCCCCAAAGATCGCTTCTGAGTCTGTCCCTGATGCTTCCTCCACCTGGGAGGTCTCTCCACCCCCATCCGCTTAGCCACACCCTCCCCAAGGCCAGTCTCTGACATCACCTCTGCACAGTCTTTCCTGGATCCCTCCACTGCAAGTAATCGACCCACTTTGAACTTTGGGGCGCTTGGAACCTCTCTTGTTGCATTTATCTTGCAGAGGCAGCAATTAGAACCAATTATGTTATATTTTGTTATCAGATAGATGGGTCTAGCTTTGGGATACACATCACAGTCAAGCACACCTTGTCTTCATCTCTATACTCAATCGACAATTGGCTCTTTAAAGGCAATATATGTGTCTGCCAATCCCCTCCCGCCCCCCGCCATCTCCAACACTCACCACCTCACTCCATGCCCGGAACTTATTGGGTGCTCAATAAATGTGAGTTTATCGAGCTTTGCAAGTCAGAGCCCTACTCTGAGCGTATAGCCTCTGGACACAACCTTCTCTACCATGGGCATCACGGCCAACATTGATAAGGACACGTGAACTCAGCAGTGCACACATCCCCAAGGAATGGCTGCACTTTGCAGTGAAACCAAGAGGGATTAGAATTTCCTCCCTTTGGTGAACTGATGAAACACCAGTTCTGGTGAGATTCATTTGCGACCTCAATTTTGTACCTTGGAGGAGACTGGTTTCAGATGCTATAGAATTGTCATGGCCTCAATTTCTGCTTTAATATCTGGCATCATTAGCTTAGGCTATACAACCTTCCAGATGAAGCTCTCAGTTTTTACAGCCCTTCCTAATCTCCCAGAAAGCTGCAAAGAAGTCAAAGAGCTAGACATTCCTTATTTCCAATTCTGTCTTTAAGCCACTTTGCCATACACAACCCATTGCACCAGGAGCCCGCAAAGACTTCTGAACAGAAGCAAGCGTGTTATATTCTTCTGTTATGTTTTAGGAAATCCTATGCCTGTGGGTTGAAGAAGAAATCCTAGAATGCCTTCTGAAGTGGAAATCCGTTGCCAAAACAAAATTTATAACTCAGTTGCCATGGCAGCCAATCTGTCACATTTCACTCAGCCTAAGAATAGCTAAACTCTGATGATTCTGAGAATAGGTTAAGTGACACAGCCAGGTGTGCTCACCATAAAGGGACCAGGTTAACATCCATTTTCCTGCTCCCAACCCATTTCCTGACTTCTTCCTCTGAATGTCACTGTTAAGACACAGGCTTTCAAACTGGATTATCCAGGCTCCAACTCCTACTCTTCTCTCACATTCTCTGTGTATGTGCATGTGTGTGAGACTCTCCAAAATATGCAGGCAAGTCAGGTCTCAAGAGCGTGGGGGACCATCGACAAGAATGGAAGAGAATAAAGTAAGAGTGGCTACACATTTCAAGGAAGACTTGCAGTTCTGGAAAGTGAGAACTGGATATGACAGTGGTAACACCGTCACAGGTGTAGAGGATGGAATTAGCCTAAAGTTCTAGAAGCTTCTGTGTGCTGATGGAGAGGGAGCCACCCATATCATTCAGGGGCAAAAGCAGGTTTGGGAGGCAGAAATGGTTTGAATAAGGCACATGATCCCAGGAGAGCCCAATCAGACAGCAACAACCTTGGGTGAGACCACTGGGTCTCCATCAGGAAGCTGGTAGGTGGGGAAGCAGATCTCAGAAGGCATATAAGAAGTAAACCCCACACAGATGGTTCAAGGTGCCAAGATCTACAGCCAACAGGAGAACTGTTAATGTCCCCAGACTGGGGTGTACTCTCTGACTCTCTGGCTTATATTCAACAGGTAAGTCATCCTCGTCAAAAGATCAACATTTCCTTTTCCCACTTCAAAATACTTTGTAACCCACTGTTAAGAATAATTTCAACATCCAGACCACTGAATCATATGTTTCAAGGTCCCAAAGGCAATCTCTTACCCAACGAAGGCAAATTCTTAGTATCTCCTCTGACAAGTGGTCAGTTAGCGCCCCATGGCAACACAATCCAGCCACGCCTGGTATCCAAGCCACTATTTTTTTTTTCTAGCACAACAACCTAACCCAAAGGTAATTACACCCATGTACCTTTTAACCAAATGTGCCATAAGTGGTTTTAACTCCTGTTTCTGGAGTCACACAGAAAAATGTTTGAATACACATCCTACCTTCTCTATGTGCTATCTATCCTTCTTGCAGCGAATACTTGGTGCCCTGGAAGAGACAAGCCACAAGCACTCGGGGAATCAGAAAAGACTGTTTATGTCACACCAGTGCCGGCCCAGTGGAGTCACCTCCAAAGGCTGAGCGTCTGGCTCAGGTTTTACTGATCTTTTATACACATGTGCTTCCAGCTTGGGTGGGACTAGTATAGTCAAGCTTCTGGTTCCTGGCTACTGGCTGATGCCAGAGGCAAGAATGATTGCAGAAGCCAACAGCATGCAATGGGAGTATCCAGCCTTGGACTCCTGGCTGGCCCTTTTTATCTGCATTTACCAGCTTTCCTTCTCATCCTGGGGTAAACATCCTTGGCTACCTGGACCATTTCTCACAATGCATTATTCCAGACCCCTCATGGTCTGATTCTACATCTCAAGAAATTCTTCATCCCATCCTAATATGGTGCCCAGAGCTGAGTACTGTGCATAAGGATAGTCTGATCAAGGCTGTCAAAGCTCAAACCGTGTTTATGAGCCAAGGAAGAGCAGGGAGGGAAAAGCTGGCATCTCCTAGAAGGCCCGGGACTAAATGCTACTTAAAAGGATAGAGATGATCAAATTGGACACAGATGCAAAACCCAACTGTATGCTGTCTACAAGAAATGAACTCTAAATACAGACACGAATAGGTTTGAAGTAAAAAGATGGAAAATGTATACATACATACATATCGTGGAAACACTCTGCGTAAGAAAGCTGGTATGGCTATACTGTTATCAGGAAAGTAGACTCCCACACGTGGAAATATTACTCAAGAAAATAGGTGCTATTTCATCAAGAATCCACTGAATGTGAAGACATTATAATCAGAGATATTTATACTCCTAAAAAAAAAAAAAAGAATACATGAAGTAAAGTCAGGGAACCCTGACTTAGCAGTGAGGGCATTAGAAAGATTAGTGAAACATAGTCACTTCCCCAGAGAAACTGACATCTTGTCAAGACACAAAAACAAAAACAAGTACTTAAAGATTTTTTAGAGTAGATATTAACAGCAAAAAAAAAAAGATACCCTAACATCCTATCTTCTTCTTATCAGCTGATGTGATTTTTGCCACTCCTGTTTTCCATTTCCACCCAGAAAAGGAATCCTTTTTTAAAAAAATCTTTCTGTTATGGAAATTTCCAGGCAAACATAAAAGTCAAAGGATTGGTGTAGTGAACTCCCATGTACCTATCATCACCCACCTTCAACACTTCCTAGTATTTGCATCTTCTATTTCATCTACCCACTGGCCCTTCCCCTACTATTGTCTGAAAAAGTGTTTTAAAGAAAATCTCAGATATCCCATTATCTAACCTGTCAATACTTTTGTAGGCTTCTCTAGCTGATAAAGGTATTTTTTAAAGAGCATAACAGCCATAATTTAACAGAACTCATAACAATTCCTTAATATTAGTGAATACCCCGTGCAAATGCCTCACAGATGTCCTTGTTTTTTCTTTTGGTTTGTTCAAATTATGATCCAAATAAAGCTCCTATATTGCATTTGGTTGTTCCTGAGTCTCTTTTATGCTATAATAATCCTCTTTCCTGTTCTTAGTTTAAGGCCATTGATTTAAGAGAAACTGGGTCGTTTATGCCAAAAAATGGCAAAAAGAGCTCTTTTTGATTCAAAGATCTCATCCAGAGATGATTAGTACCACCACATAAATAAAGAGCAATAATAGCAAAGTTTTAAGAGTGAATTCTTTAATTCACATTCTTTGTTCCAAAACACTCCAAAGAGATTGCTTCTCATTGTCCAAGGAATTCGCTGAAACTACTTAACTCAATTTGAACCGCATTAGAATCCCTTAGACCCCACTAGAATCATCAAGGGCAGAGCCATTTTTTCAATTCAATTTCAAGTGAAATTCCATCTGCATTTCAAAAGCACTAATGTTAGGTTCTATACATCACAGACTGTGAGCGAATTCCAGAAAATTAGCGAAAATGGAGAAAGGTCTTCAGAGAGGCCCCTAGGCCTGAAGGAGATGAACACTGCCAAGTCATAAGTAAGTTTCTTCTAACCTCAAGGCCTGCTGGGGCATATGGGAGCCATCAAGGAATGCAGGTGTGCACACCCAGGGCTTCAGCGTGTTCAAACACAGCCCAGCAAATGGCATCTCGATGCTATTCAAATACAGCTTAATAAAGACATACTCAAAGCTTGGAGGAGGTGTCTAAGAAAACCAGGGCCCAAGGCATAGGAAGTAAGCCAGCCGGTACCACAGGAACTATTTCCAACACTTGCCACAGCAAACCCAAACTTTACTCTCTCTCAGAGAGCTGGGAAAGCCAAAATCTTGCGAAGAAAACATTCAGAAGACCCTGGCCCCAGAAGAGAAGAATGTAAGAAAGAAAACAAAAGGAAAGAAAGACAAAACATGAATTGACTCCCTTTTCTCAGCTGTTCCCTGCTAAGTCTCTCTCCAGTTTTTTCAGGAATTGTAATGCTTAATATCCTCAGTGAGTTGAAGAAGTGAACTAAGAGCAGTGTAGCATTAGGGACCCATCTTTGTGACCCTTGGCAGGACTGCACTCAGGACTGCACCAAACAAAGTTGTCTCTTAAATAAAGGATGTTGCATAACTTTAGTAAGCTCCCCTAGAACTCCTCTTAGGTGTGAATAATTTATACCAGTGGTCTTTTTTTTTTTTTTTAACATTTATTTATTTTTGAGAGAGAGAGAGTGCATGCGAGCTGGGGAGGGGCAGAGAGAGAGTGAGACACAGAACCTAAAGCAGGTTCCAGGCTCTAAGCTGTCAGCACAGAGCCCAATGCAGGGCTCAAACTCAAGAACCTCGAGATCATGACCTAAGCCGAAGTCGGACACTTAACTGACTGATCCACCCAGGTGGCCCCAACAGCCAAATCTTAACCCTGATCCACGTCACCTGATCTGTCATTTTGTCTGCACTGGCACGTGAAGTGATTCCGCAGACAGGAGCCCCTGCTGGAGTTGAGTGTGAGGTATGTAAGTAGTCTGTTCCCTGACCCCCATTCCATTCCCAACTGTGAAGTGTCAGCCTCCCTGCAGAGCTGCTTCTGATGTGGCAAGGGGCTCTTATTCCACTAAGGACATTCCTAGTCCTCCAGCACCCAAGAGAGGGGATAGGCATGTCCCCATCTCTGGATCATCACTGTTAAAGGAACCGCTTTGATACCCACCCCAGAGGGAGCAAGATGTTTACAGGTTCCAGGTTGACCTCACCTGGAAGTACGATGGGTAATTTTTTTTATTATTTACCTTAGAAGGAACACACATGAGAGAGAGAGAGGCAGAGAGAGAATTACAATCAGACCCCCGCACTATCATCACAGAGCCTGACACTGGGCTCAATCTCAGGAACCATGAGAGATGATGGGCAATTTTATGTGTCAACTTGGTTGGGCTGAAGGACCCTAGGAAAGTTAGTAAAACATTTGTGGGTGTGACTCTCAGGAAGTTTCTGAAAGAGATTAGCATTTAAATTGGTAGACTGAGTAAAGATCACCCTCCCCAATGTGGGTGGGCATCATCCAATCTTTTGAGGCCTAAACAGAACAAAAGGGTAGAGGAAGGGCAAATTCTTGCTTTTTGCTTGAGCGGGGAGGTCCATCTTCTCTGGTCCCCTGACACCAGCCCTCCTCATTCCGGGCCGTTGGCCTCAGACTGGGGCTCATTCCGCTGGCTCCCCAGGTTCTTGGGTCTTCAGGTTTGGACTGGAACTCTACCACTGGCTCTCCTGGGCCCCCAGCTTGCAAAAGGCAGATCCTGGGAACCAATTCCTTCCAAGAGGTTTTCCCAGATTCCTATCCTCATCTTCTTGGTTCAGTTTCTCTGAAGAGCCCTGATTAACACATGGAGGATCCAGGCCAACTGGGATCATCAGACTAAAAGAGAATTCTGAAGTTCTACAGGGGGAATGTTGCCGAAACAGGACCCCTGTCCCATTCTGAGTTTTATTTCTGCACCATGTCCTGTTAGACGACCTATTCAAGCTGCCTCTGCCTTTTCTTAAGGTCATGAACATTGAGGTAGCAAGGCCACAAGGGGCTCTGAGGAGGCTCTTTTATGAAGCAGAGCTTGGGAGCACTAAGTGGGACAGTTGCTCTACTCCAGTGGCTCTACGGTTTCCCTGCGAGGATACCGACATCCACAGATGCTGGTAGAGTCCATGGGGCACAAAGCCCATTCTACCTCTTTCTGCCACAGCTTCTCTCCACTACTGTCAGCCACTGACCCTCACAGTGATGCTCTTAGCCTTCATGGAGCCCCAGTACTGGTTCACCCTTTCTCCACTGGTGAATAAGACCGACATGCCTCTGACCTCATTCAGACAATCCAACACCATGATCCTGAGCTGGTAAGCTCTACCTCTTGAGGTAGTTTCTTTATACTTAAAATGGAAGTAATGATGCCTATCTGACAGAATTTGGGGGAGTATCCAACATGGAAGTATATATGGAAGGTCTCTGAAAACTGTACAATGCTATACAAAAGCAGGCTAAGAAATCAAAGGGAGACGTAAGGTAATCTGTAGAATCTCCTATTCTGCAGGACACAATAGGAGAAATGTTAGAATGAAGAACAACGTTCTGTTCTGTATCTGGCCCGTGAAATGTCTTTTTGTAATGAAGACATGGAAATTTGAATTGAAGACTGTTAGAAAGTGGTTTGTAAATATAAAATGAGAAATGATGGTTAAAAGATCCATTTTCAAATAAAATCACTGCACACATATGAATTTGTATATGTATGTATGTATGTAATGATGAGAGACGCTAACTTGGGAGCAGGTTATGATGATATTTTTTTAGTGTTCCATAACTGAACAGTTAGAAGAACAGAATTCCAGATGTCATCAAGCTCCTTCCTGCTCCTGGAAGAACCTCAGCCAAATCCTTTTCATCAAATAGGTCTCTAATCTTTTTTAAAAAGCTGTCCAGGAAAGAAGATTGTCAAGTTTTCTAGGAAATGGTTCAACATTTTTCAGTTTCTTTTCTTTTCAGTGACAACAGGTCATCTACTTGCCATGTGCCCTCAAAAAACACATGTCACAAAAGCAATGTGCAAACATTTCACAGAGTGAAAAGTATAATCGTCTATTATTCTGAGGGAGAGCATTAATTTCTGGTGATGAATATTGGGAACAGTGGGAAATGTTCTCACGATCGCAATGACAAGTCCCCCTCAATTTGTGAATGTTCTCCCCTGTTATTAAGAGGTTAACATGACATAAAGGGGATGGGATGCCATTCTGATACTGCACAACTGTCTTCCTGTGCAATTGACAACTGCCATATCAGATAGGGGCTGTAATGATCGGGGTTAACAGCTGAAACCATGTTCTAGAGCAATTTCTCAATCAGGGATGAGTTCAACCCATAAGGGACATTAGGTAGCATTTGGAGACAATTTGGGGTGTCATGACTTGAGGGATAATGCTACTGCCATTAGTGGCCACGGATGTTGCCAAACATCCCCAGTACACAGCACAGCCCCCACGACAAAGAATTATCCATCCCCCAATGTCACCAGTGCTAAGGGTGAAAACCCACATCCTAGACAGAGGGCTGCAGCACAGAGCAAAGGAGATGCTTGTAAGGATGGAGTTTCAATGACATGGGGCTGTCCCAGGCTCTGGTCCCACTATGAATTAACGCAGTGAGGGGCACAAATCACTCTAAAGCTCAGATAATGACACTGTGTTCCCAACACTTTATGAATGAGGTCCATCCAGAAATGCAACTACTATGAACTAAGGAGTTTCTAAGTAGTTATTCACCATGTATGGCAGATAGAATGGAATGGGAAAATCCAGAAATCCTCCAATGTCCACATTTCAAGACTATGGGTCCTACGTGTGTGCTTCCTCTACACCGGGTTCGGAATCTGGGGTTCCCACCACCCAAAGGAGCTGTGTGGATTTGGGCGGGAAAATATTACAATATTTTTTTTCACTAATCTCTTACTGAAATGCAGCATTTCCCTCTATCATGCATGTGGTCAACAGACCACAGTAGTATTATCAGTACCTGACATTCTGTGAGCAATAAAAATCACAGGAATCTTCACCTCAAGGTTGTATCTTAATATATTATTTACAATCATCATTACTTTGAAATTATAATTGTTATTAGACCTGCTGCTAGTTTTTATTTTATAATGTGTTAATAATAGAGCATGTATATTTCTATAGCACAAATTTGCTATTCATAATCTGATAACGTATGTACATTTAATTGGTTACCTTTGTAATCCTGGGCATCTTATTTGATGCATTTAAAAATATTAGTCTGAGGGGCACCTGGGTGGCTCAGTCGGTTGAGCGTCCGACTTCGGCTCAGGTCACGATCTTGCGGTCAGTGAGTTCAAGCCCCGCGTCAGGCTCTGGGCTGATGGCTCAGAGCCTGGAGCCTGCTTCCGATTCTGTGTCTCCCTCTCTCTCTGCCCCTCCCTCGTTCATGCTCTGTCTCTCTCTCAAAAATAAATAAATGTTAAAAATAAATAAATAAATAAATAAGAATGCCGCAGGTTTAAAAAATAAATAAATAAATAAAAATAAAAATATTAGTCTGAAAAGGGATCCATTAGTGCCACCAGACTTTCAAAGAGCTCAGTGGTACAGTAAAGGTTAAAAATCTATCAGCTAGGGTTAGAGTAGAGCTCAGAATAAGCCCATTCACCGCTCGTTGCTGTGGCTAAGGGAAAGCTGACAGTCTCGTGGAAAGTGTGTTCATTGGCCTGGGTCAGATGGATGGTCTACCTTGTCCCCTTGCATGACAGCCACTATGGGAATCATGACTGAGGTCCATGCAACTTCATACAGGGCCCTATATGGAACCTTGAAGGCAAACAATCAGCCATGTCTCAGTTATTACCTTGAATGTGAGCCCCTTCAATCTCTCACCCTTTGCCCTACTTCTATTGTAACTTTTTTGTGTTCTTATACCCTTGTGAACCAGGCTGCCTAAACTCTCCTCCCTCCCCAATTCCTGGAATCCTGCAGTTTAGAAAATAAATCCCTAAACATCTTCACCTCACACCAAGGACACTCCTTCCATCTGTCTGCTTAGCTGAAGCCTGGCTCCTTCCCAAGAACACAGCTTCCCAATCCCTCAGGCTCAGGGTTGGGAGGAGATTAGTTTCTTCCTCCCTCAACAATGGCATTTCCCAACTGTTACTCCTCCACCCACACGTAATAACCCTTGAACTTTTGGACTCAGGCCATCTGACTGTATCACAATCACCACATCTACTGGCCTTCTAATCACCTGCCATATTTGTGACTGCTTTTAGCTTCAAGCCCCTAGCCCTGTCAGCATTCTAGAGGACATCAGCAATCCCATGGAGAAGGCACTCAGCCTTCTTGTCTACAGTGACCCTTGCCCACACTTGGCTTTAGTCACTTTCTCCTACTGTGTGATCATTTGGAACCTTCCACCTTTAACACCCTGCATCCTATTCTGACCATAAGCTCCTAGAGGCAGTAAAGCACACTGTGGAAAGCTTGAGTTTTGATGCCAAACCGCTTGGGTTCAAATCGCAGCTCTGCCAACATTCACTAATTGAAAGACCTTGGACAGATTACTTGATCTTTCCACATGGGTAATGTAGTTCTAACTCATGAGGTTGCTGAGATTGAAAAGAGTTAATGTGTGCAAAGCACCCATAATAGTGCCTAGCGCATATACGGAACTACTGAAACACTGGCTTCCATTATCATCCTTCCAGATTTCTCATGCCCTCACTTCCTTGGTTGTTCCTCAACCTCCTGAGGCTTCTAGTCTCCTGACTCTCCATTTCTTCAATAGTATCCATTTACTCCTATCTTGACCTCCTTCCCTAGCCAGTCACACGGTCTCCAATGGTTGCTTAATAAATATTTAATGAATGAGTTAATCATTGAACTAGGACTTCAACATATTTTTGTGTTGAGAGAGAGCGTGCCAGCAAGGGAGCGGGGACACAGAGATGGAGAGAGAGAATCCCAAGCAGGATCTGCACTGTCAGCACAGAGCCCAATGTGGGGTTTGAACCCATGAACCACAAGATTATGATCTGACTCTTGACTTCAACTACATTCTTTTTTTTTTTTTTTTTTAATTTTTTTAAATGTTTTTATTTATTTTTGAGACAGAGAGAGACACAGCATGAGCAGGGGAGGGGAAGAAAGAGAGGGAGACACAGAATCCGAAGCAGGCTCCAGGCTCCGAGCTGTCAGCGCAGAGCCCGACACGGGGCTCGAACTCACGGACCGCGAGATCGTGACCTGGCTGAAGTCGGATGCTTAACCGACTGCGCCACCCAGGCGCCCCATCAACTACATTCTTAACCACATCTTCAATTCCCCTTTGTCCTTTCTAATAAACACCCTGACAATATACCAGCCCTAGATATAACAAAAAAATCTATCTTCCCTCCTTCTACCACTGTGACTGAATCCACAACTTCAGCTGTACCTAGTCATTCCTTTGTGTGTATCCAGCCAACTCTCTTTCTTGATCCTAACAACAATGTCTAACCTGTAACACATTTCTCAAATCCCTCCTCTCTACAGACTCTTTCTTCCCTCTTAGAAGATGACTTTGTTTCCTACTTTATAGAGAAATAAAGGCATACACACACACACAGAAATAAAGGCCCCTCAACTTTCTTCCCCAATCATTACATGTATCTACACCCTCTAATCTTCTACTAGAATTTCTAATTCTAGTAGAAAAGATGTCCTTTTTTTGAGTAAGATCAGTTTGTACTCCAGTGCTCAACCTCTGTCCAACCCACTGGACCTGTAGCTTTTTCTTTTAATTTTTTTATATTAAGTTTTTTATTTTAATTCCCATATAGTTAACCTACAGTGTTATGTTAGTTTCAGGTGTACTGAAATATAGTGATTCAACAATTCTATACATTACTCAGTGTGCATCATGATAAGTGTACTCTTAATCCCCATCACCTATTTCACCCAACCCTCCACCCACCTCCCCTCTGGTAACCATCAGTTTGTTCTCTCTAGTTAAGGGTCTGTTTCTCAGTTTGTTTATATCTCCTTTCTCCCCCGCCCTTTGCTCATTTGTTTTGTCTCTTAAATGCCACGAGTGAAATCATATGGTATTGGTCTTTCTTAGACTTATTTTACTTCGCATTATACTTTCTAGCTCCATCCATGTTGCAATTGGCAAGATTTCATTCTTTTTATGACTAATATTCCATTGTATATAGATACCATCTCTTCTTTTTTTTTTAATTTTTTTTTTTAACGTTTATTTATTTTTGGGACAGAGAGAGACAGAGCATGAATGGGGGAGGGGCAGAGAGAAAGGGAGACACAGAATCGGAAGCAGGCTCCAGGCTCTGAGCCATCAGCCCAGAGCCCGACGCAGGGCTCGAACTCACGGATCACAAGATCGTGACC
This sequence comes from Panthera pardus, assembly GCF_024362965.1. Taxonomy (NCBI): domain Eukaryota; kingdom Metazoa; phylum Chordata; class Mammalia; order Carnivora; family Felidae; genus Panthera; species Panthera pardus. Next base: position 129,226,735 of record NW_026526991.1, on the reverse strand, counting down.
TGAGCTGAAGTCAGACGCTCAACCGACTGAGCCACCCAGGCGCCCCCCATCTCTTCTTTATCCATTCATCTATTGATGGACACATGGGCTAGTTCCATAATTTGGCTATTATAAATAATGCTGCAATAAATGTAAAGATGCATGTATCCCTTTGGATTAACATTTTGTTATTTGGGGGGTAAATACTCAGTAATTTACCAAATCATAGGGTAGTTCCATTTTTAACTTTTTGAGGAACCTCCACACTGTTTTCCACAGTGGTTCCACCAGTTTGCATTTCCACCAACAGTACAGGAGAGTTCCTTTTTCTTCACATCCTCACCAATACCTGTCATTTCTTGTGTTGTTAATTTTAGCCATTCTGACAGGTATAAGATGATATCTCATCGTAAGTTTGATTTGCATTTCTCTGGTAAGTGATGATGAGCATCTTTTCATGTGTCTGTTGGCCATCTGGATGTCTTCTTTGGAGGAATGTCTGTTCTTGTCTTCTGTCCATTTTTAGTAGGATTATTTTGTTTTGGGGTGTTGAGTTTTAGAAGTTCTGTATATATTTTGGACACTAACCCTTTATTAGAGATGCCATTTGCAATTATCTTTTCCCATTCAGTAGGTTGTCTTTTAGTTTTGTTGACTGTTCCCTCTGCTGTGCAAAAACTTTTTATTTTGATGTAGTCCCAATAATTTATTTTTGCTTTTGTTTCTCTTTGGACCTGTAGCTTTTAAGCTGCCTGAGAAGGAAGTTTCATATTTTATAATCAAGATTATTGGTAGGCAATAAATGATAAGAGTGGATCAATTCTGTCCGGATATCAGCTGACCTCTAAGAATAAATCAGACACTCTGTGAAGGTTAGTCTCTCTCACATGAAGGCCATGCAAAATACTATTGCGTGACTTAAAAGAGACTCTGACCAAATTCTAATAATTACTTAAAAGGGTAATGAAAATCAAGGGCTTAGTCAATTGCATTAAGACTGACCAAAAAATAACTCTTCTTACAGAGAATGATTTAATAAAAATATTCACTAATCGGCTAATCCTAAGAATTTCCAGAACATAAAGATTGTTCAGTACCAGCATAGTTCATCAAAGGAGGCTGGGGGCCCTTAAAAGGAGGATAGAGCTGGCCAGGGTGGATTAAATGCCTGTCCTAGGGCCTTCACCATCTCTAATTTTTCTTCTTCATGAACACAGCAGACCTAAATGTCTGAAAACGCACTGGTTTTTCTGAAAAGGACAGGACCCTGCTGGCAGATGTTTTACACAGAAAAGAAAACAGCTCAAAATATATCAGACTATTTCAGTTACAGAAGCAACAACACAAAAAGAAAACTAAGGCATCTGGAAAAAGAGTCATTGAAATAGTTTTTTCCCCTAAGCCACAGCCCGGTTCACGGTTCCTCCTGGGAGCAAGGCTGTACCACCACGTCACGTGATATGGACAGAGCTGCCGCCTTTCCGATGTGTGGCCGGCACACGGGAGACCGCAATGACAGGGTCTGCAGGGCCTTCACTCCACATGACCCTTGGAGGGCTTCCTGTCTGTAGAAATCACCTGAGGGTCAGGGTCAACGTTCTCTAGCCCAAAGGAGAAGGCAGAGCAGAAATAGCCCAAGTCTTCAGTCAGATACATCCGAGTTTGAATCCTACTAGTTGCCTAACTTCTACTCACTTAACCCCTCAGATCCTTATCTGAACATATAAGCTCATTTCCTTCCTACACTGGTGGTGAGGATTAAGCTAATAATGTAAGTCAAATGTACACAGAAGGTAGACAATTGACCCTTCTGCCTTGTCTTCTGCCCCTAAATCTAAACAGGGCAGAACTGAACATGAAAGCCTGCAGCCTAACCCTTGGTGTTCCTAGTTCTGAAGAAAGAACTGATCAAAGACGGGGAGCAGCCTGGGGGAGTGGAGGGGAGGGGTCTGGACGTCACTGCAGCCCCTCCTCCACACAGATAAGGGAGTTCAGAAGCACAGGAAGGAATCAAATTCACAGAAAACCGAACAAAAAAGAAACTAAGGGCCAGCCCTCTTATTCCTGGCTTTTCCTCCTGCTTCTATCCCCAGATAGAAAACATATAGAATAAATAGAAATATCTTCTACTTCTGTCAAAAACTGCTCCCTTCCCCAGAGTTTCCAAAGGGAAAGCCCAGCCTTGCCTCCTGCCCAGATTCTGGTGTGCCTGATGTAGCCTTAAAGCAACCGCCACCTTCCTTCTCTGAGGCCAACTCAGAAGGATACATCAGGTGGCAAAGGGGCTCCTGACGAGGGATTTAGCTTGTCAAGGGCCTCGCATATCAAGCATTTGGTAAGTATGATCTGGATTTGAGTTTCTAGTAATCCAGAGGATAGGACACTCTTCCTCAAGTCTATGCCAGAGATGGCCAGAGATTCCACACTCATGATCTTCTGCTTAGTTCTCTACAGCAAACATTTCTTGGGCCTCTAACCCTATGCCTGGCTGCTGGGTGCCCAAAATAGCTTAAGCAATCCCAGCTGAGTTTACTTTCCCCCTCCACAGTGTGGCACACTACCACCTCAGCTATAAGCTCTCATATCGCCGCTGGTGTCATGAGACAAGGACAAGGTTCTTGGTGGGCAAGAACCCAGATCTTCTAATTTATTCTGTGTGTGTGTGTGTGTGTGTGTGTGTGTGTGCGTGTGTGTGTGTACAACAGGAGGAGGCAAACAGAAGGTTATCAGGGCTTGACTAGGTAGAATGCATTATCATGAGTTCATAAAGAACGTGCCTCTTGCATGAAGACATGAGTGGCTTGTAAATTTCCTTTAATACAATAATAATGGCTGAGATTTGTGGAGGCCTTACCAAGGGCCAGCGGCAGTACTAAGCTCAGTTTCCTGACAATCCTGGGGGATGCTTTCTATAACTGGCATCATCCCCAATTTATAGATGAGGAGATTAGGGCCTACAGGACTGACCAGAGATATCCCTGCCATCAGCAAGAGAGCCAGGCTTTGAACCCATGCAGTCCACCTCCAGAGCCCAGCTCTTAGCCACCACACTATCCTGAATGGGGAGAGCACGGCTTCACAGGCATGGACGTCAGGGATAAGCATCTGATGTGGTGGAAGGAAGGAAGGTAGCACACATGCATGGCACAGGTAAAGGTCTACCCTCACCTTGCACCTCTCTTCTTTTTTTCTTCTTTCTCTCTACTTGCAGGACTTTTCCTGTGATAGCTGATCTCTCCAACTCTAATGTGAAGGTCACTGTCAGACAGGATTTGCCCTTCCTTGACTCAAGGTCCAATGCCTTTGATCTCTAACCACACTGAATAAAGATCTGGGAACCAACTGAAGACCAACCAGTCTGGTCACAACTCACAACTGCTCATAAGCCAGTTCGCTTTTATCTTGTGACTTTACAAGGATCCCCGGCTATGAGTGAATTGCAACAACACAGAAGATTTTCAGGTTCCTGGGAGGGAAGACTTCGGATTAGCTAAATGGCAAAAGAGGCAGACACCACTGCCAGTGGTCTCTCAATTTGGTTCTCCCTTTTTCTCAGCATCAGAGCTCCTACAAGGACTGTATATAACTGGGCACACAGCTGCCCAGAATAAAGCCCATGTATATCTGCCTGCCTTGAGCCAAATGTGGTCAAATGAGTAAGTTCTGGCATGTGATGTTAGATAGGTGAACACAATTCCTGGGAAGTGCTTCATAAAGGAAAAAACCATGTCCTTCTTGTACCCTTTTCTCCTTCACTCTGGCTGGAATGCAGACATGACGACTGGAGCTGGCATCGACACCTTGAACCATGAGGCTGTGCACAGTGCCACAACTAGATGGAAAGCCTTGACCCCTTGGAGTTCCATTCCAGCACAGACTGTCCAGTGACTACTGCATGGGAGAAGAACAAACTTCTACCTCAGCCTCCTCGGTTTTCTGGTCCTTGAGCTGAACCTACTCCTACAGAATATACACCAATGTACCTAACACAACATGGCTGGCTTGCTTACTGAGAGAGAAGTTACAACTGGCTCATTATTCTAAATCAGTGGAAGTAACAGCCTGGCCTGTCTCTTCGAGGTCATATTAGGTTCTTGAATACAAGACTATTCTGTTAATACCACTATGTCTGGGTTTTCTGACAAGAGTAACCAGGGACTCCTCTGAAACCTGATCACAGTGGGTGCAGACTGTCAAGAAATGAGATGCTCACATCAGGTTGAGGTTATGCATGTTTGGTGACTGTAGAGGCCCAGAGACATATGCATCAAAATGGTGGCAAGAATGGACTGGGGATCGCACTGTACCTGTCTCTCTGAGCATGCTTCAGGTGCACACACACCTGACTTCTCTCCTAGAGCACCAACATTTCCTGTCCCTTTGGCTTTCCCTTCTTGCATCTGCTATTCTCTTTAAGACACAGATCCAGCCCCACCACCTCCTGGAATTGGATCCTTTTCTCATCCATCCTTCCAGAAGCTCTCACTATGCAGTGAACCCAAGGGCTCCCTCTGACAGGCTGAAGCTCAATAAATACTTAGCAAATGAATAAATAAACTAAATATGATCAACAGGGCTTCAGACCTGATAAATTCAAGCTAACAGAAAACTCTCTCCAAAGCACCTCCCAGAAGCCTGAAAGCGTGTATATATTTGAGAGAGGTGTTTGCACCAAAATGGTCATAATGACCGAAAAAGGAGGAAAGTGCCAAACAGAAAATGACTTCCTGTGGCCACACTGAGAACAAAGCCAAAATGGTTGAGCCAAATCAGATAGGACCAAAAAACAGGCCTGTGTGGTTCTCTCCAAACCTTCTATGTAGCCAAACAACAAAGGGCCACAAACAGCTAGTGGGCACCAGTTGGTACAGGAGCTCCACAAGGGAAAAGTCTGTTCAGCTCACTGCTTGCCCTCAGTTCCTAGAGCAGTCCCTGGCACAAAGTAGATCATAACTAAATATTAGTTGGATGAATAATTTAACAAATGAGTCAGGACAATCCTGAAACCCCACAATTATTTACCAATGTGAACATTTACCTGAAACTACAAAGAAATCGTGTTTCACTGAGGTATAACAAGGATGCTCAGCTAGATTTAGAGAACTAGTTAGTCAACAGGATTATTGGTCTCCAGCTTGACATATTCAGTTGGCATCCTCTAAACTCAACACTAAACTGACCCATGACACCTCTTCCCCTTCCTATCCAAGGTCCCTCCACCCTTCCTAACAACACCTTCTTCTTCCCTCTCCATCTTGAAACTCTTTCTTTAGCAATAATGAACTAATTTGAATTCTCCAGACACAGGAGATTGTTTTAGGACTTGGTGCCAGGGCACATTTGGTGTCCTCTGTCTGAAATACCAGCCTCCTTTGAGAGCCCTAACAGACCCATTCTCCCTGAAGTTCCAGGTCAGGTATGACTTCTTCAAAGTCGCTCCTGACCATGTGCCCTTAAGCCCAACCTCTGAAGAAGCAGCAGCCAAGTTCTGAGCCATACTACGTCTGTAATGTGTGCACAACCGCTGCTGTATTTCTAACATCCTGTTGCAATTTATCTGGTTATGTGTTTTATTTCCCCATGGGATTTTGAGCTCCCTGAGGGTAACAGGAGATCTTATTCAATAAGCATTTACAGGAGATAGGAATGAATAATCCAATCAGTCCTCCTGGACCCCTCTGTCCACCCTTAGCGCATCTCAGCATATCCTCACACATTATTTATGTAGGGGAATGCTGAGGGAATTTAAAAAAAATGACTAAAATATACACATGCAAATAGAATACTGATATGGCCCAAAGCAAAAGGCAAATAGGAAGTAAATGGTTAATCATGTTTTCATAGGGATACCATGGAGATGTTATTCCTCTGCTACTCGGGGACCAACTAAATTTAAATGTGGGCAGGGAAAATTCTTCCTGAGTCCCCTTCTTAATTTGCTGAGGGACAGTGAGCCAAGAGGAGGGCTCACCCAGGTTTCAACCCTGTGTATCTGTGATTGAGGAAGAGGCCCAGAGAGTTCATGGGCACTCAGCACTAGGGAACACTCAGACAGCTTGACCCCAAGAGAAAGGACCTTCTGTGTGGGAAGAAGAGAATTAACAAGTCATTGAAAGGCTGTAGAGCAGGGGTAAGCAAACTGTTTTGGTAAAGGGCCAGTTAATAACTTCAGTTTTGTAGGCCACGTGGCCTGACAATTACTGATCTTGGCCATTGTAACATAGAAGCAGCCTTACACAATATGTAAAGGGTTGACCAAAGCAGTGAACCAATAAAACTTTATTTAAACACACTGAATTTTGAATTTATACAATTTTCATGCATCGCATGATGTTTTTACATTAAAAAACATAAAAGGGCCCCTGGGGTGGCTCAGTCACTTAAGCACCCAATACTTGATTTTTGCTCCGGTCATGATCTCATAGTTGGGGAGATCGAGCCCCATGTCAGGCTCCACTCTGAGCTTGGAGCCTGCGTGAGATGCTCTCTACTCTCTCTCTCTGCTTCTATCTCTCTCAAATAAATAAACATTGTTTAATGTAAAAACCATACTTAGCTGAGGGCCATACACAAATAGGCAGTGGGCTGGATGTAACCAGCTGACCAGGTATGGCCTATGCACTGAAGTTTGCCCATCTCTGGTGTAGTGTGGAGAAGTCATGCTATGTAATAACATCTGAAAATCCTCAGTCTGAAAACAAATATTGTAGTAGTTTACCCAGAATGCTCATTATCTTACCTATTCTAAATTATCAGTATTTCTAGAATTTGGATATTTTAAATTCTGACAAACATGATGTTCACGAAAAGCTTCAGACAACCCCATTTTTTTTTAATTTTGAGTGGTCTTACACTTCCTTCAAGGGTACAGATTATTGAATAGGATATATATTTGCCCGATTATAATTCAACACTCCACAATGATTGTTATCCATGAAAACTTACAGGACCCATACAGTCACGATGCATTCGTCACCTGTGAGACTGCCATGATAGCCCTGCCAACATCCATTACCATCTGCCTCTCAATTTTTAGCCTGTGGACTAGCCCACCTAGACATCGCCAGCTGTCTGTCACTCACAGCCCAGTACTTCACGCGATCACCACACACCGCCCATGATAGCAGACTGTTTTTCATTTTGGGGGCATAAATTATCACTTATTTTTTAAATGTTTAGGAAAACTCTATTATTGTTCAGATGTGTCCGCCGTTAGACTTATTGATATAACAAACAGAGTTATGAGTCACTAAAATTGTTTACTTCCATTTCCATAGAAGTCACTCTAAGATTTAACTACTAAGCTCTCCTAATTCAAATAAAATCTAATTAACTTTTTGAGGACACATTTGTTAGGCAACCTGTAGTCTTTTGCTTAAGAAAATGCTCTACCTGTTCTCAAGTAGGATTCCACTCCTCATGCTACTCTATCACCTCAAATTCTGATTCCTGTCTTAAAGTACCATCTTTCTGAAGCAAAGCCCAGTTATTTCTAGGCCTGTACATAGTTGTCACAGAGCAGGGTGCTGCAAGTGAAGGGGTGGGGAGGGAAGTTCAAAGTGAGGCCTGTGGATCATCTGGTTTGTAACCAAGTCACAGATTCAGTAACTTCATCCTTGTCTCAGTGACTTGTGGCCACTATGTTGCTGTTTTGCCAAACCACCATCCCCATGGTCAAAAAGAGGAAAACATTCTTAACCCATCATTCCATGCCTTTCAAGATCTACTGTGCTGTCCCTGAGGGAGCAAAACAAATGAGACCTCAGACCAATTTTCCTCCCTCTAGAATTTCTATGGAGCAGGAATATGGTTAAGATGGACCATAACGGGCCCTCCACTCATTACAGCTGGGGAGTTGGCATAGAGACCCATTGGTAGACCCAAAAGCCATCTCTCATCCCCTTCTTCTTGCCCATGGAACCCTGATTTTGTTCACTGACTCAGAGAAAAGGGCCTTTCCAGCTCCAGGAGATGAATCCTGATGAGCCTAAATAAAATCAAGCAGCTATGTGAGTAAGCAATTTCTAGAGCTGCAACGTTGCACCATGAAGGTACAACCTTAAAGGCCAAGCCAGCAGCTGCAGATACCAGGACCCTGAAAAACCTAAGCATCTGATGATGCTAAATACCAATCCTGGACCCATGTTGCCTGGGGCTTCTTGTTATAGGAGACTGATAAACACCCTACCCGTTTAACCTGCTGTGGGTACAGTCTTGAAGTCAAATGTATCCCAACAGATTCAACCCATAGGGTAAAAAGCTGCCCAGAGGATGTGACAGAAAGGCAGTAGTGCTTTTCATGGAGACTGAACTGTAGGTGACAGAAGCTCAATCCAAAACTTGAGCAGGGAAAAAGGAATATATTGGCCTATATAACTGACTAGCCCAGGCCTTGGTTTACATTCTGGCAGGACTGGACTCGAGTATGTGGACAATGGCTTCAGAAGCCCCCTCTTTTCCTCTGCTCTAGTTTCCCCAGCATCAACCTCACACTCAGTAGGTCCATCCCATATCGTGTTGAAGATGGCCATCAGCATCAGACGCACATTCCTCCTGCCTGGCAACCCCAGTGGGAATAGAGAGCCTCTGTCCCTGTAGTTCTAGCAAATCTCACTGACGTGGCTTAGATTTCTGCCCATTTCTTAATCAGTTACCATGGCCAGGGAATATGGCTTCTAAATGGCCAGATCTAGATCACAGAGATTCTATGAAGCCAATGGCAAGTAAGATGTATGAACCCAATGGCAAAAGACAGTCAATGAAAGTTAGGGTACCATTGCCCAAAACAAGGCAGGCAAAAACAGCTGATGTCCACAAGCGGTGGGGAGGAGGTGATGAAGAATTCCATCTTAGATTCTAACCTATGGACTACTACAACTGCCCTAAATTCATCCTAAACTAGAGCAGGCCACCACTCCCTCCTCACCCACCCTCATTATTTTACAAGCTACGAAGACTAGAGGTATGCTTTATTATTCCTCAGCAAATACTAATTACCTAAGCATTCTACATATACAGGGGTAAGGGTGAGCCAAGGATAAGTGCAGGGAGAATCACCTTTATGGACACAATGGACACAATTTCTCCTCCACTCAAACAACAAAATGTCGGAACTGAAAAACACCTGGTGAATCATGTAGTGCAAATCCCTCGGTTTACAGTAAACAACCAAGAGTAAACACACAAACACCAGAGCCCCAGAGAAGGTAAGTGCTGTGCCAGGAACTCAAGGCTGGTCAGGGAAAAAGCCAGGGCTGGGTCCTCTTCCAGAACACCTGTGTCACAGGTCACCCAGAATATGAGACTTAAGGAAAGTTATAATTTTCCCTCCGAAGAGTTTTCTCAGCATAACTGTATGGTCCTTGAAGGGAAAGGCAATAAAAAGAACAGACCTAAGACTTTTGAAAAACTGTTGTGTTTTTATCCTTCAGCTCTACAGACCTTTGGTATCATTGTATGGTTTCTTCATGTTCCCATTGTGTGTGTTTGGAAGAGGTGGGAAGAAAAGCCAGAGCGGAGGAAGGCTGGGCAAGACAGATCATGGGGAGCTAGAACCATGTGTCTGGGTCCTGGTGCCTCAGAGGATGGAAATTCCCCATCCCTCAGTTCAAGGCTTGTCTGTTTATTGACCTAGGGAGGGCAGCTGCCAGGCACAGGAGATTTATAATAGGTCATTCCAACCATGACCTATGTGGAATAAACAAATGGAAGCCCACAATACTCCATGTGCCTCCAGTGCTTTTGTTCGAGGCTCAAGAACTTTCCCACCACAATGACAAGGTATACAGAATCAAAATAGGAGGTGGGGCGGGGCAACCCAACGGTGGAAGAAATGTGGGAAATGACCAGGAGACCTGAGGATCTCTTCTGAGAAGAGATCAAGGCTGCACAACCCTGTCCTAGAGCCAAGGGTCTGGAAAAGTCAACACTGATCCCATAGAACCCTGCTGCCCAAATTCTACCAGCCATATCACAAGCTTGGGATTTCTGCCCTGACCCCCAGAATGAATGAGCCCTACTGACCTCACCAAGCAGGATGGTAAATAGAAAAGTATTCGGTAGGATAAAAAGTGCTCGGCCCAAACAAAAGGGGTTTTTTAGTAACAATTAGACTTTTTCATCCTTTACAGTTTAGGTTGGTATTCTTAGAATATGGTAACTCAGTGGGAGGAAAGCAGGTAGGAGGGGGAACAGAAGTGCTTAACAGCAGGTGAAATACACCCTCCACTTAGCAATATGGGGATCTTTTAAGGTGTTGGCAAAAAGCACCACCATCCAGAAACCACTCTATGTGGTGCTGTGAATGAGCATGGGCTTGGAATCCCACTGATGCAAGCCCTAGCCCAGACTCTGCCCTCACTAGTTCAGTGGCTTCAGCAAGTGGCTGAACCCCACCACACCTCTGTTTCTACATCTATGACATGAGGGTAATAGCGGTATACACATCCCAGGGCTTCTGTGAAAACCTAGCGTCACCAGAGCCTGACAAATGATTGCTACCCACAAAATGTGCTGTTCCTAAGAACATGTCAGGAAAGAAAAGAGCAGGTGGGGCAACTCCTTGCTTAAGACCCATATTTCCTTTAAAACCAAGTAACAAGATGGCGGGGATGTGGAGAAAGAGGATCTCTTTTGCACTGCTGATGGGAATGCAAACTGGTGCAGCCACTCTGGAAAACAGTATGGAGGTTCCTCAAAAAATTAAAAATAGAACTACCTTACGACCCAGCAATTGCACTACTAGGTGTCTATCCAAGGGATACAGGGATGCTGTTTCAAAGGGGCACATGTACCCCAATGTTCATAGCAGCATGATTGACAATAGCCAAAGTATGGAAAGAGCCCAAATATCCATGGATAGATGAATGGATAAAGAAGATGTGGTGTGTGTGTGTGTGTGTATATATATATATATATATATGCATGTATATATGTATATATATATGCATATATATATATATGCATGCATATATATGTATATATATATGCATATATATATGTATATATATGTATATATATATGCATATATATATGCATGTATATATGTATATATATATGCATATATATATATGTATATATACATGCAGATATATATATACGTACAATGGAGTATTACTCAGCAATCAAAAAGAATGAAATCTTGCCATTTGCAGCTACGTGGATGGAACTAGGGGGTATTATGCTAAGCAAAATTAGTGAGAGAAAGACAAATATCATATGAGTTCACTCACATGAGGACTTTAAGATACAAGAAAGATGACCATAAGGGAAGGGAAGCAAAAATAATATAAAAACAGGGAGGGGAACAAAACATAAGAGACTTAAATATGGAGAACAAGCAGAGGGTTACTGGAGGGGTTGTGGAAGGGGGCATGGGCTAAATGGGTAAGGGGCATTAAGGAATCTACTCCTGAAATCATTGTTGCAGTATATGCTAACAAACTTGGATGTAAATTAAAAAAAAAGAAAGAAAAACATAACAAGAATAAAGCCAAGTAGCATGAAAATTAGAGAAAGGGGGAAAAAGCTTTCATCTGTCTTAAATTATCCTAGCTATAGTCTATGTAGCAAAACTATTAATAGAAATGGTCACTGTGAGCCTTGCAGAGATGTTGGCATGCATAATTTTGGTTGTTTTTCCTGTTGCTTCTTCCCCAAGGCTCTGGGACCACAGTATACATGTACCTCAGCTCTCCATCCATGTTTGCTCTTAAGCCTACAGCAACTCAGTACAGCTGGTCATGTCCATTAGGTTGATTTCCTAAAGAGGGCTTTGCGTTAAGTTAACGGAATTTAAGCTCCAAGCACAACAGATGGATAAAGGCTCCCAACCCCCAAGTCCTCAGCTGAAATCAGTACAGGTCCCATTTCAATCCTCTCCGGTGATCCAAGTTGGTTCTAACTACCCTCTTATACGGCTTCCAAATAGCTAACTGAAGTCTCAACTTCAAAGAAGAGATTCCAGAAATGTAGAGAAACATCTGACCCATTTTTAAGGGGGGTAAGTTGGAGGAAATGTAATTCTTTGATAAAGGATGATTGCTTGGACTCGTAGATGCTAAGCGCCAAACCAGATAGACTGGCAAACATCAAATTTCTTGCAAGTGATTATAAATAATGGGACATTACTTTCTGAGAAGAGTCGAAGTAAAATTTGATAAAAGCCCAACAAGCATGAAAACAGAAACTGATTTCCCACCACAGTAAGAGCTCCAAAATTTCTCCCTGCTTTCTTTGGCTTCCCTGCAGAAGGATTTGATAGGACAACTTCTACTGTCAGATGGACACGTTTCAAGTCATTTGCTTTGCATTTAAAAAAAACACCTAACAGTCAAAAACCCCCCAAATCTCTTCAAGGCTATCAGAATAAAACTCGATGCATTAACATGTGAAATGGGTTTTTACATTTAGAACTGCTTCTTCCTTTCTTCTTTTTAATTTTTAAAAAATGTTTATTTTTCAGAGAGAGGGAGAGAGAGACAGAGTGACAGCAGGGGAGGGGCAGAGAGAGAGAGGGAGACTCAGAAACCGAAGCAGGCTCCAGGCTCTGAGCTGTCAGCACAGAGCTCGACACAGGCCTTGAATCCACAAACTGTGAGATCATGACCTGAGCCGAGGCCAGATGCCTAACTGACTGAGCCACACAGGTGCCCCCCTTTCTTCTTTTAAAGAAATGAAAAGTAGGTTTATACTTATCCCGTTATGTTTTAAATGCCATATAAGAAAGAAAGAAAGAAAGAAAGAAAGAAAGAAGAGAGAGAGAGAGAGAGAGAGAGAGAGAGAGAGAAAGAAAGAAAGAAAGAAAGAAAGAAAGAAAGAAAGAAAGAAAGAAAGAAAGAAAGAAAGAAAGAAAAAGAAAGAAAGAAAGAGGCACCTGAGTGGCTCAGTCAGGTAAGTGTCAGACTTTGGCTCAGGTAATGATCTCATGGTCTGAGTTCGAGCCCCGTGTAGGGCTCTGTGCTGACAGCTCAGAGCCTAGAGCCTGGAGCCTGCTTTGGTTTCTGTGTCTCCATCTCTCTCTGCCCCTGCCCAGCATATGCTCTGTCTCTCTCTCTCTCAAAAATAAATAAATATTTTTAAAATTAAAAAAAAAATAATAAGATGCCAGAACAAAAGCCAAAGTCCCAAATGGCATCAAAGGCCATCAGATTGAACAGGGACCCTCTTTAAGTCACACAGCGTGAAAATGAACTCTAAAATCAGGATACACAAAGGAGATTTCTTGAGTAATGTATCAAACATGGAAGATTATTTTTAGTTATGGCTAAAAGCTTCAAGAGCCAATTTTTTTTCTTTTCCTTTTTCTTGCCTAGGACTGTCAATTTTATATGGTTTCTTACAAGTGTATGTGTACGTCTCATAAAAAGATATTTACATTTACGTACACAGACACACAACACACAGGTTTCTAGCTCCATTCCTCCCTCATGAAAAGCAATAAAGTCTAAAGTTTTTATTTGGTTAAGAAACCTCTGACTGTTTTAAAATACTTCTGCTGTGAAATACCACTTTCAACCAGTGAAAGAAAATAGCTGTGGGAAAGAGGAGACTCCTGGGGCTGGAATTCATTAACACTTTGGGCAATAGCATTTTTCCTTTATTTAGAAGGCTGGACTAGCTCCTCCCGATGGAAAGAGGATGACCAAATATAGGCCAGCTACTCACTCGGCCTCCTCTTTGCCTCCAAGTATCAACTGGATTTCCTCCCCTATTTCCCTTGAGCATCCCCCCCTCCTTTTATCTTTAATAAAACACCACCACTCACAATGCCATTTTTATTGGTGAGTCACTCAAGCTCATCCAAAACATAAATTTGTCACAATAAGCAAATGCATACTGAGTACTTCCCACATCCTAAGTAGTGTTTGAAGAGTTCTGTGTGTGTTCACTCATTAAACCATAGGTTATGCCATATTCTTCACAATAATCCTATAGGGTTTATGATGTTGGTTGGTTCAATCCTTTCCTCATCCTAATTAACCCTGCTGTTAAAGCTTCACCCTTTTATTGACGGCCATTACTTCTGGAGGGGCTGTCCTGGGAAGTGGGTCCTTATTGTTGTAAGCCAATTAAGGAGACCCCACTAGGCACAGGTATGTGACACACTTGTGGCTAGTGACATGAGAGGAAGCTTGCTGGTTGTGGGGGAGGGGGACCATTCAGGTGAATAATTTTTGTTTTCAATAAAAGCTACACAGGAAGAGAGAAGGTCTCCCTCTTTTGGATCTTGTTAGGTCTGGAGTTGATGCGTAGAATGACTGTAGCCTTTTTGCAATGATAAGGGAAGCTAGGCTGAGAACAAAGGCACCACAGAGAGAACGCCAGCCAAGACAGTCACCCAGGGGGACACAGAGCCCTGATGACACTGGGTCTGCAGCTGCCATAGCTTTTGCTCTCTCGTCTCTGTGATAATATATTAGTTTTACTGTTTTATATCAGTTGAGCCCAGATTTCCCTTTTACATGCAACCAAAAGCATCCTTAGTGATATAAGTTAACAGAAGAAACAAGAAAAGCTTTGAGGGCAAAAGACTTACCAAAATTACACTGGTAGTAGATGTGCTGAAAACACACCAGGCCTTTAGGACTGAGGTTTATCTATAAAAGTATTCTAAAAGGTGTTAAGAGAAGGACTTCCAAATACCAATATTTTGCAAACTGCATGTATGCATACTTTCACAATCACACACACTTCACATGTACACTAATCTTGAAATTATGCCAGCAAGCTCATCACCTAGGGCTCAATATGTATTTCTGATTCCTACTCCTAAAGATTAGATTGTGATTTCGAGTGTGTGTGTGTGTGTGTGTGTGTGAGTGATTATAGCTGTAAGCCACTGAAGGTCTCATAAGGCACAGAGAGGCAAATATACTGTCAAAACCATCAGAGTTTAATAAAAAATGACTAACAGTTCATCTTAACAAGGATTAGCCATGATAGTCAAAATGTATACACAAGGCAGTAATCTTCTGTTAATCATTAATGCTTCTCTTCTCCTGCGATCGTGAGTCATTAACTTCTGGAAGCTCATCTTTAAAGAGAAGGCTCCATTACTATATACGAACTATAAAATAACATGTGGAAAAAGGAGATCCCACTCAAGTGGCTAGCAAAAGGGATTCAGAATACAATTCACTTTGGATGATCAATCCTGGAGTTCTATGAAAATGAATATCAAATGCACATCATTAAGAGTCTCCAGTGTAGAAAGTCAATCTCCCATCCAGGCATCCTACTTATATGTCCTCTTTGCAAGCCTTTTCCCAGATGTTCCCAAAGTGATGTCTCAATATACCTGTCACGGTCTGTAGACAAGAGGCATCTGGAAGTGATATAAATAGTCTGTATTGAATTCAAAGCCCACAGCAACCATTCTTGGGCACTGAGTTACTTCCAAATGGTACTATCCATGGGAGTAATCTCCTCTCCCCTGATGTCTAGTTTCTCTGTAGAGGGTCCTTTGTTAGAGGTACATTCCCAGTCTCTAGTGGGACCCTCACTCACAACGTCCCATACACAGAGAGTGAATTCTCACTGGTGTATTCAGGACCAGGAAGTGAGTATGCCTTATTCCATCTTACCCTCACCCCTTATCCTCTTGAAAGCTGCCAGTCCAGCATTCTCATCAAAGCTGAAAATGTTAGATCATCAGGACCCACAAACATGGCTGTGGTTTTCTAGGGCTGCCTGTGCCCACCTGGGTGGGCCAGTCCATAAACTCCTAAGTTTGGGAAACAGCCCACTCATCTATAGATAGGAACCAGATTTTCCAATACAATCTTGATCAGTTTAAAAAACAAAACAAAACAAAAAAATCCTCCACACATTTAAATCAGAACAAAGGTGAGGAAGCCAAGGACTACTTAGTGAGCTCAAATCCCAACATTTTCCAGAAATGGAGAGGCTTCACCATACCATACTTTGTACAGTGCTTGATGGCAGTCAAAGCAATTTCCTATATTTTATCTTTGCATCATCTCAACAAACCTGGGAGGAAGGCAGGTTTTATGATCCCAGTTGGACCCCAGGGTGGAAATGGAGACCCAGAAATTTTAAGTGATCTGTCCAGGGTACACAGTTCCACACAAGGTTCCAAATCTCAACTTCCTGTGCTTTTGTTTTTTTCTGGAATATCTTTCTCTCCCAGCTTCTTCCATCACCCTAAGAGTCTTAAGAGCTGAGTGATTTATCCAAGATGGGGCAGGACGTGGACGCAGGCCTCTCTTCACCTCCCTTCGAAACAGTAGTTCTGCTTTTCAAAAGCTGATCCAATATACAACACAATGCACTGATCTTGGTGCCATTTAATAGATAGCCTAATTTACCAGAAGCCCCAACTTGAATTTTTGTAAGCTCTGGAGTCTTCTCCCAGGCAAAGAAGATAATTAAATTAATTCTTTTGTCATTTTAAATGACCTATTTTTCTTTCTTAAACAGTGTGTCTCTACACAAATTAGAGAATCTTAAAAAGTTCTTTAAAAGTCACTCCACAAATTGACTAATAAAGTAAGCAATTATAAAGCACTTTGCAAAGGCAGGCACGTCATTAAATCCTTTGACTTCTCAACTTCTCAGTGTCCATCATTTAAATTGGGAATCTATCCACTTACAGGTGTGGCATCAAGGCTAATTTCTCTAATACAGAAATTGACAAAGTTAGTGTATTTTGAATGGAAGAAAAGTCCTTGACTGCTATGACATGGCATCAGACCTCAAGCCATCTACTGCCCTCAGATGCCTGCCTCCCTGCCATCTCTGGAGGAGGCCTTGTAGACTATTTACATGATGGAATAAAACTACCTTGCTGAAGTAAGTGGGAAAGGGGCCACCGTGATCAGCTGCACCAATACCAGGGTAGAAAACACAATGGCTAGTGTCCTTCCTGAAATGAACTAGGACATTTTCTTGTCTAAACAGATCCTACACAGTGAACATAACTTACTCTTTGAGGACCTCAGACCACTCCCTCAGAGCACAACTTCTCGTCATAGACCACTATAGGTGGAGCTATGGAAAAGTAGGAAACCATTCCCTGGAGTCCCCAACGACTTCCTTCTCGCCAGATCCAGTGTCCTTTCCATGCCTTGAATTTCAGCTCTTGGCTACTTCCCTCTTCCTCCTGGCTGTCTCCATGTGTGCATCCCACCACACTGTGGACTCCTATTCTCCCACCCATGGTTCCCATGGCTCTCCATCTGTCTGCTGGGCTGAGTCTTATCCCTATTCCCAGCCCCAACTGCAGCTAAGCCCCCAAGGCTGGACTCCTCAACCTTGGTTCTCTCCTGTGTCTTCCAGGATGGACTCACTCTTCCTCATGGCCTCACACATCCCCTCCCAGACTCCTCAACTCTCACCCCTACTGCCTGCAAGACAGCAACCCTGAATGTCAAACCATCATCTCTCACACCATCCACAACCTAGACTAAGCTCACTGTTCCCATCCCAAGGCCCCCAAGGCAGCCCCTCTCCCCAACTTCACTTGTGATATTCTGGTTTTGTCATTTTACTCACAGCCATGCAGGCTTGAACTCCAAGAAAGCACAGCATATTCAGGCTTCACTTGCACCTTTTCCCCAATTTCCAAAGCCCAAACTTCAAATGCCCCCCAGCCTCTGCCACAGGTCCAAGCCACTTAGTTGGACTTCTGCCTTACTCTCCAGATTGGCATTCTGGGTGCCCTACTGGACCTGACTCACTACCCTAAGCCACACCCCATTCTTTGCTGGAGCCCTGTCTTAGTTCTTGCCAACTCCCCTCCCACCAGGAGGGGTGGGGAAACCTGTTCCATAGCCACTTAGAGAACCCAAGTGCCTTTAAAAATGAGGAACACATTCCAGGTACCTTTAAAAATGAGGAACCCCAGAAATCAGCTTAGAGTGAACAGCACAGCAGGGGGAAGTATGGTGGTACAGAAGAACCCCAACTTTGGATCTGGACTGACTTGGGTCTGAATCCCACTGCTGCAACTCCATGTGTGACTGGGCAGGCTTCTCCTACAACCCTGGTTATTCATCTGTGAAATGGAGTCAACATTAACCTTGCTTTCAGAATTGTTGTGAGGAATAAAAAACATAAGAACCATTTATAGAGCCCTCACTATGTGCTCTGCTAGAGACCTAGAGAAGACAAATCAAAGCCCACAGCTTATTTTATTTCTTGAAGACCTGAGGTCTCTTGTGCTAATAAATAGTCTGCTGGATCATGGTTGGGGGGATAGATTAGCTGAGCCCTGCCCTTAGGGATGTAAGAAACAGTATCAGTAGCATAGTGCAAGCCCTTACCCCAGCAGGAGTACTGGTTTGGCAGATCAACCCACAGGCTAAGTTAAAAGGCTGAACAAGGAGGCTCAACAGGAAGTCCAATGAAGGTGGGAGGCCTGAGCAATGGAAAAGGACAGGACAGCAAGCAATACATCCTGGCCTCATCCCCAACTCCTGAAGGAGATCCTTTGGGGAAGGAGTCCTTGCCTGTCTGGACCAACATAGTCTATTCAGGGAAAGGTAGGGGGAGACAAGCATACTCTTGCAATATGAAAGTCTCCTCCAAAAAGTCAAAGGAAGTGATTATCTGGTGGGCTCTCAGGGCTACTTAAAGGCTGTTGCTATCTCCATGTCAATGAGAAGGTATCCTCTCACACGTGGCCCAGGTTTCCCAATGTGTACTGGACTTTGGGCTTCCAGATTAACCCAACCCAGGTCTCAAATGCCCAAGGCCTCTTGTGAATGACACTTCAGCTCTTCTCTAAGTAGCATGATGTACTACAAAAAGAAAAAGGGAGTGCCAAAAAAAAATTAAAGGACCTGAATTTTATTTTTCCTACCTGTTACTAACCTATAGGATCTTGAGTAGGTCACTTACCTCCTAGGTCCTCACCTACAATGTCATTTGTGGCTGTGAAGGTCAAATGAGAAGTGAAAACACCCAAGAACTAGGCAGACATCCAGAATTGTCCAAGATGGTAAAATGACATGGCCAGGAGCCCCTCAAATGATAAGGGATAAGGAGCAATGGCTAGAGCATCCCAAATCTGAAATAACCTAGGCCACTACAATAAAATGTTTTGGATAGGAAAGACCTATCAGGTACAGTGAAAAAAAAATCTCACCCCATGCGGAAATCAGGGCCAGATTCTCAAACTTCCCGTCTGGAGTTTCCATTTATTAGACGGGCTGCTTTCTGTACTTGGCCAAGCCGGTTGGTGTGTTCCATGCAAGGCATCATCATCAACAGAACATAAGAACAGGGCAGTTCAGCACAGGCCAGAGGTTTCCACTGCTACCCAAATGACTATCCTGCTGGCAGGGACTGGCCACATTCCTTTCCTCCTATTTTTCAGTGAAATTGTTTTTACAGTTGTTATCTCTACCGGCAGAG
The DNA here is from genome assembly GCF_024362965.1 of Panthera pardus. Classification (NCBI taxonomy): domain Eukaryota; kingdom Metazoa; phylum Chordata; class Mammalia; order Carnivora; family Felidae; genus Panthera; species Panthera pardus. The sequence continues at coordinate 129,207,379 of NW_026526991.1, read as the reverse complement.
GGAATGGAGCTGACTGATAGTGGATGGATATATTTAACTGACAGCAATCATAAGGAATATGGAAAACATACATGCGGCCATTGTATCCACTGAAACTTGGCTTTCTAATATCCTTTAGAAGCAGAAGGGCGTGGGGTGGGGAGGGAAGAAAAGAATGATGACCTGGCCCGAAGATAATGGCAAGTGGAGGGCATGGGGCAAAGATGGAGTAAGCTCTGGCTATAAGTCAACAGCGGGGCTCAGAGCTGAGCTCATAGTCAAGAAGCCCAAAACTGAGCTATACCCTGCAGGCCAACAGACTACCCCCCCCCCCCCCAGATTTTGAGGAGAAAAGGTGAGCCAGAAGGTCAACAAGAGGACTAGTTTTCCTTAGTGATAGGATCTCTCCCTTGAATCCCAAAAAAGCAACTGCACGTTGTTTTAGGAGTTCTTCCCACAGCCCAGAGAAGCCCCAAGTATACCCAAACCAATGGTCTGTTCATTTCCTCCTTGCCCTGGAGACCCATCCCTCAAGGTCTGATAAGGACACACTCTTGCCAGCTTCTGCAATGGCAGAACCAACCTTATGGAGAGCAAGATCTGATTTCTTTCAGGCACACAGGAGGAAAACTGGGCTAACTCAGTGCATCAGGACAGAGATGGGGGGTGGGGGTGAGAGAAGGGGATGGGATACAAGATATAAGACAGCCAGTCCCAACAATCCCAACCCCTTCCTGGAAACTTCTTGAAACCCAAAATGAAAGTAGAGTATGGAAGGAGAAAATGGAGGTAGACGGGAGAAAATAGAAGATGATCACAGAAATAAAAATAGAGCCATATTTATTGACCCCTTACTCTAAGTGCATCAAGTATATAAGCATGAGCTAACACATTTAACCCTGCTAACAACCCTCCATGAAGTAAGTTGTATTATCCCATCATTTACATGAGTAGACTGATCCCAGAGCTCATACAGTCATTCACATTCATGGTTCACCTTCACAGGTCTTGAAAAAAACATGCCTCCAAGGCCTCCAAGACATGATTTAACGGTCACTTTGAGTAGCCCAATAGAAAAAGGCAGCATGTCTGGGAAATGCCATTCTGTGTGGCAAAATTGGAGCATGGCATGCAGCTGTTGAAAGCTTCTGTAAGACTGTAGGAGACAGAGTAGATGCAGCCCTGAGCAGCCCTGGGGAATCCTTCAGTGCTGACCCACTGGCAGAGGAACCCACCATTCCGAGCAGTTGGGTCCTTGGGGCCCACTACATGGGCAGGCTTCCATCATCTCATATCACTGCCCAACTGGGAGGCTTGCTGTGGCCCTTTGGTGTCTCAATATCTTGGATTCCTCGATGAGTCTTAGTACAGTACAAACCACCACCATATTCTTGAATCCTATCCAGGGATGAAGATTGATGACCAGATTTGCATCTTCTTAGGATTTCATTGGAGCTATAGCACAGTCTCCTCAGTAACAAGCCTGCTAACAGTCCTCCCTCAGCTTAATAATTGATAGGAGGTGTTTGAAAAATGGTAACTATGTATCAGAGACTTGGGTTTTGTATGCACTGCCTCATGAAATCATAACCCCGTCAAGTCAGGTATTGTTATGCCTACCTTGTATGCCCTGTGATACATGAAGAATCTGAGGTTCCTGTGGTTAAGAGATTTAAAAAGCTAGCAAGGCCAGGAGTCAGGTCCATGCTAAGTGACTCATTATGTGGGTTTCTCTGGTCAGTCCCACTCTTAGGTTTAAACTATTGTAGTGCTGTGGGCTTCAATCCCACTGTTCACATCTTCCTCCCAAGCCCCTGACTCAGCAGAGAGCAGGGGCCATCTCCCTCTCAATAAATGTCCTCCACTCAGGTTCTCCTTTTCCCTGGCCCATCTCAGAGGGCTTAGTGAGAAAAGTGCTCACTGGCTCTCCCACCTACCCCCTACACACACATGCACACACCAGCCCTCTGGAAACCCTCCAATAGAAACACTAAGGTTTGGTGTGGGCATAGCCACTGGCTCAAGTTCTGAACACACAAAAACCTTCACATATTCTTCTCAGCTCCTACTCTACCTGCTGAGTGGACATGAATTCGGCCTTATAAAGGAACACAGCCTTATAAAGGACACAATGGGTTTCAGCAGCCTTTGAAGAAAAAGACTTAAAGAGAAAGAAAATCCACCAAACCAACCCACCCCTGGTTGCCTTTCAATTAGAGGAAGGATGGGCCTATCAATACTGAACACCCCACCTGCGGTCTTGGGACTCAAAAGTCTTCCTTTGTGTAGAGGGCCAAACCTGCAGCAGAAGGCTCTGATCAAGCAGGGGCCCACCACCAGGCATCAGGTGGGCAAGTCCTGCTAACAGTAGTCCTTCTGTGGCCCGCATCCTCTGCCATTCAAAGAGTTGCCCCTAGCAGTTGACCAAAAAAAATGGACACATGGTACATTTTAACCAGCAACTTTCACAGAACAATCTCAAGGCATTGCACTCCTATCATCCTTTAACTGTGTTAATAAGGGTGACAGTTAACACAGTCCCAGTTTGCATATGCAAGATTTAACTTTGCCAGGTTTCAATAAGGTAGGCTAGAAATTCAGGACATGGTGCAATCATGCAACCCTGGTCCCTAGGACATACCCTTCCACGCTGCCTCCCACTGCCTTAAAGACAAATTAGAATCTGTTCAGGGTTAACATTGCCATGATTTACATCTAAGCTCTCAAGTCTCCCCAAATGAGGTCCAGACACTGGAGCAATGCCATCTTAACCAACTCACACCCTTGCTCTCTCTGCTCAAAGCCTCTGCCTTGGCTTGGTGAGAAGAAATCTATGCATGTCTCTGGTAACCCAGGTCTCTGCCCTGTTTTTGTCAGATGGCTTGGTAGAAAGATGGGCAAGGGCAGCAGCATATGTGAGGGAAGGGCAGCCTGTGGTCAGCAGAAGATTATGGAAAGTCTTGAATGAAAGCAAGTGACAATTTAGGAACTGGTAAGTGAGCATTCATGCACTCACTCACTGAGCAATTGCTTTAACCTCCAGGAGACAAAGATGGGGAAGACATGGTCCCTCCCCCCAGACTACCTAGTATAATGGAAAAGCAAGAAGAAGTGAACGATTAGGAGTGGCAGGGATGGGAGCAAGAGTGACCATGAATTTTAAGGCAAAATTCCACCACATGAAGTTGAATTGTCAAGGCAAGAATCCAGGGCCACAAGGAAACAGGATATAGAATTTGTTTTTCTCACCTGGTCCATGAGCCTACTTTTATTCATAGTCTTATGATATAAATAGATAAAAGATAGATAGACCTCTAAATATTCCCTGCCCAGTATGCAAAATAATTTAATTCTTTCTGAAAATCCAGTAAGACTAGGGTGGGGACAAAGGAATAAATTGACAGAGTATATGGGAAAGTTAGGACGGTGAAACTACTCCATTTGATACTATAATGGTGGATGCATGTTGTTATACATTTGTCCAAATCTGTTGAATCTACAACATCAAAATTGAACCCTAATGTAACCTATGGACTCTAGGTAATGATGATCAGTCAATAAATATTCATCAATTGCAACAAATATATGACTCCGTGGGGACTGTTGATATTGGGGATGTTGGGTATATTGATACTGCTTATTTGGAAGCAGAAGTTATATGGGAAATTTCTGTGCCTTCTAGTTGATTTCACAGTGAATCTGAAACTGCTCTAAAAAAAAAAAAAAAAGTATTTTGGGACACCTGGGTAACTCAGTCAGTTAAGCATCCAACTCTTGATTTTGGCTCAGATCATGATCTCACGGGTTGTGAGTTTGAGCCCCATGTTGGGCTCCATGCTGGCAGTACAAAGCCTGCCTGGGATTCTCTCCACCACCCCCATCTTTGCCTCTCCTGGGCTCTTACTCTCGAAAATAAATAAAACTCTTTTTTTAAGTATTTAAAAAAAAATCCAGTAAGACCACTGGATCATAATATTGACAGGTAGCTTAGTCTATTCAGCCTACTTTAAAAATTACTAAACAAGGTATATCTATCAATAATTACTTTGGATGTAAATGGACTAAACACTCCAATCAAAAGATAATGCGTGACAGAATGGATTTAAAAAAAAAAAAAAAAAAAAGACCCATCCATATGTTTCCTACAGGAGATTCAATTTAGACCTAAAAACACCTACAGATTGAAAATGAGGGGATGGAGACACATCTATCATGCAAATGTATCAAAAGAAAGCTGGGTACTTCTATCAAACAAAATGGATATTAAAACAAAGACCATTAACAAGAGACAAAGAAAAAACACTATACAATAATAAAGGGGACAATCCAACAAAAAGATAGAACAATTGTCAATACTTAAGTACCCAACTTAAGAGCACCCAAATACATAAAACAGTTATTAACAAACATTAAAAAACTAATCAATAACAATAATCGTAGGGGACTTTAACACTCCACTTACATCAATGGACAGAGCATCTAAACAGAAAACAAATAAACAATGGCTTCAAATGACACACTGGAATAGATAGATTTAACAGATTTATTCAGAACATTCCATCCTAAAACAGAATACACATTCCTTTCAAGTGAACACAGAATATTCTCCAGAATAGATCACATAATAGCCCACAAAACCAGCCTGAACACATTCAAGAAGATCAAAGTCATACCATGCATCTTTTCCAACCACAACATTATGAAACTAGAAGTCAACCGCATGAAACAATCTGGAAAGACCACAAATACATAGAGGTTAAACATACCACTAAACAATGAATGGGTCAACCAGGAAATAAAAGAAGAAATTTAAAAATACATGGAAACAAATGAAAATGAAAACACCAAGGTCCAAAACCTCTGGAGAAGCAGCAAAAGCAGTTCTAAGAGGGAAGTTTATAGCAATACAGGCCTTACTCAAGCAGGAACAATCACAAATAAACACCCTAACCCTACACCTAAAGGAACTAGAAAAACAACAAGCCTAAAGCCAGCAAAGAAAGGAAATAATGAAGATTAGGGCAGAAACAAAGAATATAGAAACTAAGAAAAAAATTTTTTTGAACAGATCAATGAAATGAGCTTGTTCTTCGAAAAAAAATAAAATTAATAAACATCTAGTCATAGTTATCAGAAAAAAAAGAGAAAAGACCCAAATAAATAAAAATCACAAATGAAAGAAGAGATGTAACAACCAAAAACACAGAAATCGAGTTATAAGACAGTATTATGAAAAACCTTATGCCAACAAATTGGATGACGTAAAAGAAATGGATGCATGTCTAAAAACAGAAATTACCAAAACTGAAACAGGAATTGAAAATTTGAACAGACCATTAACCAGCAAAGAAATCAAATCAGTAACCTAAAAACTGCCAACAAATCCAAGTCCGGGATCAGATGGCTTCAGAGGAGAATCCTACCAAACTTTTAAAGAAGAGCTTATATCTATTCTTCTCAAACTATTCCAAAAAATAGAAAAGGAAGGCAAACTTCCAGATTCCTTCTATGAGGCCAATATTACCCCGATACCAAAACCAGATAAAGATACCCCTATAAAGGAGAACTACAGGCCAATATCCCGGATGAACATAGATGCAAAAATTCTCAACAAAATATTAGGAAACTGAATTCAATACTACATTAAAAAATCATTCACCTCAATCAAGTGGTATTTATTCCTAGGTTACAAGGGTGTTTCAATATTCACAAATCTATCAACATGATACATTACAATAAATAAAAGCTCAAAATCAGATGATCATTTCAATAGATGCAGAGAAAGCATTTGACAAAGTGCAACATCCATTCATGATAAAAAAAAACCCCAACAGAATGGGTTTAGAGAGAATATACCTCAACATAGTAAAGCCCTTATATGAAAAACCTAAAGCTAACATCATCCTCAATGGGAATAAAGTGAGAGCTTTTGCCCGAAGGTCAGAAACAAGACAGGGATGTCCACTCTCACCACTTTTATTTCAACATAGTACTGGGAATCCTACCACAGCAATCAGACAACCAAAAGAATGAAAAGGCATCCAAATTGATAAGGAAAAAGTAAAACTTTCACGATTTGCAGATGACATGATTCTATATATAGAAAACTCTTTAAAGACTCCACCAAGAAACTACTAGAACTGATGAATGGATTCAGTAAGGTTGCAGAATACAAAATCAACATACATAAATCTGTTGCATTTTTATACACCAATAATGAAGCAGCAAAAAGAGAAATTAAGAAAACAATCCCATTTACAATTGCACCAAAAATAAAGATATCTAAGAATTCAACTAACCAAAGAGGTAGAAAGACCTGTACTCTGACAACTATAAAACACTGATGGAAGAAACTGAAGATGAGACAAAGAAATGGAAAGACATTCCATGCTCATGTACTTGACGAATATTGTTAAAATGTCCATCCTACCCAAAGCAATTTATATATTTAATGCAATCCCTATCAAAATACATCATTTTTCACAGAACTAGAATAATCCTAAAATGTGTATGGAACCACAAAAGACCCAGAATAGCCAAAGCAGTCTTGACAAAGAAAGGCAAAGCTGGAGGCATCACAATTCCAGACTTCAAGTTATTTTACAAAGCTATAGTAATCAAAGCAGTATGGTAGTAGCACAAAAATAGACACATAGGTCAATGAACAGAATAGAAAACCCGGAATCAGGGGTGCCTGGATGGCTCAGTCAGTTAAGCATCTGACTCTTGACTTCAGCTCAGGTCATGACCTCACAGTTCAGGAGACTCAGCCCCACATCACATGTCAGTGCAGCGCCTGCTTGGGATTCTCTCTCTGCCCCTCCCCCATTCTTTCAAAATAAATGTTTTTTAAAAATAAAAAAAAAGAAAACCCAGAAATAAACCCACAACTATATGGTTGATTAATCTTTGACAAAGTAGGAAAGAATATACGATGGGAAAAAGACATTCTCTTCAAAAAATGGTAATGGGAAAATTGGAGGGCCACATGCAAAATAATGAATCTGGGCCATTATCTTTCATCATACTCAAAAATAAATTCAAACTGGATGAAAGATGTAAATGTAAGGCCTAAAACCATAAAAATCCTAGGAGAGAACACAGGCAGTAACCTCTTTGACATCAGCCATAGTCAACTTCTTTCTTATCTTGTCTCCAGAGCAATGGAACCAAAAGCAAAAATAAACTATCCGGACTTCAACAAAATAAAAAGCTTCTGTATAGCAAAGGACGAAAAAAAAAAAAAAAAAAAAAAAGTCAACAAAACTAAAGGCAACCTACAAAATGGGAGAAGATATTTGTAAATGACATATCTGATAAAGGGTTAGTATTCAAAATGTAGGGAAAAAAAAAAACTTTAAAAACTCAACACCCAAAAACACCAAATAATTCATTTTAAAAATACAGAAGACACTAACATTGTATTTCTCCAAAGAAGACATACAAATGGCCAAGAGATACATGAAAAGATGCTCATCATCACTCATTAGGGAAATACAAATCAAAACTACAGTGAGATACCACACCTCACAACTGTTAGAAGAGCTAAAATCAACACAAGAATTAACAAGTGTTGGCAAGGACATAGAGAAAAAGGAGCCCTCTTGCACAGTTGGCAGGAATATAAACTGTAGCAGCCACTCTGGACAACAGTACAGTTTCCTCAAAAAGTTAGAAATAGAACTACCCTATGATCAGAATGCAAGCTGGTACAGCCACTCTGGAAAACAGTATGGAGGTTCCTCAAAAAACTAAAAATAGAACTACCCTACGACCCAGAAATTGCACTACTAGGCATTTATCCACGGGATACAGGTGTGCTGTTTCAAAGGGACACATGCACCCCAATTTTATAGTAGCACTATCGACAACAGCCAAAGTATGGAAAGAGCCCAAATGTCCATCGATGGATGAATGAATAAAGAAGATGTGGTATATATATAAAATGGAGTATTACTCAGCAACCAAAAAGAATGAAATCTTGCCATTTGCAACTGTGTGGATGGAACCGGAGGGTATTATGCAAAGTGACGTTAGTCAGAGAAAGACAAATATATAGGACTTCACTCATATGAGGACTTCAAGAGACAAAACAGATGAACATAAGGGAAGGGAAACAAAAATAATATAAAAACAGGGAGGGGGACAAAACAGAAGAGACTCATAAATATGGAGAAAAATATGAGGGTTACTGGAGGGGTTGTGGGAGGGGATGGGCTAAATGGGTAAGGGGCACTAAGGAATCTATTCCTGAAATCATTGTTGCATTATATGCTATTTTTGATGTAAATTTTAAAAAAGAAAAAAGAAAACGAAAAAAAGAAAAAAAAATACAGAAACAATATGTCAAAGGGACACATGCACCCCTACGTCTATAGCAGGAGTATTGACAATAGCCAAGATAGGGAAGTAGCCCAAGTGCCCATCAATGGATAAATGGATAAAGAAGATGTGGTGTATATATAAATACATACAACGACGTATTATTCAGCCATTAAAAAGAAGAATGAAATCTTGCCATTTGCAACAACGTGGATGGAGCTGGAGTACACTGCTAAGTGTAATAAGTCAGAGAAAGCTAAATGCCATATGATTTCACTCACATGTGGAATCTAAGACACAAAATGAATGAGTAAATTAAAAAAATAAAAGAGATACAAGAGGGTATATCAAGAAATAGAGTCTTAACTGTAGAGAACTGCTGGTTACCAGAGGGGAAAGGGTAGGAGATAAACAGGTGATGGGGATTAAGGAGTGCACTTGTGATGAGCTCCAGGTGATGTATGGAATTGCTCAGTCACTATATTATACATCTCAAACTAACATAACACTATGTTAGCTGGAATTAAAAACTTTTAAAAAACTACTAAACAGGGTGGCTTATGAACAATAGAAATGTACTTCTCACAGTTGTAGCGACTAAGAATTCTAAGTTTAAGGTGCCAGCAGATTTGCTGTCTGCATAGGGCCACTTATTGGTTCACTGATGGCCCTCTTCTCAGGGCAGAAGGGACAAGTGAGTTTGTTAAGGTCTCTCTTATAAGGGCACTAATCCCACCATGTGGTCTTCACGATCACCTCCCAATCATCACATTGGAGATTAGGATTTCAACATATGAATTTGGGGAAACACATTCAGTCGATGACAATAGGAGTCCTGAGCATCCAGCCAGCCTGCTTGCCCTGAGTACTGTCTCTGTACAGAACCCTGTCCGTGGCAGGCATCAAACACCTGCTCTCCCCAGAGAGAAAATCCCACATGCCAAAACAGGAGACATTTCACAGCATGCCAGGCTTTTGAGTCTCCTTGTCTAACCTCTGGGGTCTAAGATTGAGAGAGAAGAGATGTCCACTTGGAACCCACCATTTCTCGATTTGCAAGCTCTATACGTATACACACACAACATTCGAAGGTGGCGATTAAATGGCCCAAAAAGCAAGCCATTTGGGGATTTACCAAATTAGCTCCCATTCACCAGCTAAATGCTTCTTACTCTGTGCCAAGCTTGTTGAATAGCTCCTTTAATCTCAAAAAAAAAAAAAAAAAAAAAAAAAACACCCCACAAAAAACAAAAAACAAAGATGAAAAATAAAAATTAAAAAAATCTCAAAATAACCCTGTGAAACGTGATCCCAGTTTTGCAGATAAAGCAGCTGAGGCTCAGAGAAGCTGAGTGACCCTCCTATGGTCACAGCATCAGTTTGGAGCAGCACTAGGCTTCAACCACTGGGTCTGCCCTAGTCCAACAGTCAAGATGGCGTCCATCACTTTTGGCGCATACAAAAAAGCATAAGCAGCACCTTCTACATTGTTCCCTGGCATCCCTACGTGCCTGGTGATATCAACCCTGACAAAGTTTCTCAAAGAAAGAAAGTAAACCCACTGCCCCACAGAGTAGCTGATCACAATACTGACAATACGAACTAAACTCATCTCCTCAGCTCTCTCCAGAGAGCACAAAATTCTAGCCACAAGGGGTGCCTCAGTGGGTTGAGGGTCTGACTTCAGGTCAGGTCATGATCTCACAGTTCATGAGTTCGAGCCCCACATCGGGCTCTGTACTGACAGCTCAGAGCCTGGAGCCTACTTTGGATTGTGTGTGTGTGTGTGTGTGTGTGTGTGTGTGTGTGTGTGTGTGTGTCTGCCCCTCCTCTGCTCATGCTCGGTCTCTCTCTCTCTCTCAAAAATAAACATTAAAAAAAAAATTCTAGCCACGAAATAAACTTATTTCCAACATGGGCTAGAGGGTAAACAAATGACCTTCACTACAGGATTTTAATTCACTAGTGTCTCTTATAACACAAAATCCAAGCCCTCACAGGGTCTTTCCAATAAGGCTATTTTATAAGCAGTTTACACACACTAGGAAAGATTTAGTGCTGACTCCTTCAATCATATTAATATTTCATCATTAGTAGATACATATTGACTTCCTACTATCCACAAAAATGATCAGATTTAAAAGCTAGGGTTCCTGTTCATTAGTAATTTATGACCTAATTATATACAGATAGATACTTAAAAAGACACGCCTAAATAAACGTGGACTTAATCTTCCTTAGGGAAGACAGGGCAGAGGAACCAACTCGGACACAGGCTGTGCATGGGTGGAGTATGGACGGATCAGCCATGTGGCTTGAGTGACCCAGTATAGCATCAAGAAAAGCTAATTTCTGCCTCTTGTTCGAAAGGCCTGCTCCACTTCCTTTTTTTTTTTTTTTTTTTTTATAATTAAGGGATCAAAAGCTTTCAAATGTACAAGTTTACAGAAAACATATGATGTCACTACTACCGTTTATCACTTTAACTTGACTTATTCTATGGGATCAGCTTCAACTTTCTAGCAAAGCCTTGGGGTTACAGGACATGGGTCAGCCAAGTACTGGTGGGGCCTGGACAATGGGACACTAAGAAAGAGACCAGGCAAGAAGCCGTGGGCATCAGGCGGGCAGCCAACCTGGGTCTGCAGGGAGAACCCAGAGAGGAAAACCAGACAGACAGAGAGATCAGCCCTTGTGTAGACACAACTACAATCAATTGCCTGGAAAACTGAGAAGTCCACTCTCCTCTCCGTCCAGAGAACAAGGAACTGGAAAAGGATCCTCTTCTCAGAGGAAATAAACAGAAATAAAACAGAGAGCACCTATACAGTTACCATCTGATACTGTGCAAGAGTTTCCTTCCTTTACTTTTTTGTGCCTGTGTGTGGCTGTGTGTACACATGGGATTTCACCTCCTCTTTGGCTACGACTGTTTTCGCTTTACTCCAAAGCTGTGACAAAGGCTTGCACACTTTTAGAACCCTATGCTAGCTTCTAATTCATTAGTAGTTGTATCATTCAAATGACGGTTATTCTATATAAAGTCAAAACAGCATCACTAGGCCACACGCCAAGAGATGTCGCTGTGGGTGGGTCTTTGTTTTCCTAGGAAATTCTTTTGTGATGTTGTATCAAGGGGTTGGACTAGGTGGCTTCTCAGCTCCTTCTAGCCCCAGATGTTCTTCATCCTGTGTCTGTGCAGAAATAATGGGCTGACCCTGAGTGCACTCCAGAGACCATGACCCCCGCAACATGCTGGCAGCATCTGGATTTACCTAGGCCCTGTGGTGGGGGAGGTGCTGAGGGGGAAAGCATGGCTCTGCCATGCTTAAACTAAAAGACGAGAACCAGCCAGGGGCACTGAAGCTTGACAGTGTCTCTGAGGGTCTGTCCAGTGACAGCCAGCGCAATATGGGGGAGACAAGGGACACCTCCTATGGCCCAAGATTCACGGGCAGCATTTGTTATAACCATGGAGATCAACCCTCAGTAATGTCCCCTCCTGTCTGCAAAACTACAGTGTGTGCACAGACAGGCAAGGGCCCAAGCTGCTGATCAGTTGCCAGGAAGGATAATGCAGAAGCAAAGGGCCTACAGCGAGGATGGGGGGGGGGGGGGGGGGGGGCTGTGGGGATTAAGGCAAAGACACGTTTCAGCTTCGCAAGAAAAGCCTGCATGAGCTAAGATGCCCACAGGGAGAGCTCAGATGGTGGCAGATTTTCCGCTTCCAAGACAGAAGGGGAAAAGAATGATCACCATTTCTTATTTAAAACCACATCCTGATAGCCAGAGATCTTACAAAACCCTTGTGCCTCTTTGCAAAAGCCCCTGCGAGGACAGTCAACACATTCAGCCTCCATGTCCGCATGGGGACAATGAAACATTAAGAAAGAATTTAATGAACAAAGCAACTGCAGGAGACTTGGGGAACACAGGTCAGAACTTTTATTTCCCAGCCTACCAAACTCTAAAAATGCTTCACTTCCTTCAAGTCCTGTCCTGGAGCACATTTCCATAGTAAACCTCCAGGACTGGGGTGCCTCATGCAGCCAGGTGGAGGCTGGCTGGAAGATTCTGTTCATAAAGGGCACATAAGATCCTTTATGAAGGACCAGACTCCTTACGATCGCCTCTCTTCCCATCTCAGTATATAGAGACCAAGGTACTATGGAAAGGCTTTGGGATTGAAGTGTGAACTCCATTATGCAAGAAATTAAAAATTAAGGAAGGAAGGAGGCCGCTCAGTGAAACTTCCTAACAAACTAGGATGAGAACTTTGTCCTGCTGTCTTCTGACTTTCTGGAATAGGGGCTCATCTGTGAGGCAGTTCATAGGACTCGAGTACTAATTATCTACACAGCTCTGGGTTTAGTTACTCCCAAGTTCTGCACCATAATGACCTACTGTTACCCATTTTACTGATGGAGAAACAGAGTCATGCTGAGATTGTATGTTTATCAAGGAGCTCAACATGAGAAGTGACTGAGCACAGGTCAAAATCCGCAGCTATAGTCCTATGCTACAACATGGATGAAGCTTGAAGAGATCATGCCAAGTGAAATAAGCCAGTTCCGGAAGGACAAATATCGTATGACTCCAATTACATAAAGTATCTACAGTCGCCAAAATCTGGGGCGCCTGGGTGGCTCAGTTGGTTGAGCGTTTGACTTCATCTCGGGTGTGATCTTGCAGTCCGTGAGTTAGATCCCTGCATCGGGCTCTGTGCTGACAGCTCAGAGTCTGGACCCTGCTTCGATTTCTGTGTCTCCCTCTCTCTCTGCCCCTTCCCTCTTCACAGTCTCCCTCCCTCCCTCCATCTCTCTCTCTCTCTCTGCCAAAAAAAAAAAAAAAAAATTGTAATGTTTATTTAACTAGCCAAAACCCTAGAAACAAAAAGTAGAATGGCAATTGCCAAGGGCTGGGGGATGGGGGTAATGGGGAGCTGCTATTCAATGGATCTAGAGTTTCAGTCATGCAAAATGATAAAGGATTGGAGATCTGCTGTAGCACAAGATGCATATACTCAACACTGCACTATATGCCTATATGTGTTAACAGGGTAAATTTCACATTATGTATTTTTACCACTATAAAAAAATCTATAGCTATGAGTGGCTTAACAGTTGTGTCTCTGATCCACTTTGGTGTTACTGCAAGGAAGCTTGAGGACGCTTAATATATAAGGGGAAAGGTCTATAGCCATAGGCGCAGTAGGAGGAAATGACAAACAGACAAAAGACATGAAAAGACATTTCACCCAAGAGGCCATACAGATGGTAAACATGGAGATGGAAAGATGGTCAACATCATTAGTCACTAGGGAGATACAAATCAACACACAGTGAGGGGGACCTGGGTGGCTCAGTCAGCTGAGCATTGGACTCTTAATTTGGGCTTGGGTCCTGATCCCAAGGTCATGGGATCAAGCCCTGCATCCAGCTCCTCGCTGATTGTGGAGCCTGCTAGCGATTCTCACTGTCTCTCCCTCTGTCTCTCCCCCCGGCTCATGCTTGCTCTCTCTCCAAAATAAAAAAAAAATTTTTTTAGAGACCACAGTGAAAAGACAGCCCACAGATTGAGAGAAAATGTCTGCAAATCGTGAATCTGATGATGGTCTACATAGTGGAAGTGCTTGACGTTAAGTTTTTATTGTAAAATATATGATTAAGATTCTGATTGCCAAGGCATCCATTTCAAAGACGTCCATCTTGAATAAACACACTGCCTGCTGGATAACACAGATACTAGCTAGACAACTAGGTAAGAAATCAGGCTACCCAATTATGAAATTTCCCTTTTATGAAGCCCTAGGTAACCTAGGTACTCAGACCATGTGAGTAACCCCATTTTCCCATTCCTGTGCTCCAAGTCCTGCTCTTTTCCACTCCACAATGAAGAATAAAACTCCAAAATGCTAGCCACTTGCCCTTGGACCCTAATAAAGGCGGGGCCCCAGGTACGTGCACCTCCCTCTATCTTTCTACCTGTAACCCTGCTTTCTGGCCTTCAGTGTATGTGTATTCTCCAGAACCTATAATAAGTCTTCAGTGTTTTTCCCCCAGCAAAGTTCCCTGAGGTATACCTTGCAATCCTAGTAAGAGCCACAGGGGTCATTCCAGCCACACCATGGGCTCCAGCAGGGTCACATGTCTGTGGGGCTCACCACAAGCAGTACAGACCTGGCAAGCACCTCAGACATCTCTAGCCAACAGCATTACTATTGATAGGCTGTAATCTGATCCAACAGTCTACTATTCAAAATATATAAGGAACTATTACAACCCAGTGATAAAAAGACAAGACAAGCCATTAAAACTGGGCAAAAGACCTGAACAGACGTTTCTTCAAAGAAGATATGTACTATTGACCAGCAAGCATATGAAAAGATGCTCAACATCAGTTATTAGGGAAATACTTACAGAACCAAGAGATACTACTTCACTGCCACTAGGATGGCTAGAATCAGTAAGGCAAATAACAAGTGTTGAAAATGTGGAGAAATAGGATCCTTCACACACTGGAATGGATGTAAAATAGAGCAGCTGTTTTGGGAAACCGTCTGGAAGTTCCTCAAAAGGCTAAACAAAGACATACCATATGACCTACTATTTCTACTCCTAGGCATAAACCCAAGAGAAATGAAAATATACGTCCACACAAAAGTTTGTACATGAATATTCACAGCAGCATTATTCATAACAGGCCAAAGTGAAAACTCAAATGTCTGTCCACTGATGAATAAAATGTGGTATAACCACACAATGGAATATTATTCAGCCTTATAAAAGAATGAAGTACTGATTCATATTACAACACGGATCAATCCTAAAAACATTATGTGAAGTTAAAGCAGCAAGATACAAGAGGCCGCCATAATACTTCATTTATATGAAGAGACCAACATAGGCAAAACCATACACACTGCAGACCAGTGGTTGCCAGAGGCTAGGAGGGGGGCAGAATTGGGAACGGCTGGTAGTGGGAACCAGGTTTCTTTTCGAAAAAATGAAAAGGCTTTGGAAATGGATGGTTGTAAACATCTGTGAATATACTAAAAACCAATGATGAATTGTACACTTTAAAAAGGTGAATTTTACAGCATGTGAATAAATACACACTCAGCTCATTAAATAAAAAGTTGAAACCACAAAAAGATAGCACTACACACTTATCAGAATGGCTAAAACCAAGAATAGTGGTAATACCAAATGCTGGTAGTAATGCCAAAAACTATCACTCACCTATTGTTGGTGAGAAAGTAAATGATTTGGCCACTTTGAAAAATAGTTTGCAAGTTTCTTTTAAAATGAAAAATGAACTTCCCATATGACCCAGCAATGATACTCTTGGGCATTTACTGCAGAGAAATGAGAACTTAGGTCCCCACAAAAACCTTACATGATTATTCAGAGTAGATTTATAATAGCTAATAACCAGAAGCTACTTAAATATCCTTCAGTGAGTGCGTGGTTGAACAATAATGGTATATCCATAACAGAGTATTACTAAGCAATAAAAAGAAATACAACTCAGATTACCTCAGAGAAATGATGCTGAATCAAGAAAGACAATCTCAAAAAGTTACGTAGGGTGTGGCACTCCTTACAGAACACCCAAGGTAACAGAATTCTAGAGGGGGAGAAAACAGATTAGTAGCTGCCAGTGTTCAGGAATGGTCAAGAAAGAAGGTATCACTATAAAGAAGTAACACAAGGGAGCCTTGGGGTGACAGGATAGTCCTATACCTTAAATGTGGTAGTAAGGACAGGAAGCTATCCATGTGACAAAATATCATAGAGTTGTATACGTATACGTGCAGTCTATAACTGGTAACATCCATATCAGCTCTGTGGACTTGACCAGTCATTACTTGGTTTTGCTAATGCATCATAATTAACCAAGATGTTCCCGGGGCGGTGGACAGGTAAGGGATACCAGATACCACTCTCCATTTCTTTGCAACTGCCTGTGAGTCTGTAATTATTCTAAAATAACACGTTTTTTTTAAAAAAGTAACCCTATAGTGATGGCATTCATCAGTGTTTAAGAGCAATGGTTGTGTTTCGATGAAACACTTAGTTTGATGGTATCTTTTGCCGAAAGAATGGACAGCCTGCACAATACAACCACAAGCCATCACCTCTACGTGTCATAGGGAATCCTCCTCTTAGTGAGAACTCCCCCTACTCAAAACCAAATGAAACGAATGGATAAAGAGGATACACATACACATACATACAACGGAATATTACTCTGCAATCAAAAAGAATGAAATCTTGCCATCTGCAACAATGTGGATAGAACCAGAGTGTATTATGCTAAGTGAAATAAGTCAGAAAGATAAATATAATAAATTCCACATATGAGTGAGATCCTAAGAAACACAACAGATGAACACAGGGAAAGGGAAGGAAAAATAAGATAAAAACAGAGAGGGAGGAAAACCCTAAGAGACTCTTAAATACAGAGAACTGAGGGTTTATGAAGGGGGGCTGGGGGAGATGGGCTAAGTGGATGATGGGCATTAAGGAGGGTACTTGTTGGGATGAGCACTGGGTGTTATATGTAAGTGATGAATCACTAAATTCTACTCCTGAAACCATTATTACACTATATGTTAACTTGGATTTAAATTTTAAAAAATGAGTGAAGAATTTCTAGCATGGACCCATTCACTTGTGTATCCTCATTTTCCCCTCAGTTCCCTGCCTTGCAGCTCTACTGTGCTCTAATGAATGCTCAGTCTAAACTCTGGGCCTTCCTTCATTCATGCTCTTCCTCCTTCCTCTACACCTATCCAAATCCCTCCCATCTCAAAAGACCCAGCAGCAGTATCCAGCCTTCCACGTGGGTTAACTTGATCTAAGTAGACACTGGAGTTCAGACTCCAAATTGTCTTCTGCAAGCTCCATAATACACGACACAGTGCAAAGAACAGAGGGGGTACTCAAAAATTCTTGTGGATGGAATCAAAGCCTGTCTGCTTCAAGACCTTCTCTTCTTAGTCTTGTGTGCTATGTGATGAAGGAGAACGTATATAGGGGCATGAAAGCCGTGATACAACGTTTCACACATACCTGGTACTTTCAATGTTTACACAAGTCATCTCACTTATCACAGTGCCATGAATGAAGCATAGTAGGTATAATCAGACCCATTTTGTAGATAAGGGAATGGAGTTCAGAGTAGTTAAATGATATTCAAATCACAGTTGGTATTGAGGCAGAGTTAGAACCCAAGACTCATTCTAAAGCCCTATCAAGATGCAAACGGTCACGTTAAAACTTTTTTCACATTTAATTCACATACAGTGTTATACTAGTTTCAAGTGTACAATATAATGACAACAATTTTATAAATATATCAGTATTCATCATGTTAAGTGTACTTTTAATCCCCCATTCCCCCCACCCACCCATCTCCCCTCTGGCACCCACCAGAGTTTGTTCTCTGTACTTAAGAGTCTAGCTATCATTATAATTATTATTATTATTATTATTTGTTTTGTTCCTTAAATTCCACATATAAGTGAAATCACATGGTATTTATCTTAAAGTTCTTTTAAGGAGGCAAATCATTAGTTAATAGATGCAGATCTTAAAGCAAGTATAACATTTTGCTGCACAAAATAGAGTATTTAGCCAACTCTTGGGAGTCGCCAAGGCCTTGTAGGAAGAGGACACAGAGTAAATATCTTAAAGTAGGGACAGAGGAATGGACTGATGAAGGACAAATTGGAAGAAAAGAAATGCTCTACTTCCCAAGTACATCCAGAATCCAGCCATTTCTCTCCAGCCCCACTGCTATTCCCTAATCAAGCTTTTATCACTCAGATCAGATTGTTCCATTCAACGGCTCTCCCAAGTACAAAGGGCTATACACTTCCTATCTGTGTTTAGAAAATTCTAAGGAGTCTGGCCCCTGCTGACCCCTCCAAATCCACCTTGTTCCACTCGCTCACCAACAACTGTGCTCCCTTCACATTTTCATATCCCTCATGCATGCTAGGCATGTCAATGGCACTGGCTTTTTTTCCTACCTGAAATGCTTGTCTGCCTGATCTTTGCATGGCTAGCCCTGTGGGATTCAGATTTCAGCTTATCTTCCCAACCTGAAGTAGCTACCTGTTCCTCCCCATCATACCATCCTCTTACGTCTTTGCCAAACACCCAGGATTATCTGACATTTTTCATATTGACTGATGTATTGATTGATATATTGACTACCCCTCCCTTGCACTGATGCAATGTAAGCCTCAAAAGGGCAGGGAGCTCTTTTTTTCTCGTTCTCTTTTGAACTCTCAGTGCCTGACGCAAAGTGGGTGTTTAATAAACATGCATCAGAGAAAGGTATGAATGAATGAAAAAGACCCACCACTCTACATACTTCACAGTTTGGGCTCATTCTAACCAAAGAAATGGCCTAGTAATGACATTCTGAGAGTAGGTTAATTATTTTCACCTAAAAAGTAAGTGAATCCTACATACCTCAAAAGCACTTTGAAAACCATCTATTACAGGGTGTCTTACAACATCCAGATCAAGCCCTCTCTCTTCTCTGAACTCTTCCTAGACCCCAAGGCCTTACTGGCCCCTTCTTTCTCTGACTTTCTAAAGCCTTTGCTGTCCTCATCCCTGATGTGATATTTAATAAGCCCCTCATTTATAATAGTATATAGGCCTACCATGGGAGGAAACCATGCTGGGTCCTGGGACTACAATGAGTAGTAGTAGTCTATATGGAATTTACACTCTGGGTGGGGGACATAGATATTAAACAAATATTTGCACAAATAATTACTTGATTGTATTTGTTATAATGCCACCCAGAAAATGAAGTTTGTCTAGTAGCATAACTGGAAGACCAAACCAAAGCAGCTGGATGAAGGAAGGAAAGTAAGTAGAAAGCAGGTCAGGGAAGTAATAGTTATTCTGTAAGCAGGTATGGGAGGCAGGAGACCACTGAGCAGAAAGGATGGAGAACATAAAGAGAATGGACCTGAAGTCAGGAGACCATGGTCTCACTTCCAGCTCTGTCACGGTCTTCCCACATTCCACTAGACTTATCTGGACTCAGTTGATTCAGTGGGGATATTAAGAACACAAATAACATTTAGTGTTTAAAGAACCCTTTGAAAAAAAAAAACCTTCATTTTCTAGAGATGATATAATTTAATCCCAAAGAACAAAATATTAAGCATATAGTAATTATGTGCTAGGCATGAAGATCCATAAAGGTAAATGGATTTGCCCAGGATTAACATTACTTAGTTGGTAGTGTCTCAGAATCCCCAGCCCTGGATTCTTTCCAAAGGCATCTATGGCCTTCCACAAGGTGGTCCAACCCTAACCATGCATTTTTCCACTATTCTCAAATGCTGGGTGCCCAACTGCTGAAATCATCCCAAGATCAATGCATCCGCCAAGTCTTGTGAAACTCTGGGCCTCCATGTGAAGTCACATAACCCCTTTCACAGTTAGACTTGAACACTCAGCCCAAATACCACCTCCTCTTCCATTCCCCCGTCATCGAATTTATCTACAGCAGTGGTTCTGAAAGTATTAGGATTCCTGGGGGATCCCAAGATCCTTTCAGCTCATCCAAGGGAGCAAACCTTCTTCAGAATAATACCGAGAGGTCTCTGTCAATGGATTGACATTTGCAATGTTGGTACAGAAGCAAAACGAATCAAGACTAGCATTGGCACCTGGTGCAAATCAAGGCACTAGCATCAAATTCTAACAGTCATTGTATCTCCAGTGCTCTGTGTAGGCAGAAAAGCAAGCTTAAATTAGCATCTTTGGTAAAGCAGTAAAAATCATTAATTAAATCCTGACCCTTGAATACACATTTTTAATACTCTGAAGAAATCAGAAGCACACATCAGAAGTGCTACTGCTACTCATCAAAGTACAAAGATGATCCTGAGGAAAGGCACTCAGGTGATTGCGTTCTGAGCTGATCTAGTGGCTTTCTTCCCGAAACACTATTTTCACTTAAAAAAAAATTCAGACTATACTTATTCAGATTTGAGTATCTAATAGTCATTTCCTTTAAAATGGATAAAGTAAGCCTGTCACTGCAAAGAAAAAAAAAACGCATAGTATTTGTTTCCAGTGATAAAATTCAAATTTCAAGCAAAAATTGGAATTTTGGCCAACTTAACACTGTGTGCCTGACATTTTCCCAGGGCTAAAAGACTTTCTTCACGAGATCTATGGTGATATTAGGATTTTTAAATACAATTAAAAGTCAATCTGCAAGATCTGTGTCACTCTGTGAACTGATTTTCCATATAGTCAATTCATCACATTACAAAATCACACACGGGTTTAAAAAAATTCATTTAAAGTGCAAGACAGGGGGCGTATGGGTGGCTCAGTTGGTTAAGTGTCCAACTCTTGGTGTCAGCTCAGGTCATGATCTCGTGGTTCATGAGGTCAAGCCCCGCATCGGGCTCTGTGCTGACATCACAAAGCCTGCTTGGGATTCTCTCTCCCCCTCTCTCTGTCCCTCCCCTGCTCACTCTCTCAAAAATAAACACTTATTTATATAAATAAAGTACAAGACAGACTAAAGACAGACTTTCCTGTAGGTAGGAATGCAAACATTTCATTGATAAGGTTTCAGATCCTGCATTGCAACTAACTTTTAAGAGACTCACTTTTCGAGTTCTGATGTGGTATTGTCTTGATTTTACGATTCTTGATTCATTGCAGACTCAAAACTCAGTTTAAAAACTAAAGATCCTCTTTCCCATTTCTATTTGCTTTTGATCATGAGAAAATCAAGTAAATGCTGTTCTTTCCCTCCCTGCAGTAGGTCTGACCCAAGCTTGACCAGATGTCCCTAATGGGCCCAAATAGAAACATCGACTTCCGGTGCCATTCAGGATAAAAGTAAGCTGAACGCAGCCTATGACTCCTGGTGATGACAAAGAAAGTCTCTGCACAGAAGACAAAAAGCAACTACCTGATGACTCTAAAAACTAAGCAAATAGAGACAATGAAACCTGAACCAAAGGAGGCTGAATCATGCAACGGGGCAGCACCAACTCCAGGACAAATTCCTAACTCCCATCCAGAAGACCCAGGAAAGGGGACACAGCATACCACAGAGTATGGAGTAAGTCTCTGGATTTCTTCTTTCTTTTTTCTCACCCACCTTGTCCTAAGGCCAACCAAGTCTCAGGTCTGCCCGGTCATTGTGATATAGGCAAGTAGAAATAGGTAACCTGAACTGACCTATCAAAGAAATTTGATGAATAGTTTAAAGCCTTCCAACAAAAGAAAACTCCAGGACCAGATTATTCATTGAAAAATTCCTATATTGAAGCCCTAACCCACACTACCTCAGAATAGGACTGTTTTTGGAGACGAGGCCTTTAAAGAAGTCATTAAGTTAAAACAAGGCCATTAGGGTGTGCCCGAATCCCACCTGACTAGTGTCTTATAAGTAGAGGAGATCACAGATGCATGGAAAGACACCAGCGATGCTCACACACACAGAGTAACATGTGAATAGGCAGCAAGAGTACAGCTATCTGCAAGCCAAGAAGGGATGCCTCAGAGAACCCCAACCCTGATGGCACCTTGATCTTAACTTCCAGCCTCCAGGGCTGCCAGAGAAAAAAATTGTTGTTTAAACCACCCCTTGTACAGCATTTTGTTATGGGACCCGTAGAAAACTAATCAATATTTAACAACAACAAAAAAAAATCGCCAACTCTACACAATCTCATCCAAAACATCTTATCTAAAATCTCATTCAAGAAGAGGGGGGAACAAAACTCATTTTGTGAAGTTAGGATTATCCTGATACCCTTCTGTGGTTACAAGACAACTATAAATATTCCTCATAAAAAGGTGTAGGGGAGCCTGGGTGGCTCAATCAGTTGAGCATCTGACTTCTACTCAGGTCATGATCTCATGGCTTGTGAGTTCAAGCCCTGTGTCAGGCTCTGTGCTAACAGCTCAGAGCCTGGAGTCTGCTTGGTATTCTGTGTCTCCCTCTCTGCCCCTGCCCCACTTGCATGGGGTATCTCTCTGCCTCTCTCTCTCTCTCTCTCTCTCTCTCGCTTTCTCTGAAAAATAACAAAAAAAAATTTTTTTTAAGGTGTAAAAGCTCAACAAAATATTAGCAGAATAAGTCCACCAATATGTAAATAGATCTTATCCTGAAAATGTAAGTGTAGTTCAGAATTTGACTATCAATGCAGTTCACTTTATTAACTAAAGAAAAATCTCATGATCATCTAAGGTGCAGAAAGCATACTAAACTTCCAACTCCTGGTTAAAATTCTTAGCTAACTAGAAATAGAAGCGAATGTCCTTAACCTGATAAAACCTATCTACAAAACGAAAACAAAAAACAAAAAACAAAACCCACAGAACTGTACCTAACATACTTAAAATAGGCAGTCCACTCACCATTGCTACACAGCTCATATGTTAAACCCTAGACAGTAAGAACAAAAAGCATACAGACTAGAAAGGAAGAAATAAAACTCTTCATTGACAACATCATCATTTACACAGAAAATGGAATCTACAAAAAGCTTTTAGAACTAGTGAGATTACCAAGACTGTGGGTTAGAAGGTTAATATGAAAAAAAAAAAATCAATTGTATTTCTATAGACAAGCAATAAGACAATTAGAAATAAAAACATTAAAAAGAGTACCATTGTTTATAACACCAAATAAATAGAATCATGAGGTATAAATCCAACAAAATACATATAGGATCTGTATGCTATTTTAAATATTAAGTACCAAATAGGAATCCTCGAGCTAAAGAATACAGTAACTGAACTGAAAATTTCAATAGAGTGGTTCAATAGTAGAACATAAGGAGTGGAAGAAAGGATTAGTAAACTTGAATATAGGTGAGCAGAAATCATCTAATCAAAAGATCAACAATAAAAAATTAAGAAAAGCAAAGATAGCTTAAGAGACTATCAAGAAGACCAACTGATATATATTATGGGAGTCCCAAAAGGACAAGAGAGAGAGAAAGGGAGAATTCACTGAAAGAAATAATGGCTGAGAATTTCCCAAACCTGGGCAAGGAAACAGACACCTAGATCCAGGATATCTCAAGAACACCAATAAGATAGGGGTTCCTGGGTGGTTCAGTGGGGTAAGCACCCAGTTTCAGCTCAGGTCATGATATCACAGTTGGTGGGTTCAAGCCCCTCATCAAGCTCTCTGCTCTCAACACAGAATCTGTTTCATATCCTCTGTCTCCTTCTCTCTCTATCCCTCCCCCGCTCACTCTCTCAAAAATAAACATTGAGAAAAAAAGAAATTTAAGAACACCAGTAAGATAAACCTAAAGAGACCCATACAAAGACACATTACTATCATACTGTCAAAAGTGAAAGGGAGAATTTTCAAAGTTGCAACAACAACAAAAGTGACTTGATATACCTCCTCCCCAAAAAGACTATCAGAGGACTTTTTAGCAGAAAACTTGCAGGCCAAAAAAAAAAAAAAAAAAAAAAAAAAAAAAAAAAGCAGGATGATATATTCAAATTCAAAGTACTGAAACAAACAAATGGCCAAGAGTATTAACTTTCAAAAATGAAAGTGAGATAAAGACTTCCTGAGACCAACAAGAGCTTCAAGAGTTCACCACCTGCCTTACAAAAAAAAAAAAAAAAATTCTTCAAGTTGAAATAAAAGATGCTTAACAGAAACCTAGGAGTACAAACAAGTATGAAACTCATGAAGGTAAATATATAGACAAAAACAGAACACTGTAGTAACTTAACAGTGGTAAGCAAATTACACTGACTTCTATAAAAGCTAAAAAATAGAAGTATTAGAAACAACTAAAACTCAATTATATTAATGAATATATTTGTCAAAGTAAACGGTGATATCAAGGACACAATGTGGGATGAAGATCAAGATGGCAGAATAGGTGGAGCCTGGGTGGCTCACCTGGTTAAGCATCCAACTTTGGTTCAAGTTCTGATCTCACGATTTGTGGGTTAGAGCCCCACAATGGGCTCCACGCTAACAGTGAGAAGCCTGCTTGGGATTCTCTCTCCCCACCGCTCGCTCTCTCACTCTCTGCCCCTCCCTCCCTCCCTCTCTCTCCCTCCCTCTCTCTCAAAATAAATAAACTTAAAAAAAAAAAGATAGCAGAATAGGAAGATCCTGAGCTCACCTCATTCCACAAACACACCAAGTCTACAACTACATGTAGAACGAGTCTAAGAATAACCTAAAGACTAGCAGAACAGCTCTTCCACAGCCAAAGGTATAAAGAAAAGGCCACATCAAGAAGCATAGAAGAGGCAGACAGTCTGATCAGGACCCACACCCCTAGCATGGCAACCCACAAGCAGAAGGACCAGTACAGGGATTGAAGTCCTCCATGAGAGGTGAGGGGTTCAAACCCCACTTGGGCCTGCACCAAGATGAGCTACCATAGTGTCTGGCTTTAGAAAAATCAGTAGAACTTAACTCCAGGAGAACAGAAAGGCTTTAGAAAACTAAGACTCCACTCTTAAAGGGCCCATGCACGAACTCACTTGCTCCAAGACCCAGCACAGAGGCAACAGCTGGAAAAGCACCTGGGCCATACATGAAGGACAGGAACTGACCAACTTTAGGGCATGTGCCAGAGAGGCTCGGATCTGCAGGAATTTTATCCGGGAACGTTAAGTGCTGGCACGTGCCATTTTTCTTGCCCTCCTTCGGCCTAGCTAGCCTGACATGGATGGACACCACTTCTGACACTTTCCATCTACCTTGCTAGCACTGCTTGTGTCACCCCTGCATTGCACCCCAAACATGCCCTGTCCAACCCACCCACCCCACCCTCTAATGTGGCTCCTGCCACTCCATATCTGGCTGGTGGCCTTAGCAGAACCAGCTCCCACCCACCACACCCAGCCCACATCCTTGGCCAAAATCAGTACCCCCCCCCAATCAGCTCCTGCTGTGGCAGATATGCCCCCCCAATTCAGCTCCTACCCTGCCATACCTAGTAGGTGGTCTCAACTAGAACCAGCACCCCCACAAAGTGGCTCCTGTCTCCCCAGATGTGGGTAATGGCCTCAGAACCAGGGCTCCACCAAAGCGGCCCCTGCCTAGGGCTAGGAGACGAAGCCCTACTCAACAGTGCACACAGCAACCACAGGTGAAACTCTGAGCCAGCTTCACTCATCAGCCCCACCCACCAGCATGCCCACATGTCTCAGCCTAGCCACAACAGGAGGGTGCATGTACCCACAAAGGGGACACCCCGGGACACCTGGTTCTGATGACCAGTGGAACTGCACTTCTGGGCTCCACAGGACTCCTTCTACATAAGGCCAACCCTTCGAGACCAGGAGATGTAGCTGATCTACACAGAAACACACACAGAGCCAGGCAAAATGAGGTGGCAGAGGAGAATGTTCCAAATGCAAGAAGACAACAAAACCTAAGAAAGAACCAAATGAAATGAAGATAAACAACGTACCTGATAGGGTAGCCAAAGTAATCATCACAAAGATGCTCACCAAGCTTGGAAGAAGAATGGATGAACACAGTGAGAACTTCAACAAAGAGAAAATATAAAAAACAATCAGAGCTGAAGAATACAATAACTGAAATGAAAAACCTACTGGAAGGATTTAACTGCATATTAAAGGATACAGAAGAACTGAGCAGCGATCTGGAAGACAGGGTGGTGGAAATCATCCAAGAGGAACAGCAACAAGAAAAACAAATTTTAAAAAATGAAGATATTTTAAGGGACCTCTGAGATAACATCAAGCAGATTAACATTCCCATTGTACAGTTCCCAGAAAGAGAAGCGAAATGGGCAGAAAACTTATTTGAAGAAATAACAGCTGAAAGCTTCTCTAACCTGGTGAAGGAAACAAATATCCAGAGCCAAGAATTATAGACAGCCACAAATGAGATGAATCCATATATATTCACACCAAGACACATAATAATTATAAGGTCAAGAGTGAAAGATAAAAAGAGAACATTAAAGGCATCAAGAACAAAGCAACTGGTCATGTACAAGAGAACACCCGTAAGACCATGAGATTTTTTCAGCAGAAACTTTATAGGCGAGAAGGGAGTAGAGCAAGGTATAATCTATGTGCTCAAAGAAGAAAACACTACAACCATGACTACTCTACCTGGCAAGGGTATCATTCAGAATCAGAGAGACAAAGAGTTTCCCAGACAGGCCAAAGATAAAGGAGTTCATCACCACTAAAGTGGCCTTACAGAAATGTTACAGGTACTGTAAGCAGAAAAGGCCATAAACAAGCATAAGAAAACTGTGGGAGAAAAAACTCCCATTGATAAACGCAAACAAGAGTAAAGATAGGGGCACCTGGGTGTCTCAGTCAGTTCAATGTCCGACTCAGGTTAAAGTCATGATCTCATAGTTCATGAGTTTGAGCCCCGCATCAGGCTCTGTGCTGACACCCTCAGAGCCTGGAACCTGCTTCGAATTCTGTGTGTCTCCTTCTCTCTCCGCCCCTCCCCCACTCACACTCTGTCTCTCTCTCTCAAAAATAAACATGAAAAAAATGTTTTTAAATTAAAAAAAGGGTAAAGATATTATATTCACTACTTATAAAGTTAGCATAAAGGTTAAAAAAAAACAGCAAAATCAGGTAGATCTACAACAATTATTTAAGGGATACACAAAATAAAAACATGTAATATAGGACACAAATTACCTAAAACGTGGGGGGATTTTAACATAGTTCTCTTAGAATGTGTTAGACCTTAAGGAACCAACAACCTAAAATAGACTGTTCTAGGGGCGCTTGGGTGGCTCAGTTAAGCATCGAACTCTCTTTTTAAAATATCATTTATTGTCAGGTTAGCTAACATACAGCATATACAGTGTGCTCTTGGCTTTGGGAGTAGATTCCCATGATTCATCGCTTACATACAACACCCAGGGCTCATCCCAACAATTGCCCTCCTCAATGCCCATCACCCATTTTCCCCTCTCCCCCACCTGCCTCATTAACCCTCAGTTTTTGTATTTAGAATCTCTTATGGTTTGCCTCCCTCTCTGTTTGTAACTATTTTTTCCCTTCCCTTCACCCATAGTCTTCTGTGAAGTTTCTCAAATTCCACATATGAGTGAATACATATAAAATCTTTCTTTCTCTGACTGACTTAGCCTCACACCCTCCAGTTACATCCACGTTATTGTAAATGGAAGATTCCATTCTTTCTTATTGCCAAGTACTATTCCATTGTATATATAAACCTTCTTGATCCATTTGTCAGCTGATGGACAGTTAGGCTCTTTCCATAATTTGGCTATTGTTGAAAGCAGTGCTATAAACATTGGGGTACATGTGCCTCTATGAATCAGCACTCCTGTATCCTTTAGATAAATTCCTAGTAATGCTATTGCTGGGTTGTAGGGTAGTTCTATTTTTAATTTTTTGAGGAACCTCCACACTGTTTTCCAGAGCAGCTGCACCAGTTTGCATTCCCACCAACAAGCATCTAACTCTGGACTTCAGTCCGGGTCATGGTCTCAGTCTGTGGGTTTGAGCCCTGAATCAGGCTTCACCTGGTCTGTCACTCTATCTCCCCCTCCCCCCACTCTCTCTTGCATAAGTGCTTTCTCCCTCTCTCAAAAAATTTAAAAATTAAAAAAAAAATAGACTGTTATATACATCGGATGTTATATATAAATCTCATGGTAACCACAAACCAAAAAACCTTCAAATAGATACACAAATAATAAAGAGAAAGCAATCCAAGCATAACAGTACAGTCATCAAAGCACAAAGGAAAAAAAAAGAGCAAGAGAAGAAAGCAACAGAGTAACTACAAAACACCATATACAAAGACAAACTCAAACTGGGTTAAAGACCTAACCGTGAAACCTGAAACCATAAAATTCCTAGAAGAAAATATAGGCAATCATTCCTCTGACATTGGCAAGAGAAACATCTTTCTAGATAGGTCTCCTCTGGCAAGGGAAACAAAAGCAAAATTAAACCACTGGGACTACATCAACACAAAAAACTTTTGCACAGCAAAGGAAACAACAAAATGGAAACCTACTGAATGAAATAGATATTTGCTAATGATATATCTAAATAAGGGTTAGTATCCAAAATATATAAAGAACTTCCACAACTCAACACAAAAAAAGCAAATAATCCAACTTAAAAATGGGCAAAGACGGGGCACACCTAAGTGATTCAATTAAGCATCTGACTCTTGATCTCAGCTCAGGTCATGATCTCACAGAGATGGAGCCTGCATTGGGCTCTGCACTGATGGCATGGAGCCTGCTTAGAATCTTGTCACCCTCTCTAACTTTTTCTTTTTTTTCTTTCTTACTTTTTTTTTTCCTTCCCCTCCCTCCACGGTCTTCTGTTAAGTTTCTGAGGATCCACATAAGAGTGAAAACATATCATATCTGTCTCTCTCTGTATGACTTATTTCACTTAGCATAACACTCTCCAGAGAGGGAGAGAGCCAAACCATAAGAGACTCTTAAAAACTGAGAATAAACTGAGGGTTGATGGGGGGTGGGAGGGAGGGGAGGGTGGGTGATGGGCATTGAGGAGGGCACCTGTTGGGATGAGCACTGGGTGTTGTATGGAAACCAATTTGACAATAAATTTCATATTAAAAAAAAAGAATCCTGTCTCTCCTTCTCTCTGCACCCCCCTCAAAATAAATAAATCAACTTAAATTTTTTTAATTAAAAATTTTTTTAAATGGGCAAAGAACCTGAATAGACTTTCTTTTCCAAAGAAGATATACAAATGGTCACTAGACACATGAAAAGATGTTCAATATCATTCAGCATTAGGGTAATGCAAAGTAAAACCACAAAAGGCATCACTTTACACTTGTCAGAATGGCTAAAATCAACAAGACAAGAAATAACATGTATTGGCAAGGATGTGGAAGAAAAGGACCCCTGGTGCACTGTTAGAAGGACTGCAAATTGATGCGGCCATTGTGGAACATAGTAAAGATACTTTTCTCCAAAAAGTAAAAATAGAACTACCATATGATCCAGTACTTCCACTACTGAGTATTTACCCAAAGAAAACAAAAACACTAATTTGAAAAGATATATAGGTTTACTGCAGCATTATTTATAATAGTCAAGATACAGAAGCAATGCAAGTGTCCATCCATAGACAAATGGATAAAGAAGATGTGGGGTAGGGGCACCTGGGTGGCTCAGTTGGTTAAGTGTCCAACTTTGGCTCAGGTCATGATCTCCTGGTTTGTGGGTTTAAGCCCCACATCAGGCTCTGCGCTGACAGTATGGAGTCCGCTTGGCATTCTCTCTCTCCCTCTCTCTCTGACCCTCTCCTGTTCCAACTCTCTCTCAAAATAAATAAAAACATTAAAAAAAAAAAAAAAGATGATGATGTGGGGGTATATATATTCAAAGGAGTATTACTCAGTCATAAAAAGGATATCTTGCCATTTACAACAATGTCGATGGATCTAGAGGGTGTAATGCTAAATGAAATTAATCAGTCCAAGAAAAACAAATACCATACGATTTCATGCATATATGGAATTTAAGAAACAAAACCACCAAACAAAAACAGAGAAAAAAAAAAGTCTCTTAAATACAGATACCAAACCAGTTGCTGTCAAAGAAAAGTAGGGTGAGGGACTGCGTGTATTAAAGACAATTAAGGGTACACTTATCATGATGAATACTGAGGAATGTATAGAATTGCTGAATCATATTGCGCACCTAAAACAAATATCACACTACAGGTTAATTATACTTGAAAAAATAAAATTCTACAAAAAAAACCCACTAGTCAACAAAATGGAAGCGCATAGCTACTAAGAATTACTGTAAATGTAAGTCATCTAAATGCTCCTATAAAAAGACATAAGGTGACAGAATGGTTCAAAAAAGTAAGACTCATCTATATGCTGCCTATAAGAGATGCACTTCATAGCTAAAGACATCTACAGACTGAAAGTGGAGGAATGGAAAAAAGATATTCCATGCAAATGGAAATTAAAAAAACAAGTCAAGGTAGCAATACTTAGTAGACAAAACAGACTTTGAAACAAAGACTGTCACAAGAGGCAAAGAAGGGCATTACATAATGATAAAGAAATCAATCCAATAAAAGGACATAACAATTATAAATACCTATACACCTAACATAGGAGCACATAAATACATCAAGCAAATATTAATAGACATAAAAGAAATTGACAGTAATTCACTGAGAGTCTTCAACACCCCATTCACAGTATTGACACATCAACCAGACAGAAAACCAATAGGGAAACAGTGGCTTTGAATGACATGTTTGACCAGATGGACTCAACAGACATATATAGAACATTTCATCCAACAACAGAATATACAATCTCTTCAAGTACACATAGAACATTCTCCAGTATAGATCACAAGTTAGGCCACAAAACAAGTCTCAATAAATTTAAGAGGACTAAATTCCTATCAAGCATCTTTTCTGACATCAGAAGTATGAAACTAGAAATTATAAGAAAAAATCGGAAAAAAACAAATACATGAAGGCTTAACAACATGCTACTAACCCGCCCATGGGTCAGGAAAGAAATCAAAAAGGAAATCAAAAAACACCTAGAGACAGATGAAATTACAGACACAATGTTCCAAAATCCAGGAAACATAGCAAAAGCATTTCCAAGGGAGATGTTTATATCAACACAGGCCTATGTCAAAAGAAAATAAAATAAAAATCTCGAACAATCTAACTTTATACCTAAAGCAACTAGAAAAAGAAGAACAAAGCCCTAAGTTGGTAGATGGAAGGAAATAAAGATCAGAGGAGTAATAAATGATATGGAGACTAAAATCACAATAGAAAAGATCAATCAAACTAAGAACTGGTTCTTTGAAAACATAAACAGAACTAATAAATCTTTAACCAAATCAAGGAAAAAAGAAGACTTACATTCAGAAATGAAACAAAAGTTGCAACTAACACTACAAACATACAAAGGGTAAGAATACTACCAACGATAATATAC
The DNA here is from genome assembly GCF_024362965.1 of Panthera pardus. Taxonomy (NCBI): domain Eukaryota; kingdom Metazoa; phylum Chordata; class Mammalia; order Carnivora; family Felidae; genus Panthera; species Panthera pardus. The sequence continues at coordinate 129,176,065 of NW_026526991.1, read as the reverse complement.
CAACAAATTGGAAAACCTAAAACAAACAGAGAAGTTCCTAAAAACATACAAACTTCCAAGACTGAATCAGGAAGAAACAGAAAATCTGAACAGACTCAGTTATGAAACTAACTCAGTAATAAAAAAATTCCCAAACAAAAGTCCAGGGCCAGACACTTTCACAGGTGAATTTTACCAAACATTTACAGTTAGGGGCACCTGGGTGGCTCATTCAGTTACATGTCCGACTTCGGCTCAAGTCATGATTTCACGGTTGCTGAGTTAGATCCCTGCATCGGGCTTTGTGTTGACAGCTCGGAGCCTGGAGCCTGCTTCAGAATCTATCTCCCCCTCTCTCTGTTCCACCCCCACTCATTCTATCTCTCAAAATAATAAATAAAACATTTAGAATAATCTTAAAAAAAAATAAAGTAGAGTTAATACCTATCCTTCTCAAACTATTCAAAAAAACTAAAGGAAGTTTTCCAAATCCATTCTACAAGATTAGCATTGCTCTGATATCAAACCAAAGACACTACAAACAACAACAAAAAAAATAAAAATAAATTAAAAAAACAATAGGCCAATATCCTTGATGAACATAGATGCAAAAATCCTCAACAAATTATTAGCAAACTCAATTCAAAAATTAATTAGAAGGAACATTCACCACAATCAAGTGGGATTTATTCCAGGGATGATCCAATACCCACAAAACTGAACATGATACACCACGTTAACAAAAAGAATAAAAACAAGATTATCTCGATAGATGCAGAGAAAGCATTTGACAAAATTCAACATCCATTTATGATAAAGAATTTCAACAAACTGAGTAAAGCAACATACCTCAACATAATAAAGGCCATGTATGAAAAACCACAGCTAACATCATATTCAACAACGTAAAACTGAAGGCTTTTCCCCTATAATCAGGAACAAGACAAGGATACCACTCTTGTCACTTTTATTCAACGTAGTACCGGAAGTCCTAGCCAGAGAAATTAGACAAGAAACAAAAGGCATCCAAATTGTTAAGGAAGAAGTACAACTTTCCCTATTTGCAAATGATAGGACATTAAATATAGAAAACCCTAATATGCAAAATTAATATACAGGCATCTGTTGCATTTCTATACACTAATAATGAACAATAAGAAAAATTAAGAAAACAACCCCACTTATAGTCACACCAAAAACAGTAAAATGCCTAGGAATAAATTTAACCAAGAAGTTGAAACGTCTATACTGTGAAAATTATAAGGCACTGATGAAATAAGTTGAACACAAATTAATGGAAAGACATACCATGCTCATGGAATGGAAAACTAAGTATTGTTAAAATGTCCATACTATCCAAAGAAATTTACACATGTAATCTAATTCATATCAAAACACCAACAGCACTTTTTCACAGAAACAGAACAATCCCAAAATTTGTATGGAACCACAAAAGACCATGAATAGCCAAAGCCATCTTGATAAAGAATGACAAAGCTGGACGTATCATCTTCCCACATCTCATACTAATCTATAGTAATCAAAACAGTATGGTACAAGCACAATAATAGACACACAGATCAAAAGAACAGAATAGACAGCCCAGAAATAAACACACACATATGTGGTTAATTAATCTACAAAAGAGAAGGCAAGAATACACTACAGAGAAAAGATGGTTTCTTCAATAAGTAGTGTTGGAAAAACTGAACAGTAACATAAAGAATGAAATGGGACTACTTTCTTATACCATATACAAAAATAAACTCTAAATGGATTAAAAAGTCTAAATGTAAGCCCTGAGACTATATAAGTCCTAAAAGAAAACATAAGCAGTAAACTCCTAGACATCAATCTGAACAGTGTATTTTTCCATCAGTCTCCTCAGACAAAAGCAATGAAAGCAGAAATTTTAAAAATGAGACTAGGGGCGCCTGGGTGGCTTGGTCGGTTAAACGTCCGACTTCGGGACTTCGGCTCAGGTCATGATCTCACGGCCCGTGAGTTCAAGCCCCGCGTCGGCTCTGTGCTGACCGCTCAGAGCCTGCAGCCTGTTTCAGATTCTGTGTCTCCCTCTGTCTCTGCCCCTCCCCTGTTAATGCTCTGTCTCTCTCTGTCTCAAAAATAAATAAACGTTGAAAAAAAATTTTAAAAAAATAATTAAAAAAATGAGACTACATAAAACTAAAGCCTTTTGCACAGTGAACCAAATCAAAAGGCAACCTACTGGATGAGAGAAAATATTTTCAAATGATCTATCCAATAGGGGGTTAATATCCAAAACATGAAGAACTCCCATAACACCAAAAAACAATCCAATTTAAAAATGGGCAAAGTACCTGACTAGACACTTTTCCAGAGACATACAGATGGCCAACACATATGGAAAGATGTTCAACATCACTCTCATCAGGGAAATGCAAACCAAAAGCACCATGAGTTTGCACCTCAAGCTTGTTAAGACAATTATTATCCAAAAACTAGAAGATACCATGTGTTGGCAAGGTGTGGAGAAGAAGTAGGTCCCTCATACGCTGTTAATATGAATGTAAACTGGTGCAGCCACTAAGGAAAACAATGCAGAACTTCCTCAGAAAATTAAAAATAGAACTACCATGAGGTCCAGCAATCCCACCTCTGGGTATAAACCCAAATTGGATGAACTCAGTACCTCAAAGAGCTATCTGCACTCACAAAATTCAGTGCAACAGTTTTCACAAGAGCCAAGATACAGAAACAACCTACATGTCCATTGACAGATAAAGGGATAAAGAAACTGTGGTGTATATATACAACAAAGGATTATTTAGACCTGCCATTTGCAACAACGAAGGATGGACCTTGAGAGCATTATGCTAAGCGAAATAAGTTAGAGTAGGACAAATACCATGATCTCATTTACATGTGGAATCTAAAACAAACAAACAAAAAACATACAATGAGATACCACCACACACCGATTAGAATGTCTATATTTTCTGACCATACGAAGTACTGAGAAGAACAGTTGGGGCTCTCATATATTGCTAATGCAAATAAACATCACAGCCACTCTCATAAACAATTTTGTAGCTTCTTACCAAGTTAAACATACACCTACCTTCTAGCCCAGTGAACCTATCCTAGGTATTTACCCAAAACGTACTGAAATTTACGTTCATACAAAAACTTGTACATGGATCTTTATGGATGCTCCGATAGCCTAAAATCGTAAACTTAAAGTCTCTTCTCAACTGAGGACTAGATCACTAAAACCGTGGTACCTCCCTACAATGGAATACTCAGCAATTTAAAAAAATGAATAAATACAAAACAAACAAATTTCAAGTGCATTATGCTAAGTAAAAGCAACCAAAAAAAAAAAAAAAGCAACGTACTGTATGATTCCACTCATACAGCATTCTGGAAAATGTACAACTAGTGTTGGAGGACAATTCAGTGGTTCCCACAAGTTCAGGTTAGGGAAGGGTCTGACCAAAAAAGGGCAGAAGTGAAGCTCTTTGCAGTGATGGCACTTTTCGGCACTGTGGTTGTAGTTGCCATTATACAACCATGGGCATTTATCAAAATTTGTAACAGCATATAAAGAGAGCAAATTTTACTGTGTATGGATTTTAGATAGTTTAGAAAATCAGAAAGAGACAGAGATCTCTCTGGACATTAGATATCTCTGGATGAGAAACAGTTTTCATTTAACAAATGTTTAAGGCCCACAAAAAATGGACCAAATATACAACAGTAAATAAAATAGATGTCCCTACCCTTGGATAGTTTAGTCTACTTGAGCAGGCAATGTCTCCAGAGTGGGAAAACAAAGACCAAGTGGTATGAACAGAATGGCCGCCATCTTTAAATACAACAAGACACCTTCCCTCAACTACTCTGCCCTATCATCTGCAGCCTTATATGTATTAAGCCATCCACAGGCCAACTTCATCAAAGAGTTGTCCACCCTCACTCATCCCCCATAACCCTACTCCCTCTTTTAGGGAAGTTTAGGTTCTCATTTAGACCACCAAAGAGAGGTTGCTCTTCAGTCATCAATTTACTTGACTTCTCAACAGATTTTGGCTCTGTCAATCACTCATACTTATGCAAATACCCTGTATCCTTGACTCTCCTAGTTTTCCCTTTCCCTCTCTGACTGCTCCTTCTCAACCAGGTTTAGCATCCCACAAGGCTTAGTCCTACCCTAGGGCCCATGCTCTGCTCTTCCTATGTACTCTCCCTTGGGAGTTTCGTTCATATTCAGTCTCAACGGACACCCAATTATTGTTAAGTCCCAAAGGTCTATACTCCACTCAGAGCTCTTCTCAAAGCTCCAAACTTAGAGATGCAACCACCTATTCCAGATCTCACTTGGCTCAAAATGACTCAGATGGTTCAAATACACTGAAACTCAGTGTGTCCAACATCTGCCATATGAATTCCTCCACCAAACCTTTCCTGCCTACATTTCTCAGTGTTGGTCCTGGCATACGGTTTACCTGCCAGAAACACAGGAGTTATCTTTGACCCTCCCCCACCTCCTTTCCCACCAAACCATCAGCAATACCTACTAATTTCATTTCCCAAATCACTCTCCAATTTGCCTCCTTTACTCCATCCCTACTGCCTCTACCCTAGTCCAGCAACTATCTGGTAGCTTTATAACCACTACCTGTTGTCACCACATCATTTGGATTTCCTCCAATCCAGTTGGTTTCTTCCAAATGTAAATTTGATCCCATCACCCCTCCTTTCAGAACACAAAAGGCTTCCCATTCCCAGAACAAAACCCAAATCTTCATTAGGTCTGGCACTGCCTCAAGCTCTTGCCTCATCCTTCTTACTCCCTTTGCTCCAGACACAGGAGCTTTCTTTCATGCCCTCAAATGCACCATGTACTATGCTACCACAGGGCCTCTCTCCACAGACTGTCCTCCTTTGGATTACACTCATCTCTCCCTGATCCCAACATTAACTAGGAGGTCACTTCATCCATCACATTTTAGCTCCAGTATCAATTCAGCAGAGAAGACTTTCTTAACCCTTAAGTCGAAGTCAGAGTCTCTCTTTTTATTTATTTTTTGGATCATTTGCTTCCATTAAAAATTATGAAGTCACTAATGGGGTCTTTTGATTGTGCCAATCACCAACAATAGGACTATAAGCTTTAGGAGATCAGGGACTTTGTATTTTGCTCAACGTTGAAAGTCTAGCACCTAACACAGCAGCTGCTTTATACTAGGTACATAGTATTTGCTAAAAATTGGACTCAGCAATCCTACAATCCTACATACAGGTATATATAATATCATACATGTCTGCATTCTGTAATAGCAATGTCCTATTAACCACCTATTAACCCAACCACCTATTAACAGAGAGCTTGATTAAATATATTGTGACACTAAAGAAACTGATCCCATTCACAACTGCACCAAGAACCATAAAATACCTAGGAATAAACCTAACCAAAGATGTAAAAGATCTGTATGCTGAAAACTATAGAAAGCTTATGAAGGAAATTGAAGATACAAAGAAATGGAAAAACATTCCATGCTCATAGATTGGAAGAATAAATATTGTTAAAATGTCAATACTACCCAAAGCAATCTACACATTCAACGCAATCCCAATCAAAATTGCACCAGCATTCTTCTCCAAGCTAGAACAAGCAATCCTAAAAGTTGTATGGAACCACAAAAGACCCCAAATAGCCAAAGTAATATTGAAGAAGAAGATCAAAGTGGGAGGCATCACAATCCCAGATTTTGGCCTCTACTACAAAGCTGTAATCATCAAGAAAGCATGGTATTGGCACAAAAACACACACATAGATCAATGGAATAGAGAACCCAGACTTGACCCACAAAAATATGGCCAACTAATCTTTGACAAAGCAGGAAAGAATATCCAATGGAAAAAAGACAAGTCTCTTTAACAAATGGTGCTGGGAGAACTGGATGGCAACATGAATAATGAAACTAGACCACTTTCTTACACCATACACAAAGATAAACTCAAAATGGATGAAGGACCTGAATGTGAGACAGGAAACCATCAAAACCCTAGAGGAAAAATCAGGAAAAAAACCTCTTTGACCTCAGCCACCGTAATTTCTTACTTGACACATCTCAAAGGCAAGGGAATTAAAAGCAAAAATGAACTATTGGGACCTCATGAAGAGAAAAAGCTTCTGCACTGCAAAGGAAACAATCAACCAAACTAAAAGGCAAACTACAGAATGGGAAAAGATATTTGCAAATGACATATCAGACAAAGGGCCAGTATCCAAAATCTATAAAGAACTCACCAAACTCCACACCCAAAAAACAAATAATCCAGGGAAGAAATGGGCAGAAGACATGAATAAACACTTCTCTAAAGAAGACATCCAGATGGCCAACATGTGCACGAAAAGATGTTCAACGTCACTCCTCATCAGGGAAATACAAATCAAAACCACACTGAGATACCACCTCATGCCAGAGTGGCTAAAATGAACAAATCAGTAGACTATATAGATGCTGGAGAGGATGTGGAGAAATGGGAACCCTCTTGCACTGTTGGTGGGAATGCAAACTGGTGCAGCCACTCTGGAAAACAGTGTGGAGTTTCCTCAAAAAATTAAAAATAGAACTACCCTATGATCCAGCAATAGCACTGCTAGGAATTTACCCAAGGGATACAGGAGTGCTGATGCATAGGGGCACATGTACTCCAAAGTTTATAGCACCATTTTCAACAATAGCCAAATTATGCAAAGAGCCTAAATGTCCATCAACTGACAAATGGATAAAGAAGATGTGGTTTATATACACAATGGAATACTACTTGGCAATGAGAAGGAATGAAATCTGGCCATTTGCAGCAACATGGATGGAACTGGAGGGTATTATGCTAAGTGAAATAAATCAGGCAGAGAAAGACAGATACCATATGTTTTCACTCATATGTGGATCCTGAGAAACTTAACAGAAGACCATGGGGGAGGGGAAAGGGAAAAAAAAAAGTTACAGAGAGGGAGAACAGAGAACTTAAATACAGAGAACAAACTAGGGTTTGATGGGGGTGGGGGAGAGGGGGAAATGGGTGATGGGCATTGAGGAGGGCACCTGTTGGGTTGAGCACTGGGTGTTGTATGGAAACCAATTTGACAATAAATTATATTTAATAAATATATATGTGTATATATATATATATATATATATATATATATATATATACACACACACACACACACGGTGACATGCATACAATGGAATACACTATGCAGCTCTTTAAGGCAACTTGATCTGCATTGATATGGAAAGATCCTCAAGATCTATTTGTGAATAAAGTCAAAGTATAGCAAAGTGTATAGAGTGGGCTGCCATTTGCGTAAAAGAACACAGTCAATATACAAGGGTGAATTCTTTCTTGGATGAAAATACTCATTAAACATTTATAAGAAACTAGTAACAGGAGCTACTTGAAGGGTAGGTGGGAAATGGGTGGGTGGGTGTCAGAGATGAGAGAGAAACTACTGACTACCATTTTATACTTCTAGATTCGGGGACCCTCGTGAGCCACTCAACATGTGCAAATTAGGTTATTAACTCAAAAAATATGAGTCCTTGTCCCGTGGGATACCCAAAACCCCACATCAGAACGCTCCCAGAAGTCAGTCTGTCACACTGCCTTAAAAACACCTCGGATGTTTTTAAGAGACTGGGACTGGCCACCTCCTCTACTGAGCCAGCCCCACAATCATCCCAGCTCAAATATGCCAATGTTATTTGGGAAAGGGACAGTCTTCAAAATCTGCCCCCAACTCTGGTATCTGTCCCAGATGGACAGATCCCTTTTATATTTTCATACCCCAAATTACTGTTTTTAAGTTTATTTTTAGACAGAGAGAGCACATGCGCGCACACACGTGCTCACATGGCGGGTGGGAAGGGGGCGAGACAAAAGGAGAGAGAGAATCCCAAGCAGGCTGTGCGCCATCTTGGCACAGCCCAACGCAGGGCTCAGTCTCGCAAAGCGTGAGATCATGACCTGAGCCAAAATCAAGAGTTGGACACTTAACCAACTGAGCCACCCAGGCGCCCCTTTACCCAAAACTATCTTAACCTTTACATTCCACAACCATTTTGGCCACCCTGTATCTCTACGTCTTAACAAATAGAGTTAACCATCAAAGAAGTATTAGCTATAGCAATCATTTCCTTGAGGACTTTTTCTTCTCCTTTAAAAGACTGCCTAGAGCCTTATGCTATCAATAACATTAATGATATAATAGTCATAACAGCTCTCATGTATTGAGTACATACTCCGTCAGGCACTATGCTAAGGGCTTTACATATTTTCATTTTTTTTTACATAGCTAAATCATATTGCATCAACCCTATGATGTAGATTGTTTCCATTTTACAGGAGAGGAAACTGAGGCACTGTGCCCACCTTCACTCCATCTTGTTCTCTCACCTTATGAGGATCCCAATACCAAGTAGTAAAGCCTCAGGAAGCTACAGTTTATGAACAGTGTTCTGTTTTTTTTTTTAACTGCCAGAGGAGTGGGAGGGATAATACTTTTTGGTCTGGGCTTCTGGAAGAGTATTCTTTTTTTTTTTTTTTTTTCAACGTTTTTTATTTATTTTTGGGACAGAGAGAGACAGAGCATGAACGGGGGAGGGGCAGAGAGAGAGGGAGACACAGAATCGGAAACAGGCTCCAGGCTCCGAGCCATCAGCCCAGAGCCTGACGCGGGGCTCGAACTCACGGACCGCGAGATCGTGACCTGGCTGAAGTCGGACGCTTAACCGACTGCGCCACCCAGGCGCCCCTGGAAGAGTATTCTTGACTCATTTGGTCACAAAATTCAGACAAGATGCAGCTTTTCTATTACTTTGCTGTGACAGAGGGCACAGCCATTTCTTACCCTATTGTCTTCCTGGATCTCCCAGTCGCTGGAAAAAGTTGCCAGGTGCTGCCCTTGAGAACAATTCGAAAACTGGAAAAGGCTGGAAAACATCCTTCTGTTCTCTTGAGTGTCTGGAAAGATGGCATCTTGGAAATTGACTCCATGAGGCAAGAGGTTATAATTTTCATCCATCCTAATGGGGGGGAAAAAAAAGCAGAACTGCAGACTGGACAGCCATAGGGTACACCAGCTTTAATCAACAGTTGTAAAGACCGTGACAATCTTGCCTTTGCGCCACCATGTCTCACATGGCTCTCATTAGAGGACTTACTATTTCTAATGGTTTCTCTGCCTCACATTACACGAATCTATCCTTAAGGTCTTCCAACAGATGAGTTTGGGTGAAGGGTTGGGGAGAGGGGATGCATATGTGTTTGGCTATTTGTATATCGCCCAAGTGGCCTTTCTCACAGGGTGTCCCTTGTTTCTTGATGAAAGGAAAGCCAGTTGTAAGGACCAGTTATAAGCCAGTTGTAAGGTTCGAATCCTGCCATTGCTACTTGTCTTCTGACAGGAGACACAAATTTCCTAAATCCTCTAAGCTTCACCGTGCCAGTCTGTAAAAAGAGGAGGAGAATAGCACCTTCTTGGTGGTAGTGTAAGAACTGCATTGTAAAGTGAAGAGGCGCCCGGGGGGGCTCAGTCGGCTGAGCATCGGACTTGGGCTCAGGTCATGATCTCACAGTCTGTGAGTTCGAGCCCCACATCGGGCTCTGTGCTGACAGCTCAGAGCCTGGAGCCTGCTTCAGATTCTGTGTCTCCCTCTCTCTCTCTGCCCCTCCCCTGCTCAAGCTCTGTCTCTCTCTCTCTCAGAAATAAACATTAAAAAAAAAAGTTTTAAAAAAGAGAGAAAGAAAAAGTATCTGGCATGGAGTGAGTGCAGTTCAGATGTTAACATTTTTACAAAGGACAAATTGCCTGTTGCAAAGATAAATCACGCAGAGACAGGGCAGGTAGAAGTTAACCTCCAGCACAAAAAGGTGGTGTAGGGAGGACGAGGGAGTGGCCACTGCCGCTTTCCCCAGTGACAGTGCCCAGAATCTGTTCTTGCCTCACTGGGTCCGGAGTAACAGCGGAGGAATGATTTGTATGCAGTTGTTAGGACACTTCGGGGCAACACAGCTCTGTGAAATGGAAATCTGTCAGACTACCAGTTGACTCTGTATTTCTGCCCTAAGTTTTTGTAAATATGTCAAAGAGAAAGAAGAAAGAGCTGGCTGACCACCACAGAGCCCCTGGACAAAACTCTTTCATGATAAAATCAGAAAATAAATCATGTCTGCTCAAGTTCTCCAGCTCTTACTTCTTTGGAAAATAAAGTTTCAGTGATTAATAGCTTTATAGCCGCGTTCTCAGTGTCCTTCCTAAAGAAAAATATGAAAAATCTAAGTTTCTTTGTATCAAGAAGAATATGGTCTCACTCCTTGCTGCCTTTATTTAGAAACTATATTTCAACAGCAATTAAAAGAAGAAAAACAACTTAATCTAGCTAAACCACGGCAGCAAACACAAAGCACGCCATGTATTCTAAACTTAGAGATCTGGCTTCGATACAGAAAACATGTGTTGCCATGAGCTTATGAACGCCCTTCGGTGGATCTTAAGGTTTTCTTTCCCAGAGTGGTGGGAAATCTCAAGAGCTAAAAGTGATCTGCAGACTGAGGTCATAGTCATTCCAAATGTTCTTAGTGCTACTTTATGGACTGAGAAGACTGGAACCATCACTAGTGTTAACTGTGGATCAATTCACTCACTCGCTTGACATGTAGGTTAGATTCCAGTTCCATGTTCCTCTCAGCTGCTCTGTGTCACTCTCGTTCAATTGGAGACAGCCAATGCATTTAGGGTTGCACCTGCCAGTCTCTATTTCAAACTTGAAGCCCATTGACTGAATTCTTATACACGTGAATTCCATCGTGACTGCAGGCCAATCTTCACGGAACTTCACAAGATTCCAGGAGTCTCCGGTCAGAGAGGGACTTCCAGCCCGATTCATTTATTCTCTTCCAAGCACTGGGAGACAGTCTTCCCCCCACCCCCCAGCAGGCCCCCACACAAACCTCTGCTATTCTGAAAAGCCCAGCACTGAGGTCTGCCGGTGGTGGACAAGGGGGGGAAACAAAGGGACAGCTGGGCTGCATTCCGCACGATTCCTATCTTGGCATTTAAGCAGGGAGGGGAGGGGGGGCGGGATGGCAGAGGGACTATTTGTTCTGCCTCTAACCTGTACCAGGTGTTCTGCGTGATTACTGTGTGTGAGTCTCCACCAACCTTGTTTCTCACATTATGAAAGGGAGAGTATGGAGGTTCTTCAGAAGGCAACTTGCTCAAAAATCACACGAAGAGCAGAGCCAGAACTCTAACAGTCTGATTTCAAAGTTTGTTTCTTTTTTTACCCCTCAGCATCTCAACCTACTCCCAGTGAATCCAATTAAAATAATAAAAATTAAAAAAAAAAAAAAAAAAAAAAAAAGAGGAGTCAAATGGATTTTGGAAACCACCCTGAGCTTTTGCTGGAAACACTCCTCTGTGCGTTCAGCAGTGAAACCACCCCTGTTTTTTCGACAGCTTTAGCCAAAGGCCCCCAGGCCCCCATGTCTAGACGTGGGACAGAGCAGGAGAGAATAAAGAGCAAGGAAAGGAGCCCAAGGGATATTCTAATAGGGCCTGGACAGCTTTCCCTGGAGGTGCTGAGCCGGCTCCAGATAACGGTGCCCTCGGGAGGTCAGGCCAACGGGCGGAGGAGGTGGTGTGGGCGGGAGGGGCCGCGCTCACCTGAGGAAGAAGAAATAGGAGTAGTCCTGGACCACGGTGTGCGAGTGACACGAGAAGTAGCCCAGGCCGGTGAGGTTGAGCCTGGAGCCCGCGGGCACCTCCAGCATGCTGCCCCACGCCTGGTCGCACAGCATCTCGATCTCGGCGGAGTAGAAGAGCCCCGCGTCGCTGGGCTCGTACTGCCACGGCAGGTAGTTGTACAGGCCGTGCACCTCCTGGTGCAGCGCCAGCACCTTGGCGTACACGATGATCTCGGCCAGCTCGGCGCGGCAGCCCTCGCTCAGGGGTCTCCACTCCGAGGGCAGCTGGCAGCCGCGGGCGGCCCCGAGCCGGCCGGCCACGCAGAGCGCGGCGAGCAGCAGCGGGCGCAGCATGCCGGCGGCGGGAGCGGACGGCGGGCGCGGCCCGGGTCGGCGCTGCGCCCCGGGCGCACTAGCCAGGGCGCATGGCGGGGACGCCCGGGACCAGCAGGGCAGAGCGAGGGCGCGCGGCCGCCGGGCGCGGGAGGCGTCGGGGAGCCGGGAGCGCCCGCCCCGCCGGCCCGCGAAGGGCAGCCCTGCGCGCTGGGCTCGGCGCGCCGCTACTGTCCGCCGCCGGGCTCGCGGCGCCCGGCCCGCGTCCGCGTCGCTTTAAAGGGTCTCGGGGCGGGCCGGCCGCCCGCCTCTTGCCCTGCCCCCCGCGACGGGGCGTGGGCTGCGGCGGGAGAGGGCGGAGAGGCGGCGGGGGGCGGAGGTGGGCGGCCGGCCAGGGGCGCTCGGGAGCTGCGGCGCGCAGGGCCGGTCCCCCCGAGGCCCCGCGCGCCGTTGGGGGAGTGCGGGCCTGCGGGAGACGGTCGCTGACTGCCGGGAGCCGCGGCCCGGCCCTCCTCCCGCGCCCCACTGATGCGCTGTGTCGGAGCTCTCCAGGCGGAAAGCCAGTTCCAAACCAACAATCGCTGTTCCTTTGCGTGAGTACCGTGTAGACGTGTTGACATTTTCTGGGTCGTTCTTTTAGAGTCAACACGCGTCGAGATCAAATCTGACTTTTGCTTCGCAGCGGTGAATTGGGAAACCCAGCGCGGGCCAGTAAACTTTTGCAGATCTGTCTCGCTCGCTCTCTCTCATGTTGCTTATGACTTAATGGTAATCTCAGGAAAGCCTTCATAAAAGATTCGAAAAGCCATGCTGTCCTGATTTTCCTAAAGCTGCACGATTTACATAATTCCTATCTACAGCTTCTGAACACCCTACACCTGAGAAATAAATGCAGTAAATTCCACCCCGCTTCTCACACGTCCGTGTGTCAGTGCATGAGTCTGAGGGAGATCCAGGCTCAACAGTCTCTTTCTCTCTCAACTCACCAGCTCCTTTTATCTCTGAACTACCATTAAGTGTTCCCAATGCCCTACGAAGAAAAAAGAGGATGATCACTTATAAATACATTTATATTTTTATATGTGTGTTACATCATACATATAATCATGCATGTAATGTGCATCCCATGGTACTTGTATCATAGGTATTATATGTATGATATATGTATAATAAATTTATAAGCAGAACTGCCTTAAAACAGAAGCCTCTGTTCCTTAAGCATCTTATTTCTGCAAGTCTGAGCCTTGGCACACAGCTAAATTCTTCTATGCGTTGAAGGGAAAACTCAGGGAATTCTGGAAGGAAAGGTAAGGAGAAGAGAGGATAAAGCTGCAGGAGACAAGGTTTCAAGTCTGGGCCTCACCTCCCCCTGGCTCCCAAGTCTTCTCCCTGTGGCCCCTAAATCTTCAGCTGGGGGAATTTAATTCACGATTGCTTGCCACCCAGCAAGGGCAGTCTTTGAAGGCAGCTCTTCCGTGCAGGTCCCTCCCCTGCAGGACAGGGACTCAGGAGGAAGAGGCCAGGAGAGAGGCTGTCTCAGGCAGGAGAGGGACATCCAAGGGAGGGCTTTGGGCATCCCCGGAAGTGGGATCACCAGGACTCCAGGCAGCCCTGCGCTGTTAAGAGAATGGGAAACCGCAGCTAACATTCTGTCACACTAGCCCAGAATCTGCTCAGCGACTCAATCAACCAAATTCTTATTCTTACAAAACCCTCTGTGATGCGCCTAAAAACAGACAGATGTGTCTGCGCCTATCAGACAGTCGGTTAGGCGTCCAGCTTCGGCTCAGATCATGATCTCACTGCTTGTGGGTTCCAGCCCTGCACTGGGCTCTGGGCTGACAGCTCAGAGCCTGGAACCTGCTTCAGATTCTCTTTCTCTCGGCCCCTCCCCCACTTGTGCATGCTTTCTCTCTCTCTCAAAAATAAATAAACATAAAAAAAAAATCTTTAAAAAAATAAAAGAGTGGGGCTCGAGATAACAGTAGCCCTCATGGTATATGACCCCCACCCCCAAACCCCCTGGTAGATACCAGATTTTCACACGATGGGTAAATGGTGTTCAAGGATAACATCAGACACCGTATATCAGCACTGCTCGCTTGTCTCTCGCTGAGTATGTAAATTAGGAAATTTCATAATGTCGTGGTCTCCGTCTGCTAGGGCTACCATAGCAAAATCCACCGACAGGTGGCTCAAAGCACAGACAGTTCTTTTGTTACTGTTCTAGAAGCCAAAAGCCCAAGGTCAAGACGTCATCAGGGTCAGTTTCTGGTGTAGTCTCTCTTCCAGGCTTGTAGATGGCTGCCTCCCCTCTGTGTCTTCACACAGCCTTTCCACCTTTCCTTTTGTGCATGTAGGGAGAGAGAGAGAGAGAGAGAGAGAGAGATCTGATGTCTCTTCCTCCTCATATAACGACGTCCATCCTATCCGAATAGCCCCACTCTTGTGACCTCATTGATCTTAATTACTTCTCTAAAGTCTTTACCTCCAAATACAGTCTTCTTGTGGGTTAGTGTTTCAACATGTGAATTTGGGAGGAGAAGGAAGGAGAGACAATTTAGTCCATAACAGCTAGTTAGTAGGTATTCTGTAGGTTTGCTAGAGAGAGAGAGGGGATATACAATGGCTTATATTCCTGGCAAGCCAACTTAGAGCAAGTGTTGCCAAATTACAATATTAATAATTGCTAACATGTATTTATTGTTTACTGTGGACCAAGCACAGTTGTAAAGAGTTTGACTGTGTTATCTGAATTAATTCTCCAAACAACACTCCTAAGTAGATACTACTATCAACCTCTTTTTGCAGATAAAGAAACTTTGGCACAGAGAGGTTAACTGACTTACCCAAGATCACAGAGCTAGACAGTGACTGAGCCAGGATTCAAACCCCAGCATCAGACTCCAGAATATATGCATTTAACTACATTATGAGAATATGGACAAAATAGGCAGTGTTTTAAAGGTACAATGGGCCGTTCATCTAGAAGTAAATATATGCAGAGTAATAACCTTAGCATAATCACCAGTGATGGCTAAATCAGTACGTAATTGGACTAACATGAAATTTGAATTAACCGGTGACCCTGCTCTGTGTTCGTCGTATGCTGCAATTTATACAGACAAGATGGTTAGAAAGTTTTTCAAATGCATCTTCAGGCGTCTCCAAGGCCTGGAAAAGATCTGTCCACTTCAACAGGCCTTAAAACCCTGACTTTTCTTTCCATTTAGACAAGCAAAAAAAAAAAAAAAGTCAGTATGTATGGCTGATTTCTCTCTTCTTGTATAAACCGGACAGAATCAAATCTCTTCCAACTCTACCCAGAATGGATTTTCCAGAAACAAGCACCTTTGAGAGATTGTCTTTCTCCTGGACTCCTCACCGGGAACATCAGTCATGCTTCTCTTCTTTGTCACGTCTGGCAGAGTGCCTCACTGATGGGGGGTTCATTACCTGGGGCCATGGGCGTGTCCTCCGGCAAGCAGCTTCTCTTTGGGGACAAAGTTCTGCACAAGCAGAGCTCAAGGTAGCCTGGAGGGGAAGCAACAATTCTACCAATGAAAGATCGGGCTTAAAAGTGAACGAAGCATTTCCACTTACACCATTAGGTCCCCGGGTTCTTAGGCCCCTGGACTCAGACTGACTCACACCACCGGCTTTCCTGGGTGTCCAGCTTGCAGATGGCAGATCGTGGGGACTGTTCAGCCTCCACAATCATGTGAACCAATTCATCTCCTTTTATCTATATGCGTATAGATAGATACACACATCTATATTCTAAGTATACGTAACTATAGATATCCTTATACATATTTTTTAATGTTTTTTTTTATTTTTGAGAGAGAGAGAAAGAGACAGAGTATGAGCAGGGGAGAGGCAGAGAGAGGGAGACCCAGAATCTGAAGCAGACTCCAGGCTCTGAGCTGTCAGCACAGAGCCCGACACGGGGCTCGAACTCACGGACCGCGAGATCATGACCTGAGCCAAAGTCAGACGCTTAACTGACTGAGCCACCCAGGTGCCCCTATCCATGTCCATATCCACACATATATATATGGCTTAGATTATATATTATATATAAGGCTTATATATATAAGGCTGAGATTATATATTACATATAAGCCATATTCATATATAAAAAGCCTATGGCTTCTGTTTCTCTGGTTGAACCCTGCCTAGTAATATACTATCCAACCAACTCAACACAACCATCCAGAAGTTAGTGTCTTTCCATACTACCTGCCATCTCTGAGTCTAGACACAGTGTACAACTAAACGTGCTGCTTGAAGCTCTACCCACTGGGAGTAGTTTCCTTCACCAGTGTCCTTCATGTTCGGGCCTGAGCAGCACTGAGTGATACCCATTTGAAATACAAAACAATCTGTAAACCAGGCTTAAGTTATTTCTTCCTGAGTCAACTGGTCATCAGGAACATGGTCAAGAGGCCACAGATGAAGGAAAAGGAAGGGGCGATGCACCTTCAGAGTCAAAGGAATCTAAGGGGCGCCTGGGTGGCTTAGTGAGTTAAGCATCTGACTCTCGATTTTTGGCTCAGGTCATGATCTCATGGTCAGTGGGTTCGAGCCCCACATCAGGCTCCACAATGACAACATGGGGCCTACTTGGGATGTTCTCTCTCCCTATCTCTCTGCCCCTCCCCTATGTTCTCTCTCTCTTTCTCTCTCTCTCTCTTTCAATATAAATAAATAAGGGACACTGACAGCATGGGGCCTGCTTGGGATTCTCTCTCTCCCTCTCTCTCTCTCTGCCCCTCCCCTACATGCTCTCTCTCTCTCTCTCTCTCTCTCTCTCTCTTTCAGAATAAATAAGGGGCACCTGGGTGGGTCAGTTGGTTAAGCGTCCAACTTCGGCTCAAGTCATGATCTTGTGGTCCATGAGTTCGAGCCCCACGTCGAACTCTGTACTGATAGCTCAGAGCCTGGACCCTGCTTTGAATTCTGTGCTTCCTTCTCTCTCTGCCCTTCCCCTACTCATGCTCTCTCTCTCTCTCTCTCTCTCTCTCTCTCTCAAAAATAAATAAACATTAAAATTTTTTTAAATAAATAAATTAAAAAAAAAAGGAATCTAAGCCACTTGTTATTCAACTTACTTGTATTTCGGACCTTCCTTGCTCAATCTTTCACAAACCATTCCCATTTGACCATAGATTGCTGTACACACACACACAATTTATGGCTGGTGGGTCAGACAATACCTAGTTCATGATGGGAAACTCAGATCACATGGTCACCCAATACACCATGGTGAGGCATTCTCTACCAGGGCCTGATAGCAAGATAGAAGCTATTTTTCAAAAGGAAAATACTCATATCCAGCACAAGGCATAGATTTGCTCCAAAATCCTACAGCTTGGTGCTGTGACTAGCCTGTTGGTCTTCACCCAGAGGCTCCTTACAGCATGCCCGTTTGCCACAGACATTTTAACTATCATTGAACCTGATGGGTAAAAAGGCCCAAGTGATAGGGTGGCTTAGGCTACAGCCTGAACTCATGGCAGGGCATCCCTTTGCTCGTCTCTACTTAAAACTGGTAGCCTTACAGCTGATTCTGTAGATGACCCAAGTAACACAGTCAGGTACTCCCCAAATACAAAAAGGCTCACCAAGCATTTTTCCTCTTTTTTCATTGTAGGTGGTCCAAAGAACAGCAACTTTACTTTCACTTTGGAAAAGTGACATTAAACCACCAGAAACTTCAGGGCGCCTGGGTGGCTCAGTCAGTTGAGCCTCTGACTTCAGCTCAGGTCATGATCTCAGAGTTTGTGGGTTGGAGCCCCATGTCAGGCTCTCTATGCTGACACCTCAGAGCCTGGGACCTGCTTCAGATTCTGTGTCTCCCTCTCTCTCTGCCCTACCCTGCTCATGCTCTGTCTCTGTCTCTCTCAAAAATAAATAAACATTAAAAAAAAAATTAAAGCTCCAGAAACTTCAATGAGGTCACAGGCCCCTGAATTTTTGTGGGATCGCCCACCTTCCAGTTCACATTAGAAGCTCCCTGAAGTATTTGCCACTTTATGAACATCAAATCCAATCATCATCATGTCCATCAGCAAGGTAGAGTATGATGTTTTGTGGAATGTCAAGACAATCAAGATCTTGCAGAATAAATGTAACAACAGAATTGGTTTACCCTGAGGCAAGTTTGTGAAAGTGTACTGTCAGCCCTGACAAGTAAAAGCAAACTATTTCTGGTGGTATTTACAAATTGATATGGAGGAAAGGACATATACCAGGTCAGGAGCTGTGAAGCAAATGCCAAGAACATGTCAATGTGCCCCAGGAAAGATACTACATCTCAAACAGCATCTGAAACTTTAGTTATCACCTCATTAGTTTATAGTAGACTTCACTCATTCTTCAAGATCCATGTGACTTTTGCAAAGGTGAAACTGATGAGTTCAATGGAGATGCGTAGTATCATGTTTTGCATCGGTCTCAGCCTATTGATAACCAATGCTGTGGCTGGACCAGCCCTTGTGGTTCTTATTATGATTGCAAGACACCATCAGCAATAGCCATCAGGAAACTTTGAAAAACAAGTATATTTCTTACAAGTCCTGCAAATTACATGGCACACCTGAGGCCACAGAGCAAAGTGATGGGTAGGAAGAGAGAGCAGGAGGCTGGAGTTCTGCTTTTATTGGGATTGAGGGTGGGATGACTAGGGTTTAGCAGACTCATTCTTTATTGATGAGTTTAAAACATAAAAGCAGAAAATTAAGGCCTGGGAAGAGAAAACCCAGCAGCCCAAATGCTCAGTTATCAAAATCAACTAAGATCTCTAAAAGAAAGGAGACTCGGGGCAGCTTGACTCTTCATCCAGTCCTGTGGCTGGCACTGTGTTCATTCAAGATAGCTGTCTTTGAAGTGCATGCCTCAGCAATCAAAGCTTAAATCAGGAATTTGCATCACAAAAAAGGAAAAAAGAAAAAAATAACCAACTATCCGGGCTTACACTACATACCACTATCTACACTTCTTTCAAGCCTTCAGTGGCAGCATTAGTTTTTGCAATCCCCCCAGGGATACTGTCTTACTTCTAATTTACTGTCTCGGTATGAATGGAAGTCCTAGGGGCTTCCACTTACCCCTTCCTACCATGGTGGCCATCACCCATGGGTCAGAGAGCAAATGTGGGGACTCTGCCAGTTGTCAACAGTGTCTCTTCCATTTATACCTTCAGAAACTGGGGAAATAACCACTAGCTGAGTCTCTGGACCAAACCAGCCCAATATGGGTCTGATTTGAGCTAAACTTCATCTACAATCTGAACATGGTAAAATTTCACTTTGATTTTGGGACCCTCTGGGATTTCAAAACCGTTTCAGAGCCAGGGTCTAGTAATCCCCAAAAGGTCTTGGTATTTCCTTTTTCCAGTGCACATTCTAGTAAATTGCCTTTGGTCCTTTTAAAGAAATCTTAGAAGAATATTTACAATGTATACTTGCGGCAATGGTGTCGAGTCCTTCCTTAAGGGTACCTGGTCTACCTTGCAATCCAGGGGCTCTCTCTCTGTGAATTTACTTATGTCTGGAAACTGAGTAAGAAGCTTCAGCTCTCCTCTGTGACAACTTAAGTCTGGTTTTCTGCTATGAGGCCTACAGTTTTTCCTGTTCTACAGACCAAGCAATACTCTAGCAGACTCTATATATTTAGTTCTAAGGGACACCATGATCAACTAGCCACTGCCAAAGATCTCTGCCATTCAAAACATTCTGATTACTATTATGTCCTTCCTGCCCTTTACCTTGGATATCCTCACCTTGTCTTAGGCAGTTAAATGCTACCACTTGTCCCCTGCTACTTCAAAATCACATCATCCCCTTTAAAATCTGGGAACCCAACTAAACAACAGCATCTATGGTCATACCTTGCCTAGAAAGGTGAGCAACCACAGAGATTTTTAAGGATGCAGGTGCTCCCCTCACTAATATATATCTCATTGCCTTTGGGAAGGGAGTATCTTTGGGCCATCTTGTGGAATGTAGTTGTGAGCTGGCTGTGCAGGTCATGCATAAAACATTTAGTTTGATATCCCTAACCCCCTAAGCCTCTGGATTCCCTCCTCCACATTATGCCTTGGAAGCTATGACATCCCAATCGCATTAAATACGTGCTATCATTGAATCCAAATTTTAGTCAACCAATCAAGTAACCTATTGAGCCATCTCTGGCAGTACTTAAATCTACACTCTCTAGTAAATGCATCAATATCAATAAATTTGGCCAGAACTAGTGTTATACTCTACTCACTTCAGTACCCTGAAGCATGCTGAGCTTTGACCTTAATTATAGTGCTAGCTGACCTTAACTGCGGCTACAATTGCCTTATGGAGACTCTTCTGCAGTGATGAAACATGACGGTTCCATTAGTGATGGGATCTTCTAAAGATGGAGAGAGCCAGTACTGTCAATATGCCTTTCCTTCTAAAATAAGTTTAACAAAATCTCATTCAAAAACACAATGGAACTTTTTTGAGTTCGATTTTTAAAAATTATTCTAAGTTAATCACAAAAAGTAAATGAGTGAGTTCTTCCTCTTCTTCATATTATTTCCTGAAAAACTCAGTCCTAAACCCTTTGGTTTGGACCAAGCATATTACATCTCCAAGCTGGGATGGAAGGAGGGATGTAGGAGACCAAATAAAGGAAGTAGATTTCAGAATACAACTGCCCACCACAGGAATGAACCACGAAGGGTAAAGAGGGATCCATGCAAAAGAGTGGCCCAGTGTAGGATATCAGAGCTCCAGCAGGGCTGGGGGGTGTCTCTGCATATGAACAGCACGTCATGGGCTTTGGAGCCCAAGAAGGTGAGGAAGATAACCATGGGGGAGAGCAATTTTTTCAGAGATTCATGTCTAAGTAGGGCAAAGAGGGGGCCTCATATGGGTACAGCCCAACATGAGCTTCAGAAGCCAACAGGGGTAAGGAGGACATTCACATAGTTGTACAGTACAGGATGTCAGTGCATAAGCCAGGGGAAAGGGCTTCCATGTGGAAGGCGATAACGAGTGCAGAGTGTCAGAGGATGGTTAGAGTAAGGTGGTGTCCATGCAGAAGGGCAGCTCAGGGCAAGGAGTCAGAGGCTTAACAAGGTAAAGAGAGTGTCCATATCAGGAAGTTACCAGCAGTGAGTGTCAGAGGCCAAGTGCATCTGCAGGAGATATGCGATGGTGGCAGTGATGGGAGAATGGATACACACAGGAAGTTGACCAAATAAATATATTAAGGATAATGGAAGCCAGTTTTCTACTGTCAGAGAAAGGAGTTAAAAATATGGAAAGGAAGAAAAATGGAATAAACCCTGTGGTTCATTGTTCTCAATATAATATAAATTATTTTTAAATAATACAGAAATAAATGTAACTGTATGTGACTATCTGTATATGAATATACATCTTTGTCCCAAAAGTCTTAGTGCTATTTCAAGCTTTTATGAACTCAGAAATATACATGTTACATGATTACAAAAAGAAAAAAAGAGAGAACAAGAGAGAATTCTTAACTAAAAACTCTCAGCAAACTAGCAATAGAAAGGAATCTCCTCAACCTGATACAGAGCATCTGTGAAAAATCCGCTAACATGAATGTGAAAGACCAACTATTTTCACCTAAGACCACTCTCACCACTTCTATTTAACAAATTACTGAAGGTTCTAGCCAGGGTTAGGCAATAAAAAGAAATAAAACGCATTGAAAAGGGAATATGTAAATTCTACTTATTTATAGCTTACATGATCATCTATCTAGAAAATACAAGTGAATCTATAGCAAAGCTACTAGGACTAATAGGCAAGTTTAACAAGGTGCAGAATACATGATCAATATACAAAAATCAGTTGTATTCTATGTACTAACAATGAACAATTGGAAATTGAAATTTAAAAAATACCTATTTATAGTTGCATCAAAATACATGAAATACCTAAGAATACATCTCATTAAAAAATATGTGAAAGAATGTACACTGAAAACTATAAAATATTTACTGAGAGAAATTGAAGAACTTTGAAAAATCATGATATATGCTTTACCAATAGGTCAGGAAACTCAATATTGTTAAGGTGTCAATTTTAAGCAAACTGATCTGCAAATTCAATGTAATCCCAATCAAAATCCCAGTGGACTATTCAGTAGAAACTGACAAGCAGATTCCGAAGTTCATACAGAATGCAAAGAACTTGGAATAGCCAAAATAGCTTGAAAAATAAAGAGCAAAGTTTGAAGGCTAACATTAACTCATTTTAAGACTTACTACAAACTTAGAGTAATCAATAAAGCATGCTTTGGTGTGAATACAGACACATAGATCAATGAAACAGAATAAAGAGTGCAGAAATAAGCTCATATATATATATATGATTTTCTACAACTATTTTCTTCAAAGATTCAGAAGCAATCCATTGAAGAAAAGCCGTGTTTTGAACAAATGGTGCTAGAACAATTGGGTATCTCTAAGCCAAAAAAACAAATAAAAACAAAATAAAAACCTACAATCCATACCTTGCATCACATGCAAAAATTATCTCTAAAGCTTTTAAGAGAAAACCTCTCCTAACTTGGGTTAGACAAAAATTGGGCTTTATCAAAATTTAAAACTTCTGCTTTTCAAAAGATACTGTGAAGAGAATGAAACATCAAGCTATAGACTGAAAGAAAATACCTGCAAAGCATATATGTTATAAAGGATGCATATCTGGACACAAAAGAATATCCAAAACCCAATTTAAAAAAAAGACAAATGACCCAATATAAAAAATGGGTAAAATACTTGAACAGACACTTTACTTGCAGTTAGGTTGGCAACCAATTGAACGGAAAAATACTTAACATTGTTAGTCATTAGAGAAATGCAAATTAAAACCATTGCAAGATATCCCTACAAATCTACCAGAAGAGCAAAAATTAAAGAGACTGACCATACCAAGTACTGCTGAGAATGTGAAGGAATTGGAACTCTCATGCATTGCTGGTGGGAATATAAACAATACAACCACTTTGGAAAACAATTTGACAGTTTCTTCTTTTTTAATTTTTTTAATGCTTATTTATTTTTGAGCGAGAGAGAGAGAGAGAGAGAGAGAGAGAGAGGCAGAATCTGAAGCAGGCTCCAGGTTCTGAGCTGTCAGCACAGAGCCAGACACAGGGCTTGAAGCCACGAGCCACGAGATCATGACCTGAGCTGAAGTTGGACACTCAATCGACTGAGCCACCCAGGCACCCCGACAGTTTCTTAAAAAGCTAAAAATATGATCAGGCCATTCTACTCCAGGTATTTACCCAAGACAATTAAAGCATATTCCATACAAGGACTTGTATATCAATGTCCATAGCAGCTTTATTTGAAATAGCTAAAAACTAGAAACAACCCAAACATCCTTCCACAGGTAAATGGGTAAACTAACTGACAGACAACGAAATATTACTC
Source organism: Panthera pardus (assembly GCF_024362965.1). Classification (NCBI taxonomy): domain Eukaryota; kingdom Metazoa; phylum Chordata; class Mammalia; order Carnivora; family Felidae; genus Panthera; species Panthera pardus. The sequence goes on along the minus strand of NW_026526991.1, from coordinate 129,152,553 downwards.
AGCAGAAAAGGAATGAACTATTAACACACACAAAACATGGAAGTATCTCAAAATAATTATGCCAAGTGAAAGATGCCAGACTCTTAAAAAAGGAGTACATCATATGGTTTCTTTTATACAAAATTCCAAGAAATGCAAACTGATATATAGTATCAGAAATAAGATTAGGGGGTGCCTAGAGCCCAGGGAGAGATTGTGAGAAGGTAGAATTACAGAGAGATATAAAGAAACCGTTGGGGATAATGAATATGCTAGTTATTTTTACTGTGGTCATGTTCTCTTCAGTGTAGTCATGTGTCAAAACTTACCTACCAAAATGTACATTTTAACATATGCAGTTTAGTGTATGTCAATGGTATACAAAGAAAACTATGTTTTACGGACACCTGGGTGACTCAGTCGGTTGAGCGTTCAACTCTTCATTTTGGCTTAGGTCGTGATCCCAGGATCATGGGATCAAGCCCCACATCGGGCTCCACACTCAACCTGGAGCCTGCTTTAAAATTCTCTCTCTCTCTCTCTCTCTCTCTCTCTCTCTCTCACACACACACACACACACTCTCTTTCTCTAAAATAAGATATAAAAAAACAAAGAAAACTGTTTTAAACTTATTTAATTACTATATTGTGCCATACATGATTCTAGTCAATTTTTAAACTTTGTAAAACTTTCATCAGTTACTCCCCAGTGACATAAAAGATTTCCTTTAAAATTCTAGCTTTCAGGTCATACAAAAAATGAGGGTTTTCCTTTGAGACTCTCATTTGTTTTGCTTTTTTTATTGAGACCTAACTGACATTCCATAAAATTCACCCCTTTAAAGTGTACACTTTGGTGGTTTTTAGTATATTCCAAGGTTGCATAACCATCACTGCTATGTAATTCCAGAATATTTTCCTCACCCCAAAAGGATACACCATACCCATAAACAGTCACTGCCAATTTCCTCCCCCCTCAATCTTTTTTTTAACTAATTTCATTTCATATTTTGTTAGCTGTGAGCTTTTCACAGGTGACCTTTATCACATTGAGGATGTTCCCTCCTTTTTCAAATTTCTAATTTGTTGAATGTTTTTCATTAGAGTATTGGGTTTGCCAAATGTTTTTCTTTTGTCTATTTACGATCATGTGATTTTTATCTTCTAATTTTAGTAAGATGGTGTATTAATTTTCTTGTGTTGAACCAACCTTGCATTCCTGGGACAGATTCCACTTGGTTATGGTGTGCAATCCATTTTATATGTTGCTAGAGTCAGTTTGCTAGGGTTTTTTTTTTTTTGAGGATTTTTGCATCTATATTCATAAGAGATAGTGGTCTATATTTTAAATTTCTTGTGATGATAGTGGTCTATATTTTTCATTTCTTGTGATGATGTTTGTTTTGTTTTGGTATCAAGGTAAGACTGGTCTCATTGAATGAATGAGAGTTTCCTCTCATCTTTTTTTTTTTTTCTGGAAGATTTTATGATGCATTGGTATTAGCACTTTAAATGTTGCATAGAATATACCAGTGAAACCATGTGTTCCTGAGCTTTTCTTTGTCAAAAGTGTTTTGATTACTGATTCGATCTCTTTACCTGTTATAAATCCATTCAGATTTTCTGTTTCTTTTTGAGTCAGTTTTAGCAATTTGTGCCTTTTAGGAATTTGTCCATTTCACCTAGGTTATCTAGTTTGTTGGAAGAAAGTTGATTTTATGCATACATGCCAGTTTGATGTGATCTCACAAGAAAAAAATCTAATGGAGATACATCCAGTGACAGATCGGACCAAGCCAGGAAACTTCCCCTAATGGGAACCAAGCCAATGGTCTCAGAAATTCTCATCCATAAAACTGTTCAAACAAACCTTAAAATAAAACTTTATTACTCAAAATTCAAAAAGCTAAGTGTAAACAAGTATAAATAACGAAACTTCCCAATGACATTTTTTTGTTAATTTATAGCACTTGTACTTCTGAAGTTGTTAAAGCCTAAGACTGCACTAAGACTATGGGGACATCCTCACACACACACACACACACACACACACACACACACACACAGCCTAGCCTGAAGGAGCTTCCAGTGATCAATTAAAATTAATAATGATAATAATGGATTATAACCTACAGTTTACTATGCATGATAATTGTAATTATAAATACAGTAAAACCTTGGTCTGTAAGCATAATTTGTTCCAGAAATATGCGTGTAATCCAAAGCACTTGTATATCAAACTGAATTTCAAGAACCAATGTCTCACTTGTGATCATGTGACATTCGGCGTCAAATACTACTCATATTGCAAGACATCGCTCATTTATCAAGTTAAAATTGTTAGAAATGTTTGCTCATGGGGGCACCTGGATGACTCAGTCAATTAGGCAGCTGACTTCGGCTCAGGTCATGATCTCATGGTTTGTGGGTTCGAGCCCCGCATCAGGCTCTGTGCTGACAGCTCAGAGCCTGGAGCCTGCTTCAGATTCTGTTTCTCCCTCTCTCTCTGCCCCTCCCCCATCTGTGCTGTGTCTCTTTCTCTCAAAAATAAATAAACATTAAAAATTAAAAAGAAAAAAGAAATGTTGTTCATCTTGTGGAACACTTGCAGAACAAGTTGCTCACAACACAAGGTTTTACTGTAGTTTACCATTTACAATAGTAAATCCATGAATGAACAACATTTCAGGAATATTTACCTAGTTACAAATAGCTCCCAACAACATATTTATTTATTACAAAGGACAAAAAGGATAACTTTATAGTTGGAGCAGTCTGGCAGAAACCACCTGAGTAATGGGACATATTGAAATCACGTGACACTTGATATAACGCAGTGAGAACAACATCACTTCTATCATGTTCCTGCTAAAGGTGTGTAACATAAATATAATAGTGAAGAAATATCAGACAAACCAAACTGAGGAATATTCTACAGAATAATTGGCCTATGGTCTTTGAAAGTGTCAAGTTCACAAAAATCAAATCAAGACCCAGCAGCTGTTCCAGATTGAAGGGGATGGAAAAGACATGCAAAAGAGTAAAAGCAAAGTATGATTCTGAACTGGGTCCTTTTGCTATAAAGGACAATATTGGGACAAGTGGCAAATCTTGAATAGGGCCTGACATTTCAGTGATGGTAACATATCAGTGCTAATTTTCTATTTCTATGCCCTTGATTGTAGGAAATGCACACTAATTAATTTGCAGATAATGGGGCATCATGGACCAATTTATTCTCAAATGGTTCAGGAAAAAAATTTGTTGGTACTTAATCTGCAACTTTTCTGTCCATTTGAGGATGCCTCAAACTAAAAAAAAAAAGGAAAATTAATAAGTGGAATAGTTAAGATGTGTTTAAAAGAGTTTAACAGGAATAATTTTGCCCTTCCAAATATTAAAGTATATTGTACAGCTACAATTCTTGAAATGGTAGTAACTGTGCAAGGAGCAACTTGCATATCAGGAGGACTGTTAAAACAGGGGCGCCTGGGTGGCTCAGTTGGGTAAGCATCCAACTCTTGATTTTGGCTCAGGTCATGATCTCAGAGTCATGGAATCAAGCACTGCATCAGGCTCTGCACTGAGTGTGGAGTCTGCTTAAGATTCTTTCTCTATCCCTCTGCCCATATTCTCCACTCAAATGCCCTCTCTCTCCCTCTCTAAAATAAAAAATAAAATAATTTTCAAAAATAAAATATTTCAAAAAGGGGAACAAAACAGATCTGTGTTTATAAGAACTTAATATAGTATATGGGAACCACCCAAATTGTCAACAGAGACTGCCTCACAAATTGTCGCACATTTATGTACTCCAGTAGGTTATCACAATTAAACATAAATTTTATAAATTCCAAAGGATGTGCACATGATATAATGTTAAATGAGAGAAGAGTAGAAATGATCTGTGTGCACATGATGGGTTCTTGGGGTGCTGGCAATGTTCCATGTCTTGACCTTGGTGGTAGCCATACAGTCATTAACTCTGTTTCATAAATATGTTCCATGTATTTTCTTGATGTATGTTACAACAAAAGATCTTTAAAAGGACACCAGACCCTTTGTTATACTGGACTATAGTGTAGATATTGAGCTGCTAAGCGGACCAAATTTTAGCACCCTCTTACACAGATGAGGAACCAAGTTTCAAAAAGTTAAACCATTACTCTCTGGGAACTGATAGGTATCAAGGTCAGGATGTAGACCCCTCTGTGCTTTGGCCACAGCACTACCCTGTGTCCCCAACATTAGTGGTGAGAGAGACAACAGTTATTGTGATTATGTGCCCCAAAAGTGTGTCAGACAGTGCGCTGGGCACTTTACACATATCAGTCATCTAGCCCTCACAGTAGCCTGCAAAGAGGGTATCATTACTCCCAATTTGCAATTCAGGAAGAAGGACACAATACAGGCAAAGAGTGAGGCTACACTTCAGATCCTAGTGCACTCACTAGACAAACACTAACTAATTAGCAGCTCTGTGTCAGGCTCTGGAAAGATATGGGAGACATAAAGATGCAAGACAGAATCCCTACCCTCTGGGAGCTTACCATCTTGATAAACTCCAAATTTCAACCAGTCCATCTATGCCAACTGCTCTTCTCCAATAGGAGTGCCTACTGATTTGCCTGAATACAGTCCCGAGTCAAACGCTTCTCCCGATAGCAAGTTACCTCACCCCAAAGTTAACAAATGAACAAAACACCCCAGCAGCTATCATTCAGAGTGATCCTACCTGAATTAGGTTCAGAGCTTTCTTTTACACTTGCCTGTTCTTTTGTTATTATACATAAAGATTAGACCCAGAAAGATTGACCAAAGACCAACTTAAAAATAAAAGACATTCTTTCTATTATATCACATTTCCTACTTATGCATTGCCTTTCTTGGAGTCTCCCAACGCAGCTATGTAAATGTTAACTCATTCTTCCTTCTGGTATCCTTGGGAGGCAGGAAGCCAATGTTATTTCACAGATAAAGAAGCTAGAGTCCCAAGAGGTGAAATGCCTTCCCCGGGGTCACATAACTACAGGCAGTTGGGGGTGCTGGGAATGGGGTATGGGGTTAAGAATCCCCGCCTGGGGTCCCCTGGCTCCCAAATGGGGCCTCTTTCTTATAAGATAACTTGGTATGTTAAAACAGTTGGAATCTTGCTCTGTAACAGGAATGTTATGGGACTGCTGAGAAAAAAACATTAATGCATGGTACATTTTCAGGAGGAAGGTTTAGAACATGTGGCCATCGCCTACAGTAGTTGAAACTACATCCAATTTGGGGACTAATATTTAGACTAAATGACCCTTCCAGTGACTATGAGTCTATGACAGTTTTGTCCTGTCAGGAGAGGACAGAAACAGGGGCCTAACCTCTTGATAGACATCTTAATCTGTGCCATTTTAAGTATATGCATTTCAGTAAGAAAAACGAGCTAAGTTTGGGGTGGACAAGCACCCCATAACAATGCGCTATGCTGGCTTCCTCACTCTACTGCTTGACGAAGTCACTGCCAATGGCAGTGGCTGGCAAAACAGAAACAGGGAGACTAGTTTATTTTTCAGGTAATCAAGAATTCCTGTTGTAATTTTAAGTCTATCAAATTAAGTTCCCAACATCCTCTTGTGTAAATTTTTAGATACTAAATGGAAATATGAGGCATGGGTTGAGCATTTTATACTCTATACTCTATAGTAATCACTCTATATTTGTTTCAACAAATAACTATCAACATTTACCTTTCAACTACTGTGCATCAGGCACTTTTCAGTCCCTGAGAGTATAGAAATGAATAAAGCAGAGACTATGTGCCCTTGGGGTATACATCCACCAAAAGTCAAACTGGTACCATCGATAAGTTGGGGAAAGAAAAAAAAAGTGCCTTTGAAGACATAACCTTATCTGAGAAAGAACAGCCTTTATCTGAGAAAGCAACTTGAAAATCTTCTAGTTCAACATCCTCTGAAACGCCTTCATTTACATGTTTAAACGTCCTTGTAACTGACAAGGTTAAGGTTAAGCATGCCAGGCCAGTCTCTGAAAGAAAATTTTCCTTTTTCATGTTAGAGTACAACTAACCCTCAGACTGAAAGCAAGGTGGTTTTCATTGACCTTCCTTTCACATCAATGTCCCTGGAATGAAATGGGAAAAAAAAAAACAAGCCAACGTTAAGGAGGGGTGGAAAGAGGGTATATGTGTGATTATCACAAAGCTGCCATGAGTTTCCCTGAGACAGTGTCAACAGTGGCTCTTTCCCATAGGAAGTGAAATCTCCTGGGGAAGTGTTGGAAGCCACGGAGGCTGAAGTGGAGCAAAGTTCTTAAAAGGGAAGCGCCCCCCTGCTGCAGGGGAGGCCCGCAGCTGGGCCCACTCAATAGACTGCAAATGCAAAACTGCATAGACCGGTTTTCACCTCTGAGCAGTTGCATGATATCTCAGCTCATCAGTATCTGTCAGTATCTGCTGGGGGGGGAAGTGCAAAGCCAATGGCATTGCATGCATGGGAAAGTTTACAAAGACTCCAAATATACACACCACTGTGTGTTTTCAATCTGCTGGCTCAATGTTTTTGCCAGCTGACAGAAGAATTAAAATCCTGTTGAAAAGTTTGCTGGAGAAATGGTCTCTTATTCTGGGGGAAGAGTCTCACAGGCGTTTTGGCTTGGTAGGACATTGTGAGGACTGTTTAGAAATGAATAGAAAGTGTAGAAGTTTGGGTGTTCTTATGTTTACTATGAAAGCATCACATTAAAGGGGTTAACAAATACTGCTCTGAAACATAATTGAAAGCGGATAGCACTGATTATGGCCTTTTTTGGTATCCAACTGATGCATTTTTAACAAAACCCTAAAGGCATTACAATTAGTGGTTTTTCCCTAAGTGATTCTTCACCTGCACTCTGCATTTATTAACCTTTCTATCCCTGCTCTTATTGCCAAGGAATAAGTGGTCAGTATTCTAGCAACTTCTACACCTAAGGTAAAGTACTTTGTACAAGAATATCTGCTTTTTCCAAATTTTCCATTACTGACTTTGTTCCACTTAAAACATTTGTTCCATTTAAAAACATTAAGACTTAGTGCCAGTGACCCCACTTTATACATTACAGCTTTTAAAAATAAGTTTCCAGAGGCACCTGGGTGGCTCAGTTGGTTAAGAGTCCAACTCTTGATTTTGGTTCAGGTCATGATCTCACAGTTCATGGGTTTAAGCCCTGTGTCAGGCTCCATGAGGGATTCTCTCTCCCTCTCTCTCTCTGCCCCTCTCTGCTCCCTCTCTCCCACACGTGCACTCACTCTCTCTCTCTCTCCCTCTTTCTCTCTCTCAAAATAAATAAACTTAAAAAAAAAATAAGTTTCCTGAATCTGCTTTAATAATATGAACACTAGATATAGTGACTGGCACTCATGAGGCGCTCCAAATTTGTTGAATGAATTAATGAATGCACATGTTCTGTAGCTATAAATGTACAACATCAGCTTTCTGAAGTTTGTTCAACACTAAAACTGGTTATTTCATTTAAATGTTCCTGTGTATTGAATTTGTGTGTTTAAAGGGATAGATTATAGCTATGCTATAAAATAACTATAAATATCCTGCTAATTATTTATAAAAATGAGTTATGTGGACATAACTAAGCTTAACATTTACCAATAAAAAGTAGATCTGATCTAACTCTTCTGGAACAACCCTTTAAAGTAAACCAATTCAGAAGCGCCCGGGTGGCTCAGTCGGTTAAGCATCCGACTTCGGCTCAGGTCATGATCTCACAGTTCGTGGGTTTGAGCCCCGCGTTGGGCTCTGTGCCGACAGCTCAGAATCTGGAGCCTGCTTTGGATTCTGTTTCCCTCTCTCTCTGCCCCTCCCCCACTAGCGCTCTGTCTCCCTCTGTCTCAAAAATAAATAAACATTAAAAAAAATTTAAAGTAAACCAATTCAAAGTACACCCGTTCCTTCCCGTCTTTGTGCTCCTCCATTACAACTTGATCTTGTCCCCACCTCCAGATCTTCTCTCAAGACCTGCTCCCTCCACTTCAAGCATCCCTAGGAGTCAATACCCTTCTAGCTCTAGTGCCAGACTTTAGGAAAACTTGGCTTTAAACAATTATGCAACTTTTTTCAACAACAAGTAATGAGAACTTCGACTCACACAAGCTCATGTCCTGTGACCACCATCTCTTAGTCCGTTGCTAAAATGGTTCTGCCCAGAGGCGCAATTCTTTTGCTTGGTTCTCTCTCCTCTTTTCCACGGGGGAGAATGAAGAAAAAATTACAGAGTGATCTGCCCTCAGAGTGGAAGAACTCCCCCATTCCTCAACTTTGTGACTTCCCCACATCTCACCACTCAATGGGTAGATTCTCCTCCAATAAGAAGGATATTGAAAAGGGATGGGATTCTTCCATCCTTTCTACTTTTCTATTCCTCTACCCCCTCCTTCCTCCACCCTCCCACAAGAGATGAAGAGTTGCTAATTTTATTGATAAGAGCATAGGACATTCACTAGGTCCCATCTACCAGTAAGTAGGTTCTTGGTGCCTTTAAGGGCCACCAAGAACTTCTTTCTCTTCAGCCTCCTCCTGTGCAGGCTGTGCGAAAGATCAATTCTCAGGGCATTCATCTCTTTGTTTCCCACCTCTTTCACACCTATAATGGCATGCTAAGACAGGTGTGGGGACCCAGACTTCTTTCTAGCTCTCTCCCTCCCCAAAGTTTGACCTGAGTGGGTTGTGCCAAGATTTAGATTCAGGGTGAAAAGTAGAAAACTCCTCTTAGACCATAAGCCAAACACACATGCTTCAACTCAGCTTTCACCAGAAAGTGCAGCATTGTCTGCTACCAGGGCCTGCCCAGCTATATTTATGGCAGTACAGGGGACCTCTTAGTATATGAGTGTACAATATCTGACTTGTTTAAGAGAAGCAAAGTCATCATAAAGCAAACCTATGTATTAATAAACTGACTTCTGATGAAATTAATCTCTAACCAAAGCCCCTCCCTTTCAAGATATCAATATCTTCCTCACCATTATAGCAGATAATAAAGTCAAATACAGTAGAAGCCTACTGTGAAAAGAAATTGTAAATACTGCAAAAGATACAGAATTTCATTAGTTGATTAAAGAAATATTATACAACTATTTGAAATATATGCAAAGCCAGAAATAAATGATATAGCATAATTTGCCAGTTAACAAAGAGAAAATAAACAAGAATGATAACATAAAAGATACTTTCAAAATAAAGATATTCAGGGGGCACCTGGGTGGCTCAGTCTGTTGAGCGTCCAACTCTTGATTTCAGCTCAGGTCATGATCTCACAGTCATGGGATTGAGCCCCACACTGGGATCCACACTGAACATGGAGCCTGCTTGGGAGTCTCTCCCTCTCTCTCTGCCCCTCCCTGGTTCAGTCTCCCCCCCACCCCACCTCTTAAATAAATAAGCATTTAAAAAATAAATAAAGATATTCAACTGTCAATAGATTCACAAAGTGCTTGGGAAAAATTAAATACAACTTTTGACTATTTTTACAAAAATAGCTCTTTTGTGATAATATGGCAAAAGTTCAACATAATGTAAAGGATATTCTATCCTGCTATTGCACAATTTTATCCAAAAATTATTAGCCTCCCAGGGCACCTGGGTGATTCAGTTGGTTGAGCGTCCAACTCTTGATTTCAGCTCAGGTCATGATCTCATGGTTCTTGGAATCAAATGACAATGCAGAGCCTGTTTGGGATTTTTCTCTCTCCCTCTCTCTGCCTCTTCCCTACTCACACTCTTTCTATCTCTCAAAATAAGTAAACATTAAATAAATAAATAAATAAATAAATGAAATAAAAATTATTAGCTTCATGATTGGTTTATCTATTGCTGCATAACAAACCAGCCACATATTTAATAATTTAAAAGAATGAGAACATAACATTTCTCACAATTCTATTAGTTAATCTGGTAGCTCTTCCACTTCATATGATATTGTCTAAGATGCTGGATTGATAAGAAAATCCAACATGGCGTTATTCACATGGCTGAAAGTTGGTGCTAGCCATTGGCTGGGCGTTTAGCTTGAAGTGTTTTCTGGGACCTCAGTTCTCCTCCATATGGTTTCTTGGGCTTTTCATAGTTTGGTGTCTAGGTTTCAGGAAGTATTGCTCCAAGAGAGCAACTCCCAATGTACAAGTGCTTATCAAGTCCTCAGTTGCATCAAATTTGCCAAATTCCCATTTTCCAAAACTTGCCATGTGGCCAAGCCCAGAGTCAATAAGGAAGGGAATACCAGAAGGTAAGTTTCACTAAGGACCACCAAAGTACAGTCCACAAAGCACCCTCTGGCCTCTAATGTGTCCTGCCCTTCCCACGTTCAAAATACACTCACCCTCTCCAAAGCTCTCAAGGTCTTATCTCATCAAGTACAGAATCTCATCATCTAAGTCAGGTCTAGATGCGATCAAGGTCTCCTGAGTGGAGTTCTTTTTGATCTGAAGACGTGTCAACTAAAGACACAAGTTTTCTGATCCTCACACAGTCAACATACAATGAAGAGGCAAGGAAAACTTCAATAGGTACTTCTACTCAAAAAGGTTGAAAATGGGAAAAACACAGCAGTTACTGGTCCATAGCAATTTTTAAATCCAGCCAGACACATATAGGCAGTGTTTTTGTTTTGTTTTGTTTTGCTTTGTTTTTTATCATGACCTAGTTCAATTTCCTGAGAGTGATTTTCTGTGGCTCTTACCTCTACCCTCTGTGCTCTAGACTTTGTTCTGAGCTATCCTTATTTTTCCAAGAGAAATGACCCAGGCTTGCATCTAAGCTTCTTTCTTTGGCTTGCTTCCTCCTCCCCAGATGAGTTTGAGGATCTTAAGCCACCTTCTTATTTTGAATTTGTCTCTGTCCTTTTAATCTAGGCCAGTATAATTTCAGTACATACTTTGCATTTTTATGTATCAAATTATAACTCACCCTAATAAACAAAATCACACACACAAATCTCTTCAAGACAATCCTTTCTCTGTTTAGGGAGTGCAAATCAGAATCCCATGGGAAAATACTCTTTAGCTTCTTAGAAATATCTTTGTCTGAGAGGATCTTTGAGATACTCCTTATGTCTTTCAGATCCCATAACACAGACCTGAACCCTGAAGACATATTTCACTACCAACACCTTGGATTTCATCTTCAAATGAAGATCATTTCATACTTTGAGAAATTTTTTTGTAGAGACTGAGGGTGAAAAACAATTTTATTAACAAACCCACATGTTTAGAGCCTCTTTAGTTCTAAGTTCTGCTTGAAATCTGAACAGTTCCTTCTTTGGTTCAGCTTGTTCCCCCTGTACTTTACTACAGGAGCAAAAAGAAGCCAGTGGCACTTTCCACATCCTTCCCAGAAATCTCCTTAGTCAGATCCACAAGTTCGGTAGGTACTCTCTCTGTTTCCTGGAATACCACAAGCAAACAGTTTTGATCATTGTTCTGCCAACATATAACTCACGTTCTCTGTTCTTCAGCTTCCAATAGGAATTTCCTCACTGCCCTTCCAGACTCCACTAACAGTCTTTTTGTAGTTCCTCCAAATTTCTCCCTTCCTTCTACCAGACTCAAAATCAATGCCAGGTCATAGTTTCTGTTTTAGTTATCTGTTGCTGCATAACAAACCACCCCCCACTTACCACAATTTATTACTTCCTTTTTTTAATGTTTATTTTTTATATATAGAGAGAGTAAACAGGGGAGGGACAGAGAGAGAGGGAGATAGAGAATCCAAGGCAGGCTCCAGGCCCTGAGCTGTCAGCACAGAGCCCAATGGGTAGCTCGAACCCACAAACTGCGAGATCATGACCTGAGCTAAAGTCAGACACTTAACCGACTGAGCCACCCAAGTACCCCACAATTTATTACTTCTTACATCTCTGTGGGTTGACCCAGAAGTTATTATCCTCCACATGTTGTAGGCTTGAAGTCAGAATGTCTAGAAAACCTAAAACGGACTCACCTAGGGGCACCTGGGTGGCTCAGTCAGTTGAGCGTCCGACTTCGGCTCAGGTCATGATCTCACAGCTTGTGAGTTCGAGCCCCACGTCGGGCTCTGTGCTAACAGCTCAGAGCCTGGAACCTGCTTCTGCTTCTGTGTCTCCCTCTCTCTCTGCCCCTAACCCACTCACATTCTGTCTCTGTCTCTCTCAAAAATAAATCTTAAAACTTTAAAAAATAATTAAAAATAAAATAAAAAATAAAATGGACTCACCTCCGTGGCTAGAAATCAGTACTGGCTACTGACTAGGAGCTTACTTGGAGTTGGCTAGAGGGCCTCACTTCTCCTCCACGTGGGCTTCTCTCATGATTGCTCATGTTTTCTCATAGCATGGTGGATGGGTTCCTAGAAGCATCCCAAGATAATAAGGCCCAGTGTGCAAGGACTTACCAGCCTTTTACTTGCATCACCCTCGCTAATGTTCTACTGGCCAAAACTAGTAACATGGCCAAGCCCAAAATCAATATGTAAGGAACTAATAAGAGTACAAATACAAGGAAGCTTGGTTCGTTGAGCATCACCAAAGTTAACAGTGTACCACAGCCCTAAAATTAACACATGTTTTTGTTTGAGCAAATGATTAGTGCATAACTGTCATTATAAAACTATGTGGTTGGGGCGCCTGGGTGGCTCAGTTGGTTAAGTGTCCGACTTCGGCTCAGGTCATGATCTCACGGTCCGTGGGTTTGAGCCCCGCGTCGGGCTCTGTGCTGGCAGCTCAGAGCCTGGAGCCTGCTTCAGATTCTGTGTCTCCCTCTCTCTCTGGCCCTCCCCCGTTCATGCTGTCTCAAAAATAAACATTAAAAAAAATAATAATAAAAAATAAAACTATGTTGTTAATTATAAGGCAAAATAAATTTGTTTTTATAAATTTTGATTTTAGTTTTCCAAAATCATACCTATCAACCCTGTTTTACTTTGTCTACTATGACATTTTGGTCCTCACTTTAAGTGGATTCCATTTAAGTGGACTTTTTCTGGTTATTTTGTTTCCCCTTTAGTTTTTGTGCCTTAGTTTCACTGTCAGGTCAAGAACCCTTTGCAGAGGAGGAGTGAGTCATAAAACGGAATTTGGGCATCATTGGTCCTTGGAAATAATACCATCATAATAGCACCCACACATCAACCCTCATGATGAGATATATTTTTTTTTAACTTTACTCATGAAGAAGAATTAAATAGTCATTCTTAGTCATTATAGTCTTAAATAGTCTTAAATAGTCATTAAATAGTAAGCCCAGAAGCTTACTAGGCACCAATAACCATTTGCCTTGAAATTACATACAATAGTACCTTCCTCATCAAGTCTTAATGACCTACAGCTTTTACAAACTGCTTCTGTATGAGAGTTCTACAGAAATTAGATCTGAAAGGCCTATAGATGTTACAAAGAACATGTGAACAAAGGTATACTTTTTAAGTAGAGGTTTAATTTTGATCTCTGCTACATGTTTAAGTTTTAAATGAAACTTTAGTAAGAGTACATTGTGTTTTATAATACTGTGCAGTCTACACTTAGCATTGGATAGCTGGGATATGACTTCTTTACATAATGATAGAAAAAATCTCAAGTGCTTGAATTCACTGAGACTTAGGAAACAGTCTTTTTCATTCTTATTTAATCCTTGATGAAATTACATAATTTGTTTTAAAAAGGGGGGGTGGCTGCAAGTCTAACCAAAAAGTATACATGCTGATCATTTTGTTTTTCTTCCATGAGATTCTTAGTTTAATCATATAATAGTCAATGTAACATAAGCTTCCTTTTTTTTTTTTTTTACACCAGCATAAATCTGACAGGCAGTGTAACTGAAACTAATCAAAATGCTTCCACAGAGTCAATGATTTCAACAGTGCTGTTTTGGGCCTCCCAAGGGTGTTGTTACCTATTTTTTCATTTCCTTTTCTTGAACAGATCTATCATTTTACCAGGCCCAAACTTTCCGTTCATCTATCTTCATAAGCAATTAACAAAGGATGCCTCCTCTTGGCACTTTGTCATTTTGACTTCAGTTTCCATGGCAATCTCAAGTCATTTTTAAAGGACCTGTAAACGTTGCTTCAATATGAGCCCTGTTTCTGGAAACTTGAAAACAAAACTGCCAAAGGCAAACCAGCTGGCCTGTCACCAAGGGGGAAGGTAGGACCTTTATTAGGGATGAGTTTGTGAGAAGCATCAGCTCCTGGGTTCACAGGTGAATCTCACTAGTGATTCCTCTTGCTAAAAGACATTTCCCAGAACCCAAAGTACACCTCAGGAGGTAATATGCTCTACAGCAAACTCTTTCAACAAATGGATACTGTCTTATTTTAAAGAACCTAACGAGAAAGAGATTGGATAGCTTCCTTCAGAAAAAGTTTCCCATTAGTCATGATTTATCAGGAATTTCTTCACATCCCTTAATATTATGAAGTCTTCCCCTTTGTCTCTTTTCTCTCTGAATTCTCACTACAGTAAAACACTGACTATTCATTCATTCACAGCCACCATTCATTGGGTAGCCACCATGTGCCCTTATTATATATCAACACTCTACTGGGTAGTTCATCATTCATCGCTATGATCTTACAAAGTAAATATTATTAGCCCTGTTTCATTGATAATGAATTAAAGCAATAGTTCAGAAAAGCAATATTAACTCACCCAAGTTCTAGTCATACAGCCAGTAAATGCTGGAGCCAGCATTTAAACCTCATGTTCTATCTTCCCAATTAGTGATGGAAGCCAAGGTCAACACTCCTCTTAGGGAGATATTATTCTGCAGAAGAATGTTTATCACATGTTTGACTAGGACCCCTTGGCTTACATGGCCAGGTTGATGCACTAGACGGTGTCACAATGCCACTAAGTCAGTGGACTAGCTCAGAACAGAATTTAGAACACAAGTGACCCAGACCACCCAGACACTTGAAGAACCTTATTGGGATTTCAGGTTCATTTTTTTCTAATGTGAGTACTCAGTTCTCAGTTAATACAGCACTCACAGATGATAGAAACAAACCAAACCTCTAGGGATTTAAATGGCTTGTCCAATTTCACACACACACACACACACACACACACACACACACACACACACACACGGTATATTGGAGTGAATTTGTAGATTACTGCCAATCCCTTGACTCCATCCACTAAATAACTGATTTGGGTTGAAGTCTTAGGAAGATGAATTGATGATATACAAATACACACATACAGGAAATAGAAGGATAGTAAAATCCAAAGGGCACTGTCTCTCCAATAGTCAAATCTACAAAAACCAAGATGCTGCCTTTTTACAAATAAGGTATTGTTCCAGATATTTCTGGACTATAAATGACTTGAGGACAGAAAACAGTGTCTCAGTCCCCACCACACAATATCAGCCTGCAAAATGGCAGCCATACTGTCAACTCTCAACAAATATTGATGGGATAATTGTATAATAATGTATGGGATTTCCCTCTGATTTAGAATGACCTATTCTACAACTAAACCAGGTATGCAGGTGTGTGATCAAGGATGAAAGTGGAGGCAGATGAGTTACCAGCCTCTCCCCCTGTACTGCTGTGGTGTTCTCTGACGCCACTGCCTCTACCACAGATTCCACCTCTAACTTTCAAAGTTCTGGAAATTTCCATGGCATGAGAAATCTGTTTTGACACTGCCTCAAAAATCATTTTCATTTTGTTCATTTGGATTCAAAACAAGAAGGACTAAAAGAAATACTACAAAACCCAATCTTCTCATCATTTGAGGATGCCCAAGTAGAGAGCACCACTGCTCTCTCCATTTCTGGGTGGTAATCTTACAGACAGAGCCTTTACTAGGTGGAAGTGGCCTCTGCATGTCTTCAGTGTATTTTGCTCCTGTTTTTGCTCTAGCTTGTCCCACATTATTTTTTCTTCTAATTTCCTGAAAGCTAGACAAAGGAAACTCACTTTTTGGCATGACTGCTATCATGGTCTAGTAACTTGGTTCTGGACTGAATGACCATGTGTTTCAAAAAACACTTTGCTAGCTTCCTGCATTATGTGACCCTTTCAAAAAGTATCAATTTTTCTGTGGTTCCACATTGTCACTCTGGTTAGACCTGTGATCTTCTCAAGGACAAGAGATATCATGCTTATATATGTTCCATTAAACCAAGATTATTCTGCTTGTTTTATTCATATTAAGAAATGGCCAGGAGTGCCTGGGTGACTCAGGTGGTTGAACATCCTACTCTTGATTTCGGCTCAGGTTGTGATCTCCTGGTTCATGGGATCAAGCTCCACATCGGGCTCTGTGTTGACAGCATGGAGTCTGCTTGGGATTCACTCTGTCCTTCTCTCTATGCCTTTCCCCAGCTCACACTCTCTCTGTCGCTCTCTCTCAAAATAAAAAAAAAATTTTAAGGGCCATCCTGGGGCGCCTGGGTGGCTCAGTCAGTGGAACATCCATCTCTTGATTTCAGCTCAGGTTATGATCCCAGGGTTGTGGGATCAAGCCCCACATCAGGCTCCATGAGCATGGAGCCTGCTTAAGATTCTGTCTCTCTCTCTCTCTCTCTCTCTTCCCCTCCCTCCCTCTGCCCCTCTCCTCCTCTCTCTCTCTAAAAAATATTTTTTTTTTAATTTAAAAAAGAAAGGGCTTGGGGCACCTGGGTGGCTCAGTCAGTTAAGCATCCAACTTCAGCTCAGGTCATGATCTCATGATTCATGAGTTTGAGCCCCACATCAGGCTCTGTGCTGACAGCTCAGAGCCTGGAGCCTGCTTCAGATTCTGTGTCTCCCTCCCTCTCCCCCTCCCCCACTCTCTATCTCGCCCTCGCTCTCTCTCTCTCTCTCAAAGAAATAAACTTAAAAAAAAGAGGGTGATGTCTATAAAGCTTCATTAAAAAGGGGGGGGCATATTATCCAAAAGCATTTTTTTAAATATCAAGAATACCAAGGAGCTCCTAAATATATAAAGCAAATATTAACAAACCTAAAGGAAAAAGCAGATTGCAATATAATAATAGTAGAGGACTTCAATACCCCACTCTCATCAACAGATAGATCATCCAGACAAAATCAGTAGGAAACATTAGACTTGAATGACACATTAAACGAGATGGACTAACAGACATTTATAGAACCTTTCATCCATCCAACAACAGCAGAATACACACTCTTCTCAAGCACACATGAAACATGCTCCAGGATAAATCATATGTTAAGCCACAAAAAAGTCTTAATAAATTTGAGATTGAAATTATATCAAACATCTTTTCCAACCACAGTGGTATGAAACTACAAATTAATTAAAAGAAGAAAACTAGAAATTTAACAAATATATGGAGATCAAATTACATGCTATTGAAAAACCAATGGGTCAAATAAGAAATCAAAAGACAAACCAAAAAATACCTTGAAACAATTAAAATGAATCACACCATAGCAAAACTTACGGGATACAACACCTACATTAAGAAGAAAGACCTCAAATAAATAACCTAACAAGGAACTAGAATAATATTTTAGAAACCAAGCCCAAAGTTAGTAGAAGAAAAGAAATGAAGATCAGAGTGGAACTAAATGAAATAGAAATGAAAAAGACAATAGAAAAAATAAAACCAAAAGCAGGGGTTTTTTTGAAAATGCGAACAATATAGATGAATCTTTAGCTAGACTAACCAAGAAAAAGAAAGGACTCAAGTAAATAAAATTATAAATGAAGGGGAGACATTACAAGTAACACCATACAAAAAAAAGGATTGTATGAGATACTGTAAACACCTACAGTAAAACTTTGGATTGCGAGTAACCTGTTCTGCGAGTGTTCCATAAAACGAGCAAACATTTCTAATAAATTTTAACTTGATGAGTGATGTCTTGCAATGTAAGTAGTACCTGACACCAAATATCACATGATCACTACCGAGCCAATGGTTCTTGAAATTCACTTTTATATATGAGTGCTTTGGATTACAAGCATGTTTCTGAAACAAATTATGCTCACAAACCAAGGTTGTGCTATATAGCCTATATATCTCAACAACTTTGACAACCTATAAAAAATTAGTAAATTCCTATGAATATACAACCAACCAAGACTGAATCATGAAGAAATAGAAAATCTGAACAAACCCATTCCTAATAAAAAGATTGAATCATCAATCAAAAACTTCCAATGAAGAAAAGTCCAAAATCATATGACTTTATGGAAGAATTCTATCACATATTTAAATAAAAATTAATACCAATCCCTCCCAAATTCTTTTAAAAATAGAAGGGAATATTTTCAAACTCATTTTATGAGGCCAGCAATACAAGGACAGTACAAGAAAATTATAGGCCAATATCCTTGATGAACTTAGATGCAAAAAATACTCAACAAAATGTTAGTAAACCAAATTCAGCAATACATTATCATGATTATATACCACAATCAAGAGGTATTTATTTCAGGGATGTAAGAATGGTTCAATATCCACAAATTAATCAATATGATACAACACTTTAACAAAATGAAGGTTAAAAATTATATGTTCATCTCAATGCATTTGATAAAAGTCAACATCTATTCATGATAAAAACTTCCAATGAAGTGAGTGTAGAGGGACTAATTCAATATAATATAGGCCATATATGACAAACCCATAGCTTGTACTCATGCTCAAAATCATATTCAATGGTGGAAAATTGAAATCTTTTTTTCTAAGACCAGGAACAAAACAAGGATGTCCATTTTCACTATTTTTATTCAACATAGTACTGTAAGTGCCAGCCATAGCAATCAGACAAGAAAAAGAAATGAAAGGCATCCAAATTGGAAAAGAAATAGTAAAACTGTCTCTATTGAAGAAGAGAAAAATAAATGGAAAGATATTCAGTGTTGATGGATTGGAAAAATTAATATTGCTAAAATGCCCAACTACCCAAAGCAATCTACAGATCCAGCACCAATTGTACAATGGCATTTTTCAGAGAAAGAGCAAACAATCCTAACATTTGTAGGGAAGAGAACTGTGTGGAATAGAGTAGCCAAAGCAATCTTGAGCAAAAAGAACAAAGCTAAAGGCATCACACTTCTTGATTTCAAACTATATTACAAAACCTTAGTAATCAAAATGGTATAGTATTGGCATAAAAACAGGCACATACATGAATGGAACAGAATAGAGAGTCAGGAAAAAACCCACCCATATATGGTCGATTAGTTTATGACCAAGAATACGCAACAGGAAAAGGACCATTTCCTCAATAAATAGTGTTAGGAAAACTGGACAGCCACATACAAAAGAATAAAATTGGACCACTTTCTTATACCGTACACAAAAATAAACTCAAAATGGTCTAAATAGTTGTATATAAGGCCTAAAACCATAAAATTCCTAAAAGAAAGCATACGAGGTAATCTCCTTGACATCAGTCTTGGAAATGGTGTTTTTTATTTGACACCAAGAGCAAAAGCAACAAAAGCAAAAACAAACAAGTGGGACAACATCAAACTAAGCTCAGCAAAGGAAACCATCGATAAAATGAAAAGGCAACCTACCAAATGGTAGAGAATATTTGCAAATCATACAAATGATTAGAGGTTAATATCCAAAATAAATAAAGAATTCATACAACTCAATACAAAAAAAAAGCTGTCAAATTAAAAAATGGGCAAAGAATACGAACATTTTTCCAAAAACATACAAATGGCTAATAGATACATGAAAAGATGTTCAGCATCACTAATCATCAAGGGAATGCAAATCAAAAACTATCACCTCAGACCTGTTAGAATGGCAATTATCAAAAATATAACAAATAAGTGTTAGTGAAGATATAGAGAACAGGAAATCCTTGTACACTGCTGGCAGGAATGCAAATTGGGCAACCACTATGGAAAACAACATGGAGGTTCCTCAGAAAAATTAAAAATAGCACTACCATATCATCTAGCAATTCCATCTCTGGGTATTTATTCAAAGGAAACAAAATTGATATCTCAAAAACATATATGCACCCCCATGTTCACTGTAGCATCAGTTGCAATAGCCTAAACACAGAAATCACCTAATGGTGCATTGATGGATGAATGGGTGAAGAAAATGTGAACTATAAATATTATAATTTTTGTATATGGAATAATGGAATATTACTTAGCCATAAAAAAGAAGGACATCTTGCCATTTGGGACAACATGCATGGACCTCAAGGACATTATGCTAAGTGAAATAAATCAGACAGGGAAAGAAAATACTGTTGTGATCACTTATACATGGAATCAAAAAACAAAAACCAAACTCATAGAGAAGAGATTGTGGTTGCCAATGGCAGTGGGTAGAGGGATTGGCAAAATGGGTGAAGGTCATCAAAAGATACAAACTGCCATTTATGAGATAAATTAAGTCCTGAGGATTTAATGTACAACATGGTGACCACAGCTCACAATACCGTATCATGTATTTGAAAGTTGCTGAGAGTGTAGATCTTAAAAATTCTCATCACACGAAAAAAAGTGCTTTTAACTATGTGTAGTGATAGGTGTTAACTAAACTTATTGTGGCAACCCCTTAGCAATACATACATATATTGAAATCATTACCATGTAATGAACACAATGTATATGCCACTTATATCTCAATAAAATATATATTACTTTTTAAAAAAGAAAAGAACAACAACTATGGTCACCATTCACATACCATTCATGGTTCCTTGATTTCAGGTGTGCTGGAATTGGAACCACTTGGGAATACAGTTCAGAAAATGGACTTGAGTGGAAATACATACGCAAACAAAACCTTTTCCCCTACGGAGAAGAGAAAAAGGAGCTGAAGTGTCTAACAGCTACCAGGAAGTGCCCGTCAACCAGCGTGAATAAGAAAAAGGAGAACAAGGGAAATAGATTGCCCTCAGGAAGAGAGGTATTATCATGAACGCTACTTTATCTCTTTTGAACTGTGGACATCCATGAACTTAGCAGTATTTCCAAAACATTTTTAAAAACCCATAAAATAAATAAATTTCAGGTAAACTCTACCAAACTTGGCAAACAGAAACCTCCTTGCCAAAGGGTTTAAATTGGACAATTTCTAGAAAACCATGCTCCCTCTAAGCTAGACAGAAAGTAAAGGACTCACGTATGTTGAGAACCTTTATCACACAAGGAATGGCCATATGTTTATATGATACTTAATTTTTTCTTTGTTAAATTATTTTCACAAAAAATTTCAAATGTACCCCCCCAAAAATAACTCCCAGCTGCCAGTCATCCAGCTTCAATAATCAATGACATTCTGCCATACTGTTTAACAACAGTAACTTTTTTCTTAAGCTAGAATAGATTAAAACAAGTCCCTGTGTTCAAGTTATTTTGCCACTAAATACTGCAATAGGCATGTAAAAAGAAAAGAATATTCTGGCACGTAACCATAACGCTGTTAGCACACCCAACAAATTAATCATCTGATAGCCAACTTCATAAAAGTTCCCCAAATATCTAAAGCAATCTTTTTTGCCATAAGTTTAGTTAAAACAGTGTATAAGGTATTATGCGTCTTAGGTCTCTCTTGTATTTCTTTCACACTACAACATTCTCCTCCCTTTGCCCTGTTCATCCCATGCCATTGGGTAGTTGAAGACACTGGATCCATAGTCTTGAAGAAATTGCCAAACTCTGAATTTGGTTGCAAAGCCATTTCTTAAGCTTCGAACACTCTGGCCAGCTGAGATATCCCAGAGGAGTGTACCTTGGTCTTGTGGGCACTGTCTTTCCATTTGTTTAGAGAAACTGGCAAGTGTATAACCTGAGTGTCCACACGACCCTGTTCTCCTAGATCCAGGTGGAGGGATGAAACTGATCACTTAGAACCCAGAGACACAGCTTTTCCTGGAGAGGTCTCTCTCTAATAGATTTCACAGGCAAGCTGGAGGACCAGAGGAGTGTCCCCACAATTCAGTTATGGGAAAGAGCAGCCTGGGCCTGTGTAGGGGCTCTTCTAGGAAAGAACAAAAGTTGATTGTTGAAGGTTGGGGGGGGTACTATTTATTTCCAGAAGAGGAAGCTCCTATCACAGACAAATATACAGGACTTGCTGAGGCTTAGAAGTAGGGGCTTAACATCTCTTGTCGGAAAGACACGTAG
Organism: Panthera pardus; assembly: GCF_024362965.1. Classification (NCBI taxonomy): domain Eukaryota; kingdom Metazoa; phylum Chordata; class Mammalia; order Carnivora; family Felidae; genus Panthera; species Panthera pardus. The sequence continues at coordinate 129,130,455 of NW_026526991.1, read as the reverse complement.
CAAGAGGCAGCCTGGGGTGTGCTCAGATGCATTTGTTTCTGTCTACCCGGCCCCATTCCTTTCTTTGTATTTGCAGACACAGAGCCCAGGATCTGAAGATTAGAAACACTAATCAGGATGATGTTTGTACCGCATCTTGTTCCAGGCGGCTTGGAGCATTTGGCAGGTGGCATCTTGCTCAAGACACTAGAACTCCCAGGTGGGAGGGATTTATGGACTGGCAAGGGGGCCTGCTCTATGCACCTCGCCCAGTAGCTCAGTAGCCCCTATGGCCCGTTTTGGCCACCCCTTGCACACCTGTTCTCAAGGTGACTCCTTTAGTTTCAACCTGGGCTACTTGTGAGGGTCCAGTTCCCTCACCACAATCTAAGCGAGACGGAACCAGAGCCCCTTGGAGTAATGAGAAATGAAACTCCAAGATACACCGTTTGATGAACTGTCTGGGAGAACAGCTCAAACGCAAATATGCCTGTGCCTCAGGTGCAATGAGCAAACACTGGCTCACTGTCAGCTTCATGCCAGGCTTCGAGCTTAGCACGGGGGTGTAAAGAGCATATTCCAGACCTGGCCTCTGGCAGCTGTTAGTCTGGGCACAGCTGTGTTCTATCTATCTCTGATCTGTTTCTAAAAAGTACTTCCCTAATGGATTACAATGTAAATTTTTAGTCTGTAAATTATGCTCTTGTTCAGAGTGCCTTGTGCTATAAATAGATGATAAATAATTTGGGATAGTTATGTGGTATCTTTTGCCTAGGACTTTAAAGCATTTCACAAACACTGCCCATGAATAGTAAATTAATTAGTATATTAATTCCTTGTTTACAAAAGGATGATAGCCACATGGGGATGAGTCAACTGATGGATGTCAGAGTAAAAACCTGACTTCACTACTGATTTGCATTATGACCTCAGGCAAGCCACTCCCCATCCCTGATCCCTGGTGTCCTCCCTGTACACAGCATTGTCAGCTAAAAGTCCTTTGACCCTCTCCTCTCCCCCAGTGTTTGGAAATGCTGTCACAGGAACCGCGGCAGAAGAATTATTGATATGTAGGGACGGGAGCAGGATGCTCTTTCTCCTTCACTGCAATGATTCACAGAAAAAGACTTTCCTGCCCCAAACACCTATAGACCCAAATGGCCCTGGGTAGTCATTCACGCTCTACACTTACCTCTAACCTCCTTCCCAGTGTGACAGTCAACGTACATCCATCTCTGAAAGTTTAGCCACAAAGGGATTAAGTTCTACGTTCAGGTAAGTCTGTCCTGTGCTCAGTGACATCTCAGAGGGCATATCAGAACCAGAGATGAGCAGAGAGAACCAGCAAGGGACAACCATCTGCAAGTTCTTCGGGTCACCCAGGATTTGCTTGAGAAAGGCCCCCACCCACTGTTTCACCCAGATCTGCTTTTAAGTTCCATGCATGAATTTAATATTTGTAAGCGGGTCAGCTTGTGTTAACACATTCACCAGCCCTAGATCAACTCTGACAAAAGCAAGCAGATCCCAGCTATCAGTGGAACCTGAGTAACCATCCAGTTGAGCTCACTCAGAAGTAAACATCTGGAGCCAACCAATGAGAACAGGTATAATAAGTTCCAGGTGACTCACCTCTTAGCCATCTGCACACTGGAACTTGCAGGTGGTCACTGAGTCTGATCCCAGGCTGTTTACAATGCTGCAGTCCTTTCTTTAGTAAATTATTTCTGTGTGTGCTAAGAGGCCTAAAATTATTTACCATACATTTTAGCTACATATTTACTCCTTTACAACCTAGAGAATCCATCACTTTTAGAAATCCCAATTAACTTTATATTGTTCTTGAGGGCTCAGCCTCAGTGAAATACCTCACACAGAGGAATCAAAAATCGAGCCTCCAAAATGGAATATTTTATTTTTCTAATACATAGGTCTGGCAGCCCGAATGCACTTTAAAAAAAAGAAAAGTTCCCCCCAAAAGTTTTCAAAAATAACACATGAAACATAGTGAAAGTCAACTTGTTCCAGCCAGAAATACCTATTAATTTAGACTTCTTGAGTTAAGTTGAAACAGATTTAGCACTTCTTCTCTCAGTTTCTAAAAGTCTTTGTCTTTGATTAAAAATAAAAACTGAAGCTAGATGATTGGTATTTTGACTTCCAACCAAGTGTTATTTCTGGTACAACTACACAGACTAAAACACCACTCGTGGCAAATCTTGTGCATTTTTATGTGAATGTTTGTTTATAGTCATCTCGTCTTGGCTCCACACCATCATATCTTGCTCTGCATCAAGTATGTGTATGTGTTGATCTCCCTCTCGCTGTCCATAAGTCTATTCCAAGGTTCTGGCGGAGAATCTTGATGGAGAACCCAGGGAGGGGCCAGCAGACAAGGACACTGTGCTGACACCCACCACCATCTCCAGGGGGCAGGCTCAATAAGGGCACTGAGAAGTGGACCACTCCAGACTCAGGAGATCCCAATTGGTTTGCCTTGACCTTGAGCTAAAAAAGACTCTCCAGAGGCACTGCGCATCGTGGATAAAGCAAGGAGTTTGAAGACAGATGACCCAGATCCAAATATTAACTCCACCATTTCTTACAAATCAATTAAATCCTCTGAGCGCCAGTTTCTTTCTCTAATGCGGCAGATTGTGGTAGAGTAAATGAGGGAATACAAAGAGGGAAGGGCTTTGAAAACTGCAAACCTACAGATTAATGCTCATTATTGAGATGGTGACAGGTGGACTGGGGCTCAGAGGTCAGAACCAGCTGTGGGCTTCCTACCGTCTGAGGGTTTCTGGGATTGTGGCAAGAATGAGTTGGGGAGTGTGAGGCAGCAGACCAGGAGATGTCCCAAGGCCAAGTTAGTATGGCTGGTTATCAAGTCTAAAGGGAATGAGTGTTGGGGCTAGGTGATGTGGGGAGGAGAAGGAGGGGGAGGAGTAGGGGGAGGAGGAGGTTAGCGGTAAGGTGGGACTTTAGGTTGGGAGGGGAAGGACCTAGAGCTGGATGAATGGATGTGGGTGCCAGACTAGAGAGAGGGCTCCATAGATGGAGGGAGTGTGATATGGGCTAAATGTTGCCATCTCTGGACCTGCCTCTTCCTTCTCCTTATGGGCTGTTGGACACAGAGACTTCAACTTCCTGCTTTGTCACCCCTGAAAATAATTTTTAAAAGCTACACATCTTCTCATACCCTTTGAAGTTAACATCTAAAATATTTCTTCATTGTTTAAATAGTTGCCAAGGATATAACTGCTGCTGAATGGACACTGAACACTAAAAAATAAAACTCATATGACCTCCAAAAATGTTTCCAGTGCAATCTAATACCATAGCAATTTGATATCCACCATAATTCTTTTTTTTTAATGCTTATTTACTTATTTTGAGAGAGAGAGAGAGAGAGAGAGAGAGAGAATCCCAATAAGGCTCCATGCTGTCAGCGCAGAGCCCAACCTGGGGCTCAATCTCCCCAACTTTGAGATCATGACCTGAGCTGAAACCAAGAGTCAGTCACTTAATCGGTAGAGTCCCCAGGTGCCCCCATAATTCATTTTAAGTATATGCCAACAAGCAAAAAATTATTTCATTTACTCCTGAGGTTATATCTCCATTCCACTTCCCACACATGAATGTGTGATAATGTGATGTTTTACGTCTGAAACACTTTTATTGATCAAGCATAACTATCTGAAGCAAGAATATGTATATAATTTGAAATTAATCTTTCACATTTTAATTAATTTGAAATTAGTGTCTAAAATTTCCTGTGACTATATAGCTCTAGGTATCAAAGAAATATTTCTAAACTGAATTGTCACTATGGGTATCACTAATACACAATTTATGAAAATAACAATTTTTATAAATACAATTTTTATAAATAATTATTCACCATAAAAGGTAAAATTTTATTAGAAAAACTACTCTTCATCAGACTTCTTGCTAAAATAGATGGGGTCTGTCATTAACATTATTCCCATCTTGTAATTATTGTTGTTACAGTTATTGTAAGCATTATGATAGAATTTTTATAGAAGCAAAATTAGAATGGAAGGAATTTTATCATAGCTATGACAATTATCAAGCCCCTTCTGATATGGTGATCTATCAGTGAAACTGATCTAATTCTCTTACAATTCAATTAGGTCTTCCCTCAATTTGCATGAAAGCAAAGAAGTAGAAATCATCTGAGTTGTAAAAAGATTACTCAGTCAATAGACTCATTCACTGTCTTTTAAAAACAGCGTTTGCTGGGCACCCCAGAGATTTGCCTACCTTGGGGCAATGCAGCATCACAAGTAGGGGGGAGGCAGAGGACCCCCCCCCCCCGTTTTATAAAACAGCCTCTGTGCAAGAACCAAAAGGAGGCACTGTATCCTGCAGGAACAGCTCACAGGAATGGGCAGAGCAGTTGGAGGAAAGTGATGAACCTAGAATTTGGACTCTTAGCAAGCCTTTGTGCATCCCCAAGGATGTGGATACCCAAATGTGAAGCCCACTGGGCTAGAACCTGAGTCTCAGGGGAGCTAGTGACCTGGGACAGCTGGGGCTTCTCTGACTTCTCCAAATAGCATTCTCCAAACTGGGTGGTGTGGGATTTTAGGGCCCTTTGAAATGTTAGAGATTCCCAGTGAAGAGGAACTTCTAGGTCAAAAAAGTTTGGGAACAGCTTTCTGGTATTTTCCCCACTTAAGACTTTCACAATAAAATCTGAGTTTTTAAAGGCTGACGAAATCCATTTAACTTTATTTAACGCAGAATTTCCCAAACGAACTTGATCCAGTCCCATCTTCTCCAAAGAATATTTGGTTATATATAAAGAGACATTAGTAACCTGCTTTGGTCCTAAGAGCTCCAAGGTGAATCTCCTGTGTCTTGTCTACATGGCCTGACTTATTCATGACAACCATAGATCTCTCAAAAACCCTCCAGAGGGACCAAGACCCAAGAATGGTTTGTTCCATTGACTGATACCTACTAAGGAAGTATTACCTTTTGCTGTAGCTTTCCTATTGAGTCAATCCATTTTTAGATAGAGGTTCTGATATAACAGGAAGGTTTCTGTGCTGTTGACTTTGGGTAGCAGTCACTGCGGCCATGAACTTGAAAGTCATTCCCAAAGGACAACACGTAGATGGTCATCTTGCTGCTTTCCCAGCTGTCCTTCTGGGTCCCCTGGTTATTGGCAGTATGGAACAAGCCAAAAGAGGATTATAATCAGATGCAAAGTAAAAACCCAAACATAGATGAGTGGGATGTGTGTATGTGTGTAAAGAGAGACACTGTGTCTCAGTACACGACTGTTTTTCATTATATCTAGAGCTATGTGGATTTTAACCATCTCATTTGAATTTTCCATCTTTTCATTGCAAAACATGAAGAGTCAGCTATATAATAATGATTATGAGTAGACAAAGTTCGTGTGTCACAGCTGGAGAGAGAAGCATGGGAATGAGGGCCAGGTCACCTGACGTGGCCCATTGTTTGGGGCATCTTAGGCATCTGACCCCTCTAAAGATCACCACTAAAGATACACAAAAATGTGCCTGGTTACCCTTTCCCTTTTTTCACCAGAAAGACTACAAGATGACAAGTTAGAAATTAGTATTCTGTATACAAGCTCTGAACATTTTGGTTAGTATGGAAATCCAATTAGACTCTCCATTCTTGACTAGAGCTCAAAGTACAAACAAATTGGTCAGTACCTGCTGGAAAAGAAGGCTGGAGAGTGAGCCTGTGGGGCACCTTTCTTCCTGGAATACAGGAACCATGACACATTTTCTGTGTGTACATTCACTCTACACACCTCCTCAGAGCAAGCAAATTGGGTAGAGTCAAAGGCCAACAAAGCTGATTACTGACTCAGCTTCAGCCAGAATCCACTTTGCTCTTTGGAGACCTCGGCTCTCACCTGTGAAGCTGGAAACTAATGCATTTTTAGAAGCCTCCACAAACCGAGGAGAACAAAACTCAAAATAGCTGCAAGAAAAAAGATGAAGAATCAAAAGTAGTTTTTGATTAAAAGCACTTGAGATTTCTCAAAGAATTATGCCCCCAAATCCCTTTTATGGGAGGACAAAGGCAGCAGAAATCAAATGGTTGGCCTGCAGTTTAAGAGGGAGTGTGGAAGTGTGATCCAAAAAAGAGTCTCAACCCTCCAGGTCTTGCGTCCTAGAAGCTAAAGTTCAGAGGAAACCACCCTGAAGTGCTTGGAAATAAGCAACACGCAGCAGGACTATCAGCTGGATCCTCATTTGAGGGAAAGAATTTTCCCAAACCCTCAATCACCCATCTGTCCCCATCCTGTTGGGGGGGCAAATGTACCAGCAGCCAGGGGCTGTTCCGTTTCCCTCAGCAAGGAAGGGACTCCCACCCTGTTTTTGGGCAAGTGGGTGCATTATGTTCTGACTAAATGTATCCCAGGTATGGAGGACAGCTGTAGCAGATTTTCAGCATGCCTCTGCCTATTTCCCAAGAAAGTCAGTTTTCCTCTCCATGGGTTCTCCCAGGTAGTAGCTAAGGGTAGGGGAGAGAAGCATAGAATAAACATGTTGCTCAAGGACACTTTCTGGTCCAAACCCACAGTGTTTTGTGTAAATCTGCTGTTTTGATTCTGCTGGAGAGGCAACCACAAATCTGAAAGGTGGAAAAGTGAAATCGGGAAATCAGCCCAGGTGTGAAGCTGGGTGTGAGGTAGAGTAGAGAGAAACATTCTGTGTGGCCCCAGATGCTCATGAAGGGGTGGGGTGGGGGGAGTGGATGTGGCTGTGCCCGCAAGTCCTATCACAGAGGGAAGTGCATCTGGCAGGACTGGCCGGGTGGGGCTAGGCTCCTGCACCCAGGGGGGCTATCTGTAGGAAGAAGGAGCCCTTGGGTCATTTCTGGGCCCAGGGCAACATGTGCACTACCCAAAGCTCTAGACGTTAAAATTCCTTTCTGTCCCAGATGTACCTCAAGTATTTCCAACCATTGTGTTTATTTATCTATTTTTATCACAGCCTGCAAATTAGATTGTTTGCTTGGAGAAGAAGGGGACACTTCTCACCCAGCAAGGCCATTTCAGCACTGATCTGACGTTAATGGAACTACCCTCCCCACCCTGCCCCACTATGCTGGGTACTGGCGAGAATAGCCCTGGAGTGTGGCAGAAAGATCCAGAGTTTGGTAGCAGACAGGTCATTTGTCTACAAATCCCAGCTCAGATATTTGGGCTTACAGTCTCAGCTTCGATTGTGTCATCCCAAAAGTGAGAATGACAGTCCACCCCTTACAAAGCCATCAGCATTGGAGATGATCATGTAAAGCACAAGGCACTAGTGGGCATACAAATGGCAGTTGTCACTACTATTATTATTGTATTATCACTATTCCTTCAAAATCACAGAAACACTCACTAGGAGCAGCACTAGTCCTTTAAGATATTGCCAAGGCAGGGCTAGTGTAAAGGCAGGCAGCTGGCTGCTGGAGATCGTGGGCAGGAGGTCAGGAGGTAGTGTGCCTGAGACAGGTAAGGCTCAGTGGTCCCACCCAAGGGAGAAAGGAGGGCTGGGGACCATAGCAGAAAGGTAACAGTGGAGTCACCACACAGGAGGGAAAGTACTCTACTGGGCAGGAGCAGACTTCAGGACCAAAAGTTCTGCCAGGACAAGACAAAGCAGAAATGAACCAGAGCCAAGGAATGTGCTGCTGGGGAGGAGACAGGAGGGACTCACTTCCCTGAGTTCCTCCCACAGAAGGTATTCGGCTGCTCACCTGAGGGTAAGGATAGGAGGGCCCCTCCTGCGGGATTTTAGGAGGAACCTGGAACATGCAGACTACCAGCATGAAATTCTCCAAACTTTGTTGATTGCTTACCTGATTTCATCAGGTACCTTCCATATACATATTTTTATTTACAAATTATTTGTCTGCATTGATTATATATGAAGTATGGTTAGATTTAAAAAACACACAATATCTGTACAATATTGTACCCATAGGTCACAATACCTAGGAATTGTGACGTTCAAAACTGGTCAAGAGGGGAGATCTCACGTTAAATGTTCTTACATAATTTTTTTCAAAAAAATAGAAGTTCCAGTGGGTTTTTTTCCCCTGCCCCTCAATGGATCTTCTTGCACACGCAATTTTGGATACTCTTTGCCCCCCAAATGGGAGGTGGAGTCAGGGGGAAGGGTGTTTACCTCCACTCTCAGAAAGATAAAACCTCACTTTTCTTTAATACCAGTGGTCTGAAAGTGGAGTTACTTGTTTTTGTTTTTGTCTCTGTTTCTGTAGGTCAGAGGGTTAAAATCAGAGAGAGAAAAACTTGGACGGTTGACTTATGTAATAAAAGTACACGGAGCCCACCTTAACGCTTTTTAGAAAAACAGGAGATGATAGAAACAGAAGGATTACCACGTCTACAAGTGAAGGATGTTGACTCCTCATTCTTATGTCACTTACGAACTCAAATCTGACGCTCCGTTTCTACACCACTCATATCAAAATAGGAGCTGCCTCTTTTGCTCCTCATAAGGGTGTCCCAAAGTCACAGCCCTCACGGTGTCATCTGGCACAGCGTGGCGCCTACCACAGCCAGGTAGCCGTGTTAAGAACACAGGACTCAGCCAGGGGGAGCCTCACCTGGTTTGCCTGCTCTCAACTCAGCTATCACAGAGTGCTCTCGTTCGTCCTATTTACGCTCCTGATTCCCCACTCCTGTCTTTGTTCACACTCTCACCTGCCTGGAATGCTTTGGCTCCTCCCCTGTGGTCCCCTCCAGCTACTGATTAAATCTACTCAGCTTATAAACTCAGTTTACGCTTTGAAAAATGGACTGCTCCCACTGTTTTGTCCCCCACTCAATATCAATGCCAATAACTAGTTAATCGTTTGTGTTTCTGTCTCTTGCTTTGCCGTAAGATCCATGAGGACAGGGAGTGGGTCCCCTTGCCTAACAGACTCAAGTATAGAGGACTTCAGTAATTCATACTCATGTAGCACCCCAATGCGGGCCCAAATCAGAGAGGGTACTCAGCTCCGTGCAGTCGTAAAGGGACCCAGGCTGATGCCAACTCTGCTACCTCCATCCTATGGTTTCCAGGGTCATCCTAGGCATTGACACCCAGCTAGAAGAGGGGGAAAGTACAGGAGACTTTCACAGGCCGGGCCTGGAAATGGAAAGATCACTTTCTCCCACAATGCACTGGCCGCAGCTCAGTCACTACAACAGAAACCAAGAAATATAGTCCACTTGTGCGCCCAGGAGGTGAGGAAGCGAGCTCAGTCACGAACCAGCTTCTGCCCCAACATTTCGAACCAGCTCACACTCAGCTGTGAGCACTCTAAGCCGGGAAGGTGAGCCTGCCTATGCATCTAAGGGAGGGTTTTGCAGGAAGCTTGAGTGCATTTTCCCTCAACATCTTTCCAGACTTGGGCACAGTGCCATCTGCTGCTCATAATAAAAAGCAGGAAGGTTTGGGGACCCCAGGAACCATGTTCGAAGAGCCAGAATTTAGCACTCTGGAATTTTCACTGGCTTGGTAACCAGAGGAGATTAGAGGAAATTCATACAGCAGCCATTTTCATCCAACAGACACCAATCAATAACTGTGAGGACAGGGGAGACGAGTTGCTTAGTGGGTTTTAGCTGACTTTATTTTTCTGTGACATCAAACTAGGAGGTAAACACAGGGATGAAAATCAAGAGGAACATGTGAATGTTCTTATATAGGAAGACATTAATGACAATGGGGCATTTGATTGGAGTCAAAAGACCTAGATTCGAGTCCCAGCTTTGTCATCAGCAGGGCTATGGTTTCCTCAGTTTTAAAATGAGGAAACAAGAAGACTTGACTAGATCCCTTCCAGCTGGGAGTTCTAATCCAGTCATATAAGACCCTTTTTTTCTCTTCCAAGTTTTTCTCTCAATTCCAGTTAGTTGAGTTAAATTTCCATGTAATATTAGTTTCAGGTGTAGAATTTAGTGATTCAACACTTCCACACATCATCACGTGCTCGTCACAACAAGGGCCCTCCTTAATCCCCATCCCCTATTTCACCCATCCCCCGACTTACCTCCTCTCTAGCAACCATCAGTGTGTTCTCTATGGTTAAGAGTATATTTCCTGGTTTTCTTCCCTTTCTCTTTTTTCCCTTTTGCTCATTTGTTTTGTTTCTTAAATTCCACATGAGTGAAATCATATGGCGTTTGTCTTTCTCTGACTGACTTATTTCACTTAGCATAATACTCTCTAGCTCCATCCATGTTACTGTAAATGTCAAGATTTCATTCTTTTGATGACTGAGTAATATTCCACTGTGTGTGTGTGTACCACATCTTCTTTACCCATCAATGGACACTTGGGCTGTTTCCATAATTTGGCTATTGTAGACAATGCTGCTATAAACATCAGGGTGCATATATCCCTTTGAATTAGTATTTTTGTATTCTTTGGGCAAATACCGAGTAGTGCAATTATTCAGTCCTAAGGTAGTTTTATTTTTAACTTTTTGAAGAAATACCAAACTCCATACTCCATACACAGAGGCTGCACCAGTTTGCATTCCCACCACAAATGCAACACATTTCTCCACATCCTCACCAACACCTGTTGTCCTTGTATTGTCGATTTTAGCCATTCTGACAGGTGTGAAGCAACATTTCATTGAATCCAACTTGAATTATTTTATTAATGTATTGTTGGATTTGGTTTGCTAGTATTTTGCTGAGAATTTTTGCATCTATGTTCATCAGGAATACTGGCCTGTAGTTCTCTTTTTTAGCAGTGTCTTTATTTGGTTTTGGTATCAGGGTAATGCTGGCCTCAAAGAAGGAATTTGGAAATTTTCCTTCCATTTCTATTTTTTGGAATAGTTTGAGAAGAATATGCATTAAATCTTCTTTAAATGTTTGGTAGAATTCACCTTTGAAGCTATCTGGTCCTAGACTTTTGTTTTTTGGGAGTTTTTTGATTACTGATTTGATTTCTTTGCTGGCTATTGGTCTGTTCTAATTTTCTATTTCTTTCTACTTCAGTTTTGGTAGTTGATATGTTTCTAGGAATTTATCTATTTCTCCTAGGTTGTCTTATTTGCTGGTATATGGTTTTTCATAATATTCTCTTATAACTGTATTTCTGTGTTGTTGTTTGTTATCCTCTCTCATTTGTGATTTTATTTGAAATCCTTTCTCTTTTCTTTTTCTAAGTCTGGCTTATCAATTTTATTATTTTTTTCAAAGAACCAGCTCCTCATTTCACTGATCTATTGGTTTTTAGTTTCTATATCATTTATTTCTGCTCTAGTCTTTATTGTTTCCTTCTTCTGCTGGTTTTAGGTTTTGTGTGTTCTTCTTTTTCTAGCTCCTTTAAGTGTAAAGTTAGCATATTTGTGATTTTTCTTGCTTCTTGAGGTAGGCCTGTATTGCCATATACTGCCATCTTATGACCACTTTTGCTGCATCCCAAAGGTTTTGGACCATTGTGTTTTCATTGTCATTTGTTTCTGTGTATTTTTTATTTCTTCTTCTATTTCCTGGCTGACCCATTCATTGTCTAGTAGCATGTTACATAACCTCCACTTGTGCTCTTTCCAGGTGTGTGTGTGTGTGTGTGTGTGTGTGTGTGGTCAACTTCTAGTTTCTTACCATTGTGGTCATAAAAAGTGCATTGTATGTCTTCGATCTTCTTAAATTTGCTACGGATTGTTTTGTGGCCTAATACATGATCTATTCTGGACAATGCCCCATGTATACTTGAAAAAAGCATATAGTCTTCTGTTTTAGTATGTTATGTTCTGAACATATCTGTTAAGTCCATCTGGCATATAGGACCCATTTTAAAGATGGCAGTTGAAGCCATATAAATACATTGGATCCGCCAAGGAGAGTGGCTTTTGTTTTCTTTTTAAAAAATATCCAAATCTGTATGTTTCAATTTTCTTATCAGAAACATGTTTCTTGCATTTAAAGACATAAATATGCATGTATTTTTTAATTAGGTATGTAGGACTCACCAACTTATTGGTGGTTCTGATGAGGGAAGAGAGTTTCTAGGTTGGTGTAATGGGGCTACTGATGAAATTCTGCAACTAATTAATAACAATACTAGTTAACCCACTTGTGAGCATCAACTGGAAGTCAGACACATTCTAATTGCTTTACACAGGTTTTCTCACTTTTCACAAAAACCCTTTGAAGAGCACAATTGTTGGTGCTTTTTAACAAAAATGAAAATTAAGACTCAGAAAATACTGAAGAACAAATTTCGAATGGGGAGGAAGGAGAATGACAGATGGAGACCTCTCCATCAAAATGCAGTACTATGCTCCCTCCCATGGTGCAGATATAGTGTTGGGATGTCAACTCTTCCCCTGGTGTCTAGGTGACCCAGTGGACTGGGAACAGAAGTGGTGTAATACTAAAACGTAGATGTGCCCTTGTCATGCTCTCTTCTGCCCCCTCTCCTGACTGCACGCTGACACCAAGGCAATCTTGGAAGCTACCTAGAAGATGGCAGAACCTTCTTGAGTCTGGACCCCTGAACCTTGTAGAGTGGACCTCCTGTGCCCCATTTCACCCGCCACCTCCTGACTTACCTTGGAATGTTACACAGATAAGAAATAAATTTTTATTGATTAAGCCACTAAAATTTGGGAGTATCTTTATAACAGGACTACTACAGAGCAGGTATATTGCTATATCTAAGTAAAACTGAGTGTAAAATAAAGATGAGAAATATTGGATGTGTTGAGTTTGAAATCTTGTGGGACAACCACATGAAGATATTCAGTGAACAGGCAGTGGAGACACATGGAATCATTGTTAATGCACACAAATTCACCTGTGTGTGCTTGGTCTTAAATAAATAATAGGGGCACCTGGGTGGCTCAGTCAGTTAAACATTTGGCTCTTGATTTTGGCTCAGGCCATGATTTCATAGCTCGTGGGATCAAGCCTCACATCAGGCTCTGCACTGACAGTGCATTGCCTGTTTGGGATTCTCTTTCTCTCTCTCTCTCTCTCTCTCTCTCTCTCTCTCTTCCCCTCCTCCATTCTCTCTCTCAAAATAAACATAAATAAATAAAGGAAGAACTATTTAATTTCCTCTTTCTGCCATTTCCCCCCAAAGTTGTAGCCTCTAAACAGGTTGTGAAATGGGAGATAGGAGCCTCTCCTCCTCCCTTGTATATCCTCACCACATGAACACCTCACTACTCCAAGCCTCATTCCCATCTGTAAGGAAACGTCCTTTTCTACATAATAGCTCCAAATTCAAGCCAGCTGTTTTGTCTCTTATTCAACTGAAAAAAACAATGAACCAGTCTCATGTTGAAGAAACGTTATTTTTCCACAGATCCTGATCTTAGAACTCAGCCTCACACAGGATGTGACTTCACTCTGTAAGTTTGGGAATTGCTGTTTTCAGGATGGCAGCTGATTTGTCAGACAGGATTGGCTCTTTTAGGGAGTGTGAAGAGAGGGCCAAAGGTGGCACCCTGGGGACCCCAACATGTGGGAGGCGGGTGGAGAAGCTGCTCATAAGGGCTAATGAGCAGAAGCAGTAGGAGGTCCAGGAGTATCTAGTTCTCCCCAAACCAAAGGAAGACAAAATGCCACAGAGTGAATAACTGATTGTTCAAATTAAAAAAAAAAAAAAAAGCAAACTGAGAAAAAGGTCACTGAATTTGATGACAAAAATATCATCTGTGACTTTTGCCAGACCAATCTCAATGGAGTTGCAGGCATAACAATCAGAGGTTGGTGGATAAAAAGATGTGGCAGAGGGAGCAGGGCTCTGAGATGTCCGGTCCTGGGTCAGGGCTGACGGTCCAGATGAGCTCAGGGAGCCAGCACCTCAATCCACTCCCACCATGTTCTAGCTGTCCAACCACTCCTGGACTCAGTTTCTTTATCTATAAAAAGGGTTTAATGATCCCTGTTTCAGAAGCTGAGGCTTCAATGAGAAAATAGTTGCAAATGGCTTTTAAGAAACCAAACATGGGGCACCTGGGTGGCTCAGTCGGTTAAGCATCTGACTTGGACTCAGGTCATGATCTCGCGGTTCGTGGGTTCAAGCCCCACATTGGGCTCTGTGCTGACATCTTGGAGCCTGAAGCCTACTTTGGATCCTGTGTCTCCCTCTCACTCTGCCCCTCCCCTGATCATGCTCTGCCTCTGACTCTCTCTCTCAAAATAAACATTTAAAAAAAAAAAAAAGGAAAGAAAGAAAGAAACCGAACAACTCAGAATGAAAAGTTACGGGTGTTGCAGGTATCGTAAAATCTTCTTCTCGATGAGGCAAGACAGATAGACAGCCAAGCACCTGGGCCCCACAATCCATCTCCCTCTAGAACTGCTTTACCGAAATGCCCTTGGGGTTCTGGTTTGAGGAATGTCATCGGAGCAGCCCTGAGAAACCCTGTAGCTCCTTTGCCAAAAAGCTGCTGAAGACTTGTGTATCGTGCTACACAGCCTCACCCTAAGCTGACCTGGCGAGTGTCCTCGGGTCACAACAGTGTGAGTAACTGTGTAAATAACCGTGTTTCTTCCAAATAATTGGGCTGTTTTTATCTTGCTGCTCATCACGTTCCCCTTTTCTGCAGTGATTTCCAGAATGCTTGAAGACAAATGTGTGGTTCACCCACTGCACGTACCTAAGTTGCCATGTATGCATTGTTGTACTAGACTCTTCTCCAGTACTTTCATATCCCTAGTCTTGCTATTCTCATAATTTAAATGTGTTATATGATTTCATATTACACATTCTTATAAATAGGCTAAATGTTTTGTTATAAAAGAGGATATAATTTTCTTGGGTTGGGGTTGAATAATTTTTAGCCCCATATTATAGCTGGTTTTCAAATATATATTAATACCTCTCCAGTTTGCCTATATATCCCAGTAAACTTGTCCCTGTGAACCTTCCTTTGCACCAGAGCTCATGACAGTAGCTAACACTGACTGAGCTATGGGCTCTTCTAAGTGCTTTTATATGTATGGATTCATTAATCATCATAAGAATCCTATTTATGTCTGCTTTACAGACGAGGAAACTGAGGCCCCTAAAGGTTAAGTAACTTTGGCAAAGCTACCCAGAAGGGAAGTGATGGATCTTAAGATTAAAAATCCAGTTGTCTGGCTCCAGAGTCTGTGTCCTTTCCCATCAAGTATGGCGGGGTAGCAATGCCACTCCTCTACATGCCCAGTGAGAAGATACTTTAAATATTTGCTTTCCGATGCTTTGTAGGATACTGGTAAGAAGAGCTGGGGAAGGGGAATAAGGTAGCTGGATCAAAATTTTTTTTGCCCAAAGAAATAGGCAAAATATAGCTAAGAAAAATACCATGCCTAAACAGAAGTGTTAGGAATACAGATTGCTTTGTTAAATACATGATTTTTGATTTAAGTCATCTTCCTTCCGTGGCTTCAAACAGTTCTACTCTTCTTCTTAGGATGTTAATTGCCTATACTTGTCGTGTGTCTTATCATAATGTTAACTTTTTGAAGGCAGCTGGATGAAATAGATATGAATCTGTGCGAAAAGCAAGTTATACATAATAAACATGTCATGTCAAGCATTTCTACTATTTATTAACTTAGCAAAGTAGAGAATGGTTCCGTTGGCAACAGAATATTGAAAAAAACAAGGAGACGATGTTGCTGATTCAAAAGCTTTTGCTTTCTCCTCCTTTATTTCTTCTCTGAAGGTAGTTAATGAGATTATAGTTTAATCCCTGGCCGTACTTTGCCACTCTGCTATCTTTAGTATAGGCTTATGGATGATAATAGTATACTTGCTTAATAAGCAGGATATGAAGCGAATGCTGTTCCTACATCTCAAATATCCTGCTCACTTGTCATCATTCAGGCCCCAGGCAATGTCCTACCCCCTCCACAGAGCCCTTCCTGCTGTCCCAAGCATGCCAGCTCACATGGACATGACTTCCTTCTCAATCCCTACAATGATCTTGGACTTCCACATCAGTTCTACAAATGCAATGCTTACCACCTGACATTGTCATTCACACGTAAATGCATATCTGTATCAGGCATTAGATATAAGTTCCTCTAAGGAAGGAACTGAGTCTCCTCATATTTACTATGTCCCACAGCACCAAGTACAAAGGAAGGGCACTAGGCAGTATGTGTTCAGTGCTCGGTGCATTATGTGCTTGGTGCATTACGTGTTCAGAAGAAGGGGAGGAAGTGAATGAATGAATGGAAGTAAATTTAGAGGTTTCTCTGATTGACTAATTCTGCCTTTGCTTCGGGTAATATTTCTCTGAGGAAGGTCTTTCCATCTTCTGCATCTAAATTACTCGAAATGATGAAATTATCTCTAAAATGCAAATTCCTAAACTCTACCCCCAGTCTCTACAATCAGAATATCTGGAGTTGGGGTAGGAATTTATATCCTAATAACCTACCCTAGGTAATCCTTTAGCACACAAAATTGAGAGCTACTGGCCTGTCAGAGTATGCTTACAAGATATTATTTGAATGATGAATTGGAATAATGTGGATTAAATACTGTTCCTCTCCATAGATTTTGTAATCAAGTCCCAGTTTGTACCAACCTGGGTATCATACTCCTTCTGTAAGAAATCAACTCTCCTGGAAGAAAGGGTTATTTATTCATTTATTTATTGCAAGCAATGTTGTAAATCCGTTGAAATTGAGGTATTGCAAAGCCCATAATCATATACTATTATGCCTCAATGACACTTCTGCCTCTAGCATCACTTCACTTGGGAGTTTTAGAACTTGCACAATTCCTGAGAGAAGCCACATCCTCCTGGTCAAGACTGGGCAAGACTCCTAGAGTCTTAGTCTTGTCTCCAGGGGTCACCTGTGTACGATCATTGGAATATGTCACGAATGCTCTCCTTTTGTCTTCCTTTTTGAAGGGTCTCCAGGTAGGGGACACAGGACACAGAGAGCCATTTTCAAACTAAGTCAACGGCCCTGCTCTGGAAGCAGCTTCTAACCCAGGCAATAGATGCCCCAACTGCAGCAGGAAAACACACACACACAAAACCAAAAAACTTCTTATCTTCCACCTTATCAGATGCAGACTTCATTTCAGTGGGAGATTTTTAAAGCTTCACTAGAAAGTGAACCCAATAGGTCTACCAGGACAATTCAACTCTGCTTTTTGCTTTTCTCCTTTTCTGCAGTACAGAACATCCTCCTTCAGAACCTGAAGCTATGACTCCCCCTTCCCTAACAGGTACTGTGTGTGGTATGGATCTTCCTGGTCTTTGTGAGTACAGGAAGACTCCCTTGAAAGGAATTCCATTGAATTGGCTCTGGATGACTTGGTGTCATTTTTCCTAATCCTGTACTCACGTGATATTCATTGATATTCAAGTCGCCTTTTATATTAGGACTGCCAGAAATAGAGGAATAGGACCCTTTCTTCTGGAGTTTCCATATTAACTCTCAAAACTAAGCTCCCTAGTCTGATGCTTACTTGAGCACACTCTTTCATCTCCAACTTTTTTAATCCCTTTATAGGTTCTTCTACAATATTTTCTCTTTACCTTTAAGTATTTTTCATCACAAGCACATGTACACACACACACACGTTCCCCATGTCAGCTCCATATTTGGGGGCTACTTTACTAGGCTATCTCTTGTGTTTCACCTACATTTCCATTATTCCACGATATTACCACATTCCAGGACTGGCCACCATTTCTGTGGCCACTGCTCATTAAATTCACAGGTCACACTAAAATGGAGCAAAAGAAAGGGTTTCAGGGGGCACCTGGCTGGCTCAGTCAATACAGCATAAGACTCTTGATCTTAGGGTTGTAAGTTTGAGCCTCACGTTGAGTGCAGAGATTACTTAAAAATAAAATCTTAAAAAAGAGAAAGAAAGAAAGAAAGAAAGAAAGAAAGAAAGAAAGAAAGAAAGAAAGAAAGAAAAAGAAAGAAAGGGCCTCAGACAGGTCATATGAGTGCTTTGTTTAAGATGCTGGCTTTATAGGGGCTTCTGGGTGGCTCAGTCAGCTGGGTGTCCAACTCTTGATCTGGCTCAGGGCATGATCTCACAGTTCCTGGGTTCAAGCCCCACATTGGGCTCCACGCTGACAATGCAGAGCCTGCTTGGGATTCTCTACCGTTCTCTCTGCTTCTCTCCCTCCCTCTCTCATATATATATATATATATATATATATATATATATATATATATATTTTTTTTTTTTTTTTTTTTTTTAAGATGCTGGCTTTATAGAAATATATTTCATGTTTTGCAGAGGAGCCCGTGCGTCCTAGCTAGAACCAGCCGTTTGGCGCCATCTGCTGGACACAAGCAGTCACAGGTTGGGGGAAATTCGGTCATGCTTAAGGAGTCAGGTGCCCACTGATGCTCATCCCTGGGACGGTTCTGAAGAAGTGTTCCCACTGGATTGATGCTCTATATCCCTTTATGACAAATCTCCCTAACCTTTAATAAATATCTCAAAAGCGAAGGGTCTTTCCTACTACGTCCTATTCCCTCTGCAGTTTCATAAAGCGCCGTTGTTTTATTTAGTCAAGCAAGTCACGAGAACGAAGGAGCCCCACGACAAAACCATCAACAAATAGAGGGCAGAAGCCACATTTCCTGTCACTGTATCCTTAGAACTGGCACGTGATAGCAGTTCTGGAATTTATTTTGTTTTGTTTTCGTGGCTTTTGAATAAGACAGTAAGTAAGTATCATCTGAGGTGGGTAAATCTGACATACAGAAGTCTTTCTTTGAAGACAGAGTTTTCTAGACTACTCTGCCTGGGTGGCTCCTAAAAAGCTCCTAACCGGGAACCCTCTCCCCACCTCTTATGTGTTGAATCTTTGTTAAGGGAAGAAACACCAAAATTTTAAAAGCCAATAACAAACTCCTGGGTGGGAGGCAGGAGGGAATAGGGTTTTGCATTATAGTGACTCCATGACACCTAGCCTAAAACTGGAGAAATAGTAGATGCTTAATACATTTTTTTAAATGATAATTAAAATATTTGCTCAATATGATAGTTAATTTTGTGTGTCAACTTGGCTAGGACTTGAGGCCCCACTGTTTGGTCAAGCACCAGTCTAGATGTTTCTCTGAAGGTATATTTTAGCTATAATTAATATTTAAGCCAGTAACCTTGAGTAAAGCTGATTACGCGCCCCCCCCCCCCAATGTGGGTGGGCTTCGTCCAATCAGTTGAGGAACTGAAGATCAAAGACTGAAGCTAGCCAAAGTGGAAAGGCTTGTGGTCAAGACTGTGGCATAGAAACCCTGCCTGAGTTTCCAGCCTCCTGTCCCATGGAATTTGAACTCAAGGCTGCAATATCGACTCTACCCAAATGTCCAGCCTGCTGGCCCATCCTGTGGATCCCAGCCCTCTTTCAGTCTCACTCTTTCTCGCCATATATTTAAAACCTCTTTTTTTTCCATCTGGAGAACCCTAATATGCCCAATACCATACTTCAACCTATATTCTGTATCACTGGTTCTCAAACTGATAGGCATCAGGATACACACCATTTAGATCAGTGTCTCTGGGAGTACAGCCCACGCACCTGTATATGTAATAAGTTCTACAGTTGTGCATGTAATAAGTTTAGCGATGCACATTTTACCAGATTTGATTAAGACCTTCTGGATGCACATTATATGCTTATTCTTTATAGCCCACACACATTTTTATGTGCTTAAAGAATATATTCTTTATAACTTGTATAGCTTCTTTTTTTAATGTTTATTTATTTTTGAGAGAGCACAAATGGCGGAGGGGCAGAGAGAGATGGAGGGAGACATAGGATCCAAAGCAGGCTCCAGGCTCCAAGCGGTTTGTTAGCACAGAGCCTGACGCGGGGCCTGAACCCACAAACAGAGAGATCATGACCTGAGCCAAAGTCGGCCGCCCAATCGACTGAGCCATCCAAGCGCCCCAATTTTTAATTCGTTATAGGAAGGGGAACTAACATTAAATACCTGCTATGTGCCACATCCTGGTTTAGGCTCTTCTCAGTGTATTATCTCATATCTCACCTAATTCCCTTAATGTTAGAGAACAGACCTAATTATCACAAGGTTAGTAACCTGCTCTGGACACACATTCATTTGTTCATCAGATATTTGCCGAGCAGCTGCTGTGGGTCAGGAGCTTCGCGTGGCCCTGGGGCTGGAGAAGTGAACGAGAGACACAGTCCCCTCGTGGAACTAAAATTCTAGAAAGGATAACCAGTAACAGTCAAGTGAACAAGAAATGAACGCAGCCTTAGGGCACGTGAGGCATGCTGCACAAGAAAGGAGAGTGGACAAGACTGAGTCACTGAAACAGTTCTGCCCCGAGTTAAGGCGATTGCAGATGGGGAACCCCAAGCTCATGGAAATGTGGAGGAGGCGACATGAAGAACACGGTGGGGGGGGGGGGGGGACTGGGCACTGCTGGACAGGACGCAATCAGGGCTGCTTTTGCCCAGCACCAGAATGGAGGCGTCTCAAGAAGGCAGGAACTCAAAGAAAAGGTGTGACAGGGGGGTATAAATTTGGGAGTCACCGCTGAGAGATAGGATTTAAGGCCATGGCAATGATGAGATGCCCCGGAGGGAGTTCCCACACAGAGGGTAGAGCCCAGGAGCAAGACCTGAGGACGGCAGCCATCAGAGGTCAACGGGAGGGGTACCTGCTGAGGAGCAGCGACCTGCAAACAGGAAGCAGGAGAAGCAGGAGAGAGAAGCGTCACAGAAGCCCAGCTAGTGCGTGACCGGTCCAATGTTCAGATCTGGGGTCTGCGTCCACTGCCCTTGCTCAGCTCACCGCATTCTCCTGGTGCATCTGGAGGGCAGAGTGTTACATTCATATCATGCCCTGTCAGCCACGCTGGCATATGTTAGCTCAGCTGATACTTGTGGTTTTAGAAGGCGAGTGAGGCAGGTGTTACTGTTTTACAAATGAGGACACAGGTGCCCAAAGTGAGATAACTATTGAGTGGGGGAGCCGGGATCTAGCCAAGCATCTTTCCTGTTGAGTTCACATCTCAAAGAGGATTTTTTAAAGCTTATTTATTTATTTTGAGACAGAACACACACACACATGCATGGGGGAGGGGCACAGAGAGAGGGAGAGAGAATCCCAAGCAGGCTCCACGCTGTCAGTGTGGAGCCTAATGCGTAGGTCAAACTCACCAACCATGAGATCATGACCTGAGCCCAAATCAAGAGTCAGATGCTTAAATGACTGAGCCACCCAGGTGCCCGTACTGATCAATTCCAATAAGAAAGCCACTGCTCCATATTTATAAGCTAGGAGGTAAAAAACAAAACAAAACAAAAAACAAAACAACAAAAAAAACAAACACATGATTTCTCCCTGAAGAAGTTTACAGACTCACAAGAAAAAAAAAAAGACCAAAATCAAGGCAAAACCCCATCAATACAAGGTTATAAGTGCAGTAACCCAAGCCGCCTCAGATGGGGCACCTGACCCAACGCGAAAAATGGAGAAAAGGTTTCAGCTGAGCTGAACCTTGAAGAAAAAAAAAAGATAGGAGCCAAGATGACCCTGGAGAGGCAGGCAGGGTTGTGTCTCCAAGAGCTCAATAAACTGGTAAGGGGCATGGACTGAATCATCCAGGAGGCCATCAATAGCATTTCTGCAGGAGAGCCGGTGTGGTCAGAACTGAGTTTAGCAGCTGGCTACAGAATGGCTTGAGCGGGGAGAAGCTTGAAGAGAGAGGGGCTGAGAAGCACCAAGGGGGTTGGGGCCATTGTCAACTAGAGCTGGCTTGTACCATCTTGCAAAAAAGCCAGTGAGGTTTTTAGGAGTTTGGGGGAGAGACTATTAAACCTTGGGTGGCTTGAAATCAGCCGTGGTGAAAGTACTGATGTAACAGACACCATCAAATGCTACAAATCAAGGCTTCCCCCCCAGAGCTGTTTGTTAATTACTTTCCAGCCCACTACTGATGGAAGCAGAGATGCGAGTAGATTCCAGAAAAGCTCACGAAGTTGTTGTTTTTTTTTTTTAATTTTTTTAATGTTTATTTATTTTTGAGACAGAGAGAGACAGAGCATGAACAGGGGAGGGGCAGAGAGAGAGGGAGACACAGAATTTGAAACAGGCTCCAGGCTCCGAGCTGTCAGCACAGAGCCTGACGCGGGGCTCGAACTCACAGACCGTGAGATCATGACCTGAGCCGAAGTCGGATGTTTAACCGACTGAGCCACCCAGGTGCCCCACGAAGTTGTTGTTTTTAAAGGGTCAGGTCTTGATGACTAACTCAATGTGGGGGGAAGAGTCAGAGGTACTGCTAAATTTCTAACTTCTAAAACTGGGTGAATGTCCATGACATGAGTTGAGATGGAGAACCGAGAGGAAAGACCGGCTTGGCCAAGATGATGAACTCAGGGGTCGAATGTGTTGATCTTTAGATGTCTAAAGGGTTGCAGCCAGCAACTGGTTACGGAGGGTCTGAAGACCAGAGGACAGCAAGAGCGGGACCAGGACAGGGAGAATTTCCAGGGCGAGGGAGGAGAGAGCTGAGCACTAAGCATCGAGGCATGCTGAGGAGGAGCATTGGAAACACGAACTTCAGCTGTGAGGGAGGCCAGAAGGAGCACTCAGGGCAGCAGGAAAAGGACACAGAAGCCAAGCGCATGATCACAGGTGTCCGTTGCGGCAGAGGAACCAACAAAATAACACAGAGGGAAGTCTCCACAAGCCATGCATCCCATGGCACCATCTTTTTAAAATTTTTATGTTTAATTTATTTTAATGTTTTTTAATGTTTTGTTTATTTCTGAGAGAGACAGCACGAGCAGGGGAGAGGCAGGGAGAGAGAGGGACAGAGGATCTAAGTGCGCTCTTTGCTGACAGCAGTGAGCTCAGTGTGGGGCTTGAACTCATGAACCCTGAGATCACGACCTGAGCCGAAGTTGGACGCTCAGCTGACTGAGCCACCCAGGTTCCCCCCACTGTTGCACCATCTTGAGGTACAAAAAGTAGCATTTCTATAATATTCAAGCCACAGTGACAGGATAGTCCCAGTCCTCCAAATGCCAACAGACCATTCTGACATTCTTAGGGTTCCTACCTCATGTAGAGTCTAAGAACCCCACACACGGCTATACCAATGAAGATATGGATCCCAATAAGACTCATTTAACAGAGAAGGGGCAGAAGGGGTGGCCAGTCCCCCAACGTGTCTCTGCTAACAGCCACTAGTTCTCTGCCAGAAGTACTTGAAATCAAAGATTTCTGAGGCTGCGGCCAACAATGTGAGATATGGGGGGGTAGAGTTGCCTCCATCTATCCCCAAGGTTACTACATGCTAACGTAGGCCATAGCTCCAAGGTGCTGCTCTGTGTACACACACACACACACACACACACACACACACACAAACACACCACAGCCATCTCCCCTATGATTCTGGTGTGCCTGGGACAGAAGCAATGACAGCATCAATTACCTGCTGGGCGTGGAAAGCCCCTCCCCTCCCATCAGGTACCCCAAGGTACCTTCTGACCAGCTGGCCTTGGTCTAGTTCTGCCTATCTCATTAGTCATGCTAATCTACTTCAAGGGGACAGTTTCCCTATTTCAGGTGTTTCCTCTAGAAAGGGAGCCAGGAAGGTACTTACTGAGGTCACCCTCCTGGATCTTTCTGTCCATTCATTTACTTCAACCCAGGTGCAGTGGGGTGACTCATCTGAGTGATAAATTTGGGAAGAATCAATCACACACATTTATTTCTTCCCTTCTCTTTCTCCTCTTCAGAGGGAGTTGCTTGTCCGCAAGAGCATGGGCTCTGCTTTGCTCCTCCAGGGCCCCAGGGGTGTGGTAGCCAGGGCTGCCCCAGTGGACGTGTCCATAAAAACTTAGCAAGTCAAGTTTCCCAGTAGATGAGCCACACCCTGCAGCCAAGCCTTCATCAGTCATAAAGGAAAATGTTAATTTTCCATGTGCCCTTCTCCCTTGCCTGATTTCTCAATTTGTTCAGAAGCCAGGCAGGGAGGAAGATCTTAGACACAGCCGACAGAGTCTCAGTCAAAAGCATTCAGAAGGGGCGGCGGGGAGGCTCAGTTGGTTAAGCATCCGACTTTGGCTGTCATGATCTCATGGTTTGTGAGTTTGAGCCTCACATCAGGCTCTGTGCTGTCAGAGCAGAACCTGCTTCAGATCCTCTGTCCCCCCTCTCTCTTCCCCTCCCCCACTCATTCTCTCTCTCTCTCTCTCTCTCTCTCAAAAATAAATAAACATTTTTAAAAAGTATTCAGGAAATACTGAATCTGTGTGAATAATGCATGTTAGCATGTTCTATTTTCTGAGCCCCCTCAAAGACCCTGGGTGCCTGGGTGCCTCAATCAGTTGAGCATCCAACTCTTGATTTCAGTCCAGGTCCTGATCCCAGGATCAAGGGATCAAGCCCTGCATTGGGCTCTGTGCTGAGCCTGAAGCCTGCTTAAGATTCTGTCTCTCTCCCTCTGCCCCCTCTCCCCCACTTGAGTGCTCTCTCTCTGTCTCTCTCTAAAATAGAGAGAGACAGAGAGAGAGAGAGAGAGAGAGAGAGAGAGAAGTCTCTAGTGTCAGTATCAGTTCTTCCTGAAATTGTTCCGGCAACCTTCAGCTATGGGTCAAGGTGTGGGGTCTACCTCAAGCCAGGGCCCCCCGACCCTTGCCCAAGGAAAAATTAATAAGTAAGCATGTTAGTGCACACTCTGCCCAGAAATGCTGTCGCTCAGGAACTAAAAGGGGGAACTCCTGTGGCTCTTCCCAGAAGAAAGAAGGTCTGCTGCAAGATCACTGGGGTGTCCCCAAGCCAGAAATAGCAAGGGCTAACATTTTGAAATGTCAGCTTCTGCTAAAAACAATCCTACATCCTGTTACACATCCATTGAATTTAGCGATAGGAGGGCCTCAGTGATCTTGGACAGAGCAAAAGGGTTCTCACCCAGAAACATTTAGGAAATACTGAACTCCATGTGAATAATGTGCATCAGCAAGGTAAAGGCCACGGATAGAATAGTGTCCTAAATTTTGCTTAACAGAGACTGTGTAACCCATAATCTCTCCTTCGAGGCCAAAAACCTATGAAAATCCCAAAAAACATTGGAAATTCAGGGAGTCCGATATCACATAAGACATCAGGGTACAGGAAATTAATTAGAAAAGCTGGTTGATGGTTGTAAAGAGAAAAGCAGAACTAAGAGAGGCCTTGCTTACTTAGTGATGGAGTTATTTTTAGAATGGTAGGGACTACCTTATGTTTCTAGGCCAAGGGAGGAAGGCCCAAGAAAGGAAAAGATGGCCAATAGGATAAACAGAACAATCTTAGTCCCTCAAGGTGTTTATTATCAGGCAGCTTTTACTTGGTAAATCCATCCTATATCAATGACCAATGAAAGGAAGCCCCAAACTTATAAGGTGTAAATGCAAAATACATGGGTAATCATTCTTTCCAGATATTTCCAAAGATGGCATAATGATTTCAAGCCAGTCTTATCGATATTTAAATGTGAGGCAGTTGTTCTTTTTTTTTTAAGTTTATTTATTTATTTTGAGAGAGAGACAGAGACAGTGAGCAGGGGAAAGGCAGAGAGAGAGGAAGAGAGAGAATCCCCAGCAGGCTCTGTGCCGTCAGTGTGGAGCTCAATGTGGGGCTCAATCCCACAAACTGTGAGATCATGATCTGAGCTGAAACCAAGAATCAGAGGCCTAACCATCTGAGCTACCCAGGCACCCCAGGGCAGTTGTTGTTAATATTTGGGGAGTTACGGATAAAACTCTAATTCCCTACAAAGGCACCTACAAGGGTATCAGGGGTTTCACCCCTAATTTCCAGGTTTGTCCCCAGAGCTATGGTCCAGAAGTCAGGAAGTTGAAGGTCCCACCCAGAAGTCAGCAAAATGCAGAAAAGGACTGTCAGTGGCCACATGTCCACAACCTGGGGACTGAGAGCCATCAGAGGAATATGAAAGGGGCTGCAAATCCATGTGTTGAAGCCCACACACTGTGTGGCCACAATTCTCCCAGTCTGGCACAGATGTACCTTCGAAGTCCTGTCCTAAGCCTAATGGCAAGAGAGTCTCAGAGTTCCCAGGGGCACCTGGGTGGCTCAGTCAGTCAAGAATCTGACTCTTGAGGGGTCAAGATGGCAGAACAGCATGGAAGGTTTTTTTTTTTTTTGCATCTCTTGTCCCTGAAATGCAGCCAGATCAACACATAACCATCTTGCACACCTAGAAAATTGATTTGAGGATTAACACAACAATCTGCACAACCTGAACCACAGACCTCGGCAGGTACACAGCGCAGAGAGGTGAACTGGAGGAGAGAGAAGCTGTGGAAGGCAGGGAGCTGTTTTTGCTTGTGGAGAGAGGACAGAGATGGCGGGGGCGGGGGGGTGGTTTGGAGAATATGGGAAAAGCACCCCCCCCCCAAAATCAGCTGGAGAGAAAGTGGAAAAGTGGAAACAGCCACAGGGACTGAACAAGAAAAGGGAGAAAGGAGAAAGGAGAGGATTTAAATTTCATTAAGACTCTATAAACAGGGGGAGCGCAGAGTCTGAAACTCCGCAGCTCAATACCTGGCGGTGCTCTGGTGGGAAGGGAAAATCCCCAGGAACAGAGTGAAGTCCGGGCAGTCCTTGGACCACCCAGGGAGAGGTGGTTCCCCTGTTGGGAGGACATTTGGTAGAGGCTGTGCGGCCACCCCACAAGCAAAGGTCCCAGTGGACCCTGGAGAACAACCACATTCGCTGGTGCTGGAACAAGGACATTAAGGGGGAAGCCTGGTACCAGATGTGTGTTGTAATTTTCCATAAACTCTGAAACTCTGCTGCTACACAATCGTGTGAACCTTTTCTGGGGCGGGCTGGCACCCAGCCGCAGTCTCTGGGCATTGGCAGCAGCACGGTCTCCCAAATGTTCCTGGGGTGGGTGGGCACCCAGCCATTGCTGAGTGACACCCTCCCCAAGACGGTCTGAGCAGGTCAAAGCCACAGTCCCTCAGAAGTGAGGGGTCAGGAAACACAGCCACATCTGAGATAAAACTCAGGAGGGAGGTGCTGCCTGGAAGCCTGATGGCATGGTCATGGACAGTGTAGAAGCAGGGAGTAGACGGAAGCCGGAGACAAAGGAGGGGTGCTCGACTGCCAGTCAGGGAGAGCACAGAGTTCTGATACTAGAGACTGGGTAGCTGGGTAACACCATTTTCACCCCTCTCACGCATACACGCCTATAAGCGCTACAGCAATCCATCCCAGTAAGCTGAGCAACACCATCTAGTGGAGAACGGAGCCGTTACACTAAACCCTGACCAACTGGGCCAACAGCACTCTTGACAAACACAAGTCTCTCCACTTGCTTAGTTTACAGACTATAAAGTGCTTCACAGTTTGACTTCTAGGGGAAACAGATTTAATTTCAATCATATCTCATTCTGTTTGCTTGTCCTTTTATTCAATTTTTTTCTCTTTCTTTTCTTATTCTTGAATACAGAAAGAGAAAAAATTTATTTTATTTTCCATTTTTATTAAAAAGATTTTTCCTTAATTTTTTCTACTATATTTTATACTTTTTTGTAAATTTTTAAAATTCTATTTTACTTTCATCATTTCATTTTATTCTATTTTATTGTATTCATTTTTCAAATTTTCAAACATTTCTTTTTTTCCTTCTTTTTTTTCTTATCTTTCCCTTTTTTGTCTAATCTATCAAGCTTCTTTCAACAACCAGATCAAAACACACCTAGGATCTAGCATCCTTTATTTGATTTCTTTGTGTTGTTTTTAATTTTTAATTTTTTTTTACTTTATCAATTCCTTTTCTTCCTTCAAAATGCTGAAATGAGAAATTTACCCCAAAAGAAAGAACAGGAAGAAATGACAGCCAGGGACTTAATCAACACAGATACAAGCAAGATGTCTGAACTAGAGTTTAGTATCACAATAATAAGAATACTAGCTGGGGTTGAAAACAGATTAGAATCCCTTTCTAGGAAGATAAAGGAAGTAAAAGCTAGTCAGGATGAAATAAAAAAACGCTATAACTGAGCTGCAATCTTGAATGTGTGCCACGGTGGCAAGGATGGATGGGGCAGAGCAAAGAATCAGCGACATAAAGGACAAACTTATGGAGAATAATGAAGCAGAAAAAAAGAGGGAGACTAAGGCAAAAGAGCACGATTTAAGAATTAGAGAAATCAGTGACTCATTAAAAAGGAACAACATCAGAATCAAAGGGGTCCCAGAAGATGAAGAGAGTGAAAACGGCATAGAAGGGTTATGTGAGCAAATCATAGTAGAAAACTTTCCTAACCTGGGGAAAGACACAGACATCAAAATCCAGGAAGCACACAGGACTCCCATTAGATTCAACAAAAACTGACCATCAACAAGGCATGTCATAGTCAAATTCACAAAATACTCAGGCAAGGAAAGAATCATGAAAGCAGCAAGGGAAAAAAAGTCTTTAACCTACAAGGGAAGACAGATCACATTCGCAGCAGACCTATCCACAGAAACTTGATAGGCCAGAAAGGAGTGACAGGATATATTCAGTGTGCTGAATTGGAAAAATATGCAGCCAAGAATTCTTTATCCAGCAAGGCTGTCATTCAAAATAGAAGGAGAGATTCAAAGTTTCCCAGACAAACAAAAATTAAATGAGTTTGTGACCACTAAACCAGCCCTGCAAGAAATTTTAAGGGGGACTCTCTGAGGGGAGAAAAGACAAAAAAAAAAAAAACAAAACAAAAACAAAAAGACCAAAAGCAACAAAAAGACTAGAAAGGGCCAGAGAACACTGCCAGAAACTGACTCTACAGGCAACATAATGGCAATAAATTTGTATCTTTCAGTACTCACTCTAAACGTCAATGGTCTAAATGCTCCAATCAAAAGACATAGGGTAACAGAATGGATAAGAAAACAAGATCCATCTATATGCTGTTTACAAGAGACCCATTTTAGACCTAAAGACACCTTCAGATTGAAAATAAGGGGATGGAGAACCATCTATCATGCTAATGGTCACCAAAAGAAAGCCTTAGTAGCCATACTTATATCAGACAATCTAAATTTTAAAATAAAGACTGTAACAAGAGATGAAGAAGGGCATTATATCATAATTAAGTGGTCTATCCACCAAGAAGACCTAACAACTGTAAACATTTATGTGCCAAATGTGGAAGCACCCAAACATATAAATCAATTATCACAAACATAAAGAAACTCATTGATAATGATACCATAACAATAGGGGACATCAACACCCCACTTACAACAATGGACTGATCATTTAAACAGAAAATCAACAAGGAAACTATGGCTTTGAATGATACACTGGACCGGATGGACTTAACATACATATTCACAACATTTTATCCTAAAGCAGCAGAATACACATTCTTCTCGAGTGCACATGGAACATTCTCCAGACTAGATCACATACTGGGATACAAATCAGCCTTCAACAAGTAAATAAAGATCGAGATCATACTGTGCACATTTTCAGACCACAACACTATGAAACTTGGAATCAACTACAAGAAAAAACTTGGAAAGATAACAAATATTCGGAGACTAAAGAATGAATGAATTTCTAACCAAGAAGTTAAAGAGGAAATTAAAAAGTACATGGAAGCCAATGAAAATGATAACACCACAACCCAAAACCTCTGGCACACAGCAAAGGTGGTCATAAGAGGGAAGTATATAGCAATCCAGGCCTTCCTATAGAAGGAAGAAAGGTCTCAGATATACAACCTAACCTTATACCTCAAAGAGCCATAAAAAGAACAACAAATAAAACCCAAAACCAGCAGAAGACAGGAAATAATACAGATCAGAGCAGAAATCAATGCTATCGAAACCGAAAAACAGTAGAACAGATCAATGAAACCAGGAGCTGGTTCTTTGAAAGAATTACCAAAATTGATAAACCCCTAGTGAGTTTGACCAAAAGGAAAAAGGAAAGGACCCAAATAAATAGAATCAAGCATGAAGGAGGAGAGATCACAACCAACACTACAGAAATACAAACAATAATAAGAGAATATTATGAGCAATTATACACCAATAAAATGGGAAATCTGGAAGAAATGGACAAATTCCTAGAAACATATAAACTACCAAAACTCAAACAGGAAGAAATAGAGAATTTGAACAGTCCCATTACCAGTAAAGAAATCCAAAGTATAGAAATGGAAGGAAAACTTCCAAACTCTATGAAGCCAGGATTAACTTGATTCTAAAACCAGACAAAGACCCCACTAAAAAGGAGAACTATAGACCAATTTCCCTAATGAACATGGATGCAAAATTCTCAGTAAGTTACTAACCAACCAGATCTAACAATACATTAAAAGAATTATTCACCATGACCAAGTGGAATTATACCTGGGATGCAGGGCCGATTCAATATCTGCAAAACAATCAATGTGATTCATCACATGAATGAAAGAAAGGAAAAGAACCACATGATCCTCTCAATAGATGCAGAGAAAGCATTTAACAAAATACAGCATCTTTCTTGGTAAAAACCCTCAAGAAAGTAGGGATAGAAGGACCATACCTCAAGATCATAAAAGCTGTATATGAAAGGCCCACTGCTTATACATCCACAATGGGGAAAAACAGAGATTTCCCCCAAAGGTCAGGAACACAACAGGGATGTCCACTCTCACCACTGTTATTCAACATAGTACTGGAAGTCTTAGCCTTGGAAGTCAGACAACACAAAGGAATAAAAGGCATCCATATCGGCCAGGAGGAAGTCAAACTTTCATTCTTCGCAGATGACATGATACTCAATATGGAAAACTCAAAAGACTCCACCAAAAAAAAACTGTTGAAAACTGATCCATGAATTCAGCAAAGTTGCAGGATATAAAATCAATGCACACAAATCGTTTGCATTCCTATACACCAATAATGAAGCAACAGAAAGAGGAATCAAGGAATCGATCCCATTTACAATTGCACCCAAAACCATAAAATACCTAGGAATAAACATAACCAAAGAGGTGAAAAATCTATACACTGAAAACTATACAAAGCTGTGAAAGAAATTGAAGAAGACACAAAAAAATATTCCATGCTCCTGGATTGGAAGAACAAACATTGTTAAAATGTCGATACTACCCAAAGCAATCTACATAGTCAATGCAATACCTAGTGAAATAATGCCAGCATTCTTCAGAGCTAGAACAAAAAATCCTAAAATTTATATGGAACCAGAGAAGACCCTGAATAGCCAAAGCAATCTTGAAAAAGAAAACCAAAACTGGAGGCATCACACTCCCAGATATCAAGACGTATTACAAAGCTGTAATCATCAAGATAGTATAGTACTGGCACAAGAACAGACACTCAGATCAATGGAACAGAATAGAGAACCCAGAAATGGACCCATAAATGTATGGCCAACTCATCTTGGACAAAGCAGGAAAGAACAGCCAATGGAATAAAGACAGTCTCTTCAGCAAGCAGTGCTGGGAAAACTGGACAGCAACATGCAGAAAAATGAACCTGGGCCACTTTCTTACACCATACACAAAAATAAACTCAAAATGGATGAAAGACCTCAATGTAAGATAGGAAGCCATCAAAATCCTAGAGAAGAAAGCAGGCAAAAACCTCTTTGACCTCGGCCACAGCAACTTCTTACTCAACACATCTCCAGTGGCAAGGGAAACAAAAGCAAAAATAAACTATTGGGACATCATCAAAATAAAAAGCTTCTGCACAGCGAAGGAAACAATCCACAAAACTAAAAGGCAACCGATGGAATGGGAGGAGATATTTGCAAATGATGTATCAGATAAAGGGTTAGTATCCAAAATCTATAAAGAACTTCTCAAACTCAACACCCAAAAAACAAATAATCCAGTGAAGAAATGGGCAAAAGACATGAATAGACACTTCTCCAAAGAAGACATCCAGATGGCCAACAGACACATGAAAAAATGCTCTACATCACTCATCATCTAGGAAATACAAATCAAAACCACAATGAGATACCACCTCACACCCGCCAGAATGGCTCACATTAACAACTCAGGCAACAACAGATGTTGGCGAGGATGCGGAGAAAGAGGATCTCTTTTGCACTGCTGGTGAGAATGCAAACTGGTGTAGCCACTCTGGAAAAAAGTATGGAGGTTCCTCAAAAAATGAAAAATAAAACTACCCTATGCCTCAGCAATTGCACTACTAGGTATTTATCCAAGGAATACAGGGATGCTGTTTTGAAGGGACACATGCACCTCAATGTTTATAGCAGCACGATCAACAATAGCCAAACTATGGAAAGAGCCCAAATGTCCATTGACAGATGAACGGATAAAGAAGATGTGGTATATATATACAATGGAGTATTACCCGACAATCAAAAAGAATGAAATCTTGCCATTTGCAACTACATGGATGGAACTGGAGGGTATTATGCTAAGCGAAATTAGTCAGTCAGAGAAAGACAAATATAATATGACTTCACTCATATGCGGACTTTAAGATACAAAACAGATGAGCATAAGAGGAAGGAAACAAAAATAATATAAAAATAAGGAGGGGAACAAAATGTAAAAGAGTCTTCAAGAACAAACAAAGGGGTGCTGTAGGGGTTGTGGGAGGGAGGATAGTCTAAATGGAATCTACCCCTGAAACCATTGTTGCACCATATGCTAACTAACTTAGATGTAAATTAAACAATAAATAAATTAAAAAAAAAAAAAAAGAATCTGACTCTTGGTTTCAGCTCAGGCCATGATCTTACAGTTCATGGGATCAAGCCCCACATCAGACTCTGTGCTGTCAGCACAGAGCCTGCTTGGGATTCTCTCTCTCCCTCTCTCTCTGCCCCTCCCCTGCTCATACGCTCTCTCTCTCAAAATAAAGAAACTTCAAAAAAAGAAATAGAGTTCCCAGACTTCTAGCCTCTCTGGTATAGGGGAGAGCATAAAAGGCAATTGGGATATGCTGTCCCTGTCCCTTCTCTGTGCTCAGCCCTGCATTTCTGCCCATGAGGAATCAACAACAGGGCACTCAGTGACAAGACCAGATGGCAGATGGGGAGGGTGAGAGAAAAGCACAGAAGGGTTATGTGTGATGAGAGGGGGAACAGGAAGTCTGAATGGGAAGGGGCTTACCTCCTTAGATGGCCATGTTGGAGCAAGTATGGTCTGGCACCAGTGGAGAAGAGGAGCAGGGAGCCAGTCACATAGCGGAGCACCCGTGGCCACACCCCCTTGTGGGCTCTGTAGGAGCTGGAACATATAGGTGGAAGCAGAAGGTCAGATTTATGTTCTTCCAGACTTTCTGGGTGTGCTCGCACTAAGACAAGGTCTGTTCTGCTTCCTGTCTTTGGTGATAGTATCGTAGGCTGAGGAGCTACCTAAAATGATCAAATTCAGGACTCCACGGATCAATGCAGTGCCTTTGTATAAATTAGAAAAAGGAGGGGCGCCTGGATGGCTCCATCGGTTAAGCGTCTGACTCTTGTTTTCGGCTCAGGTCATGACCTTGTGGTTCCTGAGATCAAGCCCCCATCGGGGTCTGTGCTGACAGCGTGGAGCCTGCTTGGGAGTGTCTCTCTCCCTTTCTCTCTGCCTCACCCCTGCTCTCTCTCTCTCTCCCTCTCTCTCAAAATAAATAAATAAATGTTAGTGGGGGGAGGGGCAGAGAGAGAGTAAAACAGAATCCGAAGCAGGCTCCAGGCTCTGAGCTGTCAGCACAGAGCCCGATGTGGGGCCCAAACCCATGAACCATGAGATCATGACCTGAGACGGATGCTTAACCGACTGAGCCACCCAGGGGCCCCAACAAACAATCATTTTTAAAAAATAGAAAAAGGAATTGATTCCCTGAGGAGATGCAGCCACACACCAAGGTGGGTGGCTTGGTGAGGACAGTGCTGGGTGCCTGCAGCCTGCATTCGTCCCTGTGGCCAAACACCCCGGTGCCACGAGTAGCCTGCACAACTGTGCACGGCAGCCTCACCCACAGCCTGGCAAGACTAAACTGCAGTGAATTTATATATCCAGAAAGGTTGGGCAGTCTTAATCATGATTTAGTCATTTTCACTGGCTTTTTTAAAACTGGTTCTTAATTATCATAAAAAGATTCAACAGTTTAGAAACAGCGTTGAGAAGGATAGAAAGGATTTGCATGCTGTTCCAAAGATAGAAGGATTCCAATTCCGCGGCGGAGATATCAATCTTGGAATAAATGAAGGGGAAATATGAAATGAGCAAGCCAGTGTTTACAAACACAAGAGAGGAACATGATAAGATGACATCCTCTAAAATGCAGTGGAAGCAAGCAATCTCAACTGTAATTAGCACGAGCCACTAAGTAGAATGAATCGTATTGAGAAATGAGTTCTTGATCTTGAAAGGTAAAATGAGCACCAAGGATGGAAACCAAGCTGCAGATCTCCCAGAGGTGACATTCGAGAAATAACCAAAGCCACCAAGTGAATAAAAAGAGACACGTTGTCTCTCATCTACCTGCTCTTGTCTCCAAAAAATTAGGCAAAGGAAGCCAATGAGGCATCAAGCAGCATCAAGGAGACAGGAATGGGAAGGAAGAAAGCATTTCTTTATTAACTAAGCATTGAGATACGTGTAGAATTAGGTTTAGAACAAATGCTCTCTTCAAATTCTCCAGGGTCTGATTAAGGTCCAAGAAATACATAGCTGACCATATAAACTGTATCATGCAGCTTACATCTAATGGCCAAATCTGTAGAGAATCATTTTTACATAATGAGTTTATGATTTGGCTTTTAATCTGATGTTTAATCAAATAAAGAACACATCCCAACAGTTGAGTATTATTGCTTTATTCTTTTGAAGTCAATGGGAATAGACTGGCTAAAGTCTCCAAATTTCAAACTTACTTCTCGGCTCCCATTCTTTGGATGGCTCTGCGGCTTTGGACACTGATCTCTCTCCTGAGGTTCATTTTCCCAAATGTTCACTCCCTGAACCACAGGGACTTCCCACACCTACCTATAGGTACTTGACTCACCTGCCCCACACATTTTTCAAATTCCTCAGACAGGACTAACCATCTTCCCACCAGTGCTGCCCATCTGTGTTTCCCATCTCAGCTAATGATTCCACCATCTATCCAATCACCCAGGGCAGAGATTCCATTTTTATTATTATTTATTTCAAGAGAGAGAGAGAGAGTGGGGAAGGGGCAGAGAAAGAGAGAGAATCCCAAGTAGGCTGTGCCACCAGTGGAGAGCCCAACATGGGGTTCGATCTCACAAACTGTGAGACCATGACCTGAGATGAAACCAAGAGTTGGACGCTTAACTGACTGAGCCACCCAGGTGCCCCCACCCAAGGCAGAAATTCTTTATTGTTTTAACTACTCTCTTCTTACCACAGTCACATCTCACCATCCTGAAATTCTGTCCACTTCACGTATAAAAGCTCCCAAATGTGTCCCCCATTTTATGAGTCACATATATGACTTTTTTGTAGCTGAGATCGAGGTCCCCTATATGTCCAATTTCAGGCTTACTGGGAAGGGCCCAACCTTAAAAAAAGTCCTCCCTGCCAGTGGATCCCTGAAATTCCTCTAACAGACAAAATTTTTATTACCACGTTAGAAATGATCTTAAATGCAAAAGGCTCTGTAAAGGTCACAACCTACACTGAAAGCACACCAAGAAGTCACTGCTGTCACACAGGCTTCCAGGGGGAAAGGCTGGTGGCACAGACAGTGAGGGTGGGACAAACAAGGTATTTGATCAAGGTATTTGATCTGCAAGAAGTAGATTTTGGCTGGGACTTTTTCCCATCTTCCTGGGGTCAGGTCATATTAACTTGGTGAGAACTGCTTTACGTGAATTGCTTTATGTGACTTCCACAGTGGAATGACTCCCTGTGTAATCAAAGTCATTTCCTGCCCCCTGAGTTTCCAATGGAACCGGTGAGAGGAATGAATAAGGTCAGAAATATCAATGGAGTAACTGGTGGTGAAATTTAAAGCTCTGTTAGGTGGAGAATTGACCCATGGACCTTAGGAAAGAAAGAACTGGGCTCCTGGCATCCAGCTGTGAAGACCTGAGGAGACCAACCTCAGAGAAAGCTGATTTACTGCTCAGCAGGACATCGTATCTATAAACTTAGTAACTATCTACTGGCCTATGACAAGGGGATCAGGACCTCCAGCCACAAAACCAGAAAAGGGTTAATGTAGTCTGGTGAGGGCAATGCTGAGGTTTTGTGGGTACAAAAGGTCATGGGCAATCCAGCTAAGGTTTTGTAACCAGGTTTATCATTATCTAGTTGAAAGCCATGCATGAATGTACTTTCTCATGAAAACAGGGGACTTGTGACTTTTTCAATTGCAAAATCATTTATGATCACTTAACTAGCCAGGCATTAAACCAGCCTCTATAGAAATAAGACAGTTAATTTATGTGTCAACTTTACTGGGCCATGGGGTACCCAGATATTTGGAAAAACACTATGTTGGGTATCTCCATAAGGGAATTTGGGGATGAGTTTATTTGAATTGATAAGACAGAATAAAACAGATTGCCCTCCTTAGTGTGGGTGGGTCTCATCCAGTCAGTTGAAGGTCTGAATAGAACTGAAGACTGACCTTCACCCGAATAAGAAGGAATTCTTCCTTCTTGACTGCCTTGAGCTGAGACATCGTTTTTTTCCTGCCTTCAGGCTCAAACTGAAACAACAACTTCATGGATCTCAAGCCTGCCAGCTTTTGGACTGGAACTACACCATCAACTCTCCTGGATCTCAGCTTGCCAACTGCAGATCTAGAAACTTATCAGGCTCTATAAGTGCATGAGCCAATTTTCCTTATAATGAATATATTATTACATCTATAATTCACATTACAAAATCAAAATAAAATTGTATAAACACATACACACATATATCCAATTGGTTCTGTTTCTCTAGAGAACTGTGATCAACAGAAGAAAGTAGTCTATCAAAACATTAAAAATAGAACTACCCTACAACCCAGCATTTGCACTACGAGGTATTTATCCAAGGGATACAGGTGTGCTGTTTCAAAGGGGCACATGTACCCCCATGTTTATAGCAGCACTATCAACAATAGCCAAAGTATGGAAAGAGCCCAAATGTCCATCGATGGATGAATGGATAAAGAAGATGTGGTATATACATACAATGGAGTATTACTCGGCAATCAAAAACAATGAAATCTTGCCATTTGCAACTACATGGATGGAACTGGAGGGTATTATGCTAAGTAAAATTAGGCAATCAGAGAAAGACAAATATCTTATGACTTCACTCATACGAGGAACTTAAGATACAAAACAGATGAACATAAGGGGAGGGAAGCAAAGATAATATAAAAATAGGGAGGAGGATAATACATAAGAGACTCTTAAATATGGAGAACAGTTACTGGAGGGGTTGTGGGAGGGGAGATGGGCTAAATGGGTAAGGGGCATTAGGGAATCTACCCCTGAAATCGTTGTTGCACTATATGCTAACTTGGATGTAAATTTAAAAAATAAATTTTAAATAAATAAATAGATAAGTAAATAGAAAGAAGTCTAAACTGAAATTAAGTTGTTTTGGCATCTACTAAGCTAGAATGCCAAATATAATGAACCAGAAAGAATGCCACATTTCAGTGGAAGGAAGAAGCTAAGAGATCACCTGTCCCAGCCTCTCTACCTCACTTCATGTGATCTCAGGTCAGGCCTAGGTAGCCTGTTGCCTAGGGCTGTGTCCCCTTCTCCATCATGCACATCTGAGAAGTGAGAAATTTCACTTTGGAAAACACAAAGTGAGAAGGAAAAAAGACAAAATCATATGGGCTTCATCAGAAGCAAGAAACTACTAGAAAATGAGACCCCCAGGCCATTTCTCCCTCCTTCACACACACAACTAAGACAATGGCAGTGCTCTTCAGACCCTGACAAAGAGCTGTGGTGTCTTATTGTTCCCAAATCACTGGCTCTAATAAGTACTTTCACAGAAAATTTTATTCCGGGAATTCTTAACAGTTCTAAAGCAAAACATGAAATAAGAACTTAATGTTTAATCTGTGCTCTTAATGTTTAATCTTGATAGAAACGGTGACAGGGTCTAAGATGGCTTCTGTGTAGACATAACGGATTGGAACAGGAAGTAATTAATAAGTAGTAGTGTTACTATGGTATTCTTATTAAATACTCACAGAGGGCCGATGAGCACCTAAAACATAAACAATGACTCCTTCCCAAAGTCTGCAGTTTCAAGATTTAGAGACATGGGACAAAGGAGGGGAATTAAAAACAGACCACACACGCCGTGCTCTGGCTTTTCCTAAAGCAAAGCCACGGCTCCTGGCATGCGGGGTACTTGGCTCACAACCCGGTGGCAGGTTAGACTCTGATTCCAGAGCCTCATTCTGATGGAAGCCTCGACTACCCACCTCATTCCCACCGGCAGGTGCTGCAATGGCAGATATCTGTAAGAGGAAATACATGCCCTTTGCTTGAGCCCCTGTCTGCAATGCTTTGGGGTGTTTCCAGGCCTTAAATTGCTGGGTCACGTGGTCATGCTGTTGAACTTCACTGAGGAAGCCATCCTCGGAATATTTGGAGCCAATGGTGAGCCGAATCTAATTGGAGTTTAAACAAAGCCCAGATCCGGCTCAGCTACGGAGTAGTTGACTGCCACGGTCACTACACCGCAGGCCCAACAGAGGAAGGGGTGTAACCCTTTTATCAGACATCATGCTTATTTATTTCAGGCTCCAGTGTGCTTTCTGGTGTTGCTTTGCAGCCCTACTGAGGTATAATTGACACGCTATAAAATTCACCCGTTGGAAGTTCAGTGATTTTAATTATGCTGGGTGCCTGGGTGGCTCAGTCGGTTAAGCGTCCAACTTCAGCTCAGGTCATGATCTCACACGGTTTGTGGGTTCGAGCCCTATGTGGGGCTCTGTGCTGACAGCTCAGAGCCTGGAGCCTGTTTCGGATTCTGTGTCTCCCCCTCTCTCTGCCCCTCTCCTGCTTGTGCTCTGTTTTTCTCTCTCAAAAATAAATAAACGTTAAAAAATTATTAAAAAATGATTTTAATTATGCCAATAGAGTGTGTGATAATCGTTACCATCCAGTTTTAGAATATTTTCATCACCCCCCAAAATCCCTTTGAACTTACTGGCAGTCAAAGTTGCCATTGCCTTTGAACTTACTGGCAGCCAAAGGGGCCATTCCCAACCCCAGGCAACCACAGGCCTGCTTTCTGCATTCTGGACGTTTCATATAGATGAAATCATAGTACAGGCAGATCTATAGTATAGTTGGGTTTTTTTTTTTTCTTAGATTTTTCTTTTTTGTTAAGCTGCAACATCCATGGTTTAGCACAAAAACATTTCATCAAGTGAGCAATAATAAACTGAAAATTAAAGAAATAAACACTCAAAATACTTTCCACTGGAAACACATTAAGATGGTGGAGGGTTTTGTTTACTATCTTACTGCAATTTTCTTACATGTTACTAGCCCACCTACCCTATGTTTCCCATAAGCACGCAGATGTGAATGGAAGTTTTTATGATGAAACAAATGAAAAGTTTGTTTACTGCAGAGAATCATTTCACAAGGCAGCGAAACTGGGTTCAGAGAACAAAATTATTCAAGAAATTCTTAACTTTAGAATCAGTGAACCTTAAGCTGTTTCTCTGTGACACCGCCAGCCTCCAAGAGAAACTGACAAATGCTTTTTCTTTCGTCACCTTAAAGCAGAATAACTTCTCCGTATTCGGGATGTTCAATGACAGTATCATCAACAGGCAAAGGGTCTGAGGCTTGAGCCTGATGCCCCTGAGACCACCAACCTCTACACTTCTTCCACTTTGGGGGAGTCACACTTTGGTCCAACTGCTGTGAAAGCCTCCCACCTGATAAAGAAAATTTCAACTCTTCATGCTGTGGGCTCTGCTCCTGGGCTCTCAGGGAAGTTTTTTTTTTTGTTGTTAATTTATTTATATTCAAGTTAGTTAACATATAGTGTAATAATGGTTTCAGGAGTAGAATTCAGTGATTCCTCACTTGCATATAACCCAGTGCTTATCCCAAGTGCCCTCCTTAATGCCCATCACCCATTTAGCCCATCCCCCACCCACCTCCCTTCCAGCAGCCCTCAGTTTGTTCTCTGTAGTTAAGAGTCTCTTACGGTTTGCCTTCCTGTTTTTAACTTTCACCAAAGTGAGAATGATTTAACCAAACTTCAGAACAGGGGCACTATTTCTGCTGCGATCACACACTATGCGTCTGCTTCATTAGTAAATAACCTAAAGGAAACATTTCTAGAGATAAGAATAAGAATCCCCCTGAGTTCCCATGCCTCTGATGCCCGCAACCTCGTACATACTAAAACATAAGATAAAGTTTGTAATTTTCTGAAATGTCTTATGTCATGGTGAATTGTAACCCTTGATGTAAACAACATATATAACCCTGCATCAAACATTCTCATTCTTTCTCCAGAGCACTCTCCTCTTTGTGAGGACTATTTATCCAGAGCAGCTGTCCTCACTTGCGCTCACATAAAACTCTTTTCCTTTTTTTAAAAAACTATTTTTTATGTATTTATTTTGAGGGGGGAGGGGCAGAGAGAGAGAGAGACTCCCAAGCAGGCTCCGCACTGTCAGTACAGAGCCCAATGTGGGACTCGATCTCACAACTGTGAGATCATGAGCTGGCTCAGTCAGATGCTTAACCAACTGGGCCACCCAGGCACCACTCCTCCT
Organism: Panthera pardus; assembly: GCF_024362965.1. NCBI lineage: Eukaryota > Metazoa > Chordata > Mammalia > Carnivora > Felidae > Panthera > Panthera pardus. The sequence goes on along the minus strand of NW_026526991.1, from coordinate 129,089,738 downwards.
CCTCCTCCTCCTCCTCCTCCTCCGAAACAAAGTTTTGTTCATTTTGCTTTAACACACACCACCTGGCCTCTCTCCCCTCCCCTCCAGGACACCTGGGGTAGATCATGTATTTACTGACATTGGGCTTTCTCAAAAGACAAGAAGAAAGGCTGTTTATCCAAGAATCCTGCAAATGTCCTGGAGGTAGGAACCAGGAACCACAAAGGGATGAGCTGCCTTCTACAAACAGAGCAGGGGCGGGGGTGGGGGGAACACAAAAAGCCTGAAACAAATGAATATCTCACTAAATATCCTGCCCCAGTGCTTTGCGCTCAGCTACCACAAGACCACATCAGTGAACAGCTAAAAGCGTGTTATAATTTTAGTCTTCTTATCTACACTTAGATTCTATCTACTCAAGGAAGGGTGAGAGGAAGGAAGCACCACCCTGGACTCGGGCTCAGAAACGGAGAGGGCTCTAACACCAGCAACACCAGCAACGTAACAGTGGCTGGCATTGTGCACCAGGGTTAGTTTCACACGTTTTAGCCTTTAATCCTCACAACGGCCTTAGGCAGTCGTGGCTGTAGATCCAAAGTCCTTATTCAAAGCCTCTGGAGCAAGCCCCGGTTTCAGAATTCAGAGATTTTTGGATTTCAGAAAGATGATACAGTAATGTATTACAAAGTGTGTAATTTCTGCAACATAACTCCCCAAGAAGGTCTGAAGCAGGGCGCCTGGGTGGCTCAGTCGGTTAAGTGTACAACTCTTGATTTCAACTCAGGTGATGACCTCACAGTTTGTGAGTTCTAGCCCAGCATCTGACTCTGCACTGGCAGCGTGGAGCTTGCTTGGGATTTTCCCTCTTCCTCTCTCTGCCCCTCCTCCCCTTGTGTTCTCTCTCTCTCTCTCTCTCTCTCTCTCTCTCTCAAAATTAAATAAACATGAAGAAGGAGGAGGAGAAGGAGGAAGGGGAGGAGGAGGCGGAGGAGGAGGAAGAGAAGGTGGTGTGAACGCGGATCTCCTGCAAACTGAAAGGCTTTTGCTCCTCAGAACTTTCTGGATTTTACAGATAAAGAGAATGTGGCACAGCAAGATGAAGTAACTTGTCCAAGGTCACACAGCTAAGAAGTAGCAGGGGTGCTCAATGCTTCAAAGGCCCCTTTCTTCATTGCTGAGAAAACCACCTCGACCACTTTCTCTACCAGAAATTCAACTCTAACCTTCCTACTCCCCGGCCGAGTGCAGCCTGTGTACGACTTTCCTCCCGCACCTCCCCGCCCCCAAATTCTCGAATACTCCTTTTATCTCACCGTAATATGGTTTAAAATAGTAGAAAGAAACCCAATGGGAGTGTGACTCACCCCAGGCACCCCTAACAGACGCAGGAGGGACACTCGGGAATTGCGTGTGGGGGCGGGTACTGACACGCTACCCCTCTGCCCAGTTCTGGAGGTTAACTCAAGGGTGATTGATGTCAAAGATCCGGCAGGCGGAGCCTGACGAGCTGGCGGTCTAGAAAGTGAAACAGAATTCTTCCGAGATGCCAGGAGAGGGCGCGTCTGCCTTTTCCCGTTAGGATTAGGATTCCCCGCCCCCATTTCCTTCCAACCAGTAGGCAGTTTGGACTCACAACCACATGCTGCCGTATTCCTGCTGGGCAGCGTCAGCCTTTTCATTGCTACTTGCTCTTCCCCCGTATGCAGTCTTTTTTTTTTTTTTTTTTTTTTTTTTGTCTTGGTTAGGGGGTAGGGTTAGGGTTAGTGCCTGATATTTTGCAGTTCAGAGAATAAAACCTCCGACTTCTTCTGGGGTCAAGAGTTACAGATTAGGGTATATGTCTGGTATTTTAAATCCTTTCTGATCTTTGGCACAAACCTGCTCTCAGACCCTCCCCTTTCCCTTCCTCCCCCTCTCCCATTTGCTGTCTTGCATAGGGGTCCCGTTGCGGGGTCACCGGCTGCACCGCCTTGACCTCGCTATCAGCTGCCTTCGGGGTCTTGCGTCTGCGTCCTTGCTCAACCCTTCTTTCGGTGCTTAGGTTGCAAATTATTGTGGTCCTTCCTCCTTCCTCGTCTTGTTTCCTCCCTTTTAATTCTATCTAATCCGGAGGTATCTTCCCTCCTCCGGTACAGTAAATCAATACTTCTACTTCCCCAGACAGTCCAGGTCATCCAGTAATCCCACCTGCCTTGGCACACCTGATTCATCCAGGCGTCAACAGTTGGCCTCTTCCCTGGGAACAAAGGGCCCAAGAAGCACCCTGCAGGCTTTGTGTCTTTAATTAAAGGTCTATTTTAAGGGCAAAGCCGGATGGAAAGTCAAGCATGCTCATTTAACTATATCTAGATGTAAAGCTTTTAAATAGAGATCGAGGCTTCCATCCAAGGATGCCTGGGATCGTCCTCCTTTTTCGGTCGAGCCCCTGCGACTCCAGCGCAGAAGACTGCCCCCACACACTTCCTTTAATTTGTTTAAATGAGCGCCGCGGATCACGGCAGTCCACTGACGAGGGGTAACCCTCATTTCCCGGGGCGGGGGCCTCGACCTACGCGAGCTGCTGGGCTCGGACTCTGCCCACGGGGGACGCGCACAGGGGAGAGGAGGGGCGCGGCCTGTGGGGGGGGCGCGGCGGCGGGGGGCGGGGATTCGGGGGCGGGGCCCGGGAAATTCCCGGCGGAGGCGCGGAGGCCTGCGCGGCTGTCAGCTGAGCGGCGGTGGGCGGTGTCGCGAGGCAGCAAGTCGGCCTGAGGCTCCCCGAGCGCCCGCCGCCGCCCCCGGCCGGTGCCCCGGTCGGCGTCTGCATCCGGGTCCGGAGCCCTCCCCCTGCGGGCACGATGCCGAGGAAGGAGTGACCCCGAGAGACTCCGGAGCGCCGGCGCTGGGTGAGTGGGGGCAGGGGGCGGGCAGGGGCTCGGCGAGGCGGCGACCCCGTTTCCGCCCTGGAAGCGGTTTCCGCGGCCCCCTTCCTTGCGACCCCGAGCCTGTGGGGGTGTGGGTGGCGAGGGGTGGGGCGTCCCCTCTCCTGGGAGGGTTTCCAGGCCTGGGCGGAGCCTGACCTGGTGGGAAAGGGCTGCGGGGCGGCCATCGCAAAGCGCCCTCCCCCTTTTTTTACCGGCCCGGCTGGCCGCAGGTGACTTCCTCTGTAGGTCACGGAGATGGTTTAAGGATGACATCCTCCCGCAGGTTGGGAATGATCAGCCAGCCAGTTCCTCATTATATGGGAAGCGGTTAAAGGTACACCTTTGAGAAACAAAAACTAATCTAGCTTTATGAGATAGCCCAGGAACACTAAGGAACAAGTGACCTGTCTCTAAGGCAGTGGGACTCCTGAACAGCCGTTGTGTCCAGGAGAGCATGTGTGTATGTTATGCGTTTGTGTGTATAAACACACATAGCTATGAATACTAGTTGAGCCTGAGAACCCCAAAGAATAGTTCTTACTGTCGGAAAAGCATAAGCTGGAGGAAGAGTAAAACACCGCAAAGAGAAAACGAAACCCAGATTCTGGTCTGGCGTCCTTCCCCGGGAAAACTGTTGTATGGAAATGTATGCCACAGAACTTGTTGAAGGATGAAATGGAAAACAGAGCCGTAGACCAGTAAGGTGGTGTTAGGACCTGAAAAGCCTCAGATCTGGTTAAGCAAGGCAGCACTATTAACATGAGAACTCTTTGGGGAGGGAGAGAAGAGCTAGGGAATCCTGGCTACTTCCCAGGAGATGCCTGGTTTGTACTGAGGAGGAGAGATCTTGTAGCAGAGGCTAAGGCTAGGAACTGCCCTGAAATGAACAAGGTAAGTGAACTTTAAATATGGCCTGGAGAGACAGGACAGTGACTGGAATCTTTCGGGTGAATGTTTTCTGTTTTTCTCCTGGGGCAGTTTTAGTGGTTCTTTGTATATTATGTGCAACATTATAAAAATAGCCCTTTTTCTTTTTCTTTTTTTGGAACCGATCTCAGGTTGTACATTGTGCTATGGAATCCAATTAATCCTTCCAAAAAAAACAAAAACTTTATTCTTGAAGGGAAGGAAATCAAAAATAATATAAAAACAGTGAGGGGGACAAACCAGAAGAGACTCTTAAATACAGAGAACAAACTGAGGGTTGCTGGAGGGGTTTTGGGTGGGGGGTGGGTTAGATGGGTCTTGGGCATCCAGTAGGGCACTCGTTGGGAGGAGCACTGGGTGTTATATGTAGGGGATGAATCACTGGATTCTACTCCTGAAATCAGTATTGCACTATATGCTGACTCACTTGGATGTAAATTAAATAATAATAGATAAACAAATACTAAAAAAAAGAAAAAAAAAGGAAACTTACTTTAAGTACCAAAAAAAGCAACAACAAAAAACACCTAACTTTACTCTTGAAAAGAACTGGCTTTTGTATTACTTTCCTACAGAACCCTCTCCCTTAAGTAGGGAAAATGGGTATTTGTTTTCTCCAAGCCCAGCTTTTTCTGAATTTTATGGAGACTTGAACTATTTGAGATGTTGTTTGGCATCTATGGGATTAGTGAATCCAAATGAAAATGAAGAAACTGCAGTCTGTTTTTAAAAAGTGAAATGAATTTCACTCAGAGGAAAATATTATTTTAAAGGTTTTCATTTTGACACACATATGAGGGTTGAATAATAGAATGTATATTCCCGAATGATATCCAGATACCTTTGGGGATGATAGAAGAAACAGTACTAATTTTCAAAACGAGTTTTAAAAGTCAAGTTCAAGAATCTGGAAATGAGTGCCACGGAACTGTAGAGAAAGTCATAGTACTCACATGCTGGGTTTGTCACCTACATAGCAGAAAGTGTTTTGTAAGTGTTAGTCCTTAAAATACTTCGTTACACTGTATTTTCATTTCATTTCAACAAACATTTGCTGAGAGCCTGCTGTGTGCTGCTCCCAAGGAAGAATAACATGGAGACCTTCGCGGAAGTTTGATGGAAGATAGACTGGTGAGGGATGAATATAGGATTTTGCAGGCCAAGGCCAGGGCCAAGTGCTACTGAGTACTTAGAGGAAAGAAAAGTTTGTTTTTCACAGGACGTCTATTTCAACTGGACATCGAACTGTCTGGTGGGTATTTGCCAGGGCAAAAGTGGGACCACACATTTTGTGCAGAGGGGAGAACAGAGATAAGAGCAGAGAAGCAGAAGAAGGCAGGGAACTGTGAGCTGTTCAATGTGCCTTGGGTGCGAGTGGCACGGTGACAGGAGATGATACCGGTGGGTGAGTGAGGGCCAGACTCTGGAAGGCCGAGTTCTTCCCACTTGGGAGCTGGAACTCTGTGTTGTATGGGAAGGGTTTTAAGCAGGACGGTGGCTTCATGCGGGGTAAGAAACTGGGGAGGTGGCAGACCTGCGGTGGAAAGACAGAAGTCAGACCATGTAGGAGACTCTTCAGCAAGTTTTCTAGGTGCTGGGGACACAGTGGTGGACACAATGGACAAAAATCCCATACTCTGTGGAGCACATCATTGCTGTAATTGAGACAAGCAAGAAGGGCTGGACCTAAGCTAGCAGGGACGGGGAGGAGGTAACAAGTGCCAGGACTTGGTGACCCATTAGACTCAGGATAAGAGGGAATGGAGAAACAAGAATGACTCCCAGGGCCCTGCCTTATGTGATGAGGTTATTTCCATTTTCTGTATGTCAGCAAATTCCAAAATCAGAATACCATTTCTGGCATAAAATGTGAAGCTTCTTTTTCCCCCTTGATAGGATACATACTTTGAATTCTCTTCCCAGGATGATGATGGTTCTGGTTGATGCAGTCGTGGGTTCTTAGTCCTTTGTGATCCCAAACCAGAATTTGCCGATAGCCACCTATTGTCTCTGGTCAAGAAATAGATTTTCACTGTTTTAAAATTAATTTATCCATGTGGGGGTTGAACCTATGAATGCTTATTAAGCAACTTTGGAACATCAGACATACCGGGGTAAGGGTATGTCTTACTTATTCTGGACTTATTCTGTATTATGCTCACTGGCCCAACGTCCAGTGGGTGGACAGTACAAGGCAGATTTGTGCCCGATACAAAATGAGTTTCTGATGATGCGAACCATCCTGTAATAGAACAGGCAGTTGCCTGCTAAAGTCATTGCACGTATTGAAGTCTTTCAAGATTGCTCTATATGACCATCTTCCATGGAAATCAAACAAGACATTCTTGCATTGAGTGTCTGGACTGGATCATCTGTACAGCCAACTCGTAAATGAAATTTAAGCTCGTGCCCATCATGCCCACAAAGTCAAGTCATTGCTATAATTACTTGACCTCTGGAATTAAAAATGATAATATATTTAAGAATTCAAATACCAGATCTTGGAATAAAATCTAGGAGATTTTGCCTTTGAACTTCCACCGTCCAGGTAGTTTGCCTTCTTCCTCGTGGGTGGAATCTTGACAGATCCCATGCTAAATTCATTTGCCCTTCTGTCGTTAAATACCACCTTTGCTTAGAAATGACACGTTTCAGAAAATAGTTACAAACTGAGAGGGATGGAGGCAAACCATAGGAGACTCTTAAATACAGAAAACAAACTGAGAGTTGATGGGGGCGCCAGGGAGAGGGAAAAATGGGTGATGGGCACTGAAGAGGGCACTTGTTGGGATGAGCACTGGGTGTCGTATGTAAATGATGAATCACGGGAATCTACCCCCAGAGCCAAGAGCACACTGTATCCACTGTATGTTAGCCAACTTGACAATAAGTTATATTAAAAAAAAAAAAAAGAAAAGAAAAGAAATGACCCCTGGATGATTCAGTCGGTTAAGCATCTGACTCTTGATTTCAGCTCAGGTCATGATCTCAGGATCATGAGATTGAGCCCCGTGTTGAGCTCTGCACTAGGCCTGGAGCCAATTAGGATTCTCTCTCTCTCTCTCTCTCTCTCTCTCTCTTCCCCTCTCCCCCCCCCCTCCCTCTCTCCCTCAACTCCTCCCATCTCCACCCCCACTCATAGAAAGAAAGAAAGAAAGGAAGAAAGAAAGAAAGAAGGAAGGAAAAAGGCACATGTTTCAGTGGTGTCTGGCTGGCCCAGTTGGTAGAAAATGCAACTCTTGACCTTGGGGTCACAAGTTCAAGGCCCATGTTGGACATAGAACTTACATTCAAAATGAAAAAGAAAAAAAGAAATGACACCTTTTAGATCCAGATTATTTGGATTTTTATGGGAAATTCTGTTAAAAAAAAAAAACAGAAAGAACATCTGTTACTAGATAGAAACTTGGAATAAATGGCTTAGTTCCAATTTCTATAACCTTTGAAGATGTGTGCAAGAAATTATAATGCATCTCTGTGTTTGTTCAATTGAATGCAGCATCAGGTGGTGTTAAAGACTTAGGAAATTCAGTTTCTCTAACAGGTATTCTACCAATAGACATTTCACATAGGCAGTGTACTCATAAACTCATAACAATGCTCCCAAAATACTCTAAAATCATAGGATACTCTTTGAATCCCTGAAAAGCGATTAAATTGCTTTTAGTAAAAATTTGGTAACGAGTATGTACATGCTTATGTTTGGCATATATGCTAACTTATTTACCATGACATTTGAATGACCGAGTCTTTCCTACAATGCTGGATAATGAAGAGCTTGCTGTGATTAGGACAGGCCTATGTATTAGTGAAAGAGGGTGGCATGGCCGCGAGGGTGCTGGGGTACTGGATGGTAGGGTTGGATTCCGATCTTCATAGAAACTTCAAGAATACTTTTCCTGGTGTTTGACGGCTGAAAGCAACTGAAATGATCATCATTTGCTAGATAGGTCAGTAAATCATCATAAGAGGTCACACATCTGTTTCAGGTACCCAGTGTTTTTTTCTACCATCCTCCTTAGCATGAGCCTGCTTTTTCCCTTCATGTCCTTAGAAAATCTGGGCAACCTGAACAAGTTAGAAGAGCCACAACCAGTTTTAACTTTATAAGAGCTGTGTTTAAAGCCTTGGAGGGGTGGAAAGAAAGTCGAGGAGGAAAAATACCTGAATAATTTTCAAGGGAAAATCTTTCTCTTCTCCTCTCCCCTGCCTGCCCTTCCCCTCTTCACTCCTTTTCTCTCCCCTTTCTTCTCTCTTGGAAAAACCATGAAGGAGAAATGTGTATACAGTAAAATGAAACCAAGCACATCTCTAGAGAACTGCCTGGGGGCTTCTTAAAAAACATCCGTGAAATGTTTCCATTTACTTTTTTTTTTTCTTAAGTGTTTATTTATTTTTGAGAGAGACCATGCACACACACGAGGCGGGAGGGGCAGAGAGAGAGAGAGAGGGAGACGGGATCCTAAGTGGGCTCTTTGCTGACAGCAGACAGCCCGATTGTGGGGCTCGAACTCACGAGCCGTGAGATCATGACCTGAGCTGAAGTCAAAAGCTGACTGAGCCGCCCAGGCGCCCCTCATTTACTTTTGCAAAGTATAATCATTGAAGAGCTGAGCAAATTGAACATTGGCAAGTAGATGTACACATTGCGAGGATTGTATCTTTAGGTCTCTTACCTAGAATTTTAGTATTCCTCGGCTGTTTAGGAAAAATCCATGTTTATTAAGTGTTAGCTCTGACCTCATACTGTGCAACAATGAATGTTATGGAAAGCCAGAAACTGACATTCTCCAAATTGTTTTTGTCCAAATTATTAGGGAAAACAAAAGCAGTCTATTCCAGTCACCGAAGGCCAAGGGCACACCTCTCTTGTAAATGTATTAGGCTACATGAACCATAGATACCTTCTAAAGGCTCACGGTTGAGCAGCCTGCTTCGTCAGTGTTTTTCACTTCATAAATCCTTATCCTCATTAAAGCGTTTCATGAAAAGGCCTCTCCTTAAGCTGGCCGCACAGGGGAGGAGTCAGGGCCTGCTGTCCTGCGTTCGGCTTCCTTCAGACCAAAAACAAGTCGCCAGGCTCTCGGGTTCAGGGGACCCCCAGAGAGTCCCAGGCCTTACCTCCTGTTGGGATGGGGAAGAGGCTCCTGTGTCTGGTTGCATTTTAACATGTGGTCACCGTGAGCATACATAGATGTCCTGAGCCAGTGATGTATCAGAGAGAGCACGCGTAGCCTTCTGTGCCTTCCACTGACCAGCTTGGTGACTCTGTAGTTGTCGTGAAAAGACTTATCGTCATCTTCACGAAGCCCCAAAAAGAAAACATTTGCCTATAGCACGTAGCCAGTTGTTAGAAGACATTCCTCTGGTTGCCCAGGTGGTAGGACATGTATAAATGGACTTGGGATACACTCGTCTGCCTTATTTATGACCACATTGACCCCTCTACAAAATAAAGTGGCGTGCTTAAAATATTCTCAGAACATGCCATCAGTAAGCAGGATCTCTTCATCTTGTAAGTGTGCTTTGCAGAAGTGTTGAACACTGAAGCCTAAATATTCAGTAGCATCTCTATTGTATTCCAGGGCTGGGTTTTGGAATCATCACTAACGCCCGGTCACACCTCTTCTTAAGTGACCTTGGACGAGCTATAAATCCTCTGCAAACTCAGCTCTGTCTCCTGCAAAATAGCCATCTAGCTGAGTTTGAGTGAGGATTAGAAACTGACGTGTCTGGTGCAGTGATTCAGCATGTAGGAAGCATCTAGAATGCATTAGTTCTTCCTTTTCTCTTAGCCAAAAACATAAGAGCTGAAATACAGAGATTTAAAAAAAAAATTTTTTTTTAACGTTTACTTATTGAGAGACAGAGAGACCCAGGCGCCCCTAGAGATTTTTTAAACGGCTTTATTGACATATAATTCACTTTCTGTGCAGTTCACCCACAGCAGAGAGATTTGAACTTCAAAGATTTGCTTGGGTAAACCAATTTCGTGATACTTTACCCATGTCTACAAATACATGTTCAAAGCCTTCATGAAATCCCTCTGTCCTAATTATCACATTGTCATGCTTTTCTCTTCTTCCTCATGTCGCAGCTCCTCGCTGCCCCCACTTCCATGGACGGACATGTACATGCATACATACTGAAGCTAGCACAGACATGTTTTGTTTAAAAGGAAAAATCAGGGGCGCCTGGATGGCTCAGTCAGTTGAGCGTCCTACTTCGGCTCAGGTCATGATCTCACGGTTTGTGAGTTCAAGCCCCATGTTGGGCTCTGTGCCGACAGCTCAGAGCCTGGAGCCTGCTTCAGATTCTGTGTCTCCCTCTCTCTCTGCCTCTCCCCCACTTGTTTCTCTCTCTCTCTCTCTCTCTCTCTCTCTCTCCCTCCCTCCCTCTCTCTCCTTCCCTCTCCCTCTCCCTCCCTCTCCCTCTCTCTCCCTCTCCCTCCCTCTCCCTCTCCCCCCCTCGTCTCTCTCAAAAATAAACATTAAAAAATTTTTTTTTAAAGGAAGAATCAAAAATGTCCAAAATCTAATTGGAGGGGAAGTAGGCACCTTTTGGAAAACTCACCAGCAATTGCCGGTGGATTTGCGGGGCTCATGGGGACCCCTCGCAGAGGGAAGACAGCTCTGTTTTCAGCCTGTGACTTTTCCGTAGGTCCTTCTGCCATGTCCCACCAACCACTTAGCTGCCTGACTGAAAAGGGGGACAGCCCCAGTGAGACCACAGGAAATGGACCCCCCAACCTGGCCCACCCAAATCTGGACACGTTCACACCAGAGGAACTGCTACAGCAGATGAAGGAGCTCCTGACCGAGAACCATCAGCTCAAAGGTGAGCGGCCGCCGGCCCCCGTGTTCTCCATCCACCCTGGGCCTTCGTGAACCGCATCTCTTTGCGAAGAGCCTTGATGGTGAGCTCCCTTCTCTCCGTTTCACTACCTGGAGAGAGAGCCCAGAGTTTAGCTTTTGGTAAGGCAAACATTGCTGCCAATGTTTACCTCGGGATGCAGGTAAGAATAAAAAGCACTTACATACCTCAGGGAAATGGCCCAGTGACATTTAGCCCGTTTAGAAGGAAACAGGGAGAAACACTACTATTATTCCAGAGTGAGTCCTAAATATGCCCTTGTTCACAGAGAGCATCCCAGTGTCTCAGGCCGTGGCTTCTGGCAGGACCGGTGTTGGAGGCTGTGCCCTACCACGTGGGCTGTAGCACAGGCACCCAAACCAGTTTTGTTTTCTGGAGTCTTTGGAGGACGAGAAACAACATTAGGCCCCCTCGTCCTATCTGGAAACAAAAACCACTCACTTTGCTGCAGTCTTTTTGCTGCTGAGCCTGGGGCTCAGGCCAAGTACGGCTTCTTTGGATTCTGAGCTACAGGGTGAAGGTAGTCCAGAGGGAGGTGGGATTCATCCAGTCAAGTCTGATGCGCGACACTCTCACTCTGAACCTCCTACAGAAGCCATGAAGCTGAATAATCAGGCTATGAAAGGGCGATTTGAAGAGCTTTCAGCCTGGACAGAGAAACAGAAGGAAGAACGCCTATTTTTTGAGATACAGAGCAAGGAAGCCAAAGAGCGTCTCGTGGCTTTGAGTCATGAAAATGAAAAATTGAAGGAAGAACTCAGAAAACTAAAAGGGAAAACAGAAAGGCCCCTTGAGGTGAGTGAGCAGACTGATCTGTTATGATTTTATTTTCTTTTAGTTACATTTAGAGTGGAATCTTACTCGTCTAGACTTCTAGATCAAACTTTTTACGGTTCAGGCTAGACAAGTCCTGTTTTGTTTTTAATTTTTTAAAAATGTTTATTTTTGACAGAAAGAGACAGACAGACAGAGCATGAGCGGGGGAGGGGCAGAGAGAGAGGGAGACACAGAATCCGAAGCAGGCTCCAGGCTCCAAGCTGTCAGCACAGAGCCTGACGTGGGGCTCGAAATCACAGACAGCGAGATCATGACCTGAGTCAAAGTCAGACCCTCAACCGACTGAGCCACCCAGGCGTCCCATCTAGACAAGTGTTTTGTATCATCTTGAAAAAATTGGGGCACCTGGATGGCTCAGGCAGTTGGGCATCCAACTCTTGATTCGGCTCAGGTCATGATCCCAGGAGTCATGGGGTTGAGCCCCGCGTCAGGTTCCACGCTGACGGTGTGGAGCCTGCTTGGGACTCTCTCTCTCAAAATAAATAAACATTTGAAAAAAATAAATAAAAAGAAAGAAAATACTGTTCTTGCTGAGAAGGTTGGTTGCAACTTCAAGGGTCGTGTATGATTTCTGTTGGGGCAAGGAAGTTTGTACAGCTTTGACCATAGTGATTATAGTCAAAAGAAGGTTGTAGTTATAAATCAGTATTTTGTATTCATTGTAGACGGTGCAGATAACCTCTGCCTAGAACCACCCAAGGGTTAGCTTTTAGTTTCTGTCTTTGATATAAAATTGCATTAAAAAAAATCTATGATTCGGGGAGTACCTGGGTGGCGCAGTTGGTTAAGCGTCCGACTTTGGCTCACGTCATGATCTCACGGTTTGTGAGTTCAAGCCCTGCATCTGTGCTGACAGCTCGGAGCCTGGAGCCGCCTTCAGGTTCTGTGTCTCCCTCTCTCTCTCCCCCTCTCTCCCTCTCTCTCTCTCCCCCTCCCCTGCACACGTTCGTCGTTCTCCCTCTCTCTCTCAAAAATAAATAAGCATTAAAAAAACAAAATCTATGACTGGGAAGTTTTGCTTACCGATCTTGTCCTTCCCACCAGTCTACCATAGAGATTCCTCAATTTACATTTTACATTTACTTTTGGAAAATGGTGCGACACATCATGTTGTGGCAGGAGGCTGTGGGGTTGCTACATTTTCATTGACCCAGAGAACCGGAGAAAAGTGCCCACAGCTGGGAGTGGATGTTAAAGATGCGAGTGGAAGAAAACAGGTTGTGTCAGAACACACTTGAAGCGTCTGCCCATATTCTAGGGCTCACTGGACATTGTTCATTAGGATGGACATCTGCTCGTCACTTTCTCCCCAACCTTGAACTTAGCAGCCCTCAGAAGGATGGAGCACTGGTTTGGCTCAGGGAGGAAGGAATCGAGGCATCAGTGATTTCCTTGAGATACCTTGAGCTCCATTGACCTCTGATTTCTTGGGTAAAGAGTGCAAAGAAAGAAAGATAAAGGAAAGAAAGTAATGAGAAGAGGACAAGCTGGAATAATCTAAAGAACGAAGAGCTGTTGAGAGAAATATTGTGGTTTAGGTCAGTGCTTTACTCCTCAATCCCTGCTCATGGGACAGCGTGGACATTCTGCTTTCATAAACTTATGTGTGTATGGGAAACGATTCATTGCTGATAAGACTCTTCACATCTGATGCTTGAACTTGTCTTACAGTTCAAAGAGCATTAAGTCACTACTTTGGGGAAAGTCTCTCAGTGTCGAAATGTTTTCGAGGTAGAATGCTGTGAAGACATGATCACCTGGTGGGATATATGAATGTATTTTCTACTCTCTGGAAGAAAATATCTTACACTGTTTTCCTCCTTGGTCTTTGGGATGTGAGCTGACAGCTGGCATCAGCCTGCTGGGGACTTTTGCGCTGGAGCTCAGAAAGAAGCTTCCAGAAGCACTTTGCTTGAAATAGTCTGCCTATGGGTTTTCCTAAAACGTCCCACTATTGGAAGAAGTTGAGAACAGAGCTGGAGCTCTGGACAGCTTCTTGCAATGCAGAAGATCAGATAAAACAAGCTATAAGCAAGACTCAGAAGTGAGTCCTTGGGACACAGGACTTGGGTGCTTGGACAGAGATACTTACAGCTCTTTAAAACCCTTGGTCATCAGCCTTTCCCCCCAAAATACGCCTCCCAGGCCTGCCTATTGCTTCCCTGCCTCCTCTTTGCTGTTTTTTTTCATGGACCAGTTGAGGTGATTTGTAAAATTTAGGCTCTCATTTTCCTGACTTGAAGCCCTCAAAGCCTCTGACTTTTCTCACTCTTGCTGACCCATCCTCGCTGCTGGTTCTCCAGGGAGTCCCCTGTAGCCACCGGAGCCTCTCACGTGTTCTGTGCCACACAAGGAAAGGGGAGTAGGGAATTTCCTTTGGAGATCTGCCTTCTGATTGTCAGGGTGAGGCTGAGGTAGTAATTATTCTGTCCAATTTCATGGAATCATAAATTATAACCATCTGTACAGAGAACTTGTTAACTTTTAATTGCGCAGATTGTGAGGCAGAGGTCATTAGATGGATGTTTCTTCTAGGATTATGAAATGGCATGTTCACCTGGGCAGATTCCCAGGACAGCGTGATGGAGACATGATACAAGCACACAAGAAGTAGAGTCGTTGTGTTGCGTGAAAGTCAACGGCAGGCACTCAACAGAAATAAAAGACGTTAACAAATGATGGAGTTGGGGTTGATCAGAGAGAATAAAATGTGCGCATTCTAGTCCAGGAAGGGAATGGAAAGGGTCTCATTAGTAAAAGGAAGAGATTTAACATGGTATTTTACGAGGTTTTACGGCCAAATAAGTAGATTCCGAATTGCCCAAGGATAGTGAAGAGATCATCACCGTTGCAAAAAAGGAAATTAACCTGACAGTCTGAGATTCCAGAATCGTGGCTTTATATCCCTTGTCCTCAGACACTTGGTTAAAACTCTGTTTCCTACCCTTTATGGCAAGATTGTTTTAAAAATCCATTTAGAAGATGTCCTCAGACGGGTCCAACAGGAAAATGCGAAGATTCCTAATAGGGCGTGGCCTCACCCTCACCTGCTTACCTCCTGGTTCCAGGCCAAGAGTGCCTCTCCTTTGATTGTTTCTGTCCCTGCACATTTATGTTTCTTTGGGACGGGTCATGACCGAGACGGGATGCACAGGCTGGTAACCATTCCTTGCATGCCTGACTCCTCAGGTTCACCATGAGTTCTTTTCTCTCGGGCCTGTGGTGGTTTCATGGCAAAGGAAGGCCCCTGGGGAAGGAACAGCACGATCTCACTGGTGTGAGGGGCACTCTCTTGTTGCATATTAATCCGTTTCCTTCCACTTTCTACTATTTCTTGGACCAGCTGGTTTATCATCCGTACGTATTCTTTCTGGTGCTTTCTTGGTTCCACTCAGAGCCTCTGGGTCGGTTTACAGTTCCTTAGGAAATCTATTAGAGACATGGGGTGTGTGTGTATGTGTGTGTGTGAGAGAGAGAGAACTTTCTGATGTGTTGTAAATCTCTGATGATCTCAGGTATGTATTTCTGGTGGTCCCATGTTTATAGAAGCAATGAAGGTTTCCTGAGGAGGAAACCAGAGAGGTCTACAAGGTCACAGCTGGAAGAGACCAACGAAACCATTTGGTGCCACCATATTCCTTTCTAACCCAAGAAAAAGAAAACCAAAAGAGGCCAAAAGAGGTCAAGCCATTAAGGGAATGCACTCATGGCCGCACACACAGCGATTAGCAGGGTGTGGACTGAAATCTGTTTTCCTTACTCCCAAGTGCAAGCATTGCGTCTAAACAGGGTCTCTCTCTTATGCCACGTGCAATAATTACAACAAGAGGAAAGCAGCACATACTTGATATTAGCGAAAGGTGAATATTTATTACTAATGTGTATATAGGCCAGAAGTTAATTTTTTTTACCTTTGGTAGCAGCCTCTGAATTTTCAGTTTTTATTTCTCACCAGGCTTACTTTTAGCAACCTGAAAACACCAATGTAGTATATTATAGCAGCCAGCCTGCATGCCCTGGAGAATTTTGGAACTTTTGTTGTCTTTGGCCACTTATGTGTCAAGTAATGAAACGTCTTGATGCTTTGGCTTCTAACTATACATAACAAGTATGGGGGCGTGAGGAGTTCTGCATTTGTAGGAAGAAAAAAAGATAAGAGGTTGATGCCCTTATTTCCTGAGATTTTTGGACTACAACTTACGAGTTTACCATCGTCGAAGTCTGACTGGTTGTCTTCATATCAGATTATTCCAGTGTGCTGAGGAAGTCTTTCCTTTTTGTCATGAGGTTATTTTAATTTTCTATTTGAATGTAATAAAATCATGTAAATTTTTCTTTTTAAAAATTTACATGAAAATACATCTCCAAGAAAAGGCTAGAATTTTCTACCATAAAGCTTAATTGTCTTGCCGTGGGGTGTGGGGACACTTGAGTTTGACGACCAGGTGTTCGTTTGATTCACTGATTCACTTGGCTTCTCGTCATTTCCAGGACCCCACTGGGGACCCCAAAGTCCCCAAGGCAGTAGCAGACCAGGAAGTGGAACAGCTGAAGACCCAGGTGGCCCGTCTTCAAGCTGAAAAGGCAGATCTGCTGGGCATCGTGTCTGAACTACAGCTCAAGCTGAACTCAGGCGGCCCCTCGGAAGACTCCTTTGTTGAAATCAGGATGGCTGTAAGTGTCCTGGTTTTGATTTTGTTTTAAGCAAATTACAAAAGACCTCACATAGACACCTAGATGGTGGGGGAATTTCAGCATCACCATCACCAAGATAAATTGGCTCCTGTTTTTAAGCATAACATAATGCTCGTAAAGTTTATCATAGCAGCAGTGGAAGAATGTTGATTACCTTTTATGACAAAAGAGGTAGTTTTTTTTCTTCCCATGTGTCCTGACAAATCAGACATTTTGTGACAGATCTAAAAAAACAAAACAACTTTTTTCAAGCCAGGTCCTTAGGGGTGGTCAGCATTGGCCTTGGGTGAGTAGAATCATGATCCGATCCAGGAAACTGATGTCTTTAAAATAATAGGACCTTCTTTTTCCAACGAGTCTTACAAGGAACTGTGGTTTGTTAAAAACAAGAAGTGGAGAAAAGAGCAGAGCCACTGGAGTTATGGGTGGGGGTCGACCTTGACTTCGCCCCCACTTCTAATAGCAGCTGCCTGGGTGCCTCCAAGAGCGGAGTTTAAAGCCCACAGTGTCCGACACATTTCTGTGGAAGCGAAAACGCAGTGAGCTCAGTAACACAGTGAAGTGGCAGGTGCCAGCCTGTTCCTGAGCGCATGAGTGGCATCTGTTGTGGCCACATCTGGGTATGCACGTGGTCTGGCCAAAGAGCAGGGCAGGTAGATGAACCACGGAAGGGCCTCCCCTTCATCGCTGCTAAAAAAGATGGATTAATGAGGGAGAAGAACACCTAAGGACGAGGTCCTCTGTGATACACACTGGCATTTGGGTTTTGCCAAACCGTACATCTGATAGAGGAAAAGAGATCGTGTCTCTGAGAGAGAAAAATGTACCTTGGAAATAAGTAGTGGGGAACTCGTAAAGGGCTAAACTTCTGGGCGTGTCGGAATTACTAGTGCAATGCACGACTCTCTGCTTTCCAACTCATTTCCTGCCCTAAAGAGTAATAGGATGGGGAGATGACTCTCAATAACCTTGCCAAACATGCTCCCAAATAAATCTTTGGGTGCACTAATGGCAGCTGAAATCAGGAGAATTCAAATACCAAATGGAGGGGTGTCTGGGTGGCTCAAGTTGGTTAAGCGTCCGGCTTCGGCTCAGGTCATGATCTCACAGTTCGTGGGTTCAAGCCCCACGTTGGGCTCCGTGCTGACACCTTGGAGCCTGGAGCCTGCTTTGGACCCTGTGACTCCCTTTCTCTCTCTGCCCCTCCCTGCTCATGCTTTGTGTCTGTCTGTCTGTCTTGTCTGTCTCTCTCTAGGAAATAAACATTAAAAAAACAATAAATAAAATACCAAGTGGAAAGCACGCTCTGCCAGAGTAGAGTGCCCTTTCTGCAGATGACCAAAGATTATGAAACAAATTTGATCAAACAGCTTTCACCTTCTGCAAATAACTGGCAAAATTCAGGAAGTCCCAAGAGCATATCAGAAGTTTCCAAATGAGGCTTCTTCCTTTAGGGCGCGTGGTTAGCATAATATGCTCCTTCACTGATCTGATAGTGGCAGTTATTTTTAGCGTAAATGTGCTTTTCTTGCCTTGTTTCTGTGAACCAGAAAACGCTGCCTAAGATTTAGGAAGAATGTACACAATCAGAATTAACTATCTTTGTGCATTTTCGGAAGATTTTTCCTGCAAGTTCATTGGAATATACATGCCTTTCAAATCATTTAACGGGCCTTAGACTTCTTCCCTTAAACGGCCCACGGTGTGTATGAATTTCTAATAGGAGCCAACCTTGTGCTTTGTGTGAGCCTTGCCCACAGAAAGCAGCCTCTTTTTCAATGTGGCTTCAGCAAGTTCCCACATCGTGCATTTTAAAGGCCTGTATAGGGAAGGTGTGTGGAGTTGTCACTAGCTCCGTGTGACCTATATTTGGGAAAGAAGGGAACTGCCAAGGAGAAGGAGGAGATAAGCTTTCATGTGTTTGGGGTCAGGTTGACTGCTCGGGATGAGAGACCAACCTTCACGCCGTGGCCCTAGATATTTATAATCCTGACAGGGTGTGCAGGGTGAGGGAAGGGTAAAGTTCCGTTCCATTTCAGTGACCTAATTTAAACATCTCACATTCAAATGTTGGTAGATTCCTTGGGTGGCATGCCATCAAAATTCTTGATCTATTGCCTTTTTCTCTTCTGGTAAAGCATTTTTCTCGCAGACATATCATGTCAAATCCCTTTCATTTCTGCCTTGACAGGAAGGAGAAGCAGATGTGGCACTGAAAGAAATCAAGACAAGTCCTGGGCCCACAAGAACTGATTCCGTTGACACGTAGGTGAAGAAGGGCTAAGGCCGTCGGAGACACCCTTGCTGGGAGGTCAAACATGATGGGCTGCAAAAGTCAATTCTTAATAACTTATACCAGGACCTTTGAAGAATGTTCAGTTTGAATGATACTTAATATGTTGCAGCCCAAACTGGCTGATAATCAAAACAACGTTGGGTGCCTTTGTAGGCTAACTCCCCCTCACCTCTCTGTTTAGATGTGTTTCAACTCCCATCAGATGAGAAGTGAAAACAAACTCGCTCTTAATCGAGACTTCTGTTTCCCAATTTATCAGTATAGTTTGACCTGGACCAGGCTGTCCAGCTTGATAAAGGGGGTTGTTAGCATTTTCTCTTCCCTGATCAGTCCCAAATATAAGCCAGGGTGACTGATAGGGAGTAACCTTCTCTAGGGATGACTGTTAGTGCCCTGAGTCACTGTCCTACCCACTTTCCAGAGGTCTTACATGTGGAGTCTCAAATTGACCTGTTGTAAGTAGATAACTAGGAAGCAGACATCTTAAATGGTGGCGGCGGGGGTGGAGTGGGGAGCTCGGAGGAAGAGATGGGAGAGGACTTGGGCAATCGGGGGTCTTGTGCCTTGCACTCACGAGGAATGGACTGTTGGCTCATCCTCTGTGAGCGGATTATTGCCATATTAGTCTATTTGAAAGAGACAGTTACCTGAAAATTTCTCTAGGAATCTCTTCTCTCATAGGCTTTTAATACCTTTTGTTTCTAGAACTTAATGAATGTATTTATAAAACATCAAAATGGGTGGTGGTTGTTTTTTTTTCGAATTATGTTACCAAGCCCTTGCACAAGGAAGAAAATAAATGTTAGATGATATTCTTATATCCAACAGGGCAGTTGGCATCAATGAAAGCTATCCCTTTTTTACTTAACAATTCCTCAGCTTTCTCCCATGTTGCTTTTTTAGTATTGGAGGACTTTCCTGAACGTGGTGGGAAGGAAAAAAGCCCTGTTTGAAATTTCCAAGCCACTTCCTCCTCATTTATATCCACCTGCCAAAACCACTTCCCCTTTTCAGCCACAGGTTTTTTTTTTTTTAAGATTTTATTTTTAAGTAATCTCTACACCCAATGTAGGGCTCAAACTTAAAACCCTGAGATCAAGAGCCACAGGCTCCTGACTGAGTTAGCCAGGTGCCCCCAGGCCACAGTTCTTGTCAATAACAGCTTCCTTGCCTTGTTTGAAGGTATATTAAGGGAGCATCTGGGGGGCTCAGTCGGTTAAACATCGGACTCTTGATTTCCGCTCAGGTCATGATCTCAGAGTTTGTGAGTTCAAGCCCCACACCAGACTCTGTGCTGTTAGCCCAGAGCCCACTTAGGCATCTCTCTTCTCCTCTCTCTGTGCCCTTCCCCGACTCATTCTTTTTTTTCTCTCTCTCTCTCAAAAATAAATAAATGAACATTTAAAAAAAAGAAAGTGGGTCACCTGGGTAGCTCAGTGGGTTAAGCATCCAACTTCAGCTCAGGTCGTGATTTCATGGTTCATGGATTCAAGCCCTGCATCAGGCTCTGGGCTGACAGCTCAGAGCCTGGAGCCTGTTCTGGAGTCTGTGTCTCCCTCTCTCTCTGCCCCTCCCCCCCTCACACTCTCTCCCTTTTTCTCAAAAATAAACATTAAATAAACATAACATTATTATTATTATTATTATTATTATTATTATTATTATTATATCAAGGAGTCATAGATTGATTTCTGGGTTTGGAGTTTGAGCTTTGGAGTCAGGAACCGGCATTTAATCCTGACTGTTTATGAGACACGTGAACTTGGTTAGATGCCATGAGCATCGGCACAGTCACCCGGGAGGTGTAGTTACCACACCGGTGGTCCTGGTTTTATTTGTGGATGAACTGCTTCTTGATTTCATCAGAGTTGAAATCAAGAAAAATATTTGACATACCAACAGTGCCTACATTTCTCTGCTCTAATGATTTGAAATCAAAAACAAAAATGATTTTTTTCTCTTGACTTGAGAACGTCAAGCAGGAGAAAGGCCGGTGGTCTGCGTGTCACAGGCAGCAGGCCTGCTTGTGTCCTTTGTATAACTGTGGTCCTCTCTGAGGCTGGTTCTCTAGGAAGGCCAGGCACTGGAAACCAGGGCCACCTCTGGTCCCGTGGGCCCTGTGGTCTGATGTTGTGGGCACACCGGCCATTTGGAGGAAGCGAGCGTGTGCTTCCCAGAAAGCATGGAGGAGTGGGGCCCTGGTGGGCGCAGGGCCACCCGCGTTTGGTCTGTAAATGAGAGTTGTTTGGAAAGTGTTCTGGGAAGCAGTTCCTTTAAGTTGGTTCCAGTTATACTCACAGACACTTTGACATTTTTGTTTGCTGATGAAAACCTTTTAATGTGTATGCTGTTTTTGATCTAGGAGCAAATTTGCAGAAGGTGCCAGGAATTATTTGGAATCTGAAGAATTAACTGTGAGCCAGCTCCTGCTTTGTCTAAGGGAAGGAAACCAGAAGGTGGAGAGCCTTGAAATTGCACTCAAGGAAGCCAAAGAAAGGTATGAAATAGGTAATTTGAACTATTCATGCCCTGGCACAGCTTTATAGAGATGTGATTAAGATACCAGATAATCCATCCACTTAAGGAATACATTTCCGTGTCGTCTAGAATATTCAGTCATGTAACCATTACCACATTATAATTTTAGAACCTTTTTTTCCACCAAATAGGAAACCACTTCCCACTGACACTGATTCCTCATTCCCCATCCCCAGTAATCGGTTTTCTGTCTCCACAGATTCGCTTTTTCTGGACATTTCGTATAAATGGAATCATATAATATGTGCACCTTAGTGATTGACTTATTTTACGTAGCATGTTTTCCAGGTTCATCCATGTTGTGGCGTGTGTCAGTTCTTCAGTTCCTTTTTGTTGCCAAGAAAGAGTCAGTCCACCATGGGGCTGGACAACATTTTGTTTATTTATCAGCTGGTGAACGTTTTGCTTCCCAGTTTATGCCTGTTGTGAATAATATTTGCTTTAAACATTCATGCACAATTTTTTTGTGTGGAGGTATATATACATATATTTTTTTAATTCTCTAGGGTTATGTACCCAGGAGTGGGATTGCTGGGTCATTGGTAACTCTGTGGTTAATCGTTTGAGGAAATACCAAACTGTTATCCACATTGGCTGCTCCATTTTATGTTTCCACCAGCAATATATGAGGGTTCTACTTTTCTCCCACATCCTCACTGTGATTTTGATTTCATTTTCTTAACAACTAATATCTTTTCATGTTGCTCATTTGTATACCTTCCTTGAAGAAACATCCCTTGAAATCCTTTGCCCATTTAAAAAAAATTGGATTGCCTTTTTATTACTGAGTTATAAGAGTTCATTATATATTCAAGATGCAAATCCCTTATGAGGTATATGACTTGCAAATATATTCTCCCATTCTGTAGATTATCTTTTCAGTTCCTGGGTGCTATCATTGGCAGCACAAATTTTTTTTTTATTTTTATGTAGTCAGTTTATCTATTTTTCTTATGTCATTTATGCTTTTGGTGTTGTATCTAAGGAGCATTGACTAATCCAGGGTCATGAGGATTCACTCCTATGTTTTCTCCTAAAAGGTTTATAGTTTTAGCTCCTACATTTAGGTCTCTGATCCATTTTCAGTTCATTTGTGTATATGGTGTGAGGTAGGGGACCAACTTCATTCTTTCATGTGTAGATTTACATTCATCCTAACACCATTTGTTGACCATTCTTTCCCTCACTGAACTGTCTTGCCCCCCTTTGGAATAAATCAGTTGGCCATACCTGTAAAAATTAATTTCTAGACCCTCAATTTCATTCCTTTGATTTATATGCCTATTCTTTGCTAATACTACACTGTCTTGATTACTATAGTTTTGTAGTAAATTTTGGAATCAGGAGTAATCAGGACGATTATTTTGGCTACTGTGGATTTCATGTTTTTCTGTATAAATCTTAGGATAAGTTTTTCAGTTTCTGTCGGGGGTGGGGTGGGGGGCGGTGGTGTGGAAAGCCAGCTGGGATTTTGTTAAGGATTGCATTGACCCTGGAGTTCAGTTTGGAGAGTTATGCCCTCTTAACATTGTTAAATGTTCTGATCCATGAAAGATAATCCATGGATTTATTTAGGTCAGCTGTGATGTATTTCAGTGATGTTTTGTTGTTTTCAACATATAGGTCATACACTGCTTTTCAAAATTTGTTCCTATGTATTCTGGTCTTTTTAGAACTGTATACATGAAATTGTTTTCTTAATTTCATTTTTGGAGTATTCTTTGGTAGTATGCAGAAATATCACTGGCTTTTTTTTTTTTTTTTTGTATATTATATATTGATCTTGTAGCTTGCAACCTTGTTAGAACTCACGTATTCGCACTATTAGTTTTTTAGTGGATTCCTTAGGATTTTCTTTATACAAGATCACATCATCTACAAAGAGATAGTGTTACTTCTTCCTTACCAACATGAAATACTTTGTATTTCTTTTTCTTCCATTATTCCACTGGCTAGAATCTCTAGCACAATGTGAAATATAAGTTGAAAAAGCAGACATGCTTGTCTGTTCCTAACCTTAGAGGGAAGGCCTTCAGCCTTTTACCATCAAGTACAATGTTAGCTGTAAGGTTTCATAGATGCTGTGTCAAGTTGAGAAACTGCATTCTAGTTATAGATTGTTACAATTTTTATCATGAAGGGTTTTGGATTTTGTGAAATGCTTTCCATGTCTATGGGGATGATTATATGGGTTTTTAAAGCTTCTGTTAATATGATGTATTATACTGATTGATTTTCACATGTTAAACCTTTCATTCCTGGGTAAATCCCATTGGTCATGATGTATAATCCTTTCTATATGTTGCTAGTTTGGATTGCTAAAATTTTATTTAGGATTTTTGCATCTTTATTCTTAAGGGGTATTAGTCTGTAATTTTCTTTTCTTGTGATGCCTGTGTCTGTTTTTGGTATAAGGGAGATACCAGCCTCATAGAATGTGGTAGACGTGCAAACACACATAAATACTTAGGGGTAAAATTCATCTACGGTATAGAGTTGTGAAGTCAATAAATTTCTATGTGCAAATGTACTTTTTAGAAGTGCAAAATGCTAAACCACATAAGACATGGAAGAGGTTACACAGTAGTTTTAGGACTCCAGTGATTGCAACATTTAATCATAAATATACTACAATATAATTAATTCTCTCAGAAGTTATAGATGCCTTATTGATCTTAAAATTCTAGCACTATAAGAAGCACTTCCTGGGGTCCCTGGGTGGCTCAGTCAGTTAAGCATTCGACTGTTGATCTCAGCTCAGGTCATGATCTCACGGTTTATGAGTTCAAGCCCCACGTCAGGCACTGCTAACCGCTCACTCCCCTGCTCACTCTATCTCTCTCTCTCAAAATAAACTTAAAAAAAAAAAAAGTACTTTCTAACTGAAGCAGTTAAAATTTTTAACTATAGAAAGATCTTAAAATGTGAAACCTATGTTATTTATTCAGATGAGGTTAATCTGGAAAACACATTGGCCTTTGTCCGGTGACTTATCTGATAGCTTTTCAAAGGTGCTAAGGGCATGCTGGCTCTAAATCCTAGGTTTTTACACCATATGCTACTGCTGTCCCTTAGAAAATTTCAAAGGTTGACTTCTAGGAGACTAGCACCATGTATTCTCATGGAGCAAAATATTTGTCCTATCTTTTAGACAAATCCCAAAAGCATAGTTAACAGTGCACAGATAAATGAACAAAGGAATGGATGGATGAATGGCCTCCTTTTACACCTTAGTTATCACAGCTGGTTTTTGAAGGGAAGGAGTTACGTGTTGAAGAAGGCCCTCAGTAGCCTGAGTAATCCGTGTGTTTGTATTTTATAGTCAGGTTTACCCCTCCCATGTTCCATACATCATTCTCAGAAGTCAGGTGTAGCCAGTAATTCATCCTTATTTAGCATGATCAGCTTTCATGGTGGAAGTGGAAACTTAGGAATTTGCTAATTATACATCCTGATCGTTCATATGAGATATATATAATTCCTGCTTCCAAAATGATTACAGCCCTCTGTCTGCAGCCACAGCCCTTCAGCCTGCCCTAGGAAGTCCGGCCTGCCCTTGAGATGGCTGTTTTTAGTCTCTCCCCTTGAACACCTGTGAAGGGTCCCATTCCCAGTCGCACTGAATTTCTACTTTGTGCGCCAGCCTTCTTTCTGTATTTAACAACCAGGAAGTCAGTGATAGTTACCAAGACTAATGTTCTCTAGGTGAGTGTCAGGATGATTTTCTCCTAGCTAAGGCAGGACTGAAACTGAGAAACCTGGTTAGCCTGCTTTGGTTTCATGCTCTATAGGAAATGATGAAAACACATTCCAAGACCTAACATGTGTTTTTCTCAAACAAGTGAGTCTTCAACTCCCTTCATTAATCATGAGAAATAAGGCTATAAACAGTCTAAAATTTATTCTGAAAATTTTTAGGAGATTTGTAGGGAGAGAAGTCAATAGGTTTGTCTTTTTTTTTCCCCATTGTTTTCCAGGATTAGTATTTCATGCAATTTTTTGTTTTCTAAACAAACTTAAACTGACAGCAAGTAAGTGGGGGAAGTGTGTAGAAAGTGTAGCCCAAGAGAATCGAGAGGTAGCACAGAAATTCAGTCCAAGATGAAAATTTTCCTTGGAGAAGAATTTTCCCATGGAGCCCTGTGTCGGATGTGAATAGTGTAATGAAGGGTCATCCGTCAACCCTGCACCAGCTGGCCCTTAACCCATTTATTTGGCTTGGCCTGAAAGAGTGCCCGTGCAGCCCCTTAGGTTTGCAAATGGTTTGGAACCATTTGCATTGGTTCCGGCCATTTTGATGTTTCCCTCCATGTACCGGGCTCAAATTGCTGCTGAATTTTCCCCCTGTTGTGAACACAATCTATTGACCTCCGACTCTGAAAGATGGAGATTTAACTGTCTTTCACCCCCCTCATTGTCATCGCACACAGATGCTTCCGGACCTGGCTTGCCCGCTCCACCTCCAAAATCGGCTATGTTGAAATGTAGTGAGATAAGTACTCAGTGTTGATGTTATTAGACATGCACATGGAGCTGAGTTGAGCTCTGCTCTGTGCCTTGAACAGTCTTCCTTTTTTTATACAACTTATTTTTCTTTTGCCTCTATGCATAATTACATTTTTAAAACTTGCTTAGTTTCCCCATGCTCTTCCCCAACAAGGAAACCTCTCAGATGTGTTAGTAGTCTAACAGTATTCTCGCTGCAATCTGGCCTGCTTGCTTCCCAGGTCCTGCTACATTGAACTCATCTTGGCACCTCCCTTTACTTTTGCCCTGGGGAACTCCTTCATCTCTCCTGTGTTCCATCACCTGTTTCCTGAATCTAATGCCTTTCCTATGCTTTTTTTAAAAATTTCTTTTCAAATCAAGCCCACCATATCTCCACTGACTCACTGAAAAAAGAATTTATGGGCAGTATATTTTCTGACACCTTCATATCTGAAAATCTCTCCTCCTGCCTTTATACTTCATGGATAGTTTGGCTAGATATAGAATTCTGTAATCGGATATAATTTTCCCTCCACTTTTCGAAAACGTGGCTTCCTTGTGCCCTCGGTTTTGGTGTTACTGCTGAGAAACCCAGTGCCATTGTGATTCTTCATGTTTGTGGTGATGAGACTTCTCACATGCGTTGGTGGTGAACCTGTTTTTCATCTGTCTGTTCTGGACACTCTTGGGCTCTTTCATTCTGCAGACTCATGTCCTTCAGTTCTTTAAAAATGATCTTGAATTCATTTACTAATTATCTCTAACCCTCAGTTTTCTTTGTTCTCTCTTTCTAGCATCACTTTTCTTTTTGAATTGGATCTCCTGTGGTTTAACCCCTTGTTCCCTTTTTCTAGCTCTCCTTTTTTCTTCTTTCTCCTTTCTGATACATTTGATCAACTTTCATCTTCCTTTTTTGCAGGAGAGAATCTTTTTTATTGTGTTCCATTTTTTTGGTGGTTGTAGTGTTTATGTGTCTAAGGATCCTTCATCGGTGCTGTTTTTTTACTTTTTTTTTCCCCACTGGCATATTCTGTTTTCAGTAAATTACTCTTTTCAGTTTCATATTAAGATTTCCCTTAAATGTCCAGCAGTCTTGCCTGTTTGCTCAGATTCAGCAGGATAATAGGGTATTAGAAGCTGATTACAGCTCTGGGTCCACATCTCAGGAGATCTGGCTGGGAGGTTTTCTCGGGGAAGCCCTGTGTCAGAAACTTTAAATCTTTTCCCTTATGCTGGAGTATCCTTATGTACTCCAACGGAGACTCTTCCAGCATCCTGCCTGGAAGGTACTTTTCTAGATGTCAAAGTCCTTGAGTAGGAAGAGGTGGCTGAGGGTCTTAGTGTTCTGTGTGTAAGTTCCCCTTACAGAAGAACCCACTTCTCATCTCTTACTAATGTCTGACTCCAGAAACCCTTTATTTTGTGATCTTGTAGTCCCTCTTAGACAGGCCCCATCTTTGTCCCCAGATCCCGAAGTACCTGGTGCCGATGACTCCTGAGCCTTTTGGTTCCCACAGTGTCGATGACCTTACACTGGCTCTCCCTACTGTTGGCTTCAGACCCAGCTCTATTGGCTCAGTTCCCACTCGTAGCCGTGCCCCCCAAATCTTCTTGCTGTTACTTCCTTTCCCTTTCTATTTGTTCTTGTACGCACGTGGCTTTTTAAAAGTCATTTTGGTGGGGTTCAGGGTGGGACAAGAATTACATGCATGTATTCAGTATACCATCTTTAACCAGAAATCTCTTCTTGTTTTATTTGCGCTAGGCTGGCTTTCATGTGGTTATGATTCAGTGGAGGAAGGTTGGTCCATTTGTGTGTTTTTAGGGACTTGCGACCTTTGATGGGTCCTAAAAAGGCATCCTCTCTCTGCTGAATCCTTATAAAGGGACACACAGTCTTGTAACACACGTGCATGACCTACGTACACACAAAAACACAGATTTTAAAAATATTTCTGCATATTACTGTTACGTGAAAAGTGGCAGTGTTTTTCAGTGTTTGGGATGATTTATGCCTTTTACCCTGCCTAAACCCATCCCTTCAGTCAATTCTAGCCAATTTGAGGATGAGAGCAAAACCCAAAAAAGTTAACGTAGCAAGTGCAGAGAAATTTTGAAGCCCCAGATCTCTCATCGATTTCAAACGGCGTTCTTTTAGTGCTTCCGCAACTGTTTCTCTTCTTGAAGCCACAGAGAAAGTAACTTTTCCATATTCTGCACTTTTTCAGAGTTTCATATTTTGAAAAGAAAGCCAGTGATCATGCGGAAGTCGAGACCCAGACAGAGACGAGCAAAGAAAAAGAGAAAGAAGAGGAGAAAGGCCCAGAAACCGTGGGTACTCAGGTTCTCAGACTCTGTCACCTCCCCCCGAGGGCCCAAAAAGTGGTATCTGAAGTCGAGTCTTGTGTCGGGTTCTTCGCATTAGAAATAGAAATAATTTTAATGTTGGATATATTCTATTTCTCTCCTATTCCATGTCCCGATTTGAAATTCATCCATAGTAAATTGTAGGGAGATGTGTTCCCATCCCAGTGATTCTAGGGAATCACGCCTCTGTCTCTTCTTGGCTGATTTCTCTCCTAACTTACTGAGTGAACAGGCCTGCTAATGGAGAAAGGAATGTTGTCCACTTTGTAATAAGATCATTTGAGAATATGACCCAGAAACTCGAGATCTCATTAAAAGCTTTTGGTTCTACCCTCCTACTGGTTTGAATGACATAGTTTGAATGAAAAGCTTGTACCGCCAGTGTTCCGTGGCAGCTCAGAGATGTGCCCTTGGAGCCTGCCACATGGTCTTCAGCTTAGGGAAGGCTGGCGAAGCCAGGAAGTTGTGAGGGCTGCAGTTGCCCACGTGACAAGCGTGGACGTAAGATGCTCACCTCAGCGGATTCATTTATTCAGCAAATGTATGCGGAGTGCCTACCGTATGCCATGGCCGGGGCTGAGTCTCCTACTTCAAGAGACTGACGACCACTTAAAACACAGAGACGAAGAGGCAGCCTGGGCGTAATCGTACTTGGTTGACCAAAACCATTTGTTAGTAATAGAGAAGTACCGAGACTTCCAAGGCAACGTAAAACTCATTGCCAGCAATTCTGCCAGAACTGCCGGGAAAAAGGCGGTTCAGTGAAAAAAGTGGAGTAAACTGGAGACATAAATCAGCCAGGGAATATGGATGGGCATGGGTTGCTGTCTGGATAAATTAGATTGTGCTCTGACACCACTATGTTCTGTGATCCCCTGGACCGTGATCAGTATTAACGTAGTTATGATAAAGGACGAGCAGAAATTAGCAAAACCTAAAATGCCTGCGGCCTCTATTTAAAAGTCAAAACCTTAACATCTGGGAACGTTTGTGTGAATTTTGGCCCCTACAAGTCTTAAGAAGGGAGGTTCTTGGGTTGCCAAGTATCAAAGAGGAGACGTTTTTCTTCCATTTAAATAAACTCCACCCATTTCTATAAGAAAAAAAACTATGATAAAGTCATTATCACAAGTGCATCCGAATTGATCATTTATGTAAGAAAAAGAGCATTTTGTGTATACATATATGTTATATTTATTTATATTTATCTATTTATATTTATTAGTGATTATACATATAAATTACACATTGTGAAATATAAACTGTTATATATAACTAGTAAATACAGACATATCAGGTGACAGAGTTGTACCTAAAACGTTTCTTTTCATGTACAGTATTTGGGGTGTTCATTGTCCAAAGTTTAATCAATTCACCCATCAGTCTTAGTTGGACACTAATGGTTCACACTGTTTTCTCACAAAGAGGTTCATTTGATCTCTGATGTGAATTGCATGTGCGTGCTTGGGATTTTCTGTGTGACAGGTTGGAAGCGAAGTGGAGACGTTGAACCTTCAGGTGACCACCCTATTTAAGGAGCTTCAAGAGGCTCATACAAAACTCAGCGAAGCTGAGCTAATGAAGAAGAGACTTCAAGAGAAGTAAGAGTGAGGGATGAATTTTTTCTTCTTCTTCGGAAAGTGTACATTTTGA
The DNA here is from genome assembly GCF_024362965.1 of Panthera pardus. Classification (NCBI taxonomy): domain Eukaryota; kingdom Metazoa; phylum Chordata; class Mammalia; order Carnivora; family Felidae; genus Panthera; species Panthera pardus. The sequence continues at coordinate 129,060,182 of NW_026526991.1, read as the reverse complement.
CAAAATACCATGTAAAAACATGGTTTCGCTACTGTGTTACCGAAAGAAAAATAGAAACCTAATTAAAATCTGAATTTGGAAAACACGAATGTTGAGGTGAAGGCACAGGTTCACGTGAAATACGTGTACGAAAATGCGGGGGGCGGGGGGCCGGGGAAATCTGGTTCAGCTGTTTGCGGGTGTCAGTGAAATGCACTAGCCTCTGTGAGGACCTGTAAAAAAGCAGTAAGCCAGATGTCCTGTGACCTTCCTGAGTCAACAGCGTTGATACAAGGACACATAAACGAAAGCTGCAAAGAGCAAAAAGAACTGGAATGAGATTTATTGAGGAAAAGAAAATCATTTTCAGTCAGTTATGAAGGCTACTGTTTACACTGAGAACTTTGCATGTGCTTGTTTTTCTTGATGTAACGAGTTACCCAGAATTTAGAAGAGCGAAGTTTATGTGGTTCTTTGGGATTGGCTGGCAAGCATATTCCCGGCACAGTGTAGGAGCGTATGTTGCCTGGGAGTTAAATTTACCAAGGCTAAACAGTATTCTGGTAATCTGGCACAGCATGGTAGCGAAAGCTAGGGACTTTGGACAAACTGACCTCGTTGAAATGTGGATCTACAATTCATTTGTGGTATTAGCTTGGGCAAGTTGGTTATTTAACCTCTCTGAGCCCTAGTTTTATCATTTGTAAAATGTGTGTCATTATCCCTACTTCGTAACATGTTGAGATGTTTGACACGCTTGGCGTTAATGCCTTGCATGTGGCCACCGTAGTTTCATATTTACTATTATTATACTGAAATTCTCTTTCTGATCTTTAAGAGGGCTTAGGATATTTTCTTTTCCCTTATTAAATCTTTGTCATGGGGCCCCTGGGTGGCTCAGTCAGTTAAGCATCCAAATTCAGCTCAGGTCCTGACCTCACGGTTCATGAGTTCAAGCCCCATGTCAGGCTCTGTGCTCACAGCTCAGAGCCTGGAGCCTGCTTCTGATTCTGTGTCTGCCCCTCCCCCACTCATGCTCTGTCTCTCTCTGTCTCAAAAATAAACACTAAAAAAAAAAACAAACTTTGTCAGAAGTCATATTCTTTGTGCTTAACAGAACCCATAACTTTTTAAAATATTGACAATATCCATGGATCAGTATGTGAAAAGGACCTTTAGCCAATTACTATTTTGGTCTGTGTCTGAAGAACAAAAATATGTTCTTACATGACTACATAAGGCAGTTTTTACATGACTGCGTAAGGCTTGTGTGGTCTTAGATCTGTACTTTTTTACATTAGGCATACGGATTCTGAAATATGTAAATTTATTTTCCAAGAAAAGATCTGTATTTTTTTAATGTTTAGTCATGAGGGTTTAGAAATACTGCCTGTTTCTAGTAAAGAAGCAAGGAGGATAAAATATTTTAGTTTGCATTGCTAAATACTCCTTGAAAAATGCAATCCTAAATTTCTTTGTATTTGCTACATAGTCTTGGGATTTAAGAGCCACTGAGAAATGAAGGAGCGTCGTTCATCCTCATGAAATATCGATCTTTCTTAGGTGTCAGGCCCTTGAAAGGAAGAATTCTGCAACCCCATCAGAGCTGAATGAAAAGCAGGAGCTTGTTTATAACAACAAAAAGTTGGAACTACAAGTGGAAAGCATGCGATCAGAAATCAAAATGGAGCAAGCTAAAACTGAAGATGAAAAGTGAGTAGCCACGACCAAATGACTACTTGCTGGAAGAAAATAGGAGAGCACTTTTATCAGATTGGAAATAGGATTTGAGAATACATTAAAAGATTTTCTCTTTTATGTATCTGAAGGAGCACAGGAGATTTTTCTGAGGAGATAACATTTGTTTTATTATAACAGAATTATTAACGTGACTTGTAATCAATCTTGATTTTTTTTTTTTGTAAAGATTGTTTTCTTTGAGAGTAAGAAAATGCTAGCAGGTGGTGGGATGGCAAAGGTAGGAGAGAAGAATTTGCTAGTTGAGTGTTCAGAAGGGGGTTGGAAAGCAAGACTAAGTTCTTATGATATCTCCCCCAAGATTCCATTTCTTACTGTCTTTTTCAATAGGTCCAAGGTAGCCACTCTCCAGGTGACACATAACAAGCTTCTTCAAGAATACAATAATTCGTTGAAAACGATCGAGGAGCTAAAAAGGAAAGAGGTACTCATAGAAGAAAATTACTTCCGTAGCCTCATAATAAAAAGAAACCGTTAAACATTTTTATACGTAAAGTAGTTGTCAATCCTTAACTAAGTCTGGTTTCAAAGGGTGCCCTTCATTTTATCATTGATTTCTCGTGTCCGAGTGCGTGTGAGTTCCGGTGTTCTTCCTATGTGTAACGTGCTTCGCGTGCAGGGATGGTGCTGAGTCCTACAGTCGGGGAGTAAGTTTTTAGGATTTCTAACAGCAGGTGGGTCTGTAGGACAGCTACCAGCATGGGCTCCCACGTGAGCAGGGCGCGGTGAGACCACTGGCTGCCCCTGGAGGGGTCGTGTCCGTTGAGCTATCATGGGGCTAGCTTGCTACTGTCAGTGACCTTGAGACTCTGGACTCACCAGACTGCAACTTCCATTAGTATAATACCACCATGATATGGCAGTTTAAACATGGGTAGATATGTGAGGTGATGGATGTTAATTAACCTGGTTGGAACCCTGTCATGCTGTATACACCTGTCAAATTGCCACATTCTTCACCTTAAATATCTTACAGGTTTTTTTTGTTTTGTTTTTTTAAATTTTTTTTTTTTTAATGTTTACTTTTGAGACAGAGACAGAGCATGAACGGGGGAGGGTCAGAGAGAGGGGGAGACACAGAATCGGAAGCAGGCTCCAGGCTCTGAGCCATCAGCCCAGAGCCCGACGTAGGGCTCGAACTCACAGACTGCGAGATCGTGACCTGAGCTGAAGTCGGACACTTAACCGACTGAGCCACCCAGGCGCCCCAAATATCTTACAGTTTTATTTGTCAGTTTTACTTGAAGAAAGCTGGGATAAATAAGTAAAGATCATGGAAGCTCTGAATTTGAGTTTATATGCTTATAAATGTACTCTTTGTTTTTCGTTTTTCTTAAGAGAATATTGTTCCTAAGACTTAGTAAATTTTTTTTGATTATTTATTTTTTAATGTTTGTTAATTTATTTTTTGAGAGAGAGATAGTGAGCGGTGGGGGGCCAGAGAAAGAAGGAGACAGAATCCCAAGCAGGCTTCCTGCTGTCAGTGCAGAGCCCAGTGTAGGGCTCAAACTCACAAACCGTGAGATCATGACCTGAGCCGAAATCGAGAGCGAACACTTAGCTGACTGAGCCACCCAGGTACCCCTATGTATTTATTTTTAATTGCAACTAAAGTATAGTTGCAATATTATGTCAGATCAGTTTTCATAGTGATTTGATATTTATACACATTTTGAAATGCTCATAATTGTAGTTACCATCTGTCACCATACAAAGTCGTTATGATAGTATTGACCGTACAGTTGACCCTTGAACAAAAGGGGTTTGCATAGGTCCACTTAATGTGCAGCTTTTTTATTTCTTTTTTAAATTTTTTAAAAAATGTTTATTTTTGAGAGAGCGCAAGCAGGGGAGGGACAAAGAAAGAGGGACAGAGGATCTAAAGCGGGCTCTGTGCTGACAGCAGCAAGCCCGATGAGGGGCTCAGACTCACAAATCACGAGATCATGACCTGAGCTGAAGTTGGACACTCAACCAACTGAGCCACCCAGGTGCCCCCTAATATGCAGATTTTTTGAAGTATAGTACTATAAATGTATTTTTTTCTTTATGACTTTCCTAATAACATTTTCTTTTCTCTAGCTCACTTTATTGTCAGAATATAGCATATAACTCATATAACACACAAAGTATGTGTTAACCAACTAAATTATCAGTAAGGCTTCCAGTCAACCATAGACTATTACTAGTTAAATTTCTGGGGAGTCAAAAGTTATGTGTAAATTTGTGACTATGCAGGAGTAAGTACCTCTAACCCCCGTGTTGTTCTAACCCCAACTGTATCCCCTTCGCTGTACTGTGCTTTCCCTTGGCTTATATTTTATAACTAGAAGTTTGTACCTCTTGACCCCCTTTACCTATCTCGCCCATCCCCCTATCTCTCTCTCCTCTGGCAACCACCAGTTTGTTCTCTGTATTTATGAGTTTGTTTCTGTTTTGTTTGTGCATTTGTTTTGTTTTTTAGATGCCACATGTAAGTGAAATCATATGGTATTTGTTTCTCTGACTTACTTCACTTAGCAGAATACCCTCTTGGTCCATCCATATTGTCACAAATGGCAACATTTCAGTCTTTTTATGGCTAATACTTCATTGTGCATATACATATATACACATCACTTCTTTGATGGACCCTTGGGTTGCTTCCGTATCTTGGCTACTGTAAATAATGCTGTAGTAAACATAGGAGTGGATATATCTTTTTGAATTAGTATTTTCATTTTCTTTGGATATATACACAGAAGTGGAATTGCTGAATCATACGGTAGTTCTATTTTTAATTTTTTGAGGAAACTCCCTACTGTTTTCCAAAGTGGCTGCACCAGTTTACGTTTCCGCCAACAGTGCACAAGGGTTCCCCTTTCTCCACATCCTCACCAACATTTGTTCTCTCTTGTCTTTTTTGATACTGGCCATTCTGACAGGTGTGATGGGATAAATTTTTAACTTAAACACGTTTCTTTTCCACTGACTTCACCAAGTAAGAGTAACATTAGTGGGAAAAATAACAGTAGCAGTGAGTTACAACGTCATTGAGATCAAGGTTTGTTATTATTTCCCTTATTTTAGTGGGGGTTTTTTCATTGTTTTAAATTACGAAATTATAATTTGTGGGGTGCCTCGGTGGCTCAGCTGGTTAAGCATCTGACTCTTGATTTCGGCTCAGGTCATGATCTCACGGTTCATGAGTTCAAGCTCCACATCAAGCTCTGTGCTGACAGTGTGGACCGTGCTTGGGATTCTGTCTCTCTCTCTCTGCCCCTCCCCTGCTCACACTGTGTGTATGTGTGTGTGTGTCTCTCTCAAAAAAAAAAAAAAAAAAAAGAAATTATCATTTGCAAGCTGTGAGTTAAATGAATACAACTTTCTGAGCACGTTACCGTTGCCAATGAACAGAACAGTTCAGAGCCTGTCATTTAAAAACAGACAAAACTTCCTTTAATATTTTACTACAGCAGGTTGGATTATGTCACAACCATTCTAGAATACACTTGTCTCTTGCAGTCAGAAAAAGTGGATAAGGTGGTACTACAAGAACTAAGTGAGAAACTGGCGCTGGCAGAGAAGGCCCTGGCTTCCAAGCAGCTTCAGATGGACGAGATGAAGCAGACCATCGCGAAGCAGGAGGAGGACCTGGAGACCATGACTGTCCTGAGGGCTCAGGTGAGCCGCGTCGCGACGGAGCTCAGTGGCGCCAACCCCGGTTGTGGTCTCAAATGGGAAGGCGATGGTGTTTCAGATATATTTTTGGATTTTATATTCTTTCCACCGACATATTTTGTTTAAATTTTATTGAAGCACATCACGTGTGGAAAGTGCACCAGACCGTCCAGTGAAACCATAAAATGTGAGGGGGAAAAAAACCTGCTTTTATTAGAGTAATGGGCATTTCTCTATTAAGTAGCCCATTTTTACTTTGTAACTTTGTAACAGTGAAGAGATTGCTATCGTGGCATAATGTTTACGTTTCTAGGTAAGAAATTACCCTCCGATTTAGCGGCTAAAACAATGACAGGCATTCGTTACCTCACAGCATTTCTGTGGGTCGGGCCTCCAGGAACAGGTTAGCAGGGTGATTCCGGCTCAGGGCCCCTCGTGAGGCTGCACTCAGGATCGACTAGAAGACCCGTTTCCAAGCCGGCTCGCTCCCATGGCTGTGGGCGAGAGGCCTCAGTTCCTCACCCCCCGGGCCTCTCCACGGGCTGGCTTGTGCGCCCCCGTGACACGGGAGCTGGCTTCCCCCACCGCAGGTAACCCCGGAGAGAATGAGGCGGAAGCCACAGTGTCTTTCATGACCTAGGCTCAGAAGCCACGCACCGTCCTTTCTGCGCTACCCTAGTGCTTACGTGGGTTGGCCCTGTTCGTTGTGGGAGGGCACCACGTAAGGGTGTGAATACCAACAGTTGAGGGTCACTGGAGCCATCGTGGAGGCTGGCCACTACCGTGGGAAGCGGCGTTTGGGCTTCACTCTCGGTTCAAGTGCTGGTATGACACTTACCAAGATTAAGAGCTATTAAACTTGTAAATGTAAAATGAGCATAGCAAGGCTACGTTCCCAGGATTTTTGATAAGGTGCAATAAGATAGGAATGTAGGCACCCAACAGAGGACTTTGTGCATGTTTGGCCTCAATAAATACCATCTATTTACTATTACTGTTTAAAATTTAACTTAAGGAAAGTCTTCATAAACACACCTGACAGAGTAAATAAACCATGTACTATATTAAGCTAACCCTGAATATTATTTTTTTCAAAAGATCAGAGAATTTTGGGGCGACTGGGTGGCTCAGTCGGTTAAGCATCTGACTTCAGCTCAGGTCAAGATCTCGTGGTTCATAGGTTTGAGCCCCGTACAGGCTGTGGGCTGACAGCTCAGAGCCTAAAAGCCTGCTTTGGATTCTGTGTCTCCCTCTCTGTCTCTGCTCCTCCCCTACTCACTCTCTCTCTCTCTCTCTCTCTCTCTCTCAAAAGTAAACATTTAAAAAATTTAAAAAAAAATCAGAGAATTTTACTGAATGAATGGTACGTGCAGTGTTTAAACCACCTACCTTGGTGTCATTGCCGAGTTCTAATTGTCTAAAGTGCACACACACAGCTTGTCTTCTGTCAGAAGGTGGTCGGAAGGTTACGGTCACCACCCTGGTTTCTAGCAGGAAGATGCACCTGTGACTTACAAGGTGCATCCCAGGAGGCAGCACCCATTCCGCGCCCTGTCCCCAGGTGACTGTGGAGCATCCAAATCCATCCAGGCAGTAACTTCTGTGTCTTTTACCTTCTTCCAGATGGAAGTTTACTGTTCTGACTTTCATGCTGAAAGAGCGGCAAGAGAGAAAATACACGAAGAAAAGGAGCAGCTGGCTTTGCAGCTGGCAATTCTGCTGAAAGAGAATAACGTTTTTGAAGATGGAGGCAGGTGAGGGGAGGGAGGGCTCAGGCCACACACCCGGAGCCCGGGGCGCAGGTGGAGGGCAGGCGGTGATCAGAGGTGCTTCTTCAGTCGAGCTGCAGGAAGTACTCTGGGCTCACTTCACTTGGTTGCTTCCCCGACACTCAGCCTGACTTACAACAAGGCCTGGTGGCGTCTCGCGGGAACCTGAGGTGTTCTTTGCTTTCAGGCCTTGTGTGTTCCCAGGTTCTAGCCTGCCGCTGTCGGGGGTCAATATTCTGAACACTTTAAACAATTCCGTAATATGTTTGCAGGGCGCCTGGGTGGCCAGTCCGTTAAGCGTCCAGCTCTTGGATTTCTGCTCAGGTCATGATCTCACGGTTATGAGATCGAGCCCCATGTTGGGCTCGCACTGGGCATGGAGCCTACCCGGGATTCTCTCTGTGCCTTTACCCTGCCCTATTGCGCTCGCTCATGCTCTCTCTCTCTCTTTCTCTCTAAAAAGAAAAAATATCACTAGGTCTCGTTCTGCAGCTTGTTTTATGGAACACTGTGATTTTGGACTCTGGGTGTGTGCGTGTGTATGTGTGTGCAGATTTATTTCACTCTCTTGAATTGCCCTATAGTGTCTTCTTTTAGAAATACGCCCCTTTTTTCTAATCCATTTCCTTATCCAGTTTGGTTATTTACTGATTTTTTTATCTTAATTGTTATTTTCTTTTACTACACTGTGCTACTACCAATAATATTTCAAACTCAAGTTAACCCTTAAGTTCTGGTTTTTATGAAACTTGCATTTTTTTTCAGCTCTCTCCCCCCCATATTGCTCTTGAATGTCTGCTTAATGTTGTCATATTTCAGGGCTTTAAAACATCACTATAGTGTCGCTTTTCATCCCAGTAGGCAGTCCTTGATGGAGATGCAGAGCCGTCATGGGGCAAGAACAAGTGACCCTGACCAGCAGGCCTACCTCGCTCAGAGAGGTGAGTCCCGTGTGATTGTTGGTTTTCAGGGCTCCAGGGGATAACTATTCTATGAAGAGAACGCTTGAAGACAATTTCACTACATTCTACAAAATGAATTTCAGATCAGACTGTGAAAAATGTAGCATCCCGCAGTCTTATTTTCACAGTACCCTAATTCTCCATCCATTACAGACTGACTCCAGACACCAGACTCTCTTCGTGCTGGCAGTTAAGGCCTGGCATAGCCTAACTTTTAACCTTCTCCCCCTCGAATTCCCTCAGCTGTTAGCCAACAGAATCGCTCCCTGTTCCTTGAACTCGTCATAGGCTTGCATACCCGCATATACTTCCTTATGTGGCATCCTTCCCTCACACACGTCCCTGTGCCCCTCCTGTCTCTTTCCACTGAACCCCTACCCCATCTGTAAAACCCATTTCAAATACTGTCACTGTGATTCTAGCAAAATGTAACCTCTCCCTCCTGAATTTCCAAAGTACTCTGTTCCTCTTATAGGACTCATCTGCTATGTTATATTATAATTATCGATGCGTTCTAAATATGCATCTAGGCGTTGTATTAAATAAGCTGTCCCAGAACTTGAATCTTCGCCCATTACTTGGTGTTATGCACATAATAATGTTAGCATTTACTGAGTTTACTGTGCATAGACACTGTCCTGATCACTTCATACACGTTATTTCTTGTGATCCTCACAAAATTTCATGAGTTATATATTTTCACAGTTCTCCAGAAGACAAGGTTAAACAACCCAGGATCACAAGGTTAGTTAGGGGCTGAACTGGACACGGAAAACCCAAGATTATCTGACTCTTAACCACTACACGCTACCGCATGTAATAAGTTGTCATCTAATTATGTGCCACATCCAGATTTTAGTTGCCTGAGTGAAATCAGTCTTGACACTTACTAACAGTGCTGTGTTTATTACATGGTTTTAATACACTGTAGTAATGTTTTGTAATGTATAATAAATCCCTGTGTTGTAGTACATCACTGAAAGGGAAGTATTATCCCGGAGTCTAGATAACAAAAAAAAAGAATTCAAAGGATTGAAGACTGACAGAGCTGCCACTAAAAAGAATCTGGGTTTAGGATGCCATCCCAAATTTCACATAAAACTGGCTTTTTAACATTTTTTTAATGGTGGACCAGTCTGAGTCCCTTCCATATACCAACCGATTACTGAAACATCACAGTGTCAGCAGCAGCAAGGAAGCAAGCAGGATGTATCGTCACCTGTTCAATCTTGGGGAAATTTCTCTGAGTATCCCTTTCGCCTTCCTTCTTCCCCTGTCCCCCCACCAAAGTTCTTTCATAGGAAAAAAATAAGTTAAAGTAATGTTAGGGGCACCTGGGTGGCTCTGTCGGTTAAGCCTCCGACTTTGGCTCAGGTCACGATCTTGTGGTTTGTGAATTTGAGCCCCGCGTCGGGCTCTGTGCTGACAGCTCCCAGCCTGGAGCCTGCTTCGGATTCTGTGTCTCCCCGTGTCTCGGCCCCTCCCCTGCTCATGCTCTGTCTCTCTCTGTCTCTCAATAATAAATAAATGTTAAAAAAAATTTTTTTAAAGTAATGTTAGAGGTAGTAACTCAGGTTAAAAATCAACCACATTCATGGGGCATACGTAGAGGTAGCACGTAGACCGACATGAACACTAGCCTCAGGCATGTTGAGCGTTGTAGGGTAAAGCTGTGTTCTTCTGTCAAACCTGCGTCTACACTTGAGCACCACCAGACATTTTCTCTAACCTGATTTAAATATCCCAGGAACACCCATCTACCTCTGATATCAAAAGTGCGACATTGTCTTGGGTCCAAAAGGACAGTCTCTTGCGTCTGGATTTCTTAGAGGAAGGTTTTCCTTGGTCATAATTAAATAAGGCAAATGCCTGTTTATGTTAAAAAAATAACAAAAACAGACATTCTTTGACTTACAGTCCAAAACTAATCGCAAAGTACATGTTTGTTCATGATTTTCCTACTAAGCTTCTTGTCTTCTACAAAGTAATATTCCACAGACTGTCTTCAGATTTTTATCTTAGTTTTTTAGCTTCGTAACAAAGCTGCCTCAGACAGTAGCCCCTGTTCACTCTCTTTCATCATTGTGGTCATCCGTGGCCAGCAAAGCGTCTGCCCTGGTCTGGGACACTCAGCTGAGCACGAGGGAAGAAATAGGTACAGGCATGGTCAGGTCTGAAGCAGCTGATGGTCTGGTTGGAGAGACAGGATGTGCGCATAAGAAGATGGACGCATAAAACAAGATACGATTTAAGTAATAGAGATGATGCTACTTAAGGTCAGAGGGAAGGATGATCCCTGAGGGCCAGGGCAGCTGAGAAAGGCCTTGAAAAGGCCCGACTTTAAGCTTGACCTTAAAGCTAGGATTTCAGTCAGTACGGTACGAGAATAAAAGGTCAAAGACAAAGGAGTGTGATGGGTTAACAATGAAAAACAAAGTTTATTTTATAGCAAAGAGCAGGAAGGTAGAGGGAACCCGTTAACCACCTCATACGACGGCTCAAGTCTGAGTCTCGAAACCTAGACCAGGACGAAAGGAAAGGCAAAGATGGATGAAATAAAGTTTAAAATGAAGAATCAACAGTCCCCGATAAGTGGCCTATTGCCCTCCAGAGCAGGGTTTAGCAAACTGCAGCCCACACAAAAAGTTTACTGACTCCTGATCTAGGACCGTGAGATCACTAGAAAGATCCATGCTTCTAGAAATCACAGCTTGTGATCAGTATTTCTGTGCAATGGTGTTTCTGAAGTTCACTGAACACAGACTGTCTACCATAGTCTCCATTATTCAATTCAAATAATTGAACTGAATTGAATTGAATTGAAGGTTAAAGGTTACCTCCATGACCAGCCTCCAAAGCAAACACTGGGCGCCGACTGCAAGTTCTGACACCAGAATGGTTTGCACTGGTCCAGAAAGGTCAGATCAAGGAGATGCCCTGGTAGCCAAAAGTCATTTCCAACATCGATTAGTTTGCATGTGGGACCTTCTTAGAGTCCAGGCTTATTTCAAGCATTCTTTAATTTAGACTTGAACCTTGGGCCAGCTCTAAAATTGGACAGAATGACACAACGCATACTTCCCTTCTTTCTCCCCACTCACTTTGCCTGGGCAGCCCTTACATATCCGTAAAACTCCTCCCAGGTGCTGTGGGTCTCATGAGGCGGCCTTTCTGCACAGAGCAGTCTGAGCCTGGTGCCTTTCCCATCCTCCCGCTAACCTGCCTCACGTGGCACAGGGTGGCCCTTCCCTCACACACACCCACTGCCGCTTTTCTCTCTTGAAGTCCCCTTCATCTCTGTACCCCTCTCTTCCACCTCCCAGGTCCTCAGATGCATGGGCGGAATGAACATGGTTATTATCTCTGCTTCTGAGGGGGTTCATAGTGTTCTAGGAAACCTCTCTGTGTGCCACTCGTTATTTTCTCCACCTTCTCTCCTCTTGAGCTCATATCCTTATGTATCTTGTTTCTTCTCTCAAATATTCCTGTTTGTATTAGAATTTGTCTTGTTCTGTACCTAGAACTGAAACCACGTATTATCACATACTAAAAACCTGGACTAGAGCCCAAAACCTACAGCAGTAGGATAGCAGGTACTATGTGGGCACATTTTCTTTGTGTGTGTAGATTTCTTAAGTTAAAGACCCCCCCAAAAAACCTGTATTCCCTCCCCATTGGGTACCAATTGCCAAGTTTAATGGATGTTAAAATTTATTGTCTGTTATTAAAATCAAACAAAGCCACTTGCAACATGGAAGAAATGGAATAGCGTTTCATTCAATGCTTGTTCTCAGGAGATGAGGATACCAACTGGAGGCAGCAGCAACAGCGGAATATTCCAATTCATTCGTGCCCCAAATGTGGAGAAGTTCTGCCTGACATAGACACGCTACAGATCCATGTTATGGACTGCATCATTTAAGTGTTCATACCCCACTTCCCCCAGACTGTTGGTAAATATCAGATTTTTTCCTCCAAGAATTGTGCTTCTGTGTTATTTGTTTTCACTCAGACATTTTGCCTCATTATGCTTATTTTAGGAGGAAGAAAATCAATATGCCCTAAGTAGGACATTTTTTTGTGGATTTCCTTAGAATCCTTAACGTGCCACTCTTGTGATAGATTCTTTATTTCTGAGGGGGTTCCATGTATGTGAACCGAACTGTTCATGCAGTTAATAAGTGTGTGACATCATGGGACAGGGTAAATATAACCAATGGAAGAGGCCTCACAGATGAACATTGAGAACCTTTTAAGGAGGCAGGAAAAATGAAGTGGCTACAGATTTAATCAAGAAAAGTCATCTTTGGAGGTTTTTAAAAATAAATTGTTATTTTTCTTGATTTAAGACACATTTATATGGGGTTGTGTGTATGTTGTAGTTTTATTGCAGCCACGGTAATTGTACCAAAGGTGATATGGCTCTTTTCATATGAGCACTGTGGGCTCTTACTGGATCATCCAGACAAGTGACAATATATCGGTATATGTGAGGTACATACATCAGGTTCACTGGTTTCATTGTGCTGCAGGTATATGGATTTGTACAGTAGTTTATTAATTTCTAAAATAGAACAGCTGTCTTTTGATTTTCCCGGATCAAGCTGTATACTCATTATCACAGAAATAGGTATTGTAAACTACAATTTTGCTTTTGAATCTTTCACATCGTTCATATATGATTGGCCAATTTCATAGGCTGTATTTTCCATATTCAGCTTCATAGAGGCTTAATACTTATTCATATCTGTTTTGCTAAGTCTATGAATATATACAAATCCCTTTACTAGAGGCTAGTATTTGTTGTTTGAATTAAAAATTATTCTTGCTAAGGAGGTGAAAAAATAGAGATTTGCCATATTTTGTAAATCTACGGTTTACTGAGATTAGCTAATACTGGGCCAGTCATAAAAGTAAACAGTGTCCTTGTGTGTCTATATCCTAGAACGTTTAGAAAAAAATTAGGCAAACTTGATTTAATACACACACACACACACGTACATGTGTGTGTGTGTGTGTGTGTGTGTGTGTGTGTGTGTACATCTGTGTTTTTTAAACCAGGAATCAAAACTGCTAATTCTGTCTTCATGCCAAGAGACCACACTGCACAGATTCACTAATAACTGAGATTCCCCCATGTCAGTCCACAGAGAATGCTTCTTAAAGACGTTTCTAAAATAACCATGAAATTCTCATTTTTAATTTCTTATTTATCGTTTCTAGTTTAAACTTTTTTCCTTACTATTTTATATTAAAGGAAATAGATTTCAACAGTATCTTAAATAGAAAAGCAACCCAAATGGTTTCACGTTTAATTTAAGAGCCTATCCTTTTATGTTGTTCAAGTAAACATATTAAGCTGATCCCAACCCTGAAGTAACAGTGTGAGTGGGCTTATTAAACCTGTGATCAAATTGTCTGCTGGATAATTAAAAGGATTACAAAAGGCTAGTTCAAAAAGTCACCTTAAATTAAAGCTCCTCTACTGAGGGAATCAAACAGTTTGGTAAACAGTTTGTAAACTCTGTTCATGCCTTCTCTAAATAATTAGTCTCTTCAGAGGCCTGGTTGCATGTCACCAGGTAATGACACCTCATCAGAATGTTGGCCCCTCTTCTGGGGCCAGCTCTACGGTGTTCTCGAAGTGTGGCTGACTGGGAGCAATAGAAAAATGGGAACTGGAAAGAGATAGGAACAAGCCAATGAAAATTTTATACCTAACTGATTTCATAATATTGATCCTTCAAATACTGTATTTTAAAGTCATTTTGATCTAGTCTGGCCTATAAGGAGCTTAAAAATGATCACTTCCATCCTTGTAACAAGAAAAAGACTGGACAAACTCAAAATCATCAACTCTCTTTAAATCCCTCAGAGAACTGAAGTCACAGGGCAAACCATTGCCCAGAAATTAGAGAGACAGTCAGGTACAAAGAGGCTCAGATTTTACCAGATCAGGGTCTCAGGAGCAGAAAGCACAATAAGAGTCAACATCTGAGTAGGAGAACTTAAACTGTAATTGAAGAATTGCCAAAGGCTTGGTGTGGACAAACTTGAGAATTAAAAACGCTAGCAGGAGTCCATTCTTAAGAGGTCCCCACACTCGTGCGAGTTTTAGCTCCAGGAGCCCTAGGAGCTCCTCATAGTGACTATTTCTGAAAATTCTCCCCTGCTTTTTAGCAGGAGGAGGGGGAAAGTAGCCATTTTGAAATACACCTCGCTCTCTGTTCTTCTTAGGAAGGCCTTCCCTCAGGGGAAACTGTTTTACCAGAGTCTAACCTTGCTGGGATATTATCAGAGCCTCACTGACCTGGGGGAAAGGAAATACCCAACTCCAGCCCCCTCTACTTTTACTCCTCTCACCTAAAGAGGAGAAAAAAGTCCGAGAAGCACTTGTAAAGGTCACCCCCTAGAGGCAGAGCTCAGTAAAAGACCGAAACCTTATCACAGGACTGCGGAACTCTTCTCCCCCACACATACCTTACCACATCAACAAGGTGCCTGCATAATAATGAGATTACAACTGGAAGAACTCATATTTGGCTTTACTTAAGAAAAAGTATATAGGGAAATCCGAAGACAACAAAGGAGACAAAACAAGGACAGCAGAGGAAATTTCAGCCTGTGACATCTACAGCTGCAGCAGGCAGTAAACACAGTCCAGCTCTTAGCCAGGTAAACATAAAACCTCACACTATAGACTCACTTACCTCAGTTCCTTTTACTTGCTACATCACTTCCATTTTTCAACAAGAAATTATACTGCATACTAAAAAACAAAACACAGTTTGAAAAGATGGAACAAGCATCAGAACCAGACTCATAGGATGATTATAAGATTGGAAATTGAAAACAACTATGATTACTACCCTAAAGGCTCTAATGAAAAGAGTGACAACATGTAGGAACAGAGGGGTACTATAAGCAGAGAGATGGAAACCCTAAGAAAAAATCAAGTGGAAATACTAGAAATCAAAGAAACTGTAACAGAAATGAAGAATTCCTTTGATGGGCTCATCAATAGACTGAACATGGCTGAGGAAAAAAAAAAAACCTGTGTACTTGAAGCAATGTCAACAGAAACTTTCAAAACTGAAATGCAAAGAGAAAAAAGAATGCAAAACAACAGAATATCTGAGAATTGTGGGGAAAAATTTTTAAATGTAATATATGTGCAATGAGAATATCAGAATGAAAAGAAAGAAGCTGGGTGAAGTAATTATGGCTGAGAATTTTGAAGAATTAATGACAGACACAAAATTACAGATCATGAAGATCGGAGATCATCAAGCAGGTTAAATGCCAGAAAAAAAATCTTCACCTAGGTATACCATATTCAAATTATAGAAAATCAAAGGCAAAGAGAAAATCTTGAAAGAAGCCAGAAAGAAAGAAAATCTTATCTGTAGAGGAACTAGGATAAGAAATATATCAGACCTTTAGAAGCCATGCAAGCAGGAAGAAAGGAGTGAAATATTTCGAATGTTGAGAGAGAACACCCACCAACATATAGTTCTGTGTCCATGGAAATTTTCTTCAAAAGTGAAGGAGAAATAGACTTTCGTAATAGACAAAAGTTTATGGAATTTGTTGCCAATTTCTGCTTCATAAGAAATGTTAAAAGTTCTGCAGAAAAAATGAAAGTCACATGGGTCAGAAACTGAGGTCTATGTAAAGAAAGGACAATCATTAGAGAAACAATAAATGAAGATAAAATCTTTTGTTTCCTGTATTCATAATTGATCTAACAGATTAACAGTTTGTTCAAAATAAAAGTAGCCACGTGTATTCAGTGATTATAGCTAATGGATCAATGAAATGAATAACAGCAATGTTATAAGGGATGGGAGCAGGGGAAGTGGGATACTCTGTTACAAAGTATTTCCACTCCCCATGAAGTGGTACAGTGTTCCATGAAAGTGCACTTGGATTAGTAGTTAATGTACATTGCAAACTCCAGTGCAACCACTGAAAAAAAAATATTAAAGAAGTATAATTGATACACTAAGAAAGGAGAGAAATGGAATAACATAAAATGTTAAGTTAAAAGCAGAAAATCCAGAAATAGAGTGAAAGACAATAGAAGAAACAAAACAATGGTAAGAATAGAAAACAGTAACAAATATGGTAGATATTAATCCAGTTATAGCAATACTCACTTTAGACATCCTCTAATATATACTCTAAAAATACCAATGAAAAGACAGAAATTGTCAGAGTGGATTAAAAAAAACAAAAACAAAAACAAGATTCACCTATATGCTGTCTATAAGAAACCCACTTTAAATATAAAGACACATATAGATTAAAAACAAAGAGAGGGAGAAAGAAATAGTATGCTAACACTAATTAAAAGAAAGTGGGATAACTGTTAATTTAAAGAAGACTTCAAAGCAAGGAGAGTTGTCAGGGTTAAAAAGGGACATTACAAAATGATAACGAGGTCAATTCTCTAAGAAACATAACAATCCTTAACATATATGCACCTAACAACAGAGCACCATAATACATAAGGCAAAAAGTGATAGAAGTGCAAGGAAAAAAATAGATGAATAGTTAAAGAATTCAAAATCTGTCCATCAGCAATTAATAGACCCACTGCAGAATATGCATTTTTCTCAAGTTCATGGAGAACATTCACCATGATAGACCACATTCTGAGCCATAAAACACAGCTTAACAAATTGAAAACAACAAGTATACACAGTATGCTGTCATACTACAATGAAATTAAACTGGAAATCAAAGAAAGATAACTAGAAACCCTCAAAGAATATTTGGAGATTAAACACACTTGTAAATACTCCGTGGGCCAAGGAATACTCAAGAGAGCTTTAAATACACTTTAAATGAAATGAAAATATAACACAAAGTTTGTGGAATGAAGTGAAAGCCATGCTTAGCAGGAAGTGTACAGCATTGAATGAAAGATCTAAAATCAGTAATCAAAGCTTCCACAGTAAAAAACTAGAAAAGGAATGGCAAATTAAACACAAAAGAAGCAGAAGAAAATAAATAATAAAAATAAGAACATAAATCAGTGAAATTCAAACCAGGAAATCAACAGAGAAAATTAATGAAACTGAAAGGTGGTTCTTTGAAATGATCAACAAAATCAACAAAAAGCCTCTAGCTAGTTAAGAAAACAGAAGACACAAATTACCAATATCAGTATAACAGCAATGAGCAGTTGGAACTTTAAAAACATAAATAACACTTATGTTAGTACAAAAAAATTAAATACTTAGGTATAAATCTAACAAAATATGTATAAGATCTGATGAAAGAAATCAAAGAACTAAATAAATGGAGAGATCATGTTCATGTATTGTCAAGATGTCATTTTCTCCCAACTTAATCTACAGATTCAATACAATCCCAATTAAAATCCCAAAAAGTTATTTTGTGGTTATTGAAAAAGTGATTCTAAAAGTCTATATAGAGATACAAGAGGCCCAGAATAGCCAACATAATACTGAAGAAGAACAAAGTTGGAGGACAGTTATTACCCACTTTAAGACTTACTCTCAAGCTACAGGAATCAAGATTGTGGTATTGGTGAAAGAATAAACAGTTATATCAATGGAGCAGAATAGACAGCCCAGAAATAGACCCAGATAGTCAACTGGTCTTTGATAAAGAAAAAAAGGCAATTCAATGGAGAAAGGATAGTATTTTTAACAAGTGATGCTGGAACAAAAAGTGGACATCCACATGCAACAAAATGAATCTAGACACAGACCTTAGACCTTTCACAAAAATTAACTCAAGCCACAGACTGGAAGTAAATCTTTACAAAACATATCTGAAAAATGACTGATACCAAAATATACAAAGAATTTTTAAAACTTAACAATAAGAAAGCAACTAAATTTAAAAATGGGCAAAAGATAACAGATACCTCCTCAAAGAAGATGTACAGTTGGTAAATAAACACATTAAAAGATGCTCAACATGTCATTAGGGAATTGCAAATTTAAACAGTAAGACACTACCACACACTTATTAAAATGGCTAAAATCCAAAACACTGACAATACCAAATGCTGGAGAAGATGTGGAATAACAGGAACTCTCATTCATTGGTGGTGGAAATGCAGAATGGTACTTTGGGAAGGCAGCTGGGCGGTTTCTTGCAAAACAAAGTGTACAATCCTTGGTATCTATCCAAATGAATTGAAAACTTATGTCCACACAAAACCTGTGCATGAATGTTTATGATAGCTTTATTTGTAATTGCCCAAACTTGGAAGCAACCAAGATTTTCATCAATAGATAAATGCATAAATATGTATGGTACATCCATACAATGGACTATGATTCAGCACTAAAAAGAACTAAGTTATCAAACTGCAAAAAGACACGGAGGAACTTGGAATGCATATTGCTAAATGAAAGAAGCCAGTCTGGAAAGCCTACATGCTATATGATTTGAACTGCATGATACTCTAGAAAAGTTAGAACTATGGAGACAAAATTACTGGTTACCAGGGATTAGGTGGAGGAAGGGATGAATAGGTGAGAGCACACAGGATTTTTAGGGCAGTGAAACTATTCTGCATGATACCGTGATGGTGGATAAATTTGTCAAAATCCATTGTATGACATAAAAGTTAACCCTAATGTAAACTGTGGACTTCAGTTTAAAATAATGTATTGGGGCACCTGGGTGGCTCAGTCGGTTGAGTGTCCGACTTCGGCTCAGGTCATGATCTCACGGCTCATGGGTTCAAGCCCTACATCAGGCTCTGAGCTGACAGCTGAGAGCCTGGAGCCTGCTTCAGATTCTGTGTCTCCCTCTCTCTCTCTGTCCCTCCCCCACTTGCGCTCTGTCTCTGTCTCTCTCAAAAATAAACATAAAAAATTAAAAAAAAACAATGTACCAATATTGGCTTATCAGTTGTAACAAATGTCCCATACTAGTGCAAGATGTTAATAATAGGAGAAATTGTGTGTGGATGAGGCTTTATGGGAACTTTTTTCTTTGCACTCAATTTTTCTGTAATCCTAAACCTGTTCTAAAAAAATAAAGTCCGTTATTTTCTAAAAAATGAAAAAATTAACTTTGAGAAGATTATTTAATATGAACCTAAAATGTATTGTGTGTGTCATAAAATCAAGATTCTGGCTAACACTTCCATTTGACCCATAATGAAAGGGGTGACTTGGAATTGCTTTCAATGAAATAAATGTATTTTGCCATCATTAATTCAATGGAGGAAAGCTGATACAACAGCCAGTTGCAGCTTTTAAGTGTAACAGGACTCAAGTATATGAACCAATATTCAAATGTCTTAGTAGAACAATGGAAGATACCAAAACTGCTTTGCTATGAAAAGCAAATAAAACATAGAAATAATTTTACAGTCTGTTGAATCCTTTGATTTACATCATTCGTCATTTTAAAAATTACTGAGATAACATTACATACTCTCGTTATAAATATGTGAGTCATCGGTGAGTAATTTAAGTGGTATTTTGTTCTGGCCAAGTAATTGCAAAGATGCAAAATGTAATACAAAAAGTTTTTATTCAGGGGCGCTTGGGTAGCTCAGTCAGTTAAGTGACTGACTCTTGATTTCAGCTTAGGTCATCATCTCACGGTTTATGAGTTCAAGCCCCACACTGGGCTCTGCCCTGGCAGCATGGAGCCTGTTTGAGGTTCTTTCTCTCTCTCTCTGCCCCTCCCCTGCTCTCTCGCTCTCTCTCAAAATAAATATTTTTAAAAATTTTTTTAAACAAAAAACAAAAATTATTCAGAAACTCTCTCAGTAGGCTGATGGATTTATGTAGCAATGTTGGCTTTTAAATATAAGGAGTCATAATTACAGGTAAAATTTATTTTACAAATATATGTATTATATTTTGTTGTTGTTTGCTGGGTTATAAACCCAGCAAAATCAAGGAAAAAATGTGTTCAACAATCTTATGAATTAATTAAAACAAGCAAGGCTGGTTTGAGTAGTGTTTAAAGTAACCTCTAGGTTGATTGAAAAGCAATAGACATTTATTTGCATAACAGAGACAGTAACCTGTTAATAAAATCAAGGAGGTGGGGTTCCCTCTCTCTCTAAGTAGAGGGTTCCCTCTGAGCAAGGATCACATTTTTCTTAGTACAGAATCTTTGTCCAGACAAATTCCAGTTTGAGATAAGACTTAGAGAGTTCTGCGTGTATAGCAAGGAAGATACAAAGGCAGATGTAAACAGACGTCGGCAGGAGGGAAATGGTGCTGGAGGGGCTTTAGAAACGGACTGTTACTCCCAGTTAGAAGGTCTGATTTTCTGATTTTGAAGAGCACTGCCTGCCAGGCCTCAGGATGGAGGAGGTGATTTAATGGTCTGGTGCATAACCAGGTAGACATACTCGAGGATATTGTGCTTTTACCATCTCTGTTTTGGAGAACTCATGTGTACTCACTAAACCACACCCCAGACCTACATGAAGCCCTGCATGTCCCACTGGCTTCGGTCACAGGGCCAAAGGCACCTGCTGAAATCTACACCATTGCCTCAGACTGAGCTCGCCATCTCCCCACTGTCCACGGCAACCTCCTCCTGGGCACTCCAGTCCCTTCCCATAATTCTGCCAGGTGCCCAAGTGATGCCAACCTGGCCATCGTCCTCTCCTTTTCCTGTAAAAAGTAACTTTCTTTGGCCAGTTACCAAAGCAGAGAGGGTTTCCTTCATAATGTCTTTCCCACTGGCCTCTTCCCTTGAACTCCCACAGTCTGGGACTGTCACGATCTTTGGCCAGGCTTCTCTACCTCCACTTTCTGGTATATTCAGTTCCTGAGCACCTGTCTTTTAGCTTACTGTCCCTAAGCAGCATTTAGAAAAGTAGCAAGAATAGAAGTTAATACACTTTTATTTAATTTTTTAAAGTTTATTTATTTATT
Organism: Panthera pardus; assembly: GCF_024362965.1. Lineage (NCBI taxonomy): Eukaryota > Metazoa > Chordata > Mammalia > Carnivora > Felidae > Panthera > Panthera pardus. The sequence goes on along the minus strand of NW_026526991.1, from coordinate 129,039,158 downwards.
TTGAGAGAGAGAGTGAGAGAGAGCAGGGGGAGGGGCAGAGAGAGAGAAAGAGAGAGAATCCCAAGCAACGGAGGGCTCGAACTCATACCTGCACTGAAACCAAGAGTCAGGTGCTTAGCTGATTGAGCCACCCAGGCACCCTGAGGTTAATACATATTTATGTTTACATATGCTGGGCACACTATGTGTTTTCAAGCTTTTGTCATTAATTTTCACAATGCCCTATGAAATAACTGTCAGTATCCCTGTTTGGCACATGAGTAAGTGGGGGCACTGTGAGGTTAAGTAATTTACCTGAGGTTGCACAGTTAGCATGGGGCAGGAGGTTAAAAACCATGCAGTCTTAATTCACTCGAGTCTAAGCACTAGGCCACTCCTTTCCTCGTTACATCTACCTGCTTCCCGCACCTGCTCACAAACTCACTGCCCATAGAATATCGCTCTTGACCTGTTCATCTTCCACATGATTTGTTTGATCTGCTTCTTTTAATGTTTTGACCCCATCTGTCTGTTCCCTCCTGTCCAGCAAGATTGGTGCTCGTTGGTCGTCACCTTATGTCATTTATATTTTATACATATGTCACATCTCCCAACTTGGAGTGTAAATTCCTAGAATATGGGCCACATCTCTGTCCAACATCATGTTATCAGCAGTAAGTGATTATGGCTGATAACCAGTATGTGAAAATGTACTGGAAATCCTCATTTGATCCTTCCTAAAATAGCCTCTATTCCACATTCTGCCAATATCAGCACTTTCCAGAGGAAGAAACTCGCCCTCAAATGCTAAATGATTGGTTAAGGAGCAAATACTCCACTCGATTTTTTTTTTCTTTCTGTAACATTTATTGTGTGCCGGCCACCAGCAGCAGGAGGGAAGACAGAGAAGAGATAGAAAGATGAACAAGACACAGTTCCCTTGTCTCCAGATGCTGACATCATGGTGAGAAAGAAGCATAAGAGGTCCACGATTAGGATGCAGTGTGGAAAGTTCTATGTACCCTCCTATTCCTGAGTTCTAGGAAGCACTGAGTAGCAATGCTTAGTCCAAAGGGCTAAGATTCCCAAAGGAGGTGATGCCTGCATTGAGGTTGGTTGGATAAGTAGGAGCCGATTCAGTGTTTGAGGCTTTGGAAGCAGAGAGGTCTGCATGTACAAAGGCTCTGAGGCATGCCAGAGCCCGGAATATTTAGGAAGAGGAAGTTAAAGGTCAGCGTGGCTGGAAGAAAGACTGATTCCATGGAGAAAGAAAAGAGCTGAGGTTAGTGGAAAAGTAGGCAGGACTCAGGTCTGTAAGTCAAGTCCTTGAATGGCAAGAAGTTTGGAATTACAGGAACTGAGGAGCTGTTGATGAATTTTGTTCAGGGAACATCCAGGCCAAGATGATGTTGTAATTGGGAGCAATAAGGGAAATGGATTGGAGGTGAGTGAGATCAGATAGGGACTAGTTAGAAGTAAAAAACAGAGAGGTGACCAGGGGTCAGGGAGGGTCACAGAAGTGAAGATGGAGAAGAGGGGGTGGGCTCAGGAGATGTGAGAGACGATCTGGAAGACGGGGTGAGTGGACACAGAGAATGCGCACCTCCGGCAGGGGTGATGAGGGAGGTACTGAGCCATAGGGCCCAATGGCATTCTGGGGGAGGAGGCTGGAGCCTGCTAACTTCTCCCTCTGCTTTTCCCTTTCTTGTTTTGTGATATGTTTTAGAGGCTCACGCATGATTCTGGTGCCCTCTAAAGTTTTAGAACCACTGCTATAGAAAGACGCAGTGGCCACATGAGACCGGACACAGAACGGTGGGTCCCACCCTCAGGGTTTCTGATTCAGTAGGTCTGGCGCGGAGGGTGAACATGTGATTTCTCACAGGTTCCCCGGTGCTGCTGAAGCTGCTGCTCCGGGGACCAGATGTTGAGAACCCCTGCTGTATCACATTGATGTTTGCCATTTCCCTTCTTAAAACTGCTCCCTTGGCATCCTGTGCCATCTTTTTCTTACAGGCCCACCCCTTACACTGGGGCGAGAATACAGAGATTCTGTGTGTGAAGTTTTAAAGTTTAGAGATCAAGCTACCAGTCTCCTGAGTTTCCCGCAGAAACATGGCATCCTGAGAAGTGGGCCCAGCCCTGTAAACCCTGCTTCTCCTCCCATGTAGACTCCGTTCTGTGCGGCACTTGGGCGCCACCTCTCTCCAAGTGTGCGGACACCCCTGCCCGCTATTCAAGCCCCTCTACCTGCCCAGCCACCACCAAAGAGCTACCCCGTAGACAGAGGGATCCGCCCTCAAAGGACAACCTGGGGAAGAGGCCACGCGGGACCTCAAAGCCGCCTCAGTGCAATCCCAGGGTCCCAGGACCTAGAGCTTTGGCTACCAGGAGTTGCCCAGGATTTGGGTGAGCCTCACCCTGTGGGGAGGGACACAGCGAGAGGACGACCGGCACAGGGACACGAGGAGGTCAGGCCCAGACTTAGGGCCAAGAGTGACACTGCTTTCCTGACCACACTCCAGCTGCACCTGCCCACCTTCTCTCATTGGCCCAGAAGTCTGTGCCCCCAGGGCGCTGGCCTTCTACACTGGAGGTTCTTTATCTGAAGGGGTGTCATTGGGAAGACATGTGAATCCCCTCAGAAGGTATACAAAATCTCGAATGTACGAGTGTCCATTTTTCTTGGGGGAAAAAAGAAACCATTTTCATTCTGTTCTCAAAGGGGTCGGTGATCACGCTTTGCCAAAAGGGTAAGAGCCTGCGGTACAGGCCTCTCCTTTGAATCCCAGATCTGCAGATCAAGCTTTTCTAAATCAGCGTCTTTCATACCTCGTTCTGAAAGCAAAAACCAAGTCTGTCTTCTCCCCTAAACCTCTTCAGTGCTGCCAGTGTTCTCTACTTCAGTGCATTGCCTCAGAAAAACACCCTGAACTCCTTTCTGTGTTTTCTGCCTCCCTCCCTTCCACCAGTGGGTCCAGAATCTACCCTAATCCTTTCTCTTTTAAAAATTTTTTTTTAACGTTTATTTATTTTTGAGACAGAGCATGAACAGGGGAGGGGCAGAGAGAGAGGGAGACACAGAATCTGTAACGGGCTCCAGGCTCTGAGCTGTCAGCACAGAGCCCGATGCGGGGCTCGAACTCACAGACCGTGAGATCATGACCTGAGCCGAAGTCGGACGCTTAACCGACTGAGCCACCCAGGCACCCCTCTTATTCTTTCTCAAACTCACCGCTGTGCTAATTCCAGTAATAGTTTCTTGATCCCTCATTGGACGAAAACTTGAGGGCTTAGACCAGTATTGTTTTCTACTTCTTGGCACGGCTTTGGGTGCACAGTGGACCTGGAAAGTCAAGTTGAAGAAAAGAACTTTGGAAAACAAATCAGAATTGGTCCAGGAATGTCCGAGTCATGGCTAGTAAGTCTGTGATGAACCTTTGCAATTAGATGTAGTGATGCATTTAAAAGTTCCTTTTGTCAGTTTGATTACAATGGTGCTAACATTACTGTTAATTTTTCAACACTAGCAGCTCTCAAAAGTGGTATTATTTCCATTCCTGGGTCAATATAATAAGCTCAGATAATAAGGAGCATTAATACTTCATTAGGACACACCCAAAAAAATCAATGTAGATGGTATCTGGGCTGTTTATTTTCATCATCCTAAAGCTGATTTTAGTTTTTATGAAAACGAAGGCAAACACAACGGATAGAGAGATACCATCTTATAAGAAATAATTGGCGCGGGGTGGGAGGGCGGGAATACAGGGCCTGAATAGTGCCTGTTAAAAGGGGGAAAAGACTTAAAATGGTCATTTGCTCCATCAAAAACCCTTCTGCTTTGAATTCTTTTAAATTATGTATAAGCTAAATAGAATTGTGCATTTAGAAAGGGCAGTTCTCAGAATTATGTACAAACACCATTTTTAGAATGTAAATCCCCCCCCGCCAAATCTGAATTTTACTAAAAAATGTTCTGTGAAAAATACGACCTCCTAACAAGTTAGTCCGACACAAGCTACAATTCTCCAATTCTCTGGATCACGAATACCTTTGGAAAACTCGTTTCCACTGCCTCAAAGAATGTCCCCTAGACCTTAGGTCTCATTTCACAGATGGTGAAGCAGAAGCCCAAAGGGAGAAGTTAGTTCCCCAAGGTCAGGCAGAGTTCAAAGCGAACCAGAGTTTTGATTTTGAGTCCAGCCATCTCAGTGGAACACAAGAGGTTGTTAAATAATCATCCAGCACGTTCGGTCAGACTTCTCTAGGATCAGTCCTACCACAGGACATTTGTGAGGGCAGGAGAAACGTTTGCAATGTGCTTCCGGTTTAAGCGTCTCTGTGCAGGCCTCTCGGCCTCAAGCGTTACCTTCCGCCTGGCTTCGTAGAAAGGAGTGGATGACAGTCCGGGAGAGTGTCTGGAATTCAGTTCCGACCTCCTGTAAAAATACCCTCCAGGAACACTTAAACTTCCAAGCGCTGGGAGGCACCACAACACCACTTTATCTAAAGGAGGGCAGGACGTCACCGACCGGAAGTCTTCTTGCCCCCAACAAAGAGGGCGCCCGGTCACGTGAGCCAATCAGATCGCTCTATGCAAGATGGGCCTTTTACCATCTCTGCCGGATAGTCGTCGCCAAGAAAGCTGACGTAGCCAATCAGCGCGGCCCTAAGTCGGCGTGCGTCTGGCGTCAGGCGGGGGGGTGGAGCCAAGTTGGAATTTTGGCGGGTCTGGCTGTAGTTCTGGAAGGGGTGCCGAGTAGGGTAAGCAGCTGGGGTCTGGGTGTGTGGGTGGTCACCCGGGGGTGAGGTAGGGGGCCCGCCACGCGGGTCTGCGGGAGAGTTTGGAGAGCTCCGAGGCCGAGAAGCGCGGAGCCCGAGGCGGTCAGGTGGGGGAGAACTGGAGTCGGGCGAGCGCGGTGTCCGCGCGGCCGGGTGGGCTCTGGGTGCCGAGCGACCGAAAGGTAGGGGCGCCTTAAAGGCACCAAGGAGGTACCAGGCGTCGGGCCATCCTCTCTGCTTAAGGGACCAGGTTTGGGTTCTTTCTCAAGTAACCTTTTAAAATGCATGCCGTGGAGACTTTTATTTTTTTCATTTTTTGTTTTCAATTCGTGATTTGCTTGAAGTTATTGAGTGTGTGCCATGTGCAGTCCTCCAAACACACATTACTTATACCCGCGTGAAGCTTAGAATCTAAAGAGAATAACAGATAACACGCACACCACAGTGGAAAGTGCAGTGAAGTCACGAAAAGGATGAGGTGTGGGCGGGCGCCGCGGAGCCGGTCAGATAGGGTGGTCTGGAAGGCTCGGAACACTCCATGCTTAAGAGGAAACTGAAGAGTGAGAAGGAGCTAGGGGAGCACTTTCCAAAGAGCGTGAGGCCTGAGAGCACTCTCTGTGTTCAAGAAGTTGTAGGCAGGCTGGTCTGAGTAGAAGTAGGCAAGAGAGAGAGTATCCACTTAATTCATAGACTTTTGAATTTTGTTTTAATGGTAATGAAAAATCGTTAAAGAATTTTAGTTAAGAGAATACTACCATCTGGTTTATATTCCTCAGAGATTACTAAGGAAAGAAAAGACTACTGTGGCTGCTGTATGGAAATGTGATTACAGAGAGACAGATCGGTACAGGAAGCTCATGGTTCAGACAAAAGATTGAGCACTGTTTTGGAGATAGAACCGATAGTTGTTGGGAGGTCCTGGATGTGAGGGTGAGGTAGAGTATGAAGGGGGGGGAGTGGGGAGGGCGGTTGGTTATAGAGGTGAGTGAGACCGTTTGCTACCCTTCAACAAGCTTACAATCCAGCAAATTTCCCAGGAGACAACACAGTGGGGAGCACACAATAGGTCCATGGAAATATTTGTCGAATAAGTAAAAAGAAAGCATCATAATTAATACTTGACCTTGCACTTCCCAAAGCCAGCTATAGAAGCTCATATTCATTGAATAAGAGCCTAGACAAAATCTGTTGAGCTTTTTTCTTGCAGTCACTAAAATCATTTAAATGAAAAAAAGGAAAGTACACACAATAACATGAATCTACCCTAATTAGCTCTGCCACCTCTGCGTTTTGCTAAGTAGTATTGAATTGAAATCCTGATGTGACGAAGGTTGCAACTAAGTAGAGCCACACACACTAGATTGCTGTGGATAAGGGAGCCACCGAATGTGTCACAGTAAATAACATGGGATAATAGCCCTAATATTTAGGCCATTCTCAATAATACTTGTTCACAGTCAGTCTCATCCATGTGCTCTAGTACCCAGCAAACTGCTCCATAGCTCAACTGAGTTTCTACACCATAGTTTGAAGACAAGATAAAAGGGGTGGTGGGGGTGGGGGGGAGAAATAGTCAGATTTTGGACGAATCCTCAGCTTCAAGCCCGTAGGATTTGTGAGATCCCCGATTCTTTATATATGGGATGTGAGAAAGCGAGAACAATCAAGGGTGACTTTTCTAATGTTGATTTCATAGCCGAGATTCGACATTTCCTGCCATCTCCTGGGCACTGGATTCTCCTTTGAAGTTCTCTATCACAACTGTTCTCTTGACAGCATGGATGGTAAGTTCTGGCAGCTGTCTCAAGTTATGTGTGTTTCATGGAAAACCACGCTTTTGTCCATGGACTTGTTATTTATCCTACTTGCGGAATGGTGAAAATGGCTACCTCACCCTCAAGTATTGTCTGAGTGGTTCAGAAAAGATCTCACTTCAATCAGAGAATGTTATTTGTTTTTTAATGTTTATTTTTGAGAGAGAGAACAGAGGACAGATTGTGAGCAGGAGAAGAGCAAGGAGAGAGGGAGACACAGAATCCAAAGCAAGCTCCAGGCTCTGAGCTGTCAGCACAGAGGCCGATGTGGGGCTTGAACTCGTGAACAATGATATCATGACCTGAGCCGAAGTCGGACACTCAACCACTGAGCCACCCAGGTGCCCTATGAGCAGCCATATTTTTTACACCAGGAGACAGATGTTTAGTAATTTGTCCCAGGTGAAACTGCCACAGTAGGGATTTGAACCCAGGAAGCCTGACTTCAGAGTTCACAGTTAATGTTGAAGTCGCTTCAGTGTAGCTGTGAGTTAAATTCTTGTAGTCCTTTCTCATTTTGTTTATTTTGCAGAGGTGTATGCACAATATTTACCTAATAAAAAGAGGCTACTCTGATTAACAGAGCTTAGCCTGGGAGTAGCTTAGCAGTGATTGTGCTGGCTGTAAAGAGATGCTGACAAATAAAATGCATTATTTTTCTGGTTACATAATGAGCTCATTATCTGAAACTAGATTTTGTTTTTAAATCCAAGTTTATTACCCTCTTCCTTTTTCAAAAAAGTAGAACCAAATATTATTGAAATTCTTCACACTGGGATAACACGTGACATTGATTATACCTTTGGTATAATAATAGCATCCTGTTTCCTGAAACCATCAAATTACCTTCAGGGCGGTTAATATAATATAAAGTATAATTATTTGCTATGAGATAGTTATGAAAATAAGTGGTGAGGGGCGCCTGGGTGGCTCAGTCGGTTAGGCAGCCGACTTCAGCTCAGGTCATGATCTTGCGGTCCGTGAGTTCTAGCCCCGTGTTGGGCTCTGTGCTGACAGCTCAGAGCCTGGAGCCTGCTTCATATTCTGTGTCTCCCGCTCTCTGACCCTCCCCTGTTCATGCTCTGTCTCTCCCTGTCTCAAAAATAAATAAACGTTAAAAAAAAATTTCAAAAAAAAAAAAAAGAAAGAAAATAAGTGGTGAATGGGTATGTGTCCTCTAAGAAACCGTTGTATCTAATAAACATTCATTTGGTTGTCACAGTGCTAACAGTTTGGTCCAGTGTGGACAAAATCTGGTCTAGAGAAACACTGGTGCTAGAGAAACACGGTTGCACAACATTCCTGCTTCCATTCTAGTACAGAGAGCAAGATAAGAACAAATAAGTAGGAAGATAATCAGGTAGTTGGTTGGTATGATGGAAGACACTAGAAAGAATTCATATGCCGAGGGGAATGCTCCAGAAGACAGGGAATCATGGGTGATGTGGGGAGGAGAGCTGATGATTATAGGCTGACATCCTTGGGGGGTTGAGAGGAAGAGGGTCCAGTGTATAAATGTAGCAGGGAGGTTGGGTCAGCATAACATGAAGACAGGATTATTGGTGGTGACTGAGTTGAACCGGGCTGGGAGGCATCACAGATTAGCTCTGGGCAACATTTATCATCAACTATGAGTGGTGTGAACCAAAACCTCGTCCTGAAGTGTGCTCTCTTCAGCAGCTAAGAACAGGAGAGAGGAAGGCCTCTTGGCTCCCTTGAGGGAATGTGGCAGTCTCACCCAGAGCACAGGGAGCCAGGTCGCCTCTTCTTGCTGTGCCCTCCAGTTTTGCAGTGGTTATTGAGCAAGAAATTCCAGCAGATCATTATCTAACTTTAAGCCTTAGACCCTTTCATCAGATTCTAGGCCATGAGTTTGTGCATTGGCTCTTTTCCATCTGGTAAGAGAGTGTAGAGCGGTGTAAAGAATATTGGGTTGCTGGCCTAGAGATCTCCATCCTAAGCCAGGCTCCTGTGCTGACCTGTGTTGCCATATGGTCCTGAACAGACTCTTGATGTCTCTGGACTTTAACTCTTGTCTTTCAGGTGAAGGGGGGCACGGTGCATGAAATATCATTAATGTCTTAAAATGGCTCAGCTTTTATAAAGGATTAATACCCAAACAGGGGGAAAAAATGGGCACCAAAAGAAAAAGAAAGAAGAAAGAAAGAAAGAAAGAAAGAAAGAAAGAAAGAAAGAAAGAAGAAATCCTAAGGGCCAATAAATGTAAACAATTCTTTACCTCATGAGATTTCTCTGGAAATGCAAATCAGAACACTGAGATGCCTTTTAAAATCCACCATCAGACTAGCAAAAAAGCTTAAAGTGACATCAGATATTGGTGAGGTGTTAGGGAGAAGTGGCACTGCCATAGTGCTAGTGAGTAATCACTTTGGGAGCGAGTTTGGCCGTATCTGGGCAAGTCGGAAAATGTGCACCCAGCAGCCCAACAATTCCACTCGTGCTAGGTATTCCTGGGAAACTGTCACACGTATGCAAGACATCGTCATGGTTGCTGCAGAGTTTGTGGTGGGAAAGAATTGGAAAAGAATTACCATATAGCCATTGAAAGAAACTAGAACTGTATGTTTTGATTCAGGTCGGTCTTAACATGCAATGTTGAATTAAACCAGGATACAGAGGAATACATACAGTGTGCAACAATTTATGAAAATACTTTATTTTTTACTGTTTGTTTATTTTTGAGAGAGAGAGAGAGAGACAGAGCATGAGTGAAGGAGGGACAGAGAGAGGGAAACACAGAACTCGAAGCAAGCTCCAGGCTCTGAGCTGTCAGCACAGAGCCTGATACCAGGTTCGAACTCACAGACCGTGAGATCATGACCTGAGCTGAAGTAAGACACTTAACCAACTGAGCCAGCCAGGTGTCCCGAAAATATTATAAATCAACCAAATACTCTGTATGGATTATGAATACTTATGTATTTATGTTAAAATTTTGAAAAATGGACTAGACTGATATACCAAAATTAGGATACTTCTTGCAGTAGGGTGTGGAGGCAGTGGTTAGGAATTGTGATAAGATATGGCATGATAAAAAAAATTCACATATGCACATAAAAAAAACCATATACACATTGAAGAAAAGATTTGGCATGATAAACTATAAACTTTTTTTTTTTTTTAAGTTTACTTATCTAACGTAAAGGCAAGAAGCAAACATAAATGACTCATTCTGGTTGATGAAATATAAGTACTTTTTATATGGTTGTTTGTACCTTTTCTACATTTGAAATTTTTTTACCCCTCAAACAATTAAAGCCTAAATGCATGTTTAGTGTATTTTTGAGTTATTCCCTTATGGGTTGGATTTCATGGAAGTTGGTATGCAGGAAGTTATCTCACTAGCTGAAGTAGCACAGGGAGAAAGATCAGCCCAGTGAACGGCCCGGTGTGGTCACTATGCAGGTGTTGGCCCCTTTCTCCTTCACCCAGTGCCCTATAAGCACTTGGGAAGAGGAAAGGTGGACAGAAGATCAACAATTTACCAGGCAAAATGGTGAGCCATTTTAACTGCGTTATTAATGTTGAGTGTTTTAATTAACTGCTTGTCATTAGCAGTTTTTCTCAGGTGGGTTTACTTTCTGTCCTTCGTCTTTTTCCCCAGGGGAGGAAGATGATTTGTCTCTGCTGACTGCATTGCTGGAGGAGAATGAGTCAGCCCTGGACTGTAATTCAGAAGAGAGTCACCGCTTGACCCAGGAAGATCGTGAACCTGATGCATTTGATGAGCTCTTTGATGCAGATGATGATGGTGAATCTTACTCAGAGGAGCCTGCTGATGGAGAAGTGGGAGAGATTGAGGACCGAAAGGAAAATCTGGCCACTCTCTTTGGAGATATGGGGGACTTAACAGATGAAGAAGAAGTTCCCACACCACAGTCAACTAAAAACAGTGTCCCCACTGCTCCTGCTCCCAGTCAAGGGAAAAGTAATCAAGAGTTGCAAGGTGCCCTAACTACTTGCTTTTCTAATTTCTTCATGGTAGACTAGATGGAACCTGACAGTTTTCATCAAAATAGCTGCTGAGTCAAGAGTGGAGATACATGACTTGGCAAAAAAAAAAAAAAGAAAGAAATCGTGGGAGTTAGTAGAGGAGACATTCACAGCCAGCATTTCAGCATGCAGAGGCCAGCTGTAATTTAGTCCCTCCCAGAATGGCTCTAACGTCTTTCGTGCCTGTTACAGAAAAATCTTACCCAGAGACTCCTCTGCATGGGGAGCCAGGGACAAGATGGCAGGCTTCTCCACATTAGTTTTGGGCAGGAGACCATTTCTGAACAGAAGCTTTGTGGAGTGCCCTTTTCTTATTCGTGGCATTGTCTCTTATATATTCTGAAATTATAATAAAATTCAGTGGTTTGCTGTTTCTTCTAATGCAAGAACCAGCATTTATTATATTATGGTATTCAGTTTATGAAATACTAATCACTTTTCTTGATTCCTAAAAACTTGTTAACTGGGGATATGTATCTGTGATATTTGTCAGTAGAACAAATTCATGACTAGCTTAGGTATTAGAGACTTGATTACTGAAAATACAAAGTTTATTTCTCTAAGGGACCTCTTAGTGCAAAAGTTAATGGTGAGTTCTCAGTATGTGATTATATTGTGGCTCTTGGCATTTCAGGGTGAGGGAGTAGACACCAAAAGTAATTCCAGCATTTTTGCCATGTATGATATTTCTTCTGCTCTGGGTCTTAAGTCAATATACTTTTCTTTCCTAGATGAATTAAAGAAGTTGCAAGAGCAGATGAAATCCTTACAAGAACAGCTAAAAATAGCAACAATTACACAGCCTGCAAGTCCAGCCCTTCTGCATAAATCTCCTGGTAATCAGACTGTAATTCTAGGAATAACGTGCATCTCTGTTAGTGAGAAATTATAGGGGCACCTGGGTGGCTCAGTGGGTAAAGCATGCACCTCTTGATTTCAGCTCAGGTCATGATCTTATGGGCTGTGAGTTTAAGCCCTGCATCAAGTTCTGCACTGACAGCGCTGAGCCTGCTTGGGATTCATATTTTCTCTCTCTCTCCCTCCCTCCCTCTCTCCCTCCCTCTCTCCCTCCCTCTCTCTCTCTCCCCCTCTCCCTCCCCCTCCCCCCTCCCCCCTCCCTCTCTCCCTCTTTCTTCCCCTTTCTCCCCCCCCCCCTTGCCCCTCCCCTGCTCGTGCTCGCACACATGCATACTTTCTCTCTTTTTCTCAAAAATAAATATTTAAAAGAGAGAAAGAAAAATTATAGCATTACTTCTGCATTCAGCTGCTGGTAAAATAGCCTTTGAGTTCCTTTCTAAATTTTCTTTGTTAATTTCTTTTCCTTTTAATAACATAGCTAAGTCCCCACGTCCCCCTCTGAAGGAGAAGAAAGTTCAAAGAATTCAGGAGTCAACGTGCTTCGCTGCAGAGCTTGATGTCCCTGCTCTACCGAAAACCAAGCGGGTGGCTCGGACTCCGAAGGTTTCACCTGCAGGTACAGTACTCAAGGCCTGCCTGGTTTTTCGCTACTCTGGCTCTGTTTAACATTTATTTATTTTTGAGACAGAGAGAGACAAAGCATGAATGGGGGAGGGTCAGGAAGAGGGAGACACAGAATCTGAAACAGGCCCCAGGCTCTGAGCTGTCAGCACAGAGCCCGACACGGGGCTCGAACTCACGGACCGCGAGATCATGACCTGAGCCGAAGTCGGCTGCTTAACCGACTGAGCCACCCAGGCGCCCCAGTCTGGCTCTGTTTAAAATTCAGTTCATCACTGTCATACCTGCAGGGGACAGCTGGGGGTCTGTCTTAACTGCCCATTGAGAAAAGTAAGTTTGTTTGGGATTGAGAGCCATATGCTCTGTTTTGTAATCTTCCTCTGCATCTTAAAGTGCCCAGAAAACCCTCAGGTGCAGAGTAGGTATTTACTAAAACAACGAATTAAATGTTTTTGAAGCTCTACAGTCCTGTAGTTGAATTGTAGCAAGTATAACCACTGGATTGAGTTCTTGTGCAATCCAGAGATTGAGTCTTCAGGCTTGTGAGTTCAAGGCACAGATTCCTTTTAATGGCCAGGTTTTATTTGAAGTGAAGTTGTATTAAAGCAGAGGGTCCATTCTTTAGAAAAGACTTCTTCGCCAGGAGTAGAGATGTATATTCAAACACCGTTCTAGTTCAGCCCACATATAAGCACGTAGAATTAAACTAAAAAATATTCATAAGTGCTATGTATTGATTTTATTGCACTGCCTCAGTTTGCACATGGTAATAATTCTTTGGAAGATCTCGGGGCTCCTGGGTGGCTCAGGCAGTTAAGCGTCCAGCTTCAGCTCAGGTCATGATCTCACGGTTTGTGAGTTCGAGCCTCACATCAGGCTCTCTGCTGTCAGCGCAGAGCCCACTTTAGATCCTCTGTCTCCCTCTCTCTGCCCCTCCCCTGCTCACATGTGCGCTCTCTGTCTCTCTTAAAAATAAACATTAGGGGTGCCTGGGTGGCTCAGTCTGTTGGGCATCCAACTTCGGCTCAGGTCATAATCTCACGGCTTGTGAGTTCAAGCCCTGCGTTGGGCTCTGTGCTGACAGCCCAGAGCCTGGAACCTGCTTCAGATTCTGTGCCTCCCTGTCTCTGTGTCCCTCCCCTGCTTGCACTCTGTCTCTCTCTCAGAAATAAAGATTAAAGAAAAAAAGTTAAAAAAAAATAAACATTAAAAAATATTTAATTAGAGAAAGACAAATATCACATGACTTTACTCATGAGGAATTTAAGATACAAAACAGATGAACATAAGAGAAGGACAATAAAAATAATATAAAAACAGGGAGGGGGACAAAACATAAGAGACTCTTAAGTATAGAGAACAAACAGGGTTACTAGAGGGGTTTTAGGAGGGGGGATGGGCTAAATGGGTAAGGGGCACTAAGGAATCTACTCCTGAAATCATTGTTGCACTATATGTGAACTAACATGGATGTAAATTAAAAAATAAAATAAAATTCAAAGAAGTATATTTAAATATTAAAAAAAATAATTCTTTGGAAGATCTAAGACAGAATGGTCTGGATAACATAGCTCAGAGTAAGCAGCATGCTATTCACACGTATATTCAAAAAGGCCCTTTAGAACAGCAGTGGCATATGACTCTGTAGTAGGGAATAGCAGCCCTGCACGTTCATATTTATTTAACAAAAATTATGTATTCCTTGTATCCGCTTCTGAATGGCATCCATCCCTTTAGGATCTTTAACATTACTATGTCATTAGGCAGTGTCCAAAGTTCAGTTTTGAGGGCGTGGGGCATGGGCATGCTTTCTAGAGATTCTCAAGTTCTTGGGTTGCCCTGCTTCCTAGCTTGGGAGCGGTGATCCAAAGTCTTTTGAGGGTAAACAACACAGTCTTATTTAAGAGAGAGTGAAATTGTATTAAGGAAAAATATCCAGGTTTTCTGACCTTCAGGAACATTATCAAATGCTTCTAAAATAAGAATAGTAACCACATCAGGGATGTTTAATGCAAGCAAGTCAGTAGAATACCCTGGTCCCCCTAGATCCGCCTGCCCCACCCTGTAAATAAAATGAAATGGAACCAAATGGAATGAGATGAAACCAGAAACAAAAGGGAGTTAACTTCGCATTTTCTTCAGGTAGAAAGTTGATCTGTACACAAATCACTAATCATTGGTCCCTGAAGGAGGGCTCTTACTCCCTTATGCAATCTACCACAGTGCTCTGTGTATAGGGAATGCTCAATGTCATTGCACAAAGGAACTCTGTTTCAGAGCTGCACTGTAATATAGCCACCACTAGCCACGTGTGACTATTTACATTTATATTAGTTTAAGTAAAATTAGACATTCATTTCTTTAGAAGCACTAATCAATTTTAAGTACTTATGGCCACATGTGGCTTGTGGCCACCATACCAGACAGCATGGGTATAAAACATTTCCATGGTCTCAGGAAGTTCTTTCAGACTGCACTGCAGAGATTTGGAGGGTAGTACAGAAATGGTCTTGTGGGCTTCCTTTGTTCTCTCAAAATTTGGTTATTGCATATTGATTTAAAAAGAATTCTATAAAAACAAATTTTGTAGGGGTTAGTGTGATTTTCCTTTCACTTAATTTTTATGTTAATTTTTTAGAGCCCAAAAGTTCGTCTTCAGGGACGACAAGTACACTTTCCCAACCACTCCGAACTACTCCTGGAAACAAACCTAGTGGGTTGACCAGAGATCACAGCGCAGGGACCCCCAGGAGTTCTGGAGAACCGCAGACCGTGATCTGTGTGGAAGCCTTCTCGGGCCTGAGACTCAGGTCAGTACCTGTAAAGGCCTCTCACTCTGTTCTCATGCCCCACTAGATGCCTTGTCCTCCTTCCCGAGGACTGAGCCTTCTACAAACCATGTATTTGTACAGCAGATCCACTTAACACCAACAGCTCTTGAACTTGGCAAAACTTGGCAGTAAAACTAACCATAACGTACAGTACAGTTGGCATGTGAAATATTTAAAGAAGACTTTTTCATGTTTACATGGTGAGTAAAAGGTAATGCATCTGTAAAAAGGAAATGGGCAAATAAATAATAGTGTACGTAATCAGAAACAGTGATAGAGACTGTTTTTAAATACATAAAGGTGTTCACAGTTTAACCAGGATCGTAGTATCTTGTAATTAGTGTTAAGAAAAATACCTGTGCTCTTTTTCTTTCTAATAACTTTCAAGGCACGTTTATGTCCTTTGCTTCGGTTGTGTGGGGAGATTAAGATTCTCTGTTAAAATAGGAATAAATCCCAGGATCAGTTCAGTTCAGAGCCTGGACTTTTAAGTCTTCTGTGCCCCCCATCACTAGTCCATTGCAGCTCCACAAACACTTCTGTCGAAGCCCAGGGCAGGGCAATAATCCTTACGCTGACACCAGATTGCTTTTAGTACAGTCCATCTGAGTAGCTAGGTGCTATCCTAGAACACCTAACCCTTGTCAGTCTCAACTAAAACTGCTAAGATCTTAAATTACACGTTACTGAGCGGTGGCTGGGAGGCAGGTAGGTGCCACCACACCGTAGATGTGTATTTAAAGACTCCATACTCTCCAAAATCGGAAGAAAGTACTCAAGTGTTTTAATGACACCTGGGACATGTGGGATGGAATACAGTAAAAGCTGTGGTTCTCACTGAGGGCGCTGCAAGGTTTTTTCCAAGGTATACGTCTCCCTACCGAGATGATCCTGTCCACTGCAACAGGTTCTTGGTTGAAATCCCCCACAGATGAAGATGTTGTGAGTGTGAGTGCGCTGTGCCCGTAAATTGAAGTGGGTAGACAAAGTCAGAACCACTCAGCCAGAGCTCCTGAGTGGGCTGCAGATTTAGGGGATCACACAGTTGTTGGAGTCTCATTAGGAATAAGAATATATTAATCGAAGCCTTGGTTTATTGTTCTCTGAAAATGTTGATGAAATTTAAATATCTTATTTTGTAATCTCAACTTATGATTTTGTATTAAACTCAGAGATCACTTTTAAAAGAATATTGTAACATACATTATAATGTATAAGAAAAAGAGTGTATGATCTTTCTTGTTTTCTATATAAGCTCCACTTCTCTATCGAAGGAAGCACAAACCTAGCTTTAAGAATTATCTTATTTTTATTGATCTGCCATAAAAATCTTTGCCTTGGGGGCGCCTGGCTGGCTCAGTTGGAAGAGCAAGCGACTCTCGATTTTGGGGTCGTGAGTTGGAGCCCTGTGTCACACATGGTGCCTACTTAAAAAAACAAACCATCTTTGCTTTGCCCATACTACATAACTAAACCTCCCTGAGAGCCGAGACTTCAGAGAAGATCTCCGTCCATAACATCTCTTCTTACCAAACTGCTACAGTGCCAGGGAATCTCTTATTAGAATAATAATCTAATAATTGCTGGTGTCTTGACCCAGGCGGCCTCGAGTGTCCTCCACAGAGATGAACAAGAAAATGATTGGCCGAAAACTGATCAGACTTTCTCAGCTCAAGGAAAAGATGGCAAGTGAGAAGCTGGAAGAAATAGACTGGGTGACTTTTGGGGTTATATTGAAGAAAATCACTCCACAGAGTTGTAATAGTGTAAGCATCTTACTGATTTCTTAGCTGCTCAATCACAAACTAACAGTGGGGACTCATGTTCTTGATTTTTCTAGCCCAAGCCCATCAGTATTTCATTTTGAAATAGCTGCTCATAAGTTCCCAGATTGCCTCACCTTTGTTGGGATTGCTGTCTGAGAGGGGTGTATGTGGAGAATGCCCTACTTATAGAAGATCTGGTTGTAGAGGGTCCTTGGCCTTCTCATTGTATTGTTTTTGCTGCATCTCACTTGTCATTGTTTTTGTGGTACATGTGGGTTGCCCCAGTGACGGTGTCCTCCTGCTTATGGAGCAGAGGCTGAGCACAGACTCTCTGGACAGCCTGACTGGAAGTAAGAGGGCAACTGCAGAAATTCTGAAATTGCCGTCCTTGTGAGCACAGTGAATATTACAAGAAATCTAACAAGTTCTAAAATCGCAGTTGACTGAGGCATAACAAGAAGATTATCTTGTGGCATGGCGAGTCACAAGATCTGGGTTCTAAGCCTCATTCTCCCTTTAACTATGTGGACTTAGGTTTACCTTTAATCTTTGAGGACTTCCATGTGCTTATTTTTTAGAGGAAGGAACTGGCTTTTGATTCTATCAGAATTCTCTTCCACCTCTCAAAATACTATGATCATGGTCATTACTGATTTCTTTCCTTAATTGAGATTTTGGACAACCTTGGATTTTTCTACAAGGCCTGGCCTCCTCGACAATGAGTTGACTTTCAGATTAGTGAGTCCTTCTCTAGCCCTATTACTGTCGAGTTGAACGTGAACACGTCTGGTTCATTTGATTAGGTTCTGAATTGTGTCATAAGTGGCTATGATGACATTGAAAGGCATTGTACAAATCCATGGGAAAATAGAACACTCAAATCCAGTCAGTGGCTCACCATAACCTATAACCACACCCACTCTGGGTTGCCTCTGTGAAATAGCTTGATTGTGTATTGAAATTATTTTGTTTTAAAAAAAAAAATCTGAAAGTGGAAGTTGTTACAGTCAGCATTTTGAGTTACATTTCTTCAGATACATGATAATGCTTTTGAAATTTGACCATTCAACATAGCCAGTTGTCATTAAATGAGGCTTTTGTTTTTCTTCTAAACTAGGCAAAGATTTTAATAGCATAGAGCTGATACTTCCTTATTAATGTTAATAGTATCATCAGTGATAAAAGATCCTCTAAATTTATATCAGTAAGTTATTAAATGGTAGTGCCACTACTTCCAGTGGTCCTTTTCACACTGTGTGTGTAGTTAGAAAGGCGGTACTATCCCATTGAGTACTTAGACCTGAGAACTAGAGGCTTCACTAACACATGGGCCATTGGCTTGCCTGACTTCACCTTCATTTCTAAAATGAGAACAGCAGGGGCACCTGGGTGGCTCAGTCAGTTAAGCATCTGACATCAACTCAGGTCATGATCTCACAGTTCATGAGTTCAAGCCCTGTGTCAGGCTCTGTGCTGATAGCTCAGATTCTGGAGCCTTCTTCAGATTCTGTGTCTCCCTCTTCCTCTGTACCTCCCCTGCTCATGCTCTATCTCTCTCTCTCGAAAATAAACATTTAAAAAAAAAATGAAAGAGAGGTAATAAATACTAAAGCCTAGAGAGAGGATTAATTTATAATTAGCAGACATTCTCAAGATTATATATTCAGGATGGATATATTTATATATTTTTCCACAATAGAGCACTTATACATGGAGACAGTATAGCCCATTGTGCAAAACTTAGTAAAAATAAGGGGCGCCTGGATGGTTCAGTCAGTTGAGCTTCCGACTTCGGCTCAGGTCATGATCTCGTGCCCCGGGGGTTTGAGCCCAGCATCGGGCTCTGTGCTGACAGCTCGGAGCCTGATGCCTACTTGGCGGATTCTGCGTCTCCCTCTCTCTCTGCCCCTCCCCCCACTCGTGTTCTGTCTCTCAAAAATAAATAGAACGTTAAAATTTTTCAAAAAATTTTTTGGTAAAAATAAGAATAAATATTTGTTCCAGGGGAAAACATTTAGTATCTGGCGACTGAATGATCTCCGTGACCTGACGCGGTACGTGTCGTTGTTCTTGTTTGGAGAAGTTCACAAACAACTCTGGAAGACTGAACAGGGTACTGTCATAGGGTTGCTCAACGCGAACCCCATGAAGCCCAGGGATGGTTCTGAGGAGGTAAAAATCTGTTTCCATGGTTTTCTTTCTTTGTTGTTTTGTTTTTGTTTTTTTTTTTGGTCTTTGCAGCTTAGCCAAGTTTTAGGAGAAACATTTTGTGACTGGTCCACTCCTGCATATTGAGTCATACTTTTATGTTCCACTCATCTGGTTTTTTGTTCTTTACCCACCAATATTCTGAATTTCTACCTACTCTTAAGTGTTTCATAATTTAAATCTTATCTTTCCACATTAGTTTCAAGATTCCTGGAGTGTTTTTGAATTATTATGTTCAGATCTCCTTAGATCTCTCCCATAGATTTCAGTGGCTGCATCAAGAGGGTAGGATTTTATAGGGGAGGGGACTTGGCTCCATTCATTAGTACAGCTGTAGCTGCAGCTCAGAATCAGTGAGGTCATCTTCTCAAGCAGCAGGAGAGCAAACCGAGATCTCCTGTGAACAGGAGCAGACCTTCTCTCCACCTGACCGACAAGAAGCATCATTTTGTTGTTACTACATATTATCTTTAATATAATACCAGAGAGTGAGAGGCAAAGTTACTTCTTTCCTTTCACCAGAGAATGGCAACAAATCTTCATCTGTTGGTTCAGAAGTATTTGGCTACAAGTAACAAAAACTTCCCTACCATTTCTTTTAATGGTAAACAGTGGGGTTTGTTTTTCTCACATAATAAATAAGGCAATGTAGTGATGTCAGTCAGTGTCTGTGAGCCTCTCAGCCTTCTCCTCTTGGTCCCTGGATGGCTTTGAAGTTCTCGCCCTCACATCACCTTTGAAGGCAGGAAGCGAACCAGCCCCACTCCGTCTGCTTTTGTCCGGAACTCCTGCCTCAGTCTCTTGTACGGAACGTAGTCACATGACCATCACTAGTGCAGGGCATGCTGGGAAAATAAACAGGATCCATCATCTAAGGCTGAGCGTTGGCTAGCCCACAAGAAATCCGGATTCTGCAGCAAAGATGGAGGTAATGGCTACTGCATAGAGAACTGAACGTGTCTTCTCTACCTCCCATGCCTACAGCTGTTTTTTCGGGTCCTTGGTTCCAATTCCTATAGACTGCTAGCGCCTTGCTAACTGCCACCAACCAGCCTCTTACTCATTCTTGCTGATGAAAGGCCATGCCTTTGTCCACTTTTAAGTCCCGGCCTGTGTCTTCTCTGCAGGTGTGTTTGTCTGTTGATCATCCTCAGAAGATCTTAATCATGGGTGAAGCTCTTGACCTGGGAACCTGTAAAGCAAAGAAGAAGAATGGACAGCCGTGTACACAGACTGTTAATTTGGTTGGTTTCAGTTCTGTTGGGGTGGTTTCTGCTAAAGACAGGAGCTAATAGGAGTAGATTGTAGATAGCGTAGCAGTAACGACCAACTTGGAACTGAGTTTCCTACGTAACAGGAAGCACCAAAGTAAGACAATTCAGTGTGTGCCTAATAACTGCCAGTTGAAAAAACTAAGGATGCGGGAAGGATTGAACTGTTAGGAAGGAAAGTGCTCTTTTATTGCCAACTGACTAGGAGGTATGAGGAAGGCGGAATTGTAGTTGCCCTCAATTCTGAGTAGTGCCAGAGATCAAACACTATGATAAAATACACTAAAAACCTTATTTTAGTCTGTTAACTCCAACATTTATTTTCTTAGAGCATTTTTCCCCAATGTTTGTTTATTTAAAAATTTTTTTAATGTTTATTTATTTTTGAGAGAGAGAAAGAGAGACACAGAATCTGAAGCAGGCTCCACGCTCCGAGCTGTCAGCACAGAGCCCGATGTGGGGCCTGAACCCATGAATTGCGAGATGACATGAGCCGAAGTCAGATGCTTGACCGACTGAGCCACCCAGGCGCCCCATGTTTGTTTATTTTGAGAAAGAACGTGTGTGCAAGCAGGGGAGAGGGGCAAGAGAGAGAGTCCCAAGCATGGAGCCCAACACGGGGCTTGATCTCATGACCTGAGCTGAAATCAAGAGTTGGATGCCTAACCAACTGAGCCCTCCAGGCACCCTGTATTTTTTTAGAGCTTTTAAAAAAATAGTAACTATGATAATTTGAGATATAATTCACATACCATGCAATTCACCCTTTCAAAGTGGACAGTTGAGTAGTTGTAATACTGAGTTGTGCAACCATCAGCACTATGTGATTTCAGAACATTTTCGGTACTGTTCCCCCTCCCAGAAAAAAAAAAAACAAAACCATACTAATTAGCAGTCAGTCCCCATTACCCTCTTCCCTCAGTCCCTGGTAAGCACTACTCTACTTTGTCTCTCTGGATTTGCCTCTTCTGGACATTTTACTAATAGAATTATACAATATGCCTTTTGTGTCTAGCTTCTTTTACTTAGCATCATGTTTCCAGGATTCATTCATGTTGTAGCAGGTGTCACTGCCTCATTCTCTTTTTGTGGTTGGATAATACTGCATCGTGTGGATATATCAGTTTTGTTTATTCATCATTCAGTGGGGCGTGTTAGGAATACTGCAGCTATAAGCATTCATGTAGCAGTTACTGTGCAGGTGTATGTTTTCAGTTTCCTTGGGTATATACCTGGAATTTCTGCGTCGAATGGTAACCCCTGTGTTTCGGCTTTTGAGGAACTGCCAGACTGGTTTCCAAGGTGGCTTTTACATTCTCACCAGCAGAGAGGAGGGCTGCATTTTCTCCACGTCCCAATCAGCACCTGTCTTTATTGGTCTCTGATGACAGCCATCCCGTGGGGGTGAATTGGGGCTACTTAGAGCTCTCTGAAAGGACTAAATGCCAAGTTTCATCTCCGTTAGTTGCCTCATTCCTGCCTAACAGATCACCTGCTGAGCAGGGAATAGCAGGAGGTAAGGAGTTGGAAAAAGAGGTCTCAGAGTGAAGTGTCTTACAGATCTCCACATAGGAACACAATCATTAAAACCCCACTGTCCCCACACCTAAGGACTCACCCTGTAGAACGTTAGCACATTGCTTTCCTTTTTTTTCCTTCGTTGAAGGAGTAGCATTAGTCCAAGAGGCAGCCAGAGGCATAGAAAAATTTCACTCGATGCTGATGTTGGTGTATTCTTGTATCAGTGCATATTGAGGTAGAATTCACGCAATCTGCAGTTAACCATTTTACAATGTACACTTTGGTGATACCCATCATGTTTACTCTTGTGCAACCAGCCGCTCTCTAGTTTCAGAACCTTTTCATTCCCCACAGAAACACCCCATACTCATTAAGGAACCTCTTCCCTACCCCCTCACCTCCATCTACTGGTAATATGGCTTCTTGTGTCTGACTTCTTTCACTTAGCATAATGTTCTTGAGGTTCATTCTAGAAGCTAATGTTCCTTCCATTTTAGAAAGAGGGCATATGGGGTGAACAGTATCACTTTTTCTTTCATGTGACTAGAGCTTTTAAGTGTAATTCCAGTAAGTCTGTGTATACCTCCCCTTTAGGAATGGGCTTGGAGGTCAAAGGGGGGATTCTGCACCTAGAATAGTGCCCCACAAAGGTGCCTGTGGGGGGCACTCAGTCGGTTAAGTGTCTGACTCTTGGTTTCGGCTCAGGTCATGATTTCCTGGTTTCATGAGTTCAAGCCCCGCATTGGGCTCTGCGCTGGCAGCGCAGAGCCTGTTTGGGGTTCTCTCTCTGCCCCTCCTCCACTTGTGTTCTTTCTGTCTCTCAAAATACATAAACAGACTTCAAAAAAAAAAGAGTAATGCCCCTCGAAGCTGAGCAAAAGGACCAGTGTTTATTGATGCTGTCCCCCCCATGTGTGTCCCTAATCCTGATGCCGCTGCTCTGCCCTTTGCAGAACGACTGTGAGTACTGTCAGTACCACATCCAGACCCAGTACAAGAAGCTCAGCGCCAGGCGAGCTGACCTGCAGTCAACCTTCTCCGGAGGACGAATTCCAAAGAAGTTTGCCCGCAAAGGCACCGGCCTGAGAGAACGGCTGTGTCAGGATGGTTTTTACTACGGAGGAGTTTCTTCTGCATCGTACGCAGCCTCCATGTAAGACATTCTCCAGGGCGTCTTTTGCGACAGGGATCTTGCTTGTCTCCTTAGAAGAATCCCAGTGGTTGTCCTGTTCTGTAATAGTCCTGGGAGACTTGGACAGCCTTTATCTTTCATAGCTCACTGCCCGGAACAGGGTAGACGAGGACCTCCTTTATGCCCAGGTAGAGAGGAGAACACGGGGCAAGAAATTAGTCGTGTCATGATGGTCTTTACCTCGGAGCCCACGCTTCTCCTTTGGCTTCTGATGTCATAGTGCAACTTTGTCAGGGGCGATTGTATGGCTGCTGGAACTATGTTAATCATAGTGTTGGCCTCCTTTAAGTCATTTCCCTCATGACTTTTACCGTGAGCTCGTAAACCTCTTGGAATCCACATTTAACTCCGTGAATCAGTAGCAGTCAAGCCTTAGGAGTGGAGTGCTGCCAAGGCAAACATCCACAGCCTCCCTTCTGGGGAGCACAGGCCCTCCATAGAGTCCCTAAACTAGGTGATCAATGGCACTGTCACAGTATTGTAGGAAGCACGTATGAGGACAGGTGGGGACCTGGCACAAGGGAGCTACCGTTGGTCCAAGAACAAAACAGATTTTCTTCCCAGTCTAATGGAAATTGGGCAAGAGGACTCTCACGTCCTGCCTAGCTTATCACATCAAGCACGTTTTTAAGATTTAAAATAATTTCTGTATTTTTCCAAACTGCAAAAAGCAATACCGCTGTGTTATAAAAAATGTGTGCATACAGCACAGCCCAAAGGAGCCCCATATGTATAAATTTCTAGTAATTTCTAGTAATATAAAATGAGATCAAAATGGACCTATACTTAGTAACTTTTTTCCCTACATAAAACAATTAACCCTTTCCTTATCAAATATACACTTACAGCATTATTTTTAGTGGCTACTTAGTATGCTTTTAGGTGACTCTCTGACAACACGGTTCCCTGTGGATAAACATTAATGGAGTTTCCAACTTTTAACATTACAAACAATATTTTATCCCGCTAAGATCCTGAGTTTTTGCATAGTCCTCAATCATTTTAAGATTAATTCCCAGACTGCTTGATGAAAGTATTGGCGTATTGTTTATTTCTTTTGCCATGTTGCTTGTCCAGAAAGACCTCACCCAGAGTTGCAGATTGCCTGATGTAATGCATTCACCTGCTGCACTGTAGGACCACAGTATTAGGAAAGTTGCCTTAGTTCTGTGACAAACTTCCGGCAGCTTGTAATAAATGAACACAGCTGTGCCCTTACCTCATCAAAACATTGAAGTGTCATGACTTACCTTTTGGGGGTGACCCTTGTCATTTCAGTGCAGCTGCTGTTGCTCCTAAAAAGAAGATTCAAACCACTCTGACTAATATGGTCGTCAAGGGGACAGACTTGATCATTCAGGAAGCCCAACAAAAGCTTGGTAACTTGCTTTCTCGATGCTGTATTTCTTTCTGCAGTTTAAATATCTCGTCTTTAGGATTGAAAATGGTCTTGGCCCATACCCTAAGTTAAAAATATTCCCTCATCACTGTACTGAGTGATGTGGCCTAAGCCAAAGGAATCAGGCTTGGCTGGTAGCATCTTAAAAAAAAAGCAGCATATTATCGTGGCTGAGTCTTTGCTTGGTATGCTTTGTAAATTTTCTTGATGTGTCTGGTCTAACTCCTAATGTCCAGCATTAGAATCTGTAGTATCCGGTTCCCGCTCAAACCCATCAGTTACCTTTTCATTAAAACAAGTCTAAGTCAAAGAATGGCACCTCTGCCCTTCTCACTTGGGGCTTTGTTCCTAACAGTGGTGAGGGCCCAGCACAGACCATACCCATCGTGCACGTGCCAGATGTTATGTATGAAATGAGCCCACAGACACCGGTGTTCTAATCATCACTAGAAATAAGATGTATCTGTTCTGTCCTCAAAGTCCTACTAGTCTCATATTAGAGACTAAGGATTCTTTTTTCTTTTGGCCTTCCACCTACTTCATTTACAAACAACTGAGTTGTGAATCTGGAGCTTAAAAAGCGATATCACGAGGGGCACCCGGCTGGCTCATTCAGTAGAGCACAGCACTCTTGACCTCAGGGTTGTGAGTTCAAGCCCCACGTTGAGCGTGGAGCCTACTGTAAAAATAAGGACAAAGAAAGTGACATCACTTGACCTCAAACTGTCTGAACTAGAGTCCTCTAAAGCTGATGTTTGTATATTCCAGGAATACATCAGAAAAGCTTGTCTTGCTCTGAGGAATTCAGGGAACTGATGGACTTGCCTACATTTGGAGCCAGAAACTTGAAACAACATTTAGCCAAAGCCAGGTCATCAGGTAGAGTCAGCCTTCCCCTCTCTGGTGCCCACACTGCATCCCCACGGCCCCTCGGAGCGCCTCAGCCTATGGCTTGTGTTTTAGGGCTGACGGGGAGCCTGAAACCCGCTTTCCAGTCTGTCTCGGCATCAGCCCTCTTGAAGCAGCAGAAACAGCACATGCTGGAGATGAGGAAAAAGAGATCAGAAGAAATACAGAAACGGTAAGAAGGATAGGTTTAATACTCTGTTTAGATAACTCATCTCAGGGATTCTCAGAGTGTCTTAATAGATTTCCAACGTGTGCCTTCAGGTTTTGGATGGTTAGCTACCTTTTTTTAAGTTTGAAAGTTTAAAAACAATTTTAACCTAACCTAAGAAGAAAACATTTTAAGTTCTAGATTTCTGACTCATGCAGAGAATCTGAGACCAGGTGGCACAGGTTATAGTAATTACCATCCCAAGAAGAAGAGAAAGAAACACTTGCAGAGGGTTTTGTGCAGGGCGACGTGTTCCCTCTCATTCTTTAGTTTTGCCACAATTAGTGTCGTAAGTACAGGCAAAGCCAGTGAGTAAATTTTGCAGTTGTTCAGGTAAATGATGAAAATGAGGCAGGGGAAGTGGTGTCCTTTTAGAGGCAAAAGCAAGTAGAAATGGGTACAGAAGGTGAACACGTCAAAGGATCTTGAACTCAGGTTCTCAGAACAGTGATAAGAGCGAGGTTCACAGATGCTCAGTGGGTATGGAGCGCCATGCTGTGTCCTGCATAAATACAGTGCCTCACGCAGCCCTTACCATGATCTGTGAGGTGCTCTTATGCTCATTTTGTGGGTGATACAACTGAGCGCCAGAGAGCAGGTGGTTGATGGAGCCAGGTTTGGACTCACACCTGTTCTGCTCTGGTTTGAACCATTACGCTGTCCCAAATCTGGGCCACTGAAAGGCAGTGGTTTAATGAACAGGAAAGTCCAGAGGAAATTCTTTGGAAAAATCTGAGCAATCATTTGGCCTCAGGCAGGTGAGTTTGAGCTGCTGATGGAATATCTTTAGATGCGTGCGTCATGTAGCTACATACACATGAGCTAAATAGATACATGGGAGTCATGGCCTTGTGTGAAATAGGGAGTGCTGTCCTTTTAAAGGTATTACCGTTGGGGCGCCTGGGTGGCCCACATCTCACCTGCAAGGCTGCGTTCTGTAGAGGCACTTGCTAGAAAGCTCGTTGGCAAAAATAGTAATCAGTTCTAAATTGGTAAAACAGTGATCGTATTCTATGAGAAATCAATTAAACCAGAGTTAGTAAAGCCAACGTTTTTCTTCCTGTGTGCTAATCTGAATTACTGACCAAGGAGGGGAGTTATTTTACAAACAGCTACTTACCAGCTGCTCCCCTGCCTGCGGTCTGCCAGTCTGCACATTGTGTGACTGCATATTTCTTTAAAGATTTCTCCAAAGCTCAAGTGGGGTCGAAAGCCTGGCTGTGCCACCCTCTTCTCAACGGGCCCCTTCTTGGTCTCCACAAATGGGGGCTGAGTTCCCCAGCCTGGAAGGAACACCAGCCACACCGATGCCCAAGCTTGGGCGAGGCATCTCAGAAGGAGATGATGTTCTATTTTTTGATGAGTCCCCGCCACCAAGACCAAAACTGAGTGCTTTAGCAGAAGCCAAAAAGGTAAGTGACATCTTTTTTCACCATTTGAATTTGCATTCTGTAGGACATGACTGGAGTTGCAGACTTTATACATCTATGACCAGGAAAGACAGTAATAGCTTTTTATTGATCATGATAATCAGAGTCAAAGGAATTTTAAGTGATGATGGTATCAACATAATGCCATTAATTTAATGTTAACCTGTTCTCAGCGCTGTTCCTTACACGGCTAAAAGACATTGCGTAAACACTGGCCTGAGAGAGACAAACTAGGAATTACTGAGGCAAGACTGTAAAATGGTGGTTTGAAGAATCCTTCTTTAAAAGAACTCTTACGCAAGAGCTAAGTCACTCTGATCGACGTAGGAGTCGAGAGTGCTCAGAACCCCACCTCTCCACTTCCTGAGTCACTCTGAGCCCCAACTTGAGCCTGTCTTCTCTTTGTTCTAGTTAGTAGCTATACCACATGAAGGGCAAAAGCTAGTTATAAGCCAAAGCTGTATCTGCAGTAAGAATAATGATAATAATTGCGCATGTACCTGTGATCGACACACACATGCCATGTTCTGTGTATAGGTTCATGCTTTGCATGCATTCTCTCATTCTATCCACACAGCCTAGGAAAACATCTCCATGTTATAAAGGCTGAGACGTTAATTTGCATAAGGTTACAAACTAGTAAGTGGCAGAGCTAAAATTCTATCCTAATTCTGATTCTTTTTTTGTTATTTATTTTGAGAGAAAGCGTGAACAGGGGAGGGGCAGGGAGAGAGCGGGAGAGAGAATCCCAAGCAGGCTCCGCACTATCAGTGCAGAGCCCGACATGGGACCTGATCCCATGAACCTTTAGATCGTAACCTGAACTGAAATCAAGACTTGGATGCTTAACCGACTGAGCCACACAGGCGCCCCTCATTCCGTCTGATTCTAAAACAAACTTCCAAAATGTTTATGTGATTCCTCTATGGGTTTTGAAGCCCACAGTGTAGCTGATATGAAACTATTGATATTTAAATAAACTGAAACTTTATTTATTAGCTCATAGACCTGTCTCCATGCTTTAAAATTTTAATAATCGGGTTAATAATGCTAAGCAAAGAGAAGATCTATTTTGCCAATTTGTATGTGAGAACAGAATTCACTGGCTAATAACTAGAAAAAGGATTTAGGATCACAGATACCCGTCTCATCTTTAAGATTTTTATCTCCTCTTTTCTTCTAGTTAGCTGCTATAACCAAATTAAGGGCAAAAGGTCAGCTTCTTACAAAAACAGATCCAAACGGCATTAAAAAGAAGCAGAAGGACCCCCAGGATGTCCTGGAAGTGAAGGAACGTGTAGAAAAGAACAACACATTTTCTCCTCAAGGTACGGTGGATTTCAGAGTTAACAGTGGGAATGAAGCCATCTGTAAGGAGATGTTCTAAACTATAACTATCATCCCTGATATCAAAAGTCATTGTTTTACTTAAATTTACCTCTCTACAACACCTAGATAGAATTTTGACAACTGGAACTGA
This sequence comes from Panthera pardus, assembly GCF_024362965.1. NCBI lineage: Eukaryota > Metazoa > Chordata > Mammalia > Carnivora > Felidae > Panthera > Panthera pardus. The sequence goes on along the minus strand of NW_026526991.1, from coordinate 129,010,872 downwards.
CCGTTTTCTATAATCGCATTAAATTGAAATGAAATTAGGCACAATCTAAGAGCTTGGAAAAAGGTTTCTCACTGGATCTTTGCACAGATATATTAGTATAAAGATTTGCTTTGAAAGGAGCATAATTTCTTAGCAAATTGCCCTGTTTTTATTTTTAAAACTCTGAAGTTGGCAGTGACATTTTACCATCAATTTGTCAAAAGGATTTTTGTTGATGTTTCCTGTCATCAGAGCTCCTATTTTAAGGTGGAAAAGAGATTCTAATTCAGTGGTCAAATCTGCCATACCTCATATTCTAGGCTCTCCTTTTCAGCCTCACTCCTTAAGAGTTTCCCTCTGTTGGTACCTAGTGGGGTAAATTAGGTTTGAAGGGCCTGTTATGCAGAGAGGGAGAGGACAGGGGTAGCTGAGTCCATGAGGTTCACTGGCTTCCTGAAATTCCTCTGTAATGACCATCGTTTTTCCTTTCTGCTCTAGCTGAAGATGAGTTGGAGCCTGCCAGGAAAAAAAGAAGAGAACAACTTGCCTACCTGGAATCTGATGAATTTCAGAAAATTCTAAAAGCGAAGTCGAAGCACACAGGGGTTCTAAGAGAGGTAAGAGCCCAAAAGGTCAAAGATGACACAGACGACCTTCAGACTTGAGGCTTTTTATTGTGGGACTCACCCGAGACGTAGTTATATGTCTGAGTTGACTTCAAAGAGCAGGAATATTTCTGATAGAATTTAGCTTTGCCTTTGTCCTTGAATTGAAGAATATCATGTAACATTGTTTTAATGGGCCTCAGTATTATAAAAATGTTGTCTTGTAGTTAATGACTTTGAAGTAACATTTAGGCGGTTCACCGCTATTATTTCCTGCCTTGCCTTATGGGAAGGGATTTTTTTCCATTCAAATATTTTTCCATTGGCTTTCCAAATACTGTAAATCAGTAGTTAACAACCCATTGGGCATAGTTGCTTCCAATGCCTCACATTTTGGATTGCTCCTTTATTATCCTGAAATAAAATTCTTGGATAATATAAATTACCTAACTAGAAACTTCAAGGATATCAGTATAATATCCTACGTATAATGTGAAAAGGGGGGGGAGGGGGTTATATTAAAAATATATGTATTTTGTTATATAAATGTGTAGGCACAACTATCCCAGGAAAAATAATGAAGTAGAAGTTGTCGGAGGGGTGGATGATAAATGTAAATGAAACAAGTAGAAATGAAGACTCTCGGTGTGGTCTTTTGGTCACTTAAATACCATGGGTCTCTTTCTTTGATTGTGTGTGTGTGTGTGTGTGTGTGTTGTGTGTGTTTAAGCCATGAATAACCCAGGAACCTTTAGAAGATAACAAACTACAGTTGTTCTTCTATATACAGAAGAGTTGTCCAGTTGTATTCTTGGAATATTCAATGGATATCTGAACCATGCACAAATACTGTAGTGTTCTTCAATTTTTGTTAATTATTTTTTTAATGTTTATTTTTGAGAGAGAGTCAGAGTGTGAGTGGGGAGAGAGAGAGGGGGAGACAGAACCCAAAGCAGGCTCCAGGCTCTGAGCTGTCAGCACAGTGCCCAACATGGGGCTCAAACTCATGACCCATGAGATCATGACCTGAGCCAAAGTCAGATGCTTAACCAACTGAGCCACCCAGGTGCCCCTATTGTAGAGTTATTTATAAAGCAGTTAGGTTTGAGAGTTCTAACTGGGTTTTTCATCCACATGGGTGCCGTCTAGAATAGTCAGAAGAATCCCTTGATGTAGAGGGACTGTTGTACACCACAGGTATAGCATCCCTAGTCCCTGCAAGTAGCAAAAGTAGGAATCACTGGGGTAACAAAAAAAAGTACTCCCACCAGTTTTCACAGTGTCCTCACAGGGACAGTTTCTGTCCTTATTTAGTGTCAATACTCTGAATACTCCGCTCTTTTGATAAACTAACTGACTCACGAGACAGTTAAATATCCCACCATTCTACTAGACCTGAAACTTGGTCCGGAGAGATGCTCGAGCCAGCCCAGGAAGGCTGCAGAGCTGAGGTCTTTGCCTCTGTGGCCACCAAAGGCCTTGGGCCCTGTGTAGCTGCTCCAACTGCAGAGCTGTGACCACATTCTGCTGTAAATATCTCTCTGCCCTCCTGCCTACTCCCTGTTAGTCCAAACAACCAGGGATTACTCCGGCCAAGTGCTTGGTCCGGAAAATAGTATCGAATAGACTGGGCTGCCAAGTGGGGAGGCACTGAATACCTTACATAGCTTGAGTCTATATTGGAACACTAGAAATGATTCTCTTTTGGTTTACATTTGACATGTTCTGTTTCTTAGTCATGGATGCTTTCCCACTGTTTTCTGGAAAATTAAGAGCTTGTGTCTACTTTTGATTGTCTTTTGGTTTGCAGTTCATTGAGGTCTTATCAGATGTCCTCATAATGGTTAGCTTGGCTTTTCAGTTTTTATTATTACTGAACTGGTGCCTTGAGTATGTGTTGGATTTGGTACAAGGTCTTCTGTGTGCCTTGTCATTCCAGGCAGAGGCTGAGCTGCAGGAACGCTATTTTGAGCCACTGGTGAAAAAAGAACAAATGGAAGAAAAGATGAGAAGCATCAGAGAAGTGAAATGTCGAGTAGTAACATGCAAGACGGTGAGTGGGGGAGATGGTTCTAACCTTGGGCTCTGTTTTGAGCTGCTGTGACTCAGCAGAACATAGAGAGATTGTGGGATATGGGGCCATGTCTTGTGACCAGAGTCCTGCCTGGGTCATTTCATTAGATTGGAAACCAAACTGCTCACAACAGCCAAGGGCCTGGCTGCCTGCCGACTTGGCCTCCTGGCTCTGGTGGCAGAGCATTGGTGGTGACAGTCTTCTCTCATCTGACCTCAGTTCCTGGTTTTACAGACTTCTCTTCCCCTTTGTCCATCGGACCCCATATATTCTTCTGTGTCCTTCTCAAGTTTCTAGCACACCCTCAGTCCACAGTTCAGTCCTGGGACCTTGCCTGAACGATTTCCTTTGGCATTACATGTTATGATCAACTATTATTGCCTCTTTCTACTCAGGGCTTAACCTACTAAATTGAATTTGAAGGCAAAGTGTAAATTGCGTTATATTCTTTGTAGAATTTTTACCCTTAGTCTCTTAGAAAACGGTAAATCCCCTGTCCTTCAACATTAGTAAAATAGGACCAAAAAAAGTTCTTGCAGAACAGTATCCTGCCATCAGCACTCACTTTATACCGCTTCGCTAATCCCCCTCGTAAGCACTTACAAGAGGAGAAAGAGACTTAGTTCATCCAGTACGATTTTCTCTATCCCTTTTCAAACCGTAGACTCTGCTTTACATTTAGGGGACAGCCCGGAGCCAGCTGTCACCAAAAGGCAGGGCTTCCTTGAGAAAGTTCAGAATAATTTTAGCTCAGGTAACAACTTTTACTCTGACAAAACAGCAAACCTAGGGATATAGCTGGTGTGTTAGTTTTCTGTTGCTTCCCTGACAAATAACCACTAACTTGATAGTTTAAACAACACAGCTTTATTATCTTGCATTTCTGTCAGCCAGAAGTCTCTGTGGGTCTCACGGAGCTAAAATCCAGGTGTGGCAGGACTGCATTCCTTCTGGAGGTTCGAGGGGAGGATCTGTTACCTGGCCTTTCCCAGCTTCTAGATCCCACCCGTGTTCTTTGGCTTGTAATCCCTTCCTCCATCTTCAGAGCCCCCCAGTCACATCCTCTGACCTCCTCCCTGTGGATTCCCACCTTCACTTTTAAAAGCCCTTGTAGGGGCGCCTGGGTGGCGCAGTCGGTTAAGCGTCCGACTTCAGCCAGGTCACGATCTCGCGGTCCGTGAGTTCGAGCCCCGCGTCAGGCTCTGGGCTGATGGCTCGGAGCCTGGAGCCTGTTTCCGATTCTGTGTCTCCCTCTCTCTCTGCCCCTCCCCCGTTCATGCTCTGTCTCTCTCTGTCCCAAAAAAAATAAAAATAAAAAAAAAAACATTGAAAAAAAAAATAAAATAAAATAAAAGCCCTTGTGATTCCATTGGGCCCACCTGAAAATCCAGGATCGATTCCCAATCTTACGGTCAACGACCCTGATCCACCTTTGCCGTGTAACCTGACGTGCCCACGGGTTCCCCAGGGGTAGGGGGTGTATGTCTCAGGGGGGCGGTGCTATTCTGCATACCACTCTGCTCTGCGCTTTCTGAGGCTCAGAACCAAAAGTCACTTATCTAGATTCTGATTACCAGAAATCACGTTGCTGTGTCCCAGCACCTGTTGTGATGTTCACCCACCATTTCCTTCTTTTTTTTTTTTTTTTTTTTAATGTATCCTACAGTTCCATTTATACAGAGTACAAAACCAGGCAGACCAATGTTTGCTGTTCGAAAGCAGGGTAGTGATTACCCCTGGGGTGCGAGTGGAGCAGTGCCTAGACAGGGCACAGGGAGGGCTTCCCATGTGCTGGGGACATTCTGTTCCTTAGTCTCGATGCTGCTTGTTGTTCCCTATTCTCTTCAACACTTTTGAGGGTCAAAATTACAAGTGAGTGACTTCATATCTCTGTCTTGGTTTTGCTGCTTATGAAAGACAAATAGGAATAATCTTAAGTACTTCTCTGAGGCCTTTTAAGAAGAAACAAAAGGGCTACTGAAGAGGCCCCAGTGTCATCCTATAACCGAGCAACTGCAGTGAATTTAGGACAGACCTGATGAAGCTATTGAGAGGTTTCCACTGCTTTTGTTCTTCCCTTACTGTTGTCTTGATGTTCCAGAAAGTTATTATGTACTTGATGCCTGACCAGCACTTGTGGCCAACAGGAGGGGAAGTGGCATCATTACACAGGACTCCAGAAACCACAGGGGTCCTCACAACTAGTAGTTAAGGTGGTTTCTCTGCTCCCAGCTGTCTGGCTGGTGGTGAGAAACGGGAAATCCTCATGGAACAGATTGCCCTCCTAGCAGCTAGCCAGTTTCTCCTCCCAAGCTCCTGACCAGATGTGTGCCCTCCTGTTGGTTTCATGCAGTGTGCCTACACCCACTTCAAGCCTTTGGAGACCTGCGTCAGTGAGCAGCACGACTATCACTGGCATGACGGCCTAAAGAGGTTTTTCAAGTGTCCCTGTGGAAACAGAAGCATCTCCCTTGACCGGCTCCCCAAAAAGCACTGCAGGTAGGAGAATTGATTCTTGAACCTTTCTCCAGTTCCTTTGTGATGCCGTTCTACTGGAACATTGAACGATCCTTTTTGAGCTTCAGGCCTTATTTCTGTGCCTCATTGAGCTCCCAGCTATCCCTAAAATCTCTTGGTGGGAAGGGACCCCACCTTCTTCGCTGCTGTATCCCTGCTACTTAGTACAATGCTCAGCCCACAGTGGGTACTCACAAATGTTTGTTCAGTGAAAGACAGAAGTCATTTCTCTGAAGGTACTACAGTTCCTGGGACAAGAACGAGGGAACCAGAACTGGGGTAGAACCCGAGAGCAATGAGCTAATTTTTGTGGCCACTTTTGCCTGGGAGCATTGGCAGACTCTAGGCGGGCAGATGGGAAGCTGAGGGTCTGGGTCTTGCCTCGGTGGAAGACCACTAGCAGAACTGTTGATGGAGATTGGGGCTCTCCAAGAGTGGTTGGTATCTGTATCGGGATATCTGTGTTTGATTCCCTTTTACTAGTTGTTTTCAGAGCACTGATCTAAAGGACCATCCCACTCAGAAGTAGAATCCCTGATTAGGATCACGTTAAATGAATCAAATAGTTTTGTGGGGACTTATGGCTTTTACATATGAAGTCATCCATTTTTTAAGATCATGGAGTATCTTTCCATTTATTCATCTCCTCCTCTATGGCTTTTATTGATTTTTAAAATGGTCTCCACTGAGATGTTGAGTATTCTTAATTCTTAGATGTGTCATAGTTTTCACTGATACTCTGAATGGCAACTTATTTCCCAGCATAGTTTCTAGTTGCTTGTTGTTGGTGTAGAGAACTGTTACTACTTTTTTTATAAGTTGATCTTGCCCCTGGCAAGCTTATCGAACTCTTATTCCAGTAATTTGTTGATTTCTCTACGTAGTTGATCATCCACAAATAAAGATGATTTTACCTATTTTGTTCCCACTCTTACACCCTCTATCTCTTTCTTGATCGGGTTAGCCAGACCTCCAATACCATGTTAAATAGCAGTGATGATAGTGGGCTTCCATTTCTTGACTGACTTTGCATATTTTGGAAATTAACCTCTTGGCTGATAAATGGCTTGTAAACATTTTCTCCAGTGCTGTAGGCTGTCTTTTCATTTTGCTTCTTGTTAATTTCACCGTGTAGAGGAAGCTTTCAAGTTTGATGTGGTCCTATTTATTGACTTCTGCTTTTGTTGCTTGAGGTTTTGGCATCATGTTTAAAAAAAATCATTGCCAAGACCAGTATCAATGAGCTTTTTCTACATTTTCTTCTAGGAGTTTTATGTCTTAACGTTTAAGTATTTCATTCATTTCAAGTTAGTTTTTGTGAGGGAGGTGTGATAATGGTCCAATTTCATTGTTATGTGTGTGTTTTTACAGCATCCCCAGCACTGTTTGTTGAAGAGACTATCCTTTCCCCATTGGGTATCCTTGGCCCCTTGTTGAATATTAGTTGAAACATTAATTAACTATATATATGGAAAGATCTGTGCTTTCTATTTTGTTTTATTGGTCGCTGTATCTATTTTTTGTGCCAGTACCGTATTATTTTTATTACTGTGGCTTTCTAGTATAGTTTGAAATCTGTAAGCATGATACCTCCATCTTTGTTCTTTTTTTCTCAGCATTGCTTTGGCTATTCAGGGTCTTCTGGGTCTCCACAAATACTAGGGTTGTTTCTTCTTTTTTTGAAAAATGCCTTTGGTATTTTGATGGGGATTGCATTAAATCTCTTGTACATGGCTTTGGGTAGTATGGCCATTATAACAATATTAACTTTTTCAGATCCATGAACTTAGGGTATCTCCATTCATTTGTGTCTTCAGTTTCTTTCAGGAAAGTCTTGTAGATTTCCATTCACTTCCTTGGTTAAATTTATTACCAAGCCTTTAATTTTTTTTTCTTTTTTTTCTTTTTTTTTTGATGCTATTGTGAATGGGATTTTTTTTTTTTTTTTTAATTTCTTTTTCAGGTGTAAAGGAATGCAGTTGATTTCTGCTATGTTGATTGTATATCCTGCTGCCCTACTGAAATCATTGATTAATAACTCCAACAGTTTTTTGATCTCTGGGATTTTCTATATATATATAAGATTGTATCATCAGCAAAAAGCAACAATTTTACTTCTTTTCCAATTTGGATGCTGTTTATTTCTTTGTCTTGCCTAATTTCTCTAGCTAAGACTTCCAGTGCTCTACTGAATAGGAGTGGTGAGAGTGGGCATCCTTGTCTTGTTCCTGATCTTAGAGGAAATGCTTTCATTTTATCACCGTTGAGTATAATGTTAGCTGTGAGTTTGAGACCTTATTAATGTGTTCCTTCTACACCCAGTCTGTGAAGGATTTTTATCATGAAAGGGTGTTGTATTTTGTGAAAAGCTTCCTGTGTATCGAGATGATTATGTGATTTTTATTTTCATTTTATTAATGTGATATATTACATTTATTGATTTGCATATGTTGAACCCTCCTTGCATCACAAGGATAAATCCCACTTGGTTGTTGTATATAAATCCTTTTAATGTGTTCTTGAATATGATTTGCTAATGTTTTGTTGAGAATTTTTGCATCTGTATTCATCAGAGATATTGTCTACCTTTTGATTTTCTTGTGGTATCCTTATCTGGTTTTGGCATCAAAGTGATGCTAGTTTCATAGTGTTTGGAACTATTCCCTCCTCCTCAATATTTTGAAAGTTTCAGGAGGATTAGTGTTAATTCTTTAAATGTTTGGTAGAATTATCCATTGAAGCCATCTGGTCCTGGAGTTTTCAGTGTTGGGAGGTTTTTTTTGATGACTGATTCAATGTCTTTATTCATTATTGGTCTGTTCAGATTTTCAGTTTCTTTTTCATTCAGTCTTAGGTTTCTAGAAATACATCTATTTCTTCTAGGTTATGTAATTTGTTGGCATATAATCTTTCATAGATCTTTCATGATTCTGTTTTTTTGTTCTTGTAATGTTTTTATTTATTTTTGAGAGAGAGAGGGAGAGAGAAAGAAAACACAAGCTGGGGAGGGGCAGAGAGAGAGGGGGGACAGAGGATTTGAAGCAGGCTCTGAGCTGATAGCAGCAAGCCTGATGTGGGACTCAAACTCATGAACCGTGATATCATGACCTGAGCTGAAGTCGGACGCTCAACCAACTGAACCACCCAGGTGCCCCAATCCTGTGCATTTCTGTAGTATGTTTTAATTTTTTTTTTTTTTAGGTTTATTCATCTTTGAAAGACAGAGAGAGAGCACCCAGGGGCGGGGTGGAGAGAGAGGGGGACACAGAATCTGAAGCAGGCTCCAGGCTCAGAGCTGTTAGCACAGAGCCCGACGCGGGGCTCAAACTCACGAACTGCAAGATCATGACCTGAGCTAAAGTGAGATGTTCAACCGACTGAGCCACCCAGGGGCCCCTGTAGTATGTTTTAATGTCTCCTCTTTGATTTCTAATTTTATTTGAGTCTTCTTTTTTTTCTTAGTCTAGCTAAAGGTTTGTCAATTTTGTTTATCTTTTCAAAGAATCAGCTCTTAATCTCTCTCTTTTCTATTGCTTTCTGGTCTCTATTTTCTTCTGATCTTTGTTACTTTCTTCCTTCTGCTAACTTTGGGCCTAGTTCTTTTTTTTTTTCTAGCTCCTCAAGGTGTAAAATTCGGTTGTTTGAGATCTAATTTATTTATTTTTAATGTTTATTTATTTTGAAAGAGAGCGCATGCACCCGCACGAGTAGAGGGAGGGGCAGAGAGAGAGGACAGATAGAATCCCAAGCAGGCTCTATGCTGTCAGCACGGAGCCCAATGTGGACCTTGTTCCCACAAACTGTGAGATCATGACTGGAGCCAAAATCAAGAGTCGGACGCTTAACCAACTGAGCCACCCAAGTGCCCCTGAGTGTATTATTTCTTTAATGCCTTTGATGACTTCCTGTTTGACCTAAGCGTCAGTAATGTTTAATTTTCAAATATATGGGATTGATTTTTAGCCATCTTTTTCTTTTTTTAAATTTCTGACTTTATTGGATTATCCTTAAAGGACAGAATTTGTATGAGTGTTTAAGTATTTATCTGTGTATTGATACTTGACTTCTGCCACATATTTTAATAGCAAGAGCTTATGTAAAACATTTGAGTACCAGAAAAATTCTGTTAATAAGCAGTAGGTACAACTCACAAATGGAAGAACAGGATGCTTTTTCATCCTGGGGTGCCTGGATGGCTCAATAGGTTAAACGTCCGACTCTTGATTTTGGCTCAGGTTGTGTGATCTATCTCGCAAGTTCATGAGTTCAAGCCTTCAATCGGGCTCCACACTGATAGTGCAGAGCCTGCTTGTGATTTTCTCGCTCTCTCTCTCTCTCTCTCTGTCTCTGTCTCTCTCTCTTTCTGCCCCTCTCTAGCTAGGGCACATTCTCTCTCTCGCTCTCGCTCTCGCTCTCTCTCAAAATAAACTTTTTTTTAAGATGCTTTTTCATCCTCCAGGTGGTTGCTGTTATTTTTGTAACAACTGTTTTTCTGGACTTTGTCTTGTCAATTCTTTTTTTTTTTTTTTTTTTAATTTTTTTTTTTTTAACGTTTATTTATTTTTGAGACAGGGAGAGACAGAGCATGAACGGGGGAGGGGCAGAGAGAGAGGGAGACACGGAACTGGAAGCAGGCTCCAGGCTCTGAGCCATCAGCCCAGAGCCCGACGCGGGGCTCGAACTCACGGTCCGTGAGATCGTGACCTGAGCTGAAGTCGGACGCTCAACTGACTGAGCCACCCAGGCGCCCCTGTCTTGTCAATTCTTGATCTAGAGTAGAAGAGGGCAACCTTTTTCTGTCAAAGGCCAGATACTAAATGTTACATTTCATGAACCAGATGGTCTGTTTCATAACTACTCTACTAGGTGTTATAGCTCAAAAGCAACCACAGGTAATATAGAAGCAAAAGGACATGGCTGTGTTCAAATAAAATTTAATTTATAAAAACAGGTGGCAGGCTGGATTTGGTCCATGGGTTGTAATTTACCGACCCCTGACTAGAATTTTTTATATACAATTTTGTCATTGATCTACAAGTAGTCTAGAAAATTTCTCTCAACAGATATTGAGGCAATCTTTAGACAGGGAAGGTGGTGGAGAGGGTTAGAGCCAAGGCCACTGGCATGCTGACTCTCAGGGCAGGAACAGAGTCTAGATTTTCAGGAGGAAGAATGGGGCAGGTATAGGGCAATCCCTATGCCCTAGAGCATCTCAAATCGAAGGGTACCGGAAGCCATATTTCCATGAGTTGATTGTATTTGTTTTGCCTATTTCAGCAGAGTGAACTTTGTATAAAAATAAGTTTTCTTGGGGCGCCTGGGTGGCTCAGTCAGTTAAGCGTCTGACTTCAGCTCACCACCTGTAGGTTCAAGCCCCGCGTTGGGGGCTGTGCTGACAGCTCAGAACTTGGAGCCTGCTTCAGATTCTGTGTGTGTGTGTGTGTGTGTGTGTGTGTGTCTCCCCCTTCCCCCACTTGCTGGCTCACTCTCTCTCTCTCTCTCTCTCAAAAATAAATAAATATTTAAAAATATTTGTTTTAAATAAGTTTTCTCTGTAGTAGCCTCATCTCTTCTCAGGGTTGGGCTCCCTCACCATGTTAAAAAAATGAGAACAAGGGTCTCTAGGCCCTTTGAACAATAAGAGAGTACACATCTTTAGGTTTGAAAAAGGGGGAAAGATTGTCCAGACCAGAAGGACAATAAGAAGTTTCTTATCACAAACTTTTAGTTCCAGAAAAGGGGACGGGGAAAGCTCTAGACTGTATGGTGTCAGAAGGCTAGCTTCCTCTTCTTAGTCTCTTCCCGATGCCCGTCAGGAGAAACCAAGCTTGTGCTCATCACCTGCAGTGAACATACGCTGTTCTGCTTTCATTTGATGTTCCATGTCTGAAAGCTCTAGCTTTTTACAGATTTGAAGGCTGTTTCTCATATCTTCGGAGTGTGTATTTTCAGTAGCTTTAGAACTTAGCCCATAATTATGAGTGTTACCTTGATCAGCTTGTTTGAATGGCAGATACTCTTCCTGTGAGTGCAGCGAACCCCATTATCTCTATGTACCTGCCTGTGCCTCACCACTGAGTAAATCCGATCTTTTCTTGTTTCAGTAATTGTGGCCTCTTCAAATGGGAACGAGATGGAATGCTAAAGGTAGGTCATTTGCAAGGTGACCGATTTTAGTGACCCATGCAAATAATGTTGACCCATTTTTTTTTTTTTTTTTTTTACTAAACTGTTTTCATTTTTCTAGGAAAAAACAGGCCCAAAGATAGGAGGCGAAACCCTGTTACCAAGAGGAGAAGAACATGCCAAATTTCTGAATAGCCTTAAATAGCCCTAACTTCAAACAGGTACCCACGACCTATGTTACTTCTTGTGGGTCTGGAGGGGCAAGGGTGTTGGCTCTGTATCACTCAGATTCTGATTGGCACAGTCCAAACATGTGTTACGCCTACACGTTCTGCCTTCCTATTTTGTTTCGGGTTGGCTTAACGCCAAATTTAACGCTGGCTTTTCATTGGTAAATCAAAAAACCATCGTCTTCCCTGTTGTCACTACTGATGGCTCCATTCATGCAAATTCTTTGCCCAGAAACTATGTGTCTTGGGTTATAGAGTGTCCAGTGTTGCTTCTTTACCGGAATAAGGTTCTAATATTTGCATGGACACATAGAGGCAAAAGAATTAATTTAGCTTCCAGGCTTCAGTTTTCCCATCTGGAAAATGAGGGGGCTTGGAGTAAATGATTTTGAAGTGTATCTTTTAGGACTCAAATTCTACAAATAATGTTTCCTAGAAAAAATAAATTATCTTTACCATATAGATAATTATAGTCACCATTGACATAGTCTTGATATATTGATATTAAGGCCAGGTTCCTTCTTTCATTTCTGTTGTTACCTCTTTCTTGTTTTTTCAAATTGATTAATTCACTGAATCATGTGGCATTTAATTCATATCTAGATGGTTCTCTGTGCTTTTACAATATTGTAGTACTCAAAACTATGGTTTTTAATGGCTCATTTAGAGTAGATTTTGTTTGTCCCATAAGCTTGAAACAGAGTTATGTATTTGAAGAAGGTCACAACTGAGTGGCCGCTGAGGACTTGAACTCCAGGCTGCTCCTTGAGCAATCCCCTTCCTATGAAAGACACACGGTCCTGTTTGAACCAAGGGTGCCATTAGAGTCCCCGTTCCCTTGTGTATGGTATATTGTACAGAAGTACTGTAATATTCTTGTAAAGGTTGATGGTGAGCTGAATGCCTTCCTTTTTTATAATTTGATTTTAATTTTTAAATAATTTAAAAATATCACTTAAATACTTCTCAGTTACTCTAGATCTTGGGGGAGCTTTCATTTGAGGTCTTTTGTGTGTATGCTTTCTTCAAGTATTCAGGGATAAGAGGGGGTGGGTGGGCCAGAAGGGGGACTTAGTTGCTTGCATTATAGATACAATTCATCATTGAGATAAGTCTTTTAATACTATCCTTTTTATCAATGTATTAAATGCTTTTATATAAATCCAAAACATGTGTTTAATTTTTCCTTACTCAGCTGTTGGCAATATAGGGTTTATTATATATTCATAGGCCATCCAAACAGAGTTAGAATGCAGTGATCTAGATTAGCAAACAAAAATTGTACCTCACAGAAAAGTAGTTGATCTGAATGTCCTGTCACAGCAGATTGAGTTTCAACATTTTAAAATATTAACTTTTGGGGCGCCTGGGTGGCGCAGTCGGTTAAGCGTCCGACTTCAGCCAGGTCACGATCTCACAGTCCGTGAGTTCGAGCCCCGCGTCAGGCTCTGGGCTGATGGCTCGGAGCCTGGAGCCTGTTTCCGATTCTGTGCCTCCCTGTCTCTCTGCCCCTCCTCCGTTCATGCTCTGTCTCTCTCTGTCCCAAAAATAAATTAAAAACGTTGAAAAAAAAAATTTTTTAAATATTAACTTTTAAAAACATTACAAGTTGGGGGAGCCTGGGTGGCTTAGTCGGTTAAGCATCCAACTTTTGATTTCAGCTCAGGACTAACTGTGTTAGTCCTCCAGATTTGTTCTTTTTTAAATTTGTTTTGGCAGTTCTAGGTCCTTTGCATTTCCGTATAAATTTTAGAAGCAGCTTATTGATTTCTACTCTAAAAACCCTTCCTGGAATTGGTATTATGACTGTTTAATCTGTGGATCGATTTGGGGGAATTGCCATCTTAAGGCATTCTGTGAACATAATACATCTCTCCATTTATTTAGGTCTTTAATTTTTCTCAGCAATGTTTGGTAGTAATAGTGCCTGCCCCAGCCTGTGAATAACCAGTGTTAGGGTTGGACCGGCTGTTGTGAATCCTATTACGATTGCAAGATGTCCTTCAGCAAGAACTATGAGCAACCTTTGAGAAAATAAAAATTTGCTAATTATAAGACCTGGAAATTACATAGCACCCCTGGGGCCAAACAGCCAGGTCTTGGGTACAAGGAGTGCATGTGGGCAAGGGCCTCCGAGGTCAAGGGTGGGGATCTAGGATTTCATGGGCTCACACTTTACTGGTCAATTTAAAACATATGAGCAGGATTTTAAAGTACTCAGAGAGAAAAATGAAGTGGTCAGTTAGAGACATAAACCAAAATCTCGAAAACAAAGGACTGTCTGTGAGAGGAAGTAGCCTGGCTCTTGAATCTACTGGTGAAGCTGGCACTCTTTGTCTGAGATGGTTGTCTTTGCAATGGGTGTCTCGTCAAAGTTTAAGTTAGGCACTTGGATTACAGAAAAGAAAGCAACTGTCAAAGTTAACATTATACGTAGTTTTAGTGTACAGATCATATATGTATTTTGTCACGTTTATTTTTTTTTTTAATTTTTAAAAATGTTTTTTATTTATTTTTGAGACAGAGAGAGACAAATCATGAGCAGGGGAGGGGCAGAGAGAGAGGGAGACACAGAATCTGAAGCAAGCTCCAGGCTCTGAGCTGTCAGCACAGAGCCCGACGTGGGGCTTGAACTCACAGACTGTGAGGTCATGACCTGAGCTGAAGTCGGATGCTTAACCGACCCAGGCGCCCCTTGTCATGTTTATTTCTAAATGTGTTACAGTTTTGATGATATTGTAAGGGCTACTTTCTGCATTGTAATTCCCACTTATTACTTACTAGTATATAGAAATGGAATACATTTTTGTCAGTTGACCTTGTATCCTGGGACCATGTTTAACTTACATATGAGTTTAACAGCATTTTTATAGATTCCTTAGGATTTTCTGTGTTGGATCATGTTGCCTGAGAAGTTTTAACACTTCAGTTCCTGTCTATGACTGTTTTTTGTTCCCAATCTAAAGAGGAAAGCATTTTCTTTCACCATTAAGTATCAAGGATGTATTCTGAGTAGGGTTGGACAAGAAGATCTGTAAATAATAGTGTGTTTGTCTTCTCATACATTTCCTTAGTGATGTTATTAGTTGAGTACCAATGGGCCGGGCCTTGAGAAGGGGCAGGCCATATCAAGTCCTGGGTTGAGTACATTTTTCAGGTTGTGATGAACTTTATCTTAGCATAATTAACTATTACACCAAAACAAACTACAGTGGTGTCTGATTGTGTCATTCAAGCACCTTGAGTTTAAGGGACAGGAAGAGTGTCTTCAGTGATTTACTAAAGGAATGAGCTTTTTTTTTTTTTTCTTCTTTTTTGAATAGTGATTTTAGGATACCAATTTAAGGGTATATTTGGGTTATCTTACAAAACAGAAAACATCTTGCTCTTTGGTACCATAATTCTGTGCTGGCTGCATGACAGACAACCAAACACGAGCTAATAAAATCCTAACCCATGCACCCTGACCTCACTGCCTCATATTAATGAGGTTGCAGGTTTTATTTAGGAAAGTTTTAAGTTTGGGGGCCTCCTCCCTAAATGATTCAGACTCACTAGTGTGTTATTTGAGACTCATTACTACTGGTCTAAATTAATGAGAAGTTATGTGAAAAAACACTTTTTTCCTTTGTTTTACATATTACGTGAATGTTCTTTTCAGGCATATCCCTCAAACATTGTCATTCCCTTACAAAGCTCTCTCCTTGCAAAGCTTTGTGAAAACTTCTTCAAAAAAGCTTTGTGAAAACTTTTAAGTTTATTTACTTTGAAAGAGAGAGCGCAAGTAGGGGAGGGGCAGAGAGAGAAGGAGAGAGAGAATTACCAAGGTGACAGTGCGGAGCCCAATGTGGGGCTCAAACCCACAAACTGCAAGATCATGATCTGAGCCAAAGTCGGATGCTTAACCGACTGAGCCACCCAAGTGCCCCAACTTTGTGAAAACTTATTAATCTAACTATACAGATTTTTTTAATCATAGAAAATAGGCTTAACAAAGTAGGCATCACTGGTCAAAACTTAATTTTATTGGGGCGGCTGGGTGGCTCAGTCAGTTAAGTGTCTGACTTCAGCTCAGGTCATGATCTCATGGTTCGTGGGTTCAAGTCTCGCATCAGGCTCTGTGCTGACAGCTCGGAGCCTAGAGTCTGCTTTGGATTCTGCGTCTCCCTCTCTCTGCCCCTCCCCTGTTTGCAGTTTCTTTCTCAAAAATAAACATTAAGAAAAAAATTAAAAATAAAACAATGTCCAAAATGCCACACGTTTGGCAAGTCCAATCTCTAAAAATACAGATTGCTCCATTACTAATTTCCTAGTAAATGTGGCCGCCCAGATTCCCATTCATGTTACCTTTGGCATGTTACTCCCTGCCCGGGAAGAATGAGTGAGATTGGCTTTTAGTGAAAGAATTCTGGGTGGAATTTGAAATCACCAAGGCATAACTGGGCCCTTGTTAAGGATAGAGGTAAAACGAGGTAATAGATTTCTGATTTCCGCCAGAGTGCTTTATCTAGAGCCAACATGCCCAGCATAACCTTTGACAAGGACAAGCTGTTTTGTTCTTTCAAACTGGACCCTCACCCAGACCATTGTTGATTTTTCACCTTTGTATGAACTAAGTGTTCTTTTCTGCAGGCATGGGTGGCTGCGGGTCTGGCCGCGAGGCAGAGTCCATCAGCTGCCAGCCACCTGGTTGCTAGCTCTCACCAGAGGGCACATGTGTTATTACCAAGACGAGCCAAAATGTCGCTCCATTTTCCTGGCTAAGGTGGACCGCAGTGCTTTGCTTTTTCTCTGTTGCACAACTGGATGTGCAAGCACACACATCTTCCTCATTAACCCAGGGTTACCAACATAAAAGTTCAGAGACTGGATCTGACCAACAGACGGCAGTTTCATGTGGGTAAAGTGCAAGCTCTCCGGCGCCCCTGGCCCCACAGCCGGCGGGCCTGCCTCGGGATCAGAGCTGGCGGTCAGCCAAGCTTGCGCTGCTTGTGCCCAGCTGTCAAGCCCAGCCAGCTGGTTGACCATCTCTTGCTTCACCTGGTGGCCCAGCTAAAGACAGGCAGGAACTGCTCCTCCATGAGAATGTATCCAGGTGTGGGATCAGGTACTAACGCGGAGCCCCTCCTGCTAGAGCAAGACTGGGGCAGGGGTGTCTCCGGCCAGCTCCGCCAAGGCTCCCGGAGTGCACACGGGCCCCACTGTGCCTCTCCTGCCCAGTAATCCAGAGCGGAACAGCTCTGACCTTTGTCCCACTAAGGCCGGCTGTTTCTCCAGTTTAGACCAGAGACGGGCGGGGGCGCCTGGCCGGCTCAGTCGGAAGAGCATGCGACTCTTGACCTTGGGGTCGTGAGTTTGAGCCCCACATTGGGTGTAGAGATTACTAGATCAGGGATGTGAGACGGCAGGCAGACAGCAAAACTCCATTCCTTTCTGTTGAGATTTATGTTTGGAAACTTTGAAATATCCCTTCTCAAATAATCTGTCTCCTTTGGTGATAAGTAAAAATAGTGATGAAATACTGAGGCGTCTGCAAAGTTTTTACTTTATACCAGTTTTTTCCAGTGCGATCACGTTCTCATTTAAAGCTGCTGGTACTTTCAGCGAAGGCTGCAGAGAAGAGCAGGCGTCTGAAGGAGAAAACGGGCTGAGGGCAGAGGGGCGGCTGGTGGAAATGTGTGTCTCCTGTAGACGGAGTGTGCACTAATAACCTGGGGAAGTGTGATGTGGACACTAGAGTGGAAGGTGACATTTGCAGTCTGAGGGGGCACATGGCTAGTGGATCATGAAAGAGTTCCCCCTTCCCGACCTTTCCGCCAGTATCCTCAGTTTGCTTGGTTTAAGAAACGTTGGCAAAGGTGTCCATCCAGTGATGGAAAGTACATAACCTCTTTGAAGAGAAATCTTATTTATCCAGTTTAACGTGTGTAAGTCACGACTTAGCATTTCGTTTCCAGAAATCTGCCTTGAGAATAGAGGAATGGGTGAATAAAGTCTAGCATGTTCACTATGTGGAGAGGGAGCAAAGACACACACAAACAGCCCCCCCCACCCCCGCCGTGGGGGCCATGTGATAGAAATATAAAATAGGGCTTATTGAAGGAAAACTGAGGCACACAGACAATCCCCTGAGTAGCCGTTACCTCACAGAAGTGAGCTGGGACCGGATGGAGCCTCACCAGCTCCACCACGAAGAGGCTTCCGGTAAAAGAATCCTGTTCCGTGATGCTTCTCCTTGCTTCTGGAAAGAAGCAAGGAACATGCCCGTGACGACATAATAATGAGCCGCTGGGTCAAGGCAAATACTCGGGTTAGAAAGAGGGAGCTTTCAGGGCTCAACTTCCGGTCTCAGCCAGTTCTGTGTGGCCAAGATCTGCTAAGTGTCTCATTTCTGCACTGGATGTGGGGTGAGCTGGGTTTGCGCAATCACGTGTTCTGTTGCCTTTTAAAGAATGAAGTACGTGTGTGAGAAGAGACAGAAAAAGTGGAAGGAGGGGTGCCTGGGTGGCTCAGTCAGTTAAGCGTCTTGATTTCGGCTCAGGTCATGATCTCACAGCTCCGGAGGTAGAGCCCCACTTCGGGCTCCTCAGTGACAGTGTGCTGAGCCTTCCTGGGATTCTCTCTCTGTCCCCTGTTCCTCCCGACTCATGCACACCTGTCCCTGTCTCTCTCTCTCTCTCTTTCTCTCTCTCTCTCTGTCTCAAATAAATTTTTTAAAAAATGGAAGGATGCACCCCAAACGACTGACAGGGCTTACCTTGAATTAGAGAGGCAAGAAGGCAAAACTCCTCCTGTGTACTGGATTTCTTTCTTTCTTAATATTTTATCTTTAAGTAATCTCTACACCCACTGAGGGGCTTGAACCCACAAGCCTGAGGTCAAGGGTCCCACGCTCTACCGACTGAGCCAGCCAGGTTCCCCATGTGTCATGGATATCTGTGCTGCTTGAATTTGCTACATTGAGCACCTATTGTAAATGAAATAATTTCCTAGTAGAAATGTCTTGTTTAAAAAAAAAAGAGAAAAGAAAAGATCCGGGGCGCTGAGGGCAGGGGGTAGGGGGAGATTGGGTAAGAAGCAGCAAAAGTGTAAAGAACATTTTAAGTGGTGAAATGGCAGTTTTCAGTTGAACATTTTGTGCATGTTTTTCCAGTTCTGAGGAGTTTTCATTACCCTCCTGATTTCCTTTTGGAAGCATTCTAATTTGATCCCACAGACAGCAAAGGGGTGTGTTGGTAGCACAGCACACAAGCACACGCCTCGGCGATTTCCTAAAGAGCGTAATCCGATTATTCCGAAGGCTCAGCTGCCAGTCCTCAAGGCATGTTCATTCATCAGAAGCTCGTCACGCCGCTGAAAAATTGGGCACTGCTTGGGCTTTGGTTGTGCTGGGACTTGTGTCCCAAACCTGAGTCTCCAAAGGGTGAATCCCCACACTCCTGAGAAGAGAACAACTTCTCCATCCCACCTGCCCATGTAACAGCATTTAATGACAGGGTTTGCCCGGTGCCCTTCTTGGCTTCTGAAGGCCAGTTTCGCTCCTGCTTGGAGTTTTTGTAAGAAAACACAGGGCTGACGAGGTGATTTGGAAAATGCCCAATTTCTTAATCACTAGATTTTATCAGTCTTTTAAAAGATTACTTAAAGGGGCGCGTGGCTGGCTAGGCCAGTTAAGCGTCCGACTTCGGCTCAGGTCATGATCTCACGGTTCGTGAGTTCGAGCCCCGCATCGGGCTCTGTGCTGACAGCTCAGAGCCTGGAGCCTGCTTCAGATTCTGTGTCTCCCTCTCTCTCTGCCCCTCTCCTGCTCACACTGTCTCTCTCTGTCTCAAAAATAAATAAATATTAAAAGATTACTTAAAAATACATGCATTCATTACAAAACTGTCCTGATCTCACCCCACCTCTGATGGAGTATTGTACCACCGTTGAGCAGCTTTTCCTTAAACAAAGTCCCCCTGTGCTGCCCTGGGATCCTCAGAAGCAGGCTCGACTAGCTGGCCAGGGACCCACGTCTCTGGGGGAGCAGAGGGCTCAGGGGTGGGGACAGGTGTCCTTTGTATTTTCTAATCTACTGTGACTCCACTGCCTGCTGCTCTTGTTCTTGGTGGTTTTGTGTTCTTAGTGTGGGATTCCTGAAGGTGGTTGGAAGCAAGGATGAAGTGGGGTAGATGCTGAGTCCGGGGCAGGAAGCAGAGTGGTTGAGAGGAGAAGAAAGGGGCACTGGTAGGAGCTGAATTGTGTGCCTGGTGTCCTAATAAGAAGATAAAGCATGTGACTCCTGATCTTAAGATTTAAAAAAAAAAAACTTAAGGGGCCCCTGGGTGACTCAGTCAGTTAAGCATCCAACTCTTGATGTTGGTTCAGGTCATGATCTCGCGGTTCGGGGGTTCAAGCCCCACATCGGGCTCACTCTGACAGTGAGGAGCCTGCTTGGGATTCTCTCCTCCCCCTCCCCTGCCCTCGTGCTCGCTTGCTCTCAAAATAAATGGACTTCTTTTTAAAAAAGTTATATCAAGAAGAGAAGAGAGACACAGAGACCCCATGACAACAGGTGCAGATATTGGAGTGACACAGCCACAAGCCAAGGAGGCCCTGGAGCCGCCAGAAGCTGCAGCAGGCAAGGCAGGATCCTCCCGTAAAGAGAGGGAGGGAACACGGCTCTGCAGACACCTTGAATTGGGACCTCTAGCCTCCAGACCTGTAAGAGAATAAATTGTTACTTTTTAAAGCCACCCAGTTTGTTGCGCGTTGTTATGGCAGCCCTGAAGTAACCTGGGCACAAGGCAGAAGAGTGAGGTGACCCCCGATGCTAAATTTCAGCTCCTTTATAGTTTTGGCCACAGCCGGTCTTGCTGTAACCCTGGCTTCTGATGGATGCAATTAGGAAACCACAGTTGAACCTTGTGTCTCTTCGGAGATACGAGGAAGCCCCTGGGCTCAGTAACCATCCCAGAGAAGGGTCTAACCTAACCAGTTGTGTTGGCATCTCTCTTGCATTTGCGTGACTGCCGAGACAAGAAACTAGCGAGCAGCACTCCTGGAGATCAGGCTTTCAAAAGCCCAAGTCAATGAGGGGGGACGTGTGTCACTCGGCTCCGTGTGAGGTTTTACAAGATGATACAGTGTTGACTCAGCGATTTTATTTCTAAGCCGTAAGCGAACACGTCATCTGTCGTCTTTATTGCGACCCTTCTCATTGTTCTACAGGACAGGAGTCTTAACTGTGGGAACAGTGGCTAAATAAGGGGACGTCACTGAAGGTTCGGTGCCAGGAGGCCCCGCAGGTGTTTGCTCACCTCAGAAAATCATCTGCAAAGAAGCAAAAGCCAGGGCATCTTAAAACATCAGAACAAAAGGCCTGTGTGTTTACCACGGCAGCCCCCCCGCCCAGGAGCCCCCCCAGTTGAGACCCTGTGAAGGGGCCTGCTGGTGTGGAGGCGTTGGTCAGACACCTGGGGTAGGTTTGTGAGTTTCAAGCTCCATCTTCCTGCTCTGTCAAAATGAGGTCAGATGTGGTGGCGGTTATAGAGATATGATGGATGCAGGCCGTCGTAATGCCACTGGCGCCATTGCTCAATAGCTTCCCGGCTTCTCTCTTCCTGTTCTGGGGAACAGAGGTGAGGTCGTCATGTTAGTACGGAGAGCACTCTGACCTCAGGAGAGCCACCAAGCTCTTGTCAGCCATCAATCCAAACTGCCTACCCTGTGGTGACCTGAACAAACTGTGCCTGGGTGCACTGGTGACAGAAGATCTGAAGTGAAAGACGTGAGGGAACAGTGAGTCCAAAAGCCTCACTGGTGGAGATGAGAGCCAAGCCCAGGCAGGTGAAAGAGCTGGAGGCCAGGAGAGCCAGTCAAAGGTCTATGTGTTGGTTCAGTGCCCCTTCCCGTACGTAATCACCAAGGGGGGGGACAGCCTTCACCAGAAATTGGCTCAAAGAAATAACAAGTAAGAAACAAAGTACAAAGATAACCCAGGAATAATGAAAAGAGATGATGGGCTTTATGGTCGAAAAAAATCATGGAAGGCAATGATTGTCAACTTCAAGCAATGACATTATAAGGAATTTTTTTCATCAGGCTTTAAAACTTCATGTGTTGTGTTTTTGTTTTTTTTTAATTTTGCTTTTTTAAGTTTATTTATCTTGAGAGAGAGATAGCAAACAGGAGTGCGGTAGAGTGGGAGACAGAATCCTAAGCAGGCTCCACACTGTCAGCACAGAGCCCGATGTGGGGCTCGAACTCACAAAACCGAAAGATCATGACCTGAGCCGAGATCAAGAGTCTGACACTTAACTGACCGAGGCACCCAGGTGCCCCCAACATTATGTTTTAAAAACCAACCAGAAAAGGGCATGGATGAAGCAAAGTGTGGGGAAATTTGATCATTGCTAATTCTGGGTGATGGTTACGTGGGGGTAACCAAGAAATATATATACTTTTCCATATGAATGAAATTTTTCAAAGTAAAAGGCTCTTGAGGGCGTGATTTTGACATAGAAGTTGTTTTTTTCTCCAGGTCGTGCCAAACTCTTCTCGCCCCATTACACTTCGACAGAGGGAAGGCCTCCCTGGTAAAGACCCAAAGACCCAAACAATGTGACTTTTGTGCAGGGAACCACATGTGGTTGAACATCTTCAGCCAAGTCAGCTGTCACACAGCCAACTCCAGATGGCCTGACCCAGGCTTCTGGCTTTGAAGGTGGAAGCAGATCTGTGCTGCCATGCAGACCTTAGAAGTAGGGGCTCAGCACACTGTTTACTCTGGCACTTTCAGAGGCAGAACTCAGAGGCATCTTTGCCTTGTAAAGATGGTGGTTTTGAGTAGAGGTGCAGCCAGGCACCACAACAGAATAGGTCCGGTGTCTTAGATGTGCTGATGGGCCTTGGAGATGGGGTTCTCAGCCTCTCAGGAAGGTCACTCTGGTCCAGAAATCACTCTCAGACCACCCGCCTAAACTTCCTCCTTTGAAAATCCAAGTCCTTTCCTTTACCCATAGTAGTTCCTCAGCATTTGCTTTTTTTTTTTTTTAACGTTTATTTATTTTTGAGACAGAGAGAGACAGAGCATGAACGGGGGAGGGGCAGAGAGAGAGGGAGACACAGAATCCGAAGCAGGCTCCAGGCTCCAGGCTGTCAGCACAGAGCCCAACGCAGGGCTTGAACCCACGAACTGCGAGATCATGACCTGAGCCGAAGTCGGACGCCCAACCGACTGAACTACCCAGGCGCCCCCCTCAGCATTTGCTTTTAAGGGGTGGGAGGTAAACCTCAACTGGCAGTTATTCTGAGACAGGTGATGCTGTCACATCAAGATAGCCAACTGAAAAACTAAGGTCCTGACTGAGGAGAGTGTAGGGCTTGGAACGCGCCCCCCGCTCAGGGTAGAGGTCTTACCAGCCCGGCCCCCACGCAGGACTCGGTGCTCTGGGGCAGAAGCAAGGGAAGAGGAGGAAAACAGAAATGAGTTTCACTTCCTGCGACGCTCACCTGCTCACTCTCAGGCAGGCTGGACCCGCTTCACCTCCTTGCCTCCTTCCTTTATCAAGCTCTGAGAAGACCTCTCCTGGGTTTGGGGGGTGGAGGTGCTCTCTTTTCTCTCCTCACTCCATCTGTCCACACGGGCCAATTCCTAGATCAAAGTGAGTCCTTGAGACCTCTCCACACGTGATCCTCCTTCATTTATAAGAACGTTGCTTTGCTGGCAAAACACCTTCGTTCAAATCCCTGACTAGCTATGGCACCTTGGATATTTAGGGATCCTTTCTAAGCCTGAGTGTTTAAAAAACAAGTTATTAAGGCCTGAGAGGCTGGTTGTCAGGGTTGGAGGGTTCAGAACAGTGCCCGACAGAGCAAGTGCTCCGCCAGTAATCACAGCTCCGTCACTACAGTCCCCACAGGCCTGAGGCCCCTGATCACTGTCTCCTCTGCCTTTAGTAGAGGACTTGTCATCCCGGAGTGCCTGGCCCCTCACCCTAACTCATCGTGAAAGGGAAAACAGTGAGTGTTCTCCACCCAGATGCGAGGGATTTGGACCTGAAACATTAAAAATGTACAAAATAAAGTGCTAAAAAAACAAAACAAAAAACTGAAGGAATTTTGCAGGCCATATGCTCATTTTTTAAATGCCTCTCCCAACTGTTCACCAAGGTAAACACATATCCAACAGAAATATTTCCCTCTGAGTCGAGACAGCCTGAACTTGGTCTTGACGTTACCAGGAAAGCTTGATTTGGCAGGATCCAAGCCCAATACCTCAGGGGCCACCTGCGAGGCAGTGGGCATGGCCTGCAGCCTGTTGATTGTATCCTTTTCCTAAGAGATGCCATAAAAGGGCAAATCCACTAGAGCATACAAATCCACTAGAGCATACAAGCCAGGAGGACCACAACTTCAGAACTGAAATCACTGACTTTCTCTAGCAAAGGTCATCTAACCTGGGGCCTTGTGTCCAAGCTCAAGTGCATCAGGAGCATTTCCATCTTAATGATTGAGGAAAGACTCAAACCGACACACTCTGGCCAGCCAGTCAGGCCTATTAAATGTTCCTACACATTTTTGCTCCGGGTACCACTTGGGTATGCTTAATAGATGCAAAGTCAAATCCCACCCCATGGGAGACTGATTCAAAGACAGAACCTCCTTCTGCCCATGCCCATACCCAGCTGCCTCCATGGAGGACTTGATGAAATCAACATTTCCTGAGGGAGGTAGGAGTCCCATCTGCCCGAGGGCTAATGGAGGGAATAAAGTATGCCGATTGCCTGATAAGAAGAGACTGAGGCAAAGGCCAAAGCCTAGAAAAGATATGAACAGCAACTGCATAGGACACAAGCAGAACACAAAATGTATGGTGTGTCCAACACGATGGGTGAGTTGCTTTCTGAGGTCAGGTTTCCTGGTTTGCTTACAGCCATCAAATAAAATACTGATCAGAGTGAATAGGTAAATGAAGGGCTTGGTTTTCCAGAATGAGTGGTTCCTAGAGCTGTTGTATTGATGTGAATCCAAGGTACTTGAAAGGTATAACCCACGTGTACCCGAGCTAAGCCACTAGGTGTAGCCGCTAAGAGAACACAGTGATTCCCACGTAAGAGTAGAAAATAGAATCAGCTGAACATTCCCTGAGCCAGTGGAAACCTACGTGTTGTATCCTCTCCTCGCCTTCTCAAGGTCTACAGCCATGCGTGTGCCTTTCTTCCTTCAAGACTCCCAAAGATGTGAACTGAAAGAGCCTCTCTTCCCTCCCTCCTCTAATTAAAATTTAGGGATGGGGCACCTGCGTGGCTCAGTCAGTTAAGCATCTGACTCTTGCATTCGGCTCACAGTTCGTGAGATTAAGCCCTGGGTCGAGCTCTGTGCTGAAGGCACAGAGCCTGCTTGGGATTCTCCCTCTCTGCCCCTCCCCTGCCTGTGCACTCTCTCTCAAAATAAAATAAATTAACATTTAAATTGAGGGAGACATGGAGGCAACTTTTGATTTTCCCACAAAGGCCCACTTCCCCAACGACCCTGGCTGAAGAGCTCTTACCATGATTTTGCTCCTCCACGAAGTTCTCAAACTCGTTCCTTTGTTCCTCGTAGTACTCTCTCCGCAGCTCATTGGCCCGCAGCTTCTGCCTGTTCTCCGCTGGGAAAGGGCAAGAGGCGAGAGTTGCCTCCAAGAATGGGGGCAGCCGCACGCATTTAGGGGAACACTAATTGTTTTGCCTGAGAAACTTAACCTGGTTGGGAGGGGTTGTTTGAGAGGGAGAAGGATGGCGGTTTCTCTAAGACGGTTGACTCCTGGCGCAAACTTTAAAACTTGAGGGGCCCAGGAACTCACCCTCTCCAACCATGCCATTCTGCAAGTGAGAAAAGCAATCACTCATAAAATTAATGTTGCATCCAAGTGTCCTGGGCCAGTTAGAAACTAGGAATCCTGTGATCAAAAATCAGGAGGGAGTCGTCAACTTAAAGTCAATTTCGCATTCATACCTTCAAATCCACTCAACATCTTTGAGCACCTGTCACAGCCAAAATGTGTGTTAGGCACTGAGATTAAAAAGGCAAGTAAGAAAGGTTGTGTCCCTCGACTTTAGGGGCCAGTAGTTCAGATAAGGAGAAAGAAATAACAATAAGTGATGCCCAAGGTCACCTGGGTAGCTCAGTCCATTCAGTGTTCGACTACAGCTCAGGTCATCATCTCACGGTTCGTGAGTTTGAGCCCCACATCAGGTTCTGCACTGACAGGTGGAGCCTGCTTGGGATTCTGTGTCCCTCTCTCTGTCCCTTCCCTGCTCACGCTCTGTGTCTGTCTCAAAAAATGAATAAAACATTTTAAAAAAAATCTTTTTTTAAGTCATGCCTAGTGGTTGCTGTGATAGAAGCGTACACAGGGCACAATCATGCCATGAGTTAGGGAAATCTTAGATGATCCTTGCTATCCATTTCCTTAGGCAATTCCCTCCCTTTGTGTGGGTTGGCCTTAATGACTCTTCTACCGAACTGGAGGTGGCATACCATGATGGAATGTGGCTTCCTTTTTGGGCTTCTCTTGCTCTGCTGGAAGCCAGAGAACTCTTACTTCTACATGATAAAATTGGAGGTCCACTTCTATGCGGCTGCTACACCAGTAGCCCCTTGAGCCCCAGTGGGAATCCCCACCTGAACTAGCACATCACACCTCGCCACACTTCACACTTGAAAGTAGCCTGAAAAAACCATTCAAGATTATAGATTTTTAGGTGTAAAATAGTTTCCAGGTTCATCCACTTCTA
This sequence comes from Panthera pardus, assembly GCF_024362965.1. Classification (NCBI taxonomy): domain Eukaryota; kingdom Metazoa; phylum Chordata; class Mammalia; order Carnivora; family Felidae; genus Panthera; species Panthera pardus. The sequence goes on along the minus strand of NW_026526991.1, from coordinate 128,984,579 downwards.
CCCTTAAATCTTGACCGCTTTGGTGTGACGACTCTGGTTGTCTGGAGGAAGTTATCGAGAGCTCTCTTAGTATCAAGATACTTCTTTTAACTGGGCTTCAACTTGGGGCGCCTGGGGGCTCAGTCAGTTAAGCGTCTGACTTCGGCTCAGGTCATGATTTCGCGGTCCGGGAGTCCGAGCCCCACGTTGGGCTCTGTGCTGACAGCTCAGAACCTGGAGCCTGCTTCGGATTCTGTGTCTCCCTCTGTCTCTGTCCCTCCCCTGCTCACACTCTGTGCTTCTCTCTCAAAAATAAACATTAAAAAAAAAATTTAACTGGGCTTCATCTGGACAAATCCACAACATCAGGAAGGCTGTGTCTGGTGCAGGAAGTACTGGACCCTGAAGGACACCTCACACCCCTCTGGCACGATCACATCAAAGAGGGGGGACTAACATGCTGCAGTTATTTATAATATATTACATTATATTATATTATTATTGTTGAACTCAGATTAAAAATCACGTTAACTATGACTTGGTCTCCATGCAGATTTCCTTGGGTAAATCCCATGTTTTCCCCACACTTGTGCCTTTATCCACATAATTGTGGGACTCTTGAGCCTGGTGGAAGGAATTTCCTTTCCCAAGCCTCCCCCGACCCTTGCCCAACATTCATACAATTCTTAGGAGGGAATTGAGGCTCACAGAGGTACAGTGACCTAATCGAAGTCATACAGTTGGGGTACAGCTTGGGACAAGCCAGAGCCCCAGGTACCCACACTCCACCCCTTGGCCCAGAACATTCCTGTCATGGCACCGTCTTCCTTTTGACCCACCTTGAGCCCCAGTGTGCTCCAGGTACCAGAAAGCCACTGAGGATGGGAAGGAAGGGGTTTGGAGTCTAGGAAGCAAGGCCTTAAGGAGACATCACCAATCCTAAAGAAGCATTTGCCATTCCTATGTACTTCAAAAAAGAAATCGTCTTCCCACATTGCCTTTTTGGAGCCGCCACAGATGAGACCTCTGACTCAGCAATGTCCAACAACATTTGGGACAAAGTGCCACGTCGACACCGCATCCGGTGCACTGTGGGTGTCCCTTCTTAGGAAGGGATTAGTTCCTCCTCATGCTAAAAGAACCCTGCGTCTTTCCCCAGAAGCTTCGCGATGTCAGATGCCTTTTTCCTGGTTCCGAATTCCAGTCTATCAGTGTCACATGCCTTTTACCCACCCTGAGACATGTTCGGGCTCTCCCGTGCACGGAGTCGGCCAAGTGACAGCAAGTGAGCTCAGGTGCACTTTGCGTGTTCAGCCTGTCCTAGACGCCCCACGACCGATGCACAGAGCTTCTGTTTGGGGTGAGGGGCCTCTGACTTCCCATGCCCTTTGTGGTTCTGAACCAGCTGATGAGGATGGAAACTATTCTCCTGTCCTGAATTCACTCCTGCTCCCTGCTAAAAATTTGCCAGGACGTTGCTTCTCTGATTTCCATCAAGAACTGCCCGGGCTCCATCCATCACAGCCCTTTCAGTGTTTCTTGACATTTGTTAACTTCTAAATCTCAAGTTGTAGGAGGCCTGGAGGTTTTCCCAGTGTGGCTAATATTTACTCAGTTGTCGGGGGGGGGGGGGGGGGGGAATTTCATCTCCAAGCATTTTCATTATTTGAAAACAGTCCTGTTATTTATACCGAGCAAGTTACCTTGCTGAGTGTGCCGAGGGAAACAAAGAGTTTATTCAGACACACAAGTAATGATCAAGCCATAGACTTGGAGACAGAGCTCAGAGTCCTTGGAAGAATCTAGTTCAAGGGCAGGAAACTCAAATGCCTTCAAGGGTCAGCAGGTCATGGAAATGAGGGTCTCTGCCAGGCAGGGACACCAGGACCTACTTCAGACTGAGGAGACACATTCCAAGCTCAAAAGCCTTCCAAATGTATTAGATACAAAATTTTAAAAAAACAAAACACTGCCAGCTGAGTACCACAATTTCAGGGGCTTATAAATAAGGAAACATAGGCCCAGAGGGGAGGAAGTGGCCAAGGCCACTTAGCACAGCTGTCACCAGACCCAGAGTCCCAGCCCCTATTCCCAGGTGCCCTCTCCTTGCAATGCTGTTGCTCTCGCATGCGAGGCACTGTTCTATAGGCCAAAAAGCACACACTGAGATGCCATGTTTCCTCTTGACTAGAACTTATTTCTCCTTAACGTTTTAAACTTCTCCAAAATTGGGATGCATCTCAGCTCTATTAAGTGCATTTGATGTGCCACTGTCCTTTCTGTTCCCTACCCTGACGGTGTAGTTGAAGACGTGACCTGCCATCGAGGACGTGTAATTTCTAATTCAGAGCTGCTGTCACTTTGATACCCAATGGCCCAGTTTGAGCCCTCCTGGGTCCCTTGCTGCCCCACAGCCCAGCCCACTGGGACAGAAAGAACTGGAGGGGGGAGCATAAGGCAGGCCTCCAGCATCCTTACCGTTGACCTCATCTTGGGATTTTGGGGACCGCTTGCCGCGCCTCTTGAGGAAATTTGAAGCATCTGATTCCTGCATGAAGATCTTCTGTTCTACATCTGAAACTCGAGAGAGGCCGGTCACGAGCGGCATGGGCTCACCGGGGCACCTCAGTAGCCCTGCACCCCGGGGTGGCCCTTGCACTCACCTTCCCAAACGTCTTGTCCTGCCTCCTGCTGGGTGCCCACCGCTGCACCAGCGCCCTCCTGCAGCGCTGTGGGAGAGCACAGCATGAGGGCTGCAGCACCCCAAGGGGAACCTTCACCCTGAGCTGGGCTGGGACAGTTCTTCCTAGGCACTGTGTCTTGCCCAGCCCCAGGGTGGGGTCCCAGGTCCCTCACATACCAGCCATAGAGCAGTCTCCCCAGGAAACCAGCAGGCAAGCTGTTTTCTCTGTGTTCTATTGTTATGCACACACACACACACACACACACACACACACACACACACACACACCAGACACAGTCATCTGCACAGTAAGCACCCCCTTTCCACCTGGGCCACCCGAGCAGCCTCATCTAACACCAGCGCAACCTGGAGCCTCCCCATACTCACTAGTGAGGAGCACAGCAGCTGAGAGACAGCAGGCGAGAAGCAGCTGTCTCCAGGCCATCTTTGGATGGGCTGAGGCTCCGTTTGGGAACCACAAGGCAGACGGAGAGGGTTCTGCAGACCCTGAAGCCAGCCGCCAGGTCCTCACTTCTGTGCCAGGCATGCCAGGGGGGAGGGAGGCAGGAGACCCGGATGCCCATGGTGGGGAGTGGGAGGGGTCTCAGCCGCAGCTTCCATTGGCTGCCCCTCCTGGAGCACTGGAGATGTTTTTGGCGTCCTGCAAACCTCCACTGAAGCAGAGCCTGTCGTCAGGGCCCTGGCCGAGACAGTTTTGAAGAGGCCTTTCCAAGATCCGCACCCAAGGAGTTGCTGTTGGAATACCCAGTCCCAGACTCAGGATTTCAAAGAGCTCCTGGCATCTGCTCCAGTGTAGGTGGGGACTCTAGTCCTGGAGGCTAAGGCCTGCAGATGGGGTGGGAAGAGGGCCTCAGTGAGAGACTTTGAGGTATTAGGCCAGGAGGGACCAGAAAGCCTGGAAGAGCCCCTCGGGCAACCCTCATGTGGATACATGGGCTGTTAGAACCGTAACCAGAGTACCCCTCACCTCGACGAGTCACCCAGCTGATGATGTTCCCTGTCAAGCAAAACACAGACCCCTGCTCCGGGGGTCCCAGCACCCTTCCAAGACTTAGAGGAAGAGAGGCAGTGAGCCTTTCACTGCAGAGGGAGAGCAGTGCACAGTGTGTGAAAAGCCCACAGCTGAGCATGGGTGTCTAGAAGGAGACAAAGGCACACCCCATGTGGGGGAGGAAGTGAGTTCCTAGAAGTGGGAATGCTACCCAATCAGAGCTCTGTGGGGCCATCGGAACGCAGCCTCTCTGGAGATGTGTTCTTCATGCTCTCGTCGATTATGAGCCAGCCTCGACTCTTACTAGCTGGAGAGTTGCGCTTTGGTCATTGTTGAGAGTTCTTAATGACAACCATCGCTAGGCCTAGAGCACAGCCCACATGTACCCGAAGGTGTGGGGAGAGTGAGGGCACCTGTGGGAGGCCTGTCCCCCAGTTGTCTCACCAGTGAACTTCTTGGCCATGCCTGAGATGGCAAGGCTAAGTGAGGCCCTTTTGAGGAAATGCAGACAATTCAGTAATACCAGAGCCCAGGAGCATGTGGAGGGGCTGGAGGTAGGAAGGGCCAAGGTCACAGGAAGGAGTCTCCATCTTTGTGAGACACCCTAGTGTGTGGGCTGTAAGCACAGACCTGACCAGGCTCCCTGGATTCAACCCCAGCTTCCCACTTGGCCATCTGCATGGCCTTGGGCAAGTCATTTGACCTCTCCGTGTCTAATCCCCTCCTCTGCCACGTAGACTAACCTGAGGATTGGAGTTAGTGCATCCAAAGTCCTTAGAATGGTGCCTGGCATGCATGGATCACCGGATATGTGTTTGCTGTCAGGACAGTCCTGAACCATTGAATGATACTGAGCAAAGTGACAGGAGGGATTTTTTTTTTTTTTTTTTTTTTTTTTTTTTTTTTTTTTTTTTAGGAACACTACCCTCCCAGTGATGTGGACGGTGGGAGGGATTAGGTTAAAGAGCTGGGACTTAGAGAAGGCTTCTGCAGTAGTCCAGGTGGGAGATGGTGTCAGCAAAAGGTGGGGGGTGGGCAGGAATGGAGAAGACAGAGCACTTCAAAGACTGAAGAAAGAATCAGTAGTGGGGCACCTGGGTGCCTCAGTCAGTTGAGCATCTGACTCTTTATTTTGGCTCAGGTCATGATCCCAGGGTCTGTGCTGGGTGTGGAACCTACTTGAGACCCTCCCTCTGTGCCTCCCCAACTCACATACATGTGCTCTCTCTCTCTCTTTCTCCTTCTCTCCCTCTAAATAAATAAACTTTAAAAAAAAATCAGTAGGACTCAGCTAATTAGCTAAGGGTAATGAGAGGCTGGGAGGTGTGGATTTAGATGGCTCCCACGTTTCCAGTTTGAGTAGCTGGGGGGATGGTTGGCGAGACCATTTAATGAGGTGGAGAACATGGAGAAAGGGCGTATCATTGGACAAATCAAGTATCCAACACTTATGGGATTCAAACCAGGTCTAATGTCAAATCCAGTGCTCTTCTCATTTTCCCACAACAATAATTTTGTGAATATACTAAGCCACAATCAATTTTAGGACACTTTCATCACCATACCCATTAGCAGTCACTCCCCATTTTCTCCAACCCCCAAAGCCCTAAGCAACCACTAATCTGCTTTCTGCCTCTATGGATTTCCCTGTTCTGGGCATTCCATCTAAATGGAATCATACAATGTATGGCCCATTATGACTGGTTTCTTTCACTTTAGATACTGTGTTCAAGGTTCATTTATGGTCTAGCACACATCAGTACTCCCATTTCTCCCTCATGCGGAATAATATTCTGTTGTACAGATGTGCCATATTTTATTTATCCATTCATCACTAAATGGGCATTTGGGTTGTTTCTTCCTTTTGAGTATCATAACTAAGGCTGATGTGGGGTGCCTGGGTGCCTCAGTCGATTAAGTGTGCAACTCTTGATTTTGGCTCAGGTCATGATCTCACAGTTTCATGGGTTCAAGCCCCACGTGGACTCTGCCCTGCAGGGCCTGCTTGAGATTCTCCCTCTCTCTGCCTCTCCCCCACTCACACTCTATCTCTCTCAAAAAAGTAAACTTAAAAAAATTTTTTTTAATTATTATTAAGTAATGCTATTACGAACACCCTTGTGCTGCATGGCTTTGTGTGGACATCCGTTTTTATTTCCATTGGGTAGATACCTTAGAGCAGAATTAGTTCAAATGGTACCTTCATATTTAACCTTTGAGGAAATCTCACATTATATTTTACATGTTCATTTACTCATCTTTCTCCTCTAGTGCTATGAGGTCTCTTTGATGAAGAGAAGTTTCTATCTTGTTCTGCTAAAATGATGCCCAGCACAGATGTACTTCATCGGTGTTTACTGAATTAATTAATGAAAATACTCCCGGGTGAGGGCAGTAAAAGGAAACATTTATAAGTTTATTTCAGTGGACGATTTATAAGAAGGTACACACACGGACCCAAAATTTACAGGTTAATGTATCCTTGGGTTCAGGATTGTTCTCAAGGTTAGCAGGAACAAATTTTGTGGTGCATTCATGGATTGATTAAAGTGCAAACAAGATGGCTTTAACATTTGCCTCAGTTTGACTGAAGTTTAGACAGGTTTCTTCTTGATGATAGGCTCCCTTTTCTAGAGCATTTACTTTAGAAAACTTGAAACTCTAAATTCTTTCTCTGCCCCTTTGATGTAATGCAGATCTTCTCCCAGTCTCTTGCTGGTCTTATAATCCAGGAATGTCTTTCTCAGGGACCTGGGAGACATCTTTTTGGAATGAAGACACCAGGGCACCTGGGTGGCTCAGTCAGGCATCTGACTCTTGGTTTCAGCTCAGGTCATGATCTCAGTCATGAGGTCCAGCCCTGCATCAGGCTCTGTGCTAGGCATGGAGCCTGTTTTAGATTCTCTCTTTCCCCCTCTCATTCTCCCTCTCACTCTCTCTCAAAAAAAAAAAAAAAGAAAAGAAAAGAAAGGAAAACCTCAAAGGAGATATCACCCCATCCCCCAATCCCTGTGGGAGCATAGACACTTGGCTGTGATGGGCACCCTGCTCCAACTGTGAAGGGCAATTAAAAACTGCAGGTGACCACAATCCCTATCAAAACCACACCAGCATTCTTCACAGAACTAGAACAAAAAATCCTAAAATTTGTATGGAACCAGAGAAGACCCTGAATAGCCAAAGCAATCTTGAAAAAGAAAACCAAAGCAGGAGGCATCACAATCCCAGACTTCAAGCTATATTACAAAGCTGTAATCATCAAGACAGTATGGTACTGGCATAAAAACAGACACCCAGATCAATGGAACAGAATAGAGAACCCAAAACTGGACCCACAAACGTATGGCCAACTAATCTTGGACAAAGGAAAAAATATCCAATGGAATAAAGACAGTCTCTTCAGCAAATGGTGCTGGGGAAACTGGACAGCGACAGGCAGAAGAATGAACCTGGAACACTTTCTTACACCATACACAAAAATAAACTCAAAGTGGATCACAAACCTAAATGTAAGACAGGAAGCTATCAGGGGCGCCTGGGTGGCTCAGTCGGTTGGGCGGCCGACTTCAGCTCAGGTCATAATCTTGTGGTCCGTGAGTTCGAGCCCCGCGTCGTGCTCTGTGCTGACCCGCTCAGAGCCTGGAGCCTGTTTTGGATTCTGTGTCTCCCTCTCTCTCTGACCCTCCCCCGTTCATGCTTTCTCTCTGTCTCAAAAATAAATAAACGTTAAAAAAAAAAAATTAAAAAAAAAAAAAAAAGACAGGAAGCCATCAAAATCCTCGAGGAGAAAGCAGGCAAAAACCTCTTTGACCTTGGCTGCAGCAACTTCTTACTCAACATGTCTCCAGAGACAAGGGAAACAGAAGCAAAAATGAACTATTGGGACCTCATCAAAATAAAACCTTCTGCACAGCGAAGGAGACAATCAGCAAAACTAAAAGGCAACCGACAGAATGGGAGAAGATATTTGCAAATGACATATCAGATAAAGGGTTAGTATCCAAAAGTTATAAAGAACTTCTCAAACTCAACACCCAGAAAACAAATAATCCAGTGAAGAAGTGGGCAAAAGACATGAATAGACACTTCTCCAAGGAAGACATCCAGATGGCCAACCGACACATGAAGAAATGCTCAACATCACTCATCATTAGGGAAATACAAATCGAAACCACAATGAGATAGCACCTTACACCTGTCAGAATGGCTAGCATTAACAATTCAGGCAACAACAGATGTTGGCGAGGGTGCAGAGAAAGAGGATCTCTTTTGCACTGCTGGTGAGAATGCAAACTGGTGCAGCCACTCTGGAAAACAGTATGGAGGTTCCTCAAAAAGCTAAAAATAGAACTACCCTATGATCCAGCAATTGTACTACTAGGTATTTATCCACGGGATACAGGTGTGCTGTTTCAAAGGGGCACATGCACCCCCATGTTTATAGCAGTACTATCAACAATAGTCAAAGTATGGAAAGAGCGCAAATGTCCATCGATGGATGAGTGGATAAAGAAGATGTGGTGTTATACATACATACAGTGGAGTATTACTCAGCAATCAAAAAGAATGAAATCTTGCCATTTGCAACTACGCGAATGAAACTAGAAGGTATTATGCTAAGCGAAATTAGTCAGAGGAAGACAAATATCATATGACTTCACTCATATGAGGACTTTAAGATACAAAACAGATGAAAGGGAAGGGAAGCAAAAATAATATAAAAACAGGGAGGGAGACAAAACATAAGAGACTTAAATATAGAGAAAAAACAGGGGTGCTGGAAGGATTGTGAGGGGAAAGATGGGTAAATGGGTAAGAGGCATTAAGGAATCTGTTCCTGAAATCATTGTTGTACTATATGCTAATTTGGATGTAAATTTAAAAATAAATTAACAGAAAAAAATAACTGCAGGTGACCTGAGATTCCCCCTACCCCAGCTCTCAAAAATTCTCATATTCCTGTTTCAGTGGAGTTGACCTTTATGTCATTCCTTTGGTGCAGTATTTCTGGAAAAGTCTTCTTTGCCTGTTAGCTTTGCTTTTGCAGTTTTAACTTGGGCCGGGTCATTGATTCAACCTATCACCTGATCCACCAGGATCAAGTGGAAATGGCCCTTGAGAAGAGTGTGTCCAGACAAATAAAGTTATTAGATGCTATGACCCATGGCAAGCGTTTTTCCAGAATAAATATTTGAAAGTACATTTTCTTTACCTGACATCAAGAATACATTATGTTCTGTCATGTTTTTGCATTCTCAATGGACTAATTATGTTCCTGAGCCCGCTCTCCCTGCACATTTGGTAGGGTGAGTGAAGGATTATCTCAAAAGGGGGACTCATGACCCTGGGAACCAGAAGCTCCCTGGAACTCAACTTCCTCAGGAGCCCCCACAGCAGGTCTAGGTGAGCACTTTCCCTGCCACCTCCTCAGGTCTCAGGAGCAGTGAGAAGCAAACCCATTAGATGCGAAGGTGTATTTTTTTTTTGTTGGGAAAGAGAGTGATAGCTTGCAAACTCAAAGTTTCAACTCATCTGATGTCCCTCTGGAGTCAACTGTGTCGACACAGGAGAGTGTGGAGAATGAGGGCTTCGTGAGTCAGGACATTTCTAAGTCCTCTCTGGTTTATTTTCCCGTAAAAGCCATTCATTTTTCTAAGCACCTCGCCAGGGTGTTGTGGGGCTGTTTACAGCTTATTCTCTCACATGCTGCAGAGAAGTATTATCAGTCCCTATGAAAATGGTCCTTACAGGTCTCCCTGTAGAATTAAGTCTGACAGGGGGTGTCTCCATTCAGAAAAAAGGCATGAGACATTCTAGAGCTGTGTAGAGAACTGCCATGAGATCACCCTATCTGGGTTGCTGTTCAGTAGACAAGCACTGTAATGGCTCCAAAATCACTAAAATAGTAAAATACTTTCTTATTAGTGGATAAATAGACACTTTCTTGAGCCATCTTCCCAATGCCCTCTACTGCCCCAGTGCCCCAGGCTCTGCCCCAGAACCCCACTTTCTGCAATCCATTCCCTAAAGGGGTGATGCTTGGGCGCCTGGGTGGCTCTGTCATTAAGCATCTGACTTCAGCTCAGGTCATGATCTCATGTTTGGAGTTTGAGTCCCACATGGGGTGAACTCAAGCCCCACTTCCAGTGAGCTCGAGCCCTGCTTCGGGTGAACATGAGCCCCACTTCAGGTAAAATATGAGCCTGGCTTCAGGTGAGCCCCACTTTCTTTCTCTCTCTCTCTCTCTCTCTCTCTCTCTCTCTCTCTCCCGCTCCTGGGATTCTCTCTCTCTGTCTGCCCCTCACTCACTTGCTCCCTCTCTCTCTCTCCCTCTTAAATAGGTAGGTAGGTAGGTAGGTAGGTAGGTAGATAGATAGATAGATAGATAGATAGATAGATAGATAGATAGATATGTAGGTGATGCTTGGCCCAGCAGGGAACCTCCAGAACCCTGCTATGCTCCCACAGGTAGCCTGATTGATCCAGTGCCTGTCCTTTGCCAGCCAAACGTATTTCATATCACTCTGAATTAGGGGCTTTCTGATAACTCACTGTTCCTATGAACTTACCTTATATGTTGTCCACCTCTCCTTACCGCCTCTGTTCTGTTTTCTCTATGTAGTACCACCCCCAACCACTGTCAGAAATCCTGTGTCTACTGCAAAGCCCATGTATAAGGAGGTTTATAGTATCTTTATTTATAAGAGTACAAAAATGGATTTCAACCTAAATGAAAAAGTGGAGCACATGTTACAGTATATGTGTGAGAAAGGGTATGTATATTGGAAATATATTCAAAGCCTTGGAAACATGGTATCATAATAGGTGTTGACAAGGGGAAGCCATAACAGTGTAGGTATCCAACTACAACAGGTTCTCCTGGTTTGCTGATTCTTCTAGAATACGGTAGGGTAAAGTAAGTTACTGGAGTTAAGGGAAGGGTGAGTTGACCCCATTTTTCTGGGAGAAGGTCACCTTGAATGAATAGGTAGATCTTCATTGTTCTGAAAATGAATCACTTTGGCTGGTCTAGGAAAAGTGTGTGAAAAGATCTTTCTTTTCAGAAGTGCTCCAAATGACAAAAAGTAGCCTCACTCTTAGGGCGCCCTGGTAGCTCAGTCAGTTAAGCGTCTGACTTTTGATGTTGGCTCTGGTCATGGTCTCATGGTTCATGAGTTCGAGACCCACATTGGGCTTTCAGCTGACATCGTGGAACCTGCTTGGGATTCTCTCCCCTCCACCCCCCGGTGTCTCTGTCTGCCCTTCCCCTGCTCCCTCCCTGTCTCTCTCTAAATAAATAAATAAATAAACTTAAAAAAATTAGCCTCACACTTTGTGGGTGAGAACGGGAAGAAAGACTTCAAAAGGAAGAGGGAGAGGTGGAGAGGTGGAGAGGTGGTTCAGGTCTGTAGGGGGGAGCCTTGGGCAAGTCCTGACTGCATTCCTTGGGCTTCTCGTCCATGGATCCAGAAAGAGCTGGTCACTAAGATTGCTGAGATTCATTATACCTTGGGCTTAAGACCTAGACTGAGCTAGACTGCCTCCTGCCCCTTGTCTCTCCCCCAAAGATATGAAGTGAAGGACCTTTGCTTTTCTAGAGCAGAGCACTCAGCCACCAACACATAGCCTCCAACATGGCAGCCTGTGCCCCCATCTCTAGGGCCCTGAGCCTTCTGACTGAGGCTCGCTTGTTCCTCCCTTCCCCAGCAGCCTCTTGCACCTTCGCCTAAAAGACTGGAACACTGCCCATATCCTGCGCTGCCCCGGGCTTGGGGAGTGGCACTGTGGCGTCCGTGGCTATGGGTGTATCACAGCCCAGATCTTCACTGCTCAGAAGCTGACCCATCAGTAATTTAAAGAGCATCCTGGTCACAGCAGCTCGAAGCCCCTCTCCTGAAAATGACACCTGAGGGGAAGAAGCCCACCTCTAAGGATTTACTGCTCTAGGAGATGATGACAGCTTAGCAATTGCAGCTACTTTAGGGACCAAAGACTTGACCCAGCTGGCAAGACTTGGGTGCATCTCACCAACCCAGGTTCTAGCACAAACCCAGCCTCACCAGGCCACTGTCCCAAGACCAAACTCCCAAGATGCAGCCAAAGCACTTTGTATTGCTCCCCTCAAGATCCTCAACGTTCAGCAGGACATAGACTGAATTTTTGGACTCCACTGTTGCCATCAGTTGGGGGGACTCAGATGTTCTCACTCTTGAGATGGATGGAGGCACATTCACTTTACTCTGAAGGGTCTAGAGGTGTGGACCTCATATTTGAGTGCACAGTCAGATCTCCCCGGTGCTGTAAAAATACACAGTGCCTGGGCCTCAACGTGTGTGTGTGTGTGTGTGTGTGTGTGTGTGTGTGTGTGTGTGTAATCAGTAAGTACTGGTTAAAATTCCCTGAATCCTTTTATTTTTTTCCCAGCTTTATGAAATACGATTGACAAATGGAAGTTGTATATATTTAAACTGTACATGGGGCACCTGGGTGGCTCAGTCGGTTAAGCATCCGACTTCAGCTCAGGTCATGATCTCATGGCTTGTGAGTTTGAGTCCGTGTCAGGCTCTGTGCTGACAGCTCAGCCTGGAGCCTGCTTCAGATTCTGTGTCTCCCTCTCTCTCTGCTCCTCCCCTGCTCACACGCTGTCTCTCTCTCAAAAATAAATAAAGATAAAATATTTTAAATAAATAAATAAAATAAACTGTACAACATATGTAAACTGTATACATTGTGAAATCATCATCATAATCAAACTAACATAACTATCACCCCAGCCTCTAAGGTTCTTGTTCAGTTTATTTGGGGTCGAGCACCAGTATTTTTTACAAACACTTCAGGTGGTTATAACGAACAGCTAAGGCTGAGAATTGCTCGTACAGGGTATATATGCTCATTATGCATGCGTACAGATGCACATGTATATATGTACCCATATTCACAGACTCCTGCAATTTTTTATTAAAAAAAATATGCATTGAAAAAAACTTGGAGTGATCTTAATTTTCTTCCTTTAGTTTTTTGGGGTTTCTTTTTCAAGTTTTATACAGTGATCATGCAGTAATTTATAATCACAAGGAGAGAAGCCAGAAGTGCTATTTTTTAAGTAACTTTACTGATCTTTCTAGACCCAGCTCAGCTGTCTATATGAGCCGCTTCAACACCCGCCTGTCGTCGCTCCCCTGAATTCCTCCCAGCCTGTGACCAGCCCATCATCTAGCACTTCACAGAGACTACAGACACTTCCTCTTTGTTCCATGCTGGTATCGTGGCTCTCCAGCCAAGAAGTGCCTGGAGGGCAGGGTCTGGCATATCTGTGCAGGGACAGGGGTATTATTGATAACCTGGGCCTGGAGTTGTTCAATTCTCTGAACAAAGACTCTCTCTCTCTCTCTCTCTCTCTCTCTCTCTCTCTCTCTCTCTCTCTCTCTCTCTCTCTCTCTCTCTCTGGATATGAAACACAGAGCAGCTTTCTGGTCTCAGCATGGGCTATCTAGGAAAACGGATGGGAAAGGATACATTGGCAAGGCCCATGGAAGAACATACAAGTGAGGTCTGTGGGATAAGAAGCATGAGCCAAGCTGCTCAGGGTCCCTGTCTGTCCAGGAATCTGGTGAATGTATGGCTTATATTCTGAGTTCTCCACAATTCTGGGCGGCTCGGCATGGCTTAAGGCAGACCCAGGGAGGAAAGGAACTGAGTCACCTCAGGAAGCCCACGCAGGGGTGAACCGTGCCAGAAGGAAACAGGCACACAGGCCCCAGTCTTGCCATCCTCGTGGGGATGGCTTTGAAGCAAGCCTCTATGGGTGCTCTGCTAGGCTAAGCCGTATATGACAGGCCTGGGAAACCAAAAGGACTGGAAAAGGACAGGTAAGAACCCTGGCCTTCTTCCTCCTAGTAAACGTCAAAATGTATCTTAACTTGGAAAAAGAAAGCATTGTCCTATGTGATGTCCCAGTTCCACCCCAGCCCTGGGGAATGTATTAGGATGTAGCTTCCCTAAAGTTTGGAAAACACTAGCACTACAAGATGCAAGGATCCCAAGGTCAAATAAGTTTGGGAACTACTAGACTATCTCCCTCCTCTCTACCAGATTCACAATGCAGGAGCATATTAAAGGCTCTGACAAGTCCTACAGCTGGAAAACTGCCGCATCCCTCCAAACTTAATCGACCATATCATCTTTATTCATGGAGCACCTGTTAACATCCAGGTCCTATTTTGGGAAGATCTGAATTGGTTACTTTATGGCAAGAGAGTCCATAGTTAGAATGTTATTTGTCAATAATCCAATTCCATTTCCAAGAAAAAACATAATTTGGGGCACTTGGCTGGCTTAGTCTGTAGAGCAAGTGACTCTTGATCTCAAGGTTGTGAGTTCAAGCCCTACACTGGGTATAGAAATTACTTAAAGATAAAATCTTTGTTTAAAAAAGTCATAATTTCATAAGTATTACATATTTGGACCACTGTCCTCAAACAGTACATTAGCCAATTGGCAGATTATTAACTGGAAACAGTTTTATTTTGTTTTGTATTGTTTTAATGACAGCATAATAAGTTGTGAGCACCAAAGTCATTGATAGAGACAAAGAATGGTTTATGAAAGAGAGTGGTCAGGATAGACAGGAAAGCTTTCGACAAAGCTCCAGTGTAGAGGAAGCTGCAAGTTTCTGAAGGATGAACACAGAAACCAGGAGAAGCATCCTAAACGGGTTATTGGTCTTACCTTTTGATAAAGCAAAAAAAATCCAACAAAGGAAGGACAAATATACATATGGGCACACAAAAGAAGGAAAGTCATGCCCTTCCTATGTCCGACTTTGGGCCAAATTGGAAAGATTCTGAATTTGGGGTCATCTGTTCTGACCAGAGAGAATGTCAGGGAAAAATGACATCTGGTCCTATGACCTGGGCAGACTCCGATTAACATCCTTTTGAAAAACAGCCCCTTAGGGCATGGAAACTCAAAAATCATTGTTCATTTGTATATAACCAAAGCCTCAGGCATATAACAAATCTGTCCTAGAAACAGCAGCCATTTTTGCATGCACACTATATTTTCATGTTATCAGTTCTCCAGACATCTCTGGGAACTCAAGGCAAGTAGCAAGCTGCGGCCATTGTTGCCAGGGCAGGATCCTGCCCCAGCTCTCTGCTGCTGCTGGACAGTCCCCAAGGAAGGCTGACATCCTTCTACCTAGCTCAGTTCAGCTCATATTTTGTTTTGATTTGTTTTTTGTTTTCACTGAGGTTAGAACAAGGCAAGTAGCTTCTCTAAGATCTTACAGTGTCATAACAGCATGAATTGTCAGTGTGGGTGAAATTATTAACATTAAAAAAGAAAAGAAGTCCCCCTGCCCCAAATCTTTGCCACTTGCACTTTTTTGGCACAGCTGATTCCAGGAAGAGCAGCTAGTGATGGACATGTAGAGAAGCAGCCTGATCCTTGAGGCTCTCATCCTTATAGAGATAGCTGAGGACTGCAGCGCCTGGGTGGCTCAATCAGTTAACTATCCAACTTCGGCTCAGGTCATGATCTCGTAGTTCCTGAGTTCGAGCCCCGTGTCTGGCTCTGTGCTGACAGCTTGGAGCCTGGAGCCTGCTTCGGATTCTATCTCCCTCTCTCTCTGCCTCTCCCCCACTCAAGATCTGTCTTTCTGTCTCAAAAATAAATATTTAAAAATTTTTTTTTAAAATGAAATCTACGTTAAAAAAAATTAGCTGGGAACCGAGAGAAGCAGATACTGGCTATCATGTGGCACAAAGAGGGTAGGGACACAATTCTCCAAACATAGGAATAGCTGTTCAAGGATAAGATGAGAGGGAGCCAATGTATGATTGGGTATGGGTGTGTGTTGTGCCAGAACCAGAATTAGTACATTTGATTCTCAGTACAACCCTCAACCCTGTGGTGGGGCAGTTATCCCCATTTCAGAGATAACCTTTACGACTCAAAATCTAGAGTGTGATGAGCCAGCAATGTATATGCATTCCAGTTCTCTAAATCTTCGCCAACATCTGATGACGTTACTGTTTTTAATTTAGCTGAATGAGTGTTAATAAAATCATATTACGCTATGATTTCAGTTTGCATTTCCGACGATGAAGGATGTCGAGCACTTCCTCATGTTGTTGTTGGCCATTTGTATGTATTCTTTTGCAAAGTTTCTGTTCAAGTCTTTTGCTCATTTTTTTTTTTACTGGTTTGTCTTTTTATTATAGATTGTTTATGTTCTTGATACAATATTTTGTCAGATTTAACTTTTTAATGCACTTTTAAGTATTTTGCCAGTAAATATATGAGGCCTGTGGCTTGCCCTCTCATTTTCATAGCTGTGTCTTGATGAGCAAATTTTTTTGTTTTTGTATTTAACGTTTATTTATTTTTGAGGGTGAGAGAGACAGAGCACGAGCAGGGGAGGGGCAGTGAGAGAGGAAGACACAGAATTCGAAGTGGGCTCCAGGCTCCAAGCTGTCAGCACAGAGCCCAACATGGGGCTCAAACCCATGAACTAGGAGACGTGATCTAAGTCAAAGTTGGACTCTTAACCAACTGAGCCAACCAGGGACCCCAGCAGTTTTTAACTTTAACAAAGTATGATTAGTGGATTTTTCTTTTATGGTTTGTGCTTTCTGTTGTCTAAGAGCTCTTCACCTATTCCAAGGTTTCAAAGATTTCCTCTATATTCTTAGACAGGTTTTATGTTTAGATATATAATCCACTTTGAACTGATTTGTGTGTGTGGTATGAGGCAGGAGTCAACATTTATTTCTTCTCCTTATGGCTATCCAACTGTTCCATCACCATTTGATGAAAAAAATTTTCCATTCCCCATGGGATTTTTGATGGTCAGCTGACTATACATCTGTGGGGATTATTCTGTTCCATTGATCCTTTTGTCTCCCTTTATGTCAATACCAATTGTCTTGATTTCTATGGTTTTTTTATGTCTTAAAATCACAAAGCATAAGACCTTCAACTGTGTTCCTTCTTTGGCCATTCTACATTCTTGCTCCTTCCATATACATTTTAGAAGCACTCTAGGGAGATTAATTTGGGGAGAACTGCAATCCTAAGAATATTGGGTCTTCCAATCAATGGACGTAATGTATCTCTTTCCATTTATTTCGATCTTTAATGTCTCTCAGCAGTGTTTTATACAGTTCTGTATAGAGGCCCTGCACAGCTTTTGTTGGATTTATTCTTAAGTAATTTAAGATTTTTTTTAGACGGAATTTAAATTTTTTATTTTCTAATTGTTTGCTGCTGATATACACAAATCCTATATACTTTTGTGTATCAATGTTTTATCCTGCAATCTTGCTAAATTCCCTTATTATAGTAGGCTTTTATAGACCCTTGAGGATTTTCATGTTTGTGAATGAGACTGTTTTCCTTCTCTCTTTCTTTTTTTTTTTTTTATTCTGTTAATGTGATGGATTACATTAATTGACTTTCAAATGTGCAACCCTTATGTTCCTGGGGTAAACCCCACTTAGTTGTATTGGATCATCCTTATTATTTACTGCTGAATTCTACTGCTCATATTTTCTTAGAGTTCTTACTTCTGTGTTTAAGGCTACTGGTCTGTGGTTACTTTGTAGTATCATTTTTTTTTAAGTTTATTTATTTATTTTGAGAGAGACAGAGACAGTGTGAGCAGGGGAGGGGCAGAGAGAGAGAGAGAGAGAGAGAGAGGAAGAGAGAGAATCCCAAACAGACTCTACGCTGTCAGCATAGAGCCTGAAGCAGGCCTCGAACTCACAAAACCGTGAGATTAAGACCTGAGGCAAAACCGAGAGTCAGAGACTTCGCCGACTCAGCCACCCAGGTGCCCCTACTTTGTAATATCTTTTAAAGATTGTCTTGGGGGCGCCTGGGTGGCTCAGTCGGTTGAGCGTCCGACTTCAGCCCAGGTCATGATCTCGCGGTCCGTGGGTTCGAGCCCCGCGTCGGGCTCTGTGCTGACAGCTCGGTGCCCGGAGCCTGTTTCAGATTCTGTGTCTCCCTCTCTCTCTCTGACCCTCCCCTGTTCATGCTCTGTCTCTCTCTGTCTCAAAAATAAATAAACATAAAAATTTTAAAAAATAAATAAATAAAAAAATAAAGATTGTCTTGGTGTTATGGTAACGCTGGCCTCCTAGAATGAGTTAGGGAGTCTTCTCCTCTACTTTCTCAACTGCGTGTGAGATTCATATTATTTCTTCTTTAAATATTTGATAAAATCCACTAGTGAAGCCATCGGAGCTTAGAGTTTTCTCTGAGCCTGGAGTTTTGTGGGAATTTTTAAATTACCGCTTCAGGGGTGCCTGGGTGGCTCAGTCAGTTAAGCATCTGACTTCAGCACAGGTCATGATCTCACAGTTCATGGGTTCAAGCCCCATGTCGGGCTCTGTGCTGACAGCTCAGAGCCTGGAGCCTGCTTTGGATTCTGTGCTTCAGATTCTGTGTCTCCCACTCTCTCTGGCCCTCCCCTGCTTGTACTCTGTCTCTGTCTCTGTCTCTCTCTCTCTCTCAAAAATAAATATTAAAAAAAATAAATTACAGTTTCAGTTTCTTATATATATGTGTGTGTATGTACACACACATACATATACACATGCACACATACATACACGCACACATACATACACACACACACACACACACACACACACACTCATATATATGCAGCTATTCACATCTTCTGTTTAACCCAAGCTGTCAAATTGATTGGTAGAAAGCTGTACACAATTTCCTGTTCTTTAACCTGTTTGCTTTCTGTGCTGTGTGTTGAGGTCCCCTCTTTCATTCCTAAAATTGGAGACTCCCATTTCCTCTCTTTCTCGTTATCACTTTGCTAGGTGTTTCTTGATTTTATTCATCTTTTGGAAGAACCAGCTTTTGTTTTCATTGATTTTTCCCCCCTATTGCTTCTCCATATTCTACTTAATTGACTTAAACTCTTCATTATTTCTTTTCTCTTTTTTTGTCTGTCTTATTTTTTGTAGTTTCTTAAGAGGGGAGCTTAAATCACTGGTCTAAGGAGCTTTCTTCTTTTCTCAGGTAAACATTGAAAGTCTTAGATTTCCCTGTCAGCACTGCTTTAGTTGCGTTATCACAAGTTTTGATGTGTTGTGCTTTTGTCATTAGTTTCTAAACAGTTCCTAATCTCCCCTGTGACCTCGTTTGACCCCAGATAATTGGGGATTTTCCAGAGGACTCTTCCTGATAAATTTTATGATCAGAGAATCTATTAAGTATGATTTCAGTCCTTTGATATTTATGGAGATTTGTTTGTGACCAGTATTTGGTGTGTGTTGATAAAAATTTGGGTTCACTTTGATTTCTGCAGTTATTGGGTGTCATGTTTTATCAACATCAATGTCTAAAAAAAATGCTTTGAGGAGCACCTGGCCGGCCCAGTCAGTAGAGCATGCAACCCTTGGTCTCAGGGTCATGAGTTCAAGCCCAGGTTGGGCACAGAGGCCACTTAAAAAAAATTTTTTTTGGAAAAACTATGCATCTCTTCACGCATTTTAAGGTGGTAGCTGCAGTTTGCTTAGAAGTTTAAATAATTGCAAGGGACTGTAGGCATATTATATGCATTCACATTTTTAAGTGACGTTCCTGTATTGCCCTTTTGAATTTATCCAAGGGAATCCAAATACAGTAGTGATTTTATAGCCACCATCATCCATTTCTTTAAAAAATGAATGAACAGGGACTTCGTTAACAGTTGAAAATGTGACATATTTTCCTCTTTCTCCTTGAAGTCTTATTTTCAGTGCATTGGGATGATATGGCAGGTGCCAAGATCCTAGAGCCCTTCCATCCCACTTGTTCACAAACTGTTCTCCTGATTCAATGGATCCTTAAGCTGTAAGGCACTCATTTATCACCGTGTCATACTTCTCTACAAGTGTTGTGTGGTGTTCTTTTTTTTCTGAAGCCATAATTCCTTGTGTTAGAATTTTTTCTTCTGGATTGAGTTGTTGTCACAGTTGCTATTAGTGCATAACTGATCAGACAACATAATTACTATTTATTAATTTAGAAACAACAAATGATTATTTGTAGATGTTAGTCATTTCCTTGTGAAATGAGTGTATTGTTTGCAGATCAGGTTATTTCTGTGTGGCTATTATTGCTACATTGGTTCAAGATCAGCAACAGTATTCTTCCTGGGGTTGGTTGGTTTGTTTTTTCATTTTTATTGCTAGAAGAGCTGACAAAATTTTGTCTTCTAAATAAATAGATGAGGCAACAAGTTTTAGTATAGTAACTGTCACCCAATTCTTTTAAAGCTTTCTTAGTTATGAGTCAAAAATCACACAGTGATCTATCATCAAATACTATCTGTAGAGGCGCCTGGGTGGCTCAGGTGGTTGAGTGTCCGACTCTTGATTTCAACTCAGGTCATGAGCTCACGGTTTGTGAGACCAAGCCCCGTGTTGGGCTCCGTGCTGAGTGTGGAGCCTGCTTGGGATTCTCTCTCTCCCTCTTCCCCTCTCCCCATCACACACTCTTCCTTTCTCTAAAATAAAATAAAATAAAAATATTATTTGTAAAGACCCGTCAGCTGACAGGTCCATGAGACCTCTTTCAATTTTGATGAAAGCCAAAAATTGGAAACCACCAGAGTTGGAAAAGGATTTGTTACCCATCATTAAAGTCATTTGCTCTCTCCACTTCTGGAAAATAGACTAAGAAGGATTTATTTTATCAAGCCTCGTTATTAAACATTTGCTAATAAAATATTTTAACAAAAATGTCATCACAAGCATGCCTTCTGTTAATTTGGTCAACCACTGGATCAACAGACTTTACTCATTGCTTTGGGGCATCTCCCAGGGTTTGGAAAGCCCTTCCTTTGGGGTGTCCCAGAGTGGCTTTGCTGAGGTCTCTCAGGTGAATTTGGCACAGGAAAGTGAGTGCCCCAGGGCCAGGAGTCCGATGGGGGCTTGAACTCATGAAGCATGAGATCATGACCTGAGCCAAAGTCAGACACTTAACGGACTGAATCACCCAGGTGCCCCCCCCCATCTTCTTCCCGTGTCTCAACAGCATCCATTTTTGTCCCTTTTCCCTGAGTGCTTTTGTCCTGATAGAGACTGTCATTTCATGCCTCCAAGGCTGGTTTTTCTGCTCTAGTCTCATTCTCTCTCTCACCCTGCAGACTATTGTCGGAGTAACTGTTCTGCATTGCAGATGTGATTGCATTGCACCACCTCCCCCCAGGGGATGCAGGGCACTGTGATGGTGACTGCCACCCCCTTTGCCAGCAGAGTCAAGATTTCATCCCGTCCTCTGTCAGCCGGGGCCTCCAGGACCCCTGGACTCCCATTTCCAGCCCCCCAGGGGACAGGTCTGATTGGTCAGGCCAATCAAGTAAATATTCTTGCTAATCCTTGATTTGGGAAATGGCGTATGAACTTGAGGGGTGAAAGGAAACTGGCTGGAATGGGGGAGATTCTGGAATAGATTCTCAGTTTTGAAAATGGGACAAAAAAAGAGAGAGGTCATTCTTTCTGCCTCGGATGCTGTGTGAGGATGCGGTGCCGGCAGCGCCGCAACCGTTTTTTGTTCAATGAGCAACACCACATGATGGAGATGGAGTAGGAAACAGGTGAGAAGATCCTGGGTCTTGGGATGACGCTGAGCGATTGTACCCTTATCTGGGCTCCCAGTTGGAGGAGTTACTACCCCTTATTGTTACGGTTCAACCCTCCAGAATCAACTTTTTCGGTTACTCGCCCCAAAAAGCATCCTGGAGTGCCTCGCCATCTGAATAGCGGGAATGAATTCTAAGTGGATTCATACAGCGAAAAAGTGTTTCCATCGTGTATCCTGATTTACCCCCACAACACTGTCCCCCGCCCCTCGTCTTCCCCTCCGTGCTCTTGCGTATACCCTGTCCATCCCTACGGATTCTCCCTTTCTTCACAGTCTCTCCGGTGAGCAATGTCCCCTCCCTCCCCACCTGGCAAAGTCTTTCTCATTTTTCAAGGTGATTCTCCAGCACCCCCTTGTCTTCAATGCCAGTCTTTCACCCCTTCTCCAGGTAAGAGAGACCTTCTCTTCCTGTGGCCCCACTTCTCCCTCTCTCTTCCTTTGCCCTCTCCCCCTTGTCCCTACCTCTCTGTTTTAGGACCAGCCTCAGCCCAGGCATTTAGATTTTTGCATGCCGCGCCCTCCCCCCCCCCCCCCCCCCCCCCCCCCGCTTCCCATCCGCCTTCTCCAGTAGACTGAGTTCCTTCAGAGCAAAGACCACCTCTGCCTCAGTTCTGCTGCTCCCGGGGGGGGGGGGGGGGGGGGGGGGGTCATGGCAGTGCCCAGAGCGGCACAGTCACGCGATGAATATTTGTCGCAGGGGATTTATGTGGAAAACTTGGAGGACAGCCCAAGAAGCAGCAACCATGTCCAGATGGCCGTGAGGGAAGGAGGTCTGGAACGCCGGGGCGAGGCACGAGTGTGCAGGCACTCGCACATGTTGGCCGCCATCCGGGTTTCTCTGTTGAGGGAACTCATGAAAGGGTGTCTGTGTGGACAGTACCAGTGTCAACAGGCAGGTGAATGTGGGCCTGTGTGAGTGCAGTCTTCTGTGTCAGGATGTGTGAAAGGGAGTGTTTGTTCATGCGACTGGGGCCGTCTGTGAGGCTGTTTGGAGTGCAGCTTGGAGGGCTGAGTCACAAGTGTGGCAGGAACATATGCAAAATTTGCACATCACTCAAGAGTGTGGTCAGCCTAAGATCTTCTTCTAAAGCTGTCTTTGCCATCTTGTAAGTCCTAGTTCCCAGTTGTCTGATTAGCTCATTCCCATGCACCTTGCCCAAATTTTCCACATCCTTTCCAAATTATCTGAATTTAATGAGGCGAAATGTCCTCATTACCTATCATATATATAACCCTGCTATTTAAAAATATGTAATAAGAGGCGCCTGGGTGGCTCAGTAGGTTAAACGTCCAGCTCTCGACTTCGGCTCAGGTCATGATCTCACAGTTCGTGGGTTGGAGCCCCACGTCGGGCTCTGTGCTGGGAGTGCAGAGACTGCTTGGGTTCTCTCCCTCTCCCACTCTCTCCGTCCCTCCCCTGCACGTGTGCTGTCTTTCTCTCTCAAAAATAAATCAGTAAACAAACAAACCTTTAAAAATAAATAAAAATATGTAATGAGCAAATGGGAATAATCTGAGGGTGTCCCAAGGGTCTCCCTTTCTAGTACTTTAGGAAATTTGTATCTTCTGGGTGACAGAAGTGTTTTTGCTTTTGTTGTTTTTGTTTGGAGGAAGATTTCTGGTCCCATCAGAGCAAAGAGGAACCAACACAAGATTAGGGGTCCAGGGGTCACCCTAACTGAAGCTGATCTGAGGCACCCCTTTTCCCTAGCAATATCCTAGTTATAGTTGTTATTGATTTTGGGGTGATTTTCTTTGTTTTTAGTGGCAACGTAGGCCTCATCTTTAAGATCTTTGGTAAGTGAAGTCTGAATAGGTTTCTCAACAAACAATACAAACAGGAAAAAATATACCCAACACTCTTATTTCATCTTCAAGACCACCCCATGGAGCCCCATCTCATAAATGAAGAAACGGAGGTCTAGAGATGTTGACTGACCCGCATGGTGTGTAAATAATGGAGCTAGGATTTCACCTCTGGCCTGAGGGGGTCCTTAAGGGAATCCCCGAGGAAAACCGAGGGCTGTTCTGTTTTTGTTTTGGTTCTTTAGTCCTGTTGTTGGTCTGGGAAATGCTCACAGACCAGGAAATGCGTGTTTAAGACCAAGAGGAGATTGTTTCTTTAGAGGGTGAGCTGTGCCTCCAGTGACCAGAGCCCCAGGACTGAATCACAAAGCTCCCAGAGTCAGTGCTGAGCTGTGTGCAGGACGGACTGGAGCAGCTGTGGCGTTAATGCAGGGGCCCAGCCAAGGGTGGGTGGGACTTCATCCAGGTGGCCCTTTCTAGGTCTTTCCAAGTGCAGAGAAGCGATTTCTGTCAGATTACTATGGTTGGGTGTATACTCCTTTCTAGTACTTCAGGAAATTTGGGTGTGTTTTCTTTTTTCATGTGAAAATTTTTTTGTTTTTATTTTTTAAGATATTGGTAAGATACACATAATGGAGAAGTTACCTTCACCATTACGTAAACGTTACCATGAAAGTCTTAACCATTAGGCTTAACCAAATCTACACCCATCACCACCATCCATGCGCAGAGCTCTCTTCGCCTTCCCAAACTGAAACTGTGTCGCCATTAAACACTAACTCCCCATCCTCCCTCCCTCCAGGCCCTGGCCACCGCCATTCTGCTTTCTGTCTCTGTGTCCCTCATATGGGTGCAATCATACAATATATGTCCTTTTGTGACCGGTGGATCTTCCCTGGCGTAGTGTCCTCATGGTGCATCTATGCTCTAGCATGAGTCAGGATTTCCTTCCTTTTTAAGGCTGAATAATATTCCATTGTATGTGTAAACGTTCTGTTTATCCGTTCATTTCTTGATGAACACAGTTGCTTCTGCCTTTGGCTACTGTAAGTAATGCTGCCGTGAACATAGGTGTGTAGGTATCTCTTGGAGACTTTGTTTTCAATTCTTTCAGGTATCTACCCAGATGTGGAACTGCTGGGTTGGATTAGTGCATTTTTAAAAATTTATTTATTTAAATTCAACTTAATTAACATACAGTGCAGTCTTGGTTTCAGGAGTAGAACCCAGTGATTCATCACTTACATACAACACCCAGTGCTCATCCCAGCAAGTGCCTTCCTTAATGCCCATCACCCATTTAGTTCATCCCCCACCTCCCTCCAGCAACTCACAGTTCGTTCTCTGTATTTAAGAGTCTCTCTCTCTCTTTTTTTAAAGTTTATTTACTTATTAAGAAAGAGAGAGAGAAAGAGGGGGAGGGGCAGAGGGAGAGAGAATCCTAAGCAGGCTTTGCGCCATCAGCCCAGAGCCCAATGCAGGGCTCGAACTCATGAACTGTGAGATCATGACCTGAGCCAAAACCAAGAGTTGGATGCTTAACTGATTGAGCCACCCAGGCGCCCCTGTATTTAAGAGTCTCTTATGGTTTGCCTCCCTCTCTGTTTTATCTTTTTTTTTTTCTTTCCCTTCTGCTGTATGCATCTGTTGTGTTTCTTAAATTCCACCTATCAGTGAAATCGCATAATTTGGCTCATTTCGTTTAGCATAATACACTGTAGTTCCATCCACTTTGTTGCAAATGGCAAAATTTCATTCTTTTTGATCACCGAGTAGTATTCCTAAGACAGTGTGGTACTGGCACAAAAACAGACACATAGATCAGTGGAACAGAATGGAGAACCTAGAAATGGACCCGCGGTCCATTTTTTAAATTTTTTCATTGTTTTTTTTAAACTTTTTTTTTTTTTTTTTTTTTGAGACAGGGAGAGACAGAGCATGCACAGGGGAGGGTCAGAGAGAGGGAGACACAGAATCTGAAACAGGCTCCAGGCTCTGAGCTGTCAGCACAGAGCCCGACGCGGGGCTCGAACTCACGGACCGCGAGATCGTGACCTGAGCCGAAGTCGGCCGCTTAACCGACTGAGCCACCCAGGCACCCCTATTGTTTTTTTTAATTTACATCCAAGTTAGTCAGCATATAATGCAATGATGATTTCAGGAGTAGAATCCACTGATTCATCCCCTACACATAACACCCAGTGCTCATCCCAAGAAGTGTCTTCCTTAATGCCCCTTGCCCGTTTGGGCCATTCCCCCACCCACAAACCCTGCAGCAACCCTCATTTTGTTCCCTATATTTAAGAGTTGCTTATGTTTTGTCTCCCTCCCTGCTTTTATACTATTTTTGCTTCCCTTGTGTTCATCTGTTTTGTATCCTAAATTGCACATATGAGTGAAGTCATATGATACTTGCCTTTCTCTGACTGATGTCACTTAGTATAATATCCTCTAGTTCCATCCATGTTGTCGCAAATGGCAAGATTTCATTCTTTTTGATTGCCGAGTAATACTCCGTTGTGTATGTGTATATATATATATATATACACACCACATCTTCTTTATCTATTCATCCATTGATGGACATTTGGGCTCTTTCCATACTTGGGCTGTTGTTGATAGTGCTGCTATAAACATGGGTGTGTGTGTGCCCCTTCGAAACAGCATCCCTGTATCCATTGGATAAATACCTAGTAGTGCAGTTGCTGG
Source organism: Panthera pardus (assembly GCF_024362965.1). NCBI lineage: Eukaryota > Metazoa > Chordata > Mammalia > Carnivora > Felidae > Panthera > Panthera pardus. Next base: position 128,958,732 of record NW_026526991.1, on the reverse strand, counting down.
GTCATAGGGTAGTTCTATTTTTAATTTTTTGAGGAACCTCCATACTGTTCTCCAGAGTGGTTGCACCAGCTTGCATTCCCACCAACAATGCAAAAGAGATTCTCTTTCTCTGCATCCTCACCAATGTCTGTTGTTGCCTGAGTTGTTAATGTTAGCCATTCTGACAGGTGTGAGGTGATACCTCATTGTAGTTTTGATTTGTATTTCCCTGATGATTAGTGCACAGTGCATTTTTTAAATGCAAGTTTATTTTTTTTAAGTTTCTTTATTTTAGTAATCTCTATACCCAACGTGGGGCTCAAACTCAAAACCCTAAAATCAAGAGTTGCATGCTCTTCCAAATGGGCCAGCCAGGTGCCCTTGGGTCAGCATTTTTAATAGAGATGTGTTTCCAAGTAGACAAACTGTCCTAGCTACAGCTACTTTGGTCAGCTCTTCCCTGCCCTTGTCTCACATAATCCATACCTTATGTCCCCCAACCTTCATCCCCCACGCCCTGACACACTTGATTGGGACTGCTTCTACGGCTAACATTATTTAAGGGAAAAGCTGATAATGCTGAAAAATGATCAGATCAGGGCAGTTCTCTGTCGTTGAGAGTCTGTTTCTTGGTTTATCGCTCTCTCTTTTTTTCCTTTGCTCATTTGTTTTGTTTCTTAAAATCCACATACAAGTGAAATCGTATGGTATTTGTCTTTCTCCGACCTAATTCGCTTAGCTAGCATTATACTCTCTAGCTCCAACCATGTTGTTGCAAATGGCAAGATTTTATTCTTTTCTATGGTTGAATAACATTCCATTGTGTGTGTGTATGTGTCTCTGTGTGTGTATATACACACATACATATAAATATATATACATATATGTGTGTGTATATGTATATATAGGTATATGTATACCTTCTTTATCCACTCATCAATCGATGAACGCTTGGGGTGCTTCCATAATTTGGCCACTGTAAATAATGCTACAATAAACATAGAGGTGCATGTATCCCTTTGAATTAGTGTTTTTGTACTTTTTAGGTAAATACCTTGTACTGCAGTTACTGGATCATAGGACAGTTCCATTTAAAAAAAATTTTTTTTAACGTTTATTTATTTTTGAGAGACAGAGACGGAGCATGAGTGGAGGAAGGGCAGAGACAGAGGGAGACAGAATCTGAAGCAGGCTCCAGGCTCCGAGGTGCCAGGACAGAGCCCGATGCAGGCCTCGAACTCACAGTGAGATCATGACCTGAGCTGAAGTCAGTTGCTCAACCGACTGAGCCATCCAGGTGCCCCAGGACAATTCCATTTTTAACTTTTTGAGGAACCTCCATACTGTCTTCCATAGCGGCTACACCAGTTTGCATTCCTACCAACGGCCCAAGGGGGTTCCTTTTTCCCCACATCCTCGCCAACACTTGCTGTTTCTTGTATTTTTTTATTTTCACCATTCGGAGGTGCTATCTCATTGTAGTTTAATTTGCATTTTCTTGATGAGTGATGTTGAGCATCTTATCATGTGTCTGTTGGACAGCTGGATGTCTTCTTTGGAGAAATGTCTGTTCATTTCTTCTGCCTGTTTTTAAATTGGATTATTCTTTGGGTGTTGAGTTATAGAAGTTCTTCGTGTATGTGTGTGTGTGTGTGTGTGTGTGTGTACACACACACACACATATATATATATACACATATATATATTATTTTTTTGCTTAATTTTTATTTTTGAGAGAGAGAGAGCACAAGCAGGGGAGGGGCAAAGAGAGAGGGAGACACAGAATCTAAAGCAGGCTCCAGGCTCTGGCTGTCAGCACAGAGCCCAATGCGGGGCTTGAACCCACAAAGTGTGAGATCATGACCTGAGCTGAAATTGGACACTCAACCAACTGAGCCACCCAGGCGCCTCTCTTCATATATTTTGGATACTAGCCCTTTGTCAGAGATGTCATTTGCAAATATTGTCTCTGTAGGTTGCCTTTTAGTTTTGTTGATTATTTCTTTCACTGTGCAGAAGCTTTTTATTTTGATGGAGTCCCTATAGTTTATGTTTGCTTTTATTTCCCTTGCCTCAAGATACATATCTAGAAAAATGTTGTTATGGCAAAGGTCAGAGACATTACTGCCCGAGCTGCCTTCTGGGATTTTAATGGTTTCTTGTTTCACATTTAGGTCTTGCATTCATTTTGAGTTTATTTTTGTGTATGGTGTAAGAAAGTGGTCCCATTTCATTTTTTTCCCATGTTTCTGTCCAGTTTTCCCAACACCATTCATTGAAGAGAATGTCTTTTTCTCATTCATATACTTTCCTGCTTTATCAAAGATTAATTGACCATATAATTGTGGGTTTATTCCTGGGTTTTCTGTTCTGTGCCATTGATCTATGTGTCTGTTTTTGTGTCAGTACCACACTGTTTTGATTACTACAGCTTTGTAATATAACTTGAAGTCTGAAATTGTGATGCCTCCAGTTTCGCTTTTCTTTTCCCAAATTTTCCCAAATTGCTTTGGCTACCTGGGGTCTTCTGTGGTTCCATGTAAGTTTTATGATTGTGTGTTCTAGTTCTGTGAGAAACGCTGCTGCTATTTGCATGGGGGTTGCAAGGAATCTGGGACTTAAGCTGAGATTTTCACCATCTGACTGCTCTGTTTGGGGGGAGACCTAAACTCAGAACTGGTGGTGAAAGCCCATTTCCAGCGTCACTGGGACTCAGGAGAAGCTGGTCTGTGGGGAGAGATGATGAAGCAGCTTCCGGAGGAGACCTAGGTTCCCTGAAGCACTAGGCCCCTGGCCGACTCTCTAGAGGTCACGGACTGGCCCGAGACCCTTATCGTAAAGGTCCCACTGTGCTCCCACTGGTTCCTGCAACCAGTTCACTCAACCAAGTGTGCATGCCCAACTCAAGCAGATTTGGGGTATAATGATTTGTTTCTGTAATAGTATCTGCTCTTTTCAGTAGGACCAAAACACCTGCAGACCTCTTTGCTTATTAGCCCGATGAAATACATTGTGGTCTTACTACCGAGAGTAATTTGCAAGCGTTTCTAAAAATTAATTTTCAATTACAGTAATACATGAATATATTCTCTTTATAGAAATTAAACTATTATAGAAATTTCAAGGTCATAAAGTATTGTTAGGGGTTTTTAATTCTCATTTCTTGGTTAGCAATTTTTAAATTGCAGACACATGTATCAGCCCAGAGGCCCATTTGAGCTCAGGACTTAATAGCCCAGAGGGACTCGAGTTCCTTGAAGTCAGAAAGCATGTCCTCATCATCTTTATGTGTTTTACACACAGCATATACCTGACTCACAAAAAGTGCACAGATTAGAGGGGCCTGGATGGTTCAGTCAGTTAGGCGTCTGGCTCTTGCTTTGGCTCAGGTCATGGGTTTGAGCCCCACGTCAGGCTCTGTACTGACAGCACGGAGCCTGCTTGGGATTCTCTCTCTGTCTCTCTCTCTCTCTCTCTCTCTCTCTCCCTCCCCCTCTCTCCCTCTCTCTCTCCCTCTCTGTCCCTCCCCTGCTCGTGTTCTCTCTTTCTCACTCTCTCCCAATCTCTCTCTCTCTCAAAATAAATAAACTTTAAAAAAATGTGCACAGAGTATTGATAACTGAATGAATGAGTGAAATCAGGCAATTGGACTACATGATCCATAAGACCCTCTCTTTTATGTTCTGTGTATTCTGATTCTATAAACTGCTCACTTGCCCAAAATTGCTCATCAGCAGATTGCTGGACAGTTTCTGTGTGTGTGGTAGAATCCCTTCACAACAGCAACTTCCATAACATGATCAACATCCACATAAAAGATTACTCACCATCTACCTCTGTTACATTTCAAGAAATACAAGTTGAATTGTAGTGTGGCTGAAATTTTAGGAAAATGTAGTGAAAACATTCACTAAAAATGTATAAATGATCTTTTAATGCATTATTCCAATGATGAGGCAAAGACTCGGCAGGCCAACTACTGGGGTTCAAATCCTGGCTCACCACTTGCTAGCTGTGTGATCTTAGGCAAGTCACTTAACCTCTCTGCGCCTGAGTTATCTCATGGGTAAAACTGGGATGATGACGATGGTGTTTTGCCTGTAGAGTCGTTGCGAGAATTAAAAGCATCCATGCAAGTTGAGTGCACACAGCAGTGCTGGTCATATAGTAAGGCATGATGCAAGTGTTTGCTACTACTGTTCCTAGTTAAAGGAGAAATGGAAATTATTCAAACATAATCGACTGCCCAGGCACCCCCATACCTGGTGCACACTGCAGTCTCAGAGGCTGGCTTCTCCAGCAAATGCCTGAAGGGCCAGAAACTCAACCCAGAAGGGCAGGGTGTCCCTACCTTGGGAGAAGGGAAAGACTCAGCAGTTAAATTAATTGCTCACCTTTCCTCCCATGGCAGTGACTCCAGGGAGCCTTTGTGTAAATGCCCTGTGACAACCAACAGGCTCTTTTGTTGTGACAGTGTCACACCGGCCACCTGGCATTCACTCCCTCCCCTTTCCTGCCTCACGCCCCTTCCCTCACTCTTGTCTCCTGGGATTTCACTCTCCTGCAAAGAGTTGGGCCATACGCTTCTGCCTCCAGCCCTGAAGTTTAAGGAATTAGGGCCAAGAGAGACATTTCCCCGTGGCAGATCTTCAAGTTTCACTGAGGAAATGAAACCACAATCCCTGATTTTCTTTGCAACTGTGAGGAAAGGGCATCAGCAAGTATGCTGAGTGTGGTGTGATAGAAAATGCCTGGGCTGGGAATCAGAACTACTCCACTGGCCTGGCTTACCTCTTGCACAAATCAACTAAGTTACTTTTCAGAGAACGTATTACCAGAAAAAGGAGCAACATACATTTGACCTCCCTGGCTTACGTTTATGAGGGCCAATACGCATTAATTACAACTAGCACTTACTGGGCACTTGGTATTGCATCGACAAGCCGGATAGCTTTATTTTGAAAGATGGGTCTCGCATCTTTCCCTCCCCAGGGGGGCACCTGGGGAGCTCAGTTGGTTAAGTGTGTGACTCTTGATGACTCTTGACTTCAGGTCAGGTCATGATCTTGCAGTTCGTGAGTTCAAGCCCCACATCGGGCCCTGTGCTGACAGCATGGAGCCTGCTTGGGAATCTGTCTCCCTCTCTCTGCCCCCCCCACCCCCCCTCTTGCTCTCTTTCTCTCTCAAATAAAACTTTAAAAAATTAAAAAAAAAAAAAAGATGGGTCTTATCACTTCCAGTTTTCAAATGAACACTGTAAGACCCAGAGAGGTTAAGTAATTGACCCAAAGTCACACAGCTCATTAGTATCAGAGCCAGGAATTAAATGCAGGTTTATCTGACCTCCAAGCTCATCAACTTTCCACGGTACTCTTCTGCTTGTCCGAGGAACAAAATGCATGGGAAAAGATGTCAAACTCCATAATAATAATGTACGAATAAATGAATAGTGAAAGGTACTCTGGGAGTTGAAGACCCTGCCAACCAAATTTATTCTCAGAAAGGCCATGTTCTTTGAGGCATTTTGCTCAGGAAATAAGACACAAAAATCAGGGACTTAGGAAGACAAAAGTTATTTCTATCCTCTTGGCCCCAACTCCTCCTTTCTCCTAGAAGTATCTCCAAACCATCCTTGCCATAATGTTTTCAAATTGTCTCAGGCCACTAACAAAGATTGGCTCTCTAAGCTGAAAGAGGCATAAATGATATCAAGAAATACCAATTCTGCCAAGAAATAAAAGAATCTGGATGCTGGAAAAATAAAGACATGTATTAAAACTATAACCATGTTTGGAAGTAAGCTACCAAAGAGAACAGAAACAAGGCTGAAGCTTCATTGTCTCCCTGAAAGTTTCAAGGTGTATATTACGGGCTGATGTGTTTCCCCAAATTCCTAACCCCCGGTAGCTCCGAATGTGACTGTATTTGGAGATAGGGTCACTAACGAGGCAATTAGGGTTAAATAAAATCGTTGGGATGGGCCATAATCCAGTGTGACTGGTGTCCTTGTAAGAAGACATCAGGACACAGACACACAGAAGGAAGGAGCTCGTGAAGACACATGAAGACACAGGGAGAAGACGGCCAGCTACAAGCCAAGGAGAGAGGCCTCAGAAGAAACAGCCCTCCCTGCACCTTGATCTCAGCCTTCTAGGCTCCGGAACTAGGAGGCTGTGTAATTAGGCTGCTCCTTTGGGGTACTTGTGAGGGCGGCCAGAGCATAACAACACAGTGTGTGTCATCAACAAGGCTACCGGGCTCCATACTCGGTGACCACAGTCAAGAGCAAGAAATCCATTTTGCATCATGACCCAAGTTACACACACACATGTGGGTTTTTTTAATGTTTGTCTTTTAGAGAGGGATAGAAGGAGAGCGTGAGCACATGAGTGGGGGAAGGGGAGAGAGAGAGGGACAGAGAACCCGAAGCAGGCTTAGTGCTGCAGCAGAGAGCCCGATGCAGGACTTGAACTCATGAACAGTGAGATCATGACCTGAGCCGAAGTCGACGCTTCACCGACTGAGCCACCCAGGCACCCCCTACACACGCACGTTTAAAACGGAAACACTGCTTTCTCTTACCTTATGCGGTGGTCTCTGATTTTGTCTTCTCTGTTTTTTCATTCTGTTCTTTTTTATTCTTTTATTTAGAAATTGAGGGTGTGACCTACAGAAGTACTGACAGTGACCCTGGAATGGGTCACCACTGCAGCCCGAGGAGCGCCGCACCAGGCCAGAGCTGCTGAGGGCCACAGCGTGCTTCCTGGGTGACGGGTGATGAGCCTGTGTCACATGAGGGCTGAGACAGGCCCGAGAGAGTCAGTCAGGACACAGCCCTTCCCTTCATGGAGTTCAGAATGGGTTTTACCTTTCCCATGCAGGCAAGCTATGAAATCCAGATGTGTGGGGGCAAGCTGGACGGGTGTTGTAGCAGACGATGACATTTGGTCTGTCTGCTTCCTTTTTTTTTTATGTTTACTTATTTTTGAGAGAAAGAGAGAGACAGAGTGCAAGCGGGGAGGGTAGAGAGAGAGGGAGACAGAGAATCCAAAGCAGGCTCCAGGCTCCGAGCTGTCAGCACAGAGCCTGATGTGGGGCTTGAACCCACAGACTGTGAGATCATGACCTGAACCGAAGTCGGATGCCCAACCAGCCGAGCCACCCAGGCGCCCCGGTCTGTCTGCTTTCTTTTTGCAACCTGATCTTGCTTTGAGGCTGTCCCACCCCCCTTTGATGTGTGTGTGGTCTTAGTGTAAGTGGTAATATCCCAAAGCACAGAACCAGATAGACCCATGTTCTGTCTGTTTCCACCTCTGTCCCCAGGGCTTTGATTGCAGAGCAGGGGCCCCAGAGACGGGGGCGCAGGGGGCCCATCCATCACCATAACCACTGGCGCAGCCTGTCCCTTTGTACTGTGCTCTTTTCCGCTGCACACCCGGCCCCCCAGCCACACGGCATTTCCATAAGCCCTGGAGAGCCTGCTCACGCAATTTCCCATGGTTGGGGCTCAGTTCCTGCTGTTGGCAACCAAGATTTCGGATGGATATATAACATGGATATTTAAGCGGAGTCCTTGAGTACCGTAGATCAGTATCTCCCACGCATGTCACAGCAACTGCTGTCTGGGCTAAAAGTTACACACCAAAGTCTTCACACGGTGTTGCAGAGTTAATCTAGATTAGCAACTGGCCACACCAAGGAAAAAAAACTGCCTTATACTGGGCAGGGCTGGGCTCCTAGCACCTTCTTGTTTGTCTTGAAGAAACAGCGAGGTGTGCTGAAGTATCACCTCACTGTGTCAGGTGCTTTCTGCCAAGGTACAAGGTACGAAGCACTTCTTTGCTTTAGTAAATGTACATCTTCATCCAACGCAGGGCAGGCAGACAAGAGCTCCATGGTCAAATCTGGCAGACTGCCTGTTTTCGTAAATAGAGTTTCATTAGATCATAGCCCCCCTGTCCATTTATGTGTTTTCTCTGGCTGCCTTCCTGATGTAACAGCAGGGCTGAGTAGTTGCAACAGAGACAGTATAGCCTGAGAAGCAGAAAATATTCACTATCTGGCTCTTGGAAGAAAAGGATCACTGGCCCCCAACCTAGGGCAGAAATCCCCAAACCAACCAAGAGAAAGTTTGTATTCTTGAGTGTCCAGTTTCCAGTTCGCTCACAATTTCTTTCTGTTCATTTGCGTATATACACACACACACACACACACAGTACGTAGATGTATGTATGTAAGTTCCAGGCATACAGCTCTATAATTCGACATCTGTATACACTACAGTGTGATCACCGTTACAGATCAAGTTACCATCCATCACCATACAGTTGGCCTCCTTCACACCATTTTGTCTACTCGCCACCCCCCTTCTCCTCTGGTACCCACTAGTCTGTTCTCTGTATCTTTGAATGTTTTTTTTTGTTTTTTTTTTAGATTCCACATGACTGAAATATGGTATTTGTCTTTCTCTGACTTATTTTACTTAACATCATACTCTCAAGTTCCATCTATGTTGTCACAAGTGGTAAGATTTCGTTCCTTTCCAGGAGTGAGTAATATTCCATTATATAAATATATCACGTCTTCTTTATCTGTTCATCTATTGATGAACACTTAGGTTGTTTCCATATCTTGGCTATTGTAAATAATGTTGTTGTGAACATAAAGGTAGATACCTTTATAAATTAATGTTTTTATATTCTTTGGATGAATATCCAGAAGTGGAATAGGTGGGTCATGTGGTAGTTTTGTTTTTAAGTTTTTTGAGGAGCCACCATAGTGTTTTCCATGGTGGCTGCACACTTTACAATCCCATCAGCAGTGCGCAAGTTTCCCTTTTCTTCACATCCTCACCAACACTTGTTATTTCTCGTCTTTTTTATAATAGCCATTCTAAATAATGTTTTTATTTATTTTTGAGAGACAGAGCATGAGTGGGGGAGGGGCAGAGAGAGAGGGAGACACAGAATCTGAGGCAGGCTCCAGGCTCTGAGCTGTCAGCACAGAGCCTGACGTGGGGCTCGAACTCACGAACCGTGAGATCATGACCTGAGCCGAAGTCAGACACTTAACTGACTGAGCCACCCAGGCGCCCCTATAATAGCCATTCTAACAGGTGTTAGATGATACCTCAATTGTGGTTCTGATTTGCATTTCCCTAATAAGTACTGATGTTGTACATCTTTTCAAGTGCCTTTTGGCCATCTCTCTTCTTTGGAGAAATGGCTATTCAGATCCTCTATGCATTTTTCAATCAGTGTCTTTTTGTTGTTGAGATGTCTGAATTCCTTATATATTTTGTATATTAACCCCTTATCAGATACATGGTTTGTAAATATCTTTTCCCATTTGGCAAGTTGCCTTTTCATTTTGATGATGGTTTCCTTTGCTAAGCAGAAGATTTTTATGTTTTTATTTTATTTTTTTAAATGTTTATTTTTGAGAGAGAGAGAGGGAGACAGAGCATGAGTGGGGGAGGGGCAGAGAGAGTGGGAGACACGGAATCCAAAGCAGGCTCCAGGCTGTCAGCACAGAGCCCGAAACAAGGCTCAAACTCACAAACTGCAAGATCATGACCCGAGCCAAAGTCGGATGCTTAACCGACTGAGCCACCCAGGCGCCCCAAGCAGAAGATTTTTAGTTTGATATAGTCCTACTTGTTTATTTTTGCTCTGTTTCCCTTGCCTTTGGAGTCAGACCCACAAAGAACTCACTAAGGCTCATGTCAAGGAGTTTACCACCTTTGTTTTGTGCTGGGAATTTTATGGTTTCAGGTCTTACGTTTAAGTCTTTAATCCACTTTGAGTTAACTTTTGTGTATGATATAAGACAGTGGCCCAGTTTCATTCTTTTGCAGGTAACTGTCCAGTTTTCCCAGCATCATTTGTTGAAGAGACTGCCTTTTCTCCATTGTATGTTCTTAGCTTCTTTGCATAGATTAATTATCCATATGTGGTTTTTTTTCTGGGATCCCAATATTTTCTTTTCATCTGTGTGTTATGTTTGTACCAATACCATACTGTTTTGATTCCTATAGTTTTGTAATATAGTTTAAATTAGGGAGCATGATACCTCCAGCTTTGTTCTTCATCCTTAAGATTGCTTTGGCTATTTGGCATCTTTTGTGATTCCATACAAATTTTATAATTATTTCTTCTAGTCTTTGAAATATGCCATTGGAATTTTGATAAGTAGTGCACTGATTCTGGTAGATTGCTTTGAGTAGTGTGGACATTTTAATAATATTAATTCTTCCAAAACTTGAGCATAAACTATCTTTCCATTTATTTGTTCAATTTCTTTCATCAGTCTTTTATAGATTATAGTGTTCACTTTTCACCTCTTTGGTTCAAAGAGATACTTTATTCTTTTTATTCTTTTTGATGCGATTATAAATGGGATTGTTTTCTTTCTCTTTTTTTAAGTTTACTTTTATTTATTTTGAGAGATAGAGAACAAGCAGGGGAGGCGTGGAGAGAGACGGAAACAGAAACCCAAGCAGGTTTCACACTGTCAGTACAAAGTCTGATGTGTGGCTTGAACTCAAGAACCATGAGATCATGGCTTGAACCAAAATCAAGAGTCGGGCACTTAACCAACTGAGCCACCCAGGTGCCAAATGGGATTGTTAATTTCTCTTTTGGATGTTTCATTATTTGTGTATGGAAATACCACAGATTTATGTATATTGATTTTATATCCTGCAACTTTACTGAATTTATTTACTAGTTCTAACAGTTTTTTGGTGGATTCTTTAGGGTTTTCTATATCTGGGTATCATGTCAGTTGCAAATATTGGCAGTTTACTTCTTTGTTTCCAACTTAACTGCCTTTTATTTCTTTTTCGTGCCTAATTGCTATGGCTCAGACTTCTAGTACTGTGTTGGATAAAAGTGTCAAGAGTGAACATCCTTGTCTTGTTCCTGTTCTTAAAAGAAAAGCTTTCAGCTTTTTCATCATTGAGTATGAAGTCATATATGGCCTTTATTGTGTTGACATATGTTCCCTTTACACACACTTTGTTGAGAGTTATCATAAATGGATGTTGAATTTTGTCAGATGATTTTTCTGCATCTATTGAGATGAGCATATGATTTTTATCTTTCATTTTGTTAATGTTATGTATCACATGTATTGATTTGCAGATGTTAAACCATTCTTGCATCCCTGGAATAAATCCCACTTGATTGTGATATATGAGCCTTTTAATGTATTGTTGAATATCTGCTAATATTTTGTTGAGGATTTTTGCCTCTGTGTTCATCAAGGATATTGGCCTGTATTTTCCTTTTTTTTTTTTTTTTTTTTTTTTTTTTTTTTTTTTTGTGGTGTCTTTGTCTGGTTTTGGATCAGAGTAATGCTGTAAAATGTGTTTGGAAGATTTCCCTCCTCTTCAACTTTTTTCTTTTTTGAGAGAGAGAGAGAGAGAGAGCACACGCAAGTAGGCAAAATGACCAGAGGGAGAAAGAATCTTAAGCACGCTTCATGTTCAACATGGAGCCCAACATGGGGCTCGATCCCACAACCCTGGGATCATGACCTGAGCCGAAATCAAGATTCAGACTCTAAACTGAATGAGCAACTCAGGCACCCCTCCTCTTCAAATTTTTGGAAGGTTTTGAGAAGGATAGGTATTACATCTTCTTTGAATGTTTAGTAGAATTTGCCAGTGAAGCCATCTGGTTCTGGACTTTTGTTTGTGGAGAGATTTTTGTTTACTGCTTCAAACTCCTTACTAGTAATAGCTCTATTCAGCTTTTCAATTTCTTCATTATTCAATCTAGAAAGAGTGTATTTTTACTAGGAACCTATCCATTTTTTCCAGGTTGTCCAGCTTATTGGTGTATAATTGCTTGTAGTGGTCTTTTATGATCCTTTGTATTTCTGTGGTATTGGTTGTAACTTTTCCTTTTTCATTTCTGATTTAGTTTATTTAAGCTTTCTTTTTTTCTTGGTTAGTCTAGCTAGACTTTCTCTTTTCAAAGGATCCGCTCTTGGGGCGCCTGGGTGGCTCAGTCGGTTGAGCATCCAACTGAGATCAGGTCATGATTTCATAGCTCATGGGTTCGAGCCCGCGTCAGGCTCTGTGCTGACAGCTCAGAGCCTGGAGCCTGCTTCAGATTCTGTGTCTCCCTCTCTCTCTGCCCCTCCCCTACTCATGCTCTGTCTCTCTCTCTCTCTCTCTCTCTGTCAAAAATAAATTTAAAAACATTAAAAAAAAATTTATTAAAAAAAAGGATCTGCTCTTAATTTCACTGATATTTTCTATTGTCATTTTAATCTGTATTTCCTTTATTTCTGCTCTGATCTTTATTGTTTCTTTACTTCTAATTTTGGGCTTTTTCTTTTTATAGTTCCTTTAAATGTAAAGTTATATTGTTTATTTGAGATATTTCTTGCTTTTTTGAGGTAGGCCTATATTGTTATGACCTTCCCTCTTACAGGCTCTAGAGGCTTGCTGCCTCTTACAAATTTTGATATGTTGTATTTCTGTTTTCATTTGCCTTTAGGTGTTTTTTAATTTTTCCTTTAATTTCTTTGATGACCCATTGGTTGTTCACTAGCATGTTGTTTAATTTCCACATTTTTGTGGGTTTCCCTGTTTCTTTGTAATTAACTTTTAGTTTCATACCAATGTGTTTGGAAAAGATACTTGCTATGATTTAAATTTTCTTGAATTTACTGAGACTTGTTTTGTGTCCTAACATGTGCTCTATCTTAGAGGATGTTCTATGTGCACGTGAGAAAAATGTATACTCTGCTGCTTTGGGGTAGAGTGTTTTGTATGTGTCTATCAAGTTCATCTGGTCTGATGTGTCAGTTATGGCCATTGTTTCCTTATTGATGTTTTTGTCTGGATGGTGTATCCAGTACCCACCTACCTTGTGTAAAGGTGCCTGGGCATTACTCTGAGTTAGGTACCAGGGATGGAGAGGAGGGAGGTATGTTGCCCTGGAAATAGTAGACATGGACTGAGCCAGCCTGAATGACCCAGGCCCCAACCTGCCACAGGGACCAGCCTTCCCTGAGAAACTTCTAGAGTCTGGCCACTTTCCTGGGGTGCTTCCAGTGAGCCTGATGAGGTGCCCACTGCTCAGGAGCTTCACAAACTGTCAAGAGGTGCCACATTCCTGTCTGCACGATGCCTAATTAATGGTGCCCTTGTTGCATATTTCAAACATCACCCCTGCACAAACCTTTGTCCCCACCCTCTTTTTCCCCTACCTTCTAGGACACATATCAGCACCCCTCAATGGGTTTAGGACTTGATATCACATTCTGTTTCTGTTAAAATCCCTGAGGCTGAGAATTACAACATGAGGGTCAGGCATGCAAGGAATGAGAAGGAAAAGTAAGCTTCATCTCTCAAGACATTCAAGCCATGTATGGCTATTTGAAATCTTTTCTATAACCTTTATAGAAGAAGGCATGTGTAGGACTAAGAAGAGACCAGCATTTAGATTAGTCACAGAAAGCCTCTAAAAAGATAGAACAATCCTTGGGGCACCTGCGTGGCTTAGGTGGTTAAGCGTCTGACTCCCACTCAGGTAATGATCTCACTGCATGTGAGTTCGAGCCCCACGTTGGGCTCTGTGCTGACAGCTCAGAGCCTGGAGCCTGCTTCGGATTCTGTGTCTCCCCCTCTCTCTGCCCCTCTCCTGCTCTGTCTCTCAATAGTAAATAAATGTTAAAAAAAAATTTTTTTTTTTTTTTGAATGAGGAGCTCCAAGCAGATACCAAAGGCAAAGGTCCGTTCTTCCTAGGCTGTTAGTCCCACATCATAGAAGGGGATTTTTTGTTTTGGTCTGCAGCTTTTTTTTTTTTTTTAATTTATTTATTTTGAGAGAGACAGAACGCACATAGTTGGGGAGGGGCAGAGAGAGGAGAGACAGAATCCCAAGTAGGCTCATCCACACAGAGCCCGACACAGGGCCTGAAGTCACCAACTGTGAGACCATGACCTGAGCCAGGATCAAGAGTCAGATGCTTAACCAACTGAGCCACCCAGGTGCCCCGTGTTTTGATCTACACTTTGAACACCTTCTGCCCTTTGAGCTTAGTCTCTGGTGAAATGAACATTAGTCCAGGGTACATCCCCTTACACCCTCTGTGAAACCAGGCTATTCCTCATTCTGCCAAGATCTGGTGATATTCCTATTCCAGCTCTTCATTTCCCAGCTGACTTGTGCTCCCACTTTTCCCAGGTGGGAGCACACACTAAATGAACTGTCCTAACTCACCCTGGTGTGGTCTTTCTTCCACATCTGTTACACAGAATGGATGCCTGGATATTTGTTAAATGAATCAGTGGACAAAAGGGACACAAAATAGGAAATGACTGACTACTTGGCATTCACTTGAAAATGCACAAGGGAAGGGGCACCCAGGTGGCTCAGTCAGTTCAGCATCTGACTCGGCTCAGGTCATGATCTCATGGTTCATGAGTTCAAGCCCCAAGTTGGGCTGTGTGCTGACAGCACAGAGCCTGCTTGGGATTCTCTCTCTCTGCCCCTCCCCCAATCATGTTCTTTCTCTGTCTCTCAAAATAAATAAACTTTAAAAAACTGCATAAGAGAAATAACAAATTGTGCTGTCTAGTTGTTCTACTGAAGTTTATTTTAAATGTGAAGGGAGTTTGAAAAGTTTTTTGTGGAACAGTGCTCCATACATGCTGCTTACACAGGCATTTATTGTGTACATTTTATGTCCAATTATTCCATAATCCAGTTTTGTTAAACCCTGTCAGCGATGGTCTTGCCTTCTCCAGTTTCCAGCTGGAACTGAACTTAAACTCTGTGTCTTCACAAAGAAACTGACAAAAACAGTGAAACTAGGTTTAGGAAAATTTGTGTTTGGCAGGATGACAAGAAAAGGACTCTTTTTCTTATCAAAATCCTAACTGGTATTTTTAAAAATAAGGACTATATCTCCTTGCTGCCCTCAGCTGCTGTACAGATACAGCACTCTATTAAAATAAATCCCCCCAGTTCATGCCCATCGAAATCCTTTAAACCAAAAGTATCTAAAAATCCCTGGACCTTGAAAGAGTGTAGGTTTCATTCATAAATGCTGAAGGTTTTCAGCTGTCTTACTCAAAAAAACAGCAGATGAAGTTACCTGTCTTCATTCTTTAGGAATAGAGAAAAGGACTTAGAAAGATCCAGCCTCATTTTTTCTTTTTTATTTATTTTGAGAGAGAGAGAGCGTGCTGAAAGGGCAGAGAGGGAGGGAGGGAGGGAGAGAGACTCACAAGCAGGCTCCGTACCATCAGCAAGGAGCCTGGTGTGGGGTTCAAACTCATGAACCATGAGATCATGACCTGGGCCAACATTGAGAGTCCAATGCTCAACTGACTTGAGCCCCCCAGGTGCCCCCAGCCTAGTTTTGTTTTGTTTTGTTTTTGTTTTTGTTTTTAAGGAAGTTTGTTGGGTTGGAGAAGTCATAGAAGGAATCCTGTGTCCAAGCACAAACATCCATCCTTATTTTTACTCCAAGATGCTCTTCATTAAATGTGCCTGTGTTAGACATTGTTGTCAATTCACTAAGTCTCTCATGACATGAAATTGGTGGGTGGTGGGTTTTCCAGAAGTGGGGTGTACAAAAGCCAGCATACCCTGAGTTTCAAAGCATTCCTTTCTGCCTGGTCAAAGAGCTAACTGAATGAAAGAAACTGATTTAACACATTTAAATTAGACATCAATCACCTTTATTAGTTGCAGCCCTCAGTTAATTTTCCTTAAAACAGTAGTACGTCACCATTACTGTTCATTCCTCCGTCAAAGCAACACCACTGCGTGCAGAATTAACCATATGCCTCTAAGTACCTGATGCGTGCTTTGCAATTTCATTAACAAGTGATGGAAAAGACTACAATAGCTCATTAATAAAACATTTTCCTTAGGCACCTTGATTCATTTTGCTTTTCTCTCAAAGAGCTCCAGCAAACGGCTACTTCAAAGGTTGATCCTCTCTCCTTTCACCAGCTGTACGTTTAATCTGTATATATCCTGGGAATAAAGCCACATACAATGAGTTGATGGAACCTTGAGAATCTGTTCAGCACAAGACAAAGTAGATTTCTAGCGTTTACAAATGGCCACATAGAAAAAACCGCAACAGCAGTCCTATCAGTTAATAAATAAACAAACCATATTCTAAGACTCCAAATAATTTACTTGCCAACATCTCACACAGTGTTGAAGAAACTGAGCAGAGTCTCCAAACGGCTAGCCTGTGTTATTTCGTGCTCCTGTTGGCTATAGGGATCATGAGCTGGGTAAGCACGGTGTTTGGTCACAATGCCCAATGCGCCCCACTGTGCTGCCCCGTTTAGGGTGATCTGCTCCCAAGTGAAAATAATGTCATGAGTTACAGGTTTTATTTTTTTTTTCTTTGTTCTTAATAAAACAATTCCGTCTTTCTTATTGCTTATTTTTGAGCAAACAGCAAGGTATGATGGGAAGAATGATTTTGGAATTTCAGCTGAGTCCAAAATCCAGCTCTGTTTCAGGTCAGTTAGGCCAAACTCTTGGACTTTTAACTTTCTCATTAACAGCATGGAGCCAGGGGCACCTGGGTGGTTCAGTTGGTTGAGCAACCGACTTGGATTCAGGTGATGATCTTGTGGTTCATGAGTTCGAGCCCTGGAACCTGCTTCAGATCTGTGTCTCCCAATCTCTCTGCTCCTCCCCTGCTTGCATTCTGTCTCTCTCTCCCAAAGATAAACATTTATTAAAATTTTTTTAAAAACAGCATGGAATCAGGGGCACCTGGATGGCTCACTTGGTTGAGCATCTGACTTCGGCTTAGGTCATGATTTAGCACTTTGTGGGTTCAAGCCCCACATCAGATTCATTGCTGTCAGCCCAGAGCCTGCTAGGGATGCTCTGTCCCCCTCCCTCTGCCCCTCCCTGCTTGCTTTCTCTTTCTTTTCCTCTCAAAAATAAATGAACATTAAAACAAACAAACAAAAAGAGCATGGAGCCATAATGACTGCTCCACTGGTTTGGGGTGAAGAAAATAAGAAAAGGGATATGAAACTGGTCTTATTCCTCATAAAGAACTATATGGCAGAAGTTAATATCATTATTCTAAGTAAAGCTGATAAACTATATCTGAGAGAAGAACTAAAATAAATACAGGAGGCAATTCATTGATTACAACCCTGACAAACCTCAAACATAACACAGGCTTTTGTTTCTACTTTAAAATTCAGAGTGTTGCAGGGGTGCCTGGGTGGCTCAGTCGGTTAAGCCTCCAACTCTTGCTTTCAGCTCAGGTCATGATCTCACAGTTCATGAGTTCAGGCCCTGCCTTGTGCTCTGTGCTGACAGTGAGGAGCCTGCTTGGGATTCTCTCATATTCTCTCTCTCTCTCTCTCTCTCTCTCTCTCTTTCTCAAAAATAAATAAATAAATAAATAAATAAATAAATGGGGCTCGGTCAGTTAAGCCTCCGGCTCTTGATTTCAGCTCTGGCCATGATCTCACAGTGAGTTCCAGCCCCACATGGGCACTGACAGTGTGGAGCCTGCTTCAGAGTCTCCCTCTCTCTCTGCCCCTCCCTAACTCGTAGTCTCTCTCTCTCTCTCTCAAAATAAATAAATAAATAATCTTTTTTAAAAAGTCACTAAAAATTATTTAAAATTTTTAAAAAATAAACATTTTTTTTCTGTTACTTGCTAACTTTAAAAAAATAAAATAAAACTCAAAGTGTTGCATGGAAGCCCCGCCTCAAAATATGATGCCTTTTTGTAAAGCATTTTAAGGACTGGACAAAGCGGAGAAGGACAAGACTTCTTACAATGTCCAAATGTGAAGTTACTGCCTTTTCAAGGGCCGAGTGAGAAGTGAGATTCTTACACGGAGAAGGAGTTTCAGATTCTGGACTCCCAGAGACACAGTTGGTAGCTTAGCATTGGTGTCTTTGCAGGACTGGAAGGCCCGGGGTTATCATTACACTCAGTCTGTTTGGGGGCCGTGTCACCCCCATAGGAAATGCACGCATTTACGATTACTGCACATTTAAAAGTAGGATCAGCCTCTTGGTTCAGAGGCTAAAATGTACTTTGTCTAGAAAGCAAACATGTTTACTTAAATCTGTCCGGTGATCATCATCAGCACTGAATGTCTACTAGTTAAAAATGAATAATTTGCAAGTGATGTATACTCATCTGGAAAGCACATGAAATACGGTCTCATGCCCCCTGTCGATAAGCATCAGCGATTTTTGATGTCTGTTCACCCAAGCTGTCTCCTCATGACACTCCAGATGCCAACTGACCCAAACAAAAAGCTGCTTGGGAATTGCTTTCTGGGAGTCTTACTGGATTTACATTAAGTGTAGATACTCCCTCCAGACCGTTCACTTTTCCCTATGTGCATTCAGCAGGTAGCCTTGGTCCGTCATTTCCTCTCTTCCAGATCTGTTTCATGTTGCCTTTCCTACCTGTCAGTCCTGGAACAGGACAGCCTGCACACCAAAGACATAAAGAAGCACATGGGCTCAGGTCCCCCCACTGGGGAAGCAAGAACAAACTGAAATTCCACTATCACTGTTAGCAGATCTCAGCAAAGCCCTCTAAACAAAGCACTTTCTATTTCCAAAGGAAATCAGGTATGAGAATTAGTAAGCATCTGAAGAAGAGGCGGGGAAAAAAAGGGTCTTTACCTGTCATCTCAAACAAACGTACCTTTAGGCTGGCATCTTCTGGAAATCCGTATACTTTATGCAGTGTCTCTAGGATATCCTTCTCAAAGCTTTCTTGACTGGTGCCTTTCACATCAATGTAGTGGCAATCGGCACTGGCGAAATGGCAGGAAATTGCCTATGCCAAGCGAAATGATTAATATTGGGGAAAAAAAACATTCCACGAACACCAGCAACCAAACAAGGAGACTTCTGAAGGAAAGTCATTTATTTCACTCGGCAGCTGATTTCTAGATTGAAAGCTATTCCATGGTGTCCTGTATTAGACCCCTCAGGGTTCAGTATCTTCTTCCCCAGGTACAGTTAAAGGCTGAGAAATTACAAGAGGTTTTTATGTTTTATCTTTGTTTTTTATTTTTTTAAACTTTTTAAAAGTTTATTTGTTTATTTTGAGAGGCAAAGAGAGAAAATGAGCTGGGGAGAGGCAGAGAGAGGAGGGACAAAGGATCTGAAGGGGGCTCTGTGCTGACAGCAGAGAGCCCGATGCAGGGCTCAAACTCACAAACCGTGAGACTGCCCTGAGCTGAACTTGGCTTAACCAACTAAACCACCCAAGTGCCCCTACAAGAGGTTTTTAGCTACCTGTGACTCTTGTTCTCAAAATGGGCAGGGAACACAATTGATGTGGAAAGGGGACTTTAATGTATTAGCATGTGTCCTCAAGTCCTAAAAAAGGAATGTGTTCCAGGGTTACTTGGTCACAGAAGTTGCTCAGCTGAGTCTGTGATGGCTGTAGATCATGAAAGAAAAACCACAAAAATACCGTGTAAAGGAAAATAATACACACACAACCCCCACCCCCTTGCAAATCAAAAGGACATGTGAAATCCAAGAGCATTCACATACGATACCCATCTTGTTTCCTTCTGAAGGTAAAATGAAGGTTACTTGGTTCTCCCCATTCTTGAAACAGTTATGAAGATATAAACTTGGAACTCAAGGGGCACCTGGGTGGCTCATTCGGTTAAGTGTGCAACTCTTGATCTCGGCTCAGGTCATGATCTCAGGGTTCATGGGATCAAGCCCCATGTCAGGCTGTGCGCCCACAGCAAGAAGCCTGCTTCAGAATCTGTGTCTCCCTCTCTCTCTGCCCCTCCCCCGCTACCACTCTGTCTCTCTCTCTCTCAAAAATAAACATTTAAAATTTTTTAAGAAAACAAAAATAATAAATAAAATACAATAAAGATTTTATTTTTTTAAGTAATCTCTATTCTCTACACCCAACATGAGGCTCAAACTCACAACCCTGAGAACAAGAGTTACATGCTCCACCGAGGGAGTCAGCCAGGTGCCCCTGATCTAGTGCTTATTTAAAATTTTGGCATCGTCTTCATCATGGACATTTTTGCATTAGTTTTGATTTTTTAAATGCTGCATTAAATATCATTTAACTGGATTGTGGAGGGGTTTCTTTAGCCCCTTCCGCTCATCCTTAAATTTTGCCCCAGAGGAGACTCTCTTCTTGCCTCACCCTCATCCTGGCCCTGGTAGAAACAGGAATGAATAGAAGATGACCCATGACTTCAGGGAGACAATAGGGGTTGGTGTGACAAACCAGAAAACGACCTCAGCCCCAAAGAAGCCCCAACATGTAGTATCGAGACCCGTGTTATCCTGGGAGAAATGTGAATCCACAGTACTGTCAGATCTGCTGAATTTTCAAGAAGCAAGAAATCTGGGAACATGAGAAATGTTGTCAGATTTTAATGTAAGCAATGAAATCATTAGGTTTAAAACATTCTGGGGCTAAGGGGTGAAAAATATGGCTGTTAAATCTGATTTCTGGGAAGCCAATTCAGAACCTTTGTTTAGGATCAATAATGTTTTTCCCAATAACAATGCTATTATGAACTTTCCTCTTGCGTGGTTACTATGAACTATTTATATTCCAAATTTTATTATTTCAGTATGTCAGCCATTGTTTTTGCCTCCAAAAGCACAGGCTGTGGGCTCCTAAGTAAGCTCTTCTTCTGAAGCGATTCTATGAATGTTCATAATTCAGTATCAGTAGGATTGGGACCTGAAGTCACTTGGCTTCTTACTGATATGAGCAAAAAAGCATGAGGTAGCAAACAGATTTCCTGGTAAATAAACCAGACTAAAGTCCAGTTTAGTTAAAGGCCACAAGCCTCATAAATTTTAACACATCTTGACATTTTTGTTTCTAACCAATTCGTCTTTGGAAAGTACAGGGATGTTATCGCATACCTTCCGGTAGCCTTGACTTTTGTTCCAACCAGATCCATGGATGAGCAAAGGATGAAAGAAAACAGTGTCTCCCTTCTCCATCTCAAGGTGAACTCGGGGGCTATTTTCATCATAGCCCTGAATCCCATAGTACATTATGTTAACTCCCCCCTAGAATGCAGAAGAGAACCCAAGTCTGTATTTGTGGAACCCAATAATTAAAAACTCTATCAATGACTCATCAGGAAAAGCAAAGGTTTCCTAACTTCTTCCAAGAGAAAGAGGTAAATAGGTTATTAAAAAATTATAAATATACAAAAGCTTCTCAGATGTCTGGTTTTCAAAGTCACATTTTGATATTAATATCATGGATTTGGGGGACCAAATAAAGAATGTGAAATTTCCACTTACCTTCATTACTAAATTGTACATGAAGATCTACATCAACTTTGCATTTTGTAGAGTTAACACAGGAGATCACCTTTCCAGCCTGAATCTGTAATCATTCTTTCCCAACATGACAGTTTCCTAACCTGGAACTTTGCATAAATCATTCTTCTAAAACTCAGGAGTAACTCTGAGAAACTAACTGTTCTCCCAAACCAGCAGGGAGAAAATGTTCAATTTGTC
The DNA here is from genome assembly GCF_024362965.1 of Panthera pardus. Taxonomy (NCBI): domain Eukaryota; kingdom Metazoa; phylum Chordata; class Mammalia; order Carnivora; family Felidae; genus Panthera; species Panthera pardus. The sequence continues at coordinate 128,937,229 of NW_026526991.1, read as the reverse complement.
TCAGCTCACAAAGCACTCAGGACACATCCAGAGAAAAGAAAGAATAATGTATATTAACACATTGTGGGGTTTTTTTTATAACGATTTCCAAAGCTGGTTATTGCTTTGAGTACTGGTTATGGGGAGAGGACAGCATCCTATCCCCCTTCCTAAGATTATTCCACATTCTTTGGAGGAAGGACAGCTTTCCTGCTGGACTGTGTTGGGACCTCTTTCCTGGCCAGGGTAGGTATGTGAGCTAAGCTAAGTAGCTAAGCACTGTAGTCATTTTGACTCTGAGCAGAGAATTGAAGGGACCAGAGATAGTCAAGGTTCAACTGCCCACACCAGGTGCCCCGCCCTCACTGTTCCCAATGAGCAATGACGCCCACTTTCCCTCCTGCTCACCAGAGCCAGCCAGCCTTTCCACGGACTCAGCATGTGCCTGCAACCCTCCAAAACACCCCCTCTGGCTTAAGTCAGCCACAGCCCACTTCTATTGTCTGCATCAAACTTTCCCTAAACCTCAACTCAATTGATAAATCTCACAATTTCAGATTTTGTATCAGGATCCAGACTCAAATGTTTTCACTTGGCACTAACGCTCAGTGCAAGAATTCTGATTGAGACAGAAGCCTTAAAGCCACATTCTTGACTTCCTACAGAACTACATTCACTCTTCCTGCCTTGACAACATATGCTCTTCTCATTCTGACCATCATTATGGGTGTTCGAGACCTTATTGTCTGATACCTAAAACACCAATAGTCTCTTCGGTTTCTCTGCCTTTGGACTCCTCACCTCCAGTGTATCTTGCTCTAGACCTCAAAATTATGATTTTTTTTAAAAGCAGGTTTCATGTCCAGCACGGATCCCAACACGGGACTTTAACTCATGACCCCAAGATCAAGCTGAGATCAAGAGTCAGATGTTTAACTGACTAAGCCACCCGGGTGCCCCAGGATTATGATTCTTGAATTTGATTTCACCATTTGACTTGATTTCACTATTCATGGGCTCAAAAACTTTAGTAGTCCTCTATCATCAATAGCTGAGTCAATGAACCATGGAATGGCCATGCAATGGAATACTAGTCAGCCTTTCCCAGAGTCTTCATTGGTCTCTCCAATGGGAAAGAGATGATCCCTCCCTTCTTTATCGTAAGAGCCATCAATCAGCGTGTAAGACTTATTTGGTGCTAGACATGTGCACCTGGTGTTGCAAGTGTTTAAGTGTTCCTCTCAATTAGGCTTTATAATCTCAGATCCTATACAGCGCCTACCAAAGTTCTCCACGCTGATCAACTTTCCAACCCTTGTTGAAAGAAAAATTACTATTCCGTCTGACACCTTTGAATTTTCCCTGATCCTAATTCCAAATCTTAAAACAAAGTTTTGCCAAGAAAGGACATGCCATCTCATTGTTAAAGCTCTTTATGTATACCGACGTGAAATCAAAACAATAAATTTTCCAATTAAGATACATCCTCTAAGCAGACATACCTCCCACTGGGGATAACTGTGTGGCTTCAGGCAGCCTTTGTGCGTGCCTGGGAGCACAGACAGGCAGCCATTGTTCCGGTTGACCTGTTCCATGGCCGTCCAAGCAGCAACAATCCTATTACTAGGTCTGAAGGGGAAATAGTGTAGATCTTGGTGGAAAGGATGGCGGGTTGTCTTTTTGCCTGAAACAGAACCTACTGTTAAAAGATACTTGAATCTCAGAATTCTTCTTCTTTGCCTGAACAATGACCTATCCCTGCAAAAACCAAACAAGTGAAAGGACACTATAGAAAATCAGCCTGGAGAGATAAGCCCCAAAGTGAACTATCAAATCAACAGGGTGACTCCACATCCTGTACTATTTTCTGGTAGCTGAGTGCTTACTTACACCATTTTTCCTTTTTTTTTTTAAGTCTGAAATGCTGTTTATTTTATTTTTTTAATGTTTACTTTTGTGTGAGCATGAGCAGGGGAGGGACAGAGAGAAAGGAAAATGCAGAATCTGAAGCAGGTTCCAGGCTCTGAGCTGTCCGCACAGAGACTGACACGGGGCTCAAACCCAGGAACAGTGAGATCATGACCTGAGCCGAAGGTGGATGCCCAACCGACCGAGCCACCCAAGCGCCCCATTACTTACACCACTTTCTAGCAATTCCTACATATGTCACAATTCTACTGTGCTTTGTTCCTTTGTAACTCTGGTTTGGGCACAGAGCCTACCCCCAAAAATTTTTTGATTAATTGAACACAGTGGCCAAATCTGAAGTCCCCTATTAGCCTTCGAAGTGGCTAATGTAAAAAATATCAATTAACTAAATTAATAAGAGGCCTCCAAGAAGTTCCTCAGTGAACTGGAAGCAGTCGGTATATAGTCTCTGGGTAGAACCAGAGCTCAAAGAACCACATTTACATTTTTCCCTGCTTTGCAATTTGAACCTGGTGTTCCCCCACCCCCAACCCCCATCTCTCTAAAGCAAGACATTCAGGGTGGGAGAGATTTGGTGATGTTAAGCTACGGGCCTGTCACATAAACTTCTCCTGGCCTCTTTTTCCTTAGAAAAAGTAGAAAAGGATAAAGAATCTTGAAGGGCCAATTTATTACTGCTGGTATAGCAGAATTTCTCAGCATGGCCCAAGAGCCGTCTGCATTAGACTCTGGGGATGGCGTAAAAAGATGCAGATTCCTGGGTTCTACTTTCCAAATCAGTTTCTCTGGGAGTGAGATCTTAGGAGCCACATTTTAGGGACACCTGGGTGGCTCAGGCATTTGAGCGTCTGACTCTTGATGTTGGCTCAGATCATGATCCCAGGGTCATGGGATCCCAGGGTCAAGCAGGCACAGAGTCTGCTTGAGATTGTCTCTCTCTCTCCCCCCTCTGCCCCTCTTCCCAGCTTGCTCTCTTTCTAAAATAAACTAAAAAAAAAAAAAAAATTAGTGTTTATTTTTGATGGGGTGGGAGAGAGAGGGAGCCAGAAGATCTAAAGTAGGGGATGCACTGACAGCAGAGAGCCCCTTGTGGGGCTCAAACTCACAAACCGGGAGATCATGATCTGAGCCGAAGTCAGACACTTAACCAAATGAGCCAGCCAGGCACCCCTAAAATTAAAACTTTTTTAAAAAGCTACATTTTATGGGGCGCCTGAGTGCCTCAGTCGGTTGAACACCCAACTTCAGCTCAGGTCATGATCTCGCAGTCAGTGAGTTCGAGCCCTGCGTCAGGCTCTGTGCTGACGGCTCAGAGCCTGGAGCCTGCTTCTGATTCTGTGTCTCCCCTGTCTCTCTGCCCCTCCCCTGCTTATGCTCTGCCTCACTCTGTCTCTCAAAAATAAGTAAATGTTAAAAAAAAATTTTTTTAATAAAATAAAAAGCTACATTTTAGCAAGAAATTTTAAGAACAACTGTAGTATATGATTTATGAGAATAGTTTTAGTTTTGTTAGTAATAATTATGTCTTCACATCAGGAAAGCAGAATTTACACTCTCATAGGTGAGAATGGGTAACAAAGCTCAGAGATCATGATTATAATAATAGGAGCCTATGGTCTATGAGCCATCATGTTTATTAAACCACACTTCTGAGAAGCCAGCCAGTAACCCTACAGTTAACCTCTGAAATCACTATTCTACATCAATATTACTACAATATAAACTACTTTAAGACTTAAATAAAAGTACTTATTCATTCATTTATCAAAGTTTAGCAGTTATATGCACAGCTATAGTTAGAATGCTTGAAACTTTTTTTTTTCTCAACAAGAGCCCTTTACCAGAATCTGGAGGTTTGTTTATCATCATGGTGTGCACGACCATAATATTGGGTCCAGTGAAGCACTCCACATACTTCAGAATCTAAGAGAAAAGGGAGAACAAAGTTTCACGAGAAATCGAATACACAGGCAAGCAGCACAAAGTATAATGATCTAGAGAAGAACCAAGATGCCAAATAGTTCAAAAAAAACATTTGGGATTTCACAACACTGCAAACAAAACATGAGAAGGTCAACAACTGGAAATCTGCAATTAATTTAAAAAGGCTTTTTCGAGCCAGTTGGGAAAAAGCCTGAATTAAACAGGCTTTTTCAAGCCAGTTGGAAACTTAACCACTTTTTCTGCAAGAAAAGATAGGAGTTTCTCTGAGATGTCAACTGGGAAGAAGGACAGGAGTTCCCTCCTTTCAGCTGAAGCTGTCCAGAGTTGTCTGGTGAGAAGGGAGCTTCCTCTTCCCCTCACCGAGACTATTCATAAGCAGGGACCATGAGGGGCACCTTGCCGGCTCAGGCGGTCGCACACGCGACTCTTGATCTCAGGGTCATGAGTTCAAGCCCCACACTAGGCAGAGAGTCTACTTAAAAAAAAAAAAACAAAAACCAGAAGGGACCATAAGAGGTCCCAACACATGTGCAGCCGCGTGCACAGCCCAGAGGAAGGAAGGGGAGGACAGGAGCTGGGGGACACATCACAATCAGAGCACCTCCTAACCCACAGCTCCTTACTGAGGGCTAGCAACCAGACAGAGTGACAGGAGATGGGGGCACAGAGGGGAACAAGATGAGCAGGTCCCTGCCCTCGTCTATATCCTGGTGGGCGAAGTTAAACAAACAGTGACACGGGCACGTGTGCCTGGGACGCATCTGAGGAGAACACGTGACACGGCTGGCGGAATTAGGCCCGGGGTCTGGAGGCTGGGTCGCTGCCTCCTGCATCTAACCCACCTGGGGAGGGGCAAACAGCACGAAGAGCCCTGTGTGCCTCCTACCCGCCAGGGACTTTATGCCTCCCATTTGGACCGCACAACAAGGCCTGGAAAGCAATGCCCCATGAATGAATCATCCTTTAAAGTGAAAGCCCCACACGCGTGAGCCTGAGGCTAAGAAACCGGCCAAGGTGTCAGTGCCAGTTAAATGAAAGTGACAGTGCTCAATCTCCAACTCGGCCAGACTCCAAAAAATGAAGCATACTCCAGCACTTTCTCACCATTTCATCTCCCATGTAAGGAACATTGGCAGTTTGAGCACGAAACACTCAAATCCTAGGAGTCAGGCCTCATACCTGTTTTTTTTATAAAGCACGTCACTTTTTGGTATTCCCTTAATTTTTTTTAAATTTATTTTTGAAGGAGAAAGAGAGAGACAGAGCGTGAACAGGGGAGGGGCAGAGAGAGAGGGAGACACAGAATCCCAAACAGGCTCCAGTCTCTGAGCTGTCAGCACAGAGCCCGACACGGGGCTCGAACTCATGAGCTGTGAGATCGTGACCTGAGCCGAAGTTGGACGCCCAACCGACTGAGCCACCCAGTTGCCCCTTTAGACCTGTATTTTCTTTTTTCTTTTTTAAGTCATCTCTACTCCCAATGTGGGGTTGGGACCCATGACCCCAAGATCAAGAGTCACATGCTGTACTGACTGAGCCAGCCAGGTGCCCCAGACCAGTGTTTTCTAAACCTCAGTGACTCAAGAGCCATGTCACCATTTCTGTCGTACTTTACAGAGCTGTCCAATATAGTTAGCCAATAATTCTCCTAAATTAACTCGTTTCTTATCCTGATTAATAATATTATTTTTTTAATGTTTATTTATTTTTGAGAGAGAGAGAGAGAGAGCACAAGTGAAGGAGTGGAGAGAGAGAAGGAGAGAGAGAATCCCAAGCAACCCCAACGGGGGCTTGAACTCACGAACCTTGAGATCATGACCTGAGCTGAAGTCTGATGTTCAACCGACTGAGCCACCCAGGTGCCCCGAGTAACAATTTTTCTTAAAAGACAAGTTTAAATCTAAACATAAACCTCTACGGACCAGACTCACAAAACAAAAAGAACAAAATAAATGGATGTACAGTGAAAAGCCTCCATGGTGTCACTCCAGTTGATATGCCCATATCAAGGGTGAGAGGGTCTCTCTCTAACACAGAGGTCCTGCCCTTCTCAACCAAGGATAATTACCAGACTCCAAAGCAGGGTTTCTCTATTCGGGGCAGTACTGACACTTGGGGCTGGGTATATCATTATTGTGGGGGAGGGGGCTATTTTATAGGCTCCCTGGCCTCTACCCGTGGGTGGGACACACTACCCACCTTGGCTGCAGGTACAAATGTCTGCCTCGGGTGGAGAACCACTCCTCTGCAGCCACCAGAGAAGGGGGCCAGATAAAGTACAAGCGGCAATTTCAGGGGCGCCTAGGTGGCTCAGTCGGTTAAATGTCCGACTTCGGCTCGGGTCATGACCTCAGGGCTCGCCTCAGGGCTCGTGGGTTTGAACTTTGCGTCAGGCTCTGTGCTGACAGCGTGGAATCTAAATTTTTTTTTTTTTTTAATTAGTGTTTATTTTTTTGAGACAGACAGATCATGAACAGGGGAGGGTCAGAGAGAGGGAGACACAGAATCCGAAGCAGACTCCAGGCTCTGAGCTGTCAGCACAGAGCCCGACGCGAGGCTCAAACTCACAGACCGTGAGATTGTGACCTGAGCCGAAGTCGGAGGCTTAACCGACTGAGCCACCCAGGCGCCCCGACAGCTCAGAGTCTAGAGTCTACTTCGGACTCTGTCTCCTCCTTGCTCTAAATAAATAAATAAATAAATAAATAAATAAATAAATAAATAAATAAATGCATACATACATAAATAATTCAAAATACATTCTATAAAAAAATTAAACAGCAGCAATTGCAGAGGCAAGCATGCGGGTGGGCTATTAACTGAAAGAGAAAGACAATGCAGGAGGGTCTCGAACCTCAGGGAGAGTGCAGTATCTGAAGAGCTCCTCATCCTGGTGAAAATTCTGGACCTTTGTAATCAGCTCTTCACTTGGAATGAACTTCGATTTTTCAGTGCTTACATCTCTCATGATCATCATGCCTTCGTGTTTCACTTCCTGTTTGCAGATCCTTTGAAACTGGTTCCTAGAAAATTAAATTGGCAGATGGCGTCATCACTGCAGGCTTCAAGCACCTGCCTGGCCCATTCTGTGGAAAGCTTCTCAAAGACCGAGCGGGTGGTTTCTGTGCGCCAGGTTGACCTCCGGCCCAGGCTGAGTAGTTCTGAGGACAGGGAGGAGAAAATGGCCAACCCAGAAGCCTTTGCCTCCTCACTAAGCCAGCCAGTCCGGCTCCAGAGCTCACGCTCCTAACCACTTCCTAGCGAACCAATCGCCAAAAAATATCTGAACACGGACACGCTAATCTTACTCAGGTTCCTGTTGCATACATATAACATATTTCTGTAAAATAACAGACTTACTGTACCTAAAGCGTGTAATATCATCATCAGATACCAAATTTTTAATGACAAGAAACCCATTTTCTTCATAAAATTTTCTCTGTTCTAGGCTTAGAACGTCGTTATCCAGTGTATACCTAAAGGGGGAAAAAAAATCTCAAATAAGTCCAATTTAAAATCCCAACCCAACAAGATGTGTCAAGAACCTGAAAAATGTTCATACTCTTCCACCTGGCATTTCTCTTTTTTATTTACTCTAAGAAAATAATCTAAACATTTTTTTAAAACAAGTCTTTGGGTTTTTTATTAAGCATATTTATCTTCTTGGTAATCTCTGTACCTAATGTGGGGCTCAAACTCATGACCCTGAGATCAAGAGTCATATGCTCTTCAGCTGAGCCAGCCAGGCGCCTCTAATCTGAACATTTTTTAAAAAGGTTTAAATCCAGGGGTGCCTTGGTGGCTCAGTCAGTTGAACATCCGACTTCGGCCCAGGTCATGAGCTCGTGGTTGACGAGTTCGAGCCCCACGTCGGGCTCTGTGCTGACTGCTCAGAGCCTAGAGCCTGTTTCAGATTCTGTGTCTCCCTCTCCCTCTGCCTCTCCCCCGCTCATGCTCTGCCTTCTCTCTATCTCAAAAATAAACATTAAAAAAAAAATTTTTTTTAAGGTTTAAATCCAAAGCATTAACTACTGTCACCAAAAAAATAGAAGAATAATTAATTATATCCACTCAATGAGATATGATTCATTAAATCATTAAAAATGAAGAGGGGGGGTGCCTGAGTGGCTCAGTCAGTTGAGTGTCTAACTTCGGTTTAGGTCATGATCTCACGGTTCTTCAGGTCGAGCCCCACATCGGGCTCTGTGCTGACAGCTCAGCACCTGGAGCCTGCTTCAGATTCTGTCTCTGTCTCTGTCTCTCTGTCTCAAATACAAATAAACATTAATTTTTTTTTTAATGAAGGGCATATAATAGAAATGCTTATTATAATAAAATATGGTTAGATTTCTATAAAACCAAATCTTTTATTACTTGTAAAAAAATGCAAAGAAATAACAAAAAAGTGGTTGCCTTTATGTAACAGAATTGTGGATGATTTTTTAAAATTCCTTTTGTTTCTCTCATTTTAAAATTTGTTCTGTAATGAATATATATGGTTTTTCAGGTAGAAAACGAATGCAATAGATTTTATATTTTAGATTGTCTAGATCATACATTCTCAGAGGAAATCAAAGTGACAAAAAATCCAAATAAATGTATGGCATATGCACAAACTCAAATCACCCAGTCCATTTTTCTAGATGGGAACAGTGGCTCCATGAGAATATTCCATGGAGATCAATGACTTCCCCCTACAAAGGTAATTTAAGTTAAACCAGAAATACTAGCTAATATAGCAGTATAACCAGACTACAGGCTAACTTAAATGAGGTACACTATGCCTGAATTTGAAAACAAAACAAAACAGATTACACACTTCTGACATTTTTTTTCTCTTTTCCGAATTAGGTCTTCACAATTTTCCACGGTTCTAATTAGAACAGGTCCCGGCAACAGAGGATTTGTATAATGAATTTTCACCAGGCAACATGATATATTGTATTTTATATCTCAGTTACCACTAGAAAAAGCTTTAAATACATTTTATGGTTAAAAATGAAAATTAGCTCTACTTACTGGAATTGTGGAGGATGGAAACTGGTAGAAGAAACAGCCCATGTTGTGGGGTGAGCTGTCTAGGATGTGAATTAAGGCAAATAAAATTAATTTTTTTAAAGTTTATTTATTTTTGAGAGAGAGAGAGAGAGAGAGAGAGAGAGTGCGAATGAGCAGGGGAGGAGCAGAAAGAGAGGGAGACAGACTCCCAGGCAGGCTCCAGACTCAGCCATCAGCACAGAGCCCTAAGTGGGGCTCAAACTCAGGAACAGTGAGATCATGACCTGAGCCCAAGTCGGAGGCTTAACGGACTGAGCCCTCCCCCAGGCGCCCCTCAAGGGTTTTAATTTCTCCTAGCCTCAAGCTTTGTTTTCTCACCTGTGAAATGAGATAATCACCTTTATTAGTGTATGGACGGGATTTTAAGGTTATGGTGGTTCTGCTACATCACTGGGTGGAACTCAGCCGGGAGAGCAGTAGTAAAAATAAATGAAACAACCAGTACAATCGTTTGTGTGAAAGGTTTCAGGATCCTGCACACAGCAAAGTCCAATCACGTCCCTTAAAGAAAAATCCCAGGCAGTGTCTTTCCACGCTTCCAAAAGTTACCCCTGAATGAGAACACCGAATCGGAGTAGGAAAAACAATTCTCTAAAGCTCCTGGAGGGGGCCCCTGAGAGGCTCAGTCGCTTGAACCCCCAACTTCCACTCAGGTCGTGATCTTGCACTTCGTGGGTTCCAGCCCCGTGTCGGGTTCTGTGCTGACAGCTCAGAGCCTGGAGCCTGCTTCGGATTTTGTGTCCCTCTCTCTGCCCCTCCTCCACTCGCGCTCTGTCTCTGCCTCTCAAACATGCATAGACATTAAAAAAAAATTTTTTTTTCTTTTAATAAAGCAATCGGATTTACGTGTCATAGAGTGACATCTTACTGGAGCCGACCCCGGCGGCCGCACACATTGCCCCCGAGATGAACTTCTGAAGGTCAAATCTGGAGAGGCAGCGTGGTCTCCTGCGGGGCCCGGGGACACTCCCGGCGCGCCGGTAGGAGGGAAAGCCGAAGGGCGCCTGCAGCTCCGGCCTCCACCCGCGGAGGCCGCGTGTCTCGCCAGAGGGCCCTGCTGCCTGCCTGCCTGCCCGGCCGGCCCGTCTCGGCTGCTCCGGAAAGCTTTGCGCTTCCGTTTACCGTGCGACCGTGCTTCGCATTTCTCGGGCTCTGGGCGGCCGGGTCACGAGCGGCCAAGTGCAGAAAATGCCAAAGTAGTTGAAAGCAGGCCCTTCAGTAACGACTTCCATCCTCCCCTCCCGCAAAGCAGGGAAACAAGAGGCCCCGGGAGGGCCCAGAATGCCGGAGCGGCGCCACATCAGCCACAGAGGTCGGCACTGTCACGCTCCCGCCGAGCGAGCAGGTCCCCGCCGGGAGCTCCCAGCTCCCCTATCATCTCGCCCTTCCCCGCCCCTCCCCGGCGCCCCGAAGAGCTGTGACCACTCTTGCAGCCCGAGCCCCACGCAGCCCAAAGGATACGTAGGCCCTGGCGGAGGTTCGCCCGAGGTGTCCCAGCACGGTGCGCAAGCGTAAGGCTGCGCGGTTCTGTTCCATGGCTCCGGCGAGCGGACTAGTGAGCCGGGCCTCGGTCCCGTCCCAAGGAGGCGGGCCCGTCGATCACCGGATACGACTCCCGAGAAGCGCCTCCTCCCCTGCACCGCCTCCGCGGAGAAGCACCTAACCGCCCGGCTCCACGCACTGGGCTACGGTAGGGTGCGGACTCGCTGCCCGGACACCCTCCCTCTAAGCGATTACAAAGAGCATCCCTGCCTCACACAGCCGGAAAGCTAGTTTTGAAGAACTCAGAGGGTTAAGGTCACCCAATGAGAAATCAGCCAGAATATGACCCACATTCCCAACTGCAGAGTTTTTATCTCATTCCACGTGACCATGCCTTTCACTATGCTGCTGGAGTAATTCAAATGTTCAGCCCTAGAAGTAACATGTGCTGTTCAAAAGAGGTGTTTAATTTATTGGGAATCCCATTTGAAATACTAGAAACATATTGGCTGTTCGTTAAAAACGAACAAAAGTAAATGAAATAAATGTCTCCATGAAATGTTTGATCTGCACAGTCTAGTATTATTTTAAATTTCCTGAAAAACTAGAAATTCTCTTTTCTTCCCTTCTCCCTCCCTTCCTTCCTTCTGTTCTTTCACTTTTCTTTCTTTCTTTCTTTCTTTCTTTCTTTCTTTCTTTCTTTCTTTTTTTCTTTCTTTCTTCCTTTCTTATTCAATTACTTTGGGGATAAGTCCCCATGATACCGCCACCATCGTCAAGGTCATAAACATCCATTACCTCTCAGAGTTCCCTCCCACACTCTTTACCTCAGTATGTTGGGTGTTTGTCCTAAGAACACAACATGAGATCTAAGCAAATCCGAAGTATGTAACTCAGCACTGTTAGCTATAGACACTGTGCTGTATTGTAGGTCTCCAGAACTATTTAGGTAGCATCACCGAAACTTTGTACCTTAAACCATCACCTCTCCGTACCCCTTCCGTAACTGCTGGTAACCACCATTCTCTCTGCTTCTATGAGTCTGACTCTTAAACTCCTCCTAGAAGTGGTATCATGTAGTATTAGTCCTTCTGCGACTGGCTTAGTTCACTTAGCATAATTCCCTTAAGCTGCACCCATGTTGTTACAATGGCAGGATGCCCTTCCTTATTAAGGCTGGATCCTGTTCCATTGTACATATAGACCACATTTTCTTCACCCATTCATTTGTTGACAGACACGTAGGTTGTTTCCCTATCTTGGCTGTGGGGAAGAGCCCTGCATTGAACATTAAAGTGCAGATGTCTCTTCCAGATCTCATTTCAGTTCCTTTGGATCTATACCCAGAGGATTGCTGGATTGTATGCTACTTCTATTTTCAATTGTTTTTGAGGAACTTCCATGCTGTTTTCCATAATGGCCATAAGAACTAGAAATTCTGTAAGATCTTTTCCATCCACACTCTGCAGATGGTTGACATAGCATCTCATTGTTTTTCTTCTCCCTCATTTTTCTCATTGTTTCTTTGTCTTAAATAGTTACTTCCAGAACATCTCACCTTATAAACATGTCATTTTATTTATTTATTTATTTATTTATTTATTTATTTATTTATTTAGAGTGAGAGAGAGAGAGAGACTGAGCGAGAAGGAGGGAGAGAGAGAGAAACCCAAGCAGGCCCTGCACCATCAGCATGGAGCCCAACACCAGGCTCAAACTCACGAACTGCGAGATCATGACCTGAGTCAAAACCAAGAGCCAGACGTTCAACTGACTGAGCCACCCAGGTACACCAACATGTTATCATTTCTTAAGTGATGTCTTTATATAATGTGGTGAATCTGCCATACTCTGGGAGAAAAGCAGGTCAGGACTCAGAATTATCAGCTGTGGCCTGTTTCCTCTCAGGTAGGGAGGAGAAAGCATCCAGAGCAAGGCTTGCCCGTTGGCCTTTATCTTTGGGTTCTCTATTCTTTTTCCATGATTCCTTCTTACCAAGACTCCCAAATTTTTTAGGCTAACAGAAATGTCTTTGGCTTTCCCTCATTAGCTCTTAACCTCATCCCCCACAAATTGATCATCACATGGCTGGAACCTGACTCTGAAATCGTCGATTAGATTGCCAAGAGTTTTCAGGAGAGGCACTTATGTTTATCATAGTTTAAAATGAAGTATCTGGCCTTTGGCAGGTACGGGAAAGAGAATCTCTCTCTGCTTCAGAGAAAAACTATCGGAATGCGCATGGGTGAATAGGTGTCTCCTTACTGCCCTCGCCTGGAGGACAGTGGGCACTGCTAGGAGGAGGAACATGGAAATTAAGTTCACCCCAAAACAGATTATTTACAGGTCAAGACCTTTACCTTCACAGGCCCTGAAAGTTACTGGCTTTCCTGACCATTGGGAAATACAATGAGGTGACTGTATCTACACCTGTAGTTTTAATGGTCTCCCAAAATACCTTCGTTTTAAAAGTGTGTGAAATTCCCTGCCCTACCCTAAGGCATTCACAATAGGGGTGGCTCAGTTGGTTGGGCATAGGCCTTTGGCTCAGGTCATGATCTCGTGGTTTGTGAGTTTGAGCCCCTGCATCGGGCTCTGTGCTAACAGCTTAGAGCCTGGAGCCTGCTTCGGATTCTGTGACTCCCTCTTTCTCTGCCCCTCCCCATTCATGCCTAGTATCTCTCTCCTTCAGATATAAACATTAAAAACATTTTTTAAAAAGGCATTCACAACAGATGCGTTTAAAGTTTATGGTTGTTGGGGCACCTGAGGGGCTCAGTGGGTTAAGCATCCGACTTGGGATCAGGTCATGATCTCACGGTCCATGAGTTCGAGCCCCGTGTTGGGCTCTGTGCTGACAGTTCGGAGACTGGAGCCTGCTTCGGATTCTGTGTCTCCCTCTCTCTCTGCCCCTCCCCTACTCGTACTTCGTCTCTCTCTCTCTCTCTCTCTCTCTCTCTCAAAAATAAGTAAACATTAAAAAAAAATAAAGTTTATGGTTGTTAAAAGAGATGAAGGAAATCCTTGAATGTTTCCACTTGTTATCTGCCTTTTTTAAAATTAGAGGATGCTGGGTTTAAAATTTTTCATTTAAGATCCCATGGAGAATTAAACAATAATTTCTCCTTAAGTAAAGAGGTAATTTGATGAATGTTACTAGTTTTTAGAAATAGCAGTTCGGGGGTACCTGGGTGGCTCAGTTGGTTAAGTCTCCAACTCTTGATTTTGGCTCAGGTCGTGATCTCACTGTTTGTGGGCTTGAGCCCTGCATTGGGTTCTACACTGGCAGCACAGAGCCTGCTTGGGATTCTTTTTCTCTCTCTCTCTCTCTGACCTTCCTCCCCCCTCCCCTCAAAATAAATAAGTAAACTTTAAAAAACAGCAATTTGGATTATTTGGAAATTCCCTAAGTAGGCATCTTTAACAGTTGTGTTATTAAAATAAAAATATCTTGGAATGATTGAAATGGAACATTAATGGAGCACAAACATTATCACAAGAATAATTTCTTTCTCCTTCAGCATTTGGCATTTATTCATTTCTTGTTAAAGTTAGAATTTTGAAGATTATTTCAAAATTACCTTTTTCCCTCCCCTTCAAACAATGTGCTTGGTTTACTCAAACATTGAAAGTAAACTTAAAGACAAATGTTGAGACACAACGATTTTCAAAACCACCTAAGGAATAGTTTCCTCCAAATGTATAAGAAGTTAAAATGATTTTTAATAATAGCCACAGTGGAACAGCTAAGAAAAAATAGTCTGACCTGAGAACCTTGAATTAAATTGTTCAAGGGTTGTGCACACTTACAACAATTCCATTATATGAATGAGAAATTGCAATCAATCCCAGATTCAAAATGCCGTTCCTTCTGAGAATAGATGATCGTGGCCAGTGGTTTAGTAGCAAGTTTTAAAGTTCATCAGATGCATTCGTGCACCAAACAGAAGCCAGCTCATTGGCCATCCGCCTGCAAATCCGCCCATACTCAGTTTTCCCGGCTACAGTAGGGCAGTCCAGCACTCCAGCAAAAGCCAGCTCTCCCCTTGTGCCCTACTTCCATCTCCTGTCTTGACAATTCCAGAACCTTGTTCCAGCGATTCTCCTCTCCCTCTCCACCTTGTTGGGTCTCCCGCCGTCCCCCCTCCCATCAGCAGATGCCTATGCTGCTGTTTCCCTAGATTACAAAGCTCCCTCGTAAGTCCAACTTCTTCCAATTCCCACCCATCCATTTCTCCATTCTTTTTGCAGCAAAACTTGAAAAAATTGTATAAATTCACTGTCTCTGGTTTTTCTGCTCTCATTTTCTTTGGAAGCCCATCCATCTTTTACCCTCCTCATTCCACTGAAACTGCTCTTCTCAAGTTGGCCAGTGATCGCCATGTGGGGCATCCACCAGTTGATCCTTATCTGGAAGCTTCTTAGACCCCCAAGCATCATTGGACCCAGTGAGACACTGACACGACTTCACTCCCTGCTCCTTCTCAGCCTCCTTTGCTGGCTCACTCTCATACCCAGGCTCCTTTTGGCATCTCTCTTCTATCCACATGGGTTTCCTCAGTAATCTCCAGTCTCCTGACTGTAAGCTCCTTCTGTAAACTGACAATCCACAGATTTATATCTCTGGCCTGGACCCTTTAGCAAATTCCAGACTTTGTATCCAACTGCCTGCTTTCACATCATCACCACGATTTCATCCTTCCTTCCTTCCTTCCTTCCTTCCTTCCTTCCTTCCTTCCTTCCATGTTTATTTATTCATTTTGAGAGAGAGAACATGTGAGTGGAGGAGAGGCAGAGAGAGAGAGAGAATCCCAAAAGGTTCTGCGCTGTCAGTGCAGACCCCGACACGAGGCTCAAACTCACAAATTGTGACATCATGACCTGAGCTGAAATCAAGAGTTGGTAGCTTAACCCACCAAGCCACTCAGGCGCCCCATCACCAGAATTTCTAACAGACATTTCAAGACAGAATTCCTGACCTACCACCCCTCCCAAATCATGCCCCCCCCCCACCAAAATAAAAAATATATGTCTATATCCTAATCCCTGGAAAGGGTACCTGTGATCTTGTTTGGAAAAAGGGTCTTTCCAGATATGATTAAGGAACTCGGGATGAATTCATCTTGGATTATTTGAGTGAGCCCTAAACCCAGGGAAAGATCTTTCCAGGTGACTGAGCATCTCAGTACCCCTGCTTCTATCCTGTTGAGAAGCACTAATCTCTGGTATTTTGTGGTGAAGGCAGGCTAGAGAGGAAGGAAACAAGAAACAAATTACACACACACACACACACACACACACACACACACACACCTTACTCATTTCCATTCCTTTAGACCTGAATTGCAATTTCAGAATCTGTCCCATAAAGATCTCGGTCTTCTCTTATGAAAATAATTGAAGAAAAACAGGATAAAAATATTTTTTAAGATAAAGGTATTTCTAAGAGCACAAATATAAATAAACTGTTGCTGTAGTTGTAAGTCAAACTTTCTATAAATCACTTGCACACGAAGAGAAGCACATTTTCTCCAAGCCCGTTTCTGATGTCAGCCATAATTAAAAACAAGTCTGAAGATCAGCCACGGTGTGCGGTCAGAGATTTGTGATCTTTCAGCACGAACTAGAATCTCCAAGATATGTACGCATAAATAAATCCAGCAGAAGAGGAAAGAACAAAATTATCACTTACGGGATTGTGTGGATTGAGGAATGTCAAGAGGACGGCAGGGGGCGGGGGTAAATTATCTAGCAGGAAATAAGGATAAATCAGCCAACAAAGCTTTGCACACTTCTTGAGCACCTCGTCTGTGCAGGGCTGTCTACAAAGTACAGAGGAAAATAGAGAGCGTACAGCAACGTTTCCTGTTAGCAAAGGGTTCACAGTCCAGTGGAGACGAAGACAGGAAGTACCTAGCAAGGGCTCACCAATCTGCACAGGGATTTCTCCACGGGGAATGTGTGCAGCCGCAGCTGGAGGAGGAGAGAGGCAGGAAGCAGACCCCGCAGGGGGGAAACAGAGTTTCTCTTGTGATGCCAAATTGCCCCGGAATGAAGAAAGAAAGGGGCCTGTCAGGCCTACTGGAAAATCTTGGCCGTCGATGGTGCTTTGTGTATGTACCATCTTGGCATTTAATCATGTTCATATACATATTTAGGTAAGTATATATAATCAATAAGTACCTATATGCAGACATGGTCTAATGTTTTGTGATCGAACAGAGTCCATATGTATTGTAGAAAAATTGAAAATAGAGAAGGCATTTTTAGAAACTAAAATTCTCTCTCTCACATGGGGCACCTGGGTGCTCAGTCCGTTGAGCGTCTGACTCCTGGTTTGTGAGATTGAGCCCCACATCAGACTCTACTCTGACAGCAGGAAGCCTACTTGGGATTCTCTGTCTCTCTCTCAGAATAAAGAAATAAACTTCAAAAAATAATAATTAATAAACTTTAAAAAATAATTAATAATCAAATAAATAAAATTGGTCCCTACTCCTGCTTTCCAGGAGAAAACTTGTGTTAAAATTCCATGTATTTTTCTCCATTCACATATAGTTGGCATATATGCATATGTATATATTCCACAAAATCAGTATCTTTTTCATCTTCTATGATAGCGTAAGCATTTTGCCATCGATAAATATTCTCCAAAAACATGATTTCCTGGGATGTAGAGTTACAGATTATTTTTTCTCCCCATTTTATTGAGGTATAATTGACAAATAAAATTATTTATATGTAAAGTGTACAATGGGATGATTTGATATACATATACGTTGTGAAATGATGGCCACGCTCGAGTTAACATAGCATCACCTCACATAGTTATCTTTCTTTTTAGAGATTTCATAAAAACATTTTTTTTCCTAATGTTCATTTTGAGAATAGAGAGAAAAAGTTCCAGGGAGGGAGGGGCAGAGAGAGAGGGAGACAAAGAATCCAAAGCGGGCTCCCGGCTCTGAGCCGTCAGCACAGAACCCAACGTAGGGCTCGAATTCACGAACCAGGAGATCATGACCTGAGTCAAAGTCGGACACTCAACCAACTGAGCCACCCAGGTGCCCCAAGATTTCATTTTTAATTAATCTCTACATCCATCGTGAGGCTCAAACTCATGACCCCAAGATCAAGAGTCGTCTGCTCTACCGACTGAGCCAGCCGGGCACCCTCACGTGGTTATCTTTGTATGTATGTGTGTGTGGTGACACGTCGACTCTCAGCAAATTTCAAGTATACATTTTTATTAATATAGTCACTATGCTATATGTTAAATACCTGGAACCTATTTATCTTCCAAACAGAAGTCGGTACCCTTTGGGGCACCCGGGTGGCTCAGCTGATTGACCTGGGTGGCTCAGGTCATGATGTCATGGTTTGTGAGTTCGAGCCCCACGTCGGGCTCTGTGCTGTCAGCTCAGAGCCTGGATTCTGTGTCTCCCTCTGTCTCTGCCCCTCCCCGGCTTGTGCTGTCTTGTCTGTCTCTCAAAAATAAAAGCTAAGGGGCACCAGGGTGGCTCGGTCGGTTAAGCGTCCGACTTCGGCTCAGGTCACGATCTCACGGTCCGTGAGTTTGAGCCCCGCGTCAGGCTCTGTGCTGACGGCTCGGAGCCTGGAGCCTGTTTCAGATTCTGTGTCTCCCTCTCTCTGCCCCTCCCCTGTTCATGCTCTGTCTCTCTCTGTCTCAAAAATAAATAAACGTTAAAAAAAAAAATTAAAAAATAAATAAATAAAAGCTAAGAAAAAAAATTAAAAAAAAAAAAAAAGAAGTTGGTACCCTTTGACCAATATCCGCCAATTTCCCTTACTTCTAGCCCCTGGCAACCACCATTCTACTCTCTGGAGTTATTACTGATAATTCTCAAAATTTTTATTGTGTTTTTCAACCATATAGCAGTAATCATGAGCACTGATAAGAAAGCCCTGGACTCTACCCATTTTTAAATTCTTGCCAATTATGTAAGTTAAAAAAAAAACAAACCCAACTTCATATTGTCTTAACTTCATATTGTCTTCATATTGTTTTTATATATACACTGGTATTAACATTTCTGTGATTCGCCTATAGATTTCTGTATTGGGGTAGGTTAAGCTAAACTGTAGGAACAAGTAAATCCTGAAATCTTAGTGGTGCAACAAGATAGAGTTTGCTTCTCAATCACGTCACCATTAATGTGAGTCAGCAACTCTCGTTTGCACAGCCACTCAGGGGTCCCCACATCTGCTCTGTGGCTTCCACCCAAAACCTGCCCCCTTGAGGCACCAGTGAGAGGTAAGTGACCATGACGGTGGCCCCAGACAATTGGAGAGACTGGTGCCAGTTCCACTCTGAGAACCAGGAGTCAAGTTGAAGGGTAAAACAGTGACTCTGGAAGCTTGTGGGCCAAAGGGAACTACCACAACCCCAGGGAAGGAAGGATCCCTGAGGGTTGGGTCATGTCCAGAATTTCCCTGCTGTTTTACGATTCAGATACGTGGGGATTGGATGTTTCTCTAAAATTACTGCCTGAAATCTGCTAGCTTTCCTTGTACTACTGGCAAGCAAATTATGCCACTGTCGTCCTGGAGGCCCGGGATACAGGGCTTGGCAACCGGTGACTGTACATCTTCCTCCCTGCTGGCCCCACTTGGCAGACCCACGTAGCAATTTTTTTTTTTTTTTAAGTTTTTACTTATTTATTTTGAGACCAAGAGAGAGCGGGGAAAGGGAAGAGAGAGAGAATCCCAAGCCGCCTCTGCACTGTCAGCACAAAGCCCGATGCGGGGCTCTAACTTCACGAACCGTGGGATCATGACCTGAGCCAAAACCAAGAGTCGGACGCTTCCCAGACTGAGCCACCCAGGCACCCCAGCAGTTCTTGTTAATAGATTTGAAAAGTACTGTGTCTGAAGGGTGCCTGGGTGGCTCGGATGGTTAAGTGTCCGACTTCGGCTAGGTCATGATCCTGAGGTTCGTGAGTTCAAGCCCTGCATTTGGCTCTGTGCTGACAGCTCAGAGCCGGGAGCGTGCTTCTGATTCTGTGTCTCCCTCTTCCGGTGCCCTGCTTGCACTCTGTCTCTCTCTGTCAAAAATAAATAAACATTAACAAAATACTTAAAAAAAATCTTCAAATCTTAGCTAGAGTATGGATGTACAACATCTAGGTTTTCAACATTCCAAAGATTAGCATTCAACAAAACTCAAGGTGAAGGGACTGGAGACAATTAGAAATACCTTCGGGGCACCTGGGTGGTTCAGTCGGTTAAGTGTCTGACTTTGGCTCAGGTCACAATTTCCCAGTTCATGGGTTCGAGCCCCTCATTGGGCTCTGTGCTGATAGCTCAGAGCCTGAAGCCTGCTTCGGATTCTGTGTCTCCCTCTCTGCCCTTCCCCCGCTTGTGTTCAGTCTCTCTCTCTCTCTCAAAAATAAATAAATGTTAAAAAAAAAAAAAAAAGAAATATCTCTGATATTTATCTATAGTTCAGTGACAGCCGTACAATGGAAAACTATATCAGAGTTAAGATGAATGGGATATTTCTGTGATATATGATAGGAAATTTTGTCCAAGACATATTAAGAAAAAACACATTGCATAAGTGTGTGTGTGTGTATATACATATTTGTTTTTAACAATAAATTATATTTATTGTTAAAAACAAATATAAATAAATATATTTTTTAAAAGCTCCACCTCTCATTTGGCATTTCTCTTTAGTTTTGCTCACCTCTGTTATTTGTATACTCTGGAAGTTCTTTCACACTATAAAAACTGCCATGGGTGGCTCAGTTGGTTAGGCATTGGACTCTTGAGTTTGGCTCAGGTCATGGTCTCACGGTTCAGGAGATCGAGCCCTGCATCGGGCTCTGCACTGACATGGTGGAGCTTGCTTGGGATTCTCTCTCTCTCTTCCTCTCTCTCTGCCCCTCCCCTGCTCACGCTCTCCCTCTCTTTCAAAATAAATAAATAAACATTAAAAAAAAAAAAACAAAAAACCTGCCATGAGAATGCATGGCTACATGCAAAGCACTCTGATCACTGTGATCATCTGTGGATGTCCCCACCTGCCACTTGATAGTGTCACAATGGCTGCTATTTATTTCTGAGCAGTTCCACCAAAACAACAAATGCATATTCGGGTATATGTGATATACACACGTATGGATGTGTGCATAGGTCATACATGGAGAGAAAGCAACTCAATATCAACAACTTAATATTTCTAGCAGTATCCATTGTACTAGTTCTTTAACTTTTCTGTTTAAAAGGTTCCAAAATAAAAAGTTAGGGAACAGAAACAAATGTCACCTGGATTTTAAGCACCCCACGACTTAATGTAAGTGGATTTACCAGATGGATTTGACTGGCGAAGGTGGATGGTGGCTACTTAATTTTGTTCTAATCTGAACGGTTTTATTCTACTTAATTTTATTCTAAGGTTAGTGGTCTTATTCTATTCTTTGAGAAGTCCTTTATAGATGTATATCTGAGTCCTTTGTATTATTATTATTTTTTAATGTTTATTTATTTTTGAGAGAGAGAGAAAGAGTGTGAGTGGGGAAGGGGCAGAGAGAGAGGGAGACACAGAATCTGAAGCAGGCTCCAGGCTCTGAGCTGTCAGCACAGAGCCTGATGCAGGGATTGAACCCACGAAACAAGAGATCGTGACCTGATCTGAAGATGGACACTTAACTGACTAAGCCACCCAGGTGCCCCTTAATGTTTCTTTATTTTGGGGGGAAGGGCACAAGCAGAGGAGGGGCAAAGAGAGAGGGAGACAGAGAATCCCAAGCAGGCTCTGCACTACCAGTGTGGAGCTCGATGCAGGGCTCGAACTCACGACTGAGAGAGAGGGAGACACAGAATCTGAAGCAGACTCCAGGCTCTGAGCTGACAGCTCTAACCCATGAACCGAGAGATCATGACCTGAGCCAATGTCGGATGCTCAACTGACTGAGCCACCCAGGTGCCCCTCTAGCCTTTTGTTTAAAAAGTAAAAACAGGAGGGCACATGGATGGACCTGGAGGGTATTATGCTAAGTGAAGTCAGAGAAAGACATACCATATGATTTCATTTCTATGTGGAATCTAAAACAAAGAACAGCAGCAGACCCATAAATACGGAGAACTGACAGTTGCCAGACGAGAGAGGGGTGGGGGGAAGAGGGTTGGGAGGTACAAGCTTCCAGTTACGGAAAGGGTTGGACACAGGGGTGAAACGTACAGCACATGGAATACAGTCAGTGGTGTTGTAAGTGTTGTCTGGTGACAGATGTGGTGAGTGTAGCGTGAGCAGCACAGTGGGGTTCGACTACTAGAATTGTCTTACTTGTCAAAATGGACCAAAGCAGGGCCATGTTCTAGACATCAGTTTTATACAATTCTCCTTTAAGAACTAGGCCAAATATAAGACTTGATAATTCACTTACGGTTTCCTAGCTCTCCATCAACTTCTATGTGCATGTGCTTGCATTCCTGAAACTCTTCAGCAACCAGATCACTGGTGGAGTGAATTTTCTAGTTCCTTCCACAAAGTTGCGATGAGCTCGATTAGATGCAGTCCTCCCACGCATGAAGCCCCCTCCACAGGCAACAAACAGTGCTGGGCAGGACCATCCGAAACCACCGAAAACATAAACTGTGAATCCAGAGTTGGAGATCAAATATTTAAGAACTTAAATAGAGGAAATACAGGAAACCCTGCAGAGAAAAGGTCCAAGATCTACGCACCCAATGTTTACTGACCTGCTGAAAGCCACTGGCCAGCTTGGATTCTAGCAACTCTTGAGCACATCTAGACACCCACGAGCACCCTGTCCTACGATGGTTTCACTCGATGAAGGCCAAGCGAAACCACAGTTCACTTCGTTGAACCATGTTTAGGTTTAAGACAAGGAGACTGAACCAACCAGAAGCAAAGTGATATTCCCATGCTCCATTTTTGAGAGTTTTTTCAATCTGTTGGTTTTCCATGTGGACCCCGGGATGTTTAAAAATTGCATTGCTTATGGGGCACGTGGGTGGCTCTCTCAGTTGAGCGTCTGATATTGGCCCAAATCATGATCCCCACGGCTTGGGAGTTCAAGCCCCACGTCAGGCTGTGTGCTGACAGCTCAGAGGCTGGAGCCTGCTTCGGATTCTGTCTCCGTCTCTCTCTGCCCCTTCCCTGCTCACTCTCTCTCTCTCAAAAACAAACACTAAAAAATTTTTTCAAATCGCATCACTCATATGCAGGCATTTAATGAGAAAAGCTACAAATTACTGTTGAAACTAAGTTATATTGTCTATGTAACCACGACTTCATCTAGAGAAAAAGGGTGCTGAGTGTGGGAAATGAAAAACTCAAGGCAGTAGATCAATCTCTGTCTACATACACACACATGCACACACAAGACATTTAAGTATCTGAAGCATCATTATCTATGCTTGCTTTATTACTTCTGAAAATAAAAAAAAAAAAAAGTATAGTATCATATAGCTACTCTGGTCTCTCTTTACAGAGCAAGACTGTAAAACTTAGAATTCCGATAGAACTCTTTTAAAGGCAACACTAAATTCAGACGGAAACTGCAGTCTCATACATCTAAAATCAGAACAACTTAAAACACTCGCGTTTATTCATCATAAGGCATGCAGAACTTGGAGACTACAATATACTAAGTGATTTAAAAAACATTTAGCCAAAAAGTACATATTGCTTACACAATATTTCAGTTTCTCCTCCTGGACAGAATTACAGTAAATGTTTCAACACAGCCTGTGCAAACAACAA
This sequence comes from Panthera pardus, assembly GCF_024362965.1. Taxonomy (NCBI): domain Eukaryota; kingdom Metazoa; phylum Chordata; class Mammalia; order Carnivora; family Felidae; genus Panthera; species Panthera pardus. The sequence continues at coordinate 128,914,086 of NW_026526991.1, read as the reverse complement.
GCGAGGCTTTGATATTCCTTGGCAAGTGACGCCTGTCGCCTCGAGGAGTAACTGACCTCACCAGGGCCCAGCCTCTCCAGGCTGTATGAAAAAATTCTGTGTATTTTCACAAGCTGTATTTTTGGATGCAACTGCACCGTAGGATTTAAAGAAAATAAATCACTGCACCAAGATCAGTGTGAAGTGTTAAAGTGCCACCAGGAAGCCAAATTATTGTCTGCGTGTTAACTATTCACCAAATTTGAAGGTATTTACACAGATTTTACTAAGCCAAATATTCAATCACTTGATCCTTCAAGGAAATTTCAAAACACTTGGGTTGGTTTGGGTTTTGCTGGCCCCAGATGGCAATAATCAGAGTGAGCATAATTTGGGAGAAAAATTCCTTTAAAAGCCTATTGTGAAAGCAGCTCCTTCCTTCCTTCCTTGTCCTCTCCCAGCCCTCTGCGACACCCCTTTACATCTAACCTCCCTGCATTCGGCCACTTGGGGTGCCTGTTACAGATTCCCTAGTCCACCAGAATCCGGATTCTGCCGGTCAGGGGCAGGGCGTGTGACAAGCATCCCCAAGTGATCTTAAAGCATGTCATCTGGAATGTTCTCTGGGAAACCCCACCTTTTACCAGTCCTTCCTCCTCGAGATCACGTGAATTACACGGACCTCCTTGTCCCCAGCACTTTTTCTAAACATGAATCTTCACGAAGATCTCCTCAGGTGCATAAACCGCTTAGCTCACTTCCTCTCAGTAGGCCCGCCACCAAGGAAATCATCAGCATTCAAGGCATGATCAACATTAAAAAGAATTCAGATTTAGTCATCACTCGTGTTGTCAAAAAAAAAAAAAAAAAAAGCTCAACAGCATGTTCACCTTACTCAGAGGTTTCCAACACATTTTATTTTGCAGACCACTGGTTTGTAGCTTTTGGGGACCAACATCTGTATAAATGCCTACAAAACGTCCCATCAATGTCAGTTCCGGAGCGGCCCCTGGGGTCCCGCACACCCGCACGTATGGCTTGAGTTCCAGTCACGCCCGCGCAGCAGCGGCCCTCTGGCTCCTGGTGGAGGGCGCATCCGCGGTGAGGCCTCTTCCGGGGGCGTCCTCTCCCGAGGGTCGGTTTCCTTTGGCAAGAGGAGGGTCTGTTCTCACGGCTTTGGTGCCTGCAAGCAGGAGGCATTCAGAAACTCGCAGGGACGGGGGTGCTTTATTCTCTTAGGCAGACACTTGAGCCACCGGAGCACTCGTGTGCTTAATGACAGCGATCCCCTCCTTACTGTTTGGTGGGTTAAGACAGAAGGAAGCCTCTGTTTTTAAGTAACACAGAGAAACACCTTTTTGGATCGCCTATTTGTTCTAGAACTACAAAATTTAATTCAAGAAAATATAGGTCCCGTGAAAGACTTAAAAGTTTTATAAAACTAAAATCTAGTTTTCCCCGATAAATTGTACTTTTAGCCAAAACCCTCCCAACGCTTCTAAAATAATACTAAAGGGGGCATCTGATTATACAAGAGCATTAAAAAAAAATTAAATATTTATTTGAATAACAAGTTTAAGTTCGAGCTGCGATGTTGGCAATGCAGAGTTTTAACACAGATCACAAAAAGCGTGCACAAAAATGGACTGGCACCAAGGACAAAATAATGCTGAGAATTAGGCTAAATAACTGCTGATTTTAAGAAAACAAGAGGCCTGAATCACTATACAAAATATAAAATGTATTAAACACTACCATCCACAGAACAGTCTTTATTATGGATTATATTTAAAAATTATTTGTGTAGTTACTTATATATTGAATTGTAAATGAGTATTATACACGAACCCCCTTTCGGAGGGCAATTCCTTGTTGCACTATAGAACATCTAGTTACATCGCAAAAAGTATCTTTTTTTGCTGTCGATAAAAGAAAACAGTTAATGGTATTACTGCAAATATTAGGAAGGCTACAAAAAAAGAAATTAGATTTCTTTCTTGTCTTCAAAGTGCTTTCCATGCAGAGTTCAGCACTTGCCTCGTTTAACTGAATGCGCTATTGGGAAAATGTCCTGGGTCAAAGAGATGTTCTCGAATGAGGACACCGGGCTTTACAAAGGAAAGACTGGAAGGAATCACGCGACCCTCTCACTACCGGGCTACCATTGTGTCACTTACCAATTCCATCTTTCCAGAATCCCATTCAAGACACTTTAAAAAAAGACCAGACCGGGAACGATAAATACACACAAAATGAAAAGACACCAACTGCTATCTGACCCCACGACTGGTAATGTCTGTGCTACGTGAAAGCACCTTTAAAAAGAGCCTATGCGGCAAGAGATAAGTGTCTAAAGATTCAAAATGAATCAACAGTATTGGATAACAATATAATTCTCAACTCAGAAGCTGCCTCAAGATTAGGTGCATCTTCAGTTAATGTAACAGGAAAAAAAGGCAATGGATTTTATTTTATTAATTGCATCCACTCACAAATCGACCTAAGGTCACCAGATGTGTAGACACAATGAGATTTTTGTTGTTGTTTATAGTCTTTAATTGAAATGATGAAAAAGGAAATAGATCTATTTAAAAACAAAACCAAATAGCTAGTTGGGTCTAGATTAAGAGGTGGCCCCCGGGGTGGGGTTCACGTTCTGAGTGGCCACCTGTGGTGCGACTTCGATGATCCGGGGCTTGTCTATGATTCTGGCTGTGCGGTTGCCCTTCTCTACGATCCCAATAATCCATGCTTGGTGACCTTCCCCGTATTTGGGAGACTTTATCTCTGCACAGAATCGAGCAGCTTGCTCTCTCGGTAAACAGATTAGGAGGCCTCCTGGCAAAGGGAAAAAAAGAAAATTATCGTCAGCTGGGATTCCTGGTGAGCAGTTTCTCTGCTACAGTCTTTCCACCTCGCTTCCGCCCAGAGGGCGGTTCGGCCAACAACTCTTTTCTGTCTCTACAAGAGCTGCCCTTTCCAGTCAATTGAGAATCCCACAGATTAAACTGCAGAGCAATTAGTGACTTCTTGGTAAGCTACTATGTTAAAAAGCACACAACTGGGGCGCCTGGGTGGCTCAGTCGGTTAAGCGTCCGACTTCAGCTCAGGTCACGATCTCACGGTCCGTGAGTTCGAGCCCCCATCGGGCTCTGGACTGATGGCTCAGAGCCTGGAGCCTGCTTCCGATTCTGTGTCTCCCTCTCTCTCTGCCCCTCCCCCATTCATGCTCTGTCTCTGTCTCAAAAATAAATAAAAACGTAAAAAAAAAAAAAAGCACACAACGAACTTTATTTAAACAGTGAAAATGAGCTAGGTGTGACTCATTTAACAGGAGTAAGGTGTCTAAGGCCTCAATAACATACGTGGGAGCTACTTTTTTCTTGCTTCGCTGAAAGAAATACTTAAAACCGAAAGACAACTTTTCCTTTTTGACTTATCTACGTGGATTCCTCATTTTATAAAAAGGGTTTTTTTATATACTTTTCTTTTTAACTTAAAACTTAAGATCATGAAGAGGTGTAGGCCTCAGAGTATCTGGCTCTGTCCTCTTCAAAACAGAAAAAACATAAAATATGTTACAAAAACCTTCATCAAATATAGGTCAGTAGCTCAGACAGAAAATTTTATGTATTTGTAAGTGGAACTAAACCAGGAAAAAGTATGTATCTATACTTTTGCAAAAAAGTAAAAACTTCTCAACTTTGAATGAAGGAAACAAACGGAATTTGCCGGTAATATTCATTAATTCACTCAACACTTACTCCAGGCCCACCAGGTGGCATCAGTGGCCCACTGGGTGGCAGGCACCATTCTGGGCAGACACTGAACGAACAGTTTAGTTGTCCTCTTGGAATTTTTTTCTAGAAAGCGGATTTAAGTTTTTTGTTGTTTTTTTAAGGACAGGAAATTGAAGGGTCCTCTACAGAGGCTGTGGGAGGCCTACCAGCGAATTGCAAGCCCTCTTACAGAGCGGACTTGGGGCAGGGCTTTGGGGTCCTTGCCTCTGGCCGCACCCCAGAATCCTCTGGGCTAATCAGGCTTCCTGGGGGTCAGGTCTAACCACTGGTATTTTTTTGTTTTTTAAGTTTTTGTTTATTTATTTTGAGAAAGAGAGAGAGGAGTAAACAGAGGGAAAGGGGTGGGGGGAGAGGGAGAGGGAGAGGGAGAGGGAGAGGGAGAGGGAGAGAGAGAGAGAGAGAGAGAGAATCTCAAGCAGGCTCCACACTGTCAGTGCAGAGGCTGATGTGGGGCTCAAACACATGAATTGTATGATCACGACCTGAGCCAAAACTGAGTCAGATGCTTAACTGAACACCCCCGGGACCCGTACACATGGGTATTTTTAAATCCCCAGATGATCTGACCCTGTTGTCAGAGTAACTCCTGAGTTAGCAAGAAAACAGAAATAACAAAAGCCGAAAAAAGACAGAGGCTATATGGGGATGAAACGCAAGAGTCAAGTTAAGGGGCACTGTGGAGACACAATATACTATCTCATTCCCGAAATTGCAATTTTAGACTTTTTCTTCAAGGAAAAAACATAACCTGTTCACTGTAACCTATAGGTATCACAGTTAATTCAAATGCTAAGTTTCCAATGAAAGCTGAGTAATGACTCCTTTTCCCCATATTCTCCCTTCCTTCCATCCTGTCACCAAACAGAAACACTGAAATTTAACACTGCTCTCTATCACACACAGAATGGCAGGGCACCCGTGGGGCCTGAGAACATTCGTGCTAAGAAGGCCAAGGTTATCTACCAGCACTGACCTCACACAGTTTGGGGTCATGCTCAAGTACCTGGCTGCTTCCTTGTCAGAGAAATTTCCATTAGCCTCACTAGCTTAGTCCTCAGATCTGGGCCCAGGATCCTTGTACCTGATGTCTCCGGGCAGGTCCCATGCATGAGGCCGAACATGTTTCCACAGGCCTTGCTCACGGCAGCCATCTTGGCCAGGACGGGAAGGTTGTGAATCACAAAGGACACCTCATTCCTCTGCTGCTTGGCCAGGTTCTGCGCGTGGCCCAAAATTCCAAAGCCCGTGATGTCAGTGGCAGCGTGGGCATTGAACGTGTGCATGAGACCTGCAGCTAAGAGAGGACAGAGGACCCATTTATTACCTGGTGAAATAAATGAAGACTGAGGAGAAAAAAAGCCACCTCATCTCAAAATTTTAAACAAACTTTGATCTCAAAATTCCTAATTCGTCAGGGCAATGACATACTGGGATAATGAAAAAGTAATCTGTCAAAAACACCCATTTTTTAAAAAAATGCTTGTTTATTTTTGAAAGGGAGGGAGATGGAGAATCCGTAGCAGGCTCCAGGCTCTGAGCAGTCAGCACAGAGCCTGACATAGGGCTCGACCTCACAGACTGGGAGATCATGACCTGAGCCAAAGTCGGACACTTAACCGACTGAGCCCCCGGGGGCCCCTGAGAGGTGATTTCTTATCCTACTTGAACCATTTAGAACTATCAGCAGCTTCAGTCCGCAGTAATTCTCCAGTGAACAAACAAAGAATGGCTAGCTCAACAAAAGGCAAAACAGCCTACACCATCCTCAAGTCAACAAGACTTAAGATGGACCTAAATTCAAGGCATTCTCACTGTAAGTGCGTTGCCTAAACTAAGGTTAATTTTTGAATTAAAAAAAAAAAAGTTTCAAAGTACTTATAGGTTTGGAGAAAAGTGAGCAGAAAGTACTGGAGTTTCCTATATACTCCCTGCCCCCCTTCTCTTATTAACATCTGGCATTGGTGATACATTTGATACACGTGATGAGCTGTTACTGACACATTATTATGAACTGAAGTTCATTCACCTTGGGGCTCACTCTTGATGTTGTAGTGGATGTGTTCACCCATGTCTGACATGTATCCATCATCAGTATCACACAGAGTAGTTTCACTGCCCTAAAAATCCTGTGCTCCACCTGTTCATCCCACCCCTCCCCCCAGCTCCTGACAACCACTGCTCTTTTTACCGTCTCCACAGTTTTGCCTTTTCCAGAATGCTAGATTTGGAATCGTAAGAGTATCTGGTCTTTTCAGATGGTCTTCTCACTCAGAAATATGCTTTTGAGTTTCCACCATGCCTTTTATGGCTGGATAGCTCATTTTATATTCTAAAAATGTTTATTTATTTTGAGAGAGAGAGGGAGCATGAGCAGAGGAAGAGCAGAGGAGAGAGAATCCCAAGCAGGCTCCACGCTGTCAACACAAAACCTCATGAGGGGCTCGATCCCACAAACCGTGAGATCATGACCTGAGCCGGAATCAAGAGTTGGATGCTCAACTGACTGAGTTGACTTTTATAAAAAGATCTGTGTCTAGGTTCACTTCCTGCCTGTAAATGTCCAGCCGTTCCAGTACGTTCTGTTGAAAAGATGATCCTTTCTCCACTGAATTGTCCCTTCTCCTTTGTCAAAGATCAAACGATACACGTTTGGGCCCATTTCTGGCCTCTGCCTTCTGTCCCACTGATGTCCTCGTCCACCATTACCGGCATCACACTGCGGTGACCACTGTAACTACACCGTCTTGAAGCTGGGTGGTGTCAGTCCTCCAAATGCTCCCCTTCAGCACTGTGTCGGCTGTCCCAGGGGTCTTCTGCTCTTCCATCCAAACTCAGAATCGGTTTGTCAATATCCACAAAATAACTGGCTAGGATTACGAATGGGACTGCATTGCGCTGAGTTCCATTCACACATCAAGTTGGGAAGGCCTGACACCTTGATGATAGAGTCTTTCTATCTCTGTACCTGGAACACTTCTCCATTTCTTTGTATCTTCTTTGACTTCTGTCATCAGTTTTATAGTTTTCCTCATACACAGCGTGCACGTCCTTTGTGAGATTCATACTGAAGTAGCTCATTTGGGGGGGAGTAACTGAAGGTCTAATTTTTAAAAGTTAAATGCTTCTCATGACATGAAATACACTCCATGTTTACAGGAGTACTCTGGAGTGAATGTGTTTTTTGGTACATTTTCTTTTTAGACAAAGATCTCTTTTACCTAAGCGCATTCGCAACAACAGAGGTGGAGAGAGTTTCTAGTCCATCACGGTGGTTAAGCAACTAGACATCCATTCTATTAACACGCCTGGGCAGGGCAGGGCAGCAGGCAGCCAATGACATTTAATATAAGCAAAGACGTGCAGTTTAGCAGCTCTTCCCAGTGCCATCTTGGATGAGCTCAGAGGACACAGTGAACCCCAGTCAGTAATCAGGGTTCCATTTTTACTGATCACCATTTTGTCCCTGCATAGGGAATTACTGTTGCGAATTTTACTATGGGAATTTCAATGAATCACGATGAACTCCTTCCTGTGCAGCCAACAAAACCCAGCTTCAACCACTACCACCTTTCTGCTGGGGTCTTACCTATTCCGGCCTACTCGTTGGGGGATATGGGTGGGGTGGGTAACTTTAAAGCAAACCCCAGTCATATTACCTCACCTGTAAACATTTCAGTATGTAATTCTAAAAGATTAAAAAAAAAGGGGGTGCCCTGGCTGGCTCAGTAGGTTACACCCTTCTGACTCCCGATTTCTGCTCAAGTCACAATCTCAGTTTGTGGGATTAAGCCCTGCACTGGGCTCTGTGCTGATAGCGTGGAGCCTGCTTGGGATCCTCTCAGGCCTTGCTCTGCCCTTCGCCTACTCATGCTCCCTCTCTCCCTCCCCAAAAAATAAATGTTAACAATTTTTTAAAAACATAAATAAAAGGTTTTAAAAAATTTAACTACAATACCATTATCATTCCAACACAATATTGCACGTTAACAGATTTCTCCTAAACCTCTTAATATTTAAGAGTTTCCTCTTTTTCTCCCCCTTGCCATTTGTTTGTTGTGGAGACAGAGTCACTTTTTCTGTGGAAGTTCCTGCATTCTGGATTTGGCCGTCTTCCCTGATGATGACAGGTTCTACCGTATTGGTAGCCAGGTCCAAGGCATGATGAGATTCAAGCTCAGTTTCTCTGATGGGGGGGTGGGGGGCATTTATCACCTCCCCACGAACCTTTCACCTAATGGTTTTTAGCAGCCACTGATGTTTGTTGAGGTTCGTTAAACCAAGGGCGCAGCAAAAATGGCAAATGTGTGATTCATTCTTCCAGCATTTATTAGAAGTGACTCTTCTAAAGAATTTAAAAAACAATTTATTTGGATTTCCCCAAATACCACCCGTATAAGAAAGGTAAAATGTGTGACTGAATCCTTTATTTTCATAATGCATGGTTGGTGCTCTAGCAACTTCCAAAGGTGGGCAAGAAGTTTCAACTCTCATTATGATTTCCTTGGTTTTTAGACGCTTGATATGCTTCAGCTGACTTCCGTCACTCTTCCTTTTGATATTCAAACTGCCCCCTTTCCAGTCTGACTGGTGGGGTCAGCTCTTCCAGTTCTGGTGCAGTGACAGGACCCCATTAGCTGTTGAGGGCTCCATTACTTTCAGGCACAGGAGGTCCCGAGCTTATCTTCTGCATTTCCTTTCCCAGAGTTGAAATCAGTCATTTCCCCAAGGAGTCCTGGCACTTTTTCATGGGAAATGTTAATTTTCAGATCACAATCTGGGCACTAGGAGTTCATTACTATTGGGTTATCACTGCTCCTAGGCCTTTTCAATTGGCTTGGAAATAAGTATTTTTAGGGGAAAAAAAACAACATCCTGAGTTCATACTGTTAATTCCAAAGTAAAGATTATAGTTTATTTTTAATGTTTATTTATTTTGAGAGAGAGAGAGAGAGAGAGAGAGAGAGAGAGAGAGAGAAAACACGAACTAGTGGGGGAGGGGCTGAGAAAGAGGGAGAGAGAATCCCAAGCAGGATCTGCGCTGTCAGCACAGAGCCTGACACGGGGCTCGAACTCACAAACTGTGAGATCATGACCTGAGCCAAATCAAGTTGAACGCTTAACTGACTGAGCCACCAGGTGCCCCAAGATTACAGTTTATAACTCTGCTTCTTTGGACTTATTTCTTTTTATTCTTAAAATTTGTTCCCAACTATACTTACTTATTTTATCATACTATACCAATATTTTCATCAACACAAACCCACTGAATACAATGACACATCTTTGTGGGTTTTTGTCCTGAGGCTGTACATTGAAAATACCAGGCTCAGAGTGATTTGAAATAATTCTTCCCCACGCGGTTTTGTGACTCCTTAACTTGATATATATTAGGCAATTTTTTTTCAATGTTTTTAATGTTTATCTTTGAGAGAGACACAGAGCGTGAGTGGGGGAGGGACAGAGAGAGAGACACACACACACACAGAATCCGAAGGAGGCTCCAGGCTCCGAGCTGTCAGCACAGAGCCCGATGCGGGGCTCAAACCCACGAACCGTGAGATCATGACCTGAGCTGAAGCTGGACGCCCAACTGACTGAGCCACCCAGGCGCTCCTCTATCAGACAAGTCAAAAAAAGAGGTAGCTTCCAAGAATAAAGACCTTTCAGTCCTTTTAGTGGCTGTACAGTATTCCATGGTAAGCACACAGACTACATCACTCAGTAACCTACTGATGGACATTTGAGGTGTTTCCTCCGTTTGAAATTGCAAACGGGCTTCAACGAATAATAGCCTTGCACACACGTCATTCCATAGGTCACAGAGGCAGGACCGCGGAGTCAAAATAAATGTACATGTAATTTTGCTAGGTATGACCAAATGCTCCTCCATAAGTTTCTGCCATATTGTATTCCTCCCAACAATGTACAAAAAGTAAGGACTGGGAATCTTAAATGCTCAAATACAAGCAAACTGAAAAAGCATACAAATAAAAATCTGTAAAAATCACTTTCTTACTGTTTAATGACTTAATTTGAAGGACCAAAAAAGAAAAAAGAAAAAAGGAGAAAGACTCCTTAAACAATTTGACACACGACCAGAGAAACACAAACGAAAAGTCTTGGTTGTAAGTGAGGAGAGCAACTGAGGACAAAGAATTAAATAATTACAATTTGACTTTGGAGTAGAGCCAAAGAAATATTCCTGGAACACAGACAACTAACTACGGAAAAACTTGACCCCCCCCCACTCCCTGCAAATTCACGAGTGGGCAAAAGGTAAATTAATTATGTTATATTTCTGGTAGATCATCCAAGGCATTAAAAATTATGTGTTCTATGATGTGATAATGTGGGAAAAAAAGAATTCGGTAATGTTAAGTAAATAAAAACACATTCCAAATACAAGTGAAATGTATGACAACCACTAGTTGAAAACATGAACAATAAAACAGTAAACCACCAACCAATGATAGAAAAAAACCCTGCAAGAAAACATAAATATATTAACAAAAGCTGTCTTGGGTGGTGGGACCAGGGACGATGTTTCTTCTCTCCTTTTTTCATTTTCTAAAAACTTCTATAATGAGCATATCATTTTTTTATAGTAAAAAATACATATAAAATAAATGGAAAAATATATTACAGAAAAAATTTAAATGTGGCAGGTCATTATGAACCGTGGAGTACAAGCACCCTCAGAAGCTACGAGCACCATCTAGAAACGCCGAGGCAGCACTAACCTCTTACACGTATGGACCAGAAGCCCGGGCTGAGGAAGTTCTCTGCAGGAACCCGAATGCCCACTAGCAGCAGTCAGGGTAAGTCAGCGACAGAGTGGACAATTGTACAGCGATGAAAATGAATTAAGTACAACTACATACACCAGGAATAACACTCAGGAGTGTTAAATGTGCACAAGACAGCAAGAAAAAGAGAAGAGGTATGATTCAGTGAAGCAAAAAATGAAAAAACCCAACTAACTGCTTAAAGCTACAAGTCTTTGTGATAAAAAGATTTTAAAATACATGAGGGGGTGCCTGGGTCGCTCAGTCAGTTGGACATGTGACTCTTGATTTTGATCATGATCCCAGGGTTATGGGATTTAGCCCCAAGTCGGGCTCTGCACTGAGCATGAAGCCTGCTTAAGATTCTCTCTCCCTCTCTTGCTCTAAGATTAATAATAATAATAATAACAAAAGCAAAATACATGAGAATAAACATGGGACTCAGGGCAGGAGCTGCTCCTGCACAGGAATCTAGGAGCAGAATGTGGGAGGGACACCTCCGGCCTTCCAAGACCACGTTGTTTCTCATACGAGATGGTGGGCACATGGGTGTTGTTCTCCTAAGCCCTGCACATATTTCATAGAATTCTTTTGCATCAACTGGACATCTCATAAAATTTTTTTTAATGTTTATTTTTGAGAGAAAGCCTGTGTGTGTGTGTGTGTGTGTGTGTGTGAGTGTGCACACACGCGCATGAACGAAGTAGGGGCAGAGATCAGAGGGACAGAGAGGATCTGAAGCAGGCTCTGTGCTGACAGCTAAGAGCCTGATGTGGGGCTCAAACTCACTAACTGCGAGATCATGAACTGAGCCAAAGTCAGATGCTCAATCCACTGAGCCACCCAGGTGCCCCAACATCTCATAAAAAATTGTAATTTAAGGAAGGGGAGAATGGCAAATGTTGGAAAAAAATAATCTGTTTTCACAGTTTTGTAAGTTAGATTATTTATTTATTTAAATGGTTATTTTTGAGAGAGAGAGAGGGAGGGGAGGAGGGAGAGAGAGAGAGAGGGAGAGAGAGGGAGGGAGGGAGGGAGGGAGGGAGGGAGAGAGAGAGAGAGAGAGAGAGAGAGAGAGAGAATGAGCAGGGAAGGGGCAGAGAGAGGGAGGGGGACAGAGGATCCAAAGCCGACTGTGAGCTGTCAGCACAGAGCCCAATGCAGGGCTCAGACTCACAAACTGCGAGATAATGACCTGAGCCAAAGTTGGATGTTCAGCCAACTGAGCCACCCAGGTGCCCCAAGTTCATCAATTTTTAAGACAGAGAGAAAGAGAGAGTACGCCCATGCATGCGAGCTGGGGAGGGGCAGAGAGAGAATCCCAAGTGCAGGCTCCATTTCAGGAACCGTGAGATCATGACCTCGGCCGAAATCAAGAGTTGGACACTTAACTGGTCGAGCCACTCAGGCGCCCCATATTGTCACATTGTGAAGTGATTCAGAGTGTCGGAAAAGCTCTTTTAAGATCCCCTGGTCAGCCCTACCATTTCTTCTTTTTTCAATAACTGAAGAGTTCACTGGCTTAAGTATCATATCCGTTTGGTGCAGTCATTTGGGGGAAACTGAAGGATTGAGGGGAGAGGACAAAGAAAGTATGTTCAAATTTTTTTTTTCTTTTTTTTCAACGTTTTTTTTTTTTTATTTATTTTTGGGACAGAGAGAGACAGAGCATGAACGGGGGAGGGGCAGAGAGAGAGGGAGACACAGAATCGGAAACAGGCTCCAGGCTCCGAGCCATCAGCCCAGAGCCTGACGCGGGGCTCGAACTCACGGACCGCGAGATCGTGACCTGGCTGAAGTCGGACGCTTAACCGACCGCGCCACCCAGGCGCCCCAAGAAAGTATGTTCAAATCTGTTTCTGACTGCTTGCTCAGGGAACTCGAAGAACCGAATGAAGAGTGACTTTTGTAAGGAAAACGTTTTTCAATTTCATCTTCCAAGTTCCCGGACAGGATGCCCCACAACCCACGTCCTTACAGCGTGCAATTAATGAGGAGAAAGAACACCGGTATTTCCAGAAAAAAACTGTCTAAATTTCCATCACTGCCTTACGTTGATGGAATTTGTGGTACTGGAGAAAGCAATTTTGGAGACAGACAGATCTGGGTTTGAGAACAGCATCTGCCTGTACTTACGTACTTCCTTTCGGCCAAAGGGGAGAAATAGGATCCAATTCACAGAATTATGAAAAGGAAAATATCCATGAAGTACCAAAAAGAAAGCTAGCAGGTGGCAAAGTTAGCTCATTCGATGTAACGAGTACCCACAGCGTGCCCCGCGTTCTTCTCCGCGCTGGGGACACCACGGCAAACAGAACAAACAAAACTGCCCTCTGGGAGCTGACGTTCTAAATGCTGGTTTGCTTCCAAATCATCTGCACAGATGCTTTTCTAGAAACAGTTCCTCTGGCACATCAGAGGTTAGGACTTCAAAGACTCACGAGAAGAGCTTCCTTCTTAATTATGCAATATGCCTGGTGTTTTCTATCTGCATATGAAAGGCAGGAAAAGGGGAGAATATGATGCTTCAACTCTATGAGAAGTAATTCCCTCAGCAAGCCTTGCTGCTTTCAGGAAGGAGAATTCTGCTTCTGGAACTTTCCTGGTTTATTTTATTAATTTCTTTTTCTTTTTTCCTTTTTTTTTTTTTTTTTTTTTTTTACCATTTATTTGTTTTTGAGAGACAAAGAGGGACAAGAGACAGAGCATGAGAAGAGGGGCAGAGAGAGAGAGAGAGAGAGAGAGAGAGACAGACAGACAGACAGACAGAATCCAAAGCAGGCTCCAGGCTCTGAGCTGTCAGCACAGAGCCCGACACGGGGCTCGAACTCACAAACCATGAGATCATGACCTGAGCCAAAGTCGGACACTTAACCGACTGAGCCACCCAGGTGCCCCTTTCCTATTTCATTTTAATCTGCTTTTAAAACTTAGTACCAAAACATTCACTCAATTACCATGCATCGAGACTGTGAAATAGCCTCAATTTCTTACTAAATTGTTCAGAAAGGAACAGACCATAATACTACAAGCATTACAAGCAGTAGTTTCAAATCCTAGGTCCCCACTGATTAGCTGTGTGACCCTGAATGAGTTAGTAGCTACCTTGTAAGGTTGTCCTAAAAATTAAACAGGAAAGTAGGTCAAGTTCCTGATACACAATAATTACTAAATAAATGGTAACCGCTATTATTACATTTTATCAGTATTAGGAAGCTAGATGAGAAATAAAATGTAGAGAAAAAAATTATGACACGTCTATTCCTTTATACACACAAATGTGGGAATCAACAATGAGAACTCCTCGAAATAATAATACCTTTTTTTTTTTTTTTTTTTTTTTTTTAGAGAGCGAGAGTGCAAGCGTGAGCAGGGGAAAGGGGCAGCGGGAGAGACAGAGACAATCTTAAGCAGGCTCCATGCTCGGTGTGGAGCCAGACACGGGGCTCGACCCCACGACCCCGGGATCGTGACCTCAGCCACAGTCGAGTCAGACACCCAACAGTCGGAGCCGCTCAGGTGCCCCACTAAGCCAAATACTTTCGAAAGGATGCTACATAAATTTCACTTCCATTTAATCGGGGCACAGAGGAAGTCAATACTGCCCACAATCACAGAAATTTAGAACTAGAAGGAACAGACAGAAAATACAACTTCAACTCTTCTCTGCGCCTGGCACCGCTGTCACTGTGGGGGGATCTAAGCAAGAGGGGGACAGAGGTGCTGGCAGGGCCACAGTGCCCCGGACCCCAGGCGCAGAGAGGAAAGTGTGCTGGAGGAAAAGCTTTCGCGCCCTCACGCCCTCGTCCGATGCAATGTTTCGCCCAGTCCTCGGTCATCCGTTTTCTCGAATGCAAGTCACGTTTAAAATGCATTTCTGTCAGGAATGCACAGAGTATCTGGATTCCTGCTAGTGACCTATGACCCCAAGCCAGGGACACACAGACGGGCCTGCAGTACTGGCCGAGACCGTACGTGGCCCACGGCCTACACTGTCTGCCTTCTGGCCGATCCCGCCCCTTACCTGTTCTGTTGAGCCTGGCCATGTTCATCATTGCCTCCTGGTATGCCAACTCGACATCTTCTTGGGTGACCACCAGCTTGATCTTATTCCATTTTTCAGGCTAATGACGGGAACAGAGGTTAGGAGGAAAAGAGAGGGAAAAAATGTGATTAATCTTCTAACCACTGAAGAAGAGTGTATTTTTCCCTTTGTCATCTTCTGGCGGTTTCCCTGACCTAAATTTGTACACAGAGGTAAGTTTTCCAACTTGCTCTCGTGACTAGTGTTTCAGGGGCCCCTTCAGACAGAGAATCGTGCGATCTTTTCTGTTCTCGACCCCCAACTGCCATGGTCCAGGCCTGCAGCGTGCCAGCCACGGAAAACCAGCAGGATGCACCACGCACGCACACAGTCCCAGGTGTCCCCTGCTTCTCCTCCCCACCTCCTCTAATAAGCTGATGGCTCGCATTTTCATACAACTACACTTTTACTGACTTCACCTAAACTCTGCATCAAGCCATCTGGGTGGACAAGAGACTACGAAGACAGCTTCGGGGCGCCTGGGTGGCTCAGTCAGTTCAGTGACCCACTCTTGGTTTTGGCTTAGGTCATGGTGTCACAGTTCTTGGGAATCGAGCCGCATCAGGCTCTGCGCTGACAGCGTGGAGCCGGCTTGGGATTTTGTCTCCCTCTCTCTGCCCCTCCCCCATTCATGCTCACATGCTCACTTGCTCTCTCTTTCTCTCAAAAATAAACTTAAAAAAAAAATAGAGAAAGAAAACAGCTTTGATTGCATGCACCCCAAGGACAGCGCTGGGTGACCACAGAGGAGATCACGAAGGTCAGGGGAAAAGAGGCTTCCTTTTTTCCACAGTCTGATTTCCAAAGAATCTAGCATCACGATGTGGGTTCATGACATACTACCATTACGCTCCATTAGCGGCCATCATTCAGGCATTCGTTGTCTTTAATAATATCCGACCATCTACCACCCAACGCAGTAACTGAAGTCCATCCCTGTGATCCTCCCTTGGCCCACAGCTCCCTGTACTCCCCCAGAGGTAACAACCTCATTCTCCTGCCACACAAAGTAGGGTTCTCATACACACAGGCGCCAGGACAATATACCCTTGGGTTGCTTCTGACCTTCGTGAAAGGGTATTAGGCTGCTACATGACCTTCACATCTTGCTTTTTTCAATTTTGAGCATTAAAAAAAGGACAGGTGGTGTCAGATTGGGGGTAGGGAGCAGGGTCCCAAACCCTTCATCTTTCAGGCTCCTTTGCCTCACCTACTACCAGTAACCTTGTTGAATTACTCAGACCTGGGTGGTCCTATGGAAAGTCACTGTGGATTGCTGGCCTGTGATGGCTTTCCAATCCGATGTACAGGTGATCATACCTGATGGGAAACCTCCCCTCATCACAGGACGGAAGGGAAAAATAACTAAAGAATGTTGCTTAGAGATTTTCTGTACTCTGCTGTATTGAGCAAGATATACCTGGCTGATAAAATTATTATTCCTGTTCAACTGTTTCTCAGGAATGGTAGTTCAGATGACAGTTGCAGAAACGAAAAGCATCATGTTATGTGAGACTATGCCACAACTGGACTCATTCTTGAATTGTTATGGCAAGGAGAAAATCCTAAATGAAGTATGATTATAGCTCAGCGGAAAAGTGACTCGGAATAAATAACTTCATATTCTAGATGCTTCCTCCGTGAGATAAATATTTATCAATACGTTATGAGTTACTAATTATAACTCATTATAATTATAACTTATTATAACTATATTTAGTTATAACTAAATATAACTCATTTATATAAAATAAATAAAACAACCAGAAACCTCAAGACTAAAATAATCTGTCAATAACTGTGCCCGTATTTCTACCCCAAACACTACACTTTCTGTACACTCTCCTTTTGTTAGTGATGCTTAAGACACAAAAGATAAAGCATTTAATACGCGTAACTCTGTCTTTAACATAGGACGACGGACAGTTCCTAGAATTTCTGTAAGGATGTGGCTGATAACACTTCCCGGCAGTGCGACTATTTCGAGAAGACAGAATGAAGACGTGTGGCAGATCTGCGATGTGTGCAAACACGTGCAAGGGGACGGGCTTACTTCCGGACGAGACGTGGTGCTCGCTCTGGACCAGACACCCCTTCTCGAGAAGCGAACTCCGGTGCCAGACCAGGGAGATGCGCAACCGATCGGATGTGCGAGGTGAGCACCCTGGTCTCCAAACCAGCCGCCCCCACAAAAACTACCACGGCCCCGAACATGTGCTGCTACCCCGCCCCCCGCCCACGATGGTAAGCAGCGGTTCACTCACGATATCCAGCCACTGGTGCACGGCCACGGCCACCTGCGTCCCCAGGGGCTTCGTCAGCACAAGCACGTCCCCCGGTACTGCGTTATCTGGCCTGGAGAAGAGAACAAGGCAGGTTCCAGTCAGGGGCACAGAAGAGACAGACGCACTATCAGCAGAACAGGAGCAAGAAGAGGCTGGTAAAAACTATCTGTGCTTACTTAAATTTAAGCCAAACACCATCAGCGGAGGAGAACCTTCCAGCTTAGTGCTGAGGCTGCCGCTGGACCAGAAGCACTGACAGAACTGAGGAGCGTGCCATCACCCACAGGTCCCCCCACCCCCGAGAAGCGTCTGAAGAAGCAAATCACTTAGCCTTCAGCCCCGCTTGTGTGCGAAGATTCTCAGTACAGACCCACCGTGGTTCTGGGGCAACCAGACTTCTGACACCAGGGCTGTTTTTCACAAGCACTTACGAGGTAGAGACACAGTGGGATGTGGCTCAAATCTGCGAGTCTAACGTTTAGGCGATTTCAGCAAAGTTCTCAAACTCAGACTGTTCAACAGTAAGTTTCCTACCCGGCCCCAGACAGAATCCTTGGTTGTTCCTGGTCTGTTTTTGTTTTTTTTAAATGTATAAACTTCTCTCTCTCTAAGTTTATCTAGAGAGTGAGAGCATACACACACACACACACACACACACACACGTGAGCAAGTGGGGGAGGGGCGGAAAGAGAGAGCCCAGCAGGCTCTGTGCTGTCAGCATGGAACCCGATGCAGGGCTTAAACTCACAAACCGTGAGATCATGACCTGAGCTGAAATCAAGAGTCCGACGCATAACGGACTGAGCCACCCCAGCATCCCTGGAGGTTCCCCCTCAAAGAGGGAAGGCAAACACTGACAACACGAGGACCGATCCCCAAGCCACACTCCTATTATGCTGCATCATCACTACAGGAGGCACCTGTGTCTTCCTGGCCACCCAGCTGCTCTATCCTCCGATGGCAGATGACGCACTCCCTCACCCACATCAATTACAACGCCCGGGGCACAGACTTCAAGTCAACAAATAACTCCCCGACTCATCCTATGTCTCTATCCGCTGTTAGGTTTGAAAAATGTTAACTCTATTAACAGTTTACAAGAAACTCATTTTCCAAAAACTAGACCGTAAGACATAAAAGTCTTCAGCTCTGACTCAACCACACTTCAATGCTTATACGGTCTTGCACATCACAGGTTATGTGTAACCCATAAAAATTACTATCAACAAGTTACATGCAATAAAACTGACAGGTCATTTTTAAGTTTACGGGCACTATCTTATGAAATATAATCATGTGTATACGCTCATTCCTATTTTACAAGCTAAACGTACATACTGTTGACCAAAAAAAAATCCACCGAAGCTTGTTTTATTATTTTTCCTTTCTAATTGTTGCAATTGCTAAGTGCTTTTTCTACCAAAAAGCTGAAATGTGTGAGGCAGATAGACTTTCAGGGTCTTCTGTCCTCTCTATGTGGCAAGTTTGAGAACCGCCCACATAAAAGAGAGGAAAACGAAACTCTGATGTAAGTAAAAGGCAAGACCCTTCGCACAAAAGCTGTCAGATAATGTGTCTAAAAGGAGCTCCAAACAATCAAAAACCGGGCAAAAGACACAAATATATGAAAAACACGCTCAACTTTACTCACGAAGAAGTAAGGTTTAGGCCACCAAAGTGACTGGCAAAGAACAAGAGGTCTGTTACCAACACGTGGCCTTCCCATTCGCTGCTGCCAGAGCCTCTCTGAAGGGCAGCCTGGAGACACCCAGTGCAGATACTCTGCACACACACTGGACCCAGCAATTCTACTATGAAATATTTCTTACCGAGAGCCACACTCATGCAAAACGATCGGTGTGCAAGGGTACGCACCGAAGTACTATTTATAATGTCAAAATAATTGAAAATAATCTAAATGTCCACAGTAAATTGGTTAAAAATTGGAAAAAGTGGTTGCCCAGTCCAGGAAGGGAAACTGGTGACAAGGAATGGGGGAGGGACTCTGCATTGTAGATCTTTCTGGATCTTTTGAATTCTGAACTGTGCGGACACAGTGCCTCATAGTATTTACTCATAAAAAAGGGTAAACGAATGGAGTTTCGAATCCTTCAGAAAATGGGGCACGGTGGCTTTTCTTAACAAGACGTCAAACGTGAAAAGTTAACAACTTGTATTAAGAGAGAATCTTTCAAAAAGAGAGAGAAAGAGGGGCGCCTGGGTGGCTCAGTCAGTTAAGTGTCCGACTTGGGCTCAGGTCATGATCTCGCGGTTCGTGAGTTCGAGCCCGCATTGGGCTCTGTGCTGATGGCTCAGAGCCTGGAGCCTGCTTCCGATTCTGTGTCTCCCTCTCTCTCTGCCCCTCCCCCGTTCATGCTCTGTCCCTCTCTGTCTCAAAAATAAATAAACATTAAAAAAAAAATTTTTTTTAAAGAGAGAAGGGGAGAGAATCTTTCCCAAGATCCAGAAAAGGCCAGAAAACACAGGAAAAGATGCTTGCGTTATTACTACCGAGGAAATGCCCATTTCACTCAGGGCTGTGTCACCTCCCACCCGCTAGGACGGCTGCCATCAAACATGCAGACAAGAACCAGGACTGGTGAGGACACGGACGTTCTCCCACAATACACAGTTACCACAGGACCCAGTAGTTCTTAGGTATATACCCGTGGGACAGGGAATGTACGTCCACGCAAAAGTTCACAGCAACATCATTCGTTAACACATCCATCAACTGTGAACACACCAATGTCTAAAATGGGCAAATTCACAAAAAGGAAAGTACATTACTGGTTTCCAGGACGGGGGGGTGGGAGGGAATTGACAGTGACCACTAATAGATACAGGGTTTCTTTCGGGGGCGACCAAAACGTTCTGGTATTGGACAGCAGTGATGGACGCACAACCTTGTGAATGTGAAAAACCAACGAAGTGCATACTTTAAAAAAGTTTAATTTTACGTGGTATGAAATTTTGTTAAATAAATTGTACCTTAATGAATAAAATCTAGGGGGTGCCTGGCTGGCTCAGTCACAAGAGTGAGTGACTCTTGATCTCGGGGTCGCAAGTTAGAGCCCCAGGTCGGGTGCAGAGATTACTTAAACAAATAGGTATTTTAAAAAATCCAGAATTTTTAATAAACAGGAATAAAGCACTGATGCATGCTACAAAATGATGAACCCTAAAACCATCACGCTAATATTATGTGAAGTCACAGAAGGCAGAAGGGGAGCAGGGGCAATGTGATGGACATTGAAGGAGGGCAGGTTTCCAGCTGGGGTGACAAAACGTCCTAGCTCAACTCTGGTGACGGATGCGTACCTCTGTGAATATACCGAAGATCACTGCTTTGTGTACTCTAAATGTGTGGATTGTATGTGATGTGAATGAGCATCTCAACAAATCTTTGCCAAAAAATGAAAAAGGGGGAAGCAGGTCAGGAGACACGAAACAAAAATCAACTTACATGATAAATTCGTTGGGCTGGCAGACGGTGGTAGCCACTCCTCCCAAAACGATCCAGGGGTTTAACACCGTCTGGCCACCCGTCACAGACGTCCCTGCCTCCTCGGCTGCGTCTTTAAAACCCTGTATAATTAGGGGCATCACTTTATCCCTTTCCTAGGGTTTAAAAGAACACAAATTAAAAGTCACATAATTCAGTTCAAAACGCAGGAAAGAGAATCCACCCTTGTAGTTTTAACAAAAGATTGCAGGGGCATCTGGGTGTGGCTCAGTCAGTTACGTGCCCGACTTCGCCTCAGGTCATGATTTCGTAGTTCCCAAGTGTGAGCCCCGCATCGGGCTCTGTGCTGACAGCTCAGAGCGTGGAGCCTGTTCAGATTCTGTGTCTCCCTCTCTCTCTCTCTCTCTGCCCCTCCCCCGCTGCACTCTGTCTCTCTCTCAAAAATAAATAAAAACATTAAAAAAATTTTTTTTTACATAATAAAAGATTGTAAAGCCCTGAAGGAAGTCCTGGAAGCTTACAGATGGGGCAGGGAATAACAGAAAGAAATACGGAACAGTTGACATTGTAACCATTTTATCAAAAGTTAGAAGTTGTTCTAGGTTACAATGTGAATGAAGCCCAGATAACAGAGAATTAAAAACTAGAATGACTGGATACACAGGTCTGCCCTAAATCTGAGCCAGCAACTTACATGGTTCCCAAGAATTCCAAGACTAGCTTAAAAAAAAAAAAAAAAATTTAATTAATTTAAAAAAAAAAGGAAAAAAAAAAAAAAGAACTCTAGAGCTAGCTTAATACGCATCCACATGCCCTTCTCCAGAGCCTGTTAAAGTCATGACCCAAGTGCATGTTGTGGGGGCTTTACTGCAAATAGGCAGGGCAAGACTTCTTTTGGGGAACAAAAATGATCTAAATGGAAATCCTCTCTGTGTCAACCAACAGGCACTGGCAGCAAGGCCACAGACACTGCTGAGTGAACCATGAACACACACGACACCCGTCTCTTCACCATCCACATCAGCGACCCAAGCAGCAAGCAGAGGAAGGCGGCCAGCCTCCGTGCCACAAGCCGGGGGTCTGCAGGGCGGGCCCGGTCCACACACCTGGCACGGAGGTGCTATTACTGTGGCCTAGACTTTATCAAAGCAAACAAACATGACTGTCTTGGCTTCAGTCTACCTGGAAGACAGAACGGGAAGCAGGTGGTGGAAACGAAAAGAAGAATAGGCCAGACTCTCTATTTTAATTCACGGACAGCTGCCAAAAACTAAACAGGGA
Organism: Panthera pardus; assembly: GCF_024362965.1. Classification (NCBI taxonomy): domain Eukaryota; kingdom Metazoa; phylum Chordata; class Mammalia; order Carnivora; family Felidae; genus Panthera; species Panthera pardus. The sequence goes on along the minus strand of NW_026526991.1, from coordinate 128,892,406 downwards.
GCCCGACAAGAGTAGGAAAGCTGCACTGCCTGGCCGCCTCGCTTTACAGATGAGGGACGCAGGGCTACCCGGTCAAGTGACGCCCCTGAGACGACATACTACTTACCCTGTCCGTCATCTTATTACTGATTCCAAGGAGCATCAGCATATTGTCACATTCCGTGACCCCCATCGCGTAGAGGTCGCTGAGGACATTGGCACATGCTATCCTGCCCTGGAAGAGAGGGGAGGCGTGAGCAAGGACAAGTAGGGGACTTTCCGTGTGTGCCTACAGGGCACGTCCCAGAACTCGGGGACTTTCCAGGGATGTGGTCCCCGTTCTCTGTGTCCTGCATTCAGTCACAGAGCCACGAGGTCGTTCCTTCAGTCTTTCTCACACATTCCTGCAGCAGTAATTTCCATGTTCTTTCCCGTTCTAAGATATTGGGAGAAATCTGCAATTTACGTAGATGGGGAATGGGGGTTGGGGGCACACGCTGGGGTGAGCGAGGCTGGAGCGGATGGTTCTGGGAGGAGAACTATAGAAGGAGAAAGTTTGAAAACAACAGTCCTAAAGCAATCTTGGAAACGGCCATGTATCCTAAACAGACGCTAAAAATATGTTGACTTTACTGGTTACAGAGAAGACGGTTTTTTTATAATACAGGGAGGGAGAAATTTTGGTAGCTTCTTTTCAAGGCTCTAGAAGATAAACAGGAAAAACATCTTGGTTGAGAAATCAAAAAATAGAAGAGACAAAAAAAACAAAAAAAAACCCAACCATCCAAGCTCGAAGTCAGATTGTTTTCTAAAGAAAATAAAAAGTGTTTCCAGCGAGCTATATTATTTAATAAGGGACTTCAAAATGTTTCAAAAGAAATGTGATAAGATTTTGTTCTTTTATCACCACTGGAGATTTATTAAAGAGAAGTTGTCGGGGCACCTGGCTGGCTCAGTCAGTAGAGCATGCAACTCTTGATCTCAAAATTGTGAGTTTGATCCCCACGTTGGGTGTAGAGATGACTTAGAAATAAAATTAAAAATAAAATAAAATAACATAAATGTTAAGTTGTCACTTCTAGACAGTGAAGGAGAAAAATAACAAATTTTTCTTCTGATATAAGGACAATCAAACCCCCAAGGATTATTTCCAGCAGCTGGTTCATGGCTTGTTGAGGTTTCCTGACAACTTCCTGGCCGATCAGCAGTGAGCTTAGAAGCAGCACCAGCAAGGGCCACAGGTGTTTTGCACCTTGGGGGTGTAGAGCTGCAGCAATTTTCCGTCCCTTCTGTCCTGGGCTCTCTCACGGGCTTTTAAGACATGCTGGATAAAGGATGGATTCCGGTTCTAGAACCTCTGCCTCTGGTGGCGCCTGGGGTGTGGTGCAGGTCAGGCTCAGGATTACTGCTCGAGAGAAGACACATGCAGAGGCCAGACCAGGTTTCTAGTAAATTGTATGCGTGTCGCTGGCACCTGAGAGGTGGTCTTCCTCCTCCCCGCACTTAGCTGTCTCACGGCCTAGGTCCCTATGTGTGAGGCTTGATCCCAGTGCCCACGGCACACAGGGAGGACCATTTCCTAACAATGGGATGTTCCCAGTCGCTTCATCGGCTCCTTGTCTGGTAGGGTAGGGGGTTAAAGTTGGTTAGACCAAGGGGTTGCTGGCGTAACCGTGCACAGAACAAATGGAAAATATATCTAGGCAGGCCACGATCAGCAGCTAGAAACTTCAACGCAGCAGTTCGGACATGTTTTCTACACAGTGGCAGCTAACACACCGAGGTGGATGGTGACCAGAATCAGAATGAATGGTCAAGAAGCTTAACTGTGGTGAGATGCTAAGCTGTTTACTTCCGGAAGGAAACATCTAGGATCAGTCCCGCTACAGAGTATGGTTAACACCTCTAAGCCTGAAACACAGGAGTGTGGAGCTGACAACGGTCAAAGAGAGAGAGAAAGGAGGAAACCACAAACATGTCAGTCAACACACATGCTGAGACAACAGGTGTTCGTGCAGACGTGCATCAGGTACAAGAGCAGCAGAGGGCTCACCGCGTCTGCCGTGACTGCCTTCCGCAAGGTACCAAGTGTGAGCAGGGCACAGATCCGCTGGCTCCACGTGCAGAAGTCAGGGCAGGGCGGGACGAGATCAAGTTGGGTGTGACAAAAACAAAATCCCCAGCCACAGCCCCAAACCCGACCAACAAGCAGTCCCAGATGTAAAAACGCACCAGGGTCAAACTCACCATCATGTAAGGGTCATCGACGATAGGATAAATGTAATCCGTGGTCTGAACCAAAGAAAGACCGCCGTGCCTCAAAGGAATGACACAAGTATCCATTCCAATGCCTGCAAAGATGAAAGTTACCATCACCCAAAAACCAAAAGGAAAAGCCGTTTCATTTCCTACCACTGGTGTTGTGAAGACGAACAGTTGTGTGCACGACACTTGAGGATCACTGCATCCTGCCAATAAAGCAATATGTTTCCTATCAAGTAGCATTAACTGAAATAAACGTGAAACATAACTAGCTTAAGATAGAAAGTGAGAATAAAATTCGTTAGTCATGAAGACTCAACTTCTACACGGTACAATTTTTAGACTTTAACGATGCTTCAAATGGAAATTTCCCCTTCATATTACTGTATCATGTGACTGGCACCACAGAGAATTTCCTTAAAGACGAGAAAGTGTAAGTACAACTTGGGTTGTCTTATCTATAGGTGCTTTCTGAACCGATCTTCAGGCAATTATTCTATTTTCCCCAACAGAAAATCTGTAAAATCTTTTACACACATAAAAAAAAAAAGTTACGGGGCACCTGGGTGGCTCAGTCGGTTGAGCATCCAACTTTGGCTCGGGTCATGATTGCGTGGTTCGTGAGCTCGAGCCCCACATCAGGCCCGCTGCTGTCAACTTGTCACCGGAACAGGTATTCAGATTCATTGCTTCCAGTCAAGCAAGTACATACTCTGTGGTACCTAGGTGATCTGTTACGTAGGTTCCCGGAAGCATTTTTTAAGAGGAAACTTTAACATTTCATGATATTCCTCTTGTGGAAAACTTGTAAATGTCACCTTTACTAACTTACATTATGAACAGGGAAAAATACTTTGCTAAACAGGCCTGTAGGAAACATTTCAATTTATTAAGAATTGTTTCTAGGGGCTCTTTCCCGGTCTCTCTCAAAAAAATAAAAAAAAAAAAATTGTATCTAAATGTTTAGAAAGATAACATGGACAATTGATGATCTAATTAGAAATAATTCCCTTTTACTCAAATCAGTTTAGAAATGATGAAGACTGGGCTGCCGTAGGCTACCTTTCTTTGAAAATCACCTGTAATGCAGGTGTTCTCAAATTCAGACTGGCCTTCCCACCAAGTAAGCTGAATACCGAGTGCTTTCCCATGCGTCTCTCCAAAGGATGCCCTCCAGACCTCTGGGATTATTTCAACTTTGTGGCGAACAGCCGAAGGCAGAGAGAGAGTCAGGATGAAACAGCAAAGGACACAAGCGCACAGCAGGCACCCTCGCAATTCAGAATTCCAAATCAGAATTCCAAACGGAAGGAGAACAAGTCCTGTCTGTATCATGCTGAAGTGAACACACCAGTACCTTTCGTGTTTTGCTTGAGCAACACTGCTGAGGCACAGCTAACCCAGATCCACAACGGCAAAATACCCAACAGAGGCCGACTCACAGGGCACCTTACTTCCCCTGGCCTTGACCCCTTATTACGAATGCAAAAACAAAATCAGGTTTAATAAAAAGTCACAGGCTTTGCGAAGGCGGGCTGATTTTCTGCAAAGCAGTGTCTGGATGGCAAGTCTCACAGATCTGTGACAATGGAGCAGGCTGCCCAGGTAGTGAGTGATCCCCAGCGGGAGGTCAGACCGCGCAGGGAAATGCACGGAAATTCATCCCCGGCAATTTCACCCGAGGGCGGCTGTTGAGCAGGTAAGTGCCAAGGTGAAGAACCACAATTTAACTCATATTGAGTCTCCCTAAATTGGTAACGCCAACAACAGGTTATTCTGAGAATGTTACTATTTGCTTTAGAAAAGAGTGAAACACTGCTTTCTTTGGGATTTTCATGTAAACTACAGGACTCCTGAAATAGAATGAATGCAGCTGCTGAATGTTAGCTTTCAATGTTTCTAATCTGGCTAATCCTAAATTTGAATTAAATACATTTGAGGGGCCCCTGAGTGGCTCAGTCAGTTGAGCATCATCTGACTCTGGCTCAGGTCGTGGTCTGGTGGTTTGTGGGTTCGAGCCCGTGTCCTGCTCCCATGCTGACAGCTAAGAGCCTGGAGCCTGCTTCGGATTCTGTCTCTCCCCCTCTCTCTGCTCCTCCCCTGCTCACACTCTGTCTTTCTCACTCTCAAAAGTATATAAACATTACAAATAAATAAATAAATAAATAAATAAATAAATAAATAAATAAATTAGATTCGTGAAGAACTTATTTCTACTTATATGCAGCATCAGAGCATTCTGAGTGGTGACTCTTGAGCCTGTGTACCAAAAAACCCAACATGTCATTAGTAACGTTTCAGATCAACTATATTTACATGATGTTTTTTATATACAATGCATTAGGTTAAATCGAATATGTTAGAATTAATTTCTTCTGACGCTCTCTGTTTTAAAGATTCAGAAATTTGAAATTATACATGTGGCTCACATCACATTTCTTTTGGACAGCACCAGTCCCGTCCGTGGTGATTGGGGGAGAGAGGGACAGTCTAGGGAGAGGGCAAGCGGTAACAGAGGAAATTGCCACAGAGTGGAGGAAGCCTCAAATACCAGAATGAGCGGTGCAGATTTAATTATCAGTGGATGCTGGAGAATTCTAAGCTCTCAGCAAGACTGAAGCCGTCAAGAAAAAATAACCCAATGATCACACCGTCACCACCAGTGATGGTGATCAATACTCGATAGCTCGTAAGTACCAGGCAAGAAGCACTGATTTTAACATTTCTTTAGTTAGAATACATCTAAATAAACATGTGTACATTTAACAACTGTTACATCTTAGAACCCGGGAGGTAGGACACTCTAGCTTGGAAACAGATACGGGTGCCTAGGTGGCTCAGTTGGATAAGCTACCAACTTCGGCTCAGGCATGATCTCACAGTCTGTGAGTTTGAGCCCCACATCGGGCTCTGTGCTGACAGATCGGAGCCTGGAGCCTGCTTCGGATTCTGTGTCTCCCTCTCCCTCACTCTTGCTCGTGCTCTCTCTCTCCTTCTCAAAAATAAACAAAACATTAAAAAAAATTTAGAAACAGATACACATGGTACATATACACACACAAATAATTTCTGGTACTTCCAACAATTACAAACAGTTCATCTTACAGACTGGGAAACTGTCACTCAGAAGGGTAAGACTGTGCACAGATTACCATTAGTGACAAGTAAGTGACTGCTGTCAGGATACGAATCTACATCCAATTCCAAAGCAAAGCTGTGGCTATCTGAATATATCACTTCTGTACAAGGTTCTAACACTATGCTTTCTTTAGCGTCCCTTTGTTTGCAACCTGGGGTCCATGTACCCCTAGAGAACACCGTGAACGCTACATTTTGCGGGTGTGCATTTTTCTGGGAAAGGGTCACGGCTTCCAATGACTTCTCAAGAGCCCTGTGTGACTAGACTCCTTTGCTACCGTGTTCTGGTAACAGATTTTTCTACCTCTCCCCTTGCTGCTGACATCTGTCCCCGTTGCCACTGCTAGGTTGCAGCTGGTGCAGCCCCTCTCCTCACTTCAAACACGCTGGTCTCAGAGACCCGAGGGCAAACAGTTCGGTGGGCGGAGGAATCAGAGGACGCGGACTCCAGGTCCTGACCCTCACCGAGTGACACGGAATGACTTACTCGACCTTCCCCGGCATCACAGGGCTGAGGGAAGGAGCGAATGATGTGATCCATTTTCAAAATGCTTCCCCGCGCACGGCATGCTCAGCGAGGTCCGCAGGGAAGTCAGAAAGAGGTATTACGACTTTACACGTAAGGTTTTTATCGCATCTCTTTTTGCCCATTTGGCAGCGTCTTTCTCGACCACGTTATCTGACAGCTTTCTCGGTATATTCTTATTGCCTGACAAGTATGTCGACAGCCGATCCAGCTCACTCCCGTGGTATTTCTCCCGGCTTCCACACCAGCCAGACGACAGTGGTTTTCGCACTGAACTCCTTCCTGGGAGCCACCCCGCGGCCCCTAGAGTGTGGGGTGTGAGTTTTCCTCTCTCCCCACCAAAGCAGCTCGGCTTTGATATATTCTTTGGGGAAGAAAGGAGGATCTCGGGTTGGAGGACAGAACTACACAATAAGACAACGGGTGAGAGTGAACGAAATGAAAACCTTCTGTAAGAAAGCTGATCAAGTCGAATACCACGACCACCAAGCACCCAAACTCCTGGAATACGTCCCAAACACTCAAAAGGCAAAGCGATCACGGTGTTTCGCCACGTCCTTAACGCACCACATGATAAAAGCTAACAATTTCCAACGGCCTAGAATTTCTTTCTGAGCTCTGTGTTTGGGAAGAGGCAAACCACTAAAAAAGGAATTTAGTAAAGAAGGAAAACCACGCTCTCGATGCCAGATGACGTCCCAGGGTCAAGCACAGCTTCAGTCTTCTCCCTCCTCCCCACAGGAGCTCGGCAAACAGTGCATATTGCAAAGGAACCCCCATTCCTCCCCAACCCAGCCACTGCCCCCAAAGCACCGCACAATGACGCACAGACACACCTTTCTTTCCTAAGGCAGAGAAGAGAACGCAGGCATTTTAAGGAAAGTTTTAGGACAGAGGCATAAAGGAGTTTCTGCTTAACCCTCAGCTAACTACAAAATTCGGTTTAGCAAGAAACACTTTTACTGTAACAGAATTGTCTCAATTGCACACTTAATAGCTTAAAAAAATGGCTACAGCACATTCCTTGATGCTTTTCAAGTATTTCCTCCAAATAAGCTACAATAATGTCATAGCTATCACTGCTTTGCTCTTTGGATCCTCGCAGAAATTAGATTTAAAAAAAAAAAAAGAAGAAGAAGGCAACATGGGAGGACAGAAATTTGGCTTTTGACCCACTGACTACAACTGCAGCCAAGACGCTGTACTTGGGGAAGTATAAAGGGAAGAAGGGCTCACGTACCAAGTCTTGGCATCACTGCTCCCAGAAATTGCTCATCTTCTTGGAAGTGGTTCTCTTGTAAGGATTCCAGCAGTTTCTGCAGGACATCTTGGGGCACTTTGCAGCCAGTGCCCTTGAGTTCAGTGAATCTGGTTAGCCGGAAGCTCTTGTCCAATTCATAACTTTCCGGGTTAAAGGACTCCCGCGTAGACATGGTTCTTGGGCACACACACCTCACAGCTGGGCTCCTCCCCTCCCGCTCCTAGCCGCCTGGTTTCTTTACAGATCCACCTAGGCATCACCAAAACACAAAGACACCATTACAAGAATGCTCACCAGTATTCTGCTAAGAATCAAGTGAATACAAGACGGTGCCGAGCATGGAAAGAGTTGAAATCATCCAGACCAGGGATATGCCGATTTGAGGCCACAACAGTTCACTATAGTGATGCAGAAGCCCGAAGAACTCATTTAAGAAATTGACTGTACCATCAGACATCTTCTAGGGAAGGTCTGAGGTCTGTGTTGCTGTAACTGTGGCTCTGACGGGCAGCCAGGACGCCTCCCCTGAAGAAGGCACTACGGGCCAGCTGGCACATGACACAAGGCCATCTTGAGCAGTAAGTCTCATAGGCTCTTCTGGCGGCCAACATCATGAGAAAACTTCTAGTCACTTCATCTGTCAGCCTAGAAGCACTACGGTTTAGAAATCAAGAAGTCTTGGCTAAAGTGACTTCTCTAGAAAAACCTTTTAACATCTTCTGCTGTCCCCCACAGAAAAATAAAATGCCCATTAGACACGCTGCAGGAAAAGGATGCTGACGGAAACGCATTTGATGAAATTCTTCGTGATGCTCAATTCACTTTTAGAAAAAAGCATGTTTTCATTCTGAGCCAGAAGGACAACGTGATCCAAAACTAAGGAAGCCTCACTAAAGAACAGAACTTGAAAGAAAAGTGGAACAGCTGTTTAACACACCAAGATTAATTTTCTCCAAGAGAGCGGTGGAAAGTTTTCTAACGTTTTAATGCAGTGCTCTTTCCTAGAAAGCAAACATCCCACCCAACGAACCAGTACCCACACATCATTGAGAAAATATGCTTGCTCCTGGTCGTTACCGCTTCGTTGCAGAACTAAAACGAAAAAAAATCACACTGTACGAAATCCCTAGCATTAACGTACTTGGTACCACTGGAAGTTTCTAGAGCAAGCCCTTCTAAGTCCGAAGTTTCAGAGGTGCAACCAGAATCTTACATGCACTCCCAAGGTTTATGAACCTCCAGATTGATACTTTACTGGGCATAGAATTACAGACACCCCAAATTTCAGGGTCAGTTTCCCCTATAAAATTTACGATGAAGAACATGATTCCCATTTATAGAGTTTTCTATCCCCTGGCAACCACATCACTCATTTAAAATTAATCTCCCTCTCTCACACACAAAACAAATAAATAAATCTCAGAAAGCCTGAGTTTGGGCGGTAATCCAAACTGTCTTTACAAAAACATCTTCGGGGTGAGCAATCATTTCAGTTTGTAACGTACAACTGAACAGGAGTAAATCTTCAAATATTCCAAGAAAACAACCCATCCAAGAGAAGGGTGGCAGGAGAGCAAAGGAAATTACCTAGAGGGGAATTCTGAAGCCATTTTAGAGTTAGGAAAAGTCCAATAGCACTTTGACTTGCTAGAGTTTGGAACAAAACAGTCCTTTCCTCACAAAACGCCTCGCATTTAACACCGCCTCACTCCTACCAGGAGAAAAAAAAAAATCCAACTCACGAGGCATCCAGTTATTTTCCTACCTCCAAGCCTAACCCCCACCCCCCAAAAAAGAGGCGGGGAACTGGGGGGACTAACCATCTTTCAAACATAACTTCTGTCTTCCCTGATTTTTAAGAAGAAAAATGTCTAAAACACCTTAAGTCCAAAAGCACTCTGAAGTTTTAAAATTCCAAATGGAACGAGGGATACACATCACACTCACATCCAAACCTTGCAAACTTACAGGTTTTGGAGGGTGGGTGTGAGAAAATGGGGGGTGGGGGGAGATGTACTCGGGGAAATCGTAATTAATGGGGGGGAGTAAATTTGCATAATAAGAGAGCTTCAACTCCAACCCCAAAGCTGCATGTTTACACCTTTAAAACAATGATATGAATATTTAAAGACAACGGTTAACCCTTTCCTTCTCGGCCACCTTTGAATTTTTTTTTTCACCGAGAGCGCCAAGCGGGCCGCACAGCTCGGGGAGCACGGTGAGCGGGGACGGGAGAGGGTGCAGCCGCAGCCCCATACCTACCTCCCTACCCCCAAGCCCTTAAGCTCAGCAAAGAAACAATGGGGTGGGCTCTAGGCCCGGCGCGCGGGGACCGGGCTCTCTCCATGCAGCACGCATCCAGGAGGCAGCCGGAGCGCCGAGGCCGGCACGCGGGGACACCTTAAATCTCAGGCTGCCGCCTTTAAAGGCAGACCCGGCCTGGGCTCTTTGTGCGGCGCGGCGCGGCGGGCTGGCCGCGTCCGGGCGGAGGCAGCGCGGCGGCGCCGCCGGCTGGGCCATGCCAGCCCGATCTCCCCGGCGGCGGCTGCGGCGGCGGCGGGAACCGCAGGGAAGGCGCGAGGCGCGCACGGCCAACCGGCCGCGGCGGGGCGGGCGCGAGCGCGAGCGCGGCGGGACCCCGGCCCGCGGGGCCGGCCCGGTCGGGGCTCCCAGGGTCAGGCGGCGCCCGCGGGCCGGAGGGCGCGCGCGTGGGGGCGGGGAGGGCCCCGGAGGCGCCGCGCGCCGCGCCCGGGGACCGGGCTGGGTTCTCCCGCCGCGCGCGCGGGCCGCCGCCGCCGCCGCACAAAAATGTCGGCGGGCGAAAAAATTAACCCCTGCGTCGCCGCCGCCGCCCTCCCCCTCCACTCCTCCCCCGCCCTCTCCTCCCTCCCTCCTTCCCCGGCTCCGCGCGGCGGCGGCGGCGGCGGCGGCGCGGGCGGTGCTTCTTTTTTAAAGCGGCCCCACCAAGCCCTGGCTCTGCCCCTCTCCAGGCAGCGCTGGAGAGCGCCGGCCGTGCGCGGCTCCCGGCGGGCCCGGGCGGCCCGGAGGGGGATCTGCACGGCCGCCATGGGCCTGCGGACGAATATTCCCCTTTAAGCCTGGCGTCGCGCCCCCCCCTCCCCAAGCCAGGCGCTTACCGGTTCGCTTTGCGCCCTCCTCCTCCTCCCGAAAACGGGACTCCGGCGCTCCCACAATGCACCGGGCGCGGCCGGGCTCCCTTAAGCGTCGCCTGAATAAAAATGCCGCTCCCGGCGGCGGCGGCGCGGAGGGCGGGAGGGCCCGGGCCGCGCCTGGGCGCCGCGGGGGCTCGGCCTGGCTCGGCGGGCCCCTGCCGGGAACCGGGCCGCCGCGCTCCGCCGTGCGCCGCGCGCGAGGGGCCTTTAAGGGCCGGCTACCGCCCTTTAAGAGGCGGCGGGCCGCGGCCGGAGCGTCTCGGTGGCTGCGTGCGGCCCGGGAAGGGGGCGGGGGCGATGTGCAGGCCCGAGCGCGGCAATGATTGGTCTCGGGGGAGGGGTGGGGGGTTGCAAACCCGAGGAGCGGTGGCATCCGTTGCATGATGCAAAAAGGATTGATTTCAAAAGTTGCGAGTTGCATTGGCAGCAGCCTTTGGCGCCCGGGCCACCTACTTTTCCTCGACCCGCCGGAAGGGCCGGGAATGTTTTCCAAAACCTGGCCGGGCTCCACCGCGCTACACCCTGCGGGACGCTGTACCTGCTCCCCGAGCGCCGCCGTCGTTTCGAACTGGGAGACAATGACCGTGGAAACAGTTTCAAAAAGAGTAGGAGCAGAGGAAAAGCCGCCTCTGCTGCGAGGGAAGATTTAAAAACATAAACGGCGCGTCTGATTCATAGTGACTTGTGTCGTCTCTCCCTTCTATTGTCTTAGCCTGGCTCAGGAGTTAACGTGAGCCTCACTGGATGTGCAGACGTCCTGGCAAAGTTTCTTGAATGTTCAACGTGCTTGGGAGGGAGTCCGAGCTCAAGGTTCCTCAGTTACATTGTTTGCTCTTCACATGTTCAAGTAAACATGGCAGCCTAATACTGTGTGTGTTTGAATTAACACTGATAGGACAGCTTCAGCTTGCGAAAGTGCTTTCTTCGGGTTTTCAACTCTCGGAGGCACTGCCGATGAAAGTAAAGCAAAATGCTTTCCTAACACTACGTCTTTTAGGGCTTCCCTCAAAACCGAGGAGTGTGGAGGAATGCCGACGAAACTTTCCTCGGGTGGTTCGGCATTTTCTAACTGGGTTTTGGGGGCAGGAATGTGTTTTTGGTAACCGAAAGGTGCTTTATGTTGCGGGTCAGATCTGCGGGCTCTGCAGATGCCCTTTTTCATTCTTAAAATTTCTGCCGGACAATTCCTCGGGGTGTCAATCTTGGTGAGGAGGCAGAAGTGATGCAACGAAGCCGACCGGCTGATGCAGGCTTTTCTGCGCGGTGGTTTTTTTTCTGTGTGCCTCTACAGGAAGTTAGGGAAAAACATAGTAGCCCGGATTCTCTGATGTGAATTGTTGGATTTTTTTCTTTTCTTTTCTTTTCTTTTTTTTTTAAAGAACGGCACGGCCCTGTGGTTGGCAAACCTGGATCCGCATCTGCATCACCTGGGAAGACGCCTGTATACACACCCCAGACCTCCAGACCCGGGAACGGAGGATGCAGATACCTCTAGTCCTCGCATCCCCTCCCTTTTAAGATTGATTTTGTGAATCGTTGTGGGGTTTGGGTATTGTTTGTGCGTTTTTAATTTTTTGTTTTAGTCAAAGTCACAACTAGAAAAAACAACTTGGGGGGTTAGGGGCAAGGTGAGTGGGGCCCTACATGAAGATCATGTGTCATGCTGAGGAGTTTGGCATTTGTGCCGTAGTCAGCAGAGTTTGTCAGATTTGGTTTTTTTTACAAGTTGAGCTTGTAGAAAAGGCTGCACCTCATCTGGGAGGATGCTGACTCCTGGAGGGGAAAACGGGGCCACATCTCTAATTAGCAGGTAATTGTAGTCGAGCATGGAGTTGAGGGTATTTGAAATGAAGCAGCGGGAATGTGGACAAAAGAGAGGAGTGGAGGTGATTTCGTGTGTGGTTGGAGGAAGAAGCATAAGATGACGCCCAGATTTCTAGTTTGGGGGGGTCTGGGTGGGTAGTGATGCCAACTGAAATGGAAACTATGGGAAGGCAAACAAGTGTAGGGGCGAGTTTGGCTTTGAAAATGTGAAATTTCAGGCACCTGCCAGATAGTCTAGGCTGAATGCAATGGGTCACACAAGGGCTGGCGCTTGGGGTGGGGGTGGGCTCTGAGTTTGAGATGCAAATGTGCGACCATCAGCATGTAAATGGGGTTTCTAGCCTCGGAAAGAGGTGGGATTAACCGGGAAGGAGAATTGTGGAGGAAAGTGAAAGAGACCTTGGACAGAGCCCTGCGGGGCTTCCTTGTGGAATGGCTGGCGGAGCCAGAAGCTGATCCGTGCCGAGTCTGTGGGAGGCCAGCATCCTCAAAACCTGCTCCTTCCTCCTCCAGCACCCCCAACCCCTGGGTTTGGAGCTCTCAGCAGCTCCGCAACAACTGGAATCGAATTCTTCTGAGCACAGGCGGTAGACTCTTGACTGAGCTACGGATGCCTTCATTCGTGTGGAGTCGGTCTCCAGCCTTGGGGCCAGACGATCCACTGGATCTCTCCACCCTCCTTCTCTGTCCTAAATGCAGGGTTCTCTGTCATCCCCCCAGCCAGCTTTTCTCCCACCAGCCTTTGTCTGAGTCTTCCCCAGCGGAGCCATCAGAGGACCATCTTCCCTGAGTTTTCAGGTCCTGCTGATGCCAACTGAAAGATGGTTGTCCTAGGTTCCTTTACCCCGTGGACCCTTAAAAAATACGTATTTACCAGCCCTGCCCCCAAAGATTATATCTAGCTGGCACGATGGGTTGAGTTATGACAAAAATTCTTTGCTCGGCCAAACTTTAGTCAGGCTCCTGAACTTTCTAGGCTCAGCTGTGTACTTCCTTGTAAAATCCAGTTTTAGCAATATCCGTGCCCCCGTCCAATATCTGATCAGGTTCCCCATCCCCCAGGTGATGTCTGATCATCCTGCCTTTAGCAAGAATCCTGTTAGGTCGGTTTAGCCGGAATCCCCCCACCCCCACCCCTGTTATTTCCTCTTCCTAATTTTCCACCTACAGAGTCCCACCCTGCTCCTTGGCTCTAAATTCCCTCTTGCCCATGCTATATTCAGAGTTGAGCCCAATCTCTCTCCCTCACTGCAAAATTCTGTTGCAGTGGTCCTGAATAAAGTCTGCCTTACCATGTTCAACACATGTCACAAACCGTTATTTTCTTTAATCATTGTGTCCCCCGCCCCAGAAGATGTATTGAAGTCCTGACTTCTGGTACCTGTGAATGTGGCATTATTTGGAAAGGTCTTTGCAGATGTCATCAAGTTAAGATGAGGTCGTGGTAGATTAGGGTGGGCCCTAAACCTAATGATTTATGAGGAAAGGGAGATTTGGGGACAAAGACGCCGGAAAAAGGCCATGTGAAGACTGGGACGGAGATTGGAGTGAGACAGCTTCAAACCAACGAACGCCAAGGATTGCTTCTGACTCCCAGAAGCAAGGAAGGCCCTTCATTAGAGCCATCAGAGAGAGCATTCCCTGCCAGCAGCTTGATTCCAGACTTCTGCTCTCCAGAACTGTGAGAGAATACATTTCTGTACTCTGTATTGAGCCACCCAGTTTTGTGGTCTTTGTTACAGCAGCCCCAGGCCACTAATACAGCTGGTCGGGGATATATGCTGGGGTGGGGGTGGGGGGGAGTACTAAGAATCCATGCTTTTATTTATTTGTTTGTTTGTTTTTATTTGTGGGGGAGGGGCAGAAGGAGAGAAAGAATCTTAAGCAGGGTCCATGCTCAGCATGGGACTCGATCCCACAACCCTGGGATCATGACCTGTGCCGAAATCAAAAGTTGGACGCTTATTAACCCACTGAGCCACCCAGGCGCTCCAAGAATCCTTGCTTTTAATGGGCTCCCCTGGTGCTGTGGATGCTGTGGGGGACACTGCCCTAAAGGATTCTGCTTTCTCTCGGAAACCCAGAGGGACAGGAGGCTGCCTGTTCCTCCTCCCACATTCTGTTACCTCCAAAGCAGCTCCAGTCACGTTACTTTCCTTCTGTCCTGACTTTCTCACTTTGGGTGTTTGCTATCCAGCGTTAACCACCATCTATTGCCGGGGTAGTCCCTCCCCTACCTTGTTGGAATCTTGCCCTTTCAAGAGTGACCCCTGATTTGTCCTGGGTGGGGGGAGGGGTGGGGGGGGGGTGGTGGCAGGTGGGAGGACTCTCCAGTCATGACTAAGACCTGGTAGGTGATGGGTACCTCAGATCTAATGACTTTTACGTTCACTCCTCTGTCTGCACCATAAACTGTCTCCTCCCTGGAGATGTTAAGCACTGACATCCTATCTCCTGTCGCCTTCCCGTCTCTTTACACCCACACTTCCACCACAGGGGGGCCACCAGTCTCTCAAAGCGGCCCTTTGCCCTTCCATCCAGGCTGGAGCCTTCAACAAGCTCCCCAACCTTGTCTCCTGCACCGCCCTTCTTTGACCATATCTACCTGCAAACGTCCAGCCTTACATCCCTTCCATCCACCGTCTCCCCACCCCCCCCCCCCGCCACCCATTTCACCACATGGAGAAAACTCAGAGCTCAGAGGTCGTGCTGTGACCGATGTATGATCTCTGGTGCCAACCGGGCTTTCCCGACAGCTCAGAAATCTCTATGCTATTCCAAATGTTCATTGTTCTCCCCAAAGTCAGTCCTGTGCTGTTCAGCCCTCAGAAGCAGATGCAGCTCAAGAAGGAAATGGATGGGGCGTCTGGGTGGTTCAGTGGGTTAAGCGTCTGACTCTTAAATTTCTGCTCAGGTCATGATCTCGTGGTTCAGGAGATCAAACCCCGCGTCAGGCTCTGCACTGGCAGTGTGGAGCCTGCTTGGGATTCTCTCTCTCCCTCTTTCTCTCTGCCCCTCCCTTGCTTGCTCTCTCTCTCTCTCTCTCTCTCTCTCTCAAATAAATAGAAAGAAAAAGAAAGAAAGAAAACAGAGGCCCATAGAAGAAACCCTCCAGCTTTCCCACACTGTCCCCACCCCACCCCTCTGACCGTCAGCGTCTCAGAGGGAGGACTATCTCTCTGTCCAAGGCCGGCCCCTCTCTGTGCACCAGCTGCCCCCCTCCAAGTTGAGGACTTACTACACACACCATACAGACTTTAACGAATATCATCTCTTAGAATTCTCCCAACAGCCTTGTGAGCTAGGTACTGAGATATACCCTTAACGTGGAGGAAAGCGGGGCTCAGACTGATTGAGTAACTTCCCTAAGATCACTGTCTTACTTGAGGTTCCTCTGAGGCAGATCTCGAGACGAGGATTTGGGGGAAGGGAGTTTATTTGGAAGGTCCTCCCGGGAAGCACAAGTCAAGAAGTGGGCAGAATGAGGGAAGGGAGAAAGCCACAAAGAATGTAAGCGAGCGGGTTACCCCCGTGGGCTCAGCCTTGTTGGCATCTATCCGGGAAACTGTATGGAACCCCCTCTGGTAGGCAGACCAATGCCCCGGACCCCAAAGATGTCTGTGTCCCGTCCCTGGAAACTGTAAGCATGTTGTGTTACCAGGCTGCAGATGGAACTAAGTTTGACCTTAAGGGGGTTACCCTGGATTACCCGCGTGGGCCCAATGTAATTACAGGGTCCTTAAAAGTGGACGAAAGAATCGAGAGACCCAGAGACATTGGCAGTGTGGCAAGGATTCAGCCCAGTGCTGTCAGGAATGATGATGGAGGAAGGGGCCACAAATCAGGGAAGACAGGAGCCTTCTGGCAGCTGGAAAAGGCCAGGAGACAGAGTCTCCAGAAAGGAAAGCCCCCCCCCAGCGGGCACTCTGATCTTTGCCCAGTAAGGTCCGCGTCAAACTCATCCCCCGAACTGTGAGATCACAAATGTGTGTGTGTGTTCGCAAAATTAGTGGTAATTTGTGACAGCAGCAATAGAAAACAAATACACCCTCTTCTTTTTATTTTAATGTTTATTTATTTTTGAGAGAGAGGCAGAGCGTGAGCAGGGGAGGGGCAGAGAGAGAGGGAGGCACAGAATCCAGCTCTGAGCTGTCAGCACAGAGCCCAAACCCACGAACCGTGAGATCATGACCTGAACTGAAGTCACTTAACTGAGCCACCCAGGTGCCCCCAAAACACTCTCTTAAAATCACACCACTGGGAGATGGGGAGGCAGAGACATTTCTCCAGGGACTCTCCTCCCTCATCGGCTAAGGGTTGTCCCTGGGGGCAGTGAGTCCCCTATAGCTCGCAGAAGCAGCCCGCAGTGTGGGGCAGGCAGGTGACTGAGGGGGCATGATGTTCGTGGGCTGGATGCTGTCTATGAAGCTACAGGGGGACTCTGAGGTGGGCTGGGCACAGATGGCATCCATAGTCACTGCCACGGCACCCAGCCGTAAGCGGTCAAGCCAGGGTTCAAACTGGGGCTAAGCCTGGAGTCCACGTGCCTGGCGCTGAGGGTGTCCCTGCAGCGTTTGAGGCCATTATAGCCCTTTTCTTCTTGAAATTCTCAGGGGGTTGATGTTAGTTAGCTCTTCCCTCATTCTCCTCCTAACCTCTTTGGCTACTTCTTAATCATTCGTTTTTTAAGTTTTCATTTGTTTGCTTATTTATGTATTATTTATTTTAACATTGATTTATTTTTGAAAGAGAGAGAGCACTAGTAGGGGAGGGCCAGAGAGAGAGAGGGAGACACAGAATCCAAAGCAGGCTCCAGGCTCCGAGCTGTCAGCACAGAGCCCAAAGCAGGGCTCGAACCCATGAACCGGGAGACTACGACCTGAGCCAAAGTCGGACGCTTAACCGACTGAGCCACCTAGGATCCCCTCTTTTTTTAAGTTTTTTTTTTAATGTTTATTTACTTATTTTGAGAGAGAGAGAGGGAGGCAGGGAGAGTGGCAGAGAGAGAGAGAGAGGGAGAGAGAAAAATTCCAAGCAGGTACCCGACAGTCAGTGCAGAGGCCAACTCGGGACCCGAACTCGTGAACTGCGAGATCATGACCTGAGCTGAAACCAAGAGTTGGACACTCAACCGGCTGAGCCACCCAGGCGCCCCTAAGTTGTTTATTTTTTTTTAGATGTTTATTTTAGTTTTGAGAGAGAGAGAGAGAGAGACAGACAGAATTCAAAGTAGGTTCCAAACTCCGAGCTTTCAGCACAGAGCCCAACGTGGGGCTTGAACACACAAACCGCGAAATCACGACCTGAGCAGGAGTCGGGCGCTTCATCAACTGAGCCACCAGGTGCCCCTAAGTTTTTTTATTTAAGTAATCTCTACACCCAGCGTGAGGCTCAAACTCATACCCCTGAGGTCAAGACTCGAATGCCCTTCCAACTTCCAGCCAGGCTCCCCGCCCCCCCAACCCCCATTAATCTTTTTTGGTGCCTCTTTCTTGCCCTTTACACCGCACGCTGATGTTCATCCAGTTTGTCCTGACATCCTTCTCATGCTCTTCTTATGTTGCACATGGCTCCTGAGCTGTGTCATACAATATAGCAGCCACCTCTCGTGGTCGCTACTCAGCGCTTGGCACGTCCGGATTGAGATGTCCTCTCAGTGTAAAAAACTGCACCGGATTTTGAAGACTTCAAACGAGAAAAAGAATGTAAAACATCTCAGTAGATTTTATACTGCTCCGTTTTGAAATATAATAATCCACATATGTTGGGGTATATTAAACACGTTATTAATTTCATCCGCTCCTTTATACTTGTTTTTTAAAAAATGTTTCTTTATGTTGCTCCTGCGTGTGCATGAGCAGGGGAGGGGCAGAGAGGGGGCAGAGAGAATCCCAAGCAGGCTCTGCACTGTCAGCACAGAGCCCAATGCGGGACTCAGTCTCGACTTGGATGCTCAACCAACCGAGCCACCCAGCTGCCCCTCTTTTTACTTGTCTTAATGTGGCCACTTGGCCACGGAAAATAGCATGGGGGGCTGACAGTGTATTCCTCCTGGACAGCGGTGCTTTGGAAACTGCCCCGATCTGCGTGGCCCCAGACACGGGCATTCAAGCCCGTACATGAATGTTCCAGAACACCCCACATTCGGCAGGTCCAGGCCAAAATAACCATTTCCTCCCAATCCTGCCACAGCCCATTGACTGTCTCCCTTATTTACTCTCTCAGTGAGTGGGCAATTGTCCGTGGTGTCGTACATGCTGGGACCCCAGCTGCTGTCTCCGATCCCCCTTTTCCAGTCTTCACTATTATCCAGCATTTCCAACCTCCTTGCACTGCTCGTATCCAGCCCTCTCCTGATACCTTAGTCCATTTTCTCATCTCTTACCCTGACTAGTGTGGAAGTATGCTACTTTATGATCTTTTTGTTATAAGTTTCACTTGTTTCCGTTCAGTCCAAAGTGATTAAGGCTGCCCAATGGTATTTATCAAAGGCAAACCTGACCGCGTGCTTTCCCTGCCTAGAACGTTTAGGCGGTTTGCATTGATTGCCTCTGGCTCTGTTTCCCCAAGTAGGGAACTCGTTCATGGGTGTGCATGGATGATTTTAAGTGGTACATATAGGAACATTTTATTTTTCTTATTTAAAAAATGTTTACTGTTTATTTTATTTGTGTGAGAGAGAGCGAGCGAGCGGGGAAGGGACAGAGAGAAGGAGACACAGAATCTGAAGCAGGCTGCAGGCTGCAGGCTCCAAGCTGTCAGCACAGAGCCTGATGCGGGGCTTGAACCCAGAAACTGCGAGATCATGACCTGAGCCGAAGTCGGATGTCCAACCGACTGAGCCACCCAGGCGCCCCAAGAACATTTTATTTTTACAGTTATGTAAACACTTTGGAAAGATGTAACCAACATAGAAAACCCATGATTTCATGGACATTATTCTTTAGGACAAAAAAATGAATCAAGAAAAAATTAAAGAAACAATAGCCCAGGTTAAAGTAATATCATGGGTCAAGTACATTTCAGATAAATTTCAGATTCTTTACTATGGTTATATATATATAAAAAATCAGAACGCTTGGTAATCCAGCTTATACTTTTTCTCCCTCATCTGGTTTCCAGAAGGAACTCTCTTCTATTCAGCTGTGCAGCCGGAGTGGTCGAGTGGTTGCAGACCACCAGGCTCACCTTTTCTTTCTCCACATCACCTCCCAACAAGCGCCATTCCTTTGTTTGGACCACCTTGTCCCCCCGTCTGGCCAATGGGAGCTAAACCTGTAAGATTCTGCTCCAGGAGTCTCCTCTCTCGCCAGTTCTCTGGCTACTCGAGGGGGAACGACTATCCCATCTTCAGTAGGCAGAATCATGGCCCCCAAAGATGTCCTATCCTAATCACCCGTGAATATGTTTCCTTACGTGGCAAAAAAAGGACTTTGCAGATGTGATTTAGTTAAGGATTTTTTTTTTTTTTGATGAGGAGACTGTCCTGGATTATCTGGATGGACCAATGCAACCTCTGGGGTCAGAGTGGTCTGGGGCCACAAGCTTCTAGAAGCTGCAAAAGGCAAGGAAATTGATTTTCCCCTAGAGCCTCCAGAAGGAACACAGCCCTGCCAGATAACCCATTCTGGTCCTCATCTTGGAACCTATCCTGCTGATTTGCAATTATTCCGTATACCTAATCTCCCTCCCCTCCCCCAAAGCCTGAGTTCCTTGTGGGAGACTGTCTTGAGTATGTTTGCCTCCCAGTACCTAGCACATTCCCTGGCTTGTGGCAGGAATGGCAGAAGAATGGTGGAGGAATTAGTTGGAGGACGAAGAATTTTAAGAAGGTAGGAGGAGTCGACATTGTACAGTGCTACAGGAAGTCAAGGTGAGATAAGGACTAAAAATACATACTGGATTTAAGAGGTCCCTGGTGGCCTTGGGGGGAGATTCTTACATGCAAGGGCCAGAATCAGAGGCGGGAGTAGTGTGCTGGGGAGACTGTGAGTGTAGACGCCTCTTTCAAGACGCACGTTGTAGCAGGGGAAGATACAGGGCATTTCCTTGAGAGGCGAGAGGAGAGGTTTGGGTTTCAGAGCCTGAAAATCTTTGGACGGGTGTGTGAGCCGAAGCAAAGCAGAAGAGACTGTGGATATGAGAATGAGGAGGGTAAATGGTAGAATAAGATCCTGACTGCAGGGAGCAGGAGAGGAATTCTGGCATGGATGGAGGCAGGAGAGGAAGCGAGCACGACACTCTGGGAGTTAAGTTCGGGCGGTGGCTTATACCACAGTTGCTGCTTTCCTCGCTAGACTCCCAAGTTCCGTGTGTGTTCGACTCAGTTAAAACAACTGACGCTTAAATTTGCTTGCCGGCTGCCTGCCTTCCTCTTGGCGCTCTGCATGACTAACTCAGTTCTCATGACAACCCTCTGAAGCAGGTACCATTATTATCCCCATTTTGTAGATGAGGAGATCAAGGCACAGAGACGGTAAGTAACTTGCCCAAGGTCACAGAGGCAGAAAGTTAGAGGACTTGGATTTGAACCCAGGCCCTCTTCTCCGAGTCCACATTCGCAGATGGAGCCACTCAGTAAGTGGTTGGCAAGTGAATGAGGAGGGGCGCTAGCTTCTCATGCTACCCAGTAAATGGCAGGATGGGTTGGCTTTCCGGCATCTCTCCCCCCACCCCAAGTGGGGCCCTCGGCATTGTCCCCTCACAGATGAGGCTTCAGTGAAAGGTCCGGCTGTCTACTGGACCAGGGTTGAGGTGGCAAAGATGCCTGAGATCTTGTCCCTTAACCTCTGTCTAGAGGTAGGACCCCAGGAGGGCCAGAGAACCTAGGAAGGCAAGATGAGGCCTTAGCAGGTGTAGGAAAGCGACATGGAATCTGTGCCCGGAATCATTCATGGTGGGTACGCTTGCAGCCAGTATTGCCCAGTGGGTGGATTCTGGAAAGGAACAAGCCCCCTTAAGACAGACTTTTAGGCTGCATCTTGATCTTTTGGGGGTCCCCTCTGTCCTCCCCCAGGCCCCTGTCTAGGCTCATTCTTATAACTACACATCTTTCCAGATCAATTCTCCCAAGGGCTTAGTCTCTGGATCCCCAGCATAAAAGAAACTGGCTCTTTTCCCTCACGCTATGAAATTTCCTAGCGATCCAATCCCAATAAAAAATGGATATAGCTGAAAGACCAGTAAAATATTTTTTCTTGCACAACATAAATATGTATTCTCTCTACTTCTGAATATCCTCTCTCTCATTCCACCATTCTTGCCTTAAAAAGTCAGGTTAACAGTAAGTCTTACCGTTGAGCAAGATTACTAGTTTACAGGCACTGTGCTCTGGGACCCTAAGAACAGGTCAAGATCCCGATGAACGAATTGCTGTGATACCAAGTGCTAGGTGGAGGTCTCCGAACTGTTGTTTGTTTTTGGAAGGGGAATCTATGAGCTTTCTGAATTTATGGGCAAATTTGTGTCTGCTCATGCATTTCTGGGAAAAGCATTCCTGGCCTTCACCAGCTCCTCAGAGGGGTCTCTGACCCCAAAATTGAGTAATATGGCAGCGAGTGCTATGGGAGAACAGAATTTCAATTTGGAGGAGAAAGTTGGGATACGGGGAGTACGTTATTATTCCATCAACTCATTACTGCTACAGTAATTTCAATAATCATCATTCACTGTCATCAGTGGTCTTTTACAATCTGCGGTAAAAGCCAAGTTTTTTTGGCAAGAAATAAAAGGTCAGGAGAAATTTAAGTCACGGCATTGGCACTTGTGTGTTTGATTTCAGAAACAGTGAATCGATTACTTCTAAATGAAGGATGCTTAATAGAGTCAGCCCAAGTTAAGAAGCCTCCTCCAGAGCTCCCCCTGGGTCTCCTGCGTCACACGGCTGTCCCCACCAAGCTGGGGACTCCTTCTGAGACCTCCTCCCCACGGCACCCTACCCGCCCACATTGCGTGTGGCTCTGTGGTCAGACTCAGGAAGGCTCGTGGAACCATTTCGAGGTGGCAGATTGGTGGCAGGATGGATTCTGACTCAGTCTACGCACTAACACGCGGGGGCATTTATCTGACGGAGATGGACAGAAACACTGTGCCCTGTGTGGTCGGTCAGGGGCACTCTCCACTGAAATGCAATTAACAATAAGGCAGTTGACAAAATTCTGTCTCTGTGCCTCCCAAACAAAGGTAGCCACATTCCATAAGATCCCACCATGCCATGGTATTTTCCCCTGCAAATCCTGTTTTTCCCGAGCACGAAGGTGATTAATTTGGTGCTGTAAAGTGAAGATTTTATTGTTTGCACCCAGTGAGTATCTAAGGCTGCAGAATCATTAAGTTTTTCCCTTTGCCTTTTGATGCATGAGAGATAAAAGATAACACTGGGGGGAGGGGAAATCATTTCTTTTCTTTTATTGCGTTTTCCATCCTTCACCCTTCCTGTCTCCACTGATTCAAATGAGTGATGTTTTGCATATAATTTCAAAAAATGCATAGACCTCCCCCTCCACCCCTTCCTAAATCCCAAGACCTTGATATCCATCCTCTCTTGATTACTTATCCAGTCCTTCAAACATTCAATTCTCTTTTTTTTTTTTTAATTTTTTAATATTTACTTATTTTTTGAGACAGAAAGAGACAGAGCACGAGCGGGAGAGGGGCAGAGAGAGAGAGAGAGGGAGACAGAGAATCCAAAGAAGGCTCCAGGTTCCGAGCTGTCAGCACAGAGCCCGACACGGGGCTCGAACTCACAGACCACGAGATCATGACCTGAGCCTAACTCAGATGCTCAACTGACTGAGCCCCCAAGATGCCCTGAACATTCAATTCTCTCTTTTAAGAAAAGCCACTCTGGGGTGCCTGAGTGGCTCAGTCAGTTGAGCATTCAACTCTTGATTTCAGCTCAGGTCATTCTCCCAGGGTTGTAGGATCGAGCCCCATGTCGTGGAGCGTGTTTGGGACTCTCTCCCTCTCTCTTTCTCTTCCCACCCCCCATCAAAATACATAAATAAGCATTAAAAAAAAAAGAAAGAAAAAGAAAAGCTGCTCTTGGGGTGCCTGGCTGGCTCAGTCAGTGGAGCATGGGACTCATGCTCTCTGGGTTGAGTCGGAGTCCCACGTTGGGTGTAGACAGTACGTAAGGAAAAAAAAAAAAAAACTAGGCGATCCCAACCATTTCCAGCACCTCCAGCTTTCTGTCCTGCAGGAGTCTGCAATGTAATAAAAGAAGAGTCTTGATTACCTTGGTTGGGGCACATCCTTTCCCATTTTTCTGAATTACATGTAGCTGGCTCTCCTCTTTCCACTCATGATCATATTGTAATGAATCCTGGTTCTTAGAAGCCAGATGCTCCCGCGTATCTGGTGGGGGCAGGAGAGGAAGGGGGAGATGTGGAAAAGCCAAGTCGAGGAGGCATGCATGTGTGGCTGTGTGTGTCAGGTTTACTGTCTATTTCCTGTTCTCAGAATTTGTGCAGTTAACATCGGCTCCCGAGCTAAGTCCTAAGCGAACTAGAATCCGTTGTTCTCCAAGCAGAGGAGTGGCTATTTGTTCACAGTCTTTGTCCCCAGTGCTCAACCCATGGTGGACTTTACCCTGGGCCCCCAAATGCACTATCTTCCTTAATTATCTCCTCTGGTCAGAAGCTGCTTGGGAAAACAATTACAATTTGAGTTCCTTCTACCCGACGGATCCTTATCTGGCACTCTGTGTCAGCACTGTGCTGGGCATATGCCCTGGAGTGGGCATGGCTTTGACGTGGCTTCGGGGCCTCCAGACGAGAAATTAGACAGACAGGGTACAGGACGAAGAATGATTAATAAATGACGGCGGACGCAAACGTTGTTTTTATTTTATCTCCCTCAGAGCACCCACATCTGGAACACAGGGACCATGTCTGGTTTTGGATGTTGCTCAGGTTTGGCCCTCCTTGGCTCGAGTTTCTCTGAGCAGAGTCAGTCCTCGGTCCTTCGTGGTATTCTGATCTTCAAAGAGAGAGAGCGGGACTGTTTCCACTTCGATGCTTGGCGAGCGGAGGGCTGGTTATACTGGATGAGCATGAATGGGCCTGGGGATCCTGGGATTCGTTTGAAGGGGGAGATGCGTCCCTGACAGTTTGTTAGTGGCAATTTCCTCCGCTTGGTCTGGCTCCCAGTGGGTCCTGCTCCTCTGAATACTACTCAGACCTGTTCCCTTCTGTGTTTCTCGACTGGTTCTTTGTAAATTCACCTTGCGTCTGCCTGGGTGACTCTCAGCGGCCTCTGGCTATGGACTGGATCTTTGTTACCTCTCAAGGTTCACCCCCATGTGATGGTCGAAGGAGGTGGGGCCTTTGGGAGGGTCTTAATTTGGTTGGGATGAGGTCAGGAGTGTGGGGCCCCATGATTCGGTTCATGCCCTTATCAGAAAGGGAAGAGACCAGAGCCCTCTTACTCTCCCTCCTACAGTCAAGACACAGCAAATGTCTATACTTGACAAGTGACCTCTACAAGGAGGAAGGAGGGTTTCACCACACACCATATCTGTTGGGATCTTGCTTGTTTAATGTTCATTTATTGTGTGTGAGAGGGAGAGAGCAGAGGAGGGGGCAGAAAGAGAAAGAGAGAGAGAATCCCGAGCAGACTTTGCACTGTCAGCACAGAGCTGGACGCAGGGCTCGAACTCATGAACCGTGAAATCATGACGGGAGCTGAAGTCGGCGCCATAATGACTGAGCCACCCAGGCGCCCTTCAGCAGCCCCATTATTATCCAGACTCAATGTCAAAACCCCGCCCAGCTGATAAAGGAAGTCCTGCCTTTTGCGATGCCTTCCTCTCTGAAATTTCTGGAAATGTCCAGTCCATGTCCCACACATCAAGCCCAGTTACTGCTCACACTATGGCCCATCCCACAGTGCCAGATACTCTTGTCCTCACTCTTGAAATGTGGAAGAGGAATCCCAGAGACCCGAAGAAGTCAAGAGAGCATAGAGGCTGGTGTGTCTTCCATTGCTTGAGTTTTAACTTAAAAAATTATTAATTTACTTAAAAAATAATGCTGGGGCGCCTGGGTGCCTCAGTCGGTTGAGCATCTGACTTCAACTCAGGTCATGATCTCACGGTTCATGGGTTCGAACCCCGCACCGGGCTCTCTGCTGTCAGCGCAGGGCCCACTTTGGATCCTCTGTTCCCCTCTCTCTCTGCCCCTCTCCTGCTCACACACTCTCTCTCTCTCAAAAATAAACTTAAAAAAAAAGAAAGAAAGAAATTTAAAAATGCTAAAAATTGTAGGTAGAAGTGGTAGAACTGAAATGTATATATTTAATAAATAAATGCTTTTGGTACATACACACAAAATCAATGCAATATAATTGTGTAAGTTGCAAGATTATTAAAGGTTTTATTGAGGAAAAGTAGATCTTTGTGCTTATTTTTAACTTTTTTTTTAACGTTTATTTATTTTTGAGACAGGAGAGACAGAGCATGAACGGGGGGAGGGTCAGAGAGAGGGAGACAAAGAATCTGAAACAGGCTCCAGGCTCTGAGCTGTCAGCACAGAGCCCGACGCGGGGCTCGAACCCACTGATCGTGAGATCATGACCTGAGCCGAAGTCGGACGCTTAACCGACCAAGCCACCCAGGCGCCCCAATCTTTGTGCTTATAAAAGAAAGTATGAGTTTATGTCCTCTGAGCAAGAAGGATTTCTTTTTTTTTTTTTAAGATTTTATTTTTAAGTAATCTCTATACCCATTGTGGGGCTCGAACTCACAACCCCAAGATCAAGAGTGCGTGTTCTACTGACAAAGCAGCCAGGTGCCCCAAGAAGGATTTCTTTCTTTCTTTCTTTCTTTCTTTCTTTCTTTCTTTCTTTCTTTCTTTCTTTCTTCTTCTTCTTCTTCTTCTTCTTCTTCTTCTTCTTCTTCTTCTTCTTCTCCTCCTCTCCTCCTCCTCCTCCTCCTTCTTCTTCTCCTTCTTCCTTTTTTGTTCATGTTTATTTATTCTTGAGAGAGAGACAGAGCTTGAGCAGGAGAGGGGAAGAGACAGGGAGCCACAGAATCTCAGGCTCCAGTCTCTGAGCTGTCAGCACAAAGCCCAATGTGGGGATTGAACCCATGAACTGTGAGATCATGACCTGAGCCGAAGTCGGATGCTTAACTGACTGGGCCACCCACGCACCCCAAGAAGGATTTCTTTTTTAATTTTTTTTTTAATGTTTATTTATTTTTGAGACAGAGAGAGACAGAGCATGAATGGGGGAGGGTCAGAGAGAGGGAGACACAGAATCTGAAACAGGCTCCAGGCTCTGAGCTGTCAGCACAGAGCCCGACGTAGGGCTCGAACTCACGGACCACGAGATCATGACCTGAGCCGAAGTCGGCCGCTTAACCGACTGAGCCACCCAGGCGCCCCAAGGATTTCTTAAACAAGACAAAAAGTACATATCAGAAAGGAAAAGCAGTACGTTTGGCTATATTAATACTTAAGATATTTGTTTAATAATAAAAAAAAAAAATACTTAAACCAAGTTAAAGACTAGCCACGGACTGGGAGTACATATTTGTAACTAGTAATCACCAAAGGAACACTTTCCAGAATATGTAAAGAACTCATAGAAATCAATAAGAAGAAAAAAATCAAACAAAAAAAAATGGTAAAGATCTGAATGGGGAATTCACAGAAGAGGAGATCTGAGTTGCTAACACATGATAAGATGTTCAGCTTCACCAGTGATGAGAATGCAAATGGAAACAAGATAGTATTTTATAGCCACTACATTGGTAAAAATTAGCAAGACCACATGTGGTCAGGCATGTGGGAGAGATGGGTCTTCTGGGATCGTGATCTGCAGGAACAGAAATTAGTAAAGCCATTTTGGAGAGAATTGGACACTCTGTAGTAAAGTTGAAGGTGCATATTATCTCCTGCCTCGTAAATTCCTCTCCTAGGTGGGTGTATGCACAGAGAGACACATGCAAGGGTATTTGTAAGAGCCAAAAGTTGGAAATAAGCTAAATTTCCATCAAAAAGGGAGTGGAAAAATAACTCTTGCATACTGGATCATGGAATACTATATAGCAGTTAAAGTGATGAAAACAGTTCTGACTGGATTAACACGAAGGTATCTTGAAACAATGTTAAGGGTTTTGTTTCAGAAAGATGAAATAAAACTCTGGAGATGGTTGGTGGAGGTGTTTGCACAACAGGGTAAATGTAGTTAATGCCTCTGACCCATACACTTAAAAATGGTTTAGTAGTAAATTGTATGTTACATGTATTTTTCCACAACAAAAACCCCCATAACGAACAGAACAAGTACATCATGGAATGCATTAAGCGATGCATTCATGACATTTAACAACATTAAATACTTACCGATATATATATATATATATTATATATCTACCTATATGTTGACATCTATCTATCTATCTATCTATCTATCTATCTATCTATCTGTCTATTGTAAATACGTGAAGAAAGGATGAGAAGAATCACACCAGATCTAAGACACGATGGCCTCTGGGAGGGCGAGAGGAGGAAAATCTGAGGTGGGGGCATTAATCTGGGTACTGTTCTGTCTGAAAATAGGAGCAATCCCTCCCTATGAACGCACGTAACGTGGGGCTTTATCTGACACGCTATCTGGCTGTGCAGTTGTTCATTAAAAGCTCTTATCTCTGTATTTCTGAAGGGCATTTTATGTCTCAGGCACTTTGCTAGGTGCTGGGTACTTCGTTTTGACCGAGCAATGGCTCTATACATAACGTTTTCCCTCTAGAGATGTCCTTGGACGATGGTTTTCAAAGGCTGATCTCACTAGGGAACTTACCGGAAATGCAATTGTGGGGGACCCAGCCCCAGACCTGGTATGTCCCGGTGTATGGGGTTGGGGGGGGGGCGGCGCTGGGGCTCAGCGGTCTGTGCTTTGATGAGCCCTCCGGGTGATTCTGGTGCGTGGGCAGACTCAGCAACCATAGCATCTCTTGTGTAGTGAAGAGAACGCTGTCTCCTTCCCACACCCCATCTGAACCAGGGAGGTGTCCATCCAGAAGTTTCCCAGATGTGTTACAGCTCCCACAGAAAAGTGGGATACTGCTGGAAAACTGGGTACAGGGGTTCTGTGCTCCACCGGCACTCCCCCTCCCCACCGGCTCCTGCCTGGTCAAAATATCCTTCCATCCTCCTTAGCTTGGCTTTTAAGACCCTCAGAGACCTGGCCCCATCTGCCCTTCCTTTTCCTGTGAAAGCACCACAGACTCAGGAGAAACACCAGTACTTGATCATAGAAGACACTCACGCTTTCCTGTCTCCGAGGCTCGTGTTCCGTTTTGTTTTATTTATTTTATTTTATTTTGTTCTATTCTATTTTTATTGTATTGGGTTTTATTTTAACTTTTATTTTATTTCATTTTAAACTTTATTTTAAATGTTATTTTATTTTAATTGCATTTCTATTTGTATTTCTTCTGTCTGGAAGAGTTTCCATGTGTTACAACTCCACCCCCGTCCCCCACCTGTCCCCACACACAGCTTATCTTTCAGATCAGTCTCAAATGCTGTTTCCTCCTTCTCCAGCTAGAGGCAATGGCTTCTTCCTTTGTGTTCACCTAGTAGAGGGTTTTATCAGCTTCTGTAACCTGCCATTCATCTCTCACATTCCATCTGGTATTCCAGTTTACATATATGTCTTATTAGGTCATAAACCTTTTTAGTCAGACATCTCCGTCATGTCGAAGACTTTAAAAATGCTGAGCACATTTTCAAATTCAAGTGATATAAAGTAAGTGTATTATTCAACAATATCTGAGCCGTGGTTTGTCCTCAAATTGCTGGAGGTCTAGAGGGTGAGAGAGACACCTATAAACAAGGCAACAGAGCTGACGACGGGGCGGTGTGCTTGCTGAGGGACAGAGAGACTGAGTCAGCTTGGGAAGAGTTGCATGGGTGGTGGTGGGCAGTTTAGGGAGAAGGTGATACTGGAACCCGTCAGCGAAGGGATGCTGAGACCAGGCACAGACGTCCTCCCCTATTTTGGGGGGGGGGGGGGTGGGGGGTGGGGGAGGTGAACAGAAAGGTATATATGGGACAAAGTAGAGAAGTAACTTCAGTTTCACAGAAGCCAGGGCAGGAGTATGTTTTTCTATAAGAATGGAGCTATAAGCCTTGGTCGCTGTTTGAACTTCTTCATTTGCATGGTTTAGAATGGTGTTTTTTAATCCGGGGACTGCAGATATATTTAAAAGGGATTTTTCCTCCTTGAAAAAGAGCATCGATGAAGCTCTGAATTACAATTGATTTTCCTACCTGTGGGTTTTGTGCAGTGTCTCATTGTGGCCAGTAGGGGGCAGCACAACCTAACGTTCTGTGTCTGGCTCCCGGTTGCCCAGGGAAAGAGGAGCTTTTCAGTTCTGGCCTTCTATTCCCTTCTCTGTATCCTGAAAAAGGTAGCAATTAACTAACAGCCAAACATCTTCAAAGCATCACATGATGTGGGGGTGCTCTGCCTTGGCCCTGAAATCTGAAAAGCGCACAGCTTTCTTGCAAGGGAGTCTAGTCGTCATTTCTGCAAATGGAAACTGGTATGTGATTCACCATAGACAGAAATCGTAAAGTTCCGGAAAGACTCCTGGTGGATCTCCGGTGCCGTAGCTGTAACGAAAATAAGCATCTCGGCAAACTTCCACCTATGGGTATGAAAACATGGGAAATCAGGAGGGCGAATACGTACGTAACTAGAACAATACGTTATGTGAAAAATGGCTGTGTGGTCATGTATGTGTTGGGAAACCGTGCCTGCTACAGGGTCTTGGGGATTCATAATGCGCTTTCGAGTACTAAAAACTCGGGGCAGCTCTGTCCGGTAGAAGCAGAATATGAGCCACAGGTGCAGTTTTACATTTACTAGCAAGCCACATTAAAAAAAGTAAATCTCACACTTCTCATGATCTCACGAGGGCTCTTGATCTCACACGTCATGAGTTCGAGCCCCGCATCAGGCTCCGCGCTGACAGCACGGAGCCTGCTTGGGATTCTCTATCCCTCTCTCTCTGCCTCTCCCCTGCTTGTGTGTGCCCCCCCCCCCAAATAAATAAATAGATAAATAAACTTTTTTAAAAAAAAAAAGTAAAAAGGAATGGATGAAATTAATTAAAAAAATTTTAAATTAATTAAAAAAATTTTAAATTATTTTTGAGAGAGAGAGCGTGCATGTGAATGGAGAAGGGGCAGGGAGAGGGGGGACAGAGAATCCTAAGCAGGCTTTGTGCGGACAGCAGAGAGCCTGATGCGGGACTCGAACTCAGAAACTGTGAGATCATGACCCAGGCCGAAGCTGGACGCTTAACCAACTGAGCCACCCAGGTGCCCCACAGGTGAACTTAATTTTAGTAATATATTTTATTGAACCCAATATACTCAGAAGCACTTCAATGTGTAACCAATAGTTTAAAAATTGAAGGATCGTACTTAGTCTTTGACATGGGGTATTTTACACCTCGAGCACATCTCACTTTGGATTAGCCAGCAGCTACTATATTGGACAACTCGGATTCAGAGAACCCGTGTCTAGAGGGAATCCTAAGTGAAACCTGAAACATCACGGAGAAGTTACAGGGAAAATAATGGAAAAGAATCCAAGGCACATTTAGGTTCATTTAAAAGCCAAGATCTTAGAAGAGAGCCGGTCTAGGAAAAGACTGAAGTGCCAATGACTTAAATTAAGATGAAAAACTCTTTGCTGGTAACTGGATTTCCCATAATACCCCAGGCAGAGATCAGGCCAGGTGCTTGTGGTCGCGGCCAGGAGGCAGTATGGTCTTGTGTTTGTTTGCTGCTGGGGATTCTAGTTTAATCTTGTGGTTTTGCTGCTTCTGTGTGTCTACAGGTTGAGGCTGTGAGTATTGGGCAATTTTTTTTTTTTTTTTAATCTGCAAATCATGTGTAGCAACAGCAACTACTTCTCAAAGTCTTTAGCAAGACAGAGCTAAAATTCCCCATCTCTTCCCAGTTTTCTGGTACCTAAACTTTTCACCGTGTGTGCGTGCTGACCTTCTCTTCTGTCCCCATCTCGACCGCCCCCACGTTGTCTCATCTGTGGGTCAGGTTCCCCCAGACAGAAAAAGTGACAAACTTGAAGCCTTTGGTCCCCTCCTGACCTGCTCTTAATACTTCCTCTCACGTGGCTCTGTAAAAACATCTTTCGATCCCACCTATTAATCGATGTGGTTCTTTATCGGCGCTGCGTAATTGGACCATGAGCCGTGGTCACAAGTCAAAAGACCTTCTCTAGGGATGCCGGGGTGGCTCAGTCGGTCAAACGTCCAACTTCAGCTCAGGTCATGATCTCACGGTTCCTGAGTTCAAGCCCCGCGTTGGGCTCTGTGCTGACAGCAAGGAGCCTGCTTGGGATTCTTTCTCTCCTTCTCTGTCTGCCCCTCCCCTACTTGCTCTCTCTCTCTCTCTCTCTCTCAAAATAAATAAATAAACTGGAAAAAAAAGAAAGATCTTCTCTAAGCCTTTCTGTGATTGCTCAGGATATTGTGTGGGAGGAACATGGCAGTGTAATCAGAGACCGTGAGTCTTTTCAGAGAACGTCAAACCTACCTCGAAACTCATCCAAAGGATATTTGCTTTTCCTTCTTGGGTACTTGGCTTGATCCCCGGTCTGTTAACAATTTAAGAGCCAAATCCTCCTCTAGGGTTACTGAATGGGGATCTCCTTTTGTTGTGAAAGAAGGCGTGGAATTATTCCGACACCTGATCCAAGCCCGCAGATCTCCCAAGGATGCTCCTTAAGCACTGACTTCCCGAGTTCCTTTCTCTAGTGGGCTCTCGGTTGCCCCTCTTGGAAAGCAGCAAACATCTGCCAGGCTCGGGGTGGGGGGGAACCTGTTTTATGCAAACACGCACCGCTTAACTCCGTCATCTTGTGACTTGCGCGTAGATCCAGGCAACTGAGTTGGGACCACATGCTTTCGATAATTTTTTTGGCAAGTGAGCACTTCCTGAAGCCAGGATTTCTCATTATCCTTTCCCTCTCTTAGCTGTTGAGAAAAACACATCCATATTTTGCTGATTGCACTTTTTGAAAGTCACTTGTCTGTTTTTCGGTGTCGCAAACAACTTTTACAGCAAAGAACGTTGGTTTTGGTTACTCTCGTGTGGGTGAAGTTACTTTCCTTCTATAGTGAGAGCAGAAAGGTGGGCTGCAAAAAAATGGCCCGCAGTGAAAGAGGGAGAGTAGGTTCCGGCAAAGTACCCCCGATGCCCTTGGCCTGGCCCAGCTGGGGCTTCTGTGACGCCGTGCTCTTCCAGCCTTACTCCCTCCTCCCGGTTAAAGTTTGCTCTCAGAAATTGATAAACGTCATTTATACCTTAGGATTTTTTTTCTTTGAAAAAATTTTTTAATGTTTATTTATTTTTGAGAGAGAGACAGCATACAAGCCGGGAGGGGCAGAGAGAGAAGGAGACACAGCATCCAAAGCAGGCTCCAGGCACCGAGCTGTCAGCACGGAGCCCGACTCGGGGCTTGACCTCACAAACCTTGAGATCATGACCTGAGCCAAAGTCTGAGGCTTAACTGACTGAGCCACCCAGGCACCCCTTTTCCTTAAAAAAAATTTTTTTATTACATTTATTTATTTTTGAGAGAGTGAGATAGAGCATGAGCGGGGTAGGGGCGGAGAGAGAAGGAAACACAGAATCCAAAGCAGGCTCCAGGCTCCGAGCTGTCAGCACAGAGCCGGACGCAGGGCTTGAACCCATGAACCGTGAGATCACGACCTGAGCCGAAGTCAGACACTTAACGGACTGAGCCACCCAGGTGCCCCATCCTTTTTAGATATAATACGCGTATCTTAAAATTCAATTCTTTAAGGTGCTTTTTTTGTATATTCCAAGATTGTACCACCCTCAACCCTAGGTAGTTCAAGAATATTTTCATCACCCCAGAAAGAAACTCTGTGCCCGTTAGCTGTCACTCCCCTTGCTGTTGTGAACATTTCTTTCTGGACAGGTTGCTGTATGGACATGTGTTTTCATTTCTCTTGGTTATATACTTTGGTGTGGAATTTCTGGGTCATATGGGAACACCGTGTTGAACTTTGCGCAGAACCGCTCTCCAAAGGGGCCGCTCCGTTTTACGTTTCCACCCACGATGTATGAGAGTACCAGCTCCTCCCCAGCTTTACCAACCCTGGGTGCTGTCTGTCGTTGGGTTACGGGCTACCTCATGAGTGGGAGGTCGTATCTCCTCCACGGTTGTCCCTTGCGTTTCCGTCCCGACTCCCGTCGTAGAGCGTCTTTCTGTGTGTTTATTGCGTTGAAACATCGTCTTTGTAGAGAGGTCTCTTCACATCTATTGCTCATGTCTCCGTTGGGTTATTGGCCTTCTCACTGTTGTGTTAAGAGTTCTTCGTGTATTCTGGATGCTAGACCCTTATCAGATACAAGATTTGCAGATCCTTCTTCCCGTTCTCCGAATTACCTTTTCGCTTTTCTGATGGCATCCTTTGAAGCAGGAGAGTTTTTACTTTTGGGGAAGCCTGAGTTATCTATATTTTATGCGGTTGCCTGTGTTTAGGATGTTTTTAAGCGACGTCACCCTCTCGTAGAGTACTTGACGTTTTAGACCTTGGCTTTAATTATAGGATGACAGTCTGTTCCTTCAGTCAAAATCACGTAAGCGATAGCATCAAGTCAGCAAAGATTTTGAGGAGCAGGGGAAGCACCGAACTACCTGTGTGTTAGAAAACACTAGATCACAGGCCAGTGGTCACTTAGGTACCTTAGTACGTGTAACCCTTGAACGTCGCTGTGGGTGATGGTTTTGACAGTCAGAAATCTGTGTATAACTTTTGACTCCCTCACAACTTAACCGCTAACACCCTACTGATGATTGGAAGCCTTACCAATATCCTAAATAACGAATTATCACATACTTTGTGGGTTATGTGTATTAGATACTGTATTCTTACGATAAAGTAAGCCAGAGAAAAGAAAACGACACGAAGAAAATCATAAGACGGGGGCACCTGGGTGGCTCAGTCGGTCAGGCAACCGACTCCGGCTCAGGTCATGAGCTCACAGTTTGTGGGTTCGAGCCCAGCATCAGGCTCTGCGTTGGCAGTGTGGAGCCTTCTTGGGATTCTCTCTCTCCGTCTCTCTGTGCCTCCCCCACTTGCATGCGAGCTCTTTCTCTCTCCAAACAAATAAATACACTAAAAAAAAAAAAAGAAAATCATAAGGCAGAGAAAATTGATTTAGAGTACTGCACTGTATTTATTGGAAAAAAATCCGCATGAGAGGACCCGCGCACTGCAAACCCGTGTTGCCCGAAGCCCGGTGGCCCCTGTGTGTATCTACATGCACAGTGGCATTGCTTCAGGGCTGACAAGTATGGTACAGGACCGACCAGAAAGTGGACTAGAACTCAAGTCGAGACTGAAAATACCACTTGGCACCCCCCCCCGTAGACTTCCGCTCAAGTGCAGTCTTTCCCAGTGCGGACTGGAGGTGCTGCCCTGCACCAGGCTGTCCCGTCCCCCACATCGATCATCCTCCTCCCGGAGGTCTTCTGGTCCTCCCACCCGTCTCAAACACGGCCCCCCCGCAAAGGGCCTCATGAAGTCCCACCGCCCTCGGTGGGACTGTGTTTCCAGTTTTTATTTGCACACTTACTACACTCTGTGCTCTTCTGTTCCAAAACACCCTCCCTGAGAATGTCACCCCCGGGGGGACAGGGTCATCTTTTCCTCCCTGCTACCTTGGGCGGAGGCCTTGGACACTGTGGGTTCTCGGTTAATATTTGTGGCCTTGCCCTGAACGTCATCTGCTGACCGGCTCTGAGTTTAGAGCCACTTTATGTAACGTTTTGTGATCCTGTAAACTTTACACTTTTGTCCAAAATGTGTGTGTTTACTCTTGTCTCCTGATTATTAAAAAAAAAAATACACACGCGGGGTGCCTGGGTGGCTCAGTCAATTAGGCGTCCGACTTCGGCTCAGGTCATGATCTCGCGGTCCGTGGGTTCGAGCCCCGCGTCGGGCTCTGTGCTGACATCTCGGAGCCTGGTCCTGTTTCAGATTCTGTGTCTCCCTTTCTCTGACCCTCCCCCGTTCATGCTCTCTCTCTTTGTCTCAAAAATGAATAAACTTAAAAAAAAAAAACAACCACACATGCACACAAAACGCTTTTAAACCATATGGCAACAGTTTCAAATTGTAAGCCACTTGGAGCTGCTGAAGAGATAACACAATAATTGCAGATCAAAATGAGAACACGTTGTTACCGGGGCCAGTGTGATAGCCGTATGGTGGGGAGACGAGGGCCGGTTGAGCTAACCATGATCTCAAGCGTCCTGGGTTGTAGCCCCTGGCATGTAGCAAGCCCTCAATAAGCACTTACTGAAGACGACCTCAAGGACTGAGACAATTATTCTTCTGGTTAAAGTGGTGCAAAGGGGACCAGCCCTGAAATTGGGAAGCCAGGGCTCTAAGCTCGATTGTATGACCCTGGCTGGGATATATACTCTTCAGCCCTCACACCCCTCCTCAATAAAAGCCTGTGCATATGGGCGTAGACTCCCAACTTCGGGCATGCGGATTGCAGGCTAAATGTGATCCATCCGACCTGGAGATGTGCTCTTGCTTCCTCTTTCAGTGTCTGTCTGTCTGTGTCTCTATGTATTTTTTTTTAAGATTTTTTTTTTTTGAATTTTTATTTAGTTTTGAGAGAGAGAGAGAGATTGTGAGCGGGGGTGGGGGGCGGGCAGAGGGAGAGAGAGAGGGAGAGAGGATCTGAAGCAGGCTACGCGCTGACAGCAGAGAGCCTGATGTGGGGCTCGAACTCATGAACCGTGAGATCATGCCCTGAGCCAAAATCAAGAGTCGGACTTTTAACTGAGTTCGCCACCCGGGCACCCCTCTCTCTATGTATTTTAACCAAAGGAAAATTCATGGAACATAATGCTAACTGTTTTAAAGTAAACAATTCAGTCACCCCTCATTCCAAAACATTTTCATTGCCCCAGAAAGAAACCCCACACCCATTAAGCAGTCACTCCCCGTTCCCCCACTCCCTCAGCCCCTGGCAAGCACCCATCTACTGGCCTCCTCTCTGGGTTCCCCTATTCCGAACACTTCCTGTAGATGGGAGTCACACAACGTGTGACCTTTTGTATCTGACTTCGTTCCACGTGGCATAATGTTTTCCGGTTCATCCATGGGGTAGGATGTATCAGGTCCCCACTCCTTTTCGTGGCTGAATAATATTCCACTGTGTTGCCCTGCTAATTTTTTTTTTTTTTTTTTAAAGGAAAATTAAAGGCGGGGACTATCCAGAAACAGACCAACAGTCTCTACCAGCCCTTCGCCTGTGTTATGTAACCACAGCCTGCCGGGTGCAAAGGCTGCACTAATAGGATCGGACCTATTAGTCCCTGTAGTCAAAGCCGACTCTAATTAATCAGATAATGGAAGCCGTTCCAATTTAATTCCACTCAAATAACACCATGACATCTGGGCACTATCAGGGATTATTGGCAGGAGAAGATAGATAAATATGACGGAAGCCTCTGAGTGAATATGAGTCCTGCTTGAGGCTCGTCACACATGCACTGCTGTTGTGAAGTCGGCCTACCCCCCGGCCTCCCACGCCTGCAGTCACGGTGGGAAGGAATATTCTTCCCTGAGGCTATCCCCGCTCTAAAAATGTGTGATTCCAAAAAGTGGGCCCTTAGTTCACTTCTGTCCACGAGGGCTCAAATTTCTTCACATGGGGACATTTGGGGCACACTTTTTTATTTTTTTAAATTTAAACGTAATTTTTTTGAGGGGAGGAGGGGCAGAGAGAGAGGGAGAGAGAGAGAGAGAGAGAGAGGACAGGACTGAGGATCTGAAGCAGACTCTGTGCTGACAGCAGAGTGCCCGACGCGGGGCTCGAGCTCACAAACCGGGAGACCGTGACCTGAGCTAAAGTTGGACACTTAACTGACTGAGCCGCCCAGGCGCCCCCCAGCTTTGGGGAAAACTTTCTGTGTATGCGGGAGGCCAGCTGGACCCTCATGAGGGGCACCCGCTCAGGGCAGTGAGGAAGGGGCTTAGATTCCGAGGAATGCTTGAGACCTCGCACAGGAGCCGGTCACACGAGCTAGCTTGTGGGTGAACCCCCGGGACACAGGGGTCTGGGCGAGCCAAGTTTCTCGTGACCGGCTGCAAAAGTTGGGCTTCCTCTGATTTTCTCCTTGCGTGTCTTTTATTCTTTCTCAGGGATAGTGGGAGAACAGGGGGCCCTCATCGGGAAGGGAAGGGGCAGAACAGATTTTTTCAAGCCGTGGCATGCCCGAAGTGGGTAGGGAAGAAGGTGGAGGTCGTCGAATCGCATGAGATAGTTGAATTGAGTCCTTTGAGAAGGGGAAGTACGAACCTCTCAAAGCCACAGTTTACTCCATTGAAAAAGACGACCGATAATAAAACAGCACTTCCCACTTAGGAGTGAAATCAAAGGCTGTTTGTCTTTCTTTGTCTGGCTTGTTTCACTTAGCATAATACCCTCTGTGTCCATCCACACTGTCGCAAATGGCAAGATCTCATTCTTTTTTACGGCCGAGGGATATTCCATCGTAGCTGCACATGGCATCTAGGGATATTCCATCGTAGCTGCACATGGCATCTTCCTTATCCTTTCATCTGTGGACGGACGCCTGCGTTGCGCCCATATCTTGGCTATTGTAAACAGTGCTGCAGTAAACGGAGGGGTGCCTGTCTCTTTCTGGATTAGTGTTTTTATTTTCTTGAGGTAGATGTCTGGCAGTGAAATTACTGGATGGTATGGTACTTCTATTTTCAGGTTTTTTTAATGCCCCATTTTTATTTATTTATTTATTTATTTATCTATCTATCTATCTATCTATCTATTGATTTAACGTTTTTTTTTTTTTTTAATTTTTTTTTAACGTTTATTTATCTTTGAGACAGAGAGAGACAGAGCATGAACAGGGGAGGGGCAGAGAGAGAGGGAAACACAGAATCTGAAACAGGCTCCAGGCTCCGAGCTGTCAGCACAGAGCCCGACGCGGGGCTCGAACTCACGGACTGTGAGATCATGACCGGAGCCGAAGTCGGACGCTTAACTGACCAAGCCACCCAGGCTCCCCTTAACGTTTATTTTTGAGAGAGAGGAAGAGAGAGAGAGACAGAGAGCACGAGTGGGGGAGGGGCAGAGAGAGAGGGAGACACGGAATCTGAAGCGGGTTCCAGGCTCTGAGCTGTCAGCACAGAGCCCGACGCGGGGCTCGAACTCACAGACTGAGATCATGACCCGAGTGGCAACCAAGAGTCCGATGCTTAACCGATGGGGCCGCACGGGCAGGCGTTCCTTAGGTTTTTTTGTTTTGTTTTGTTGTTCTGGAAACTTCATACTGCTGTCCGTGGTGGTCGGACCAATTTACATTCCCACCAAGAGTGCACGAGGGTCCCCTTTCTCAGCATCCCTGCCAACACTTGTTTTATCTTGTCTTTTGGATACTTGCCATTCTGACTGCCATGATGCACTACTGTGGTCAGCATTTTGTAATGTATATAATTGTTGAGCCACTACGTTAAACACCTGAAACTAATTTAATATTACGTGTTAATTATGTTTCAATGAAAAAAAATCCAGCACTCCCCATGGGAAGGTGGCAGGAGAAAATGTCACTACTGCTTACACATATCGGTGATGCCATCGAAGGAGATCCGGATACGCCGCTCCAAAATATGCTGTTTTAGTACAAGGATTCTTTTGAGTTGAAGGCAATTGAGGATCAACAAAATGCAGGAAGAGTTCTCTGGCCTCTCCCTTATCTAAAAGCAGGGCATAAATTTCCTTTTGTGACAGTGTCTGCTCTTGTACCAGGAAGAGGAAAGCAACTTATCACCAGAGACAGCACGAGATGAGTCTGCATAAACAGATGTTACTAGAATAACTCTCACCTTCTATTCGTTCCCCCATATATACCCTAGTCACTTCCCTACAATTTATCATCCATCCCTTGAAGCCTGAACCCCTTTTCCTTTGTTAAAATGTGATAGAAGCCCCCAAGTCTAACTGTCTCTTTGAGTTGAACCTCTTTCTGTGAGTTCCCGTGAAAGAATATATTAATAAGCCTGTGTGTCTTCTCTGTCAGTGTAGCTTTTGTTAGTTTAATTTGCAGGCCCTTGAGAGCATAACCTAAGAGTGTAGAGGAAAGTTTTTCCTCCCTCTCACTGTGCCCTGAACAACATGGGTGGAGGACCCTGAAGGGTGCTCTGCATTTTGTCATTGGAGATGAGGGTGTCTCTTCCCAGCTTGATTCAATGCCTTGGCCCAGTAGGAATTTACCAAAGCTATTTTTGTGATGGCTGTCCAGTAGAATTGTTTGGTAAATACGTCTTGACTGATTGAATAAGGACATGGTAACCAGAACTAGCAGCGAATAGCTCTCTTCTGATGAGTTTTGGTCACAGACTCAGAATGGAGGGGGGAGTAGAAACAGTCAGATGGTAAGGGGGGCTTGGAAGCAGAGAGGAAGACCTATCTTTGCTGCCAAGGGTCAGAGGCATACCATAAAGTGCTAATGTTGTTAGTTCCTGTCATTTTCCATAATAAAAAAGGCAACTCACCAACGGTAAGAGGGACTGAACACAAACTGTTGGCTGATTTGAAAAGAACTGACCACCCAGTCATTTAGAAAGGATGTTTGTCATCTGAAAAATATTCCAAGGCAGGAATTCTGTTTAGAGAATGTAGATTACAAAGTCTCTTGACTGTAATCCCAAAAGACATGTTGGTGAAATTTAGTCTCTTGGAGTAAGTGTTGTTGAGCCTCCGGAGAAGGGTAACTCGTGACTCATCTTTAAAAACACTCGGGTAACGTATAGAGAAGATGAATCACCGTGGCGTTCACCTGAAATGAATGTCACGTTGTGTGTCAACGCTACTGAAACACGAAAACTTGAAAGAAATATTTAGGGATCACAACGGGAGCTTCTGATTTAACTTTTCCATTGTGTCATACCAGGCAGGCCAAGGAACAGACGCTTTTCCGTCTCAAATGAGAAATAACGTGGTTACAGAACGTTGCTGTTTTACTCTGGCTAGCAAACCACTGCTGGGCCAGCCGAGTAAAATAGGAGCGAAACCCAGCTGCGGACAGAGGAACGCACGTGGTGGGGAGATGGTGGGACCGTCCTTCCCCGTTTGAGAGCTGAGCCAGGTGACCCGTTCCTGGAGAGCCCGAGGCTGACCGGCTGGGCTGTGCCGGCTGCAGGGTAGTCCTTCGATGAGGTGGGCAAAAGAATGTCTCTGCAGTCAGTTTGCCCGGGGTCAGACTGGAGGTGGAGGTGCCCGCTCCCTTCCCCCGGCCAGGCTCACACGTGAAGTCCACAGTGCAGAGAGGGAAACAAACAAACAAACAAACAAAGAACACGCGATCAGGAGTGCAAACACGGATAGGAAAAGTCTGGTCAGCTACAAAGGAAGGAGCCCAAACGGGGAACGAACTCTGCTGCGTGGCCTGCCATGGTGGCCAGAAGCGAGAATTAGTGAAAACTGGTCATTCTTACTCTCCGTGGGCAAAAGTTTCAGCCAGGCCAAGGGCACATGAAGGAATCCAAGGCCGACTGCCAAAGACCGGAGGTAAAAAGACGCTGGAGGAGGTCAGAAGTTCAGGCAAATAAAAGAGGATTATCGTTCAAGGCTTCTGTGAACCAGAGAGAAGGTGAACTGACAGGCAGCCCTGGGCGTGGCCCGGGGCGGGGCGGGGCGGGGCGGGGCAGGGGTGAGGGGAGGAGAGCGGCCCTGAGCCGGAGCTCGGAGCTCTGCAGGGAGGTGTGTGCTTGCAGCTGGCAGGCGGGCCGCCTCAGGTAAGCCGATTGAGGCGGGCCAGGCTTGCTTCTCTCGAAGCGCTTCATCAACCAAATTAGCTCCTAAAAAAAGACCAGGCTGGAGAGGACGGTGGGCTGGAGGCAGGCAGGCTCCATTTTTCCAGTCCTGGAGAGAAAATTTCCTTCTGCCGTGGCCTTGCCATTTTTTTTCTGCTGTGGTTAACAAAAAAAAATGTGTAAGTGCTAGATGTGTACGCGTAAACATGCATGCACTGCACAGATATACGCGTGCACGTGTACACAAATGTGTGAACACACACTTCCGTTTTACAGGAAACCGCGCTTGATTAGAAAAGGCGTGCAGAGGGCCCTGTGGAACAAAGGAAGGCAAGGAGGTAGGACTGCGTTCCCCGCGGCCCCCCCCTTCCGGGGACCCCCCCTCCTTCCACGGAGTCTGGGGCGGTAGGAGATAATGAAAAAGATGGAGAGGTAGTAAGTGCGGAGTAGGCAGGGTGAATCAGGGAGTTAAATTACTGCCCAGGACGGGAGACAAATCTACAGGGAGATATTGACAGCGAGGAAGAGGGAGGGGAATCTTTGTAAATGAGGAGTGTGGGAGATCACATGGGGAGACACACACACACACACACACACACACACACACACACACACACACACACAAAATAAAATCTAAAAAGGAGAGGTGAGGCAGGTCCTAATGAAAGCCTGAAGCCTGAAGGACCATGGAGGGAAGGGGAGGAAGTCAAAATAGTAATTTTCAATATTTGGTCATGGGGTTTTGATGCATTCTTAAAAATTTGAAATGACAGCCAAAAGTGAATTCAGGGATATATTTTTTAAAAGCACGATGTATTTGCTCTATTTCTCCCGATCTCTTTCTCTGTACACACACACGCACACACATGCATGCCCCCACATGCTCAAATATTCTTTTTCTGAAACATTTGCAGACATGATACTTCAGTGTGTATTTCCTAGGAGTAACAACATTCCCCTACTAGCCGGCAAAACCATTATCCTACCTAAGAAAACCAGTCTGATATGTGTTTTTGTTTTTGTTGCTTATTTGTTTTAACATCAGTCCAATCAAGGTCACCCACCACATGTGTTTATTTTGTCTCTTGGGAGCCTGTAGACTTTTTAGCCCAACCTCGTCATTTTGGGCATGAGAAAAGTACTGTTGGGATAAGGTGATTTGCTCAAGGCCATTACACTGAGCACATGCTCCATTTTACTTAAGTGGGATTTGGTGGTTAAGATAGCTTTAGATTTTAAAATAACTTAGGGGCACCTGGGTGGCTCAGTCGGTCGAGCATCCAACTCTTGATTTCATCTCCGGTCATGATCTCACGGTTTGTGGGTTCGAGCCCCTCGTCGCCACTTGGGATTGTCTCCCTCTCCCTCTCTGTCCCTCTCCTGCACGCATATGTGCTCTATCTCAAGATAAATAAACTTAAAAAAGTTGTTTTATCAATGACAGGTATCAAAACTGTCATCTTAGTGCAGGGGTCACGACTCCTCTCGGCATGTGTCAGACAGCATATGGGACATGTGCATTCCGTAGCTTCCGGGAGCCCCACGATGACGGTGTGGGGAGCCTCAACTGTCCCTGTCATGCGGGAGAGGCTCAGAGCCGTTGGCCAGCCTGCCTGAGGGCCGGGGGCTGGCAGGGGACCCAGATGGGACTTCTCGGAAACTCTTTACCAACTTTCCTGCTCCGACACGCCAGAGCGCCCACACACGGTGCTGCTTCTGGGGGTATGTCAAGACATTATTTGTAAACTGCATGCAAGTTTTTTTTTTATGTTTATTTATTTTTGAGAGAGAGAGAGCGAGAGAGAGCACGAGCAGGGGAGGGACAGAGAGAGGGAGACACAGAATCTAAAGCAGGTTCCAGGCTCTGAGCTGTCAGCACAGAGCCTGACGCAGGGCTCGAACCCACGAACCGTGAGATCACGACCTGAGCCGAAGTTGGACACCTAACCAACCGAGTCATCCAGGCGCCCCTGCATGCAACTTTTTGAGTGAAGTTTTAACAATGGGGGGTGCGCTCTCAGCAGCTAATTCAGTAGTTGGCCCTGGAGTCCTTCAGACGCCACTCTGAAGAGAGAAAAAATGGCAACAAAGGGAGACTCTAGAACACTAGTAACACTAAGAGGAGGAACAGATTATGCAAACGAGAAATACTGTTTGTGTTACCAGGTAAATTATACGAAGGTGCCAGGAAGGTTAGGGTAGATACTATGCTTTATTTACCCTTCTGTTCCCAGGACTTTTTTTTTTTTTAGTTTTTTTTTTTTTTATTGTTGTTGTTTTAAAGTTTATTTATTTATTTGGAGAGCGAGAGAGAGAATGAGCTGGGGAGGGGCAGGGAGAGAGAGGGAGAGAGGATCCCAAGCAGGCTTCTGTCAACACAGAGCCCGATGCGGGGCTCGAATCCACGAACTGTGAGAACATGACCCGGGCTGAAGTCAAGAGTCGGGTGCTTAACCCCCGACCCACCCAGGCGGGCCCCCCACCCCGCCGCCCCTCCCCTCCCCCCCCCCAACCCCGTTCCCAGGATTTAATGAATAATTCAGAATACATGTAG
Source organism: Panthera pardus (assembly GCF_024362965.1). Lineage (NCBI taxonomy): Eukaryota > Metazoa > Chordata > Mammalia > Carnivora > Felidae > Panthera > Panthera pardus. The sequence goes on along the minus strand of NW_026526991.1, from coordinate 128,848,816 downwards.
GTATTCTGGCAATACTTAGTTTCAGCAAATGTTTCCTGAATGCATTCTGCGTGCCAGGTACTGTGCTGGTCCCTGCCCTGAGGTGAGAAACAGACAGGTTATTTCTGCTGTGTTTGATACACAGAATGGACAAGGGGGTGAGGACTTGGTGTCATGGGCGTGAAGGAAAATCACCTGATACAGGCTAGGGAGGGGGCAGGAAAGGCTCTCTGTTGAGGCTGAAGGGGAAGTAGCATTTCAGGTTTGCTGAACTGAATGGGTGAATTTTCTTCCAAGTAGCTTAAAGCCAGAAGGCACAGTAAACCATTTACACAGACCTTTCTTATTTGAATTGGCAAATGATATTTACAGTCCATGAGCTGCAAGAAACCGGTAGCTTGTGTGTAGGAAACCGAGGGACCAGGGCAGGGAGGTACACCCTTTTGCACCTTTTGAATGGTTGCCTCGTTTTTTTGAGTCATTAGAAATGAATGTACGTTCTCGACGTAAGGTCGCTGCAGGGAACGGACAGGGCAGGATGTAACCACATCATCCGCAGTTTAGTAAAATTTGAGGATGCCGTGGAATTGACATGGTCTAGGGAAGGGAACCATGATTTCCAGTCTGCGGCCCCTCTGGGCTTCTTCCAGGTCCAAAGATGGAGCCCCCGTTGGTGAAGCTATTGGAAGGAAAGAATGAGAGTGAACCGATTCATTAACAATCTTGGCAGCGTCTAAAAGAAAACCTCTACAGAAATGGAGAGAAAATCCGGCAACAGAAGAAGAGAAAAGAAGATTCTTGGAAATATGGCACATGCATCCCTGAAGCAATTAATCAGTGTTTTTCCACCCTTGGTTTCATATGGTGGTTGTGTTGCCCAGTGTGAACCACAGAAAAAGTAGTTTTGATGAGGAAGTTTTGTTCAGGCCACTTGTCTAACCTGTGTACAAGAGGGTTAACAGTACTGTGTTAGAGAGTGTTTCAAGTGTGAATTTTTTTTTTGGAGTGATTTATTTTTTTTTTTAATTTGTTAATTAAAAATAATGTTAATGTTTAGTTTTGAGAAAGAGTATGAATGGGGGAGGGGCAGAGAGAGAGAGAGAGAAGGAGACAGAATCCTAAGCAGGATCCGCACCATCAGCGTGGAGCCTGATGCAGGGCTGGAACCCACACACCGTGAGATCATGACCTGAGCGGAAATGAAGAGTCAGATCCACCCAGGCGCCCCTGTATGAGCATATTTTTTAAAAATACATACAAAAGAATAAATACAAGAAAATGCATACGGGAGTATTAGGAGAGAATCATGTAGGGAAGTCACTTTCCTGGTCAAGAATCCATAAATGCACTTCTTGTCCAGGTGTTTGAGGCCTTCTATAATCTTGCCAGCACGTGGTGCTATTTTAGGGAGGGAGATGGTGGCCGAGGAAGGAAAGAACATACTGGAACATACTGGAAAGACTTTGCGGGGGAGGTAGCAGGAGGAGAAGTTAGAGGCTGGGCAGTTGATTTATAAGAGTTGGTGGCACCGCTGGGTCTGGTATGTTTGGTGAGAATGGGGTAGTACTGGGGTCACCAACCTGGAGAGGATACTTTGGGCCATCCTGTGAAAAGCCTTTGTTAGCAGGCTGAGAAATTCGTACTCAACTAGAGTAGCCATTAGGACCCACCGAAGGCCTTCGAGCGGCAGAGTGACCCTGAAGCGTGTAATCTCAGAGCTGAAAGAAGACGTAAAGGCCTTTGCTTTCACGCCAAGTTTGACCTCTCTGTGCCTAGTGCGGGCTTGGCTCTTGCTTTCTCACTGCCGTGTGCGTTAAATGAGATGATACTTAGAAAGCACTCAGCTCAGGGGTTCCCGTAGAATGAAGCTCAATAAACGTTGACTGATATGGTCACTGTCATCATGAATCTGGTTCCCATTTAGGAAGGTTTTCCTTAAGCCTCCTTCCACATTTGTCTTATGTGAGGACAGCCTTTTCTTCAGACGGAATATCACTGGTTTCTTCCCCCCACTCCTCATTTTTTTACCTTTCTTTTTTTTTTTTTTTAAGTTTTTATTTCTTGTGTGAGAGAGAGAACAAGCAGGGGAGGGGCAGAGGGGGCAGGGGAACAGAGAATCTGAAGCAGGCTGACGGCAGAGAGCCCAATGGTGCGGCTCAGACTCACCAATTGTGACCTGAGCTGAAACTGGGCAGTTAACCGACTGAGCCACCAAGGTGCCCCTCTTTTCCCATTCTAACTCTGATCCTTGTAAAGTGTGGTACACAGAACCCACTTGTGTGATTTCACCTGACCAGAGTTAAGCCTCTCCATTCTATCATTCTACAGACAATGACTGAACTGGAAGAAAAAAAAAAAGAACAAACACAAGAAACAAACTAAGATTTTTGTAGGCAGCCTCATCAGACTGAATAGAATACTGATTTATCAAAAAAAATATTTTTTTAACGTTTATTTATTTTTGAGAGACCGAGAGAAACAGACCCTGAGCAGGGGAGGGGCAGAGAAAGAGAGGGAGACACAGAATCGGAAGCAGGCTCCAGGCTCCGAGCTGTCAGCACAGAGCCCGACGCGGGGCTCGAACTCATGAACTGTGAGATCATGACCTGAGCCGAAGTTGGACGCTCAATCCACGGAGCCACCCAGGCGCCCCTGAATATAATACCGATGGAAATTCCTAAGCCATTCCCACATGCCCTCCTGCTGAGCTACAACCCTTTCCACTCTGCTTGCACTTGGGCCCTGCACAAAGCCTCAGATTGCTTCATGATGACGTTTCCTCTTATTGTTGGGAACAATTGTCAAAGGCCTTGAAATGGGCAAAACAATCACTGAGTTTCTTTGAAGGGATTGCTGGGCGTTGTCTGGCAGATTCTTCTGGGTTGCCTGCTTTGACAGAGGTCTGTGCCTTCCACTGTTTTCGACTAAACTATTTTGCGACTGTGAGTTATAGAAAGCCCATCGCAATGCAAATCTTGTCCACCGAGAAACAGAAAGAATTTTGTCCGGTGGACGTGCGATTGATTTCCACCCCGTGAAAGAGGCTGCCAATCTTACATCTAGTAGCAAATTTATTTCACCATTTCTAATTGCTTTTATGTGTGTCTATTCTTTGGGTACTGCTTGAACCGGTAACATTTTGTAATATTTCACTGCCTCTGTGACCAATTAATGAATAGTTAATTGATGGACACATGTCTATTTTATATTTGTATAAGAACCCTGACTGTTGCTTAAAAATAATGTTGAGGGGTGCCAGGGTGGCTCAGTGAGTTGAGTGTCCAACTCTTGATTTTGGCTCAGTCATGATCTCATGGTTGTGGGATCGAGGCCCACATCGAGCCCCATGCTAAGCATGGAGCCTATTTGGGATTCTCTCTCTCTGTCTCTCTGAATCTCTTTCTCTCTCTTTCTCTCTGCCAAAAAGAAATAAACATTAAAAAAAATCTTTAACGCTGATTTTCTCACGTCGTCACAGCTGGCGAGGCATGAACAGGGCAAAAATGGAAACTAAACAAACAGTAAAGACCCTGTTTGAGATTGGAATGGGTCTGCTAACCCGTATCTCTAAGTAAAGTTGTTCAACCAGTTACTAATCCATTTAATCATACTGATACCCTTCTACTTGCAAACAGGCTGTCCCTAAGTGTGATTTTCTTAAGTCCAAAGTGATTAAGAGGGGTTAAAACCTGCTGTCCCCAGTGATCATTCCCACCAAGGATGAGCAGAGGTCAGATTTTATAACTTTAAAATCAGTCATAGATTTCTCCTCCTTGCTCATTTACATTTTAATGGATACCCTTTGCCAGGATAGATTAGTTTTACCTACACTGAAAATCCTTAATGATCTTGTTGAATGGAACTGAGCAGGAGAAATATATTGCTCTGGAGAAGGGGAATTTGGGGGTTGGTTAGTAGAAACAGGATGTGTTAAGTGGGTAAAGTTAAGGCCTGTTACAGGCCGCCGAGACTTGGTGGAGGAACAGATACGGTGATGAGGAGGTGGCCGCAGTGATGGCATTTTTGGCTACATGACAATGAGCCCACTGAGAATGCCGTTGGGCTGAATGAATGGAGGAGACGGCATAAGGGACACTCGATGGTGCCGGCGCTCTCCTCCCTGGAAACAGGGCCCTTCCCGCGTGCTCGTGATGTTATAATGATAAAGTAAGCACGCGAATCTGGTCTCAAGCAAGCCCGCGTCTAGGGATGGCACCCCAGCAGAAGGAGAGGAGGGTTCAGCAGTCAGAGGACGAGATGCTGGACAGGAAAGAATGAGTTAGGAGAACAGGAACTGATGAGGCAGGCCGGGCGCTGGAGACCTTGGGTACTGCCTACCGGTAGCTTCTCCCAGTTTGGGTCGGTGGGTCTGAGTACATGATAGTCTGAAGTATGGCTCCACCATGCCTCACCATGGCCATCGGTGCACCAAAGCTACATCTGTTTAGAAGGAACAAGAGAGATGAGACAACAAGTCGTGGTTAGTGTGCAGGACATTCCTTAGCACTTGCTGCCTTCAAATGCAGAAACTGCTGACAATGGCGTTGTGATGCCCACTTGACCGCAGTTGATCGTGGGTGAAGCCGTCGAACTCTCACTCTGTCCGCATCTATGAAAGGTCTTCTGCTGAAAAGCTTCCGTGTTCTGTTTTAGCCCACACTCTCGACCTTCTCTCCGAGGATGATGAGAGAGGGACTTATTTAATGTCTTGCTAAAGTTCTGACTCGGTGAGTTTAATACTTTTTTCTAATTTACTGGGGTAGCTGTAGAAAGAAATTAAATTAACCGGGGCACCTGGGTGGTTCAGTCGGTTGAGCGTCCAACTTCGGCTCAGGTCATGAACTCATGGATGTGAGTTCGAGCCCCGCGTCGGGCTCTGTGCTGACAGCTCAGGGCCTGGAGCCTCCATGGATCCTGTGTCTCTGTCTCTCTCTGTTGCTCCCCCTCTTTCTCTCTCTCTCTCCCTCTCTCTCTCAAAAATTAAGATTTAAAAAAAGTTTTTCAAGAAAGAAAGAAATTAAGTTAATCTGACATAACACAGCTGTGCCTTAGAACGGTTAATTTGTCATCGGCGTGTAGGGTGTATGGAGGGGGAGAGAGAGGGCAGGAAGGAGTGTCAGGGAGATGGCACTTGTTGGCAGTTGTGCCCTTGACAATGGCAGTTGACTGTGTAAGAGGCTACAGGGGTGGAGAAGTATGAGCTGAGTGAAGGCTTCAGACAGAGCAACTGAAAGGCCATTGGCAGTCTTGGGGTGGAGGGGGGCGAGCTGGATTAAGGAAGGAGTAGGTGGGTAGGGCATGGAGACAACGGGTGTAAACCAGTCATACGAGCGGATTGGTGTGAAGAGAAGGCGAGACGGGCTGGCTAGCGGGACTGGGAAGGAGGGTTGTTTTTAGAATTGGGGACTTTGGGGACAGTCATAAAAACAGGGAAGGAATGAATGAATCTGGAAAGACTGAAGACGTGAGCAGAGAAGGGAGAGAACTGGTGAAGTGGAACCCTGGGGAGGTTGGAAGGGGAGCCATCAGGAGCATGAGCACACGGAAGGAGGAGCCATGGGAAGGAAGGAGGACGCTTGTTTCTGAGAAGAAAGGTGACGGCTTGGATGGGCAGTCAGGAAAACGTAGGCGTAAAGTGAAGGCGTGTTGGAATAGGTCATTTCAGATGCTGTCAAAATTTTTTTAAGGCAAGGCAAACCTGAGGGTGAGGAGTGGGGAGAGGTGGGGACCCAGTTAACCGCCCACTCGAGTGCCTTAATGTTGCCCTTGCTCCTTAGTGCCCTCAGGCCCTTGACCCTCCATTATGTCCAACCTGCTCAACTCTACTTCGGGGAGACAGATTTCCTGTGTTCGTGGCACTTACGTTCCGCTGAGGTTGTCAGACAGAAAGTAGTGGTGGTGACAATATGTTATTATTATAATAAAACAGAACTGTGAACAAATACGAGGCAGGGTAAGAGTATAGAGGATGCTGGAGAAAGGATAGTGGTTATCTCATGATGGAAGCAGTACAGATAGTTTGTTTTTTTCTTTGTATTTTTCTCCGTTTGCTAAATTATTTGCAGTAAAATACACTCCTGTAATAGAAAAAATAAAAGTGATCTGGAGAAGTGTTCTATCAAGTTGGAGGTTTTAGACTTCTTTTCACATTCTACATAGTTTTTTTTTTAAGATTTTGAAAAAATTCATTTATTTTGTGAGAGAGAGAGAATTCCAAGCAGTCTCTGTGCTGTCAGCGCAGAGCCTGATGTGGGGATCAATCCCATGAACCGTGAGCCAAAACTAAGAGTCGGATGCTTAACTCACGGAGCCACCCAGGCGCCCTTGCCTAATTTGGTTCCGTTTTGTTTTGTTTTTTACAAAGTTCTCTTTCGTTTGTCGTTTCCTGATCCACCGTGTACGCTGAGTGAATTTCATGGGGAGAACAGGAAGGTTGAAAGGACAGGTGTGTCTTTATTTACCTTAGTGTGTAGGCAGAGTGTTAGAAACCGAAGGCTAATCAGATAGCTCTTGGGAAGATGTGGTTTGGCAGAGTGGCAAATAATGCCTTGGGCAGCTGGGGTCCCACCTGGTTTCCACTCCTCCTCGGTTTTTACGTGTCTGTCACCACAATTAAAAAGAGCACCTCTAGGATCGTCGGAATGCACAGCCTCCACCATGGGTCCCGGTGGCCCAGCCTCGAGGCTCTGTCTCAGTGAGGATAATGGTTGACAGACCCCACCAGCAGAGCCCTGATGCCCGCCCAGGGCCACCGCGGGAAGGTCGTCTGCAGCCCCTGGCTCGGAGCCTGCGGCACCCGTCTGTAACTTGATTAGCAGTTAGAGAGCTCAGAGAGCCAAGTCAGGTAAAGGCGATAAGTGGATAAGAGGCCACTCTGGAATTCAGCATAGAAAATAAGAGGAATTGAAACCAGTTGTAGGCCGTGTTATGGGAGAAACACCATAAGATGAGATGTTGGAGACAGATTGCCGGGGCCAGAGAGTAACGTTCTGTAGGTTCTCAGCACTTCCTGCTGTTCGATCACTACGTGTCACTTGTTCAGATGTAGACGTTCTCCGGGCATCCTGTTTTTTTCCATCTCTCGAGATACTCTTCAGCACATTATCTCCCCGCCCAGTAGATTCCATGAGTAGATACAAGGATGAAAATGTTAATTCTGGGCTAGGGGTGCCAAGCTTAAGAAGACCCGGTTCCGGCCCTCAGGGGAACAGTGCGGTAGGAGGTTGGGCCCGGAGCCAGGAGAAGGACAAGACACGGGAGGCCGTGGACACGGGAATGTGGGCCCTAATGCAAGCGTAATTTCCATAAACTCTACAGTTCAAACATGCATGAGTTTTTAGTGTTGCGTTCATAGGGAGAATTGTCTTTGGGATATCATCAATTGAATCCATTCCACAACCTACCTTTTCGTAAGAGGACACCACTGACTGACTCACTGATGACACGCTGGTCAAGCACAGAGTGGGTCCCCCTGCCAGCTGTCAGCCCTGGACCCATACTCCAGTGCTGTGGAATTTAGAAGTCACATGAGTCGGGGGGCGCCTGGGTGGCTCAGCTGGTTAAGCATCTGGCTCTTGCTCTGGGCTCAGGTCATGATGTCACAGCTCATGAATTCGAGCCGACATCGGGCTCTGCGCTGACAGTGTGGAGCCTGCTTGGGGTTCCCTCTTCCCCTCTCTCTCTCTCTGCCCCTCCCCTGCTCCCACTCATGAGCTCTCTCTCTCTCTCTCTCTCTCTCTCTCTGTCTCTCAAAATAAATAAACTTAAGAAAAAAAGTTGACTGGATCAACTATGCAGTGAATTATTGTATTGTGGTTAGTGAACTGTAACACAAGAATAAGAGTTTACGTCCATGCATTTGTTTCCTGTTGCTGCCATAACAAATCGCCACAGGCCTGGTGGCTCAAAGCAACACAGATTTATTATCTTCCAGTCCTGGAGGTCAGGAGTCCGAAAGGAGCCCTAGGGGGCTGAAATCCAGACATCATCAGGGTTGCTTTCCTTCCAGAAGCTCCGGAGGAGAATCTGGTTTTTTAGCTCTTCCAGCTTCTAGAGGCTGCCCACATTCCCTGACTCCCGGTCCCTTCCTCCTTCTCAAAGCACATTGCTTCAGTCTCTGCTTCTGTCCTCACTTCTCTTTTTCCTGACTGACCCTCTTGCCTCCCTCTTTATTTCCATTGTCATTTAAAATTTGTTTTCTTTAAATTTTTTTTTTTTTTTGAGAGAGAGAGGAAGAGAGAGAGAGAGACAGTGTGAGCAAAGGAGGGGCGGAGAGAGAGGGAGACACAGAATCCGAAGCAGGCTCCAGGCTCCGCGCTGTCAGCACAGAACACAACGTGGGGCTCAAACTCACGAACCGTGAGATCATGACCTGAGCTGAGGTCGGACGCTCAACCAACTAAGGCACCCAGGTGCCCCTCCATTGTCATCGAACATATATATCATGTAAAACGTATCACTTAACCATTTTTTAAAGTGTACTTCTCAGTGGCGTGAGTTACGTTCCCAAGGTGGTGCAGTCACCACTCTTTCCAAAACCCTTCATTCCACAAGTGGAGGCTGTGTACATGTTGAGCAGTAACCCCTATTCCCTCCTCCCCCAGCTGATGGTGACCACACATTCATGTGCCGCCTCTATGCGTTTGCCCTTCTACATACTTCGTGTACGTGGAGTCATGCGGTATGTCCTCAAGCTTCATCCAAGTCGAGCATGTTCTAGAACTTCGTTCCTTTTATGGCTGAGTAATATTCCATTCCATATATATATATATATATATATATATATTCCATATATATTCCATATACATATACACACACCACATTTCTTTATCCTTTTGTCTGTTGATGGACCCTTGGTTTGTTTCCATTGTTTGGCTGTTTGTGAATAATGTTGCTGTGAATACTGGAGTATCAGTATCTGTTTAAGTTCCTGTTTTTGTTTTTCATTCTTTTGGGCACCCTATATATATATATATATACACTATATATATGTATATATATATATATATACAGTGTATATACACTGTATATACATATAGTATATATATATAGTATATATATACTATATATATACTATATATAGTATATATATAGTATATACAATATAGTATATATAATATAGTATATAATTATATATATAGTATACTATATATATAGTATATATATATACCATATATATATATATATACTATATACATACTATATATATACTATATATGTAGTATATATAGTATATATATATATAGTATATATATGCTATATATAGTATATAGTATATTAGTATATAGTATATGCTATATACTAATATACTATATATAGTATATAATATACTAATATAGTATATTAGTATATATATAGTATATTAATATATATATAGTATATATATAGTATATAGTATATATATAGTATATATATAGTATATATATGGTATATATATATATACTATATATATAGTATATATATACTGTAATATATTAGTGTATATATATACTATATATATAGTGTAGTGTGTATATATATATATATATATATATATATATATATAATATGTATGTGTATATACATACACCTAGGAGTAGGATTCTGGGATTAGGTGAAAATTCTATGTTTAGATTTTTTTTAAACTAGGCTCCACATTCCATACCCAACGTGGGGCTTGAACTCAGGACACTGAGATCAAAAGTCACATGCTCTACAGACTGAGCCAGCCAGAGGCCCCTATGTTTAGGTTGTTTTTTTTTTTTTTTTAATGTTTTTATTTATTTTTGAGACAGAGAGAGGCAGAGCATGAGCAGGGGAAGGGCAGAGAGAGGGGGAGACACAGAATCTGAAGCAGGCTCCACGCTCTGAGCTGTCAGCACAGAGCCCGACACGGGGCTCGAACTCACAGAGTGTGAGATCATGACCTGAGCTGAAGTCAGACGCTTAACCGACTGAGCCACCCAGGCGCCCCACTATGCTTAGATTTTTGAGGAGCTGCCGAACTGTTTTCCTTGGCAGCTACATCATTTTATGGTCCCACCAGCAGAGTACATGGGTTCCGGTCCCTCCACATCCTTGCTAACATTTGGTACTGTCCTGTTGATCACAGGTATCCTAGTAGGTGTGAAGTGGTATCTCATTGTGGTTGTGTTTTTCCCTAAAGACTAATGACGTGGACCATCCTTTCCTGTGCTTGTTAGATGTCTGCATATCTTCTTTGGAGAAATGTCCATTCAAGTCCTTTGCCTGTGTACTATTGGAGCTGTTTGTCTTTTCGTTGTTGAGTTGTAAGAGTTCTTTACATATTCTGAATTTTAATCCCATATCAGACATTTGATTTGCAGATATTTTCTCCCATTCTTGGGTTGTGTTTTCACTGTTTTGATGGTGTCCTTTGATGCACAGAAGTTTTGCCTCCCTCTTATAAGGATCCCTGTGATTATACCTAATAATCCAGGATAATCTGCCCATCTCAAGATCCTTAATGTAATCATATCTCCAAAGTGTATCGCTTTTGCCACATCAGGTAAATTTTTTAAAAATACCTTTTTTTTTAAACACTTAATTCATTTTTTTGAGAGAGAGAGCACAGACAGGGAAGGGCAGAGACAGAGGGAGACACAGAATCCGACGCAGGCTCCAGGCTCTGAGCTGTCAGCACAGAGCCCGACGTGGGGCTCGAACCCATGAACTGCGAGATCATGACCTGAGCCGGAGACAGTCGCTCAACCGACTGAGCCACCCAGGCGCCCCACCACATGTGGTAATTTAATTGCAGGTTTTGATGATAGGATGTGAACACCTTTGGGGGAGCCATTATTCTGTTACGATTCTTTTCAAAAAGAAAAAATGTCTACAACGTCAGAATTGTGAACGCACTCATGCAAAAAGGTGAAAGCAGGCAACGTTGAAAGAAAGCAGCCTGCCTGGTGTGTGTAGGACCTGATTCCACTGTAGGTCCTGATTCCACTTACAGGGCTTCTGCCCTGATACCACCGTGGCCGGGGCACCCCGTGCTGGGTGGGTTACTTTGTTTCTCTGTTCGCTCTCAAAATGGGACTAACTGTCCTTCCTCTTTTCCTCCTGTGAGTCTTAAGGGTAAGAGATAAATAGACTCAGTTTTGGGGCTTTTTGTCTTCTGCATGAATCAGAAGTCCCAAATATAAAAGCCATTTTAGGGATTATCAAGAAAACAGGAACACAGTGAATACACAAATACCCACCAGCAAGTATGGCTTCTGTTCAGGTATGAAAGAAAAATCACAGACCTCTGACCTTATGTCTGAAAACCTTTGAGCCCCTGGGGGGGGGAGCCGTGTTTCACGAACACCAGTATTTCTGTGCCCCTCCTCACCTTTTCCCTCCTAGCAAATGCTTTGCCCCATACCTATCACAGCACCCCGTATTTACGGGAGCTCCTAATTGCGCTTGGCTGGAGAGGTGGGAAGACGGTGAAGGTTCCCTGGCAAGAACGTAGGACCGAATGTTGGATTAGCATCAGGGGAGGGCCCGACAAGTTATTCCCTGACCCATGACATCGCAGACTTGGAAAGACAGCTGTTTTCCTGTGTTCCAAAAGCCTTGGGGACAAATGTGTGCATGGTTGATACAGTAATTTCACTTATACGAACGTAGTCGAAAGAAATCATCAGAAATGCAGGCAAGGGTGTATGCCAAAGATGATCGGCCGCATTATTTGTATTTGTTAAAAACTGGAAACATCCTGGGGTGCCCGGGTGGCTCAGTCAGTTAAGCATCTGGCTCTTGATCTCGTCTCCGGTCATGATCTCAAGGTTCGTGAGATCAAGCCCTGCATCAGGCTCTGTACTGACACAGTGCAGAGCCTGCTTGGAATTCTCTCTCTCCCTCTCTCTCTGCTCCTCCCTCATGCATGCACACTCTCTCTCCTTTCAAAATAAATAAACTTATATGTGTATATATATATACACATATTATATATATATATATATATATATATATATATATATAAAACAACCTAGAAGCAACCTAAATGTCCAACAACTGGAAATGGTTGAGTGAATTGTGGCATGAAACGCCATGTTCTGTTATGCAACCATTCAACATGTCAGTGGATCTTTTTTAATTTGGGGAAAAGCGTATAATAAAGTGTAATCAAAAAAAGCAAGACTGTGATTTCAGTATAAAGGACGCTCTCAACAACATGAAATCCTGATGGAAAGAACAAGAGCAGTAAGGGAATACAGCCTTTTCTGCGTGGTGGGATTGTGGACGATGGCGGTCAACAGTACCCTTGGAGGCTGGATTCTCTTGCTCGCCATCTTGCTTGTTGCTACAGATGATGGTAACGTGCAGGTTGTTGTTTGATATCAGCCTTGCTTCGGGGATGGATCGTACAGCCAGAGTATTAAAAAAATTTTTTAGGAGAAAACCATAGCCAACAAATACTGTTGCAAGCAGTGAGAATAGAAATGAAGAGGGGCGCCTGGGTGGCTCAGTCGGTTAAGCGTCTGACTTCGGCTCAGGTCATGATCTCGCGGTCCGTGAGTTGAAGCCCCGCGTCGGACTCTGTGCTGACAGCTCGCAGCCTGGAGCCTCCTTCGGATTCTGTGTCTCCCTCTCTCTCTGACCCTCCCCCGTTCATGCTCTGTCTCTCTCTGTCTCTCAAAAAATAAATAAACATTTAAAAAATTTTAAAAAAAGGGAGGTAACAAAACGATGCAGATTCTCTACCTACTTTGCTAAAAACTGAGCTATTTCCGATAAGTTAAACACATCACTATTTAATTTTTTTTAATGTTTATTTATTTAGAGACAGAGTGGCGGGGGGGGGGGGGGGGGCAGAGAGAGAGAGAAAGACACAGAATCGGAAGAGGCTCCAGGCCCTGAGCTGTCCGCACAGAGCCCGACGTGGGGTTGGAACTCACAAGCTGTGAGATCATGACCTGAGCCGAAGTCGGACGCTTAACCGACTGAGCCACCCAGGCGCCCCGTAAACACATCATTACTGATCGGACTTGTGCTAACGCTGTGTGCAGCAGAAACTCCCGGGCCGTCACGTACTGTGATGGGCTGGATTGCGTCCCGCACCTCCAGGTTCGTACGTCGATGCCCTAATCCCCCCATCCCTGAGAGGGTGATTGTCTTTGCAGAAAGGCTTTGAAGAAGAGATTTGGGGATATGGGTGGGATTGGTGTCCTTATAAGGAGAGATTAGGGGGCACCTACGTGGCTCCATCAGTTAAACATCTACTCTTGATTTCGGCTCAGGTCACGACCTCGTGGTCATGAGATCAAGGCGCGTCTCAGACCCTGAGCTGGGCATGGGGCCCTATTGGGACTTTCTCTCTCTCTCTCTCTCTCCCTCTGCCCCTCCCTTTCTCTCCCTCAAAAAATAAATACATAGAAAATAAAATAAAATAAAATAACAAGAGATTAGGACACAGACACTGCTATGGGTTGAATGTGTGTGTTCCCCGAAAAGTCTTACATCCTAACCCCCAAGGTGTTGCTGTTCGCAGGTGGGGACTTATGGGATGTGATTAGATCAAGCGCCCTCATGAATGGGATTGGTGCCCTTATTTTCTGTTTTTTCAAATTTTTATTTAAGTTCTACTTAGTTAACATATAGGGCAATATTGGTTTCAGGGGTAGTGATTTGGTTTCAGTAATTCTCTTGCCTACAACACCCCGTGCTCATCTTCACAAGTGCCCTTCTAATGACTCTCATCCATCTAGCCCATCCCCCCCCGCCCCCCACCTCCTTCCATCAGCCCTCAGTTTGTCCTCTTTAAGAGTCTCTCTCTCTCTTTTTATACAACTTTGACCTTTGTACTGTAAAAAGAATGTAGTCAGTAACAAAAAATAGAAAATGGAGAAAACCATAACCTCATTATACTAACAGGATTGTCATTCACTCTTTTTTTTTTTTTTTTTTTTTTTAATTTACATCCAAGTGAGTCAGCATATCGTGCAATAATGATTTCAGGAGTGGAATCCAGGGAGTCATCCCCTGCTTACAACACCCAGTGCTCACCCCAACGAGTATCCTCCTAAATTTGGGATTGGTGCCGTTACAGGAGACCTGCGGCACTCCCTCGCCCCTGCCACCATGTGAGGACACAGGGAACCAGGAGGTGGGTCCTCACCAGTCACTGAGTCTGTCAGTGTCTTGATCTGCGACTTCAGCCTCCAGAACCATGATCAATAGCTGCTGGTATTTACAAGCCACCTGCTTTGTGATACTCTGTTATGGCGCCCAGACCGACTAACACAGACACGTGGAGAGGGAAGACCAGCCAAGGACACAATGGGAGGCAGCCCTCCGCGAGTCAAGCGGGGAGAAACCGGCACTGCCTGCTCCTTGATCTTGGGCTTCCAGCCCCCAGAACTGTGAGGAAAGAAATACATTTGGGTTGGGTAAGCCGCCCCAGCTGTGCTATGTTGGCACGGAGGCACTGGGACCTGCGCACACACATCCATTAAAAATGTGTTTGTGTCCATCTTTTGAGGATCCCAGACACCTCAGGACAGAAACAGTTATGGAGTAGTTGGGGGTAGGAAGAAGGGCACGTGCCAGGGTGGGCAGGTGGGTGACCAGTATGACCCCGGTATGACCAAGGTGACCAGCCTAAGGCTCTGTGCTTAGAGACAGTAAAGCAAGATGATACGGACTGGCTGGGTTTTTTTAAAAAAAATATTTATTTTTGAGAGACAGCGCACACGTGGGGAAGGGGCAGAGAGAGAGAGCGACACGGAGAATCTGAAGCAGGCTCTGCGCTGACGACAGGGTGCCCGATGTGGGGCTCGAACCCACAAACTGCGAGATCACGACCTGAGCCGAAGTCAGAGGCTCGGCACACTGAGCCACCCAGGCGCCCCTGTTTTTCAAACTGGACTGGAACTGCCCTCCTCGGATTTCCTCTTGCAGGGCTCCATATCCGCAGTCCTGTTCTCTCGCTGGGAGCGGGGTGTCACTTACCTCACGCACTTGCCCACCCAGGACATCTGACCCAGCTTGTATAACTGGAGCCAAAGGCCTTCCTGGCACAGAAAGGGGCCCAAAAGGTAAGGAGTACTTCATAGGCAACGGTGATCGATCCAGTTAAGTTCTGCCTTGGGGACGAGTTGGGGTTCATACCCAACAGGAGGCTGAGGAAGGGGTCTGCCTTCTCAGTGCTGTGGGGCCTGCCTCTGCCTGGGCCTCCCTGACCCGACCAGGTCATTTGGGTGGGGACGCCCCGCTGCCTTCTGCCCTCAACACCTCGCGGGCTGCTCGGCTCGCTCAGAGGACTAGGACCTGAGCGAGGGAGGCCTTTTGTGTCCTGTCATTTGGCCCTGTCCTGTTTCTCGTCCACTGTAGTGACCCAGCCTGCCCAGAGCCAGAACTGGCCTGTGGATTCCTGAGCTTGGAATGTCTCCCTCCCTCCCTCCTTACCTTCCTTCCTTCTTTCCTTCCTTCCTTCCTTCCTTCTTTCCTTCCTTCCTTCCTTCCTTCCTTCTTTCCTTCCTTCCTTCCTTCCTTCCTTCTTTCCTTCCTTCCTTCCTTCCTGCCTTCCTTCTTTCCTTCCTTCCTTCCTTCTTTCCTTCCTTCCTTCCTTCTTTCCTTCCTTCCTTCTTTCC